>NW_026623208.1:1226146-2452292 GCF_028827555.1 Penicillium brevicompactum
CAAGCATAGGCTGCAGTACCTGCACACCTACTTTTCCTGCAATAATACCAGTCAAAGCTGGAAATACGGAGCCTCCGATTTGGCCGAGGACAAAGACAAATGCTGCATTAGTAAGTGAGCATTTCTATCAAAGACGATGATTAAAAAATAGAGTATTGTTTAACTTACCAATTGCCGAAGAGCGGATCTCAGGCGAGAAGATCTTTGTTCCTACTGATATTCCCTGTGCAAATTTGTTAGATTAATCGCATGATACCGACTCAGGACTCACCGTTGCGAAGAAGGGCCCAGAGAAGAAGCCCAGTAAACTGACTGCCACGGCTTCTGTGATGATGTTTGGAACCCTGGTGGTTCAGTATGAGAGATTCATCCTTGATTAGCAATACAAAGGGAAACAATACTCACAACCAGAAAACTAGCTGCAGCCCCACACACAGCACTGCATACAGGAAGATCATACGCCGCTCGCCCAGTCTGTGTGTAGGCTCGGCGAGTATAAGACGGCCCAGGAAAGCACCACCGAAAAAGCCTGCCGGAACGTATCCCATCTCCTTGACATCGCCATTGCGGACATTGACAAGATATTCGACCATCCAGCCTGACAAGGTTAGCAACCATGCATCTCGAAGGCGATCATCAAAGCATACCTCCAGCGGTAATTGTCGCCCCTAAAAAGAAGAAAAAGAACAAGCTGACCAACCAAACTCCAGGTGTAGAAAGCGTATCTTTTATCTCCTTCCAAGCAGATTTCGAAGACGCCTCCTCTCTGTCATCTCGCAGGACAGCCGGTGCAGCCATACAATCACGGAAACAGACACCCAGGAGTGCAAGATTGACAACACCCATTCCGAGCGGGAACGCATAAAACAGATACCACATCGAGTCCGTATTCGCGGATGCAATCCCCGTCGCGACGAATGGCCCCACCAAGCATCCAGCCATATACATAGCGTGGATGAAGCCAAGGTAGCGATGTGCTCCAGTCAGAGAAGAGACAAACGTATTGGCGTGTGTATCATTGAAAGCCTGGCCAAGGCTAGCGAGAAAGAAAGTCACCACGTATAGAGCGAAAGGCGGCTCCCAAACGCGGAGGACATGAGCCAAGACCTGGATTGCAGCCCCTAAGCAGAGGATTGGGCCTAGGTCGAGGTATTTGGTTATTGTACTGTTCGTAAGAGCGGCTATGAGCCATCCGCCAAATGTTGTACCGTAGCTGGGCATGTCAGCGTGAACTCGTTGAGGGATTGAGATTGATAGACTTGCAGTACGGCTACCATGTTCGTTCCGATACTATAGGTGCGTATCACATATGGAATGAGTGACCCTAAACTTCCGTCATTGACTCCTGCGACGAAGAATGATACGCCCGCACTGAGGATTTTGGGATACATCCATTTGACTTCGGGGGGTCTGGAGTCTTGTATCTCATTTTCGGGAACTTCGGAGGGTATCGTGGGCAGCGCGATCGTTTCTGTTTGTGTTGCACTCATGATTAATTGCTGAATAGCGAGAAACTTCGCAGTCAAAATCGAGAATGACGTTGGAACATGTAACTATGCTCGGGGTTTCGGAGAATTAGGCGGCTAAACTGCGGGGGATGCGGAGACTTCCACGGTAGACCCCAGTTGCTATGACACATCCGAGGATTCACCAGAAGTGCTGGCAACTCAGTGGTGCCATGCTCTTCACAACACTCAGTATGGATTTTGCGGACTTCAACCTTGTAGGGTTTGCGGCCCTCAGGACTGGGAGCTCAGAGGTTTCCATCTGAAATGGGTGTGGCATTGAACCCAACTCTATGCACGTAGCTGAAGCAAGAATTTCATGCTTGAATAATTTGCCATGAGATTTATAGAATAATGATCATAGCAAGTGATGTTGAATACCTCTGAAAAATTCCAAGGTTGATGCAGAGGTTGAGTTTAATTGCCTTGTAGGTTCCAAGGTTGCGGTCACTGGCTAGAGGGACAGCTAATACTTCAGGTTCCAAGGTTACTCGACATGAGGTCTACAATTTGAGGCATGGTCGAGTAAATCCATAGGCTCCCATTTAGAGACACTCCATACTGCAGATTATCTTGGATATTGGTACAAAATGGTGAAAACTACCTTTACAAATCATTACTTAACGAGCTCGATAAAGACTACAAATGGAATACCCCTATCTTTTTGGAAGCATATCCTACGAAGTAACTATAGCCATAATAAAAGCCTAGGCTATGTAGCAGATGTGATGGATTTAGTTACTAATTTCGATCCCCAAGTATAGTTTCGTGTTTGTCCGTCATGGCTGTCCAGGAGGGTTGCATTTATTCGTCGGATGCCTGTGGCCTGATAGAATGTTTACTTCGTGCTCTGTACTTCAGAGTGCAGAATTCAACTTGACTCATTGCTTTCAATATTGTTTTGATATCTCAGATGGTGTGAGGAATGACCCTGACAAGCATCCACCTGAGCATGGCAGTTCCAAGCCACATCCCTGACGGGGTGCTTGAACCAGCCCCACTACGGAGTAGAGATTTGTGAATTGTCATGTTCTTTTAAGCTCCAAAGAACTCCCTAATTCGTGTGTGTAATGTAGAGAGATAAAAATGATATATCAAACCTTGAACGCCTGCGTCATGACATCATTCAGCCCCTGACCCTGTAGTGATTCGCAATGTAGCACTCCACTGTGGGTATAAGGCTGCGCTTTCCAAAGATTGTCGAATGTCCACAAAAATGAGAAGCTATTTGCAGATCAGTACTTTCTTCCACCTGGCCGAATTTGTGTTACTACCGTTTCACCATCACGCGCAGCCTGCGTGACGAACTGCACTTGAACCGTTTCCAGTCAGTGCTAATTGATATGCATCTGGGCAGATGAAGCGCAGGAAATTGAGACCTCTTTGTTGACCAAAAATTTGGAAGTTGTAATGGCAACAGCTGCAAGTCGCATCCCTGTCAATCCACCCCAATTAGAAGGCAACGATCCAGCCTGGTCGGTGCCCGGGCCAACTATCTGATCTTCAACTGTGTTTACCTCTTCCATTCTCCTTCACACGTCAATTGTAGTCAGGTTTTGTTCCTTACCCACACTCTGACGGTGGATTGAAATCGTCACCATTGCATTGTGTTGTCAATTCTTGAGCGTTGAATATTCCCTTCAGCATCGCAGACTTTCACCTGGAACTATACCGCCGTTTTGAATTTGTAGCTCCGGATGATCGGCGAGCTTGTAGATCATGATGAACGCGCGGCGCAGCTTCTCAATATTTATGCAAAAAGGAGAGCTTGAACTGATGCCTTGCACCATTCTCTCCACAGCCCTCAAGGCCTGTCGAGTCAAGCATCGCTCTTCGTGCACTAGCCTCAAGGAAAGTACCCACACGGAACCAAATGGTCGAGAATCCGAGAGACCGCCTCATAGGTTCATGGCCTCTGGTGTGGAAATAACGGTGGAAACACCCCCAGACGTGCTTGTTCAATTTGTGGATCAAACCCCATGGCGAGAGAAACACCCAGGGGTGCCTTGTAAGATGCATGATACATAAGGACGGATATCCCACAATATCAAAGAAACTTAAGCTTGCTTCAAACATTCATTACACTCCTTCAAAATGCTGTCTTCACTTGCAGCTGCCGCTCTTTTCACTGCCCTCGCACAGGCAGATAACTCACACACTCTTTCAATCCAACAAAGCGCTCCTTCAAATGCCACAGCCGTCCCAGCAGACTTCTTCAGCTTCAGCTGGGAAACCGCCTACCTCCCAAGTTTCGACAACGACTTCTCGGAAAACATTGTCAACTCTATATACGCTCGCATGAGCAAGCCCATCATCATTCGTGTCGGTGGTACAAGCGGCGACTTGATCAAAGTCGACCTCAACCAAGATGAGACTAGACGCTGCGTATCAGGGCCCTCTTGTCCATACTCTAGCCAGGATACCTGGAGCGTAGGAAAGAGCTACTTTGATGGATTCCGTCGCTTCCAGAACGCCACTATGACCTTCCAAGCCCCAATGACACCAGTCGAGCCCAATAGCAAGGATGGCGACTGGGTTCCCAATTCCATGGAATATGTGCGTGAAGCATACAATGCCCTTGGAAAAGATCGTGTCAATGCCATTGCGCTCGGAAACGAGCCGGATTACTACTCGTATGGCGTCGAGCAGTATGTTGAGCGTGCGTTGACGATCGAGAACCGAACTATTGAAATGTTGGGGTTGGAAGGTGAAGATCGACGTATCTTCGAGCTTGGTGATATCGGGTGGACAGTCATCAAGCAGCGTGGTGATGACTTTGGCCTGTGAGTGAATGGATGGGATGATGTGCTTGTTAACGCTCGCTGACCATTATGATGACAGACACAAGGTCTTCACCAATGATCTCAATGCGAATGGCTACGGCAAATACGCTGCGCAGCATTACTATCAGACCGATATTGGAGGCCCATATGACAACGATGCGTTGCAAGGTATGCTAGAACCTTGGAAGATGACACTGAAAACCTGCTTTGAGGGACCACAGCTGACACACTGTCTTATATAGATCGACTCATGAACCACCACGCCATCGCTGAACGCTTCCCTCTTATCCAAAAAGGCATCGAATTCGTCCACCAGGAAGACAGCAAGATCGACTTTGTTATTTCGGAACTTGGCGCCGCCCTGGGTGTTCCTCCCGTCAGCTGGGCCGGAGGTCTAGGCGCTGGTCTGTGGGCTGTCGACTTACACCTAACAGCCATGTCGCGCGGAGTGAAGCGCGTATCCAACAACATGTTCGAAGACGCACCCGACTCATTCTGGATCCCCAATGACGAAGGTCAATTCACAACCGGACCCTCGGTACAGGGTATCTTCCCCTCTGCTGCATTTATCACCGACTTTGTTGGCAAGGGAGAGACGCTGGGCAAGGTTGTTGAGGTTGAGGTTCCCGGACAGCCACAGGACTTCAGTGCATTTGCTATGTACGATCTCCAGACCGAAGAGCTGGCACGTGTTGCCCTGGTAAACCTGAATGTGTGGAATGAGGATTCGAACCGACCCCGAGGAAACGCCTCTGTGACCTTGAATGTTGGAAATGGAGTGGAGACTGTCACCGTCAAGCGCCTGCATTCCGACAAGGGATCTGCCGGTGTTGGATTCGACCAAGGCGGTCCTGAGCACAATGTCACATGGGCTGGAGAGCAGTGGTCTTTCAAGGTTGACGAGGGCAAGGGACACTTCCCTACTGGTAACTCAGTTCAAGAGACTGTTACTGTCCTGAATGGCCAAGTCACCGTGGCAGTCCCTGACAGTGAGGCAGTCATTGTTTATTTCAATGGCGGTTTGCTGGGATTCTTGGAGCAGGCGTTTTCGCTCTGAGCGGTTATATTTCATTATCCAACCTTGTGTAAAATCTGATTACTCCTAATTATACATATTTAATTCAAAATATCACCATCTTCTTCACATTCACGGATGCTCGTCTACACTTATCTCGTCTTGTGGCTCGTAAAGATATCTTTAATATTTGTACCCAACTCTCCAAAAATCTCTCACTCATGGAAACACGAACCTATCGTGCCCAGCACCAAGAAATTCTCAACCAAAATAGAGCCACTTAGCATGGTCTCATGTAAACGTCTCAAAAAATAACAGTTACAGGATGACAGTTGCATTGGCATGCGACCCAACCCCACCTGATAAACCGTTAGTCCAGCCGAAACACAAAAATAACCTCAAAGATACAGCATGATACATACCAGGCATGTTAGCCGGAGCACTAGTCAAAAAGAAAGTCCACTTTCCCCTGGAACGGCACTTATCCGCCAATTTCTCCAAATCCCACATCTCGCCAATCGGGCAACCCCAGAGTGCCAGCAAATCCTGATGCAGATGATCCATCTCAGGAACAGGCCATGCCTCAAAAGTCGGAGAGTCACCTGCAACAGCCGCAAAATAGCAATCATGCAACCAGTCACGGATAGCAGGTTCGCGTGCCAGTCCAGCAAAGCATAAGTCATCGTGGGACCGCGTTGCTGCTGCATGTCGTTGTTCGGGACTGAGCTCGCCGTACCGATCTACGAAGCCAGAGCGCACGAGGAGAATGTCTCCGATACGAATGTCGCCGCCCTCGGCTTGAGGGCGGAGGTCGATACCTTGTGAGGTTGCACAGGCTTGCAACTCGGAAAGACCAATGCTATGAGTCGTATAAGGATCATAGGCCTTGTTGTTGGTTTGGGCGTAGTGATAATAGTCCAGAAGGATTCCACGACCGGCAATTCCGTGGACTGCCCAGTAATGAATGCTGCAGCGGTGATTGGGGGCATCACCTACGAAGTCGGTGCTTTTGGCCTGTGCGAGTTAGATCTGTACGGGAAATTTGATGATGATGCAGCATACTCCATTGTAAAAGCATTTGCTGCCAATGTGGCCAACCTGATAAACATGTCAATTTCTGAAGACGTAGACTTGACGTCTAGGGAAGATTTGACTTACATGCCGAAATCCATCCCACTGTGTTCCACTCTGCGTGTTCATTGTGTATGTGTCGTCATACGCAATGCCTTCAATAAGCGGTTTAATGTTGTGCTGAAACACCTCACGGTCGAAAGCTGGTGTTTCAGGCACCGTGAGAGGAAGGCTAGGTATCAATTGTAAGTACAACCTTTGGTTCGATAGGATCCTGCAGCACGAAACCCACTCAAGTCGAATCATCTCTCCGGTTTCGATCTCAGCGGCAGAGGCCTTGACTCTCTGCGGCGTCAAGAGGTTCAATCTACCCAACTATACCGATCATATCAGCCGTGAAGCCATGTATGTAAATGACAGGTGAGCTCACTTCATCATCTTTCCCCCAAACCCAAGCAGCGCCATCAGGAGCATCGGGTAACTTTGGAAGATTCTTCCGCGTGGGAAAACTTGTAGAATTCGGATTCCACGGTAAGTGGTCGGCGGCCTGAGTAGACATTGTAGTAGGAAGTTGCTTGGAATCACAAAATTGACCACGGACTGGGCTCTTTATATGCTCAGATATGCCCGAAAGTCTGGTAGTGGAACTGCGGGACATGGCAAGGTGGCAATGTTTCTCCATCAAATTGTGACATGGCGGGGACCGAATGAGGGCCACGGTTAGCTCGTTTGGACCGGTGGGTCGTCATTGGGGTATGCTCGACTGCCGAGGATATTGCAGGTATAAGCTTTGAGGGGTCTCCGGTCCCCGAGGCTGCAGTTAAGACATATATTTATGCGGCCCCCGGACACTTCATCAGATGTGCGGTTTGCCTCATACGCTTAAAAATCCCAACCAAGGACACACAGTGCGGGAATGAGATGCGAAGAATCTCTCCACCTGGACCCACCGAATGGCGATGGACCCGGGACGGTGTGGCTTTTGACCAGGAGACACTAGGAGGGACTAAGAAGACTATGGCTGAAACGCCGTGGTTCGGTTGGATATACTCATACATTGTATCAAAAGAAAGCATACGGAGTAGAGAGAATGCGTTTGAGGCTAAGTAACCTCGATTTTTTACCTTTTAAACTAGGTCATTGAGACCTCTGATGGTACACACATAGGGAAGCTCTGCAATTGGAATCCCCAGTCTATTCACTGCAAGCAAGGGAATCCATACATCGGCCGTTTTCTGCGTGAAAGCAAAGGGAATAGTCTGATAGCCACCAGACCCACACCAAATCCAGGATTTTCAAGAAACACGCTGTAGAAAGGGTATGCGTTGACAAATACAAAGATAACAATAAACACCACCATTGCTAGTCGCGGAAAGTATCGAGTGGCCAACCCTGCCTGTATGCCCCTGGGCGCCAGTTTCCCATTGCGCCGGAGAGACAATAAAAAACATCAACAGTGATCATTCGTTTCGGTCATAGGTCTTGCCATCCCACATGTGAAAGAAAAACAAAGAAGGCAAAAGTTCAATCATCGCTGGAGTACATCAAAAGAGGACGGCTTTAAACCTGCGAGGGCACACCGGTGGATTCCGAGGAACCTTGACCACCACGCATACCACCACGGCCACGGCCGTAGCCACGACCATAACCACCACGGCCGCGGCCGCGGCCACGACCACGTCCGCGGTAGTTGGGGCGGTAGCCATCGACGCTGCCTTGTCCAAAGGTTTCCATGTTGCGCTTCTCTTCTTCTCCGCGCCATTCACGACCGCCAACACGAGCTGTGTTTTCCTCGCGGTCGCGAGCTTCGCTGGAGATGTTGTCGAAGAAGGAAGATCCGCGGTTGTAACCCGGGTTGGAGGAACTACCACCGTTGGACATGGTTTCCAAGGATTCCGCTTCCTCGGCGGCGTGGGCCTCAGCTTCGGCAGCAGGAACTCCCGTAGCAATAGCCTCCTTGACAAGATCTTGCTTGTTGAACTTGGCATTGGCGGTTTGGAAATCGTAATCGGACTGGGGCACCTCGATCTTCTTGTGCTGCTGCTGAGGACGAGGTCCACCACGACCACCGCGAGGGTGCTGGTGACCGGGGTGCTGGTGACCACCCCGGGGAGCACGGTTGTTATCGTATGGGCGCATGTGACCCATCTTCTGTGTGAGTCCGTCAATTCCACCGTCGGGCTGTCCAGATTGCCTTTGGGCACCAGGCTGGGGAAGCTTGGCCATGGCAGCAGCGACTGCGGCGGTAGCGGCTGCAGTGGCGTCGGTGACTTGCTGGAGGTTGCCGCGAGGAGCGCTGGGAATTTGGGGAACTGGGGCGGCCTGTCGCGGGGCTGCTATCGGGATGGCGGGCATGACTCGACCACTCTTCTGGGGAGCAGGGATAGGAGCGGTAGCTTCAGCCACAGAGGGCTTAGACTCGACTGGCGGGGTGGGGGCCTTCTGGGCCGCGGGGGTTGCGTTGCGGCTGCTGGCCTTGTCTCCAACCGGCAGTTCAGAGGTGGGTTGAGGTGCGGGGGCGGCACCAGGTGGTCCCGGACGCTGGGGTCCAGGTTGCTGGCTGGGGTCAATGGGCATGGGAGGTTGGAATTGGCCCGGGCCCGGGGGAACCCGTGTCCAGGAGGAGGGTACCATCCAGGTGGAGCGCCGTAGGGAGGGAATCCGGGACCAGGAGGGAATGGAGGAGGAGGTCCAAATCGCTGTCCGTAGGGTGGGTAGAAGCCCTGCTGGAATGGAGGTTGTTGGGGGTATCCCGGAGCTGGTACCGGTGGAGGGCCTTGGGAGAGGTTCTGAGGCGCCGAGTCAGGTCCCTGACCAGGTCGTTGCATACCCTGTAGCATTTTGGTCAGCTTGGTTGGCCTTGAAACAAAAAAAAAAAGCCCGAGGCAGAGGGATTGATCATCAGAAGGAAGGCAACGGAAATCTCTACACGGTTTTGCGCATTCAGAACAGGTCTGTGAGTTTACATCCGAGAATTTTTCGTCATTTGATCAATCCGCAAAGCCACAAGTGACTCATTGTCGCAAAATGGGATGGAATCGTTGTCTGTGAGGCGAGCTCGACGTCACTTACTCCGAGGATGGCCGGGTCATCTGGAACCGGAGGGGCCTCCGGCTGCGGAGCCTCCTTCTCCTCCTCTGAAGCGATACTAATATCCTTTACATCACTTCCACGGAAGACAATGTATTCGTAGACGCTGGTGGAGGGAGGCACTTCGGTAGCAGGGTTCCCCCGGCGCCCTTCGGAGCCATATGACATGACATTCTCGAGAGCTATCGTCGAGGCTTCGGGATTGATTTCGTGAAGAGTGCCGACATAGCTGCAGGAGGGTTAGCCGGGTTGGATGATGAAATGGGATCAACTCACCGAATGTCGCTCTTGGAGATCAGGTTGAAACGTTGACTGCCAGGTGTTAACTTGGAGCTCTCGCTTTGACCATGTTCAAACTGACCCAATGAGGTGGTTCATTTCCATGATGGCGGGATTGCGCGAATTCGCGCGGAGAGACACAGGGGATGAGAAAGGGGAGGGAACGAATAAGTATGCGGGGATGAGAGATAGATGAGAGGGGAGGGGAGGAGGTGGAACGAAAACCCTGTGGTTTTGTGGTGGATTACGGGCTACGGGAGACCTTAGGAGCTCGGATAGCACTTTTGGCACCATTTGGCGGGGGAGGAGTTCATGGGGAAAATGCTTTTTCGACCCGATCAATCAGTCAAAACATCACGATGACAACATCCTCAAACCGTGATCACTTCTTTCAGACCTCGTGAGGTCAACACCCATTATTCTTATCTTGGTTGGGACTAATTTTCATCAGCGCATCTCTGGATGACCAGGAGCGGAAGGATGCCAAGTCTCAAAACACCAATGGAAATCCTATACGCCTTCAGGGCAAGATCCTGGCTGTTCGAGCAGACCCTCTCAATGATGGAGCCATATATGTCGCGCAAAGCAATGGCAGCGTGAGAAGAATCATCCTTGCTGTAAGTGCAGTTTGATCCTCTCCATCTGCTCATCATAGATTCTTATTCTTCCACAGACTGGAGAGACTGCCAAGATCTTTGCAGGCCCAATGGCACCAGTGACTAGTCTCTGTGTCAGCCCCGACGGAAAGCTGCTGTTTGCCGGATGCTGGGACAAGGCTATCTGGAGCTGGGATACTGCTACTGGCCAGCAACGCCAGAAGTATGAAGGCCATAACGACTTTGTTCGAACAATCACTAGTGGAAGGTTGCGTGGAGAAGATCTACTTATCTCTGGTGGAGCCGATGCTCAGGTTCTAGTGTTCAATATCAGTTCGGGGCAGCGACTGGAGACATTCAAGGGTCATGCCCGGGGCATCCAAGACCTTGCTCTGGACCCTGAGTCCGAAGGCTCGCAACCGATTGTGTTCAGTGCGGGTAGTGACCGCGAGATTCGTCGATTTGATGTCTTCGGTGGCGGTTGTACTACCGATCCTCTTCTTCCTCATGACACTAGTGTTTACAAGCTTGTTTTCGACAATGATGGCGATCTATGGACTGCTTCGGCCGATAAGACCACCAAATGTCTCGTCAGAGAAGATGCATGGAAGGCTAACCTAACACTGGATCACCCTGACTTCGTGAAAGATGTTGTCGTCCACGAGACCGGCGGATGGGTCGTGACGGCATGTCGCGACGAAGAAGTTCGAGTCTGGAACCGATCGGTAAGAACTGTCCTTGAACTTCTACTGTGAATGGTACCTAACTTCTTATAGACCGGTGCATTGCATCATACCTTCTCTGGTCATTTCGAAGAGGTCACTGGTCTTGTCCTCGTGGGCTCAACGGTTGTCAGCGTGGGAATTGATGCAACTATCCGCCAATGGTCCCTTCGCCCCGATGAACTGCAACAGGCAGTAGACCTCGCAAAGAAGTCTGCTGAAGAAGAGGAGGAAAAAGAAGCCCCCAATGCTGAATCCTTGCTGACAGCAGAGGAAGAGGCAGAGTTGGCAGAGCTAATGGGAGATGATTAGATGATGTGATACCCACTTGTATTTTGACCATGTACACATAGAAGCATTGGAAGTGCATTGATACTACATAGAATGTGAGACATACGCAGGAACAAACATGTGTTACATGCAGTGTTGCATTGGCACAGTTTATAGACAGAAAGACACGTGACCCGACCTTCCTGATGCAGCCATGACGCACATTGTCGATCCCTCCACGGGCCGATCTCTCGACTTCGACCACCCCGCTTGGAGCGCTTACACACACTTTCTCCGACCCCGGCTCATTTGCTCCCCAGGATTGATTGACCGGTGTACTACGTCCTCACACATACTTGCACTATACTTAGCTCCGGTCACTTACGAACGGTGCTCGGACACTATTGGCACTGCCGGCTCCCGCTAGTAGCCCCTCATTTTTGCTACCAGCTGCTAAGTTTAGTCTCCGCAAAAGTCTTAGTTGGCCAAAATGGCTGCCTCTATCAATCATGCACACCCTCGCCATAATGCACCCGAGACAGGGTGCAAGTTGGTCAATCGGTTGCAAGAAAGCAAATCCCCTTATGTTAGTAATTGTCTTCCCTGGCTTTCTTCGCCTAGCTGACAGATCATAGGTCCGAGGGCATATGAACAACCCAGTAGCATGGCAAGTCTGGGATGCAGAATCTATGGAGCTGGCTAAGAAGCACAACCGTTTAATATTCCTCAGTATCGGTTACTCCGCATGCCATTGTGAGTTGAGATCCGCACGCTGCCGTCAATAGTCTTCTGACGTTAATCAGGGTGCCATGTCATGGAGAAAGAATCGTTCATGTCGCCGGAGGTAGCTGCGATTCTAAACGAATCTTTTATTCCCATCAAGGTTGATCGTGAAGAGCGCCCGGACATTGACGACGTCTATATGAACTACGTGCAAGCCACAACAGGGTCTGGCGGTTGGCCATTGAACGTCTTTTTGACGCCAGATTTGGAGCCGGTGTTTGGAGGAACTTACTGGCAAGGCCCTAATTCACACACCTTCACCGGACCCGGGGCAATTGGGTTCGTGGAGATCTTGGAGAAGCTGAGGGATGTTTGGGACACCCAGCAGCAACGCTGCCTCGAAAGCGCTAAAGAGATCACCAAGCAACTAAGAGAATTCGCTGAAGAAGGGACACACTCTCAGCAAGAGGAACGCGATGGTGACGAGGACATGGACATTGAGCTTCTGGAAGAAGCATATCAGCATTTTCGCTTCGCGGTACGACTCGATCAATGGCGGATTCGGCCGCTCTCCTAAATTCCCCACGCCATCCAATCTCAGCTTCCTGCTCCGACTCAATGCCTACCCTTCCCAGGTCACAGACGTGGTAGGAAAGGATGAGTGCGAACAAGCAACTGCTATGGCAGTCACCACGTTGGTGAACATGGCTCGTGGTGGACTTCGGGATCACATCGGCCACGGGTTTGCACGCTACAGCGTGACGATGGACTGGGGTCTTCCTCACTTCGAGAAAATGCTTTATGACCAGGCGCAGCTGTTAGACACATACGTCGATGCTTTCCGCTTGACTCATGACCCCGAGCTCTTGGGCGCAGTTTATGATTTGGTCGCCTACTTGACAACCGACCCGATACAGTCGCCCACCGGAGGGTTCTTCTCATCCGAGGATGCAGATAGCTACCCCAGTGCAAACGATACGGAGAAGCGAGAAGGCGCCTTCTACGTTTGGTCACTGAAGGAAATTACTCAGGTTCTGGGCCCCCGCGATGCCCCCGTTTGTGCCAAACACTGGGGTATTCTCCCCGATGGCAACGTCCCCCCTGAGTATGATCCACACGATGAGTTCATGAATCAAAATGTGCTGGCCGTGAAGGCCACCCCAAGTAAGCTCGCGAAAGACTTTGGACTCAGCGAGGATGAAGTGGTCAGAATCATCAAGGCGGGAAAGCAAAAGTTACACGGTTATCGTGAACGTACTCGCGTCAGGCCTGATCTAGACGACAAGATCATTGTGGCTTGGAACGGACTGGCGATCGGTGCGCTTGCCAAATGCAGTGTCCTCTTCGAAGAGATTGAAAGCTCCAAGGCTGTCCATTGCCGGGAAACTGCCGCACGGGCAATCAGCTTTATAAAAGACAACCTATTTGACAAGGCTACAGGACAATTATGGCGAATCTACCGCGACGGAAACCGCGGAGACACACCAGGTTTCGCCGACGACTATGCATACCTAACAAGTGGTTTGCTGGACATGTATGATGCCACTTTTGACGACAGCTATCTCCAGTTCGCCGAGCGACTGCAAAGTAAGTACCGCGCCACGGGTGTTTGATAGGCGGAAGCTGACGTGCAAACAGAGTACCTGAACGAATACTTCCTTGCCCAGACGGGCTCTACTGCTACCGGATATTACAGCACACCATCAGTGACCACCCCCGGGATGCCTGCTCCTCTCCTCCGTTTGAAGACCGGCACCGAATCAGCCACGCCCTCAATAAATGGAATCATCGCGCGCAACCTATTGCGTCTCGCTGCCTTACTCGAAGATGAGACCTACCGAACCTTGGCGCGACAGACTTGCAATTCTTTTGCTGTGGAGATCATCCAGCACCCATTCCTATTCGTTGGTATGTTAGATGTGATCGTGGGTCTGCAAATTGGCACCCGCACCGTGACAGGTGTTTTCGCTACAGCCGACCTCTCATCGCTGCCTAATCCTCGTGGCGACAGTCTGAGTCGCAATGCCGAGCCTGTCTCTGCACGCGACCTGATCCGCCGGCGAGTCCGGGCTGAGGCCGGCGTGGCCGTCTCCTCGTCCATCGCAGTGACCTCTCTCGTTGACATCCGTCCCTCGCATCTGAAAGACTTTGTGGGGAACGAGTCGTTCTGGCTCAAAATGCGCAACCCGCTTTTCCAAGAACTCAAGGCTGCCGAGCCCGCCAAAAACCATCTTCTGGTCTGCGAGTCTGGGCGATGCAACACTATTGAGCTTTAGGCGAGTGTGTCATTTTACTTGTCTTGGCCTGAATTCTCTTTCTGTGGCGTTTTCTTGTGGCGTCTCTCTGACCGTTGGTCGTGTTTGATATTCCAAGGTTGGAAATTTCGATAATTTTGAAGATCGGATCGGACCTGCAGAATCTGGATCTGGACCCTGCGGTTCGGGTAGTAATTTTACGATGTAGAAAATGAGATCATGGAAACGTGATGTGTTTGGAAGTGTTTTGAGTTCCCCTATAGCCGCCCTGTCTCACTTTGATGCCCGGGGCGAGTGACGCTAGGCGCTGCCAGGCCCAAAAGGCCTTAGCCTCCCGAAAATTCCGGGTTGGCGGGATTGTTTGATTGGCGTGTCTCTCTGCTGCATTTATGAGAGTGTTGGTGCCAATGTTTCATTGTCGCTCCACTTTATGAAGGACGATCCTTAGGCATTATTGGAACCTAATTAGCTGGAAAACAGGGAACTGAATTTACTTTTTTACTAGTGACGGCTGAAGTGCTAACATTGTACAGGGTATGGAAGTATAGTTATTAACAATATGCTCTGTACGGAGTAACCGACAATGTAATTGAATCTATAGGGCTCAGAATGTTTGCGATAGAGAAGAATTAATCTAGGCTGAAACAGGGACAATCTAAGTCAGATCAGCCCGTGCAGACTGCCGAATGGGCCTCGAAGCCAAGTTTCTTAGCGGATGGCCAAGTGGAGCCGGGCGTGTCTGAATGTTGTGGCCAGCGCTAAGATGATTGGCACGCGCAACGGGGCGAGGAAATTATAGGGGCTTGGCTTGTCCCCTGGGTCTGGATCTTTTTTGTATACTCCATGAGACTCATCTGATACTTCTCTGACCGTTTGAATTGCCCTTTGAACCTGCTTTAATTACTCCGTACTCCAGATTTCTCTATCGAATCCTCTTGCTGAGACTAGAACGCGCGGCTCTGATCGAGTGGATCCTAGATCATTAGCCCTCAATTTTTTGTGCCATCCTGAACGTTCAAAATGGAGATTACCAGAGTCTGGCCTCGGAGAATATTTGATTAAGGTCCATCACGGTTCCCCCAGCCATCGCACACCCACCGGGGACCAATAGGATTGTCTCGTAGAGCGCGTCTGGAATGCTGCATGGAATGTGCCACGCTTCGGTATGTACGGCCTCAAATGTGAAGAGGTTGGAGGATTCTCCAGACCAGAAGGGAAAAACAATAAGTAGTGTTCAAAGCCGTTACAATCGACGGCAAATAAAATTAAACGACCAATCTATCAAAATTAATCGACGAAAGTGTCTCATTTAAAACTAATCTCCCTGATCCCGCACGGCCCCACGGGTCTCCCCTTTCTACACTATTTACCCTTCCTCACATCCTCCCTTCTCTCTCTCCCCTCACGCTTCACACTCTTTCCAGCCCTTTCGCGTGCATCTTATCTTTCTTTCACTCCTTGAAGAAAGAAGGTGTTGGGCCCGTCACTCATTTGATCCAAAGCGCCACTCACTTATCGTCAACAGTCGATCTGTTTGACCTATCCCGAATCTCATCATAACTTCCTGGGGAAGTTTCTTCTATCACAATTTCTGATCTGTGACACGTCACAAAATGCGTTCTACTCTGCTCTTCGCCGCTCTGGCTGTCGGTGCCTGCGCCAAGGTCGTTGAGAAGGAAGTCTACGTGACCGATTGGACTACTGAGACCGTCACCGAGACCGTCACCCAATGGCCCACCACCACTGCCAATTCCGCCAACTTGGTCAAGCAGGACACCGCCGTGGCCGTTGCGGATACTGCTCCCGCTCCCGTCGTTTCGTCTTCTTCTTCCACCTCGACCTCGACCTCCGCTCTGCCCACCGTCGACCTGACCAAGAAGACCACCGCCGAGCCCGCTCCGGCTGCTGCCACTGAGGTGGAGAATGCCGCCGCCGCCGCAACCACCTGGTTCTCGACCACCTACTGGTCTATCCCCGCGGAGCCCGCCGCCACTGAGGCTCCTACCTCCCTGTCTACCTCGACTTCGGCCGCTGCCGCTGCCACCCCCACCAACGCCTACCAAGAGACCATCCTCTACAACCACAACGTCCACCGCAGCAACCACTCCGCCAGCTCTGTGACCTGGTCCGGCTCTCTCGAGTCCAGCGCTCGCACTCTCGCTGAGCGCTGTGTTTACCAGCACGACACGTGAGTATCCCTTGTTACTTGGTTATCCGAAGACCCACACTAACATATCCCTAGTTCCATTGCTGGTGGTGGCTACGGTCAGAACATTGGCTACGGTGTCGGAGAATCCGCCATCGGAGAGATGATCACCAACCTGATGTACAACGACGAGATGATGTTCTTCGCCGACCTCTACGGCAAGGCCTCCCCCGACATGTCCAAGTTCGATGCCTGGGGCCACTTCTCTCAGATCGTCTGGAAGGGCACTGAGGAAGTCGGTTGTGCTACAGTCGTTTGCCCATCGCTCGGCAACGCCGGTGGCTCCAACGTGCCTTTCACCGTCTGCAACTACTCTCCCGCCGGTAACTACGACGGCGAGTACGCCGACAATGTCCTCGCCCCCAAGGGTGCCGCTATCTACAGCGCATAAGCGCCTCGGGACCAGAAGGAGCTCATGATTTGAGGAAGTCGTATCAGCAACGTGTGGAATGATCTATCCCCGGACCATTTACCTGAACCCCGACCTAGTCCTTCCTCCTAACATGTCTCCCCCCAGCTTTGTGCCATGTGATAGTGTGTTACTTGACTTTACTACCTTCTTGATGTTTTGCATGTCCTGCCTCGATCAGGTGGCCTCCTTCGGGTTGCCAATCGAGAGGACGGGCATTCTACCTCTTTGAGGTTGGGTCTCCGTCAATTGGGGCCTCATACTGTATGTATGCAAGCGTGTCTGGCCCGCCTCTTTTTTCCTTTCGGGAGGACCCATGGCAATGCAGATACTATTGTTCAATTGTGAATATTCTTCTTGTTTACCCCACGACGTTCATGTCGGGGTCATTTGTGGATAACAAAATCTCCGGCGTCCTTTTTGTTTGTGAGCGTGATGTACTGCGTACGACCCAAGCGTGATGAAATTATCTCAACCCAATGACTGGAATTGTCTTCCATCGTAGAATTTTTGTTTACTTGTAGCCTCGAGTATGACGCCGTTTGTAGATCACGTGACTCGAAGCTTCCCCCGCATGGCCGGCTGCGTCTCCCTTCGCCCGAAACGTCATCGGCAGCCCAAATGCGCATGCCGATATACTTCATTTTCCATTCCCGAGTGTAGCCTTTTTCTGCTTGTCTACGGATACACGGTCAGCTACTTCCGCCGCACCGAGTTCTCGTTTCTTTTAAGCTCGTCTTTTTAAAGTCATTCCTCCTTACTCCGATTGCCATACAGCACTCCCATTGGAAACACAGCCACAGCTTTTGCAGTAGCGTGCCAGGTGCAGGGTTCGTCAGATTGAGATTAAGTGAGTTACTCCGTACTAGCCGGACCCATACCCCGTTCCGCCCTATCGGTTCCCCCGTCTCCTGCGGGGAGAATGAGGGGCACTTGAACAGACACGCCTGTTCTCAATGATGCCTATATTGAACTCGGTCTGGATGCAAGCTTGAATCTCTGTCTGTCAAAACAGTCAGTCTGTTGATATTCAGCTAGCTACTTCTCTGGCCGGGTCATTTTGTTCAATGAAAATCATCTGACATCTGACAGCCGCAGCCCAAGTCATCCGTTTCTCCGGCGCTATCATTCCGTTCTTCCTCTGTTAGTACCACCCGGACAAACCACCTGCATTTCGGCTTTGAAAATCATTTGCCCTTGCACTGTTCCTGTAAGTCCTTTTCTCCATTATTATCGAGGTCCGTTCCCCCTTAGGCCCGAGGCTGGTCTTGGCTGTCGAGCTCTACAATCCCAATACACTTATTATTCTTCTGTCTCCTTTCTGTCTTTGTGAACTTCACTTCTTGCTTTGGAATCATAACAACGCTTCTTATTTTTCAACTACGCCTTCGGCATTTCTGTTGTCTTGTCTCTTGTCCACCTGTTCGATGCACATGACATAGTCTCAATGCCATCTTACTGCCTACAAGACTGCCACTACTTCTATCGCACTGCTTTGCGCCTCTTGTCTATTCCCACTGCCCTCGCCAGTCGTTACGCCTGATTTACACTGGGAATAATATCTAACATGTCCTACTCTTCGATGGCAGTGCGATTTTTCACTGCTCCTAAACCGCTCGGTGCTGCTATGGACGACCACAGCAAACAGTCCGGTGCCGAGTCTCAAGGCCAGACGGTCATGAGACCGAATGTGTCAACCAAGCAGCCATCTTCCGAGGTTGCCGCTCCTCACACCCCACTCAAGCAGGGCTTGACCTTCGCAAATCAAGAATCGTTGCCTAAGCTGCCTATTCCTGATCTAGAGGATACATGTCGCCGGCATTTGGATGCCCTGCAGGCTTTACAAAGCCCCCGGGAACATGAAGACACTAAGGCTGCCGTTCGTGACTTTTTGAAGAATGATGGTCCTCTTCTGCAAGAACGATTGAAGACTTATGCTGGATCTAAAACCAGTTACATCGAGCAATTTTGTGAGTCTTTAGCAAGTCAGACGAGAACCCTTGGCAACTAACTCTTGTCAGGGTACGATTCTTATTTGAATTTTGATAATCGTAAGTTAATTTCCCGGTCTGGTAGAGTCTTGTCATAATCTAATCTCAAACTTCCAGCCGTCGTTCTGAACCTCAACCCGTTCTTCCTTTTGGAAGATGATCCAACTCCCGCCAGAAACCACCAAGTGACTCGAGCTGCATCACTGGTGATTTCGGCTTTGGCATTTGTTCGAGCAGTGCGTCGGGAGGAGCTGCCTCCCGATACTGTTCGAGGAACACCACTTTGCATGTATCAATATTCGCGACTATTTGGTACCGCACGTCTGCCAACCGAGAATGGTTGTGTTATCAGCCAAGATCCTTCGGCCAAACACATGGTTGTCATGTGTCGTGGTCAATTCTATTGGTTCGATGTTCTGGATGACAACAGCGATCTCATCATGAGTGAAAAGGACATTTCACTCAATCTGCAGGTCATCATCGAAGACGCTGCACAAACACCAATTCACCATGCGGCCAAGGGTGCACTGGGTGTGCTTAGTACGGAAAACCGGAAAGTCTGGTCCGGGCTACGGGATATCATGACCAAGGACTCCAGATCTAACAACGCTGAATGCTTGAACATCGTTGATACCGCTCTGTTTGTTTTGTGTTTGGATGATACAGAGCCTTCTACTACCGCTGAACTATGTGCAAACATGCTTTGTGGCACGAGCGAAGTGATCAAGGGCGTTCAGGTTGGAACTTGTACCAACCGTTGGTATGACAAGCTGCAGATTATTGTCTGCAAGAACGGTAGCGCGGGTATCAACTTTGAGCACACTGGCGTGGACGGACATACGGTACTCCGTTTTGCCAGCGATGTGTATACCGACACCATTCTCCGCTTTGCGAAGACCATCAATGGCCAAGCTCCAAGTCTATGGGCAACGAGCAGCCCCGACCCAGCCAAGCGCGACCCAAGCAGCTTCGGCAATGTCAGCACAACACCCCGCAAATTAGAGTGGGACATGACACCAGAGCTCAACATTGCGCTTCGCTTTGCTGAATCTCATCTTTCTGATCTCCTCTATCAACATGAATTCCAGGTTCTCGATTTCGAAGGCTTCGGAAAGAACTTCATCACCTCGATGGGCTTTTCGCCAGACGCTTTTGTGCAAATGGCTTTCCAAGCTGCCTACTACGGTCTCTATGGGCGATTGGAGAACACTTATGAGCCAGCAATGACAAAAATGTTTTTGCACGGCCGCACCGAGGCGGTTCGCACTGTAACGCAAGAGTGCATGGACTTCGTCACGGCTTTCTGGGGTGAGAACGCTGCCGAGCAGAAGGTAGACGCTCTTAGAGCCGCAACTCAAAAGCATACCGCAGCCACCAAAGACTGCTCAAAGGGCCAGGGTCAAGACCGTCATCTTTATGCTCTTTACTGCCTCTGGCAACGCTCCTTCGACGATGGCTTCTTCCCCGAAACAAGCTCAACGGGCGGCTACTCCAGCCCTGGCGAGGCCTCTCAGACACAAAGCCAAGGTCCCGAGTCACCAAGACTCTCCTCTTCCCCCTCAGATGACGGTCTGTACTCACCCGGCAGTGCACGCGCTTATCGCACAACCGCTCCAACGCCAGCAATCTTCGCCGACGCAGGCTGGGACAAGATCAACAACACAATTCTCTCAACTTCCAACTGCGGAAACCCCTGCCTTCGTCACTTCGGATTCGGTCCCACGTCCGCAGACGGTTTTGGAATCGGATATATCATCAAGGACGACTCGATCTCTTTCTGTGCTTCATCGAAACATAGACAAACGGGCCGTCTGATGCATACGCTTGAACAGTACTTGTTCGAAATCCGCAAGCTGTTGCGTACAACGAATCGCAAGACAACGAGCCCGCGAACCAGCCGCGCCCGTGAGACCGAGGCTCTCGCGGAGACTTTGCAATCTGAGAACCATCGTCGGGGACGTATTGTTCGTGGTGGGGGTATGGGTGGTGCTGATACACCTACTTCTGCGGCGGAGAGCTCTTATATTGAAGATGATGGCATGGGAGGATGTAAGTTGTTCCTTGAATGTCTTTCAACTTTTCTATGTGTGACTAACATCGTTTTCAGATGGCTTCTTCGATGCCGGAATGCTGCTTCATGCTCTCAAGGGACTTGGTGCGGATCGTGAGTCGCGAGAGAAACCTGCTAAGAGAAGGTTTGTTGGGAAGAAACTTCATCTCAATGAATATTGATGGAGTTGGTCTATATGGGTTTGATCTATCGTGGAATCTCTAGCCATATACCCGCCTACCTTAAGATCTCATTAATTCCATTGTTGCGAGCTAGCAGTGTCCACTTGATTGAACAATTCCATCATACTTGTCCTCTACATTACTTTGTATGATATCACTCGTAGATTCATCTATCTAGAGTGGCTTGATCTAGTCAAAGGTGGTCCAAAACTAATGTGATAATCGGATTCCTACACATGACCTACCTAACTCATCTCTTGTCCTGGTGAAATTACTGCAATATTTGCGCCTTCAAGCCCTGTGGAGAGTATGCGAAATCATGTACGGGGTAAGAGAGAATATGAACCATCCCCGTCCCTCGGCAAATGTGGGGAAAGCTCCAGGGCTCCGACTCCGGATTAGCCGACTTGGGATAAAGCCTTCTTACACTCCTCCAGGGCTGCGAAGCGCTCAAATTGTACATATTGTAAGCCTTGGAAGCTTGCAACTGATTCCAGTTGCAATCTACATTCACCCACCGCATACATGACCATTCATGCTTTACCAAAGCGGGCGCCCCGGAAATTGCGGGCGCCCTTGACCCGGCGCTTCACTACCAGCCCCCGCACCGCCAGCTACGCGGACACATTGCCGAACCTCAAAATTGGCGCTCATACTAGGGTTTTATTCCAGGGATTTACAGGTGAGCAATGGTTCATTTCAATTGACTTTGTGTGTATGGAATATTGACCCTCTGCAGGGCGACAAGCTACTGCCAATGTCCAAGAGTCGCTTGCATGGGGTACTAAGATTGTTGGTGGTGTCAAGCCCGGTGTAGAAGGCGAGCATTTGGGCTTACCCGTGTTTCCATCTGTAAAAGCGGTACGAAAGACATCAATGATCGATTCACTGATAAAATTACTGACCATCGAATCCAGGCTCAAGAAAAAGCCAAGCCTGATGCTTCTGCCATCTACGTTCCCGGAAATCAAACCGCTCAGGCCATTGAAGAAGCCATTGAGGCCGAGATTCCACTCGTCGTCGCTGTGGCAGAACATGTACCGATTCATGACCTCCTTCGAGTATGGCCTGATCTTCTTCGATCGACGTCATTGTATCGACTAACATCTGACAGATTCACTCCATGCTCCAAACTCAGTCAAAGACCCGCTTGGTTGGCGCAAATTGCCCGGGTATTATATCGGCTATTGGAAAGTGCCGGATCGGCTTCCAACCACTACCCTGCTTTGCGCCTGGTAACGTAGGTATTGTCGCTAAGTCTGGCACGCTCAGTTACGAAACTGTGGCATCGACTACCCGAGCTGGACTCGGTCAGAGTCTTTGCATCAGTATGGGTGGAGATGTGTTGGCTGGTACCAACTTTGTTGATGCTCTGAACATCTTTGAACATGATCCCGAGACCGAGGGTATCATCTTGGTAGGTGAAATCGGTGGCACGGCTGAAATGGATGCTGCGGCGTGGATTCAAGATTATCGGAGGAGGACCGCGGATCCCAAGTATGACATACTCTTCATATCTTGAATATTGTGCTTGACAAGGATGCTGACCTTCCACAGACCGATTATGGCCCTTGTTGGTGGGTTGGAGGCACCACCCGGTCGAATGATGGGACACGCCGGTGCTTGGGCTGCGCCTGGGGAGCCAGATGCGGAGACCAAGTACAAAGCGCTGGAGCGCGCTGGGGCTGTGATGGTCAATCACCCAGAGAAGTTTGGCGATGGGATGAAAGCTCTCTTGGGTAGCGGGTCTACCCGCCCGGGCACGAATGTGAGTCTCTCATGGGCATAATGGGAGATGTATTGACGTATCACAGCCGATTTCCGGACTGAACACACACAAGAGAAGCTTCCATACCATGAGGCGGGTCAATCTTCCCTCAAGACAGAGAAAAACAACCGGACAAACTCGCAGTCTGTACATCAAGCAGTTCCAGGCATTTGACATCCTTGAGCACAAGGGTGTTTCTGTCCGCCCATCACCTTCTAGCTCTGATGTTTCGGTGTCGATTACTGTTGATCGAACTGCGTTGTCTCCGTGTATAATTGCTTCGCCGACTTCGGAGTTTGGCTCTGCTCAATCGCGGAAGTTTCCCTTCCCATACACCCAGTCCACGTTTGAGGGAACATCGGTAGTTGCTGCTGCCGCCTCACACCTAGGTCTCGTAACGTCAATCCACGGCGAACTTGCAAGCTTTCTGCAAGCTCTCTGGGAGATTTATAAGGAAAAAGAGGCATTCGTGCTAGAGACGCAAGTTGGTCTCACAGCAGCCGGCTCCCTCGAGGTCCATGGTGCACGTTTTGGATTTGACGATGCTGCATTCCGCAGCTCCGGTCGCCAGCAGGACATTCACAAACTTCGAAACACTGCCGAGGAAGTACCGGAGGAAGTCGAGGCTGAGAAAGACGGGATCGTATATGTCAAGTAGGTGAAACCATATTCTTGTTAGACTGTTTGCTAACAAACACAGACTTGAAGGTGAAGGCAGCGTGGGAACACTAGGTATCCAACCATTCCATGAAGCTCCTCTCCAATCCACACACAGCTAACATATGTCGCAGTCAATGGAGCCGGTCTTGCCATGAACACAGTCGACGCACTCACAATACACGGTGGACAATGCGCCAATTTCCTTGATACCGGTGGCAAGGCTACATCGGAGACCGTCAAGTCGTCATTCCGTGTCATCTGCTCTGATAAGCGGGTGAAGGCCATCTTCGTCAATATTTTTGGTGGTTTGACGCGCTGTGATATGATTGCCGAGGGTATCATACTGGCGTTCCGGGATCTGCAGATGAAGGTGCCCGTGGTTGTGCGGCTGCGTGGCACCAATGAAGAGCTTGGCCAGAAAATGGTACGTTGTCAGTTTCCGATGTTGGAGGCTCTGTTACTGATTTGAAAATTAGATTGCGGAAAGTGGTCTTCCATTGCATGCTTTTGATGGATTTGAGGAGGCTGCGAAGAAGGTTATCGCGTTGGCCAATAGTCAGTAGACCAGCTCATGGGTTCATATGGCTCCCTGTATATATTTTTAGTCGCTCTTAAGGAAACTTAGACGTTTTAACTCTTAGACGCCATTGCTTCCCTTTGGGGTAATATTTCGTGTGCTTCAAAAAAACCGGTTGTTTCCAAAGTTGCAAGGTTGGTAGAATTGAGACCTCGGTATATATCCAATGCCAACCACATGCCCGCAAACCGCCATGTCGAGAATAGTCCCACTTGTGGACCTGTTAACCTGTTCAGAACCGAACAAGTTTAAATGCTACCTAATTTTAGTAGGTTCACATATAAAGACAAAAACAATCAATGTGCGACATTTCGAGGATTGATGCCTGACTATCCTGAGGCCAAAGGTGGTCCCAGAACGGTCTAGCCCAACCTTTTTCTCCACGATCGACCAGGGATGTCACGCACTGACGACATTAGTTCTATTTCGGGCCTTTGTATATATTTCTCCTTTGTTTCCTTCTGAATATCTTGAATTCCACCCCCTATCAACCATGTCTGACCCAAGCGCCGAGCTCCAAACCACCCTCCGCAACCTATCGATAGGTGAAAAGGGCCCGGTGCAAGACGTCCGGCGGCCAAGCACAAAGAACTCCTCACCCGCCTCCAAGTCCAAGAAGGTTGAAAAGCCAGTGGCGGATTCCTGGGAAGACGAAGCAGATCTCTCAGCTTCGGACCCCGAAGACACTCCCCGCGAAGGGTCTGCCGTCCTCTCACCAACATTGAGCGCAGAGGGACCACTGGATCCCCCGCCTACACCAATCTCTCCACAAACCTCCAACCCGTGGGGCGGTAGAGCTGCTTCTCCTGCGACGCAGGCCGGACCTGCGCGTCGTCCAGAGAAGCAGACTGCAGTTGCGGGTCGGTTGATTGCCGGAGCGCTCGGAATCCGTGCGCCGAAGCGGACCGAGGAGCAACGAGCTTATGATCGTTCTGTCAAGGAACAGGAGATCCGGAGGCGAAACAGGGAGCGCGAGGAACAGGCCAAGGCGAAGGCTGAGGAGGAGAAGTTGAAGGCGGCTGTCTGGGACAGTTAGAGTTTTGACGTGGCGTTTTGTGTCTTCGGATGATGTATATATTCATGTTAAATAACAGCCCTGGTGCATGACATGACGAGTGCCTGCTTGAGGGGCGGGGAATGGAAGGCGCAACGAATGGCTAGACGTGAGCCTTGGTTTGACTTTTGGAGAACTTCTATGGCAACATGAAATGGCCTATATAATTAGCTATATTTGATGATTGCTTAATTTTGGACTCAATTGACGGTCCCCACATGAGTATGCTAGCCACTATCGAGTCAGGCCTATTTTTATGGATGTAATGTACCATAGAGAGCACGGAAAAAGGGAAGCGAGATGGCTAAAGCAGCACCGGCAAGTCTCAAGCAAAGACCGGGTGACTTTTGTTGAATTCGTTAAGTTCATGAGGAAAAGAGTATGGACGCCACATCGCCCTATCGCGCTATCCACCGAAAGACGCCATGATAATCTATTCACCGACCCAGGGATTTCCATCGACCCTCAAATTATTACCCGTGTCGCATCGTTTGTCTTGGCAACACAATGTGGTGGGGTTTCAGCGTCCGGAGTCGGTAGTTCAGCAAGAACCTCCGATCTGCTCCTGGTGGACTTCGAGGGTGTCACCGTCCTGCATATCGAGCTGATTATCAAAGTTAGCTTCGGGCATTCAACGACCAAGACAGAACAAATCGACGAGACGTACAGTGTCTGGTGAGTCCTCGGGACGAACACGAGTTCCGTCAAACAAGAAGCGAACGGTCGAGGGTTGCTTTCCCTGGCGCTCACAGAATGCGTCCATGAGCTTCTTCAGTTGGGTGGAGCGCTTGATCTTGAAGAAGACCTCGTTGTTGTTATCTGTCACCTTAATGTTAAGGTGCTCGGTGGGGGCCGTTTCCTTGTCGGACATGATGAAAGTCGCGTCTGTGTGGTGTTAGGCGATCGTTGTTCAGGCTAGGAAAGAACAGCGCCTTACAAAGCTGAGAATTTGGGAACCTTTTGAGGTGTTTTGGAGTCAAGTCTGGCCGAGGAAGTCAGTTACGGCTGAAAAACAGTATGGCTCATGGAAGATCACCGCAAGTAGGATGCAAGACTTACTAAGACGTGTAAAGTAGCGCGGGAGGTTGTAATGGTGAAGTTGGAAGAGAGAAGAGATTCCAGATCGGCGGCAGAATAGCAACTCGCCCCACGGTCTGAAGGCGGAGAATCTATAATGCGTTTGTACGGCTGCTTCTATCGGTTTCGTCACTTCCCATCCACTTCAGATATACGTTTTTTATAAATATTTCTTGCATTATGGTATGAATGCTCTCAAAATACTCCGTGACTACAGACTAAGAGAAACCAGGGGAATCTAAAGCAGGATCTGTCACACGAGCAGCCTTGCAAACCACGAGCTGTATGTCTCCCTGAAGCATTATGTAGACTCAATGCAAGCCCAAACTGCGCGTCAGGACTTTACTAACAAATGGCAGTGTGCAATTCAAGGTATTTCCCTTTCTTGGCCCACCTGCCTGAGCAAGTCCTGACCTAGGCCAGATTGTCTGAACAAAAACTCATTCAACGAGGACAAATGCCAGGCACAAATTGATGCCTTGTACGAATGCTGCAATGCCTTTTATCAAGAACAAGGCGACCAAGCGTCCACTCTCACTTGCCCAAAAGCCAACCTGTTGCGACTTAAGATGAAGCAACGAGCGCAAGCGGCTGAGAAATAGAAGATTTGGGAGGTCATGTCGACATGTCAAGCTCCAAAGATCCTCCAAGTCAGAGATTTTACAAGTTTTACGTGACCCATCCTTGGAAAAGGGAATGTCACAATTCCTTTGCGGTCTGAGTTTCCATGTGGAGGAAACCAGGCTAATTGAAGAACTGCATTTTATTATAAGACAATCTTGAGCACGCAAGGAGGCCTCATGGACCTGTACGAAAATTGAGCTTTCGTACCGAGACTCTAATGAAAGCCTATAGACATTAGAGAAGAAAAGAAAAAGAAGGAGAGAAGGGCGCGGGTGAAAATTCGTTGAAATAGCTTTTCGCTCTGCCGCTAGTCTGTTTTCGGGTTAGCGTGGCGCGCCAGCCAAATGAGACAAACACAACTTATTCCTCAAAGCTCTCCCTCTCTGCCTCTCCTACCAAGTCATTGCGCCAACTTCATCATGGCCCCGCTCACTCGCTCGGCTGCTGGGACAAGCCTCTTTACACCGGTAAGCACCTTCTGGCTCATATTTTATTGCTGCGCTAACTTCGGATGCAGGCTGCCCAGCCACCGAGACACACAGAGATCATCAATGTTGATGACGAAGATGACGAACAACAATCTTTGGAGAATGAAGAAATAAACGGAGATGGACAATCCTATGAAAGCCAGTCTGAAGATCAAGACGAGACAATGGACGAGGGTATGGATGGCGTGAATGGCGAACCCGCATCGGAGACTGGGTCTGAGGTTTCTGTTCAAGAAAGCGTGGAGCAATCTAATTTCAGTTTAAGCAACAAGGGCCAAGGTTGGTAGAAGCCTTTTAGCGCGCAGTTTGCATTTGCTAATATGCCTTAGACACTCCGCTGTTTACAGCTGCAGGTGCCCAGGAAGCTTTACACCCCCTTCGCCGAACTGCCGATCGAGTCACCCGTCAAATCGAAGCTTTCGCGGACAAGCTCGATCAGTTCAAGCGCCAAAATTCAACCGATGAGTTCAACAGCGCCCAGGCTGCCTACAAGCTTGTGGAGAGTTACCGGGATCTCGCGAACAATGCCATCAAAGAAATCCAAAAGCAGCAGGTCCTCGACCGTGCCAAGTCAGGTTTCCGCTCAAGTGGAACACAGGAGGAAAAGAGCACCGAGGAAATTCGACGATTGCAGCTCGAGTCTGATACCTGGCGCCTTCTGCTCAACCTGATTAGCATCGACGACCCTTCCAGCCGGGCCCGTTACAAGGCCGGACAGCAGACTGCTTTCCAGGAGCTCCACCGCTACTCAACCGATCGCGAGATTTGGGAGCAGTTCCTGAACGCCGATCAGTATGGCCTTGAGTGCGTGATTGCCATGCGCTGGCTGGAGGAGACCTCTAAAACCGGAGACCAAGATATTGACCTGCTGATTGCAACGATGGAGAATCAGTCACAGCGGGGCGATGGACTGTGGGCACATGGCTGGCTTTACACCAAAGAGGCCATCAAGGGCCACAAGAGATTGCGCGCTTGGCCTCAGCCTCTTGAGCCTAACGACCCCGGAATTTCGCGCTCGCTTCTGAGCAAGGACGAGCAGAAGCCACTGATCACACAACTCGATCCCGATGCCGTCACTCGACAGAACCATACTCTGGAAACGCAAGATCAATCATTTGAGCTTGCGACCTGGGCCACATGCTGGAAGATGTTGCGACAGGGCGAGAACTGGACCAAGATTCGCGAATGGGCCGAAAACCACTTGGAAGGATGGAGAGCTGTCAGCTTGTGTGGCTCCAGTGTGGACCCCAAGTCAGCGAGCACTCAATATCCAGCCGATGACGGTCACACGCGTTTGATGAACAGCCGAGCCCAGGACTCCTGGCGTAGCGCCTGTTCTTCTCTGACACGCAACAAGAACGTGAACGATTTCCAGTGTGCAGTCTATGCACTGCTTGCCGGTGAGACTGAAGCTGCAGCAAACGTCTGTCGCGGCTGGGACGACTATCTTTACGTGTTCTTCAACCGTGTTGTGCTTTCGCGCTACCAAGGGTTCTGCCGACAATTCCAGCGCAAGCTCAGTCACTCTCCCACCACACCTGTGACATTCAAGCCTGAGCCGGCTGGACATGCGGAGCTCCAAAAATATTTGGTTTTCCTCAAGGGCAACAAGCGGGTCAGTGGAGAAACGCGCAATCCATTCCGCAACATGCAGGCTGCGATCCTCAGCCAAGGCTACGACTCTTTCTTCCCAGCTCTGGCCCATGCTGTCTCAGATGTCAGCGCCGCAAAGTCTGGGAACACCTCCATCGTCCCAGTGCTCCCTCACAAAGCAGTCGATGAATCATACTTCATCGCGGCCGACGACCCAGAAGCTCTCAAAATTGCCGCTCATGTCTATGTTGTGGCCAGTGCTCGAGGTTATGCTCGCGCAGATTCTCATTTTATTGAGACAGCGTCGGTTATCGTGGCTGGACATATTGCCAACCTCGAAGACAGGGGCTTGTTCCATCTTATCCCTCTTTACGCGTCTCTTCTGCCTACATCAATGTGTCACAGTGTCTTGGCCAAGATCCTTATTGACATCCTAGACCCCGAGGAGAAGAGACAGCAAGTCCAGCTCGCAAACAAGTATCACATCGACATAAACACCGTTCTCGATGTCCAATGGGCTTGGGTCAAGGAGAAGGTTTCCGCGGTCGATCACTCCCGAGGCATCACTGGGTACTCGAGAATGTCTCGCCGCTCCGATGGCTCCAAGCATTTGGTATCGCCGAAGCCCGATCTTATTGGTGTTTCTGTTAGCGAAGAAGATGACAAGATGATTCGCAGTCTGGAATGGCTTCGAGTCACAGATGGTCAATGGGATAAGATCTGTGACCTCGGCACTTGGCTCTATCGCAAATTCATGGGTAGGCTTTGCATTCCCCCTTGACGCAATCACAAGCTAACCTTTTTCTAGTTGCTGATAAGCTTGCCGCTGCTCGCGAGCTGAGTTTCCGTATGCGGACGGCTGATATCTCCATCGAGAAGTTCGGTAGTGATATCATTTCCATGCCTCCGCAGGACCTCGGGTACCCCGAGGCGACAACCCCAACTAGCCCGACAAAATCTAAGAGAAACAGCCTCCACCTCCACCGCCGTAGCACTTCTGGGTCGAACAACATCGGTCTCCTCTCAGCTTACAACCAGTGTCAGGCGATGCGGGATCTGGAGAGCTTGATTCTTGGCCTCGACGCGGTGGAAGCATTTGCCATTATTCACGAACAGAGGTCCAAGTACGTCGAATCCCAAATGCGTATCAGCACGAGTATTAACCGATATAGGACTAAACGCCGACGGGACTCTGGCACCCTCAAGGTTATGGGGCAAGAATTGGAGGAATGTGTTGGAGTCTTGGAAGACTGGATTGCAGCAGTCACGGACGAAGATTGGCTTCTCAAATCCCCCGATCGTAAGTGAACCCGAAAGTGTGATCAAAGTGCTTGTACTGACCATTTCGTGCAGCCGAGGAGGAGAAGGACTTCGCACACATCCGCACAACCTACATTCCCGAGCTCGTGCTTGACTATCACAATGCGATGTACTTCGCCAGCTACTGTCTTGAGAGGAACGACCTCTTGACCCAGTGCATGGTCACATCCATTTGGGTTGCCAACTACCAGCACATCACTCTCGCCTTCACTCAGGCGCAGCGGATGGCTGAACTCATGGAGGTGCTGGCGTTGTCGAGCAAAGCGTTGGTCATTCGCAACACCAGCTCACCCAAGAGCTCCAAGGATGAAATGATCCAAGAAGTGAAGATTTGGGATGTTGAGGTCACCGAGGATGAGAAGAAGCGAATTGGGCTCACATCGGCGTACGACCCGGCGATTTAAATGGCGATTTCATGTACATTAGCATCGGGTTAGGATGTGTTTTGGATATTTCTTTTTTTCTCCAAAGGCGACGGTTGATATGAACGAAACTGGGTCAAATGGAGGGTGGCTAGGTATCTTTTCCAACTACACTACATGTCTATAAGACATTCACAACATCTGTGTGCTCAAATATGGAGTACGAGCAATTTCCAAAGTTCCTGGCTGTAGACTATAAAATGACTGGTTATGTGTGTTCCCGCAGTCCAATTCAAGGGGTCCTTACGGAGTATCCTCAGCTCAGCCACAAAATCACCGCGGTGCCCAAAGCCGAAGCGTGGAATTTGCATTGAAGTCGGGGTAAGCGCCTGATCTGCAGGAAGGAGATCAGCGTTCTGCATTGTGCATTTCGCATTTCGTCGCACAGGTCACTTTTTAATGGAATAAAGTCAAAAAGACAAGCTCAAACAGCCAATAATTTAAGAAACCTTGGAACCTTGGAATTGGGACGGGCTGTTTAGCAACTTGGCAACTTGGCAGGAGTAGTACGGAGTAGTTTTCAGGGAATTAAGTCCAGAACCACGTCTATTACGGAGTACAAGGTACGGAGCACTTTTCACGGGCAGAGAGACGCCACACATTACGCAAGTCAACTATATCGACTGCAACCTTTGAGCGCACTACGGAGTATCATACTTGTCATTGTACCATTCAACGTGGGGATAATTACTCCGTAGCATAATCTACGATAGAGAACGGACACGAGCTAACTCATATAGGGGAACGTCGGGGACATCCATGCATAGTGATAGATGCAAGTGGCAAACGCCATGGATGTGCTGGGCTAATGGGGTGCTGGGGATTGACTAGTTTGCGGTGAGGCCTCAATTGGGCAAGGTTGTGCTGTCATATTTGAATGTCCGATTTCTTTGTAGAACTACTCCGTACTCCGTACCTAGGCGAGGGTTAAGATTGTCTCTCAAAGCAAGGATGGAGAAATTAGGTTAAAGTAGGGTTGGAGTATGAAAGGTATAGAATGTAACATAACTACACGTCAAGGAAAGAGAATTCAAAGAGCAAGTATAGAGTAGTATAGAGCGTCACTACATAACTTTATCCTACCTTATGCGCTTGACAAGTTTACCAGCAGTTCTGAAGGAAATCGATATTCAACGTAATTTATCACTAATCATCTCCCATCATCTCCCCTATTCGTCCAAATCTGGGGCCTGTCATTTCTTGGCGGAGGCAGTGCAAAAATCACCGAGCTGTTGTTTGCGGTATTTGAGCTGAGACCTTGCAGGAATTGGAAGGGAAGGACTGCGGAAACCTGGAGGGAATGAGCTTGAATAATAATTTATTGCCGTAAGCAGCGAGACGAGAAGGAAGCCAGCAGAAGAGCAGAAGAGCAGAAAACAGAAAAAAAGGGCGCATTGGGGCTGTGCTTGTATAGAGTGGAGCCATGATGCGCGGGAGTGGAATACGAAACTTAAGTTCTCGACTCTCTGTGGACCGGAAGGGGTTTCTCTTTTGACGTCTATAATCTCAATTACTCACTCCTTTCTGTACATGGAGTTTTTTCCTGGGTCTTTATGAACCATTTACTACGCGTGTCGCGCGTTTGGGATCATGTCCGACTCACCTACACCCCTGCGCCGAGAGCGCGCGCCAACTATCACCATTGATACATCCGCCGTGAATTCCCCAGAGACCTCAAATCCTCCAGTGCTATCCGACAACTCGGTCTCGCCATTCGCCGATACTCATGACAATGGCGCTTCGCCCACAGAGATACGGTCGACCGGCTCCATACGCTCTAACGGCTCCTCCGAGGCCCGAGACAGGGAGGATCGACCCTTATCACCACACAACGTCTCTTCGCCCACCAAAGTCCCCGAGACGCATTCGAATTTCCTCTCCGTCCCCGGAACTCGGTCCCGAGGCAACTCCCTAGAGTCGGAGGATACCAGCCAAACATCTTCCACGTACGGTGGCGAGACCTATGTGACCTCAGCATCGCACGGATCCAGATCCGACCTGACCAAAAATGTCTTTGTGGACGACGAGGAGGCCCTGACTCCGGATCCTGGTCGCGAATCGGAGTTTGAGGTTGAGGATAACAAGTTCGCCTTCTCGCCGGGCCAGCTCAACAAGCTGCTCAACCCGAAGAGCTTCGGGGCATTCCGTGCGCTGGGTGGCTTGCGAGGTCTGGAAAAGGGTCTTCGGACCAATGTCCGAAGTGGATTAAGTGTGGATGAGAACGTTCTCGATGGGACTGTCGGCTTTGACGATGCAGTGAACACGACTAGTATACCCAAATCTGTATCCCCGGCCCCCTCGCCGACTACCGAGGGCTCTCTCAAAGAACCCCATGACGACTTCACCGATCGCCGACGAGTCTACGGCGATAACAAACTTCCAGAAAGGAAGTTGAAGACTATCTGGGAGCTCGCTTGGATCGCATACAATGATAAAGTGTTGATTCTGTTGACTGTGGCGGCTGTCATTTCCCTCGCTGTCGGAATTCCCCAATCGCTTCATCCAGCGAATCCAGATGAGCCAGGAGTCGAATGGGTCGAAGGATTGGCAATTTTGGTGGCCATCATCATCGTTGTTACTGTGGGTGCAGCGAATGACTGGCAAAAGGAACGGCAATTCGCGAAACTGAACAAAAAGAAAGAGAACCGACAAGTGAAAGTGAAGCGATCCGGTCGCACAGAGGAGATCAATATTCACGATGTTTTGGTCGGCGATGTCATGCTTTTGGAACCCGGTGACTTGGTCCCAGTCGATGGAATCTTGATCGAAGGTCACGACCTCAAGTGCGACGAATCCTCAGCAACTGGCGAGTCTGATGTTCTCCGGAAGACTCCTGGCGACGAGGTTTATCGCACAATCGAACAACAGGAAGATTTGAAGAAGATGGATCCTTTCATTATCTCCGGCGCCAAGGTCTCTGAGGGCGTTGGCACTTTCTTGGTTACCGCTACTGGTATGCACGCTACATTTGGTCGCACCATGATGTCTCTCCAGGAGGAGGGTGAAACGACACCCTTGCAAACCAAACTTAATGTATTGGCCGAGTACATTGCGAAGCTCGGTCTTGCCTCTGGCTTGTTGCTATTTGTGGTTCTGTTCATCAAGTTCCTTGCTCGCCTTCACAATATCGAAGGTGGTGCAGACGCCAAGGGACAGGATTTCCTGCAAATTTTCATTGTTGCTGTTACTATCGTTGTCGTCGCAGTGCCTGAGGGTCTGCCGCTGGCCGTCACACTTGCTCTCGCCTTTGCAACGACACGAATGATCAAAGATAACAATCTCGTTCGGTACCTGAAAGCTTGCGAAACCATGGGAAATGCCACTACGATTTGTTCCGACAAGACTGGAACATTAACGGAGAATAAAATGACTGCGGTAGCTGCGACGCTAGGTACAACTTCGCGCTTCGGAAAATACTCTGGTGTATCGGCCGACGACCAAACCGAAATACCCCCTTCCGAATTCGTCTCTACGCTCTCGCCATCTGTGAAAGATCTCTTGCTTCAATCGATTGTCTTCAACTCCACTGCATTCGAAGGGGAATCCGATGGTGTCAAGACATACATTGGATCCAAGACAGAGACCGCTCTCTTGACGTTCGCCCGGGACCACCTCGGAATGGGACCCCTGAGCGAAGCCAAGGCCAACGGTGAACTCGCGCAGATGTATCCATTTGATTCTGGACGCAAATGCATGGCAGTCGTTCTCAAGCTGGAGAATGGAAAGTACCGAATGCTCGTCAAGGGTGCTGCGGAGATTCTAGTTTCAAAGTCTACACGCATCATCCGTGATCCCACGGGTGAGCTATCCGAGGCTCCTCTCTCCGATGAAAACAGAAGCTCTCTGGACACCATCATGGTCAACTACGCATCCCGCTCTCTTCGCTGCATCGCCCTCAGCTACCGTGACTTTGAGCAATGGCCACCACGAGGCGCCCCGATCTCGGAAACCGATCGCAACCAGGCAGTCTTCGAACCAATTTTCAAGGACATGACAATGTTGGGTATCTACGGTATCCAGGATCCGGTGAGAGCTGGTGTTGCCGAGGCGGTCTACGCTTGTCAACGCGCTGGAGTTTTCGTGCGCATGGTGACTGGTGATAACATCAACACTGCCAAGGCTATTGCCCAGGAGTGTGGTATTTACACACCCGGTGGTATCGCCATCGAAGGTCCCAAGTTCCGCAAGCTGAGTTCCCGTCAAATGAATCAAATCATTCCCAGACTTCAGGTCATCGCGCGGTCCAGCCCCGATGACAAGAAGATTTTGGTGAACCAGTTGAAGAAGCTTGGCGAGACTGTTGCCGTTACTGGAGATGGTACCAACGATGCTCAGGCCCTGAAGAATGCCGATGTTGGTTTTGCTATGGGTATTGCTGGTACCGAGGTTGCCAAGGAGGCATCTGATATTATTCTTATGGATGACAACTTCTCGTCTATTGTCAAGGCTATGGCATGGGGTCGTACCGTCTGCGATGCCGTGAAGAAGTTCCTTCAATTCCAAATCACTGTCAACATTACCGCTGTCGTTCTTACCTTTGTCTCTGCTGTTGCCAGCGATGATGAGGACTCTGTCCTCAGTGCCGTCCAGCTGCTGTGGGTCAACCTGATCATGGATACCTTCGCCGCTCTCGCCTTGGCCACCGATCCTCCTACGCATACTGTGCTCGACCGCAGACCCGAATCAAAATCCGATCCGCTCATTACATTGACCATGTGGAAGATGATTATTGGACAATCTATCTATCAGCTCGTCGTCACTTTTGTTCTGAACTTCGCTGGGAACAAGATCTTCACCTGGGATCATGAACACATGCAAACTGTGGTTTTCAACACCTTCGTCTTCATGCAGATCTTCAACCAGTACAATTCCCGTCGTATTGACAACAAGCTCAATATCATGGAGGGAATCTGGAGAAACAAGTGGTTCATTGGTATTCAGCTCATTATTATCGGAGGCCAAGTCCTGATCATCTTTGTCGGTGGTGCTGCTTTCTCTGTCAAGCGCCTTGACCAGGGCTCCCAATGGGCTGTCAGTCTTGTTCTCGGAGCGATCTCAGTCCCAATTGCCGTGATCATTCGCTTGATCCCCGACGAATTCGTCAGCAGACTTATTCCAAACTTCTGGTCACGCGAAAAGAGCCCTGAGCTCGTCATCTCCGACGAAGACCGCAACTACGAATGGAACCCGGCCCTCGAAGAGATCCGCGACCAACTCGCTTTCATCAAGCGCGTTCGCGGCGGCCGCCTCCGTCACATCCGCCACAAGCTCCAGCACCCACAAGAACTCCTCCCCCGATCCCGCAGCGGCTCTCGTTCCCGCGATTCCTCCTCCCCACCGACACCAAACGAGGAGAACGAAAATAGCGACAGCCCAACTCCCCAACCCATGACCCCAGAGTCCCGCTCCCGACGCAACACACGCTCCCGCTCAAACTCGGCCTTCGGTCCTGCCGCTGCAATGGCAGGAATCGTCGCCGGCAGTATTGCCGGTTGGTCTCCTATCGAGCGCGGCCACGGTGAAGCAGACTCAATCACATTCCCTACAACCGGCGGGCCCTACAGTGGCTTAGATCGCGAGCAAGGCATCGAAGTCCACCCTGACACCGCGGCCGACGAGCGTATCTTGAGCGATTATTCCGCAAATTCCAAGACGCCGCCGAGTCAGAACCCGGATCTCATTCCGTTCTTCGAACATGCGCCTTCTGAGCGCGCGCCCTCTAGTCGTGGTCGTCGCTCTTTGTCGCAGCGCTCGAGATCAAGTCTCAGCCAGTCCCACGTCTAAATACCCTTTTTTTCTTCTTCGTCCTCTACCGGCTAGTTCCGGGCACATATTATCTAATCCCTTTTTTTGGTTTCCTTTTTCCTTTGGATTTGTTTCTTTTCCCGGGCTCAATGCTCTGTTTCCTGTCTGGAATGACTGGCGCAGTTTGGACATTTTGCATCACCTCGCCTTGACTTTTGGGGGTTCCATACAATCATTTGCATCTTGGGTTTGGCCTTTGGACAGTTTGGCGCTTACTAGGCGCCTTCCAGCATCTCTTTTTCTCTCTTTTTTCTTTGTGGTTCAAACCAAAAAATACTCTCAAGATACCTTTTCTAACTTGTTTGAGCCTAATTCAGTTATTGTCTCTGGACATGGTGCTTTTCTTCCACTTCGTAGACGTCTTGTTGTTTTCTTGCCTGCTCGGCTCTGATTAATGCCTATGCTTGTCTTTGTAGAGGACCGCTAGTCATTCTCATTACTTCTCGGCATGACTCTGACTCTGAGGTAGAGCTTTGGGACGTTGGCTTCCGTGTGAGACTGAGCTCTCTTCTTTCCTTCTCTCCTCTCCCTCTATCTCACCTTCTATCATCTCACCTTCTTTCTCACCTCATCTCGTCCGTCTCACAAGCAGTTTTGCAGGAGACTATCAAACTTTGCAATACGCCTTATCAGCTTCCATCTAAGCCTGCGACAGGTCAGAATGTCGCTCCTCACAGTCAATGCAGGTATGCAGTCTGAAATCACATCCCATGCAACTCCAATACGACCATCGCGTTTTGACTGACAACCCGTCTACCCAGAGAGTCTCATCCACCGCTTCTTCGACAACCTGCACACAACCGAAGAGATAAGCAGCCTGGACAACCTCTTTGTAAGTCTTGGACACGGACTGTTGGCCAAAATGGGCCCAGGGAGTCTACGGTCACTAGACTGACTCTCCAACAGGACCACAAGTCAATGGCGACTCTCAACCGGCTTGATTTCAGAGGTGTCTCTGATATCACTTCAGCGTTGCAAGTGAGCATAACTTCGCGGTGATCACTTGACATTATGGAGCATCCATGTCTAATACTGGCTACACTACTAGATATTCACCACTGAAGAGTCAAAATGGCAGATCGATCGCTTCATGCACATACCAAATCATCTCTGCATATTAACAACCGTTATGGGACGCTCGCAGGTTAGTAGGCCCCAACATCAGGCTATCAACTGGCTTATTGCTGACAACGAGTGCAACAGTTTCACGCCACGAGTGGCGGAACACCTTTCAATGCTGGTTTCTTCCTGGAGCCTGTCCATCGACACTCCGACAGATTGATGATTCGCGAGCTGCTCCTCATGTACGACTCGCGGATTGATATTGGTTATTATGGTTATGATCCGGCCTTGCAAAGACGGGAGTAATCACCTGCCTTCCGATGAATACGCTGCCCGTGTTTGCATATGACTGCCCGACTCGAGTACAAGTCACTCTGAAATGAATCTTTGGATGCCCACCGTCTCTTGTGCTTATTCCATGTAATTATAATTATCTAAATATCCAAGCATTGAGCTCAGAAACTCGACCTGATCTCCGATTCACTGCTTTAGACCCCAGAAAGCTCGCTAACTAGTGGTAGCTCAGATTTGCAAGCCCCACCGCTGAGAGAAAAGTTTGGCACTGGTAAAGTCGATATGCGATTGAGGCAATCCAGCTAAGTGCCAATGTCTCACTATGCTCTACGGGGGTGTATAGCGCCCAAGGGTCGGAAAATGTTTGAGATAGCTACGTGAGGATACCTGGTGGTAACTTCGGAGTACTTTCTCGACTAGTTACTATGACACCTGCGATACTCTAAGAAATTATCATCTCAGGTTTTAAGACTCTTCTTGTCCAGTTTTTTTCATGTCTTTTTTCATATCCTTTTTCGTATCTTCTTTTGATTATTCATTCTAAGGTTTCAAGTTATTTTTTTTAATAAAAGTAGTAGATAATAAGAGATCGTATAGTTAAGAAATAAAAATACATCCAGAATATTTTAATCTATGATCACAAGATATCTGAGCTGATTGGAATAGCTTCACTAACACCAACCTGAAAATTCCCATTTGGTAGAAAGCCGTCGACAGCGCGGTCTGCCCAGGTGTATCCCACACATTTTCTGTTAAAAAAGGGTTGGCATTATGAACATTGTTTTCGGACCCACGCTGGATGAGTCCACATCCGAACTCTTTTATTTGGGGCTTCCTTTCTTTTCACCCTTCCCTCAAAATCAGAATGTCTTACGAACTCCCTCCATGGGAGGAACCGATCTTGATCGCAGCCGTAAGCGGACAGGTTGCGGTAGTAAAGGCAGAATTAGAGAATGGCAAAGACGTGAACTATCGCGATATGGAACACCGACGAACCTGCCTGTTCTGGGCTGTCGAAAAGGGAGACGAAGATCTTGTGCGCCTTCTCCTTGAATGGTCTGCTCAAGTCGATGCTCTAGATGGCCATGGTCGGACACCCTTGCCACAGGCAGTGGAGAATGGAAATGAAGCTGTCGTCGAGCAACTCCTGGAAGCAAAAGCTGATCCCAATTCTTTCGATCATGCTGGCAGTGTGCCGTTGGTAATCGCCGCTCGTGAAGGGTTTACACCCATCATCAGATCCTTGCTGAAGGCCGGCGCGAACCCTGATGCTCGGGACTGGCGCTTTGGTCGTACTGCACTGTCATATGCAGCGAGAAAGGGGCACGAGGATATCGTGAAATTATTGCTGGACAACAATGCCGCTATTGATCTGGAGGATGAGTGTGGTCGAAGTCCTCTCGCTTGGGCTGCTATGAAAGGCCATGCGAATGTGGTGGAACAATTGGTGGCCCGAAATGCCAACGCAGAGACGGAAAATGACACCGGCGAAACACCATTCTCATTAGCAATGGAGGGCGGCCATGATGCCGTCGTCAAGATCCTAACGGGGAGGTCCGTTCAGGATATCGAGAACGATCTGGCCTCTCGTCCTCCCTCTGTGAAACTTCAGCTTGCGGGAATTATTCAAGACCGTCAAACCTGAGTACGATCTCACTCATCCCAACGACGGTGAAATATTGATGTGGGCTATCGAGAATGATCGTGAGGAAGATATCCAGCTCCTCATTGAGCAAGGTGCAGACCTCGATCATCGGCACGAGAATGGAATGACGCAACTTTCATGGGCTGCACGAAAGGGTCTGCTCGACTTGGTGAAACTCATATTGGAATCCAATGCCAACCCGGATTCCGCAGATATGTCAGGTCGAACTCCTCTCATTGAAGCCGCAGAAAGCGGACACGCCGACGTGGTCCAGATTCTGATTGAGAAAGAGGTTGACCTGGAACACAAAGATGAGGATGATATGACACCCTTACTGTGGGCAGCCTGCAACGACCATGATACAGTTGTTTCCATGCTTTTAAACGCCGGGGCAGATCTCAATGCCGAGGACAATAATTCGCGGACGCCAATTGTTTATGCGGCCGAAAACGGAAATCAATCAATAGTCTCGCTGCTGCTTGACAAAGGCGCATCACCGGACGATGGGCTAGAAGATTCGCCTCTAATGAACGCTATAAGCGAGCGCAATAAGGCTCTTGTGAAATTGCTGCTGGATAAAAAGGCGGATCCTTACTCTGAATTGTATGATATCTGCGAGTATCCACCTCCTTCACATGCAGCAACACAGGGCGATGAGGAAATCTTGAAGTTGCTGTTAGGAGCGAGGTCAGCAACAAATGAAACAAGGCAGGATCATATGCGGAGGGCTCTAATTGCTGCTTGTGAAGAGGGAGAGACCAAGATGGTCAAACTGCTACTTGATCAACATTCATTGGAGGGCATGGAGATTGATGTGGATTCGAGCCCATTGGAGAGGGCAGAGTCCGAAGGCTATGATGATATTGTCAGTCTTTTACGGCCTTACTACCAGGCCTAGCAATATCATGCGTGTGTTGCATTCAATTCCTAGTGCTGTTATCGTTGGCCTGGTATCTTATTCCCTAACACTGGTATAGCCATGGCCTCCCAAGCGAAGCTCTCCTTGGGTCGTACATCATCAAACAAACAACCGTATTCACTCATCGCCCCTCTTGTTGTTGCAAATGTGCAACCACTGACGTAGTATGATAATGGTCATTCTGTGTTGGGGCCGGTAGTCAAGCTCAGGTCCAAAGATTCAGTGGGTTAGGGTATCAAACAGGGGTACATCCTTAGCTTAGAGTAATACATACAAACAGAAGTACCAAACAGAAGTGTCAGTCAAATGGCCAAATAAGGGCTGCCTCACATAACAAATACCAGCTGGGTGAGGTGTCGCATGTCCTGATTTAGCGCCAGCTTAATCCCAAAGGGCCCAATCCTCTCCATCTGTTGGGTCAGTTTCCTTCCTTCCCGAAGTACTGGGTTTGAATCCTAGTCCCGATGTCCAGCTGAATTTGTTACTCTTTTTTTTGCTTCATTCTTTTCTATTTGCTCATACACTGTGACAGGTGGTGTGTCAATAAGTGACGTATCACTGGGACTGTACAATCTCGGCCCCGAGCAAACCAGAAGCCAATGATCTGAATGAGTGATCTCAAAACAGGTGAGAATTGACAGTTTCTAGTCACATTGGAAGTTTGAATCTCTACCAGGCTCTCATCCCACATCCAGGACCTCGTACCCATACATCCACAATCTTAGAGGCCTCGGGATCAGTATCAGAGTCCACGACAAAGTACCAACCATAGTAAGCACCAGTCACACATGCATGGTTAGGATGAACTTTGACGACCTGTCCAATACTGAGCGGGAGGTTTGCCTGAGACTCATCGTTCCAAGTCACAATCGCATGCTCCTGGCTGATCCGTGCAAGTATTAATTTTTGAGAAGATTCCTGCTTCCCAAGTCGCCAAGGTGAAACCACACCCCAGCCAGGGTAGCTCGCACATGGCTCTCGGCCCAAAGCAAGCGTTCCTGCAGCCACAAGTGCCTCGGGCTTCTCGCGCTCACTGTCATTATAGACACTGCATACTTCGGCAAGAACTGAGATAGCAATCTCATTCTCTAGGCTTCCAGATGCGGCACTGGCATGGGTCGAGAACTGTTGCATATCCAAAATAGGGTATACACCGGCATGAAGTTCAACATTCGTTTCGCTGAGGAGAGTCTTCAACTCCTGTGCTTCCATACAGGAGGAGTTGCTCAGCATTAAATTCTGAGAGGAGACCACCTGGGGAGTGGCACCCACACTGATCACCAATTCCCTCTTGGGGAGGAGATGCAAGTTCTTCTGGAGGGCATCTTTGCATCCTCGGATCTCACTGATGAGATGGCCCATGGCCTGCTCTGGCGTTGTGCCGCTATAACTCAAGCTGCTGTGAGAATATAATCCAAGAATATTCGCCTTGCCTGATTGCTCCGCGGCAACAAGTTTCTCTAACAACCCGTTCTTGTTGAGAGAAATTGGGGGCAAGCCGGCGCGGTGGTAGCCTGTATCAACTTTGACAAAGACGCAGACTGGGACACCTGCCAAGGAAGACAATTGTTCCATGAAGGGCACTTGATCCGGGTGGTCGATCATAACCGATATGCTGTTTTTGCCCAGTTGGCGAGCAGCTTTGGCCAGATGCGGAACCTGAGATGGGACGAGAGGAATCCCGTAGAGGATGTTGATGCTCCTTCCTTCCCTTTACAACTCCAGAAGAAGAGGGATCATCATATCAATCTCCAGGGTGGTGGAAGCTATGAAGTTGGCTTCTTTGATGTCGCCAATTTGGAGCTTGGCGATCTCCGGAGTCTTTTCATGTCAGCAAAGTGAAACCAATTCGACGGCGACAAAATAAACCAGCTGTACCTTATGAGACTTGATGTGAGCTCTGAACCCCACGTTCAGCTTGTTGATCGTGTCTAGCATGGTCCCACAGTGGCGTCGAATCAGACCGACATCGAGGACAGCAGCGGGCTTGGGCACATCGCCGACATCTTTGCCGATGTAGAACTGTCGGAGATCGTTTTGGGAGGGATTCGAAGCCATGACTGAGGAATTGATGAAGGTAACAGCTGGCGATGAGTTGGTATTTTGTAAGTTGTCGTTCCAGCGCACCTCATTGGGAAACCGGTGGGGCGGGGGTTTACAAGTCCGGAGGCCACGCCCGCGGGCCGCGGCCTTGAAGCTGTGGACTTCATTCTTCCAATATCTTTGACTTCATTTCAGCGATGCTCTGCAACTTCGCAACATGAAACTTCAATCCTCTAGGCTATAGGTTATTCGGGATGGAGATTCCTGATGAGACGTGCTCTGATAAAGCACAGGCAGTAACTATTAGGTAGACATGCGATGAGGATGTATTTCTATCTCTTACCAAGGCATCGATCGAAGAAATGAAATATCTCGCAGCTTAGAGCTTAGACTTGTTTCCCTCCGTTCAGCCAAATCTTTCCAATTGCTCTTCTGAGTTTCCCCGAATGTCTTCAACTTCAACCTCTTCACTTCTTCACCTTCTTGACTTCCTTCTCTCCAGTCTCCATCTCTCGCTCCAACCCGGAAATCACCATGCCTTCCAAGACCCCACGTGCAAAGGCATCCAGCTGTGCGCTGGTGGCCCAAAACCTCAAGTTATACGACTGCCTGATGAAAGTCACCGACTTTGACTCCACCAAGTCATCCATTTTCTGGCTCAGTGGTTACCTGAGAAAACCAAATGGTCTTCAAAAAGATGGCACTCTTGACTGTGCCGAGCTGAGCTACCCAAAGTTCGTTCGCGATCTTGAAACGCACTTCGACTTCGATCCCGATACCCATGAGCTTCAGTGGCACGACAACATGTCTGGGTCCCAGCCTAAGCTGGAGGCAAGCAGCAATAGCGACGATGGCAGCCAGAGCATCGAGCCTTGGATTGTTGAGACCCACAACAGCTGGGTAGCTGCGCTCATGATTATGCAAGCGACCAATTCTTCATCCAACTTGCAAGCTTCGAGCGTTTCTGAAGTATCCTCTGCTACTACCGCTGGCTCCTCGGTCCTAGGTGATGCTGCCACGGCCGCGCCGGTATTCGTGATTTGCAAGAAAGATTGTACGTCTCGAAACCCTTGTTCAAAGAATCAAGTTCACTGATGGTTATATTGGTATAGCAAACTACTCGGATACCGAAAGCGAGGTCTCCGATACCACCACAGACTCGAGCGGGACCAGCGATGCCGCCACAGATGAGAATGAGGCCAGCGATACCACTGAAAAGCAGTAGATGGTACGAAACGAGAACATCTACAGTGAGCGGCGGTGAGCACTGGAGCGAGGATGAAGCACTGCGCACATAGCTGCTATCGAATTTCGAAAGATAATGCCTGGTTTGGCGAATATTATGATATGAGGGGCTGGTCACAGGGAGATCAAAATGGATCAAAATGGTGGGCACGCCGAATTCAACAGTGGAAGTATTTGGTGAATTTTCAGGAGGATACCCATGGCACCCATCTATCTGCGCAGCTTTGGAAGCACTGGGTCTTTCTATATTCTTAGTTATCGAAATTCTTAACAAAATGACACCCTTTTCAAAAAACCTGAGATTTGTACAAGCTGTAGAGGTAGATATTGATCGCAATGGCAATGACATGTGTTCAGGAATTAAGGCAGTACTTCTGGAGATTGACTGATGATCTTTAACGTAACATCATGCTTTGTGATACACCACCGAGGCATCCACCTGAGTATACCAAGGCTCAGCTCTGGGTTTTGCCACGACTGTCGGATATGGGGATAAAGCTAAGGGATGCACATAGCAGATAAGCATACTTCGACCAAGCTACCAAAGGATATACGTCACATGTACTGTGCAATAGATTGTCACTAGCTCATAGTAAGCAACAAGTTTGACGAAAGGTCTTGGATTGAAGCTACATACAAAGACTGTATACATTTTCCTTGACCCGCGTCGTGGGTTCCGGCTTGTGGGTCAAGGGGGACGTAGGAAAAGCTTGGCTTTCATCGATATAGACAAGGCTACACTAATTACGTGAGACCGACACATAATTGGAGCTTCAGTCATGTTGCTGCTATCGGTCGCGAGTACGAAAAGCATTGTACAGAACGAGAGCTCGGGGAAGTCGAGTCATCCCGAGGCCCCAGGAGCTTCCAAGGTCGTATGTAGTATGCACATAGGGCAAAACATCTTTTGATAAATTCCCGAGATCCCCTTATGATTTACCAATCAGATGGCCGCGGGTGGATATCTTAATCAAGATGCCGAGGACAACCAATGCTAGAATATTTGCAGCCCTCGCAAAATTATGCACAATGGAAGAAGCCTTTATGAACAGTATTTGGCTAAGATGATCCCTCCATCTAGAAATTCTTTCCAAAGCCATCAAGATGGGAGACTTACCGTGATGAAGGCACAATATCTACAGAAAGCATACGTGTTGGGCCTGTCACAGGAAGTGACCAAAAGACCTTTTTTCCCGGAACCAATTCAACAGAGCTCAAGGTGATCACCCTCTTTACACTCGACCTTTATCCATAACATCTGACTGTCCCATAGGATCAAGAGCTAGAACCCCTTGCATCGACCGCATTCCAGAACATGCATATTCGGAGCTTTCCAGTATGCCACTTGCCCCATTTGGAAGCTAGGTGCAGATCGGAGGGAACAGGTGAGCCTTTCCGCGTCTTCTCATACATAACTCTAGGAAAAGGTGCCCTGGCAGTATTCCTATCCTTGATACTATCATAAGGGATCTCACACGACCTCGAAAGTATGTGCTGGGGTGTTGTGGAGACGCTAAATGAATAATGATGCTCCCCCTCAGTATACTGGACAAAGCTTTCATAGCTTATTCACTCCCCACAAAAGGATATGCGATCTACACTCGGCAGCCCTTATGCAATTCCTAAGCTCATCATTGGTTACCGTCCAATGTCTTCGGGTTAAGTGCCTTGATCGCTGTGGAATGCGGGCAACCAGTTTACCATAGGTTTGTTACACTGTACATTGTACAGCGGACACCATCTCGCTAGGTAGACAGGGGGATTTCAAAGACCACCTCTTTTACAGTGGTGCACTGACCCTGGATGATTGTTCCTTATATCTATCATGCCATAGCTCCTCATTCCCTCCGAGGGTGTTGTTGACTAACGGTTCGTTTCTCTTATCTACTCAGAGACCTTTGTATATCTGAAATTACGAAATCCAGTATATACTTTGACAAACAATCACAGCTTCTCCAAATCTTGGGACGAATCTACGGTCATCGAGAAGTACATATCAACGGCCGCTCCAGCTTGAGGTCATCCGAGGATGAGCTCCACCGACATTGAAAAGGCCCACGGCTCTCCCTCCACCAACACTACCGATCATTTCGACCTCGACAAGACAGAATCTACGAGCAGTTCCGAGGCGTCTGATCTTGCGAAGCCTGTCCCAAGCCCAGCACCCCAGTCAAAATGGCAACGATGCCTTGCCGGTTTAACCAGTGGAGAAAATGGAGGCATTGTGCGCATTCACCCCGAAGAGCGAGAGCCTGTCACATCATCAACCACGCTTCATATGTTTCTCATGTGGTTCAGCATGACACTAGCCACTAATAACATTGTTGTGGGCTCGATGGGCACACTTGTGCTCGGGTTGAGCTTCAAGGACGCAGCTCTATGTGGCATTTTTGGGTGTTTAATTGGCACATCTGTGATAGGCTATATCAGTACATATGGCCCAAAGAGTGGAATCAGAACCTTGGTAGGTCCGGTTACTGATGGAAAAGTTTGGACTGTTACTAACGGATACTGTAGATCACTGCTCGGTATTCTATGGGCTATTACCCTAGCAAATTCTGCTGCCTCCTCAACCTCTTCACCAATATCGGATACAGCATGGTTAACAGCGTGGTTGGTGGCCAGATTCTTTCTGCAGTGTCTGGAGGCCATCTTTCGGTGTTGGTAGGCATTACCATTGTCGCAGTGAGCAGCTGGGCCATGGCCCTATTCGGCATGAAGATTTTCCAATTATACGAGCGGTAAGTCCTCGAGCCATATAATCGCATAGATCATACTGATTGAAATAATCAGAGTGGCTTGGCTGCCCCAGCTTCTAGTACTTTGTATCATGATTGGCTCGGCAGGGCCTCACTTCAACTTCAGCGACGTGGTATCCGACAATCCACAGCACCTCGCCGCGAAACGGATTACTTTCATTTCCTTGACTTTTTCAATTGGTCTTGCCTGGGCTCCACTCGCTTCCGACTACTATGTGTACTACCCTTCAGATCTCAAAAGCTGGCGGACCTTTCTGGTGACAATGATCGCTTCTCTGCAGGCCATGTCCCTTACTCTGATAATGGGAATTGGACTCGGAAGCATTCTTGCCAGCTCAGCTTATTATGCTGAAAAGTATGGCACCAGCCCGGGAGGCATGTTGATGACAGCGTACGACTCGCTTGGTGGATTCGGGAAATTCTGCGCCGTTATCAATGTTCTCTCCATGGTTGCTAACAATACCCCGGGTTCGTACTCCATGGGTTTGAACTTACAAATGCTCGGCGGTGCCTTTGGAAAGGTCCCGCGGCCAGTTTTCACAACCCTCGTTACCGTCATATATGCGGCGTGTGCGATGGGAGGCCGAGACTCGCTATATGAGGTCTTCCAGAGTTTCCTACCCTTGATCGGATACTGGACGATAATGTTCGTTGTCATTGTCTTGGAAGAAGACGCCTTCTTCCGGCAAACTGGGGGTATATCTGGTCCGATTGGGACTGTCGGTCCAAGCTCCCCATGGGACTCGCAGCAGGAGCATCTTTTTTGATCGGCTGGGCAGGTGCAGTTGTCGGCATGGTAAGTCTTCTTGGTCCCCTGGTTGCCCCCTGGATACTGAATGCATAATCACAGTCCCAAACATTCTATACAGGCCCCATTTCTGAAATGGCTGGCGGCGGCGAGCTGGGTCTTTGGCTAGGTGCAGGCTTTACGGCGGTATCATTCCCACTGTTGCGAGTGCTGGAGCTCCGCTTCATTGGCCGGTAAATAAGGTGCATATCCACGATGTACCATAACCTTAGAACCGACCCGTGGACGTCGTATATGATGGTGTGGCGTGGCCTCATGCCCTAGTGATGGATATGATGTAGAGTTGGAATGCAGGTATATAAAAATGCTCCGAGGACTGTAAAGGTAACTGTACCTGTCATTATTTTCACAATGTCATTTACACACCGAGACATGATAGGTTATCCACTTACAATGATACATGCCTTTGTCTCCGGCACAAATAACTGGGATCAGATCCTTGCTGTTATTGCTCGCACCTGCATCGACCCCTGTACACTTCGACAGGCGTAGCAGGGGGGCGTCGCGCGTATACCCGAGGACCACGGCCCGCGGGGATGCCCCCTCCACTCGGGACGTAGTAGATCCGTGACACAAGCCGACAATGTCACAATATTGGAAGATTGTAACACCGCATAATTGAAGGTGCGTGGTGATTGGTGCGTTGTGGCTGAAATTCTGCAGTCGAGACTAGTGGGAAAAGCGGGAAGACACTTTATAATCCTCCTGCTGGCATTGGCCCGCCACAACTTCTACACAACATTTTAAAACCTTGGAACCCGTGGATCTCCATTTTGCGGGGGGTTCCACATACTCCCATCGCAATGAATGACACCTGGTCAATGATCTCGGAGGCGGGCAATACCATCAGGGGCCCGCAGCTACTCCCCTACGCCGCCGGCCTGCTGCTCGCCTGGCCAGTGATAACAATCAGTCTACGCTTCCAACGACTGCGTCAAATGCACAAGAAATATGACTATCCGACACGAGAATCGATGGCCACAATGACCGATGACGACGCATTCAACATCCAGAAAAATGTGGCGCAGCTCGAGTTCCCATTCATGTTTACTAAGAGCCTGCAATTTGCCTTGTTCAGGGTAAAGAAATTCCAAGCCCTGAGATATTGAAAATTACCATCTAACTGGAAGAAAGACATACGGTATCCCGTCAATCTCCACCCTCCTTACAAAAACCAGCCAGTTCTCCAACCCGGAGACCTCCTTGAAGCGCTACGCAGACACTGTCGCTCTCGTGCAGGAGATGGTCGGCAACGACCCTACCTCTCAAAGGGCTTACCAAGGTTTCGCTCGCACTCGCTACCTGCACAGCGGGTACAGAGACTCCGGCAAGATTCTTGATGACGATATGCTATACACGCTGGCGCTATTTGCACTCCAGCCCATTCGATTCATCGAAAAGTATGAATGGAGGTCTCTCAGTGAGATGGAGAAGTGTGCCATTGGTACTTTCTGGAAGAGTGCTGGTGACGCTCTAGACATCAGCTATGAGAAATTACCATCGGGCAAGTCTGGTTTCACTGATGGTATCCAATGGCTTGACGAAATCGATGCCTGGAGTGAAGAGTATGAGCAGAGATGCATGGTTCCCCACCAGAAGAATCGTGAGACGGCTGATCAGACAACTGAGGTACTGCTTTACATGCTGCCGAAGGCGCTGCACCCCTTTGGTTTGCAATTTGTCTCGTATATGATGGACTCCAGGTTACGGAAGGCGATGTAGTAAGTATTTCACCTGTGATCGCGACCATCTGGCTTCACTTCCATGTTTTCCTCGCTAACATGTCTCAAAGCTACGAGCCACCAACTGCATTCCACAGCGCGATCTTCTCGGTCCTGCTCACCACCCGCAGGTTCGTTCTCCGCTACCTGGCGCCACCGCGTCCGTACTCCCTTCGCTATGTCTCTTTTACGGAAAAAGCCGACAAAAATGGGCGGTTCTATTTCAAGGAGTGGGATGCGGCGCCATACTATGTCAAGCCCACGTTTTGGAACCGCTGGGGTCCGACTGCTTGGCTGACCTGGGCTTTGGGACGGCCTGTGCCTGGTGATGAGGGAGAAAAGTATTTCCCTAATGGGTATGATATCACGAATCTTGGGCCGAAGGCTTTCGAGGGGAAGGGAGGGAAGAAATTGGATGAGACGTTGGAAGAGTTGAAGGGGTATCGGACTGGGAAATGCCCGTTCCACTAGGTGGTAGAGATCGTTACATGAGGGCTCAAGATACGTAAAGCATGTACGAAACTGAACCTCGAATCAAAATCAAAAGCTCATTTTCGAGATACCGCGTCTGAGAATTGCTTAGACATACACAGCGACGTGTTGGAGTTGGTCGGGGACCCGCGGACACTCCCAAATATTATATCCTGTATTTAGAACACTACGATGTATGCAGCTTGAAGCCGGGAAGTTGTCTCGTCAATTGCTTTTCCAATATGTGCTATTCTGGAGGGGTCGAACAAATCACCCAAGCCAAGCAGGAAAATAGACAAAAAAAGTGGTAAATTAGTTGCGCTCAAACAAATTGGTTCAGGGCTTGAGCCCAAAAAGCCGGTCCGAATGGTAGAGAATGTAGGCTGGACAAGGGTATTACTTTGAACAAATCTCAAAGAAGATTTACTTAAACCTCCTCGTCAACAATGTCCTCAGCGAGGCTAAAAATAAGGGAAAAAATGTCGTTAGTCGTCGTATTCGTAATTCGGGGAGTTGGGGAATCCTTACTACTCCTCCTCGCCCTCGGAGACGGAGGCCTCCTGGTACTGCTGGTACTCGGAGACAAGGTCGTTCATGTTGCTCTCAGCCTCAGTGAACTCCATCTCGTCCATACCCTCACCAGTGTACCAGTGCAAGAAAGCCTTGCGACGGAACATAGCAGTGAACTGGTCACCGACACGCTTGAAGAGCTCCTGGATGGAGGTGGAGTTTCCGACGAAGGTGGAAGACATCTTGAGGCCACGGGGGGAACGGAGCAAAGAGCGGTCTGGACGTTGTTGGGGATCCACTCGACGAAGTAGCTCTGGTTCTTGTTCTGGACGTTGCGCATCTGGTCCTCAACCTCCTTCATGGAGACCTTACCGCGGAAGAGAGCGGAGCAAGTGAGGTAACGACCGTTACGGAAGTCAGAAGCAGCCATCATGTTCTTGGGGTCGAACATCTGCTGGGTGAGCTCGGGAACGCTGACCTGGCGGTACTGGTGGCCACCGCGGCTGGTGAGGGGAGCGAATCCGACCATGAAGAAGTGCAGACGAGGGAAGGGAACCATGTTGACGGCAAGCTTGCGAAGATCGGAGTTGAGCTGACCGGGGAAACGGAGGGAGGTGGTCACACCGGACATGACGGCGGAGACCAGGTGGTTGAGGTCACCGTAAGAGGGCTGGGAGAGCTTGAGGGTACGCATGCAGATATCGTACAGAGCCTGGGTATTGTTAGTACTTCACATGTCCCGATTGCAAGCCCGTAATTTCATACCTCGTTATCGATACAGAAGGTCTCGTCGGAGTGCTCAACCAGCTGGTGAACGGAGAGAGTGGCGTTGTAGGGCTCGACAACGGTGTCGGAGACCTTGGGGGAGGGAACAACGGAGAAAGTGGCCATCATGCGGTCGGGGAACTCCTCGCGGATCTTGGAGATCAGGAGTGTACCCATACCGGCACCGGTACCACCACCGAGGGAGTGGGTGATCTGGAAACCCTGGAGGCAGTCGCAAGCCTCAGCCTCGCGGCGGACAACATCGATGACCTGGTCGACGAGCTCGGCACCCTCGGTGTAGTGACCCTTAGCCCAGTTGTTACCAGCACCGGATTGACCGAAGACGAAGTTGTCGGGGCGGAAAAGCTTGCCGAAGGGACCGGAGCGGACAGCGTCCATGGTACCGGGCTCCAAGTCGACGAGGACGGCACGGGGAACGTACTTGTCACCACTAGCCTGGGCGGTCAAGAATATGAGGTGAGAAAATGCACAACCAGAGTTCTTCACATCATTGTACTCACATGGTTGAAGTAGACGTTCATACGCTCGAGCTGGAGGTCGGAGGTGCCATTGTACCTAACAAGATCTCAGACCCAATACACGCGTAATTCGAACACAGTCGTCCACTTACTGTCCATCGCCATCGAGACCGTGCTCGCCGGAGATAGTTTGCCTTTGAGCCAGTTAGCAAATTGTCAATTGATACCCAGCCATAGCGGGAAAAGAAAAAGACATGGTGCGATACATACCAGAAAGCGGCACCGATTTGGTTACCCTATTTCAGCCCAATTTAGTTCCATGATCAAGAATGTTTCCAAGAATGTTCCATCAATGTCATTGACATCCAACTTACACACTGTCCGGTTTGGAGGTGAACCTGGAGAAACGAATTGGTTAGCAAAAGTTCTCTGTTTAGAGTGGGGTCGTTCAGGGGCCTCATGAAAACAAAGACGCGTCTGGGGGAAGTAAACATACAATCTCACGCATTTTGAAGGTAGAGGTCGAAAGGGGATGAAGGTGAGAAAAAGATTATAGACCGGCAACAGTCAAAGAGGATGGGAAGAAGAGAAAGAGTCGGAGACAGTTGAGCGGTGTGTGTGGGATCAACAAGTCAACAACTGAACTTCAGGGGGGAAGGCCCGATTGGGTATAGCCGCATCACGGGACTTGCGGAGGTACGAACCACACTTCTACAGCGCGTCACTTGTTTACTTTGTACAAAGGATTTATGCTTTCGATTTATTTTGATTTTTTTGGTCATTTATCGGCTTCAATGCCCTAGTTATGGGTATAGGGGCAATTGCCCCTGGTTCGTCACTTCAGTGTCCTCGCACTCTGGAGTCACTTTCAAGTCAGATTCCAGCGACCCGTGCCTCACTCGGCCTTTTTGTCGCCGCCCTCCAGCCAGTTGCCGAAGCGCTCGAGGCGCTTCTTCTCCTCCTCATCATCCGAGGAGTCATCCCGGCGGGTCGACTTCCGGAATCGCTCCCGGGTCTCGGAGACGTATGCCTCGACGGCGGTTCCCCCGAACATCCGTCCGTGCATTTTCTATCAGATAGTTAGTGAATTGAGTTTCAATTGATAATCAAATTGGCTTCATACCCGCACGCAGAGGCGTGCAGCCACCGGATCCTTGAATCGCACGGTGACCACGCCTTCCGGCTCTTCGTCATAGAGCACGACGTTGGTGACTTCGCCAATCTTGGCGCACTCGTCACGAATATCCTCCTTGATGTCCAAGATGGCTGCAGGATCGTCCTGTGTATTGTGTTAGAGACTTGTCCAGACCCCAGATGGTGTCAATGGGGAGCTGGAGTTGGCGGGGTGGTTTAACAAACCTCCAGTTCCTTCAAGGTGAACATGTGCTTGAGGATAACGATCTTGTCAAGCTTGGTCGGCTTCTTGGTGACGGGCTTGACGTCGTCATCGTCCCAGTCGGTGAGTTTGCTAGCACGGCCGAGTCAGCGTGGGAAGAAAGCACCTTGCTGAATTCGTGAACCTACCTATTCAGGCGCTTGGTGCGCTCCTTAATCTTCTCCTGGTCCTTCTTGCTGCGCTGGGGTCTGTTCGCGGGCTCCGGCTGGGTTGCCTTGTAGGAGTAGTCGGCGACCTCAACGAGCATCGGGCCACCGGGGGCGGTCACACCAAAACGGAAATCGGTCTCGTCAAGCATCTCAATCGCCAAGCTGACGGATTCGGGACGGAAGTAAACAACCAGTGCCTCGCCTTTGAAGTTGCCCTCGGCGTCGTGGTACATCTTGATCTTAGCGTCACCACTGTCGATCTCCTCTGCAATAACTCCATATTTGGCGAAAAGATCGCGAATCTCCTCCTTTGTGGCATCGAGGGGAATCCGGGTCACCCACACAGCGGTATTCTCGCGGGGCTTTGGGGCTTCGGGCTCTTCGACCTAGAGAGAGAGAAAAAGACAAGATCAGCGCTGTTGCTGTTGCTGTCGCATTTGTCGCATCGCAATTCATACCTCAGCAATCTTGCGCTTGCGGTCACGAGGGTGGGTGGCATCATCATTCTCGTCGTAATCCTTGGGGATGTAGGCAGACTGTTGCATGCGGATCAACTCCGGGTCGACCTGGAATCGCAAATCATGTTAGCACAAGAGCTAAACAATCGCGCTTGGACAATTTGCTAGCCACAAAACAATACGCGTCAATGTTTGCACGATTGCTTACATCCAAGATCCAACGCTTCAGGGTTGTATCAAACTTGAGTTCTTCGCCATCTTCTCTCTCCAGGATCCAGGCGTTGTCAAGCTGTGACCACGAAATGCGCGGGTCTTCAGCAAACTTGGCAGGGTCTGTGGGTGGGCGACCCTCCAGAGGAGCATCCGGTCCAGGGACCGCGTTCTCGTCGGCGGCGGACGACATCAGAAGGTTGATGGGGCTAGGAAGCTTGCGCTTCGGCTTGAGAGTGGTTGGGTGGGGCGCGGATGGCAGAGGTTCCGCGGAGCCCTGCTTCGGCGAATCAGGCGCGAGACCCGCTTTCGCGCGCCACACAGCCCGATAGGCGTCAAACGCGTCTTGCATACTCATGTTTTCAGATGAAACGATGCCAGACGATCAGAAAAAAATCAGATAGTGTGCTGGCGAGCGAGATTGATTTCTCGATTGCGCGGGTCAGGTTTGCGACGATTACAGCTTTCGAGAGCTCCCAACGCTGGGGAAACCACATCGTGGGGCTTTCTCGACGACATAAGCGACGACATCATCCTCGAACAGAATAGTTCCAAGCATATGATCGTGGACCCTTCCCTCCCAAGGCTGGCCGATGGGGGACTGTCAGTATGCTTAAGATGATCCCTAGCTTAGATGCCCAAGAACAATGATGCGGAGGACGTCCCAACTACGGAGTTCTTCACGGACTATACAGGAACCCACACCTTTGTAGACTACTTGTATACATGGTTTGCTCTCACATCCTCCTTCGCAGTATACGACAGACACACAGGACCCCTCATCATCCCACTCACAGTCGCAACCTCCCCTCAACATCTGATCTTTTCACCATCATTGCCGCATCACTCCTATAGCAAGTCCTTCCCACCATAGTCTATTAATGCTTCCTAGTCTAAGGCTATGGACTCCAAGGATTCCTTCTTTTCTTGACCTTTCTCTTCTCCTCTTTGTCTCCCCCCCAACCTTTCTATAATCCTTAACTGGCATGATGGATGTGCTTCTTCTTTTCCATTACTCAAGACATACTGTTTTGTTGAAAGACAAGTCGAGAAAATCGAGAACAAAACTAAAAACCCATCACCCACTGTAAAGGCAATGTACATGCTCCGATAAGTATTTTCCCACTCCCAATCTCTCTTGTTCAAGATCCACGGGAATAAGAGAGTTATCTTGTCATGGTTTGTGTAGCATATTCTTGGTTACATCACCACCCTACTGCAGCGGTAACTCAGCGGTAGAGTGTGAGATGTAAGCTGCCTTTGCCACATAAATTGTGAGCATCAACTAATAAACATCTCAGTGCAAATTGAACCAAAGTTAAACCTTTCCGGTTCCTGTAAGATCTTGAAGTCCCGTGTTCGATCCACGGTCGCTGCTTCTGTTTTTTTGTTTTTTTGCACTTTCCCTCTTGCTGGTCTTTGTTCTTCCCTGTAAGATCAGAAAGCGCAGCTAGAAAGAACCTTTTCTATCTAGGTTGGGTATATGAAGCAAGGTTTACTTTTTCACAACTAAGCTCAACTCTGAGAAACTGTGATATGAAGTATCACAACATGGTGGACATGCTACGCTATTCCCCATCCATGGATAGAAACCACCAACGATGCGAGGTAACAAGTTTTAAATTAACCGCTAACTATGTGCTAAGAACAAGTTCAAACCATGAAAAAAGTACATACTAGAATCGACGAACCCAATTCGTTTATATCCGAGTGTCATACAACCAGTAAAGAATGCTCGAGATCCCCACGCCAAACATGAAAATAAACTCACGCGTGCGATGAGATGAATGCAGGATGAACGAATGAGACTGAGCCCGAAATGCGCAAATGAGAATCACAAAGCATGAAAAGAAAAGACATAACCGCAGAAAGATGAGACATCATAACATGGTTTTAGTTGAGGGCGTTAATATAAGAGAGAAAACAAAGTCGAGGGGTATCACATGCGATGTCATTCGAGAATGACGAGATCGAGCGAGTGTGGTGGGAAAGATGAAGATACTTTTATGTCCCAAGAGAATAAATGAGAATGTTGTTGTTGACTTCAACAAATGATGAAAGATCACATGTATGCTGAGTTCTGACGGGTAGCAGTTGCCGAACCAGATCCAGAACTGCTGCTGTAATCGCTTCCGGGTGTTGGGGGTTCCAAGACGACCTGCTGACGGATGGAGACGATCCATTCGTGTTGGAGCAGCTCGGCGGCAGTGGCGCGGCGGGAGGGATCACATTCGAAACAGCGACGTACGAAGTCGATACCCAGATCGCTGAGTTGGTCGCGAGTTGGGAGAGCAGGTTGCTTGCCCTGGGCGATGTTGTACATAATGGCCCATTCGTTGTCCAGTGTGGACCAGGGTCTGCGACCAGTGGCCATTTCAAGGATCACACATCCCAACGACCAGATGTCCACGGCACCTTGCTTGTGAGCTAGATTAGCGGCATCGCCCCGAATAACTTCGGGTGACATGTACATCGGCGTTCCAGTTGTCGTCTTTTGGTTCTTGCCGCGCGCGTTCGCGTCTTTGTTGTTCTGATCCTTGAAGTTGGGATTTGCATGTGTATCTGCAGGGGCAATGGTGCGACCCGAGCGGGCGATGATTTTGGCAGCACCGAAATCAACGTATTTGATCACGCCATTATGATCGAGCAGAATGTTCTCAGGCTTGATATCGCGGTGAACAATGTGGGCTTCATGAAGATATGCTAGACCCTCGAGGAGTTGGAGCGCATAGACCATGATGACCGTTTCGTCTTCGATACGACCGTGCTCCAACAGACTAGCAAGCGAGCCACCTGAACAGTATTCCATGAAGATGTAAACCTTGTCACGGTGGACCTCAATGCCGTGGTAGGAGACAATGTTAGGGTGATCAAGAACTTCAAGCACACCCATCTCGTCCCGAATCTGTTGGGCGATCTTGGGGATGAGTTGAGGGTCCTGCAAGCGGATTTCCTTCACAGCCATCAGGTAGTTGCTGTCCAGATTGATAGCCACATAGACCGATCCAAAGGTACCACCTCCGATGAATTGGCCTTGCTGCCACCTCAGAGTAACATTGGTAGCAGAGGAGGAAAGTACTGTGAGCGACCGGTCCGCCTCATCAGAGCCTTCCAAGACTTTTCCGAGAGCTTGGCGCTTTGCATCTTCTTCAATTCTCCGATCTTCAATCTCGATGACGCGTGCGTGCCAAGTGTCGCGAACGAGTTGCGACGCTTCCTCGTCACTGGTGATTCGACCAGCACCAATCTGTCGTGCTCCATTGCGCTCTTCCATGCGCTTCTCGTTCTTTGCCGCAAGTGATGATCGTGCACCCATGATATCGAAATGAGAAATGAGGAGTGACATGCAGCCCGCAACCTTCAATCGGAAGTCGCTGTACTGCTCTTGGTCCATAGAAAGCAGATGACGACTTGATGTAATCGCCATTGCAAACTCGAGCGCGGCCACGGCCCACTTGAAAGTTTTTCGGTCTGCAGCATCACATTCGTCACAGATGAATGAGACCCAGTCTAGAGACAACTCCACCAAGCGAGCACTGTTCATAGCACGTCTGTTGGCATCGACGTAGTTAGACGAGCGTTTGCCGAACTCCGTTGCGAATGAATAACATGCTTGAATCAGATCATTGTTCTCCCAACTTCGCTCTCGTAGTTGATCTTTGATGATAGCAACACTGTCCATGATGGTCATGGATAGCTTGAAAGAAATTTTCTTGATCTTATTCAACTCAACGTTGACTCGGCCAAGGTTTGCACGTTGTTCAATGACCATGTCGAGCTGTATGCCCGTGAGAACTGTGAGTTCCATGCGAGCATTCTTCAGTCGTTCTTGCATGCCTTCAACTACTAGACGTAGTTTGCCCAACCGAACATCAGTTGGGTGCTCTAAAAAGCCGACTTCCATTACCTTTCCGGCCCACGCAAGAGGCCTTTCAGGTCTGATGGCAAGGACATATGGAATATGCCCATCTTGGGTGGTGTCATCTTCTTTGAATGACGTTGAGAGGATGGCTTGGATGTCGGCAGGTCGGTTCCACAGCGCGTGATGGGCGATCAGATAGACCCCCTTTTGCCCAGAAGATGTGGGGGTGTTGACAAGGAAGTGGTCGGATATCAAAAGGGCCTCGAAGAAATCGTAAGCGACGTCGGCAGTGATGTTGTATTCTGTGGCGTTTTCGAACAATTGACACAAAAATTTGGAGAATCGGTATAGCTTGCGCTGACGAATGCGAGTGGAATCAAGAATGCTCTTGTATCGTTTATCCATATCTTGTACAGTTTCATTAGGTCGCGGAACGAGCTCACGCTCGAAATGAATCATCAGACGCTGCAGTGATCTGGCAGTCAAGGCACTGTTGCTGTGATTAGCGTTTATAGCGTAGCTGGTCTGGATCAAGGGCCTTACCTGAACTGTTCGGCCACTTCAATATCTCCACCCTCTAGACGGCGGCCGATATCGTAAGAGAATCCCCATTCCTGCTCCAGAATTTCGGCTTCTTTGAAAGTGTTCTTATTTGCGTTCAACTTCCAGTTCAAGAGCCGGAAGTAGTATTTCATGGCATCCATAACTGAATTATCAAAATTCTCATCGACACACGGAGGGAGATCCCAGCCAGGCTCGGGCCTTGAGACATCGAGATAGCGGAACTTGATATCAACTGCCACTTTCATAAGAATTTGGAATTGAGAGATCATCTGGTCGATGAGGATGGGAGCTTGCGATGCTGGGTCCTTCATGTTCCTAGCATAAGACAGACGGACACGAATGATCTCCTGGATCAATCGGGAGGGGAAGTTGATCAAAGTCAACAACTCCTCAATGTAAGGGGGTAGATGGCGTGCAGCAAATGCTTCTGCATTTTCGATCAAAGTACTCTTAGCTTTATGCACGACGGCAAGAATACTAAGAAGCATGCCGTCCTTGTCTTGCAACGTCTTTAAACCATCCTCTTTCATGATGCGATCAAGGAAAGAGGAGCCATCTGAGAGATCGTTCTTCGCAGATTTGACTCTAGGTTCGCTGAAGTTGAGGGCCTCGTTTCCCACCCAGCTTTGTAGGACGGCCAGCTCGGTGTTGATGAGAGCTGTGATGTTGTGCCACGCAAAGATAGCGGCGCGGCTGGAAGTGAACTCCTCCGAGGCAACACGGGGGTTTGCGATTTCCATTTCTTTGGATGAAGAGTAAAGGACCTCACACTTCTCAACCTTTTCCACAACGTCTTCGACTTGTTGTCTCGGTGGCTTCCCGATCTCTGTTTCACCCTTGATCTGGAACCCGCAGATATCTTCGATGAGGGGACCGAGATGTGACCGTGCGTCCTCGATGAGTTTGCGTTGTAGAGGAATACTCCGGCCGCATGTTCTCGCCCGAACGCCGATCCAGAGGGCATAACTCTGGGCTGCCGACCGTTTCGATTCTGCAGATCCGTTTAGTCGCATCTTCTCTTGCTTGACCACATCACCCTTCAAGACTGAGGCCAGCATAGAATGCCACTCCAGTCGTTCCTGGTTTTTGGGGTGCCTGAGCTCTTCTGTGGTCGGCAGGTTGTCATCCGGGAGGAAGAGTTGGGTATCGGGGTCATAGGAATCATCTTCGAACGCAACTTCGGATGACGGGGAAGGATCTTCGAGGTCGGCATCGCCATCAATCATACTGTTTGCCTGGGCGTCTTTGAAGTGGTGGTACCAGGCTTGCGGGTTCGCTCGAATTCGTTGGACGTAGGCTTTCTCTTGAGCTCGGTATTGTGCATTTGGATCGCGTCGAGGACCTCGCTTGGCCGATGAGGATCTTTGACGGTCCTCTTGGAGGCTGATGTACTGTGGGGGCCGTCGCTGAGGGGCATACGTATTCGACGGTGTCCTTACTGGGGCGGACGGGCGTTGGAGTCGCGGGTCGCTGGCCATGGCAAGGCCATCGGGAGTTTCGAGGATCGTGGAGGCCCCTACACTAGCTCCGCGCGGTCGCACTGATGGGGTGGTGGTCCATGGGGTAAGGCCAGGCGAATGGGACGGAGGAGAGGAGGTGATCGTAGTGGCAGGTGTTTGGATTTGACCTTCAGTCTCTCCGAAGGTCGAGTTCGTCCTGGGGTATTGGGGAGGGTATTCATCAGAGGATCCCGACCCATCTGAATCAGGACTGGGGATGTCCGGGTGCTCCATGGTGAGTATGCCGTGTGATGATCCGTGAGAGGCCTTGGAGCCTGTAGGATGACCTTGATAGGGGCCGTGTGGCGGTGCAGTGTGGCGGAAAACGGTTGTACCGGATGCTCCCCCACCCAATGACCTTCGCTCGTTCAATTGCTGTCCTCCATTTATATTAAGTCCAGGTTTATGCGCGTTGTCACCTGTTTGTTGTATTCATTAAGTTTGGTGGAATTACAACCGGCTACATCCATGTTCAAACCAGCTATTTGACTGGGAACATGTGTTCCAGGTGTTTCAGGCAGTAGAGTTCTCACAATCAAGTTTTGAAATTTTGCCCTGGAATCTTGTCATTGCTCCCGAGGTCATCTTCAACCGTGGAATCCCTGTAATGAGGTAGTCCGTGCACCTGCTTTGCTCACTTTTCCCGTGTCTTAGCATCTTACGTGGCTAAAAATGTAGTAGCTACAAGATCTAGCTAGCTACTTTCTCTTACTGCGGCTCGAGGACTTACTAAGAGCTCATGCCAGCCCTGGAGATTATGGTAACAACTTCATACCGTATCCCGCCATACATACCACCATATGTGTTTTACTATTCGAAAAAAAAAAAAAAGAACACGAGATGGACGGGTTATTCCCAATCACGATTTGTAGTAGAACAATAACTAGGCTTTTACCAGTTTTAGGTTATCATCTATATCCCAAAGCAAGCTTTCAACATCCATACATAAATGAAAATCCGAATTTCAGTGCAAAGAGGCACAAAGATCATGCATTTCCAAGGTTCATGTGCCAAACACCTCAACCGGCTCGGGCTCGAAAACTGAAGAAAAGCAAACATGTGTATCAAGTTTACGACAAGACGAACTACGCAGATGGTGATTCCAAGGTTTCCCCGAAGATTTTTCAATAGTCGCCTCAAGGCTGAAATCGAATGATGGGAAGTTATTCTGCACTTTCAACCATGAACTTGGCGAGCAGCCTTGGAAGTCACACATGTCACACGTAGCCTTGGAGGCGCCACCGATCGACAAACACGTCCTGTCATGTGCCGTGCTATGCGCACCACCGAGAGATCTGCTATCTTGAACCTCAAAACTATTCACCCCTGACTAGAGTCGCTTTGCATATTTCTGATCGCCATGCAAGTCCACATCTGGCAATACATCGTTGACGATGAACGGCGTCGATCAGTGGGTCCGGAGTAAATCGAGGATCCTTTCAGCTGTGCGGAGTACTCCAGGGTTGGGTCAATCTGCAAGGACTGATGATTATACTTTGAATATCTAAATAGCATCAAGTCCCACTTGCTGCCTCGTACGGAGTACTCGATACATAGACTCTGTGTCAATCGATCCAAGTGCTGTTTACACCATCGCCTTGGAATTTGTCTACCAAATCCTGCATCCATATAATAAAAAGAACCTCGCCAATACTCCGTATGCAAGAAATATGTAGCCCGAGGGAGGGACGTCAAGGCGCATTGCTTAGGAGCCCACGTTGCTACTATACTATGCATAGAAAACTTGTCACGATGCTCCATTGATCACAGAAACAGACTTGTGACTTAGCTAGTTTTGCCAAAAGCATCCATGAATAAATCAGGTACTGTTTAACTAGCGACAGTTCAAGCCAAAAGACCAATAGTGCACTGAGTATGCAGATACATCACCAGATCTATCCAGGTATTTCCTACTCCATACGTTCGAGCAAGTAGAGTTCGCCAAGTGATTTTCGGGATGCCGAGTGACTCCCGAGACCCACCAATGGGAGGAAGTTTGCTTATCTGTAGACCTGGCCGCGTGGCGAAGGGTTCCCCCCTGCGTTTTCGTACAAAATCGGGTGACGGTGGAGAAAGAAAAGACTATTGACAGATGCGGAGAAGCCCTGTCAGGAACAAACTAGAAGGTGATACTCCGTACTCCGTCCTACAATCAAATCGGAGATGAATAAGACCGTGCATCACGGAGATTAAACCCCTTGAAGTAGCAAATCGTCCATACTCATACTGCATATAGGCGCATTGCAGCTTTGAGACTAAATCAAAATCAATAGGGGCGATAGAACAAATGTCCGTGGACCTCCTTTCTACTCGGTACTTTCTAGGGCTGAACTGGCTGTTGAGCCGCGATAAGGACCATTACCAAACTCAATGGTTGACATGATAAGAGGTGCTTTCCAAGGTTCCTTCATCTCATTTATTTCCATGGGTAGACACGACTAATACCCGTGGACAGTTTAATATGAAACTAAGAAAGACAATAGGTTAAATGGCTTTCCACATCGTTCAAGCGACGTTTATCCGGGCCCAGATAAGCAAACGTCTCTGATTGGCTAGCCGCGACTTCATATCTACAACCAGTCGTGATGCTTCGTGATACTCGTATTCTGTGATTTGTGTTTCTTCTGAATTACCTGTCACTAACACCCAATCTGTCTATCACTTTCTGTCCTTGCTTATCGCTAGTCTAGGGGCCAATGCAGGATGCCTCATCTTGCGGTTGCGAAGATGCATTGGCATGGGGAGTACCGAGTAGGGAAGCTGCATACCATTAGGGGCTCATAAAGACGCCTGCCTGAAAAGCATTCATCGTAGCTTTGATATCATGTGCAGCATCTTTGTTCCGTACAGTGCCCGTATTTCTCCGGTCTGGAATCTGGATCTTACGGGGCTATATGCTCCATCCGCCATAACCCCGGCATGGCTGAACAAGGCCGTTCTTGGCCCCTGCTATCATCTACATCAGATGAATCATATCAAAAGTCAGAGCCATTTCCACTATCGGAACTAAGATCGATGGTCTTGCACCCTTCCACCCGTCAGATAGTGGGGCGTTGGCCCAGGATTGTTATTTAATTATCAGCATTTGTCCCTGCGGCTTAGACATATCACTTTTCTCTCTTATTTCACACCTAGGATCCGGCCTCTAAGACGGGCTTTTGTCTCTTTTTACTTTCCCTTATCTGAATCCTTGTTTCAGAAGTCTCTGAGAGCTGCGGTGTCCCCCCAATCGCTTACACCTGTGACACATCTCCGGTCTAGTTGAGGGCTCACCATGGCGGAATACCCAGTTGCCTACAATGGAACCATCGCCACTGGCGGTGACTCGCTCCATGACGATCTGAACATCTATTACAGTGTATGTCACTCAAACATACTGTGTGGAAGATGGATGGCAGCTAACAATCATAACAGTCTGGTGATATCGGATGGGTTATCATCTCGTCAGCCTTGGTGCTGCTGATGATTCCTGGTGTTGGGTACGTGACAAGCTTCCCTAGATAGCGAATAACCCTAACGACTCCTTCTTAGATTCTTCTACTCTGGCCTTGCTCGTCGAAAGTCGGCACTCTCCCTGATATGGCTGTCCATCATGTCGGTCGGCGTGGTATCATTCCAATGGTTCTTCTGGGGATATTCACTGGCCTTCTCCCACTCAGCCGGTGCATACATCGGCAACCTTGATAACTTCGGCTTCAAGGGCGTGCTCGCTGCACCCTCAGTGGGCAGTGACAAGGTTCCTGACCTCCTTTTCGCTATCTTCCAGGGAATGTTCGCTGCTATTACGTGAGTTCTAACCATATCCCAGAGCATGTATCTACTCAAGAAAGCGACTGACACTAGATCTCAACATAGGGTTGCCCTCGCCGTTGGTGCCGTTGCTGAGCGTGGCCGCATGCTCCCCTGTATCGTATTCATGTTCATCTGGACCACAATCATCTACGACCCCATTGCCTGCTGGACATGGAACTCGTCGGGCTGGGTCTTCAAGCTTGGAGGACTCGACTTTGCCGGTGGTACCCCCGTCCACATCGCTTCCGGATCTGCTGCCCTAGCCTACTCCCTGATGCTGGGCAAGCGTCGTGGCCACGGTACCCACGAGCTGAACTACCGACCCCACAACGTTACCCACGTCGTTATCGGCACAGTCTTCCTGTGGGTCGGCTGGTTTGGTTTCAATGCTGGCTCCGCTCTTGCCGCTAACATGCGTGCCGTCATGGCTGCTGTCGTCACTAACCTCGCTGCTTCTGTCGGAGGTGTGACCTGGTGTCTGCTGGACTACAGACTGGAGCGTAAGTGGTCTACTGTTGGCTTCTGCTCAGGTGTGATTGCTGGTCTTGTCGCTATCACTCCTGGTTCTGGATTTGTCACTCCGTGGGCTGCTTTCATCTTCGGTGTCGTGGGTGCCATTTCTTGCAACTATGCCACCAAGCTCAAGTTCCTCATTGGTGTTGATGATGCTCTGGATATCTTTGCCGTCCACACTGTTGGTGGTCTGGTTGGAAACCTTCTGACCGGTCTCTTTGCCGCGTAAGTGGATGATTCTTCCCGAAGGTGCGGTAGCATGAAACTAACAGGGTCTTTGCAGTGATTACATAGCTCACCTCGACGGTGTCACCGAAATTGACGGCGGCTGGATCAACCACAACTACATTCAACTCGGATACCAGCTTGCTGATTCCGTGACTGGATTCGCCTACTCCTTCTTCGGAACATGCATTATCTTGTTCCTCATGAACCTCATTCCCGGTCTCAGTCTTCGTGCTCCCGAGGAAGATGAGATCATGGGTATTGACGACGCTGAGATTGGCGAGTTTGCTGTAAGCATGACCTGGGAATTTACTTCAAAAGCAGTTCTAATCTTTTTTTTAGTACGACTACGTCGAATTGACTCGCGACATCATCAATGGCACCGAATCCAGCGAGGCTGGGTCCAAGCGGACCATGACACCCACTGGCGAGACAACGGTTGACACCAAGGCATGATAAACTCATTTTGTTTGATGCCGGTCTTTCCTTTCCTTTATTACTTAATACTTGACTTGACAACGGTCGCTTTCTGTCCTTCTTTCATTTTCATTTTTTCATTTTCTCTCTAGGGCTTGGATGGTGCAAAGGTCCTTTCACTTTGAACACTAGCTTTTCAGGACTTTTCTCACTTGAATACGGGAAAAGTTCTAATTTTACTTTGTTAGCATACAATTATACCCAAATCTCAATACTTCTAAATCCAAGTCTCCTTAGTGTAGTTCATGATGTAGAGACCATGTATCGCTGAGACCTTGGGGGCCCAGCATTAGGCTGGTTTGTTTTCCGTTGCGCCAGTGTCGTCTGTCTACATGCTGCTCAACCATAACTGCTTGGGTCGAGCAGCCCACGGAGGTGATCAATGTGGAATTGATGTGGAACATGTTAGTTAAAACGTGTGCACAGTCAGTGACAGACGAAACATCCATGAATATAAGCCAAAAAAACAAACAATTTTTTTCTGGTGATAAATAATCCCAAAGATAACTTTGGGGCTGATCAATCACATAGGGCAAAAAAGAAAGCAGCGACCGTGGATCGAACACGGGACTTCAAGATGTTACATGAATCGCTCAGGTATAACCTTCGGATCAGTTGCACTGGATGATTATTAGTTGATGTTTTTAATGACGTTTCGGTGAAGAAATTGGCTTACATCTCACACTCTACCGCTGAGTTACCGCTGCGGTGGGTGAAATTTGGGGCACTCAGACACTATATATCCTTTGTAGTCTTTTGCCAATCTTTTGAAACATCCATGAACATACAGAGGCCCAAAAACAAATAACTTTTTCTCTGATATTCCTAAGATAACTTCTTGGGACAGAATCATATATATAGGGGCAAAAAAAGCAGCGACCGTGGATCGAACACGGGACTTCAAGATGTTACATGAATCGCTCAGGTATAACCTTTGGATCAATTGCACTGGATGATTATTAGTTGATGTTTGAAGGTGTTTCGGTGAAGAATTTAGCTTACATCTCACACTCTACCGCTGAGTTACCGCTGCGGTGGGTGAGATTTGATTAACTCAGTGGCTCTATATCCTTGTACGACCATTTGTGTTCAAAACCAGTCCTAATAATAGCAACAGTCTTATTCCGCTCTTCTATCTTAAAGCATTGGCTACTCTGTACTCCGTACATCCACAACAATTGAGCTTGTTAATCTCGTCATCTCTCTTTTTAAACAAGTCCCCAACCTTAATGCTTCACTCTCTTACAACCTGGAAACATACCATCTGTGGGACCCGAGGATTTAGCTATAGCAAATTTGCTAGTTACTCCGTGCTTCGTACGGAGTACTTGCGACTAGGTCCCCCAAATCTGTGACTCGGTGAGCAGCGATTAGAGAAAAGGCGGTATGTACTCCGTACTCCGTAGCCAGTGTTGGGTCACACCACGGAGTATGCATCGTGCGGTACCCGACACATCGAGGGATGCAAGGGGCACTTGTGACAACAAGAACCAAGCTCGAGGATCTGACAGTCCATACCCACGATGTTTCTCTTTGAACCCCATAACCCCAACCATACACATGAGTGGAAGACTAAAAGTCTGTGGTAGGGGGTAACTAGAATTAGATTCTAGTGAGTCACTAACTAGAAAATCTCCAGTGCTCTCGGCCGCAGCAAGCTGGATCTGCAATGCATTGGCCAACCATTGGCGATGCACGTTCCCCTGGACCTACTGTATAAAAGCTTTTACGCGGCTACGCATACTCCGTAGTATACTGCCAAATTATAAATTTTCAAGAATCACGGAGGCTGATCAGTCCACAGCCTTTGAGGAAATATCGAACACTAAGGTAACAAGAGATAGGTGACAATAAGTAGACAAGGAATGAGATGAGAAGAGGAACTCCAGAGGGCGTTGGGGGTGATCAACGCAAGTCGCCGGGAAACGAGAACGCCGTTTCGCCGTTTCATAGATGACAATATCGTGAGGCATGACGGACAGATTGAGGATAGGTTGGGAGAGGGCAATGCTGTGTTTGAGAGGTAGTCTTTGGAATCGAGTGGCATTATAAACCAACGATTGTCAAAACAAAAAGGCGGGTAGTGAGAGACAGCATAAATGGCATATGGGGTATTTGAAGAGTAGCCAGTGATAAGAAGCCCAAGGGTGGTTTTGAGAAATCAAGCTTTCTCGGTCGGAGTGTTCAGAACAGAAACCAGGAAGCACTGCTTAGCCAGGTATCGAGCATGGAGAGTAGGAGATAGGGTAGGAGGATGGGTGAATGATCAAGCGAGTAATCCAATAAGTGTCAGGTGCACCAGCAATCGAGTTCGACATATTTAACGGAACTCGACAGCTGGTGCGCATCCACGATCCTCAACGTGCTTAAGCTCAAGCTGTTGGAACCTTTGATAAAATTAGCATCAGTTGTCTAGCCTACGGGGTGACCGATGGTGCCGACTTACCGCTCGCTTTTCGCATGGAAATAAACACCGCTGACCGTTCCCTCAATCTGATTGAAACAGATGTAGTAGAACCCCTCGAAGCTAGCCCCTGAGATTGTCCGCACTCGGTGGTCAGGGACAAGGAAAGACTCCTTCCATCTCATGAATATGTGCTCGCGCTGTGCGAAATTACGGTAGGTGAAATCCGCTCGTTTGGCCTGTTTGGCCAGTGGACGCCAGGCGGGAAATCTGGACCAGTGGTGGAGATCGGTCTTTTCCGATGCACCCCATTCTTCGTTCCGAGTCTGGAAGGTGTGTTTGGTGCCAATAATTTCTCCTTCGAAGAATGTGGTTAGGGTAGGATGATCTTCGGTGAGACCTGTGAACAAAAGTACGTTAGTTAGGGATTCCATGCACGTCCCCGATTGACAGCGAATCACAAACCTTGGATTCGAAGGTAACCGCAGAGATAGGACTCAGCCATATCGACGTGTTTGATCTCGACATCAACATTGTAAACCGAGCGATCGCTTTGTTGTGTTCCGATGAATTTGCTGCCGGAGCGCAGGAAGGAGGATGTGTGATTTGGCAAAAGCTGCGGATGGTTAGCAGAAGGTTGGTGGCGTGAGACCCCGCAAAACTGTCAGTACTCACCCGAACATTTGAAAATTCCCAACTGAGGAGGGAGGAACTGGATTGTGGCAACGTAGGCGATTGGCTGCGGATACATGTTGATTCGGCAGGAGAAGTAGCACGGATGGGTTCAGGCTCATCGTCAACGATGGTCAACTTCGCTGCCTTGGTCGGCGCTAACACAGAGCCATCGTCCGATCGGCTGAGAGCAGATGGCTCAGCGGCTCGCTCGGGTGAGATCACATCGATGGGCTCACTGTGCTCACTGTCTCGCCAGACGGATCGGTCAGGCTCCGGGCAAGTGCGAGTGGAGATGGCCTCGATCGGAGTGTTGTCGCTTGGGGTGGGCATGGCTGAATCAGGGTAGGAACAGCAGAAACATTGAACCGTAAAGAGGCGCTTCAAATCACGATACAGGCGAAAGGGAAAAAAAAAGAAGATCAAGGGAGATCAAGATCAGCGAACTAAGGTCTTTTAAGGCCTTGAACGCAATGCGGGGACCAGTGGGTCACCTGTTGCAGCGCCTGGCGCGCCACTGCAATATATCGATTATATAAGATTATGGCCTGAAGAAATGGGCAGCTTATTAATTGGCCAATCACAGCCGCCAGTCTCAATGTACTGTATGGCATGACCTGTCGCTTTTGCTTCCTGTTTCAATTTGAATTGACTAGTTTCCATTGGTGACGTACAAAACATTCCTGCCTCCTCAATGATCATCTTAGGCTCCACTATACATGATCCAGACCACTTGTCTGCAGCTTGTTGTGACCTGAAAGCCCTGGAAGCACGATCTATTGATATCTTCTTTTTGCCACATATTGAGTATCTAATCAGATATATGGTCAAGTACGGAGTAAAAATCGCTTCTTTTGACACCCAATTGGAGACATAGAATAGAGTGTGATATTTCAATCCAATTTTTAAAGTAAGGTCCAGGTATTGAAGGCAATCCGCACTAGGATCCTTTGGCCTATTTTGAATACAAATCGCACCGTGGTACTCCGTACGGAGTAATGCATGGCAAATCCCTTCCTAGAATATGCCAGATGTCATGCATGCACCTCAAGACTTTTCGTAATGTTTGATTTTCGCGGCCCGCCAGGTTCTAAGGGATTTGGCAACTTGCAAGACACCAGTGGACAATGTCTCTCCCCTATGTCAGACCCGGAATGATGTAGAGTATATCAGTCACAAATATCTCTTTCGTGGGTATCTACATTGATTTCTGTCAACTATGGATGGTTCCAATATCTGCCTAGATGACCAATACAATTGAGTTTATTTCTAATTGAGGCAATAATGCATGGGTCCTTCATTCTCCATCACAACAATGATAAACGGCAGATTGACCGCCAAAATTGGTAACCTCTCACACTCCAATTGAGGCGCCCTATTTACCAAACGTTGGCAGTTGCCCCGTCGTCATACTTGCATACAGGGTGTCTGAGCGGGCGTTTGCGGCGTAGCTGACTCCCTTTTAACCGCTGCCCATGTGTGCAAATAAATAAATACCCTTTAGTTTCTAGGCTTCTGCCGTTCGCCATTAGTATTCAATGTCTTTGACATTCCTATCTGTGCAGACACCCTATACTCAACTGGAATTGACTGGGTATCGTTCATGAATTGTTTCTGTTAAAAAATCATTTCCCGAGATTTTATACTTAGGCTAGCCGCCCGTAAAACCCTCCTAGGCCGGGCCTTTAGGGGAGAGTAAGCCCCTTAATAGCCCACAAAGCCCATAACCCAACCCAACCCAACCCACCAATGGGTTGGGTTGGGGGCCAAGGACAAAAGCCCATTGTTGGGTTGGGGGCCCATAGTCCAACCCTCAATGGGCCCTGGGCTGGGTTGGGCCCTAGCAATAGAGCCCATAGCCCATTGATGGTTGATCCCTGGGCCCGAGGCCAGGGCCCAGCCCAGTCTCATGAAGAGCTCTAGGGGCAAGCCACCTGCGCAAGTGCATATGTTGAGCGGTCTCAATTACACTGAGTTGAGCGAAAGTCTACTCGTGGACCCATGGCTCTACAATTGCCTGCCAGGCGACAGACCTCGGGATCGGCTTTTTAGGCCTCATCTGTACTCCGACGGTACGTGAAATTCAGGGTGTAATCCTATATTCCGAAGTTACTCATTATTTCTCTCGCCTTCCAAGGTTTGGACCGCCTTTCTAAAGTGGGAGCTAGAGATAGGGCATCGTGCAAGCAAGTAAAAGCGGCCTTTTGCCAAGGTATTCGCCAAAGCAGAGCTCTAGAGGGCGATATAAACTCGGGACGATTGGAATAAGTCATCTAACCATATCTTGTATACTTCGTAATGAAGTGCGCATTCATATCCATGGTCGGTAGAATGCCTGATTTCATATGATGTAGCATACTCAACCTTGGAACATTCAGAGAAATGACCCGGTCCTGAGGTCATCAAGAAAAGCTGGACATGTATGCGTTTGGTATCAATCCATTGTTTCTTAAGCTGAAAAGTTTAAGCTCGCCAAAGAAACCCTCAATGAACGCCTGTTGACTATCGTGAAAAACAACCCCGTAACGTCTATCTCAATTTTAGGTGCACGCGCTCAACCATTAGATCGGCTTGATCTGTAAAGCAACAGGAGTTAAAATAAGATCTCAACATGATGATAGGGGTCGATGGTACCTTGAAGTGCAGGGAGATAAGCGAGAAGACCAGGGCCTTCAGGTCTTGAACAAGGTAGTAGAAGACTCGCAATCCCTCGGGATCATCCGATTCTGTCACATCGACTAGCGAGCCGATTTTCGCAGTCTATTTCCCCGTGTGTTAGAATGAGTTGGCGCCGCTATCTCACAGACGGGTGACAAACCTCAAAGGAGATGTGCTCATTGCCAATTCGAATCTCAAGCTCCTGGCGTCCATCCTTGTTCTTTTGGGGCCACTTGGAGTCGTCCTCCCTAAGCTGGGTCAGCAGACAGGTCTGTTGTATAGATTTGAGACGTGGTCATACTTCAGGATTTCACTGTCTTTGATGATGCGCTTCACTTCTTGTACCATCGCATCACTCACGCACACTTGTATACACCGTCAGCTCCTCTTCGGTTCGTTCGAATTTATCTGGCAGCACTCACTCTCTTTCCGAATGAGGGAATCATTGCGGTAGTTCGAGTTATTGGCGTATCGCACGGCGGCACTGCTACCTTCTGAGATAGAGCGAAGATCGAATTCTAAATTCAAGTTAGCAACTGCGCACAGATGGAGGGTAGTATATGAGAGAGCATGCGGACTTACCTAGGAACTCATGTCCAAACCGCCCAGAGTGACCTGAGCTGCGGGGGACTGTCAGCAGCTGAGGAGACCTGGGCCCTCATTCATCCTTACTAGTATCGTAGGTAAAACGGCTCATTCGACATTTCGGCGTGAATTGTGAGATTCAAATGCAGTCGACGTCAAACTGGCAGTTGAAAAGCGGCGGGCGGGCTTATGTCATCCACACAGACGGGGCGGCCAGATTAAGGGACAGGTTGACCCTCCCCATTGCGCATCGTGTATCCTCTAATGATTTCAAGGCTGGCGAGGGGTGTTGCTTTACACTAATTGCTTGTTTTTGAAACCTGGCGCAGACTCCTGAATCTTGGGAGAATCACCCTAAGTGTGCGTGTTGATTGATATGCTGATGTGTCCCCAAAACAACCCCGGAACTGACAACTCGCAGCTCTCTTTCCCGCTCCCTCAATCCCACCACCATGGCGTCGTTCCTCGAACATACCTACAGCTTGGTCCACTTGGACAATGCTGCCGACCAACCGACTGTGCAGGAGCTCAAGTTGCAGCTTGAGAAAGGCAACGATGAAACCAAGTTGGAAACCATGCGGACAATTATCACCATCATGCTCAATGGGGATCCCATGCCGCAAATCTTAATGCACATTATTCGCTTTGTGATGCCCTCGAAAAGCAAGGCTTTGAAAAAGCTGCTTTATTTCTTCTATGAAATCTGCCCGAAGCACGACTCCACCGGCAAGCTGAAGCAGGAGATGATCTTGGTCTGGTAAGGATACCCCTGGCCATTGTCGCCTCGAATTCTCTCTCTAACGGATTTTGGTACACAGCAACGGCATTCGCAATGATCTTCAGCATCCCAACGAATACATTCGCGGAAACACCTTGCGATTCCTTAGCAAACTGCGCGAACCCGAACTTATCGAGCCCCTCCTCTCCTCCGCACGCTCGTGTCTGGAGCACCGTCACGCCTATGTCCGAAAGAACGCTGTCTGGGCTGTGTCTTCAATCTTCCAGCACTCCGAGCCCCTCATCCCTGACGCCCCGGAACTGCTTCAGACCTTCCTTGAGTCGGAGACGGACAGCACCTGCAAGCGCAATGCGTTCGCGGCGCTTATGTCCATCAGTCACCAGAAGGCACTCGAATACCTGCGCACCACATTCGACACAATCCCCAATACCGATGAGCTCCTTCAATTAGCAGAGTTGGAGTTCCTTCGTAAGGACGCAGTACAGAACACCCAAAATAAGGTTAGCAGTGTGAGTCCAGCATGATAGCAAAGTCACTGACATGGCATAGTCCCGATACCTCAAACTCATGCTCGAGCTTCTCGATGCGTCTACAAGCACTGTCGTTTACGAAGCCGCGACGTCTCTCACCGCACTCACTAGCAACCCCGTTGCTGTCAAGGCTGCCGCAGGCAAGCTGATTGAGCTTGCCATCCGCGAAGCCGATAACAATGTGAAGCTCATTTGTCTCGAGCGTGTCAACCAGCTCCGGATCCGCAACGAGGGTGTGCTGGATGATTTGACCATGGAGGCCCTGCGCGTCCTTAACAGCCCAGATATTGATGTTCGGAGAAAGGCTCTTAACCTTGCCATGGAGATGGTCTCGAGCAAGAATGTGGAAGAAATCATCATGCTGCTCAAGAAGGAGCTTGCCAAGACCGTTGACGAACAATATGAACAGGTAGGCTTGATGTCTGCCCCGCATCGACATACAAAGCTAACTATCCCTATAGAACAGCGAGTACCGTCAATTGCTAGTGCAGTCAATACACTCCTGCGCCATCAAGTTCTCTGAAATTGCCGCAAGCGTGGTTGATCTTTTGATGGACTTCATCGCCGACTTCAATAATAACTCCGCCGTTGACGTGATCTCATTTGTTAAGGAGGTCGTGGAGAAATTCCCTGATCTGCGTGGATCAATCGTCGCACGCCTCGTCTCGACTCTGAGCGAAGTTCGCGCCGGAAAGGTCTACCGTGGAGTCCTCTGGGTCGTTGGAGAATACTCTCTGGAGGAGAAGGATATTCGGGATGCGTGGAAGACAATCAGAGCTAGCCTTGGTGAAATTCCCATCTTGGCATCTGAGCAGCGCCTGCTGGATGAGGTTCCAGATGACAACGCCTTGCTTCTGGAGCAGGCCAACGGCCAATCAAAGGCTGCTCCCACCGGATCCCGGAAGGTGCTTGCAGACGGCACATATGCCACTGAAAGCGCCCTGACCAGTCAGTCAGCCGCCGCCGCTCGCCTTGAGGCCGTCAAGGCCGCACAGAAGCCCCCATTGCGCCAGCTTATCTTGGATGGCGACTACTACCTGGCGACAGTCCTTTCTTCAACACTGACTAAACTGGTCATGCGCCACTCCGAGGTGTCTGAGGATATTGCTCGCACCAACGCCCTCCGTGCCGAGGCCATGCTCATCATGATCTCGATCATGCGGGTTGGCCAGTCTCCCTTCGTCAAGGCCCCCATTGACGAAGACTCTGTGGATCGCATCATGACATGTGTGCGCTCTCTGGCTGAATTCTCGGAGAAGAAGGAGCTCGAAGCCACTTTCTTGCAAGATACCCGCAAGGCCTTCCGGGCTATGGTGCAGGTTGAAGACAAGAAACGCGCTGCCAAGGAGGCCGTGGAGAAGGCGAAGACTGCTGTGCAAATCGACGATGCCATCCCTATCCGCCAGTTCACAAAGAAGAACACCGTTGAGGGAGCGGAAGAGATAGAGTTGGATCTCGTTAAGGCTACCGGCGGTGATTCGACTGTGGAGAACGTCTCTTCCAAGCTCAGCCGTGTGGTTCAATTGACCGGTTTCTCCGATTCTGTCTACGCGGAAGCCTACGTTACTGTCCACCAGTTCGATATCGTTCTTGATGTCCTCCTGGTCAACCAGACCACCGACACTCTTCAGAACTTGTGTGTAGAGTTCGCAACTCTGGGAGACCTGAAGGTCGTGGAGCGTCCATCTACCAACAACTTGGGACCCAGGGACTTCTTGAACGTCCAGGCAACCATAAAGGTGTCTTCTACCGACACTGGTGTCATCTTCGGTAACATCGTCTATGATGGTGCTAGCTCAACCGAGACCCATGTGGTCATTCTTAACGATATCCATGCCGACATCATGGACTACATTCAGCCTGCACACTGCACCGAGACACAGTTCCGGACCATGTGGACAGAGTTTGAGTGGGAGAACAAGGTCAACATCAACTCCAAGGCCAAGAACCTTCGCGAGTTCCTCAAACAGCTGATGGAGGCCACCAACATGGGTTGTTTGACGCCTGAGGCTTCACTCAAGGGTGATTGCCGCTTCCTCAGCGCAAATCTGTATGCTCGCAGTGTTTTCGGTATGTCATTATATTCCACCTCACAACTGATTTCCTTTTGATCACATTACTAACCTTTTGACAATAGGTGAGGACGCACTGGCAAACTTGAGTATCGAAAAGGAGGGAGATGATGGTCCAATCACTGGATTTGTTCGCATCAGAAGTCGCTCGCAGGGTCTGGCACTGAGCTTGGGCTCTCTGAAGGGCCTCAAGGCGGCGGCTGCCTAAGTCGATGTTTTTTCCAGCGGTTTGCGGTCTATATTACGTTTCTTCTTGTTTCCCCCTGACTTTGCCGCATTCTGTTCCCATATGTTCATTCTGAGACGAATTTGTTTACTTATATGTCTCTTTATTATGTAGATGAGATGGATTTCTCATCTGGAGTAGTGGATAGAGAACAATGGCTTTCAAGTTTCAGATTTATCATAGTAGACATAGTAGACAGTGAGCATAAATTCCGGGATGTCGAAGTTATGCAAGAGATCACCAGGGGGGTAAGTTCTTATGTTGTCATTTGCGATGCAGGGACCAACCAGGGCCCACCGGAACTCCGCGGCCCCGATCCTGCAGCTGCCAGGCGCATGTGCGCTCTCTTTGTTCATGCTCAGACCTGTCCTTTTTGTCTACTCTGTACATGATGTGTTGATTCCCTATCTTTACTGAACATGGCTTCCTCAGACTCCTCCGCCCAGGAACCACACGACATGGCGCTGATCCTCGATCAATCTGTGTCTCTGACGCTCGGCACAGATTCGCTACTCATAATTGGTATGCCTCGGTCTATCCACGGAACCATAGTAGAGACTCACCGAAATTACAGATGATCGTCCTGGTCGTAAAGCCGATCGAAGGTGCTGCGGGCTGCTCAAGTCTAGTAAGTAGCACTGGCCCTTTAGTGATGATCGCTCTATGCTTATCGCGGGCGCTACGTTTGTGCGGATGAACTGACCGAACTGTGCACATCTAGAACCAGAGACCACTCATGCCATCTCTCTTTACAATATCCTCGGTGCCGAAGTGACGGCTTCGACCCTGGTCATCGCGTATGCCGAGCCCGTTGGCAAGGACGATGTTTCCGTCACGACCGTTCAATATCCAATTGCCGAGAAGGAAAAGAAGGCTGTTGATACCTGGGTTCAAATATTGCTACAGTTGGCTTATGGCAAGGCGCTTCGTGGGAAGCGCTTGAAGATCCTGGTCAATCCATTCGGTGGGAAAGGCACAGCCGCAAGCTTGTACCAGAGATATGCGGCGCCAGTCTTTGCAGCCGCGAAGTGCCAGGTGGATGTTGAACATACTACACACCAGGGCCATGCAATGGACATCGCCGAGAACCTCGATATCGACGCCTACGATACGGTGGTCTGCTGTTCGGGCGATGGATTGCCATACGAGGTCTTTAATGGCCTCGGCAAGCGGCAAGACGCCCACAAAGCCCTGACACAAACTGCCGTTGCGTTGCTTCCATGTGGTTCTGGAAATGGGCTTACTTGGAATGCTTTTGGGACTGGCAGTGTCTCAATTGCGGCTTTGGCGATTGTCAAGGGCGTGAGGACCCCTTTGGACCTCGTCTCAATCTCACAAAAAGATTCGCGGACACTGTCCTTCCTCTCGCAATCCTTTGGTATTGTCGCGGAGTGTGATCTAGCTACCGAGAACATCCGATGGATGGGCGCGCAGCGATTCACATATGGCTTTCTGGTCCGCCTGATGAGGCAGACGATATGGCCATGTGATATTGCGGTGAAGGTTGAGATCGGGGACAAAGAGGCAATCAAGGAGCATTACGCAGCATGGTCTACCCGCCCTGCGGAGGCCGATGCCGATAGTAAGCGCCTAGAAACCGCAGCCCTGTCTCCAGGTCTACCTGAGCTCAAGTACGGCGGCGTCACAGATGATCTCCCCGATGACTGGGATGTCGTACCGGGAGAAACCATGGGAAACTTCTATGCCGGCAACATGGCGATCATGTCCAAGGATACAAACATGTTCCCTGCCACTTTGCCGAATGATGGACTCATAGACGTTGTCACAATCGACGGCCGAGTCAGTCGTGGCACTGCAATTACAATGATGAATGAGATTCCCAGTGGTCGCTTCTTCGACATGCCAGAACTCAACCTCCGCAAGGCATCTGCTTTCCGTCTGACTCCTCACCAGAAGGAAGGCTACATCAGCATAGACGGTGAGCGAGTGCCCTTCGAAGCATTCCAAGCCGAGGTCCACCAAGGCTTGGGCACCATTCTCACAAAGTCCGGCCGTCTATATGAAGCGGAAGGCCCTCGCTAAGTGCTGCTCCCCTGGATTTGTGATTTTCGCCTGAAGGATGTTGGTCCCTATCCCTATCCTGTCGCCTTTGGAGGCTCGGATTCTTATGTTCCATATGCCTCGCCCCTTGTCCAGACTTTGCATCCACCCATGATACCCAACCGCCAAGGATCTGGCACATTATCGATACGTTACCTTGTATTAGAACATTTGCGCTCTATGGTCAGGCTGTACAGTAGATCAAAATCAAGAGACTTGTCATTACATCTGTAACGCAATTCTTTAGTTTATATGTCTAGCAATGACTTTTTTAACCCATCTAGAACTCATGATAGATGGGCTCGCTAGCACGCTGTGCAATGAATTCTGTTTGTACAAATCCCCACCATTCAACCAAACAAATTACTCAAATCCACCCCATTCCTCCTCGCTATCCTCTTCCTCAACAGGTCTCGTCCGAACGCCCCACTCATACAAGCGGTCATCCTGGAGAGCCTCAGCGGCCCTCGTGCGCACAGGCTTGTAGCGACTCTCAGTACGCAACTTCTCAAGTGGCCGAAGGATAAGCTCGACGGGCACATCGCCCTTGATTGTGCGCTTCGGGGTCTCCTCATCTTCGCCAGCCTCCTCGTCAAACTCAAGAACCTTCTCCAACTCATCGACCCAGATGTCAATAAGATGGTAGCGCAGGCCATCAGGTCCATGCGGCATAGGGGCGTAATTAGGATCGCCCTCTTCCATATCCTGATCCTGGTCGTAGTTCAGCGGACACAAAGGTCCTTCCTCGATGATCGAGATATAAGCCGCGAGGTCGGGGTATTTAGCTTCGACATCCTCGGTATCGTCATTTTCCTCTTCTGCGACCTCAGCCTCAGCCTGCTTCTTCTGCTTCTTGCCACCCTTCTTAGCGGCATCCGCGCGCTTGCGCTTCTTTCCATCTGCGCTCTTCGCCGCGGAGTTCTTCACGAAGACCTCGAATGCCACACCGACGTAGAAACGAATGAGCATAAGGTACTTGTCGAGGCGTAGGCGGTCAAGTGCGTGGTAATCCCGGCCAATGGTAATCCAGAAGGCGCGCAGGAAGCGGTGGAGAGTTGCGCGAGGGAGAGAGGGGACGAGTGAGTAGGAGAGGGCGCGGGCGAGGGCTTGTTGTGTGAGGGGTCGGTCGGAGTGATAGAAGCCTGGGGAGTCAGTATTGCGCCAATGTTTCATGAGCAGTGTGGTCATGCATACAGTAGAAGAGACCCTTCCAGAGCTTGAGGAAGTCCACGAGAGTCAGATCGTTGCGCGAGCGCACGAACTGGGTTAGAGAGTCAAGCGCCTTGTCACGGACTTTCCGATCTAAATAGACAAGATCAAATTAGCACTGAGGTCACACAGAGACATGTACCAATTCCTCTTACCGCTGGAACCGAGTTCCCTGACAAAGGGAGTCTTCGGGCCGTCCATTATCACGGCTTGCACTTAGCGGTTGAAGATGTTCCGCTGTTGGGATAATTTGTGTTGACAGGGGTTTAGGAACTCGTGGATGGTATAAAGATGATTCGTGTATACCCTGAGAGGTATGATAGAATTTTGAAAACAGTCAAAGGCTCGACAATATTGAACTGCTGTCTAGCATCGAGATCGAAGATTGCGATAAATTATTTTTTTCCGCCGTTGCGATAAAGTGTTTGCACTGTTTGACTGAGAAGCTCAGGCTAAGCAATTGAGCACTGTGATTGGCTAGAGTGTCTGACCTAATCTGCTTGGTGGGCCCTCGGGTTCCACTTGGTCTTGAGCCCGCATTTACTTCATCCTTGCGAGATGTGTCTTGTCCAATTCAATGTCTTTTTCGTCATTTATGGTGGATTTTCGGTATGTTCCCTTCAAGAACGGGAACTAAATTTCGACCAGGAACGAGCTCGCTCACCCACGTGAGTAATGCAACCGGCTTCTCCGGACTCCAACGATGGAACGATGCCCGCTGGGCGTTGACATCACGACTACTACATCGGTCGAATAGGATCCCAGGAACTTAATGTATATATTTTCCAGAGCTGCCCAAATGTTATCTGAGGGTGATGCTACTCAAAATTGTGAATTGATCCACGCAATTTTCTGTGTGCAATTACATATCTCCAGGGCCTTCCCCACCACTCTGGCTAGGTACCATCCGACCTTTGATCCTGGAGTGGAAATTCTTGCACGGTTTTCCATAAGCTGCACAGGACAATAGTTGTTTCCAATAGCCCCGGGGCCAGCGTCGAGGTTTATTCGCATCTCGACTCCATTCGCCATGGCCCACAAGGATGATAGCCACGACTCCTCGGAGGCTAATGTTTCGAAAGGCAGTGATGAAAGCACACCCCAGGATGGGAGGGTGACTCCGTCAAGAAACAAGCGTGATGGAGTGGTCTTTGACTTCATCCCTCCAGAGGAACTTGCGGAGTTAGCTCGTATCGCATCGGCATTTCCTCGACATCGTGCAACCGATTCTGGGATTTCAGGAATGGAAAATGTCGAACGAAAAGACACACTAGAAAACGTCGAATTAGGTGATCCGGTTCTGGACCCCACCTCGGATCAATTCAATCATTACAAATGGGCTCGCATGATGCTGAAGCTGATGGACAAGGAAGGAGTTCCTGTCCGGAAGTCCACCGGCGTAGTCTGGCAAGATCTCAATATCTCAGGGACAGGATCTGCACTTCAATACCAGAACAATGTTGGATCGGTTGCCCTAGCCCCCTTACGCCCTCAAGAGTACATCTCTTGCGGAGGTCGGTCGCCCCAGAAGCAGATTCTGCGCAACTTTGATGGTGTTTTGAAAAGTGGCGAGCTGTTAATTGTACTCGGAAGACCGGGAAGTGGCTGCTCGACATTGCTCAAGACTCTTTCGGGTGAATTGCATGGGCTCAAATTGGGAAAGGGCTCAGATATCCAGTATAACGGAATCCCCATGGAGAAGATGCACAAAGAGTTCAAGGGAGAGGTCTTGTACAACCAAGAAGTGGACAAGCATTTCCCCCATCTCACAGTTGGTCAAACCCTAGAGTTTGCGGCTGCCGCCAGGACTCCGGAAAATCGATTGAATGGGATCAGTCGCACGCGTTACGCGAAACATATCACACAAGTGGCCATGGCTGTGCTGGGACTGAGCCATACATACAACACAAAAGGTAGGCCGCTACGAGCCTTGAACTGCTTTATTTGAGCTAACAATATCTGAAGTCGGTGATGATTATATCCGAGGAGTGTCTGGAGGCGAACGAAAGCGAGTAAGGTATGTGGGTTGAATATTGTTTTCTGGTATATGGTGCTAACTTCCAGGTATAGTATCGCAGAAATGGCGCGTAAGTGAAAGAGCTAGTTATAGATGTTTACCACATGTACTAACTTTCATATAGTATCTGGTGCTCCAGTTGGTGCATGGGACAACAGTACCAGAGGCTTGGATTCCGCAAGTGCTTTGGAATTTGCCAAATCACTGAAGGTATCGTCGGACTTGATTGGAAGCTGCCATGCAGTTGCGATTTACCAAGCCTCCCAAGCGATATACGATATCTTCAACAAAGTCATTGTCCTGTATGAAGGCAGGCAAATCTTCTTCGGTCCTTGCGACCAAGCCAAAGATTACTTCTTGGAAATGGGCTGGGACTGTCCACCACGACAAACAGTTGGTGACTTTCTCACCTCCGTCACAAATCCCCAAGAGCGTAAAGCCCGCGATGGAATGGAAAACAAAGTCCCTCGCACACCCGACGACTTTGAGAAATATTGGAAGAACAGCTCTCATCACGCTGCTCTCCAAAAAGAGATCGAAGAGTACAGAGAAGAGTATCCACTTGGAGGATCTGCTGGTAAGGATTTCAATGCGACAAAAAGACTGCGACAAGCAAAGCATGTTCGCCCCCAAAGTCCCTATGTTATATCGATTCCGATGCAGGTCAAGCTTTGCACAAAGCGAGCTTATCAACGGTTTGTAGCCCAAGACTTGAATTGGTGTGGATATCACTGACTTTGGCAAAGCATTTGGAACGACAAACCTTCAACTTTGACTACTGTGATTGGACGCATTGTCATGTCCCTTATTATCGGTTCGATCTATTTTGGGTAGGATGATGCCACAGCCTTTGGAAATCGACGGTTATACTAATTCATCATACAGAACACCTCATGCATCTGCAGGGTTCCAAAGCAAAGGAGCAGCACTTTTCTTCTCAGTCTTGTAAGTGGCCTCGCTTCGGGAAAACAAAACTGCTCTTCTGATAATCTATTCTAGGATGAATGCCCTCATCAGTATTACTGAGATCAATTCACTGTATGATCAGCGCCCGATTATCGAGAAGCAAGCGTCCTACGCTTTTGTTCACCCATTCACCGAGTCTCTCGGAGGCATAGTGGCAGACATACCCGTCAAGTTTGTCTCTGCGGTAGTGTTCAATATCATCTTCTACTTTTTGGCAGCATTGGTAAGTTGGTATACCACTTCCATTTACAAACACTAACACATACACCAGCGATATGAACCTTCCCAGTTCTTCATCTTCTTTCTGTTCACTTTCTTGAGCACACTAGCCATGTCATGCGTATTTCGAACCCTCGCCGCATCCACTAAAACTCTCTCACAGGCTATGTCAATGGCTGGAGTAATGGTTCTAGCAATCATTATCTACACCGGTTTCGTGATTACTGTACCAGAGATGAGCAATATTCCTTGGTTCAGCTGGATCCGATGGATCAACCCTGTGTTCTATACCTTTGAAGCATTGGTTGCAAATGAGTTCCATGGCCGTCGGTTTGAATGCTCACAATTCATTCCTGGATACCCAAGTCTCACCGGGGACTCTTTCATCTGTGCAGTGCGAGGTGCTGTGGCGGGTGAAAGAACTGTGTCTGGTGACGCCTACATTCAATCACAGTACACATACAGCTATGCACATGAGTGGCGAAATCTTGGGATCCTGATTGGATTCTGGATCTTTTTCATGGCGATTTATCTGCTAGCTTCTGAGCTCAACTCGTCAACTTCTTCCAAAGCCGAGTTTCTGGTCTTCCGACGAGGCCATGTCCCTGCGCAACTCCGGCATCTTGAAAAGGGCACGGACAGCTCTGGCTCGGCGGAAGTCAGCCAAACTGAGAAAAAACCAGAGGATGACAAAGACACATCAGCTATTCCTGCGCAACACGACATATTTACCTGGAGAAACGTCTGTTACGATATCCCAGTCAAAGGTGGTGAACGCCGTCTTTTGGACAATGTCTCTGGCTGGGTCAAACCAGGCACTCTAACAGCATTGATGGGCGTTTCCGGTGCAGGAAAGACAACTTTACTCGATGTCTTGGCCAAGCGTGTCTCTATTGGAGTTGTCACAGGCGATATGCTTGTTAATGGCAAGCCGCTTGATACCAGCTTCCAGCGAAAGACAGGGTATGTCCAACAGCAAGACTTGCATCTTCCGACAACCACTGTTAGGGAGGCACTAAGATTCAGTGCTATGCTGCGTCAGGCGAAAACTATTTCCCAGAAAGAAAAATACAAGTATGTCGAGGAGGTGATTGACATGCTTGGTATGCAGGACTTCGCAGACGCTATTGTTGGAACGCCAGGCGAAGGCTTGAATGTGGAGCAGAGAAAACTGCTCACCATTGGTGTTGAATTGGCAGCCAAGCCGGCACTTCTGATCTTTCTTGATGAGCCTACCAGTGGGCTAGACTCACAGAGCTCCTGGGCAATTTGTGCTTTCTTGCGAAAGCTGGCTGAACACGGGCAGGCGGTACTATCTACGATTCATCAGCCAAGTGCATTACTTTTCCAACAATTTGATCGTCTCTTATTCCTGGCCAAGGGAGGAAGGACGGTCTATTTTGGAGAAATTGGCAATCAGTCCAGGGTGCTGTTGGACTATTTCGAGGGTAATGGAGCTCGAACTTGCGATGCATCAGAAAATGTGAGTTTCATTCCGTTGTATGCGAAGGATATTTTGCTGATATGACCAGCCCGCGGAGTATATGCTAGAGATCATCGGTGCCGGTGCATCTGGAAAGTCAACTCAGGATTGGGCCCAAGTCTGGAACCAAAGCCAGCAAGCCAAAAGTGTCCAAACTGAGATTGACCGTATTCACGACGAGCGAGCATCTGCAAGCGTCAGTGATGAAGAGAAGTCTCAGCAGGGTGAATATGCAATGCCTTTCACTGCGCAGCTATGGCTCGTCACCCATCGATCATTCCAGGCCTTTTGGCGGGAACCATCCTATGTATGGGCAAAGATCATGCTGGGAACGATGTCTTCGCTTTTCATTGGATTCACTTTCTTTAAGCCCGACAGCTCGCTGCAAGGATTCCAAGACGTCTTGTTCAGCGCATTTATGCTGACATCGATCTTTTCTACTTTGGTGCAACAGTAAGCAAACCGATTCATTCAAGCCTCTCCATTCTAGGCTAATCTCATACCCACTAGGATCATGCCGAAGTTTGTGGTCCAACGCTCGCTTTACGAGGTCCGTGAGCGACCTTCAAAGGCCTACTCCTGGGGCGCCTTCCTGATAGCAAATGTCATTGTCGAACTTCCCTACCAAGTGTTCGTTGGAGTGATCAGCTGGGCTTGCTACTACTATCCAATCTATGGTTCAGAGCAAGCCTCCCATCGACAAGGCTTGATGCTACTATTCGTGGTGCAGTTTTACATTTTCACTTCAACCTTCGCAACGCTTGTGATATCATCACTACCCGACGCTGAAACTGGTGGAACAATCGCTACCCTGATGTTCATAATGACACTGACCTTCAACGGTGTCATGCAGCCACCCTCGGCCCTGCCCGGCTTCTGGATATTCATGTATCGTGTATCACCATTAACATACTTGATTGCAGGAATAACTGCAACGGGCTTACATGGCCGAGCGATCCATTGCGCAGCTGCAGAACTGAGTGTTTTCAACCCCCCTCTGGGCTGACTTGTGGTGCATACCTTGACCCGTACGTCAAAGCCGCTGGTGGTCAGCTGTACAACCCGACTGCTACAAGTGGGTGTGAATACTGCCAGCTACAGAATGCGGATCAATATCTATCTTCAAGTAACATCTGTAAGTTTTGGAAGTTGGAGACAGTGATCAGGACTGACAATTGCAACAGTTTACAGTGAGCGGTGGCGCAATTTTGGCCTTGGGTGGGCATACATCAGTTTCAATGTGGCCGGCACTGTTCTGCTGTACTACATGTTCCGTGTCAAGCACTACAATCCCACTTCGCTGGTACGAGGAATTGGAAGAGGGGCTTCCTTCTTGTGCCGTGTGTTCAAGCGGCGCTCTGGCCAGACACCGAAGGGCAAAGAAGCAGATAATGGCCGACTTGTTTGAGGCTTTCATGAGAGGCCGCAGGGTTTGGAACATTGGTTGATTGGATGTAAAAGAAACCAAATATCAAATTGAAATGGCTATTCGACTTGAAAGCCACCCAAATTCACATAACAACGTATCGAAGATAAATGAGATCGTTCTTGCGGTCATCAGGGATAAGATTGCATCAATCATGCGGACTGGGTGCCCGAAGTGTCCAAATTATTACCATAATGTGGCTTACTTGAGTGTTTCCACCCAAACAAGCCGAAGATACGCGAAGCCTTCAGTGAAAACAAAAACAAAAACAAAAACAAGCCTGGAAGAAATTGGGCGAGGATGATAAGAAAGGGATAGGGGTATTGTGCAAGAAGATCCATGAAACAGATACGCCAAAACGCTGAACGACCAAACAGAAAGTAGAGATTGAGGTTGAACGAGGGGGTTAATGGTCGAGAATGCCTGTTGATGCGGGCGAGAAAAGATAGCACAAGTGACTACTGTCGACGCCTGACCCGCGGATTGTAGGCAGGCGCTACGACTAACGCATTGACGATATGGCCATCTTGCCATCCTTGCTCCACCAGGGGCTGTCTCTCATTCAAGAAATGCCCGAGGTAAGCAATGCGGACACGCCTATCGGTATCAAGCTGAAGGGAGATCTGAGGTCAGCAGCAGGTCTCGAGGGTAGTGGTATGTCAATGGAAACAAACCTTAGCTTCTTGATGTACTTTCCGGGCCAGGAAGCCCACAGTCTGGCTTTTGCCAATGGCGATTGGGACATCCGGACCACCCTCACTCAAGCGAGCAAGGACGCGAACCAGATTACGCTCGCTGGTTTTCCCCTTCTCATCCCGCCGGCGCTCTGCATCCTGGGATATTAATTCGTCCCCGGAGGCATCGTCCGTAGCAAGCTTGCCGTCAGAAAGCTCTTGATCATCTTCATCGGCATGACCCTCGTCTTCGCCAGAAACCAGATTCTCCGGGTCACTGACGATGCACTGCGGCAGCCGGTAAAGCACACCCTGCTCATCGTAGCACCCTTCGCAGAGATTACCCGTGGGGACGGTAATACCGGCAGCATCAATAATTCCCTGCGCAGTAGTCAAATCGCCCGCGCGCATCAGTGAGATGGCCGTAGAGACCGCAGCCCAGATCTCCGCCCGACCCGTCACGCGGGTGTCGAAGAACTCATCTCGTTCGCGATCTAGTTGCGCGCGTGTCCAGGTCCGCCGCTTACTGTGCCAAACATGAGCGCGTATCGGTTGATTATAATGCTCGTTTAGAGGAAGATTCGGGGGCCGCCGCCTTGAGGTGTTTGCGCGGTTGCGATCCTGGGTTGAATGTGATGGAGGTTCGTCGTCATTACGCGACAGTACAGAGCCGCAGCAGCCCTGGGTAAGTTAGTCGTGTGACACACAAAGATCTGGCGGTGCCAGGTTCCTGAGACTATTAATCCCTCGATTGCTAGGGTTTGGAGCTTACCATGTTGTTTGCGACCAAAGGCCTCCATAAGAGGGGAGTTGTAAGAGGGGCGATTGCGTGGAGTAGTGACGATCTCAACTCCGCTAAATTGGGTCCTGTAAGGAGCACAGACCTGCGCACAACACAAGGTGAAAATAGGCGAAGTCGAAAGAACAAGGTGATACATTCCACTTCGATGTCAAGCGCTTCCATCTCTTGCTGAGGGATTTACCTACGGACCTTCATATGCGCTAACGTCGGTTTACGTAGACCCCACAATTCCACTATAAGGTGTTGACATCCATACTATACTTCTTACTTCTGCCTTATCTTTAATTCAAAAAATTATTGAATGATCGTCTGGCTTCCTAATATGCAAGAGAAGACCAATAGATGCCATGTGTATGACTGACTTTTGTTCACACTCGAGTTTCTCGGAGTAGATGCATCATACCTTAGGAAAACGGAATATTCTTGTTGACGTGATAGTCCACGGGGCCAAAAATCGGTATGACGCTAATCACACCATGGATCTGCAGACCATGTACATCTGCTTCACTCGTACCTACATGATTACAACTCAAGACTACTGCGGTCTCGAAGACCGCCGGGGACGAAGTAGGATGATGATGCGTTGACTAAAAAGTCAACTCGATATTTGTACACATGCAGTCTCAGTCCCCAAAAATTGATCTGAAGACAGCTTCACCAGGCCGCTCTGCTTCTAGGGCTTCGTTCCGCTCCGGCTCAATAACTGGAGTTGGTGTCGCATCAACTGGCTTACCCCCTTTGGATGGATCCGCGCCATTTGCATTAGGCAGGTAACCCAGAGAGTCGATCAGGAGTTGATTCATCACGTCCTGTGACACTAATTCCTTGGGACCTGCATCGGCCTGGAATCCGCCGGATTGGAAACGGGTTCCGGGCCCAGAAGAGGCTGGTCCAGAAGAAGTGGGACCGGGTTGTTCTCCAGGGTCCGACTGTACATTCGAGGGCGGTTTGACATTGAAGCGCTTGCATAGTAGTCGAGATGGGTAGAAGTCGACTGTGCTTCGGGTCATATGTCCAAACATGCCCATCTTAGCGGCGGCGACCGCTGGGCTGTCTGGTTTTTCGGCGGGCTTGCTGAGCAGAGAATCGGCGGAGTCTGGGGTATCCGAGGCTGCCTTGGGGGCGGAGGAGGCAGACGTAAAGCGAGATGCCATGACACCAGACATAGGTTTGAACACCTCAGCCGCCCTAACGAATTCTTGCATTTCTGTCACCCACTCATTGGTGCTGGACCCGTCAACCCTCTCTGGGAGAGTTGTGCGAGTTCCAGCGCTGACCTCCAGAAATACCCGGTAGCGGGCTCGCTTGGTTTCGTCCTCTTGATACGGCATCCACCCACCCACGCCACGAGCCAGTGCTTGGGCGGCAATTTGTTTGTCGAGTTTTGGCACAAGGTCCCAGAGATCTTTCCGCTTTTGCGATTCTGGGAGTTCATATCCTTTTGGTGCTTTCTCCCCCATAGCCGGTGGTAAGTTGGTGTTTCCTGTAAGTTTGGCAATTTTGGCTCTGGCTTCAGGCGTCATCCAATCAAAGATGGACTTGCCAGGCAGTTGGGTCTCGCCCAGGAGTGCTGCTCTTGATGTAGGGTTGAGTGACGAGGCTTTAGCGGCGTCCGCTGTTGAGACGAAGCTCGATCGATCTTGTTTTTCTGACGAGACTTCCTTGGCGGATTTCCAATCACTGGGTATTGTAGGGGGGTCATATTTCTTCTCAGAGATGGATAAGCCTGAAATGCCGTCGGCGAGGACGAACCCGTCCAGCGGAAGACGCCCATCTCGGCATTTCCTGAACCCACCAGTGCCCCTTGAAGCTGCCAACTTCTTCGATATGAACACGGGCTTCGAGTTTAGAAGGGGATTGGATGATGCAATCATTGGTTTCCCATCGTCCGTTTTGCCCTTCTTCTTTTTCTTCTTGTCGCCCCCAATTGTCTTGTTATATGATATTTGTGGGCCGAGAGAATATGGGTCCTCATCATCGGAGCCTGTGTCGTTGAGTGGCCCAACGCCAAATCCTCCTCGGCGTGAATCTTTTTGTTTCGACGATGCGGGTTTGTCTTGGATAGCTAGACGCCCACCGAAGAAAGAGTCTTTCTCCTCGGAATCATTGTTGCCTTGAGTAGGTGGATGCGATTCTAGGCGCGCTTCACCCTCAAAGCCGAGACCCTTGCGATCGGTCTTGCGCACGAATGCTACCATGGGCGGATTTTCAGGCGCAAACAGGTAGGTCTCTTCGTCGGCACCGGGTGCAGAGCTCTCATCCAAGTTGGCCTTGCGCCGCACTTTTGGCCCGATTCCTTGGCCTTCGCGCCATCCCATCTTTTTCAGCAGCTTCACACCCATGGTCTCTCCCCGGTCTTCAATATGTCCATAAGCCCTGCCTTGCGAGTGGCATCGTTGTCCGTAGTTCCGAAGCCTGCGAATCCGTCCGCAGTCTGGAGGTGTTTTGACTCTTCTTGTTCCCGTATGTCGTCTTCATCCATATAATCCTCAGGCCGTTGCTGTTCTGCCTTCTTGGCGCGATTCTGACGAGACGAGACAAAGGTCGCAGGGGTCCATCCTTCTTTCGAGCCGACGGAGTTGAAATATCTGGAAAACGTTAGTTTGTCCCTTCTGAGCTTATGGGTTTCGGGCTACCGACCCTGCGCTGAAACCTCCTGTGAAGGCACCATGAAGGCGCTTCCTTCCTTGCTCATCTCTCACATCTTGCTGCCAGATCGGAACAAACGAGCCATCATCACGAACACTGTCGTCAAGTGGTGGTAGCGGGGTTCCGAAAAACGCGTATGGTGATTGCTGCGCCTGAAGATCGGCTTCGAGTGCGGCGCGATTGCGTTTGAGTGCCATTGTCGAGTGAGATCCACCCACAGGAGCAGAATGTCACGTCATCTGTATCGACGGTAGCAGATAGTGGAACTGGGAGAGTGTTCAAATTGATAGCTAACTAAGGGAGCTGTCATGCAAAAGTTGGCCTGAGGCTGACAATTATGTAATTGTCTTAGTCAGCATCGAGATCGCGGGCCCATGGTTCGGCTGAAAGAAAATGTCGAAGAGTACCAAGGTTGCTTTCAGGTTTGTTTGGCGAAGTTGACACAAAATGTTTAGCTTGATAATTGTATGTTTACAGCTATTTAACAAAATGTAAACAGTTTCTCCATCCTCCATACGGAGTACACGGTAGTATAGTGAAGTCCAGTACGGAGTACTATCCGTATCAAGCGCGGATCGGGGTAAGCTCCAACTGATTGGCACGTTCCTCGGCCCACGAGGAATCTGATCTTTTGATCTTCCCCTGACCTCCCCCTTCAGGAGAGATGATATTCGTATATACTACTAGTATGAATACATAGTATACATTTGAGACCTCAGTTGTCCGAGGAACAAAATTCTATATGGATGGGCTTGCAAAAAAATCAGTAGTTAGTGACCCCTCAAGCTAGGAACTTTATGGCGTTTCCTCTAGCTTGGCGCTTTAAAGATTTAGGGGCCTAATTTCTTAGACTTCGTTTCCCTCCTTTTCGACTCCACTGTCCTCCTCGCTGTCAGTCATGCTGTTGTCATAGCTCTTGTCCTTCGGATCCTGCAGTTTCAGAACAGGGATCGTGGAATTTTCTTGCGCAATCTAGCGGCCTGCGGATCTTATCCAAGAATGTTGGGCCGTTTCACTAATCGCAGGCGAGTCTATTTGATTTTGGCCTGCGCCGCCACCTCGATATGCCTTCTCAACCTCCTCTTCCTCACCCAGACCGTGGACAGTACTGTGATCCGACTCCCCACCTTCGGTCTGTTCACCGCGGCGACAAAACCCGTGTTTGGGGAACATGCGCACGATAAGCACCCGATTGCCAACCTTATGGCAGATGCGGATCGCAAGTGGGTGAAATACGAAAAGGAACGCTCCAAGAGTTTCCGTCAGACTGTCGCACAATATCGGGAAACTTATGGTCGACACCCTCCTCCCGGGTTCAAGGAGTGGTATATGTTCGCCCGCAAGAACAATGCGCACCACGTGGATGATTTTAATCAGATCACCGGCGACTTGCGACCTTTCTGGGCGATCCCTCCGGCGACGATTCGCCAGACGGCGGCCAAGCTGCGACACAGCGATGGAATAATGGGCGTGCAAGTTCGCAATCACAAAGTGGTGCATTCGGACGAAGAGGGCTGGAGGGTGGAAACACTGAGAAAATCCGTGAAGAGACTCGCTCAGTATCTCCCAGACATGGACATCGCACTCAATATTCATGACCAGCCCCGGGTCCTGCTGTCATGGGAAGACACGCAAGAACACCTCAGCGCCGAAGTCCTCACTAGGAGCATGCCGCCGGATGCGCAGGATCAGTTCACTCCAAACATGCAATACTTGAACTCCGAAGAGCCCGAGGTTGAAGGCGAGGATATATCCTGGTCATCCCTCGCCGGGAAACTTTACATGGACACTGCCCAAACCGCCTGTTCTCCCGAGTCTCCTGCGCGCAATCATAATATCACCATTGAGGAAGCCGACAAGTTATACAAAACCTCCTTCGGTGGATTGATCAACAACTTTACCGCTTCCTCTGATCTATGCACCGTTGGCCCGGCTCTTGGCAAAAGCCATGGATTCTTGTTTTCGGCTTCCAGTAACCTGGTCACAAGGAAGTTGGCTCCAGTGTTCAGCGAGTGCAAAGTGAGTGTGAACAATGATATCCTGTTCCCTGCGAATATGTACTTCATGAACGACAAGCGCTACACATACAACTCGCGTCATGACTACGAATGGGAGGACAAATCCGACAATCTCATCTGGCGCGGCGTAACCTCTGGTGGTGTCCAAGTTGCAGACAATTGGCAGAACATGCATCGTCAGCGATTTGTGCAATTGGCAAACAGCACCGAGATGGCCAACCAAACTGTCGCAATCCTCTCTGAAACGAAGACGCACAAGTACCAGAATTTCACGAGCTTTAATCCCAGCAAATTTGCTGCAGAGATCTTCGATGTTGGTTTCACCGAAGCATTCGGCTGCATCCCCGATTGCTCCTTCTACGACGATGTATGGACTTTCAAAAAGCCCAAAGACTTCAGCGAAACATTCAAGTCCAAGTACCTTGTCGATATCGACGGTCACAGTTTCTCGGGCCGATGGCGCGCCTTCCAACTCAGCAAATCGCTTGGCATCAAAGCGACCATTTTCCGAGAATGGCATGACTCGCGTCTCTTTGCCTGGCGCCACTTTGTTCCTATGGATAATCGATTCGACGACCTTTACTCCCTAATGACCTACTTCATCGGCCTCAATTCCCTGTCTGAGAATACGACATCAATCATCGAACCGCACATTCAAAACCACGACTTTGAAGCGGAGGTGATTGCAGCGCAGAGTCGGGAATGGGCACAACACGCATTACGAGATGAAGACCTTGATATCTACCTCTATCTTCTTTTGTTGGAATATGGTCGTATCATTGATGATAATCGCGATATTATTGGATACAGTGGCGATGGAAGCGAACTTGATCAGTTTGATGTCGACCATCCGTTCTCGCCGGCGATACAGAACATTGTCAATCCCCCATCTGACAAGCATGAACCTTGAAATCTTTTCGCATACCTCTACCTTTCTTTGTTGCATATTTTGCCCAGCCTTGTTTAATATCATGCATTTACTTATGTCTAATGATCAATATTCTTTGTTTTTATCTCTTGCCCTGTTGGAATCGGTTTAGGATTGATCCCATCACGAGAGGCTCGATTGTTTGTCTATTTCCTGTTCATTGTATCTAGATGGAATCACAACAGCTGGGAACGCTTATTTACCCCATTGGTCTGCTTGGCTCAAGAGCAGCTCTTCTTTGTCTATTTCCCAACAATTCGATTTGATTGTTGCACTCACTGGCCTTCGATGTCGAAGATGAGCCCAGGCAAGAGCTCAACTTGCCCTTGCTTCGATCCACTGAAAATTAGCCGAACAGCAGCATCTCCCTCCGACAAGGTAACAGCATGCGTGCCAATCTCAGATGCAGAAGGAACTTGATAGTCCCATGCCCCTCCAAATATCGCATCATATGCACCCTTGAAGCTCGATGAATTTTCTTTGGGAACTTGCACCGAGACAGAAGAGATGCCTTGTATACCATTGGGATGCTCAGTGAGCTGTGGCTCGACTTGGTAAGGCACACGGTTGGCCCGAGGTGTTCTATCCAAACACCAGAACGGCAAAGAGCCAGGAACAACCTTCCCTTGGGCGATTTGAGGGACGCAAACTGCCCACTTCAGCACAGTCCCATCTGGCTTGGTGCGACCACCAGGGATCGGATCTGTGTAGGAAGCTTCGGTTCCAGCACCTTTGAATCGTTGCTGGACGGCACCGAAGTCGTCTTCCGACCGTAAAGTAAAGGCCCAGTCAATGATGGTGTTCTCCTTCTCGTTTCCCCAACGATGAGCGCGGCGTCTCTCTGGATCAATGTCATCAAAGAAGGCGATGAATTCGAGGTAAACACCGTCCGCAAGAAGGATCAATTTATTGGTGGTGAGTCCATCGGCATGGTTGCCACCCGGCGCAAGAGTAAATTGGCCTTCGGTATGCTTGGAGAGGTCAAGAAGAGCTTTGTGAGAGACGAGAATGACAATGTGATCAAGGATCGGAGTTTGCAGGTTTGACATTGTGCAGTTGTGCAGCTGTGCAGACTAGTTTGACTTGAGAAATGATCGAGAAGTTGAAAGACAATGTCTGATCGAGATATCCCCGCATCTTATTTGAATTCAGCACGAAAACTAATTGGAGACCCCTCATCTGACCCGAAAGCAATTACCCCAACGGGGCTTTATTTGATGATGTGTTGAAAGTGGAATATTGCTCATAATGCTCTCGTGGGTCGATTTCCAGAGTTGCTGACTGCTTTACAACGAACGAAGAGCAAGGAAACCACCAGAGGTTGATTTTGTCAGGGAGGATTGAAAGCGAACTGTTTTGTTTTTTCTTTTCCTTTGAAGCTAGCTTGGGGTCTGGTCTGGAATTCCGAAATCATGTCGCTGTCAACCTTGCCCCTAAAACACGGTACTAGACCAGACCACTTTCTGCTTAGCCCGGCCCCGGGGGTTGTTGTGAGTGGAGTGGGGATAGCCGACCCCAAAGCTGCGCCCAGACGATGGAGCTCCGGGCTTTTCCCCTCCGCGACTGGGAACTTATTTTCGATCAATACGCTAGATGAATTATGTGTACGTTTCAGGTCATAATTTGGTGTGAGATCCACTCAATTGTTGCAAGTATGACTATGTAGAATAACCTAGACTAAAGCAGAATGATGAACTTGTTCTGGTCCTTGTGGCATAGTGCCCTCGTTTTCACTCGAAATGCTCCTTTTTGGTCGACCAGGATCTGAGGTTTACATCAATTTGCATGAGTCCTCAAGCATCTCATTCCGGTGGGTGATAATACACCATTTCACGATGCACTCGTTGACGGGCTCTTTGCTTTCCATCGCCTCTTGCAACAAGTCCACGACCATAGCGAGTTCCTTGCAGGCGGGATGATCCTCACCAAAGCAGTATTGAGCAACTTCCAGCTCTTTCTTGGCCCACAAACATGCCATTTTGCGGTTCCCCAGTACCATACAGAGTCGGCCAGCGTCATGGTAGCTGTACACATGTTGGTTAGGCAAGCTTGTCAAAATAATGACCAATAAAACTTACGCGATTCTCAACTCCCTATGCAAGATCCCTTCGGACTTCTGTATCGCAGCCATTTTCTGGGCCACCGATAGCGCCCTCTTGAAAGAACCTTCTGTGGCAATGTGTGTTTCCAAGACAAGCTCGGTCTCAAGGTGGAATAATTGGTCGAACTTTTTCTCCTTTTCCTTGCCCTCGGGTGTATCTTCGCACACGACGCAACTGCATGTAAAGCCCCAGTCCCTCAGCTCTTCCTGGCGTTGCATCTTGTTACCATTAATAGGGCCAATGTATGACACCGTAAGCTCCGTGCCTGCTGGGATATCGCACACAGAGTGGAAAGTCTGATGCTTGAGCTCTGGATGCCATCCATACTGAAGATTGGGGAGGCATGAATGGTTGATGCGGGCAGCAAGCAAGAACACATTGATAAAGGCGTTTGGTGCCCAAATGGAGAGTACCTTGCGATCCAGTTCCGGTATCTCCTCCCAAAGCTGGCCTACCTCAGCCTCGATGCCGCGTTTGAATCCTTCACCTGCATATCCGTGGAGCGCCAGGTATTGCTCTTGTTGTGAGAGTGGAAGCTTTTTAAAGGCCGCCAAGATCTTATTCGCATCCCGGTCTTCGAGGCTAACTTCGAGTAAGGGTGGCTCGGAGATGACACGAGTGCCTTGGGGAATGTCGCATTTGGCAAACACGCCCAGGCCTTTTCCGTCCGATTCCCGTACTTCAATGAGATCGCTCGGATCTAGCAAGTAGTTTAGTCTCCATATTCTGTGATTAAATGTACCAACAGCGTAACGTACCCTTACTGTCGATTTGGTGGCTCATCGTGATATGCGTGGAAGTAGAGAGCCCGAACTATGGTAGAGAAGTGATGCCCACCTTCCTGGTTGTGTAGGCTCAACTCGGGTCTTTCGGGATGTGTCAGGTTATGTCAACAGTAAGAGCAACGGAAAACAAGGCAGTGTACCCCCTTCAATACCGTCGTCAAATGAAAGAAAGAAACAGTTGAGAGACGGAAGATTACATATCAAAAACGAGAGTGAAAGTGATGGAGAGGCGTGGAAGGCATCAAAATGACCTTTGAAAGGGCCAGACTCGTATCTAAAGAGGCGGCTGGGACGTTTATACACCAGGGCAGCACCAATACGTGATCCCAAACACACACTCAGTGTTTTATCACTTTTCTAATCTGTGGTGACCGTGGTGACCGTATGTGACAACCTCTTCACGTTTTCCAATGCATGGTTCCATTCATGGTCCTATCCATGTAAAATGTCTATACAAAACACAAATGACCCCGTAAATCAAATCCCACTATTGAACACTGAGATACGCGACCATCACAGTAGATGAAGATTTCAGCTCAAGTGCCAACCTTGGGTGTAGTTGAGCAGACTCTGGGAAACCCATTTTTGTGAAACATTTGGACTTGGTCTATATCAGATACATTACAACATAGGCCCCGCGTTTAGCCCCAGGGCTAACAAATTGAGAATAAAATCAACACTTGTAGGTGGAAACCTGGAGACCGCCAAGCTTTGAAATCATAACAGCACAGGGTACGCCAACATAAGCAGCAGTTAAAGACAGCAAAAAGAAGATACGTCTGGAGCCAGTAGGTTCAAGACAACACTGGAAATCACAATCAAGGGCAAAAAGATATGTGCATCATCCGTGAATCGAACACGGGCCTCGTCGATGGCAACGACGAATTCTACCACTAGACCAATGATGCTAGTTGTATGGAAGTCTGTGGGTTGTTGAAAATATGAACGGACGGCAAAAAAACCCAATTTTTGGTCGGTTTGCCGAGCCCCACTTGTTCCAGAAAACCTTGGCAGGTCAGAGTTTCGGGCGAGTACCGAGGCATGGGATGGCCAACACTAATTCCGCCTATAATTGAATGCGGATGTATGTATGGAGTACAAATCGAGAAATTTAATAGATTTGTCTAGGTCCCCGAGGTCCCTGCAAGTTGAATTGGGCCTCTTCTATGTCTCGCGTACATACAATGTTACTCCCTAGAATACTAATTCCAACGTTCAAAGCCATGTTGATAAATTCAAGTCTGGCCAATATAAAAACAGACCTCGGGAAGTATGGGCAATTGGGAAATTCTCCTGAACTTAGGAGAAGCCATCGCCCCGCGGCTCAAAAACAAACAAACGCAATAATACGTACAAACATATAATGGACATGAATGGTAGATTTATATACCTCGTCTGTGCAGCAGCTTATAGCAGCTAGTCGATAAGTCTGACCCCAAGAGAAGGCACCCCAGTCTAGACAGCTATAGCACTCAGTGAAAGTCATCTAGAACTGAGTGGCACCAACAATCAAGGAGACCATGGCAACAGTGAGAGCAGAAGTGTAGTAAGAAGCCGAGGCAGCAGAGACAACGCCAACAGAAGAAGCAGAAGCAGAAGCAGAAGCCGAAGCGGAAACCGATGCCGACGAGCTAGCACGCGCCGACGAAGAGCTCTTACTCGAAGCCACGATGGAGCTTGAGTTGGAGGTGCTCAAGTTCGTGACAGTGGTTCCGTTACTAGCCTTGATGCTGGTGTATGCACCAGTCTTGTCGGAGTACTTGTACGCAGACGCAGGGTTGTAGTTGATGATGTCGACAGACTCAACATACATCGTGAAAGGCCCGGCAGTGTAGTCAGTCTCACCACCAGCCCACTCGATGGTGCCCTCGGAGTTATCGGGGTCACCACCGGCCCAGATGCCGATGCGGATACGCATGGGAGTCTGGGGGTAGTTGGTTCCGTCGACGGCGTCGGCGTATTCGAGTGTGCGCACGACTTCGCCGTCGAGGAGCCACTCGATTCTCTCGGAGGTCCAGTCAATCGAGTAGGTGTGGAAGGTTTCCTCGGGGGTGGAAACGGTCACTGTAGTACCGCGGTCGTAGGAAGTGGTGTTGCCTTTACCGAAGTAGTCGGTCTGGATCTCGGTATCGTAGGTGCTGATTTGCTCCTATAGAGAGCGTTAGAGGCCTTTTGATGTTGGGTGTAGGGTCAAGTAGGAATGAACATACCCAGTCGATTTCATCGAGATCGTCGGATTCAAGGATCCAGGTACTGACGATACCGGTGCCATTTGCGGCTCTCATCTTGACATCGACATGGCCGAAGAAGATGTAGAACTCACTCTCGATCGTAGGAGCATCGCCCTGCTCAGAGATGGTGAATTTGGCGCCGAGATCGGTGCTTGTCACAGTGCCGGCAGTGGTGTTCCAACGTCCCAGAGATCCAGACGTGAAATCAGTGTTATAACGGTACTTGTTCAATCCAGTATCCGCCGGGCAAGTCTCTGCAGGCCGTTGTTAGCCGGGTTTCATATACATTTATAAGATGGAGCATACTCTTGAGAGGGTTGCAGCTGGTAGTAGTCTGCGCAGCAGCAGTAGCGGCCAAGGCAACAGCAGCCCACTGGTAGTAAGACTTGAACACCATAGTGTATAATGTAGTTGGAGCACCACAGAAAGCGAATGAGATGAAACGATCGACAGGAGAAAGTTGAGGGGACTGTCAAGAATTATAGGCAGCGCAATTGGGTGCCAGGGAGATAGAGAGCCAAAAGCAAAGACTTTGGGTTCATGTTTTATTCTTGGACGTGCTACGTCGATATGTTGCCCCCCAACCCTGGAACATGACCTCCACCACGACGCAGATGCAGACAGCCACGATAATACGGGGGCCCGCGATTGGTATGGAGGTGAACCATGGTGGAGCCACAATGTCAGGCAAGTGTATTCATTCGTAAAAGCCGTAGCGATGGTTCAGTCGACAGAGGCTCCACTTGGAAAAGCTTGGAGGATGACGGGGGCAGCTTGCGCGGATGGCCCCAGATGGTTGGGAGGCTAACGGGAAGGGCTACGTACCCCCCGTGAGAATATTTTCGGATCTGGCATTTTGCCCCGAGTTTGCAATTCACGATCATTTTTTTCTGTAACAATTCAAATTATGTGTGGAGTCAATTGTAGGAAATGTGTTTGCGATTCAATATTTACAGCCGCTGCGCCAATCATGCTGGAGTGTTGTGGTCGATCTTTACAGGCACATCGGGGGCGGCTTTATGCATAACGAGCGAACATTTATCTCCGTGCTCAGGTGGGCTCTCTGGCTGTTTTCTCTGGAGATCAACAAATATTGCTCATGGTATAGAACATGAAATCACCGAAGACATCCAATAGACTATAAATGGAGCAACTGAGACCCTAATATAAACTCCGAGACCTCGAGGGCTGTTCCTGAACCTTGGACGTGGGAAGAATATTTTCCCGGGTCGCAATAGTCTTCATACACTGCACGTTTCGGGTATTTCTTTGACAAGATTGCTTCGAGATTGTGATGTTATTCAAATGGTATATGCTTAATGCCTCAATCGTACAGGTATATTCACAAACAAATATTAACACTACATATGAGTGATTGACGGATGCTGATCGGGGGTGACTTTACAACCACCCTCAATAAGCAGGCCCATCACGGATGCGCAGGAAAGTCTCGTACTGCTTACGAGTCAACCTGCGACATTGCTTGCCCCAGATGATCATCGGAATCGTGGTCATGATGAAGATAAAGCTCAAGCAACCAATCGCGATAAAAACCTGCGAGAGACTCTGAGCATCCAGCCATGATTCAGCGGTGAATGTGAAAAGGCAACCGATGGTATTGTTGATGACAGAAACACCAACCATGCCCTCGAGCACCATCTCCGGGTACGCGTCCATGAGATACGCCATGCTGAGATCGCCCGCGCAACCCCAGCCAAAACCGATAAAGCCCAGACCAAGGTACGGCAGATGCCAGTCCCAGCCTTTGTCTGAGCCGATTCCGAATAACATGAGACCCGCGGGGCCAATGAAGGCAACGGGCACCAGGAGCCACAGACGCTGCTCGGCTTCGAAAATGCCGTTGTTTCGCCGGGACATCCAGACAACGAAGAAATCGGAGAACCATCCTCCGTAGATACAGCCGATGACGGCGCCAATCAGAGTTGGGACATTCATGATGCCGACAGCCGCATCGCTGTAGTTCCAAGGTGCCTGGTACCAGTTGTCCTCTTCCACAGTGAGATAAAAGGTCAACCAGGCATCCTGTGCGCCCCATTGAAGACCCGAATAGAGGACCGCAGGGAAAGTGAAGATCCGCAGCGTGTGCAGCAAGCGACGACAGTACTGCTTGAAACCGGTCCCGACCATGGTTGGGGATGGGGTGATCAGCGCAATGCGCTGGAAGTAGGTCTTCCCCTTCTTCTGACGACACTCTTCATCGAGCTGGTTTGCCGGGGTGGCCTGCACATTGGCCTCGGCCTTCTTCTTCTCATCCGGTGAGAGGTCGGCTGGCGGCGTAGCCGATGTCTCTACCTGGCTGGAGGACGCTGTTTGTCCATGAAGGGGATTGTTCCGATCAAAGAACGTTTCCTCGAGGCCAAAGTAAAACACAATGATCAGAGACCCCGAGATGATGGCAGCCAGCCATCCTACCCATCTCCAGCCCAAGGGGCAGTCGGTGATGAACCCAGATACCAATGGACCAGTAAAGGTACCGATACTGGTCGCCAAGACGTAAAGACCCAGGACGAGACCTCTCTGATGCTGGAAGAAGAGATCGGAAAGGGACAGCTGGGCCAGGGCTTCGGCGCATGATTCCGACGCGCCTACAAACAGCTGGCCCCAGATGTTGTCTTGAACATTCTGGATGCGGGCGAACCAGATTGAGCCAATGACAGAGAACAGCAGACAAATCAAGTATGAAATGCGCCGTCCATACAGAAAGGGTGCTGGGCTGAGAAGCAATGTGGTGTAACCAATACCAACGAACAGCACACCAGCAGCAATGTTGATCTGGTCCCACGTGATGCCCAGCTCGGCATTCATGCCATTGCCAGCTGTGCCAGCATCGTTTGAAGTTGCCGCGGTTAGAGCGACAAATACCAAGACCAGCAATGAATGCCAATACCGCCTCGCCCTGCTCCAGTTGAGTGGGTCATCTGGAGAGTCTGTAGGGGTAGGAATGAGTTGCACTTCGCCGTTGGCGCACAGGCGCTCTGTTCCATTGAGTTCCTCCATGTTTTTTTATGATTGGAAGAGAGCAATCCCCCTAAATAGGCGACTCAGGGAGACATCATGCAGAGAAGAGAGGACTCTATAGAATGTAATGGCGAGGAAGAAAAAAAAAGCAGGGGAAAAAAGGGCCATAAGAGTTTTTTTCTCTAACGTGGTGGGGCCAGATAAGCAAGGCTAAGCATTTCTACGCGACTTGCCCGTGTCTGCCCAACCAAATCCTTCTGATGTCATTTCTCATCTCCCTCGAGATAGGAATATCTTCATATCTCCATATCTTTCTGCGTTAAATTCTCGGATCGCCCCGAGTCATGTGGCTGATAAGAGAACGTGATGCAGCGGCTGGACTCTCCTCTTTCGGCCGCCCCGTGACCTGCGCCCTGTCTTAAGGTCTTTTCACGGTTTGTTGACACAACACAAGCTACACAAGCGACACAGGCTACAACATACCTCATATTCTATACTTCACTGAATGTCAACTTGCCAGCTCAGAATGTCTCAATCTTTCCACGTCACTTCTTCCTCCACGGGCAGTAGTCCCTTAAAACCAAGTAATTGTGGCTCCGACCTGGTTGCGCCTTTCCAAGCGACAACTCTGGACGAGTTGACAGCGAAAGGACCAAACGCAGCGAGGTCGGAGTGCAAGAAGGTGATTGTGGTCGGGGCGGGCATTTCAGGTCTGCGTGCCGCCGCCGTGCTGCACCGCCACGGCTGTGAAGTGGTGGTGCTGGAGGCCCGGGATCGTATTGGCGGAAGAATTCACACCAGCAGAAAAGGGGATCATGTCCGAGATATCGGTAAGAGCATCCTTATTGAAACTCGTTCTTATCACAGGAAAGGAGGGCAAATGAAAAAACAAAAAATCAAATCAAATCAAAAATGAGCTAAAAATTAAACAGGTGCCGCCTGGATGCATGAGACTTCCCAAAATGGGTTGGTGAAGCTTATCCCCCAGCTGGCGATCCCATACTATTATGACGATGGCCTTCCTTTGTATTTCACCAGAGAGGGCCGAGCGGGATCTCAGTTCAAAGCGAAGAAAGTCGCAGACGAGTTTGCCGACTATTGCGAGTGGTTTTATGAAACCAACCCTGATGCAAAGGATCGACCGGTCCATGAATTTGCAACCGAGTTCGTGCTTCAACATCAGTTGATCACCAAGGACGAGCGAGACTGGGCTCCCCAGGCCGTCCGCGAGGTAGAATTGTGGATCGGTACGAGTACGGACCAAGCCTCGTCCAAACATTTGTCTTACTTCATCACTGAACGGAACTTGTACATGAAGGGTGGATATGATCGGATCGTCAACTGGACTGCGGAGCCCCTCCGCGGTGATCCCAGCATCATCCGATTGAGCCACCTAGTAGAGGATGTGAAGTGGAGCGAAGATGGGACCGAGCAAGCTCGTGTCCAATACAAGGACGCCGATGGAAACGTCGGCTTCGTCGAGGGAGATGCAGTGGTTATGACCAGCCCGTTGGGAGTCTATCACCACAACCTCATCTCATTCAATCCGCCCTTGCCGAGTGACATCCAAGAGGGCATGGCCAGATTCAGCTACGGCGCCCTGGGCAAAGTATTCTTCGAGTTTGCCGAGGTCTTCTGGTCAAAAGACAACGACCAATTTGTCTTCTATCCGTCTCCAGAGGAGTCGGACAGTTCATCCGGATCATCCGTGAATTCCAATACCAGCATGAATTCCATCGTGGAAAAAGACAATATTCTCAACTACGCTACTGTCACGATCAACCTTTGGATTATGACCGGGGGCAAGGAGTTGTGTGTACAAATTGCAGAGCCTCTGACTCAACGCATCGAGACCATGGAAGACCCTAAAGAGCTATACGCATTTTTCGAACCGCTTTTCAAACTTTATCGCACGGAGCCCTACAAGGCTCTCCCCCGCCTGATCAATGTTGAAACTACACATTGGACCCAGGACCCGTTGGCTGGATATGGCAGTTACTCGGCTGACAAGGTAGGAGATGACCCAGAGCTGTTGTACGGTGCCTTGGAAAACCACAAGGGGAGCCGGCTGCAATTTGCTGGTGAGCATTGCACTCTCGTTGCTAATGGCTGCGTGCATGGCGCGTTCAAGACGGGTGAAACCGCTGCTACAAACCTGCTCGACAGCTTTGGCATTCCATTCGATGGTGAGAATGACATCGGATCGAAGTGAGACCTTGGAAGATTTGACCAACCAGAGGAAGGTCATCCTGGCTGGAATGAATGATCAAGACCCCCAAGGGCGGATTTTGGATCTTCTGCACATATATTCATCTTTCATTTACCTAAATCGAATAGAAATATTTAACTATTGATGTGATTTCCGAGATCCAATGTTTCCAAGGTTCGTTTCACAGCAGTGAAGAACACTTCAAGGCTGCATGCCCCTGTCTTTGAGTCGCGCAACCAAATTCTGCTCGTCCTCTCCAATACGTCTAGCGATATTATCAGGGAACGCCAGACTCGGATAAAGGAGTTCAAGATTCACGTCGCGAACAGCAACCTTGCCCTCAGGCTCCTCGGTATCCAGTTTGTGTGTTTCAACAATGCTACCTCGACCCCATTGCGCCTCTTGGAGCACACGAAGAATGACACCCGCGCATTCCTCAGGTGTGAGAGACCCCTCAGCTGACACTTTATCATTGATCTTGTTCTCCAGCAAGGGGGTCTGTGCAAGGAATTAGACCCTTGCTCATCCAAAGGACTTATTGTCACACAAAGAATTTGCACTCACCATAACGCCCGAAGGACATACTGCTGCAACACGGATACCAAAATAGTCATTGAGCGCACCCAAACTCTTCACAAAGCTCACAAGGGCAGCTTTGCTGGACATGTACAGCGGGGTACTCAACATATGCAGATAAGCTGCCACACTCGAGACTGCAAGGAAATTGCCGTTGATGTGAGGGTTTCGACACCAGTAGTCAATCGCCAGCTGGGATAGGCGGACCGGAGCAACATAGTTGATCGAGATTGTTGCATATGTTCCTGGATTCGCATCGGGCGCATCTTTCGATTCAGGTGATACACCAGGTGGTTTCCAGAAGTCGCTGAAAGGTGGATCGTACACTCCAGCGATATTGGCGACGATGTCGACCTGACCGAGTCTCTCCAAAGTGGTGTTCCATAGGTCATTCAGTTGAGACCAATCAGCCACGTCTGTCTTCTGAAAAATTGCGCTTGGTGGCTTTTCATCCGTCGAGACTGCATGTTTCTCGAGGGTCAGCTTAGCTGCCGGCTGAAGACTCAAGTCAGCGAAGACAACACTGCAACCAGCCTCAAGCAGGAGCTTGGCGACGGCATGGCCAATGCCAGAGCCAGCGCCTGTGACGATGGCAACTTTGCCTTGCAGAGCGTAGACCGACATAATGATCTTTGCAGTCAAACGGTTTCCGTCCGGATTTCAAATCTCTTAAATACGACCGAGAGACACGGCCAAGAAGAGGCGAAGCAAACAAAAATGAGAGACAAAAAAAGCAAAGGTTGATTTTATCGAATTGTTTGAATCTACCACAATTTCCCACATTGACCTTGCAGGGTGTCGGCGCTTACAAGGCACACGAGGGAGACCGGAGTTCATGCGAACCCATGCTTGATAACGAACGTAGTCCTGCTTATGGGGGATCTTGCGCGGAGATTCGATCAAACCAAACCACGCTACTGCGGTCTTCCATGCGTACCTTCAAATGTGGCCCTCGTAGTGTTGATCTTTCTCGGACGTCTCCGAGCCCCACTTGATCTGGAGATCAACGGCTGTTCAGGATAGGAGCTTGATGTACCGAGTAAGTCAGAATATTGCAATATCTCAAACACACAGTACAAGGAGTGGTGGTCCTCAGAGATGGGTGCCGCAAACGAGCGGTGTTGCTTGGTTAGGTTCGAGTAAATGTGACGAACGGGGGCAAACCAGCATAAAAGGATAACGCCGCATGACCGCCAATGCCGTACGAGTACTCCGTAGAATGTGCTTCCAAGGTTGTTTGTTTGCCAGGGTCTCTTGCTTGGCGAGTCAGCTGTGGCTTGGTTCACACTTGACCGCAAGTTACACCTCTCACGCGGAAACGAGGATTTTCTTTGCTTTTTTCTTCTGTTCTTTTGATTTTTGACACGAGAATATGATAAAAACTACGGGGCAAAAGTAAACCGCGAAATAATTCTCAAAGTATTAAATTTCAATAGTAAATGTGCTCAATCAAATCCTCAAGGCTTTGTCGCAGCAAAATTTCCAGTCCCCAAAATATCACCATCCTCTGCCTTCCCAGACTGCGCACGATCAATGCGGAACTGACTGGTTTGGAAGAGGCGCGGCATGCTGGTTTCTTCGAATGACACACCGTCGGAAACCATTTTAGCCAGCTCCTGTGCGGCGAGCCAGATAACCGGCATACCGTGTCCGTTAAAACCAGCCAGAATATACTGACCGTCCTTGTTCGGGACATGTCCGATGTGGGGATTTGAGTCGTATGAATAGCCCATAACACCAGTCCAGATCTTGTCAACCTTCGCACCAGTATTCTCCCAGCCACGGTATGTGCGTTGCATATAGCCATCATAGTAGTCCTTCGCGGAATCAATGAGGTTGCTGTCGTTCACGTTGTCGTACCATTGCTCTGGGAAGGGTCTGAACAACTTGGCGGCACCTCCGACGATGATACTGCCGTCGGCGCGAGGGACAAAGTATGAGAGTGTGTTGTCTTCTGTTCGGTTGATGTATGAGTTGTTGAGGAGGGGCGCTGTGGTTCCCTCGGGGACTGTGATGCGGCTGCAAATACCCTTGCACGGAACGATATTCTTGCTGTACTCGGGAAGAAGCCCGGAAACGTATGCATTGTTTGCGTGGATGACGTTGTCCGCATGCATTCTGCCTCTAGGCGTGTCGATAATATATCCGCCTTGCGCGCACTGTGTAATTGATGTAGCCGGTGTATGTGTTTGCAGGTTTACCCCAACAGCGAGGAGCTTCTTGATAAGGTGCATGATAAATTTAAACGGCCACATTGTGCCAGCTGTGAAGCTGGCGCATGCTTTCGCGCCTTTAACGCCACAGATCTAGAGAGAGAAAGAGTCAGCATGTCTGGCTTTCTTCCAATGTGTGGATTAGGTTGGACGAATTAACTCACTCCTTCCACTTGGTCACCAGTATAAAACACGACATCTTCCATGTATTCAAAGTCAGCAGCGACCATTCGGTCATACACTGCCTTAGCACTCTTGGCGGCCTCTTCATTGCACCAAACATCAACAGAACGTGCCAGAGTGAAGTCGCAATCGATATTTTCTCGCTCGATGACTTTCTTCAAGGCACGGAGATTTGCGATCTCAAATTCTGCGATCTCTGCACCGGCTCGGTCACCTGCTCTGTCCATATAGGTAGGGATGTGGCCGTAGAAGTCAGGCCTGCAGTGACCTCCATTGCGGCCGGTTGCCCCCGAGCAGGCGCCTCGCGCCTCCAAGATGGTGATGGATTTGCTGAAGCCACCATCCTTGGTCAGATGATAGGCAGTGCTCACACCAGCGTATCCGGCACCAAGAATCACAATGTCGCTGTGTGGGGGAAGGTCCTCAGTCGAGCGATGATCCCTCAATTCGTCGTGGTGCGTCTGCCAGAAACATTCGCCTGGGGTCCCAGTGGGAAGGCAGCTGGGAGTGCCAGCTGTGGGTGGTGGTGGGTTGTCTGAGTGAGGCATTGTGATGGGAGGAAAGAGCACAGAGAGCGAGAGCTTATTTGAAGCAAAGTTAGCGGTGAGGTCGATATTTGTTATAGATCATCGGGGCTCCAGCATCCGGCGCGTGTGAGGTTCTTATCAGCCGTTATCAATCTGATCAGGAAAGCGCGGCCCACCGGGCCGGTATTACGCCGATTGGAAGGCGAACCATGGTACGCGATATCTCAACCTTGGAGGCTCTGAGTATATACCGGAGATCCCCGCATATGCCTGCCTTTGACCAATTCATTCTCATATCACCGGAGATAACTCTTTTTTTCTGAAGAGTGATCCAGCAAGAGCTATCAGCGACTCAACAGCGATGACGTCAGCGTATGGGCCGGACACACCGCCAGGTACTCTCGATTGCCGAGCTCGGTGCAGACCCATGAGAAAGGGCGTGGTGGTTGTGAAACAGGTGTAACACAAGAGAAGCGGTGAATCATTTTTAGAATCTGTCAAAGGGCCTCGGGGTCCTCATATCCGACAAGCTCAAATGGGCTGGATGCTGCACATGTCGAGTGCTGTGGTAAAGCCGGGCCTTCCTTCTCTGGCATTAGTGCATAAGCCACGGATCATTCGACTGTTGCGAGGAGCGTACTGCCCCCACAACCTGCTCTGGGTGGCCGTTGTGCGTTCCTATATTGGGTCCCACTTATGGATACCGAGGTCCGCCTGGTTGGCAGCCGAAAGGAAGGCTCTACTGATTCAGGTCTTGATCAAGCACCGTTGTGATCAACCTCGGCGTTGGATTGTCGTCAAGCTTCAGACTTGGTGGCTGTTCAAGATGGCGTCGCTGTCCTGTCCAGGTAGCCGATAAAAAACCCCTCGATACCGTTCGCGAGTAAGATCATGTATTCGCTGCATGAAAGCCCAGACAGTCAAGTCCTGGCAAAGCGAGCTGTCACTCTATCAACCGAGAATACCGCGCTGCTTTACTGCAGCCCCGCAGTGTTGGAAAGGTTCCAGATGCCAATCTCCCTCTCAGGTAAATGGCTGTTGCGTCTCTGCCCTTGCGTTTTAGTCTGGTCCGCGCCGGGAGAATCAACTGTGCATCTTGCTTTTTTGACAGGTCGGTACCTTGAGACTAGTGTGAGAGCGTTGCATCGCCAAACGTTTGTTTGGGGATCTTTCAGTCACAAGTGATGCGTCAAAATCATCACCGTCAATTGGCGCGGTCATAACGCCTTGAGAGTCGGAGGACGAAGAATAATTTTCATCGCAAGGCGGATTTTGGTTGTCAAAGGGATAGAAGAGCCGACAGAAGTGTTGACAACTAGTGACAAAAGTTCTGATTGACGATCCAAAGTCTTTCCTAATGCAGATGTTTTTGGGTACGATGGCTACCCAAGACCATCCCAAGCGGCCACTAGAAAATAATTGGTTGAAATTTGAAACAAGTCTTTTCCAAGACCGTTGGCTGCAAAGCAACCTTCCAAAGCAACCTTCCAAAGAACTCAGAAAATCAGTGCAGATGAGAGAGGGCATATGTTAGAGTTGAACCATCTAACATTTGGCCCTGCAAACATGACAACACCTCAAATTCACGCCCAAGGAAAAGGACAGAGAATGATAGATTTGTCTTGGGTGCTGACTTTGGGAAGTGTCGAGGAGGCTGATCCCAAGGAAAGCTAAACCGGCAAACCCTACGCAAACCCACAAACACCGGCTAGGGCGGCTGTATACTTAATCCGCAAAGCTAAATCGATAATCTTTGATCTGCCTACATATTACTGTGCGAGCTTGTCTAAATCTCAAGCATTTTTCAAGACGCGAAAGATGACAACAAAGACATTGTGCCCATGAATTCATGACAATACAAATGCTCGGCTACTTCCAAGGTTTCCATGAGCCCCGCAAACCAACCCCATGCTTACCCTGATACCTTGACGTTGTGACAAAAGGACGAAAAGCACTGAAAATTTTCTACCGATATTAAGCCACTAGTACAACACTGGTATAGCAACATCTTATTATACCTGAATAAGAAGCAGAGCTAGCTTTACTCGATTTCGGTTGAGTTAGCGATTGAGCGTAGGCGTAGCACCCTCGCCTGTGGCCCCAGGCTTGAGTATCATTCAAAATTTCGGAATAGCACCAAAGCATTATTCTTCACACAATGAATTTGCGAATACAAGAAAAATCCAGGGCTCTAAGCGACATGTCGGGAACCGGCCCGGCAATAAGCAATTGACCTTGTTTAAATTCAAAACCCGAGAAAATAATATGTACTCCGTAGACAACCTGCATATATGAATTAGGCTCACAGCTCAAGGCAGCATGTTTGCACTGTTGCCCCATAGGCGCAGACCCCGGGGGCTAGATCTGAGCAGCCAGTTCTGGAGTAAAATCCGAATCAACTCCACTTCGCAACTATAGGCAGATGTAGCTCATTATTTCCCGCATTCACGATTCCACTATGTCCCCTAAATCCCCGAGATCCACTTCTATTTCTTTTCTTTCGCGCGAAGCACGGAAGTGAGCTTGGCATCCTGAAATATGTCTACTTATAGCAAGGTCCGTACTGACTAGATGAAAATGTTAGTCATTGAGACTTCCTGGTACGACGCGAATGATGGCTTGTTTGTATGTCTTGGCAAGGCTCAACAAAAATCCGGAAAAAACAAAAAAGAAATAAAAATTAGTTGGAAGTCTTATGCTGTTTTTCTGTTTGGTGAGAAGTATTCTAAACCATGGGAACAGACCATGACAAGATACTTCAATTAGGGCACGATGAGCATGGCTCGCGACATTCAACCTTGGGATGACCTACGGAGTATGATGTAGGTGCTGGAGGCTTGGAAGATCACTGGGATTTACAGAGTACTCGGTACACCATCCCACGATTGACCGAGCGGGCTTTGCGGCACAATTACAGCTGTCATGTCTTGACACTCGGCATTGAGTGGTGTGATGTTTCTTGATTATTTCCGCTGCATAACCCATGCTGTAGATCCCTGCTTCTAACACCACAGTATCATGACGATGCCACATGGTCACCCCAAGACAAACAACATGACCTCTGGTCGAAGGGCAAAAGTTGATTTTCTCCCGTAAAAAATAGAAGAAAAAAAAAAAAGAGAGATACGGATTACTCCGTAACTATACTCGAGATTCAGAGTTTGAACCTGGTCTCTGCTTTTGGACATGTGTATGTTGGCATGAACAAGAAGACACTTGCAACTTGTGTTTTGCAAATGGCATTGCTCCAACTGTAAAGCCCCACTCCGGTGACTCCGAAACAGGTCGCGCCGGAGAGCCCACCGCCGGGGCAGAATCGACAGGCTTCGAATTGCCCGATTGGGAACTTGTCGCTTTCGCACCGGCATACTATCTGAACCGGCTGATTGCCAAGATATCAGATAATATCTATTACACCAAAATTCAACCTCAACGGCCATCCATGGATGTCTTCTACTGCAATCAACAAAGCAAGAAGTCGATTATAGCGGCCATCGCGGCTGAAGCGCTCCAAAACGCGGCCCACACAAGACCAGAAGTAATTGTAAACGACCCCGAAAGGGAAAGCGCGATCCACCGCGCGGGTACGGTCCGCAATAATTCGAGGACCCCCTGCGATCAGTGCCTGATCTTTTGCGCCCCCCCTCTTGAAAGTTTTTTTTTCTTTGGCTTTTTTTTTTAGAGTGGAATATTAATTGACTTTTTCTTTGGAGGAAAGCAGCACAGGCCTGATTGTGGAAGTAATTGACCGGCCTCAGCCAACGAAAAGTAGCGGATTGTAAATTGGCTCTAGATAAGCTGTTCAGGAATTCTTCCGAGACCATTACCTACGCAATTAGCAGGGGCCTGATGCCCGAACCTACTAAAGAGATGCATTATTCCTCTACTTTGAATACTTTCTCTATTAAACTTTGATTCTCGCGAGGTGCTCTCGCAATGTCACCTACCACAGATCATCCAAAGGACAATAATGGCATTGCCCCCACTTTATCTGTCAAGAAGGTCCCCAGCCACGAAGACACCGATATGAGGAAATATAGTGATGTGGAGAATGTCGCCGGCCAGCTCGAGGAGTGCCATGAGTTCAAGCAAGGTCTCCATCAACGCCATATTCAGATGATTGCTCTGGCCGGCACTGTGGGAACTGGTCTGTTCCTCAGTTCCGGCCTTGCAATTGTGAACTCTGGTCCTCTCGGAGCATTTCTTGCCTATTCCATAATTGGTGCTACGGCGGCCAGTGTGGTCTTTGGTGTCGGTGAGATGGGTGCCTTGGCACCTCTCAACGGTGGTGTTATTCGATACTCAGAGATCTTCTGTGACCCCGCACTAGCGTTCGCCAACGGGTGGAATCAGGTGTATTCCTACATTGTGTCGATTCCATCGGAGATTGTTGCTGCCTCTGTGATCATTGAATTCTGGATTACAGTGAACAATGCGATATGGATCACTGTGCTTGGCCTTCTCATGCTCTCGACTGCCTTCATTTTCGTGAGAGTGTATGGTGAGCTTGAGTTTGGCTTCTCCATCCTGAAGATCATGCTTGTTATTGGAATAAACATAATGGCATTAGTGAGTCGCCTGAGTACATGCAGCGATCGAATCGAATTTTGCTAACGCTCCCCAACAGGTGATTACATGTGGAGGTGGTCCAAAAGGCGAAGCTATTGGATTTGCGTATTGGAAAGCTCCTTACGGACCTTTCGTCCAGTACCTGGGAGTGGGTGGATCTCTTGGGAGATTTCTCGGATTCTGGAAAACGTTCGACAATGCCCTTTTCGCCTACTCCGGTATTGAGAACATCACTCTTGCTGCCGCCGAGACCCGCAACCCTCGCCAGTCTATCCCCATGGCCGCACGTCGGATCTTCGTCCGCATTCTGTTGTTTTATGTTATCACAATTTTCATGGTTGGCCTGATTGTATCATCCGCCAATGAACACTTGCTGGGATCGACTGGAACCGCCTCCCAGTCACCCTTTGTGATTGCAGCCCGGGAAGCCGGGATCAAAGTGGTTCCCTCCATCATCAACGCGGTTGTTCTCACTTCCGCCTGGTCATCGGGTAACTCAAATATCCGTAAGTCAACATCTTTTTGAACATGTTTCAAGTTCATACTGACTCTTTCTAGTTGGTGGTTCTCGTATCCTTTACGGTATGGCCAAACAAGGCTTTGCCCCCGGCATTTTCACACGTATCAATCGCTTCGGTGTCCCCTGGGTTGCCGTCGCCCTCTATGCTGTCTTTATGTCACTTGGATACATGACCCTGTCCAGTTCAGCGAGCACAGTATTTACATGGCTGCAAAACCTTGTGTCGATCTCCACGTTGGTGAACTGGATCTGCATTTGCGTCACCTATCTCCGATTCTACTACGGTTGCAAAGCGCAAGGAATCAATCGCCACAAGGAGCTTCCGTGGGCTGCGCCCTTCCAGCCTTATATCACTTGGGTTTCGCTGGTGATCTTTGTCCTCCTCTTCTTTACTGGAGGATTCACGACTTTCATGCACGGCCATTGGAAGACCGAAACCTTTATCTCGACTTACTTCAATCTACCATTCATTGTGATCGTATATGGGGTTTACAAATTCTGGATGAAGACCAAGATCATTCCGTTGGCAGAGATCCCCATTCGACCTTTCATCGAAAGCTGGCACAACAACCCTGAGCCAATGCCCAAACCTAAGCGTGGCCTTCGGAAACTCAATGTTTTATGGTCATGAATATTCATGTGCACATGTTTATAATTTTGTTCGGTTTAGCGTGAATACATAGTAATTATTCTACACAAAGTTTTCCACCAGTAGTTGTAAAATTCGTCATATCTTCCACTCTGCTCAATGACACAGAGTAAAGACATTCGATATCGTATCTCGCCTATCGCCACCGGTCGAAACCCGTGGACAGCAAGCAAAGTAGGTGAGAGATAACGTCCACGGGTGTCACGATCCTCGGAAGCTTATCTTTTTACGAGCGAATGAGACGTATCAAATGATACCCCAAAGTTTCCAGCAACCGGAGAAATCTGGGGTGTGCATAGTCCAATAGCGTTGAACCGGGCCGACAAGACCATTTTGGGATTAGTCCCGGCAGCCGGCCTTAGGGCTAAGTTGACGCGCCGGTGCGGGGATGAAGATAGCAAACACAATCTTCACTTCACCACTCAAATACGCAGCGCCGGTCACGTTCCATTCACTGTAAATCAGACCGATAATTCTTTAAATCTCTTGATTACATCTGACCTCCTCCCATAACCACCCGGAGACCAAGCCAAAACCAATCGGCCCTTAACCATACCCCGCACCTACTCCGAGAGTCGACCATCTCCAAGACTCCTCCAACATGCCCGCAAAACATGTCGTGTTCGACGTCGTCGGAACCTGTGTCTCCTTCGACGCATTTTACAACACAATCCACCGCGTCATTGGCGAACGACTCCTCGCCAAAAACATCACCGCCCGCTCATTCGGCTTCACCTGGATGACAGCAGCCGAACTCGAATTCACTTTCCTTTCGATCTCCGAGCGTTACCGCCCATACAAAGACGTGATCACAGCACTATTCTACCGAACCCTGTACATGTGCGGCATTGAGTCCCCCCCGTACCTTCGCAACAGATGCAGAGCGCGACCAGTGCGTACAGGGTTACTCGGAGCTAGAGTTACGGCCTGGCACAGCCGATTGCTTCGAGATCTTGCGGAATGCAGGATTTACAGTCTGGTGTCTGACGACCGGTGATGCGAAGCGGGTTCGTGGATACTTTGAGCGTGCGGGTGTGGATATGCCGTTGGAGAACTTTATAACTTGTGACACCGCCGGAGTAGCAAAGCCGGCGCTGGCAGCGTATAAACCAGCGCTAGCGCGCTTTGCGGATGATGATGTCAAGTGGTTTGCGGCTGCGCATATGTGGGATGTTTCAGCTGCTGTGAAGGTTGGGTTCCGGGGTGCTTATTGTACGATATACGAGCAGGAGTCTTGTGCGGAGATCTTTGATACGGAGATGGAGGTTCTGGCAGATGCTTTGCCGCAGATGGCGGAGAGGATCGTGGCGGCTTCGACTTGAGGGTTGTTGTTTATATTAAGTTTTCATATTTTAGATTTACACTCTTTGACGGTCGGCAGTCAGTGAAATAACCTGATTACTAGAATCGCCAATTCGTTTGAATATTGTATTTAACACTTTAATTCACGTTTCTTGATGTGTTACGTACTGAGGATTTGTGATGAAATGCTCGAGAACTTGAGCTTCGGTGTAGGTCGGCCAAGCAGCAGACGGAGAAACATTCTCAGCACCAAAAATGGACATCTCAACCAGCGGATCAAAGGCGTCCAAAATGTCCATGTTGCTATTTCCGGGTCCATTATTTTCCGAAGCAAAAGACGCTTGCTGTCTAGATGGAAACGTCGCATCATCGTGCTGACCACTTCGAAGGTCGGCCGGTAGTTGAGATGAATCAGCATTCCTCTCTGTCAAGTGAGACCCCCAGTTCTTGAAAGCCTCGTAATCTGAAATCGGCAAACTTTGGGCGCTGCCAGGATGGGAGCTCTGTAATCCAGTATGTAGACGCGCGAGTGCGCGCTCAAGCGATTCTATCAGTGATACCTCGGATCTCGCCGATTCTCCAGCCGCCGACATTTCTCGAATCATATCCAGGCCTCCACAAAGGGCCTTGCGGAACCTTTCAGAGAAATTCTGTATCGAGTAGGCAATAAGAACTAAGAGAGACGCGCGACATGAGCTGTACTCTATGTAAGAAGCTCGCGCTAGACCAATGCCGCTGTCTCGTACTTGTTGACATATCTCCAAGGCTTCGGTCGCTGCTTGAATGCAATCGTCAATCAAGTCCTCACGACCGGATTTTTGAGCTCCATCCGTGATCCTAGAGTTGCCATCATCGACGAGATCTGCATTGGCGGGCGAGCTGGTGTTGGAAGTCGGTGTGTCCTGTTTGAGGAGAAATTGTCTTCCAACAAACATTCGGACTAGACAGTATTCTAGCCGTAAGTGCATGATGGAGCGCACGTGCTTCCCTTGCGAGTCGCCATCCACGGCGTCTTTGGACAGAGAGTTCCACCAATTTGTCAATGTCACCTTGCGGGTGACTAGGCGAGAGATAATCTTTGATGCTTCGTTTTTGTGACAATTCCTCAGAATATTGCTGTTCCGGAGTCAGTATCGTCGGTAACGATTGGTGCAGAGTATCAGTCTTACATCTCATGGAAGAAGTCTTCTAAGAATTGAACCAGCTGAACCGAGATGCAACATCTTGTGATATTTCCAGGATAATCCTCGGGATTCAGTCCTTGGTAGAGAGGAGTATTTGCATCAACATCCGATCTCATTACCGAAAGTGGTCGACCATGGAAGATGGAAATTTTTCTTGCGAGATGTAAGCAAATGAACTGCACACAAAGTAATGGGTCGAACAGAAACAGTCATACCTCTCAAGTACATAAGCTGTCCACCACACACGGTTTCGAGTCTCGATCATGGTCCGTGAGAAGGCCTCATTCTTACACTTTCGATGCATGCCATTCTGCATACCAAGTCGCATGGCGAGATTGATGTAGATAAATCCGAGACCGGATGCGTCTACCGGTAGCGCATAATATCCAAATAATAAACAGGCCTGAACACTCTCCAGGGAAGAGATTTCGATAATTTCGGGCAAAAGTCGAATCGCTTGTTGATAGAACGCGGCCCCCACATCATCTTCAGAGAATGTGGATCTCGAACCCCTGTCCGAATCTTGGCCAAGAGATTCAAGATGGGCATATTGTGTGCCGATCGCGAAAATTGTTAGAAGAATACAGATCGTCACTTCATTTCCCTTGTTAGTGAAATTGTGAGGGTCGTTATATAGCAAGTCGAGGCGCTCATGAAGCCATGCTTCTTCAATAAAGAAATAGTGAGTCTCCGCATATTTGAAGAATGTCTTGACTAAGAAGCCGGCGATATGGCGTGGTGGACATGATGAGATTGCTGTAGACAGGTGGTTCCCCGAGCGCAACTGCCGGGCGCGTGGGAAATTGGAGGCAGGATCAGGATCCTACAGAACTTCAGCAAACAAGCCTCGATCAAAGCCAGCATTTGTGACATACATGATTCCCTGGCTCTTGTATCTGGCTTTCGATATGATTTTTAACTCGCATAGAAAAGTTCCAGTATGAAAACTCCCCCGAAAAGTCTGTAGTGGGTTAGCAAACAAGAGCATCGGAGAAAGCCCATATGGATGGATCGAATGAACGCACGAGTTGTGGTATCTCCAACTGGTACCATTGTACATGCCTCATCATCTATATGCTGCGCTTCTCCATCTTTGGCCTCCGGAATCACAGTGGTTCTGTCTCCGTTATCGGCCTCGAGAGCATCTGCCAATCTGGCCAGGTTTTTGGTATCAAGAGCAATGCCCTCAATTGTCTGTTTCAATATGCGTTCCATATATTTGGAGCGCTGGATCAATTCTCGGAAATCAGACCGTACTGATTTTTCCCTTTCCCTGCGACCGTTGAGATGAGATCTGTCAGATGGACTCACTGAGACTCACTTTGGAATATATTGTCGAAACTCTCGATTCCTAGGAGCCAGCCCTTTGAATTCACATGGACGTTGAAAATGAGAGCATCGCCTGCATGGGGATCCACCCTCACATTTCTCCTTCAGGCGTCGGCACTCGTCGCAGCTGCAGAAAGATTAGAAATTTCTACAAATAAAGCAATTCTGCACGTCATATTACTTACGCCCTTGCTGCACGCTTCCTATCCATGATCGGCGAGTGGATAAGTCAGTAAAAAGCAAAGAAAGATCGAAGCGAAGAGAATAGACACAAGTGTGGGGTTAGCCCCGTGACGCGGAGAACGACAAAAGATAAGAACTCCACCAATCAGCGGGCATCGCAGTCTCAACGAACACATGGCGAGACTGTCGGAGAACTCTTGTCATCTTTGCCCTCGTGTAACGCGCGCGTAAAGGCGCTTATTGATTCTTGGCCTGCCATCGTCACACCTCCCGAATTAAGGTTCGTCCTGTGTATCCTTCTAGAAATTAGGTTTGATATTTGCCCTTGATATATCGACAATCGAACCTTGTAGGATCAGATGGTGATGGTGGTGCCCAGGTGAGGTTTATTACGGTGAAACTAATCCGTTTTCTTTGATGTAACACTGTGAATCTCTAGCAGCAAGTTTGATTTTCAACAATGACCAACCAGCCTATCCATGAATTAAGTGGAGTCCACCAATGATGTTAAAACCCCTCAAAATCACAACCAGATGTGCCTTGCCCGATTGTGTAGCATGTCCAACTCCTGAAAATTGATCGCATAATACCCGAACACTGAGCGAAGAAGCAGATAAGCACTACGAACCACGTGTGTCGGGCTCCGAGTTTGGCCTAGCTGGGCTAGCGGCGGCGGTCACCCGCCAATCAAAAAACCATCCCCATCTTACCACTTCGATTTTCTACTCCGTGCCCGTAGACCGGGGCATTTGTTTCTCTCATTTCACCTTCCTCCCAGCCCTGGTCTCAAAATTTATCTACCTTATGCCATCGATCTCCGGTTGATTTTCATCACCTACCACAACCAATCAGCTTGTGTGTTACCGAAGAGGCTACACAGGAAATATGCATCTACCGCAGCAACCCGTTTACGCCATTGTCCCTCGAGAAGGACCGTCGATTGAAAGCGATCGACTCATTATTCGACCTGTACAAGACTCTGACGCCCAAGCTCTTTTTGCCGTTCGTTCACTTCCAGAAGTCGCAAAGATGAAGTAAGGTTGTCACCCATCCCTCAGTTGTACACAGCAAACGAAACAGAAAGGGTTACAGACTGACAGTACCAGCTGGCCCAAAGAGCCCTTCAAGTCAATCGAAGAAACTCGCGCATGGATGGCCACCAAAATCTTCACAGAGGGCCCTGCTGATGTCCTTGGTTGCTCATTCAACTACGCCATTGTGGACAAGTCAGGCACAGGCCCACAGCGAGTGGTTGGATCATTAAGTATCAACCAAGTGCACCCTTATCCCGAAATTGGGTACGCGGTTCACCCCGATTCGTGGGGAAAGGGCGTAGCAACAGAGGCCTTGCAGTTGATGCTGAAAATGTGGTGGGACCTACCACGTCGCAATCTGGATGAAAGTGATGTTCAATCAACTGGCGTGGAGAAAGCTTTCGCGCTTTGCGAGAAAGTAAACGGTGGAAGCTGTCGAGTGCTTGAAAAGTGTGGCTTCAAGATCATTGGTGAATATCGCTATGATGTGGATGAGCTTTTTGTCTTCGCGCTGGAAAAGCCATAGCGCTCGCAATGCATTTTGTACAGAACTTGCACTGGTCTGAGTCTGACAATTATGTAAAATATGGGAACATTCCATTTGGGCGAGCGAGTTCCCAAGCGCTCTTTGCCCGTCATCCATGATTATCAACATTTATCATTCGTACCAAGAGAAGGACCCAAAACCAGTCGTCTCTGAAACATCAATGAAATCATTGGGTAGATTTTGCGGCATCCAATATAACATCAGCGGCCTTCTCGCCAACCATGAAAGTCGACAGAGCAGTGAAGGTTCCCGGAATTCGGGGATAAACAGATGCATCAACGACCCGAAGCCCGGAAACACCACGTACTTGAAAGTCCGAATCCAAAACAGCCATAGGGTCATCATCAGTGCCAATTGGACAAGTACACGACGCATGGTGGCCCCAAGAGGTGTTTTTGATGTAGTCATGAATCTCTTCATCAGTTTGCACATCATCGCCTGGCAAGACCTCGGACAATGGAACAAGCTGACGGTCAAAAGCCCCACGCGCAACACCGATGGCCTCGGTGATTGCCACCAAGTCCTTCTCATAGTCTCCTGAGCCAGTGTCGAAGTAGTTGAAAACGATTTCGGGCATATCAAGAGGATCTGCAGACCTAAGTGTCACGGAGCCAGCCTGGTTGCGCGGGTGGGCTTTTAACACAGCCCAAGTGAACCAGTCATGGCGCTCGGTAATATTCACGCTATAGCCAGGGAAATAGCCGCGGAAGTTGACAGGCCCACCGAAGACGAAAACGTCGTAGCTATCGTCTGCGGTGACGGAGCTCTTGTAGAACATAGCTCCTGCAAACCCGTCCGATGAGTAGATGCCGCGGTTACCCAAGACGGGGTTCTCCCAGCGCTCCAAGCAAGGATCATTCTGCTGACCAAAGGTACAGCCATCCAAAATGGTCCAATTTGTGGGGACGTGTGCAGACACAGCGGTTTCGTAATGGTCTTGTAGGTTTGTACCGACACCAGGTAGATCGGCAACCACCTTGATGCCAAATTTCTCGAGTTCCTCCTGAGGACCGACACCACTCAGCTTCAAAAGCTGGGGCGAGTTGTAAACACCACCAGCGACAATGACCTCGCGTGATGCAGTAGCGGATCCTGGTGTTCCTTTGCCCGCAGTCTTGGATCGAGGACTAGCGCTGTAAAGATATTGACCGTCGAGAAATTCGACCCCTGTTGCACGAGGCGGGCTAACGGATTCGTCGAACGTGACTTTCGTGGCGTGGCAGTTCATGCGAATATCGAGGGGATATTTCTTCGATCCGTCAGGGTTCTTCGCATCCCGAACAGCAGTCAGGAGTTCCAGCGGGCTGTTACGAGCGCCACCGTCGGAGGCAATAGGAATCTGGTAGAATCCGGGTGTGGTGTCGCGAAGTTTGGAGTCAGCGTTGGCGTCTCCTGCCAGAAGTGTGCCCAGGTTGAAAACAGAGTGGGTAATATTTCCCAATGAAAAAGCGCCACCGAGTAGCAAACTGAGAAGTTTAGGATCTTGCAGAACGAGATCAATAGGAGCTGTTTGTGTGCTCAACCATCCATCATATCCGTGTCCTGAGATTAATGGGAGAAGGTAGTGATTGTTTTCCAAACGCTCGAAGTACTTGCGCATGCTATCTGGTGACCAGCTGCTATCGCCGGTGAGTGTTGCAAGATACTCGAAATCAGATTCGTGTGGGTAGATAGTGACGAGCGCATTATGTGTCGTGCACCCCCCAAGCCCTCCAACTCGGGGGTAAAGAGCTAAGAGAATGGGGTAAGTTGCGTTGAAGATGATATGGGATTTTCGAACCAAACAAGTCACCACTTACTGCCTTTCATCTTTGAGCCCTCTGGCGGACTCAGCCCCGTGTACAAATCGCCTTCGGGTGTCTCATATGAAGTTTTATAATCCAAAGCCTGTCGACCTTCGTCGGCATAGTGCCGCACAAAGAAGTTCCACGCCAGAGATTCATCTTCTGATGCTTTGGCCGAGAATGCCGGCACTGTATAGTTGATATTTTTCCCTTGATCGTTACCACTTTCAATAAGTAACGTCTTGTGCCCCGCAAGAGCCAGGCGTGCTGCTAGTGGCCCACCTCCGGCGCCAGATCCGACGATTACATATTCGTGACCAGATAGCTCTACAGCATTGGTGAGACCAATCGAGAGTGCTACCAGGCCAGCCAGATGGGAAAAGAACATAGTGTCTTCGCACGAAAGAATTTTGTGGAACCAAGGGGGAAGTAAACAGGGGCTTTATTTGTATATCTACACCATGTCGACCTCGGCTAGAGATATTACTCCGATCCAATGTGTATCCAATGTGAGAATCGATAGCTTCAAGTGAGATCAAGTTTGCTCAATGCGGCAAAGCAAAAGAAATTTCATTGGCGTGGTCCACATCACCCCGCTCCCGAGGTCAATGAGTAGCACTAGTTCAGCTCCATTGTTCTTCAATCCTTGCACTTCCACGACGATCTACTTTTTTTGGTAAGTCCAACATTAAATTGGTTGGTTGTGCTTTGCGGCAGGAGCTGCATAAAGTTAAGCTAAACATGACTATTGAATATTAAAGGGGCTAAATCGTCAATGCGAGATTAAAGTGGGTCGTATTATGAGAACTGTCCTTGAAACAGCCCCGAGGTCTGTACAGAGTACGGAGTACTCCGTACTTCATGTATCACTGTTTGTCGATTCTGCAATAAGTTCATAACCGATATCAATACATCGAATAATCAAAAACAAGGAGAGTGATTCAAGCAAATGCAAAACCGTGAACAGATTCTTGCGAACGACAACTCTTCAACAGCTTACTCCGTACTTTGAGCTAACCCAGTAGGTTTTGAAATCAGACTTCAGGGGACATGATGATGGTTTCATATGCCTGAGCAGACTTATTGATAGAGAAAGAAGAGCAAAAATCACGCGTTTGCCCTACATAATATGGAGTAGAAATACATCGCATTGTGGGAAACAGGAAACACAAATGAGAAAAGGGAGTAAAACGACATTAGAATTGCTCTTCAGGCTGCCTGCATCCCTATTTCTTTCACTATTTATTGATTCAAAGTAGCAATATTGCAGGATTACTTACGGAATATAAGTTACTATCTTTTACCAGGGAAGTGTACAAAGTTCCCACCTCAGCCTGAGGCCCTACCAGAAAAGCCCAATGGGGCAATGTTGCTTGAACCTAGTCACAACTGGAGCACATTTCAAATATCATTGAAACTGCCGGATTGCATCGACCACCAAAACTGATTTTGGTGTCAAGATACACGCAACTGGGGATGTGCGTAATGGCGCTACCCCCTTCGGGTCGCAAACAAGGTGAATGTATATGCATGATCAAGCAAGAAGCCTGTTCTTTTGAAATCTGGCATTGTCTTATTTGGCCTCTTGCTGTTTGCTTCTACTCTTTACTCACTGTCTAGCTGACTCAGACATCAAGTCGACACCTAGGACACCAGTGGCTCTACGAAACTGCCAGATTTGTTTTGTTGAATTTGCCCTGAGCTCGGAACTACCTGGACTTTGGACGGGATTTGACAAATAGAACAAATAGATACAAAACAGAGAAGGATCTATCAACGTGTGTTGGGGATGGTGGTTGGTTAGGTGACCCTGTGTTGACAGGGCATAGCTAGCTCATTTCCTCTCGCTCTCTTCCTCTCTTCTCTTTTCCCCGTCCTTCTTTGTTCTAGAAGGATTTGATCTACTGCCTAGCAATACACTATTCTTGTAGATTTCTTTGCTGCTCTCAACATGACATGATCCGTTTGTGAAATGTCATCATCAACACACAAACCCAGTCCTTCTGACCCTGACCAAGGCGCCAAGTCCACACCTCACAACAAAGCCAATCACACCGAAGAAACTTCAACAAATCTAAAATTATTCTTTTCTGTCTAGGTGCTAAGTATAGTGTTACTTCCCGCGCAGTCAGGCTGGATTCGAACTATCTAGGGGACAAACTCGTCCTCAACCGGAGTTTGCGGACCTTGGGACCTAGTTGTGATTCCAAGGAACTTTTCAAACGAACCCATAACTCCTATCTCCATCTCGAGAGTATGTCTGTGCAACTCTTTTCGCCTCACAAAGATGTTCGTTGCAACAAAAATACTTTGTGGGACGAGGTTAAATACGAATGCCGGTTAGTGCAACCCACGGTTCGTTAACTCCGATCTATCTCCGCATCTCGATCTCCGATCAAGCATGAGATGAATTCTATATAAACCAAACCCAGTCGAATTGTTAAAGCACAACAAGCTCATCCATCCTTCAACTTTGGAAACCAAGCCACGTTAAGCCTGAATTCGCTATGACTACCATGCCAATTGAAAAGGTTGCCATTGTGGGGGTAAGTACTGTGAGCCATTCACTGCAAGCGGAGACAAGAAGTCTGACATAACCAAGGCCACCGGCAGAATAGGAGGGGCCTTCGCTCAAGCTCTCCTCAAGACTGGCATGCATACGGTGACCGCTCTCACACGCCAGGATAGCGAAGCCAATGTGCCTGATGGAGCTAAGATCGCACGAGTCGATTACGACGACGAGGCCTCGATTCTCAGGGCACTTGAGGGTCAACAATTCCTAGTCATAACCCTCTCGGTCCGGGCGCCCGCCGACCTCCACGGCAGGATTGCTGCGGCTGCGGGAAAAGCTGGTGTCGCGTATATTATGCCCAATGCTTTTGGGAACCCCGTCAGTTTGGATGGCGTCAAAGAGACCGAGGTGATGGGCAAGATCATGGTTGAAAGAATCAAGGAGGCTCAAAACGGGACTTCGTCTTCAATCACAATGCCCTGCGGTTTTTGGTACGAGTGGAGCTTAGCCCTTGGTGAGCAGTGGTTTGGCTTCACGATTAAAGACCGAAAAGTGACATTTTTCGACGATGGACGGCGAGTTATCACAGTCACCACTTGGAATCAATGTGGCCGAGCTTTGGCTAGTCTGCTTAGCCTTCCAGAGTCGGGAGCAACCCCTTCACTTGCTCAGTTCAAAAACAAGGACGTCTTGATCAGCAGCTTCCGAGTTTCACAGCGCGATATGCTTGACAGCATTCATCGAGTTCTCGGAACTAGCGATGCTGACTGGGAGATTACATATGAAACCTGTCAAAAGCGGATCGCAGATGGCGCTGCGGAGATGGCCGATGGTAAATTCACTGGATTTGCGAAGATGCTCTATGGGGGTGGCTTTTTGCCCAGTAATGAACAAAGCGATTTCGCCGGGAAGATGAAGCTGGCAAATGAGGATCTGGGGCTTCCGGTGGAGGATTTGGATGAGGCGACTCAGAGAGCAGTGGACATGCTAGCTGGTGGTTGGAATCCCTTCCCCGGCGAAACTCTGCTTTAGTACATTGTGTACTTGAATATTCGGCTGTGGCACAAAGAGGAAGTAGGGTCTAACTTGAGCTTATTATTGTTTCTAGTTACTGGCGGAATCAACTGATTTCATGGTTCAAGCCTCTCGTTCTCCCAGACCCTTAAGGAATTCTGTATTCATGTCAGGCAACAGGCACAACAAAAAGAATGAGCTGCTTGCTACTCACCACTGAATTCAATCGTGCCGCTGTTGTTGTTATCAAAGTCTTTGATAAATTCCGCTGCCTCTTCGTTGCTCATTTCAATTCCTTGCTTCCTAGCGACCTCAAGAAGCTCGTCGACACTGATGCGCCCTGGATATTAGGTGAGAAGTCTGAGCTAAATGAAATATTGACCAATCCACATACGGTCATTGTTGACGTCCTGTAAAGCAAATTGTCAGCATATAATATCTTCACTATTGGAAAAGATGGTAAGTCTTACAGCAGCTTCGAAAACTGCCTTCCACTTCTTGATCTCTTCTCGGCTGTATCGACCCTGTTGGAGTAAGAACCCAACTATAGGCAACTATCTTTTAGTCACATACCATGTTGGTTTAAATTTTCAAATTTGATGTTTCCAAGAAAATTGCGAATTGAAAGAGAGCAAATATCAAATATCGGGATTGGATAGGACAATGAATTTATACCTCAATTTCGTGTACCAATGGTCTGTGCTGAACTATCGAGTTGATTAAATCACATCAAGTGTCCTTGCCACGTCGCACAGGAGATCTGCTTGCATTTTAGCCATTATTAGCGGATTGCAGGAATTTACTTGAGGCTTTCTTCTTCCAACCCACAGCGCCTGCATTCTTGTGCATCTTGAGGTGAGGGTGGCTGGCTGAAAAGAGGGGAGAGTTTGCTAACCCCGCTGTTCCAAAGCTGCTTTGCTACAACCTACATTGCAGCATTTTTCAGTTAAAGTGAATTGTCAGGTATGCAGAGAAAGATAATCTAAGTCGGTGAGCATCTTCTAGTGGCCCTTAAAACCGACGGATGGTGTTCTCATATGTCTCAATATGGATGTTTGAGTTCTGTAAATAAGTAAATCCGAATCAAGAGATGGATAACTCTACTGGGTATGGGAGATATCATGTATTTAAATGAGGAACTCAAAGGTTCGGTGAACATATAGCCTCAGGACACTAAAATGCTGTAACTGAGATCCGACGCTTGGACACCCGATAGGTGGCTGGATGGAGGGATGTGCGTCAAGTTCCTGTAGAATGATGTAGAGGCTGCAGAAATGACTGCTACATTTCTTGCTTCGAAATAGATTTCGCTAGGTACATTTTCACCACGCACGCTCATTGATGACAGTGGTCAAACGTACGTACACAGGTGAGCCTAGCCATGCTGCAAAGTATGCCAAAAAAAAAAAAAAAAAAAAAAGAACAAGCAATTCAGTTGTTACCAAACTATATTAAGAGCAAAATTCAAAATCAGTACAAAGGAATCACCAGTAACCATTGAAGTATCGAGAGCAGCACTTCCAAGTTCCCCAAAGTGTCGAAAGTTTTTCCACTGTTGTCAAATTTTAGAAGAGCGATATGATATACACTAGGAACAAGACTACAAGAGCGAATTTTTCTACCTGGTAGAATTTCTATGAATTCAATTATTCAAGCCAGCAAACAGCATGGAAATTATATTGGTTGTGTCTGCTCCAGCTGATTGACATTGCCACGTACCTGGCGGAGATGGTTCAAATTCAATTATGTAAATCAATTTACATAACTAGTCGACTTAAGTGGGAGTTGATACATATGAACATGTTAATATCTACTCCGTGGTATCTTTTAATTTCTGCTTCGATCAGAGAGTTCTCGGACTAATTTGCTACTTCGTGGTTGCAGCTGTGTTGCGGTGGCAGCTGTATACGCGAAGTGGACGACGGTACGGAGTAAATGTTGCGTAGTTGTGGGGCTTCGATAGGTAAAGTCTCACCAGTGGTATGCATCATCATCTGAACGACTGATGTATAACTAGTAGCCACTCCGCATATTTGAACAAATCACCAAAAGACTCAACCTTGGAAGACTCAAGAGTGCTAAGATGAGACCCACGCACTTTGCAGGATTCTGCCGGGCGGTCAGTAAGCCTGTCATCTTGATGACGTCATCCCGCTCTCGCTGCTCATGGACAACTTTCCTCGACACTCCGACGCTATCCCAGAGGATCTTGCCTGGCAATCTCATACAATGTCTGAAAAAGTCAAAGATGCTGTGGTTTCAGAGGCCAAAACTACTCGTGCACTTGCTCAAGAGATAGTGATGTCCGGCGCATACCTATATCCATTCAAGGCGAGTAGCCATCACTTCCCCAGATCATTTGCCCATTTACCCATTCTGACTAGACGGATGAGCATTACAGGGCATCTTCTTTTTTGCGACCCACAAGGACCTATGGCGCCCGTTTCTCGCCCGTGCTGGGCGGACAATCACACTGGGAGTAGGAGTAACAAGCGCGATGTTCTTCTTCACCTATGTGCCGCAGATGGCCATCATGGCTTTCACCAGCGGCCCGCTAGCCGCTATCTCCGCAGCGATTTTGGTGCTTAGCGAGAGCTCCGCGATCACAAACGTCTTATCGCGCTCGTTCCTCGTTGAAGATGCTCTGATCGATACCTTCGATGGTACCCTCGTCGCACGCGACCAGGAGCCTCTTGTCGCACAAGGCCGTGAGATCAAGGCTCGATCAGGTGGAAGAGATGCAATGGCTAGGCTTGGGAAGATATTTACTCGTCCGTTGGCTCGGTTGCATCCACGAGCGCTGCTGCGAGCCTTGATCGTCTTGCCCCTGAACCTCATCCCCGTGGTCGGCACTGCGTTGTATATTTTCGTACAAGGGAAAAGAGCAGGCCCAGCATTCCATGCAAGATACTTCCAACTCAAAGGGTGGAACTCGACACAGCGAGAGGAATGGATTGCTAGTAATCGAGCTGCATACACCGGGTGAGTGATTCCCTGTTCCCGCTTGACTTCTCTGGACATTTCCTTTGCTTTGTCACGCTCAACCTCTTTGCTGACCATGGAAACTATTTTAGACTTGGGATGGCTTCTTTCCTTTTGGAAATGGTACCGTTTGCGTCCATGGTCTTCTCTTTTACCAACACTGTCGGTGCAGCACTGTGGGCTGCCGATTTGGAGAAAGCGAACAAGTAGATTCTTCGCTCTCACACTGAATTATGCAAACAACAAATAAGACACTAATCTTTGGTTATATCTCCATCGTTTTATCTTTCGCTTGGGTGCGTCCCAAGATCTGATCCTAATTGGTAGTGCTTTATGCTTCGCTTCGAAGATGCAATAATATAGCACATGTTGAGCCATGTGTCATGCTGACTTTGACTTGAGCCAGAGATGCATCAAGCACATGATTCCACAAATCTGGAACCGCTACTCCATTGTGACCTACCTACCCCAAAAGCTGAGGAATTTGCATTCCCGGTTTATCTTTAGGTCCTGTGTGCAAGATGAAACCAAAACCTGCCCTTGCTCTGGATCTTTGGATCTCAGGGATGAAAGATGTTCCACTCAAAAAAAAAAAAAAAAAAAAAGATTGGCTATGGGAAACATCACAGAGCAGTGTGCTCGGAATCGCTGGCAAAAACAAGTCCCAAGACTGGTGAGTTAAGAGACGCAGAAAAGTGACGATGGCCATAGCAAAAAGACTGGCCAACCTCGGAAGTCAAATGATGGCGGTGACCTTACATTTCCTTGTCCTACCACTTGTCTGTGGCCTGCATAGTAAGGATGTTCATATTGCAGATTAACTAATGGTGGAGAGGAAGAAGAAGCAAGAGCCAAGAGCCAGAAGCTAGAAAAATAAAGAGTAATAGCAAGTTCATGTGAAGCAAAACACCATGCTTGGAAAAGAGATTTCAGTGCCCCCTCAGGTGTCTAGGTCTTCCCATTCATCTTCATCCCCTGCTTCGTTTATGAAAACATGTTTGAAAAACCTTCTCAGGGCATCAATAAAGCCTTTTGATCGAGGAACACAGTGTGATCCAAAGAATTGGTGCAACGACCAGTCCTTACAAGACTCCAGTAACCGCAAAGTCTGGGATTCGTCAATAATTGCATCCAAAGTTCCAATCACATGTAGAGCTGGAGTTTCGATCATCGGGTCATACAACGACCTGTAACAAGGCTGCTCCAGTGTAAACCCAGAAAACAACACTAGAAAATCTAGAGGAGGATGTGTTGTCTAAAGAAAGCGAATTTAGTAGTGCCTTTTCCAGAATTATTCTGGTGCCCTAGAGAGGCCCAAACTGGAGGCACTCACATCAAAACGTAGACTTCCCACAGACTTCCTTTTCTCGAGCAAAGAAGCAACTATAGCAGCAATCGTTGCTCCTGTAGAGAAACCCATAATACCAATGAATGGGCCGTGAGTGTCAATAAAGCGAAAAATGTAGTCAATAGTGGCTTCAAGACCTCGGATGCGATCTTTTGCAGGGTCAACATAGCCCCATGCCCACATATAATTGCTTTCTTGATTGAAAGAATCAGGCTCGGCAGGTAGAACCCCAGATGGATAGTAGAACTGCACCGAATCAAATGGGCCTCGGATCGAATCTCTGCATAGCGACTTGACCAAAACATCTTGGACAACGGGCTGAAGGAAATGTGTCTTGCACTTGAAAAAATCCCCAGATTGGCCATGTCCTAGATCCATCCGATGCTACTTAGATGATGCTTTTAAAGATAAGAACAACCTAAAAACGCAGCATCTTGAACCTACCATGAAGCATCAAGACTTTGGCGCATGATGGAGCGGGGATAGGGTGTCGTTTCGTATCCATCTTGAGGGCTTGACATGTGAAAACAGTTTCCAAAGTTGACAATATTGGAAAGAACCAAGGTGTCAAAATGGGTGAAGAATCTTTGAAGTGAGATGGATACGTAGTTGAAAAGTACCCAAGGGCTCTTTTAGATATAGATGCCGAGTTTTGACGAGAGCCATCCCTTGCATCATTACACCAAACATCCCTAAATATTACACCAGAGAAATATCCACACTCGATAGTTGATTGTGTTTTCAAATAAGACCTGAGAAACCAGAGACCTCGGGAGTAGGGCTGAATGGAATGATAGATCAAGATTTGGCCAATGGTTACTTCGTGTGTTTGCCACCTTACGCCCACTTACTGAAAGATGACCTAATAACGTCATTTTACAGAATGTAAAGAGATTTGGATGACTGTGTAACTAGCTTAAGTGTTGGTGAGATGATCAACATTCCAAGAAAGGTTGGTTGAGTGGATTGTCGAATCGTTTAGGACTTCTGCATACATGTATGATGGCCATTCACTGATGTGTGATTGGCTCCCCCGAGTTCTGCGGGTCGATTTGCAGTCTGTCCACTCTTGAGGTCATAAATATAAATTCGTTGGCCCCTATAATCCCCTTGTGATCGTAGAAAACCAACATCCCTCATGGATAATCATGCAGGTCACATATCAGCGACTCCTATTCCAAGGTTGTTACATCGGATCAGCCTTTCGGGATTCGCTTTTTGAGACTCATGGTAGCTGCCCAAAGCGAAGACCCAAGGAGGAACATCATAATAAACAGTGAGTCTTTGCCTGATGTAGTACAAGATGACTTGAAACTTATCCTACAAGGTTCAGTCTAGATGTTCAGGTTTCAAAAGACGTGCTATATGTGTCGAAAGTTCGATCGCATATACGCGGCTGCAAATCTTCCAAAGTAAACACACAATGCATTGACTGAGAGTCCTATTTTGGAAACAGTCTGGAATGGTATTGGTAACCACCTGGACGTCGCGTCGAGAATTTGCAGGTTTAGGTAGGAGAGCTCTTGTCACGTAGTGGGCGCCAGACCAGTGGCCCTTCATCATGTTTCCTGGCCAAGGCCAGTGAACACACTTCGGGTCCTTTTCCCGACGTTCCACACGCAGTAAACAGCCATTCTGATCGTTCTGATCATGTGAAAAGGTTCTTTACACCGATTGTTTCTGTAACTCGACAAAACAAAGATCATCTGGCAGCGCCAGATCTTCATGCCTCTCCTTAGGGAAAGGCGTAGTCTCGCCGGTATGTTCATAGCCTTGGCGGACGTACCATGCAATGAGCTGTTTGCGGTTTGAGAGAGCATTAAGCCCAAAGCTAGTCACCCCCCATGTTCTCTGGCCATAGTCTTCGGCATGCGCGAGCAACTGGCGACCTACACCCCCGCACTGCCTGGCTTGATCAACTGCAAGCATGAACAGTCGAGAACGTTTATCGTCACACTTCGAAGTTCCAATTGTGCCTATTAAGGCGTTATCGCGATCAGTTGCCATGATCATGACGCTGTCCGGCTTTGTGATCATTGCCATGATATCATTGACATGGATCCGGAAATCAGAAGAGAGACCTAAATCATCGGTCCAGTTCGCTCTGATGTCCTCGGCGCGAAAAGCAGACTCCACTAGCTGCTGGAGCTGGGGCGCATCGTCGGGTGTGGCAGTGCGAAACTCGAGGTGGATTTTCGTCATTTGGAAAGCTCGGTTTTGATGGGGGAGCGACAATGAAAGGTTTGTGAAAGGTCGCCTAAGCACAGAATCAAAGAAAAGAAAATGGTCTATTTATACATGAGGCGGGGTGTTTTGGGCGTGATGTGTAGTTGGAAGGGTGCAGGGACTTTGTCGGATCTTTCCGCAAAGGGCGCAGGTGAGACTCTGCGGCTTTTATTTTGCCCGAAACGAGCTCATTAAAACTTGGAAATTGATCGAGGTTTTTCCTAGTGTCTTCATCACATCGACTGATTGACTTCGGAGACTTCACGAAAATCGGCACTTGCAACTCTATTTCGACCGAACGCTCTCAAAGACTGTGCGGTATAAATTACATACACCCTCCGTAAATTGTACACTTGCGATGAAGGAGGTGTTGAAACGACACGAGAAGGCGATCAAGAATAAATATGATGAAACCATGTGCACGTTGAACATGGAGTGAAGAGAATTTTCATGAGAAAACCTTTGCACCGCACATGTTGCGCATTGCTAAGGCTCGGGTATGGTGGTCAACATGAGGAAATCAGAGATTCAGATGCGCAAGATGCCAGTTGGATGGTGTCCCGTTGAACCCTCTGGTGTTAGATGTCTCTCGCCTTGGTCGAGAGGTTCGCCAGTAGTTCTGTTTGATGCGCCAATTGGGGAGATCCTCCCCTGCACGCTGGGCTGGGTCTTGATTGGTCCCGGCATGATTTGCCGAGTTATCGTTGCATAGAGCGCTCAGGGCGCAAAAATGTCATCTGTGAACCCTAAGAATTCTCTTCGGTCATCGCAAATGCGAGCATACTCCAGAAGGAGACGGTATGTGTAGACTTCCATATCCTCTCTGCGGAGAACCTTTTCACCCCATGCCTTACCCGCAAGGGCGATCTTGCGAGCGACTGCGTCTCGCCCACCGAGGAAGTAGGCCATAATGCCGTAGAAATCGATAAAGGTTGTATCCATCGGCACGAAATGCACCCAGGGAATAAGACGCGAGTCGTGCCACTCGTTGTATATAGTAGCCTTGATAGGAAGCGAGGTCGACAACATGAATCCGCGATATCGACCACTGAAGGAGTTACCATCAAGATCAGGCAGATACTTGTAATTGTACATCTTCTTCATGGGCATACCCTCCGCAACTTGGAAGTATGGATCGAGGTAAGGACACGTCGGGTCCGCCTCATTGTAAGGCGTACAGACCAGATGGTTGAAACCAGTGTCAGTGTGTTGCTCGAGAAGCTTTGTGACAAAGCCGTTATCATTCAACTTGTAGTCCGCATAGTTTGGAAGCCGGAAGTTAATACCGTGGCTGTTGTTCTGCTCTGCCTGTTGGACGGACGTTGCATTCATCATGGACATGAATCTGTGTCTTTGGAAACCCGTCCAGTTTGGCTCACGAGCGCGGCCTCCAGTGGCCGCCCCACGCCATACAGCTTTGTTGATCTTGGCGTCCCATGCACCGCCGTGCTCCTTCTCGCCGCCAGAGTAGTGTTCATTTTGCGCCCAGTACATGGCTGGAGGAAGAAGAATCTCATTATTCATCGGGAGCTTAGATCCGCCGAACAATGGGAGTAGCTTGTTTGAAGTTGACACAGATATAGGCTCGAGGAAGGTTCCATGCAAGACCTGCATCTCTGGACGAACGCAAGGGTCTTTGGCTAGTGTGAAGTTCCCCACGTAACCATGGTAAGACATCCGCTCGAAGTTGTCAAAATCCCAAGGAGGAGTGCTAAAATCAACCATCGGAAGAGTACTGTTGCGTGCGGGACTCCCCGGGGGGCAACCTTCCTTAGCCATTTGCCAATAACCTCCCTCTGGGGGTATAGTGAAACCCGGATCATAAGACCCCAGATTCTCCTGATCCCATTCAGTCAACGACATGTACTCTGAGATAACATCGTTCGCACTTGGCATGGTCCGCGCTGCCTTTTCTTTCTGAACATAATCGTTGATAGTTTCCCAAGGAACAACCAATCGGGTCTCATCCATGACGTTGATAGGCATGTCAAGATCGGGCAGCCCTCCCTCTATCTTCGAAACTAGATCGTACCATGAATCCATCCAGTTTCTTGGTTCGTCGGTCTTCAAAATCGCTGTGTTGTTGCGAATGGCAATTCGGGTGGGGATGCTCTTAGCCTGCCGGCGCAACTCTCTCGGTTCCAAAGCCCAGTATGGAGTCAGATCTTGGTATATCTGATCGAAGAACTCTTCGATGATGAGGGTATCCTTTCTTTTGGCATATTCGAACCATTGCGCGAATCCGGGGGGAGGATGTCGTCCGCGACGGGCCCGGTATCTCTCTGCGGCAGTTTCAAGTTCGTGGGATTCGGTTTTGAGAATTTCATCGAGATCAGTCTCCGCGGTGCTCATGAGCGCATCGATCGGGTGGCGGGTGTTGTAACCATTGCCGCCGTGGAAGGTCGACGGCGCGGGAACGTTGTAATATGTGGAACCGGATGTGTACCAGATGAGACCTAATATCACAAAGACCGAAAAGGCAAGGGCTCGACCGGTTCGAGAGATGAGCGTCGAGATCATCGTGGGCGTGAGGATTGCGGATTTCGCATTGATTCTTGAAAAGTGCGGCTTAGAATCAGACTTCCCGATCTGCAAGTGAGCATGCCCTTCAATTTGGAAATACCGCGTGTGCTGTTTTCAGTGCGGTAAGGATGGCAACTCGAGCATTGTCAAAGTCAGGAGTGACAGGAAGCCAAAAACTCAACGGCGGCAGCGTTTCCAGGACTCAACCAAGTTTCAATGGACTCTCTAAACCGGATTAGGCAAGATAGCTGGCGAATGCAGAAAAGTGGGTCCATCCGCCCGTGTTCGGTCCCACGTTGTGTCTCACCTATTTCTTATTCTTATTCTTATTCTTATTTTTGTCGGCCCTCCTCTAAATTTATGGCTTTTCTTTTGCAACTTTCTCAGAGACTTATATTTCTGACGGGGCCTTGCCTGACTGAAAAGTCGTGATGATTTTTGGAACTTGAAAATCTAGTGCCAAGACCGGTCGGACCTCTACGCCTGTATGAGGTCATACCACGGGTTATTTGCATTATCCCGTTCTTTTTAGACTTTGCACTTATCTTTCAGTATTACCAGTACCTCATGGTATATTATACCGCACGTGGTTCTATCCACGTGAAAGGTTGGGGGAGGGTGCTAATCAAAAATAAGGATTTGAGGGGTTGGACCCTGGCGGCTACATGTCCCGGGCTCCACCCTTCAAATCGATTCGTTCTTGTCTCCAGCGTCTGGGAAGTTCGCAGAAGCATACGGAGGACGGAGTACCCTTCTCATACTCTTTCATTCATGAGATTCAATCAACCCTCTACCAAGCAAGAAATGGATTGTTCATATACCCAATTTTTACTGCACCCTCGCCCAGCAAGTTCAAAAAAATCCGTGGCCAACGAACCACTCCATCCGCTACTTAAAGATAGATCAAGGTTCCTACTTGATTTTGTTCCTGATAATTGGCCACCCGGGTAATTGGAGATCCCATTGCATCTGATATAATCCGAAAGGTATTCCAAAATGTCCTATCGAATCGTTGGTCACTGAGACACTCTGACCGTGGCGATCCGGTCATTTCTCTCCGAGCCAGCTTCGCTGCCGACTGCTAAGGCTGTTTTTCTGCCATCGGTTTCTTGAATCCACTTGATAGGGCCTTGTGGTAGAGCTCTGTTTGTGTTATCGAGTCCCAAGTACTGTTGGATTCTATCCTCAAGATCTGGCAGCTGGCCGTGTGTGAACGAATGGCCTCCACCCAGTTGGACAGGAATGTTGGCATCATCGACATATTCTCTCAACGTGGGTAGCACCTCAGAGGGAAGCAAAAAGACAACTTTCTGTGCTGTGAAGGGATCGACGTAGGGTTTTAAGTACCTCCAAACAGTTGGGAAATACGAGGGAACATTGCAAACCTGTACAAAACTTTGTCAGCGCATCACTTGTGGTTCTGGATATGTTGTCACCCACAAAGATTTTCTCAATAGTCTCTGGGTAGCAGGTGGACAAAAGCCAGCTGACATGCTGAGCGAAGTATTTTACGCTCCACGCCATCTTCAGCCCTATATTCGACCCATCTGCTAGATAAATAGAGCCGGTGATGGGGCCTGATTGTCCTACCCTATCTGGCATCATGGAACAAAGGGGCACAACAAATCTGCTCAAACTATCTATGAACACTGAGGTCAGTTGTAAAACGTGAGGATTCGGCGGGGCTGTATCAATTTGCGAGTAGTGCCAGTATGCAGCCGTGCTTGACGTATCCCACCGAGCAAGGGCGCTCTTGTCCAGACAATCGAGATCGAAGAAGCAGATGGGGTGGCCTTCTTTGCCTCTTCGTCCCGTCCAATGAAAGAACTTGCTGTATGTCAGACAAACGACGTTTGCGATGAATATTCTCACACTTACCATTGAACGGGCACTCTCGAAATCTGCAATTTGTATCAAGTCGTAAAGTCTGATGATGTGCTTTTGTTCACGAAATTTGTGTGCCGCCTCAAAGTGCTTGACCGCCTCGTCATTGTCAAATTTTCGAGCGGTTAAAAAACGTCTGGTTTATGGTAAGCAGGGAAGATTTTTGAAGACGTGTGGCTGCATACAAAAGAGTCGGCTGGTCGAGCAACCCATCACAAGAGTCCTTGAGCTCTAAACTATCAGGTCGATCTAATAGGCCTTTTTGCAGACATGTGCTCGTAAACGTTTTGAGAAATTCTTCGTAATCAGGCGTAGCCTGTTTTTCACTCATAACCGCCATAGCATTTGGTGCGTGAAGAAACCGATTGGCTTCGAGTGGGATGTGGCCGAGTTGAGTTCACAAGAGGATGATGAAAAGTTTGGAATGAACCAGGTGTTGTGGGGGTCATGCACGGTTGATGCTAGCAGGTTCGCCCGATCACATCTCATATCTGCAGGGTGACGCGTGCGAAATTGAAAATTGAGCTAGCTGATCCCTATCCCTAACCTCATGCAGTAGTACGGAGTACTCCGTATGTAAATTTATTAGGTAGATATTGATCTATCACATTGCCATGAGTACAGGGGGCTGTCAGGCTATCAATTGCGGAAGACAATCCAGACTCATGACCCCATAAGTAATTGGTCCATACTCCCTACTCCGTGCTCCTGTGGACCGCAAAATAATTCTGGATACCCTGGGTGAAGGAAGAAACTGTGATGGACAGCTTTAACTAGAACCACACCCAGAATTCCACCCCAAGTAGTGATGGTACCTAGTGTAGTGGGGAAGCCGCACCGCTCCCACCTGTGCCTTAGGCACCCCTGGGCTATTTCTAGCCCCGTTTTCATAGCATAGCAATCCAAGCATTCTACACCTCTCTCGCAAGAGCAGCATCTCTTTCCTATTCCGGTAGTCCTGGGGGGCCTGCGTAGCTCCCTGATCCCGCCGAGCACTGAGCACCCCCGTCGTCTTGTCTGCGATGTCAGACCGCCAGCGCACTCTTCCCACTATACTAGGTAGCCACTTCGTCGGTTGACCAGTTGGTCCACAGGCAAACCAGTGTAGGTAGTGAATACACACCGCTGCCTCAAGCATCAAAACTTTGAACAGATCGCAAGGTTATGACCAAATATGCGTACGGAGTAAACCTACCGCCACATACCGAGTAACAGATCACATCATACGCCACACAAGCCCTGGAGTTCCCTACCACCACATCCAAGGTTACCCGTGAAACATGGGGTGACACAAGCGCCAAGGCGGCCCCACATCGTCCCGAACGTACAGGCGGTGCGCGCTAACCTTGGAATCAATCTATTTTCTTTGAATTCCTCCACACTCAGCCTCAGCTTCAGGAACTCCACGGCAACTTCGCCGATGAGTGCACTTTATCATACTATGTAGTGTGTGAATGAGCCCAACGCCTATATCCTGTGCTAGATCATGGGGCCTTGAAACGCAACGCAGCTACCCGCCTAGCCCACCTTTTCTTTGGTGGTGTTTACCTGCTTTGTCAGGCTCCCCGAAGAGTAGATAGCGCAGATGGAGAGAGTAAAGCTCTCTCCCTCTTCTTCCTCTCCTGGTCTTTCACAATTCTACAACATCGTACATGCCAGTATGGGGTGCTCTCGTCGCTTGTTTTACGAAAAAAAAATCTTGGAATCGATCTTTAAAAAGCTCTGCTTTTGATAATTTACAGGTTTACTTATTGAAGTGGTACCATTGCTGTATGGCGGCAAATTATCATTTGGTTTTTATTACTTTCATTCGGCAGTTGATATAATCAACAAACGTGCCCGCTGCACACCCGATTCCCATCTATCAAAGTTTGATGTACGGAGTATGCCCATGGTAAAATAAATGGAAACGCATATAATATCGAACGAAGTGAGTAGAGTGTTCATTTGGCCCTTTGGATCTTGACGATCCTCGTTTTCGTGTGCGCCTAAACCGATAAAGCTCTTTCAGGGGTTATAAAGGTGACGAAAGTTGTGCGCGTCGAAGGCATGAATGGGCTCAGTTGATTGCTCTCGCTGGTCCGTTGTGAAGTGGTGCAAAATCCAAGAGCTCTGTAGTTGGAAGCACCATTTCCCTTCAAGAGTTTGTCCGTCTCTCTGCTAATTCTCATTTGTCTCTAATTAATGCGTGTGCATTGGTGTTGGAGCCCGTGGTCCGTGGCTGCCTGATTTGTCACGCTCCCCGCAAGTTGATAGCCGTAGATCTACTCCACACTCCGTAGGGACCTCGGGACCTTCCTCTCTTTGTGCCTCTCTCTCTCTTCTTCTTCTTCTTGTTCCCCTAGTCTCCCATAATACATGCATTGCCGCACTCTACTGCTTCTCCGTTAATTGACAGTTGGCCCGCGGGCGGGCCCGCCGCCAGCTAGAGCGGGCCTGTCAGATTTACCTGATTGGTTGACGTTTGCTCTCGTCGGAATCGGTCAACCTCGAAACACTGCCCAAGTGGACATTGGGCCTCGGAAATCTCCTGATACCTCCCGATCAGGAAGCCAGCAACAACCGTTTGTCAGGCAATTCACCAAAATGATTGACCTCGTTACACGGAGTACTCCGCATGGAGCATTCATGCGGGCTATTGCCGCTAGCGCCGAGTCCCCGGGCCCAACAGGTGACAGTGTACCTCGTATCGCTCCTGCGAGATGCCGAATGAGGGGCAGTGTGGATCTGATACACTTTTTTTTTTTTTGTCTGGAAGCTTCTTGAGAAGCTTCATCGCATGGTCTTCAACAGTCACAACGGTATGAGGGCTGGCTGACACTGACATAATTCCCGCCATTCTTCTGCAATGTGTCTCGAATGAGGTACTTATTATCCAGAACGCCTGGCACACACGGCTAGCTGAGTGAGACCGGAGATGTGTGGCGCCCTAACATCGCCATTAGCTTCGGGGGCTAAGGCCGGGCCCCCCCTCTACACAAATATCAGCCGCTTCCGCACCGCGAAGGTGTTTCAGCTGCCCTACACAAAAGCCGGGCTGGGTCCTTGAATATTCTTTTGTTCTGCTCTTCCAATAATTGACCTTGTGACTTGTACGAAATCAAGGATAACCGCTTGATAAGTCTGGCATAGGAAGAAGGAATTTTAGCACCAATTACTCAATGGCTACTGCAGAATCCGATGATTATAACTTGCAGGATGCATGGGAAAGAGTATGCACGTCGTTCGCGCAGACAACCAAAGTCGACCTGACTGCAGCGCCAAAATACTCTGTTGACGAGGTCCTGGATCAAATTAGGGGCAAACAGGAGGAAGATGATGAGCGAAACAACAAGTACAAAACAGCAAAGGATGTGATCGGCAAGACTTTGAATTTCGTGATGGTCCTGGGTGGGATCGCCGCTCAGGGCGCAAGCATGGTGAGTAAGCCTTTTGACTGAAGTGAATCCCAGCCAACACCTAGTATGTAGGTTTTTGCTCCCAGCAGTCTATGCTTCAATGCAATCTCCTACCTCATTAGTACGGGTGCCAAATACAAGCGAATTTTCAGCAGCCTCACTGAGCTTTTCAGGCGGATCTCTGACGTATTGGAGCGGTGTAAGATCTATTTGCGCCTGCCTGCCAATGCAGTGGACGTCGCCCTCCGGAAGATCATCAACGAAGAGCTTGTCTGTTTTGTTGATATTTGCGCTTTGTCGATCAAAGTTCTCAAGGGTCACAAGGTGTTTACCGCACTCAAGGTCTTTGCGTTCGACAGTGACGAAGGTGTGAGTGGTCAGCTGGGCCGCTTGGCTTCCCTCGTTGAACGCGAATCTCAAATGCGAGCCACGCTCGGATTTGAGTCGCAAAAGACAACTGAAAGAAGTGTTTATGAAACCAGGGAAGGCACCCGAAAGATAAACACCACTGTCGATAAGCTTCTCAACTTCGAGAAGAAGAAAGACGCAGACAACGCTACGAAGAGGTTGTTGGACAGCATTGATTCCAGCCTTGACGCCCCAAGTGAGAATTTGAAGATATTACAGGTCAGCTACAAACGACTCCTGAATGACCAAGTTCAAGGGAGCGGTGAATGGCTCCGCAGCGACCCTTTATTCACAAAGTGGGCTTCTCCCGAGCAATCATCATTCTCGGTTTTGGGTGTCTCTGGGGGCGAGGGATACGGAAAATCTTTCCTCTTTGCGAGTATTATACAACAATTGCAAGAGGCTCATTCCCAGCCTGGAGATGATCTGACTTGCACGTCAGTTGCCTATTACCTTTTTCAAGAGGAAAAAAAGAATACGTCGCTCGCCCAGGCACTCAAAGTACTTGCGTGGCAGATTGCCAACAAAGACATTGTTTATCGGAAAGACCTCAGCTCTACAAAAACAGATGGCATCAATCATATCCAAGGACTTTGGGACGCCCTTTTCGCCAAGTCTTACAGAAGCGACTCAACCATATTTCTGCTCCTGGATGGCGTGGAGCAAATAGACAAGAATCAAATCAAGGAGTTCGTTCATGTCTTGACAGAGATACTAAAACAGTCTGTCTCATGGCCTCAATTCAAGCTCCGCCTTGTTCTGTCTGGTCGCGATGACACCATCACGAAGATCAAAGGACACATGGGAGACGGAATTTCCGTCATTGATGTGGCCTCAAAGAATAGTGACGACATGCAGAAGTTCATCATCGATCGCATGAACAAGATGGAGATATTCAGCGGCGACTCGGATCAGATCCTCTCACTGCGTCGGGAGATTTTGGAGAATTTGACTACTCAAACTCGTGGTGATTTTGTGAACGTTGCTCTACTTTTGCATGAGATCAGTAGGAAACAACGACCCGGTGAAATCAGAGACATCTTGTCCCGCTCTGGTGGCAACAGATCCGACACAATTGTGCGCAAGATAGACCAGTTGAACGAGACGCTTAGCGATGAAGATATCTCTGATTTGAACATCCTCCTAACATGGGTGGTGTTCTCCATTCGAGACCTAACCCTTGAAGAGCTCGAGGCAGTGCTTACTCTCAAAACGGGCGAATCATCTCTTCGCCCCCTTGCAGAAAAGATTACGGACCAATATTCATCACTGTTCACGATTAAGGGTGAGCCACATCCTATCACCAAGATTATCCCGACTACCTCTCGAGTGACACTCGTGTCCGACTCCATTGAGGCCTTCTTGCGTACCAAGAGTGAGAAAGATGCTGTCGAGAACTCGGAAGAGTTGAGTCTTACAGGTGATGTCAGCGAGGTCGAGGTCAGAATAGTCCGTCGCTTCCTTGAGTCTGTCTGCGATCCCAGGCTATTTGGGAAATTTGGCTTCGACGAGTTCTTTCAACGAAAGCTCAAGGGAAAGACTGCCCGTGTCGGTATCGACATTGAGACTGCTCATTTACGCATCTTAGCAACGTGTCTCGAAGTGATTCGCTCTCAGAACTCGCCTGAACTTTCGCCCCTGTTTCGATATGCAGCAGTCTTTTTCCCGGAGCATCTTAAACAGGCAGACCCCTCTTTGACCCAACCGCAACACAAATCAGCACTTGGACCACAGTTGGTCAGTCTCTTCACGGATCCTAAAGTCATTAGAGACTGGTGGACGCAAAATAGTCCTTGGCCTCGTTTCAACTGGATCTATGACGATGAATACGCTGAAGTCTCCTTGAAGTGGTTACAAGATTCTGCCGTGACCAAAAACCTCTCTGAGGAGCAAAGCAAATGGGTCAAGAGTTTGAGTTCCAAGTCCGAGCCAGACGCAGACATCATCGACCATATTGCTAGATCCGTCGCCCAGGCTTGGCTTCAGCTAGGTGCTTATGATGTTGCTGAATCATTTGCAGCGGTTCATGGATATATCACCAAGGTACGTCCTCTAACTGACTACGGGGCGGAGAAATATGGATAGGCATCTGACTTGCAGCATAGATTGAGCATCGCAAAAATCCTGACATCAAACGATCAACAGATGACCCCAAGGCTGAGGAAATTGAGGCTTCTCAAATCCTAGCAGCGGCAGAATGGGCCCGTCAGAAGCTTGGGTTAGAAAGCTTTGGATACGAGGAGAATCGCAACTTGGCGCGCACCTTGAGGGAATATTCCAAACACGAGGAAGCTACCGAGCGCTTCAAACTCACCTCATCACTTGAATCATATAATTGGTTCTCCCAGTGGGGCCTTGCCACCTGTTATGCCAACCAAGGAGAGCATGCACTTGCCATCGCGACTTTGGAAGATGCGATCAACACAATCAGATGTGGCGATGTCACTGAAGACTATGACACACTGCCAGAAATGGATCGAGACCTGGCAAAATGGAATGAAGAGGCTGGCGATAGCGCCAAGGCATTCGCTATATACGAGAAGGTTCTGCGTGAAAATCCTGGTGATTATGAAGCAGCCTTGGACATGATGCTCTTGTTCCACAAAGACAAGAAGTACGAGGGCCTCCTCGCCTTCTTAGAGTCTCTGAAGAGCTCCACGGACGAAGCGACTGGTCTTGACCGGCGCACCACTGCATTCCACGTGCATTATGCCAATGAGGATTACCACACTGCTTTATTTGCACTGGTTTCTGATGGCAATGGTTTCGATGCAATCTATCAAAGCTACGACGCGGCCATTAATGCCGCTCGGGAGCGCCTTGCCGAGGGAAGAGAGAAGGGTGACACTGATGAAGAACACTTTGCTGGGGCTTGCCTTGCATTATTGATGCATAATCTTGCACTTCTTTGTTATCAAAATGGCGCAGAAAACCTCGAACGCAGGGAGTTCGCCATCGACCTGTGGGTCCGCATCCTACAAATACAAGAGATATCGGAAGAGTCCTATCTCACAGTTGCCAAATCCTACGTTCGCCCAAAGCTTGCAAATGTCTGTTTCAAAGAGGCCAGTCGAGACCCGGCAGCGGCAGCGCCTTACTTGGAACAACTTGAACAACTGGCTTCATTCAATCCTGCAGACGGCCAAGGGATCGGTCGATCTAGCACTTATCCGTCAGAGATACTTGCATGGTATCACGCATTGCAGAAGGATGAACAAAAGGCCAAAGATGCTGTTCGCACCCACGTGAAACGCAATATTGATATCTTATCTGACGATGACCCGCTCAATGATTGGCAGGGATACCGAGGACTGGCGCGATACTTCATGTCCGCAGGGCAGGACGCTGACTCTCTCGCCGCCTGGTCGCTGATAGTCCCACTTGACGATGCAGAAGCCAAAACTGATGATTTGGAATCCGAATCACCCCGAAAATTGAAAGGACCTATGTTAGACGTGTGCGATGGTGATTGTGAGACAGAATGGGAATACGCAAATGACATTTATGTATGCAGAGAGTGCGACTACATGGAGCTTGATATTGGATGCTTGAACAAGCTGCGGGATGGGAAGCTCGAAGATCATATTTGCGGCCGAGAGCACCAGATGCTGCATGTTCCAGCTTACGATTTGGCTCGTCGTCAGACAATTGGGGAGGGTAATGTTATGGTTGGAGAAGAAGTCATCTCGGTTAGTGCCTGGCTTCAACGCATCAAGGAGCAGTGGGGCATTTGAGCTTCCTTCGAAGTTTGTGAGAACATACGGATCCACTGAGGTCTCTCGAGGTCAGAATGTGGAGATCTTTTCTGTGGTTTAATTAGTGTACATGGCAACGAATGAGAATGAGTTTCGCATGATCAAATATGTACCTAGACACAGCTCGCTGGGATGAAAGCTGCCATCCATGGATGGATACTACTGGGACACTAGGACAACCATACCTCGACCACAGCGCTATATAAACCCCGTCGGCATCAGACCCTTGGAAGTAATTGATACGTTGTCTCGGTGTCTCGGTGTCCCGGTTCCCCAATGCCCCAATGCATTGATGTGATGACATCAGCGGAACAATTCCGCGGGGCTTACTAGTCTGGAGAATCCACCCACAGGCATGCTACACTATATCACGACATATACCTGTCATCAATTTCTCATTCCAGTGTTTCGCCTTTTCACACTTTTCTCTACCACCGAGATCGCACACCTGGGCAATGGCAACAAATCCTCCGATCCATAGCCTCGCCACGTCTGATGGTTGGCATGGCGTCATCCCCAGCGACAAGTTCCCCGCCGAGAAAGGACGTTACCACCTCTACATCGGTCTATTCTGTCCTTTCGCCCACCGGGTTAATTTTGTTCGGCACTTAAAGGGCCTCACAGATTTCATCGATATCAGTATTGTCAAGCCATACCCGAAGGGCGACGCGAGAGGCTGGCCAGGATGGCAATTCCCAGCCTCCGACAATGAATATCCCGGCGCGACAGTCGATCATCTGTTCGGCGCGCAGTATCTGCATGAGGTGTATTTCCGAGGTGATCCGGAGTACAAAGGAAGATACTCGGTGCCCTTGTTGTGGGATAAGAAGACCGGAACAGCTGTCTGCAATGTGGGTTGTTTGGCAAACTGCACATAAAAAGAAGCTGACTAGAATCACAATCAGGAAAGTGCTGAGATGCTTCGGTGGCTTCCGCTGGCATTTAACGAGCTACTCCCGCCATCCCTCGCAGAAATTGATCTATATCCGACACATCTCCGCGAAATGATCGACGCGGTCAGTCCTTGGGTACAGTCTGATGTCAATGCAGGGGTCTACAAAGCTGGATTCGCATCCTCGCAAGAGGAATATGATAAAAATCTCATCCCTGTCTTTGGGGCATTGAACAAGCTGGAGAAGATCGTTGCGTGCCACGGGGGCCCTTTCGTTTTCGGCCAGGATCTGACTGAGTTGGACATCCGGCTATACGCAACGTTAATTAGGTTTGATACCGTTTATGTTCAACATTTCAAGTGCAACCTGGGTACTATTCGGCATGATTACCCAGTGCTAAACAATTGGCTGAAAGGCATGTTCTGGAATGTCGCGGCTGCAAGGGAGTCCACCAACTTTCTTCACATCAAGGAAAATGTAGGTTCAATATTACTTATCAATGTGTGACACCTGGGGGTAGCAAATTACTGACATTGCGCAGTACACAAAGAGTCATACAGACATCAACCCCAAGGCGATAACCCCCATGGGGCCGTTTCCTGATGTCGAGGAAGGGTTTGAAGAGGACTGGAGCAAGTTGACGATCGGCGAGGTCAAGCAACCAGATGTGTTGAGATATGAACTTGGAATTCCTAGTCCAATGTGATATAAGCGGGCATACTTTGACACTAGACCATGTTTGTCGAATTTGTTGACTCTGTCGTTTAGCCGATGCCAAGTCCAGAGTCTTAAATTTGTGTCATGCTTGTGACAAGCAAGAATGTTTGACTAGTGTAGGTAGATGGCCTTCCAGAGTCTTGGAAGTTGTTTCCAACGCTTGTGCTGCTTTCACCGCTTTCGCCTCGCCCAACAAAAGGACCTCGGAACTTTTCCAGTCTCTTTGAAGTTTTTCAACGTTTACTTCGTAAATGCCAAAATCTTGGAAATCTGCAGTTTAGGTCCATGGAACCTGCTTACCAGCTGCAGCGGTAACTCCGATCTTAAATCGATTGTAAATATGCAAATGAGGAGTAAACATTTCGGCGAGCGCGTCAATGCAATTAGTGTTCTCGATGCGGGATGAGGCAAGACGGCATACGCAGTGACCTCGGCATATGCGGTAGTCGCGACGAACACCTCGGCAATTTGATGGTCAGAGTTAACATAGTAGACTGATTTCTGCTAGATAAACATTTTTTAGAGTAAATCTAGGTATCGCAGAGTTTGCTCTCATTTCATTTGTCAAGGAACGATCGTAGCAAAGTCGACACGTTTCGGGTTCTTAGCATGGCGTCTGTTTGGTACGGAATACCGCCTTCAAGGTTCGGGCGCGGCCCGCGGGTCCCTTCCCTTGTTCCAAAAGCGGGAAGATATGCAAGGTTCAGCGGCGGCAAATTTATGAAGCAATGCCCGGGGGGGTGGGGGGGCTGAGGGAGTCTGATCTAGGCAAAACTGTTATATTTTCGAGTTAAGGTGATAAACAACAGTGTTTCTGATATTGACACAGTACCATTCCTATATTTCCTTCTCTTTTGAGGTCCCTCAGGCTAGTTCGTTGTGGACGGTTGATGAGCCAGACTTTGCATCCTCACAATCTTCCACGGATGATTTATGATCAGGACTACCTCCCACCAAGGCATTTGGGCCATCGAAAATCACGGCTATCTGCTCCAGCGAATAGCCTTTGGTCTCGGGATAAAAGAAGTATGCAGTGACACCAAATGCCATCAAGACGACAATGAAGACAATATAATACCTCCAAGCAATAGCATCCAGCGCAATCGGATTCACAAATGTGTTGAAAAACATGCCGACAATGGTGGCGACCCAAGTCACAGTCAGGCCACGGGCTCGCAAGCGATACGGCCAGATTTCGCAGGGGTAGGAGGTCAAGAAAGGCGTTCTGTGATCGAATTATTTGGTTAACAGGTTTGCGCATATTTTCTGGTAGAGTGAAACAGGACTTACAGAGCAACGCAATATCCTGCGAAGAAAATGAAGAGGAAGGGAATAACGGCACCACCAGTCGCAACATCACCCGTTGTTGCGAAAGATCCAGAAAGAGCTGTGACCATTACATAGCTCACAAACATAATGACAGCCGAGGCCATGAAAAGTGGGCGACGTCCCAGTCGATCAATTAAGAACGCTCCGAGAGCGGCAAATGCTAGATCCCACATCTGCAGACAAGCAGAAATGAGTGTCTGGTCTCGAACGTTTGTCACCCCGACCGAGGTCAGAATAAGAGAAAGGTAGTATGAAATAACTCCATTGCCAACCCACTGAGCGAAAAAGCCCAAAGTGACTGAGATCATCAGACGACGGCGGTTACCAGGGGTCTTGAACATCTCCGCATAAGAACCGTTCTTACTCGCCTCCTTTTCAGCGCGAATGGTTGTGAGAATCTGCTGGTATTCCCAATTGACCAGAGGCGAAGAAGTATTGCCTGCAGCATGGTGCTGTGCGAGGACTGCTAAAGCGTCTTCCTCGCGGTCGACCGAAACCAACCAGCGAGGACTTTCTGGCGCCATCAGAAAGCCCGGCAGAGCAACAAGAGGAATCAGTGCTTGTAACACAGATGGAAGTCGCCAGGACCAATCGGACGTGTATGTGCGCGAAGCGAACACAACCCACGCAGCAACTGTTCCACCGACGTACCAACCCGACATGAAAAGAGAGCTGAGAATACCGCGGTGGGTTGGGTAGGCAATTTCATTGATCAACAGGGGAACGGCGTTACCAAACAGAGCCGAAGCAAAACCTAAAAATAGGCGAGCAAGTAGGAACGCCTTGTCGTTTGGTGCTGCTGCTTGGAGGACGCTGCCGAGGATTAAGAAGATATAAGCCACGTAGACTCCGGGCTTCCGCCCGTAGCGATTGGCAATCCAGGAGGCCGTTGGGTATCCGACGCCACATCCAAGCCAGTAGATGGCATTAATCCAACCGAGCCAGGGACCGGTAGGATGGTCCATGAAGAGCTTCCACTGATCCAAAGCCTCGAGGCCGTTCATCAGAGATCCGTCATACCCGTTGGCAGATGAGTACAGCACCAATGAAAGAATGATGAAATTCAGACGAAGAAGATGCCGTTGTGTCCACCAAGGACCTTCATTTGACGGAATGAGATGATCAATCTGGTCACCCAAAGCATCATTGCTCGTAGTGTCTTTGGTTTGGGATCCCATGACGAGGACGGTGTGAATCAATATCAAATGAAGACGAAGAAAGAGGGAACCTGGTACACTCGACGCTATGTTGATGGATGAGGCATCAGCGCGTCACAGGATATTTCGGAACAAGAAAAAAATATAAAAAATGAAGGGGGTGTATGAGGCTTTTGTTGGGCAAGGACAGCAACTTCCAATGCCGCTATTTCCCGATGGTCTCATTCTAACAAGTCTGATTGCTAGGGCCTTTCGTAGTCAGAGTTTCCTAAATCGTGTTGGCTCGAAAGGCAAGAGTAACCTTGGCCAACTATCCAGCCAATATGCATCAGACTCCCTCGGTGTCTCAAATCCCCGCTTTCTCGCCCGACTTTTGTCGGCAAGTCAAGTGCGGGATGAGCTTTTGCGGAGGACTGGGGAACGCCGGGGTCGGCATGAGGCAGTCCAGTTGCCGGGACGGAGGCGGAGAAACGGAGAAAAGGAGAAAAGGAGAAATCCACCGGGGCCTGCCAATCATACCACTCCCACGCCTTTGAATCGGTCCGCTCAGGACTCGGTATATGCCCCGAGTCTCAAAAAAAGTGGCTCATAGTGTGCATAATGAAAGGAATTGAGTGAACAGTTTCTAATATAATGAGGTGCCATGACTCTCCCTCACCAGGAGATCTCAATCTCCTTTGACCTCCAACACCGACGAAGTGAACAGAATGCCGTTTGTTGACAACACGCGCAGTGAGGTGGACGCGTCGTTTGCGAAAATCGCAAATGCTGACATTGACACGCTTCTCAAACAACTCACACAAGATGAGAAAGTTTCCCTTTTGACAGGTTAGCGCTCCACGTTCGCCGGAAATCCGATAATGAATCTCACATTATTCGATTCACAGGCGATGACTTTTGGCATACCGTTCCCATTCCTCGACTGGATATTCCCTCAATCCGAGTTTCCGATGGTCCTAATGGAGTCCGTGGGACTCGATTCTTCAGCAGTGTTCCCGCGGCATGTCTACCATGCGGCACTGCGATCGGTGCCACATTCGATCGAAACCTGGCGGTGAAGATTGGACATTTGCTCGCCGCCGAAGCAAAAGCTAAAGGTGCGCATGTTATCCTTGGTCCAACAATAAACATTGCGCGAGGTCCACTAGGAGGAAGAGGGTTCGAGTCCTACTCTGAAGATCCTGTGCTGTCGGGAATTCTAGCAGGTCACTACTGCAAAGGACTCAAGGAAAAGAACATCAGTGCCACCCTCAAGCACTTCGTTTGCAATGACCAAGAGCATGAGCGCATGGCTGTTAGCTCAATTGTTACTGATCGGGCGCTGAGGGAGATCTATCTGCTTCCTTTCCAGATTGCCATTGCTCTCGGAGCCCCAGATGCCGTTATGACAGCATATAACAAAGTCAATGGTGTACATGCGGCGGAGAACAAGAACTTGCTGCAAGACATTCTCCGCGGTGAATGGGGATGGGATGGTCTGGTAATGAGTGACTGGTATGATCCGCAATCTTCCCGAGTCTATTCATCATTACTGACACAGACCTTCTAATAGGTTCGGAACATACAGCACCTCCGAAGCCATTGTCGCCGGTCTCGATTTAGAGATGCCCGGCCCTCCAAGATGGCGCGGTGCTGCATTGACTCATGCAATCACTTCCAACAAAATTCCCATCGCTGCGGTAAATGATCGAGTTCGCGCAGTCCTCAAACTCGTTCAAAAGGCAAGCAAGTCTGGTATCCCCGAGCGGGCTTTGGAATCTCAGTTGAACCAGCCCGAAGACCGGGCGCTGTTAAGAAAATTTGCTTCCGAGGCCATTGTGCTGTTAAAGAACAATGATGATACTCTTCCGTTCGATAAGAGCAAGAAAGTGGCTATCATCGGGCCCAATTCTAAGATTGCCACATATTGTGGAGGCGGCAGCGCGGCATTGAATCCATACTATGCCGTGACACCCTTCGAAGGCATTTCGGCGTCAGCGCAAGGTGCTGTAGATTTCGCGCAGGGAATCTACGGTCATCAGATGCTACCCCTGCTCGGAAAACGTCTTTCTACCGAAAAGGGTCTTGCTGGGTTTGTTTTGAACATCTTCAACGATCCACCGAGCCTGACGACCAGAGTGCCTCTCGAAGAAAGGCACGAAACTGATTCAATGATCCTCTTCATGGATTATCAGCACCCTGATTTGAAAACAATCTGGTACGCAGATGCGGAGGGATACTTTGTCCCCGAGGAATCTGGCACATATGATTTCGGTCTCACTGTTCAAGGCACAGGAAAACTGTTTGTCAATGGCGAGCTTCTCATAAATAATGCCGATGTACAAAGACCAGGGAGCAGCTTTTTCGGCAACGGCACGCTGGAGGAGACGGCATCCCTGCAACTTGAGGCTGGCAAGAGATATCACGTTCTTGTACAGTGGGGATGTGACAAGACTGCCACGTTCAAGGTTCCAGGCGTGGTCGATTTCGGACACGGTGGATTCCGGTTCGGTGCCTGCAAACGCCTTTCGCCCCAGGAGGGTATCGCTGAAGCAGTAAAATTGGCTTCAGAGGTTGACCAAGTTATTTTGGTTGCAGGATTGAGTGCTGAATGGGAATCAGAAGGAGAAGATAGATCCCACATGGACCTGCCGCCGCACACTGATGACTTGATCTCTCAAGTTCTGAACGTCAACCCCAACACAGCTATTGTTATCCAAAGTGGTACCCCTGTGGAGATGCCTTGGGCTCATAAAGCCAAGGCCATTGTTCATGCATGGTATGGAGGAAATGAAACAGGAAACGGCATCGCTGATGTTATCTTCGGCGATGTGAATCCGGTAAGAAACCCTCCTCGCCCTCCCAGCTCTTTTGCTGTTTTGTACTCAATGAATGATTGGAACTGAAATTTGGTATTGCCGCAGTCCGGAAAGCTTCCCCTCACGTTTCCTCGACGTCTCAAGGACAACCCAACCTTCTTCAACTACCGATCCGAGGGCGGTCGAGTCTTGTATGGAGAGGACGTGTATGTGGGATACCGATACTACGATGGGCTGGAAGTCGATACACTATTCCCCTTCGGCCACGGTCTTTCCTACACCACATTCGAGCTCTCGGATCTTGAACTGCTCGCGGACTCAGAAAGACTTTTGCAGATCAAGTGCAAGGTGCGAAACACCGGCTCAAGGTCTGGTGCAGAGGTGATACAAGTATATGTGGCTCCTATCTCACCACCCATCAAGCGGCCTGTGAAGGAGCTCAAGGAGTTCCGTAAAATTTTCCTCGAGGCCTCGGCGCAAAGCACGGTATCTATCCCCATGGATTTGGTTCGTGCAACAAGCTTCTGGGATGAGAAGTCTGGTAACTGGTGCAGTCACAGTGGGGCCTACAACGTTATGGTGGGAACAAGCAGCCGTGGGGTCTTCCTGGAGCGCACCGTGGAGGTTGGCGAGACTGTATTTTGGTCCGGACCTTGGGAGGTTCCGACATGAAAAAATTCCTTTAGATACATGCGAACGGAGCTTAGCGTAGATTTTGGTCTGCATGCCCATCACCATTTGCTGACCAAATCAAGTTCCATCTCATCGCCAACTTAAAAGGGCACCATACGCTCAAATCTACCTCCGGTGGTTGTCTTTGTGACATCACTACCCATATACTTACACTAAGGCTGCGATATTCCCAGGAATTTTCCATGTTTGTTGACCATACCTAATGGTTTGTTAAGTACATGTCCTATAGCTATGGCCTTGGGTTGGATTGTCATCTACTCCCGTGGACCCAAGGAATGCCATCTATCAAAAGGGTCAAACAAGCCCCAGAACCTTGGAAACAGTTACCAAATCCCGAGGTCCCGGGATGCTCATGACCTCTCATTCTTTTTCAACAGTTGGTCATATTAATCCATCGATGTGCTCTGCATCTTTTCAAGGTTGTTCAAATGATCTGGATCCCTTTGTATCTGAAGAGGGAGATGAACCGGTTTTGGGATGGGGCTATACCTGCTAGGTATATTGATATACGTATCTACACGGGGCGCATTGCATGTAGATCTAGAAGTGGTATCTCGTAGTTCAGAGATGTCGGCTTTTGTAGAGGTTAATTACCCGTGAACGCGATCTGTATCTATCCATGTCTGCAGATGCATCGTATTGATGCCTTCACTGCTGTCAAGTCGAGACAGGATGTCAGTGGATAGTTGTACGTACTCACTCGCCTGCTTTGATAGGGGATCATCGGGGTGGAATGGACAACCTATTAGGCTTGCCACAACATCGCGCACTTTGTTGGCGAGGTGCAATCCGTTTGTCTCTATACTCAGCCGAGGGAAGTTGAACAGAATGAAAAACAATTGACGACAGAGCTTTTCCCTTTCAATCCATATCGATCTTTGGTCCATGATTGCCGGATGTTCTGTTAACGATGGGTCGTGCTGGTAATGGGACTGGGCCGCTTCTAGCTGATCGAGTATAAGACTTTGAAGCCATATGAGGGTGACGTGGAGGTTGGCTTGTATTGATGCAAACTGAGATTGCGCAATCTTCTTGTCATTGTCCATGTCATCATCATTTGCTCCCTCCTGGGTGGCTGTCCACGTTTGAAAGGAGGGAGGAATATGGGTGGCCAGATCCTGAAGGCAATGAAGCCTTTCGTTGAAGTGATTGATCTGAATTTTGCAGTCCTTGACTCTAACACAGGGGCAGTGGCCTCCTGTTGGTTTAAGAACGGGATCTCTGATCGCGGCCCAGAACACGCGGGAATGAATTATGAAACCTGTCACAAGAGATGATTCGTTTCCAGCGGCTGCTAGCACACTTCTTTCGAATATCAGCTCGTCATCCACCTCAAGTGGCATGAGATCTTCCGGGTTTATGGAATCAAGTAAGACTGGATCGAGGTAAGCGAGTCTCTCGCCTTGTAAATTTTGCACATGCGCATGGCTGGGGTACAGCTTTATGTTAATAATAGGTTCTGGGAAATTTTTGATTTGTATTCAGGGTCATACTCACACAAAAGTGTAAAACATAAGCCAGAATCCCTTCTTGCGTAATTGTGCCTCTATGCAATTGAGGCCGTTGTAATCAGAGATCTGGTGAAGCTTCAAGAGACGTGCAAGTTGCATTGCTTCGACGCTCAGCATACGAGACCAATTGTGGTCCCCAAGTTGCAGAAAGGACGCTTGGAAGAGATAGGAAACAGCAAACTTCTGGAAACTGAGCTGGTCGAAGTATGTTGATGTTCTCAATCCCATTGCTTTTTTGTAGCAGGCATGGACAAACTCTTTGCGCGAGTTGAATCTTATTGTACGCGTATCTGATTGATATTCATGGAACCTGCTTGCCATAGTGGCAACGACCAATGCGGCGATGGCTACGGTGAGTGCCAGAAAGCCATCATCATCACGGTCCTGATCGTTACGAAGCGCGTTCTGAAAAGACGGTCGATGTATAACCGGTACCATCGGATAGATGTAATCGAGATAGTCTTGCATGATTCCTTGAAACAGACTTCGATCACATAGATCATCGGTTCTGTGCGAAACCACCGAACCATGCTCTCGCGATTGTAGACTTGCTGGGGATCTTCTACGAAGTCAGGTCACAAACCTGAGTTAAGCACATACTCGTGATAGACATACCGCTTTTTAGGGCCTCTGGCTTTTGAGGGGCTTGCAAACGTGCATGCTAAATTCAAACGCTCGCATCGTAGACATGGTAATGAACGACCAGGCTGTTGGGCTCTACACTTCACCTTTCGTCTGCGACATATGTCACATGCTTGAGTAGACAGATCTACACGAAGAGAGTGAGAGCCCTGCATCACAGCGCCCTGTCTGGAGAGTACAAACTACAACGTGAAAATAAGAAGTGGCCGATCTGCGGGAAGCTCTTTTCGCCGGGTCAGGGTGGCCAATCACAAGGCTCTGTGGTACGCGACTCGGTGCATTACATAATCCTTCCAGACCAATCTAAGAACGAGGCAAAATACAATCGTTTCCGATCGACCAATTATATGCTGCTGTTATGTCTGGGGATCATTTCCTATCGGCGCTTCATTGGCTTCCAGCGCTCCAATATTTTCAAGAGAAGTTGCACCTGCCCCGCTTCCAAGCTTCTCCTGGAATCCACTCCCTTTCAGATCCGAGTTGCACAGTCGGTGCAATGATTTTACGCTCGCTCTATCCGTAGAGCCTGAACCTTCTTTCCAACGCTTCCAATGTCGTCGCCTTGCTGCGGACGCAATGTCACAACCAGCCTTTCTGCCCGACACTCAGCAGTACCCTGTCAGCTTCGCTAAACCTAGCGAGCGAGAATTCTATAAGTAAATGCCACATGTGCTTCGATCTGATCTCGATACCTTGATCGATTTGCCTTCGCGCCAGAGCAATGCCAGATGGACTAACCGATGTCATTCCAGGTACTTGCCGCCGTACCACCCGAAAGCGCACTCCCTTAATCATTTCGGACCGATCACCCCTTCCGTCGAGCATGTTGCACGTTCCTCCGTCGATCCTGTTTTGACGGCGTTTGCTCAATTGGGAACCTTGCGGTTGAACGTGCAGCGGGCGTTAATCTCGCTTTTTGGCCCTGACGAACAGCACGTCCTCACGGAAGCGACGCGGACCCTCAGTCTTCAAGATGACACCGACCATAATGCCCATGATCAGCTTTGGGTTGGAAACTGCACCTTGTCATATGAGCGCAGCTTGTGCAAAATGGCGATGGATTCTGTCCCCCAGACGGCAAATTCAGGGGACCGGGTCATTGTTGTGCCAGACCTTGCTATGGATGAGTCCTTGAAAGGTCACACGGACGTCACAGACTTCCCAAACATCCGGTTTCTAGCATCCAGCCCTATCATTAGCCCGAAAGGAGTAATCATCGGAGCCTACACCCTGTTGGACAATCGACCGCACAATCCTCTAGATGCCGAGATGCTGAAGTTTTTGGTCGACATCTCAACCACTGTCATGGATTACCTAGCGACAACCCGATCCAAAGAACAGCAATTTCGGAGTGAGCGTATGCTTGTTGGTCTTGGGAGTTTTCTAGAAGGGAAAGGAAGTCTCCGTAATTCTTGGCTTGTCGAACACGAAGGCTATGCTCAATCACTCGAAACCCCGGACACAGAGGGGCACGTCAATTCAAATCAGCAACGAATCCAGCTTTCCCACAATGCAACCTCGGACATGCTGCAGAATCCCCCACCAAGCCACCTGCCTTTCCGTCCCTACAATCTGCACATCCCTGAAGGCAGACGCACTCCGGCCTCCAATAAAACATATGACGCCTCAGGCATTGAAGATACCAAGGCAAGGTACGCTGAGGCGCAAAAGAAACTCAGACGAGCATCCCAAGTTGCCATGAACAATGGGACCGAACACGTGCCTCAGCAGTCACCTAGAGAAGATTACGCTGCTAAAGTGAAGGAAACCTTCTCTCGTGCATCTAATCTTATTCGTGAAAGCCTCGAGGTGGAGGCCGTGGTCTTCTTCAATGCCAATTTTGGTTCTAAAGAGGCTTTGGTGAATGATACCAAGTCGGATCCCGAAACCAGCAGCAGTCTTGAGAGCTGCTCATCTGGCGATGATGATTTCAAGTCTCGGGGAACTAGACATCAGGGTCCATGGGATCCGGCAGTAGCTGAGGACTCTGGAAAGTCTGCATTGAACCCTTGCGAAATTCTTGGATTCTCGACTTCAAGCGCCTCTAGCGTAAATGATCAAGTGACAGGTGATAACAAAATTGCATTGTCCGAATATTTCCTCGCCGCTCTTTTGCGTCGTTATCCCCGTGGGAAAATCTTCAACTACGGGACAGATGGGGCGGTATTCTCCGGCGACTCCAGCGAGGGAGTCCTCAAGAAATTCTTCAGACGAACTGGGGGCAAAAAGTACAAGAAGACACGGAAATCACGCATGCGCCAGGATGCCCAAAAGCTGTTACAGCTTGCTCCAGACTCTCGGAGCATTGTGTTCACACCTTTGTGGGACTCGCACAAAGGCAGATGGTATGCCGGTAGTTTGACTTGGACAAGGGCAGCACACCGTGTATTCACCCACGATGATGAGTTGGTATTTCTCCTGTCATTCGGAAACAGTGTCATGGCAGATGTCCACCGACTTGGAGCTCACTTCGCCGATCGCGCGAAATCCGACTTGCTCGCAGGGCTCAGTCATGAACTTCGATCCCCTCTTCACGGAATTTTCGGTACCTCGGAGCTTCTCGGTGACACCGTTTTGGACACGCTTCAACGAGGATTCGTCCATACAATTTCTTCCTGTTCCTTCACGCTACTTGGGTCAATCAATCAGCTTTTAGAATTTGCTAGCATCAATGATGTTCAACCGAGCTCCGTTGTCAAAACTCCCGGCGGTGGGCTGAATCCCCCTTCAGGTGGACCAACCAGTGCAGTTCGCCGGTTCTCTCATTCGGGAAAAGTCGATATAGATACCTGCGTTGAGCTTGATAGTGCTGTCGAGAACGCGATCGAGACGGTCTTTGCTGGGTACTCCTTTGTGAACAACTCACACTCATCTCTTCGTCATGTTGCTGGCCATTCGACATCAAATGACGAAACCTTTGACACGAAAGGTCGAGTCAGGGTGATTTTGGACATTGATAATCATCAAAATTGGAAAGTTTCGACCCGCCCGGGGGCCTGGCATGTGATTGTTACCAACATATTCGGCAACGCCTTGAAGTTTACTCGACAGGGGCACATATATGTTTCAATGAAGGCTACGCCGGTCGAACTGGCAGCAGAAGGCCAGGTGTTGAGCTCAAAGATCACCATGACCATCAAGGATACAGGGTGTGGCATTGACTTGGAATATTTGAAAATGGGGCTGTTCACTGCATTCTCGCAACAAGATAGCATGACAACTGGCAACGGCCTTGGGCTCAACATCACTCGCCGCATACTCAAATCACTTGGGGGCAATATTCAGGTCAACTCACAAGAAGATGTCGGCACAGAAGTTGTCGCGAGTGTGACCTTAGATCACGTTTTTGAATGGGAGACCTCCAACCAAATGGATGGCCAGTTTTCCATGATCGACACGAAGGAACTCACGCGGGCCAAATCTATTGGAATATTGGGACACGAGGAATCTGTCTCGGACACAGCTCTGCATGCATCCGTGCAGAAGGTGTGTCAAGACTGGCTGGTTATGGATACGTGCTTCATTGCCCCCTCGCAGGCCCAATTCGCCCAGTGTGACTTTTACGTCTCTCTTCATGAACACCTTGATGCTGGGAATTTGCAACTTCACTCAATCGCCCCATCTCCGAAAGAACGCTTTTCCTCCCCGCTTATCATAATATGTTCTTCTCCAAAGGTCGCGCATGCTATGTTTATGGAAAATCGGAGGTGCAAGGACCCAGCTGTCCTCGAATTTATCAGCCAACCGTGCGGGCCACGAAAACTGGCGAAGACATTGGAAACCTGCATCAGACGCCAACAACAGCGGTTAGATTCTGTTTCAGATGATGGTGTGTCAGAATTATCGCCGGCCACATCGGCTCCTTCTAGCTTGGATGATCCTCAGCGAGATCCTTCCACGGCTTTCCCAAATCAACTGTCCAACACGGAAGTCCCAGTCAGTGTCAGTGTGATGGATTATGCCGCTAGAAATTCCGGCAGGTCCAGAAGCAACTCTCCGCGGTGCTTAGACAGTCCTCGGGGCCCTCAGTCCTTGTCTAGGGATACATCAGACACACCACACGGCGACTCAATATGTGATCCCGCACTGCAACCTCCCACAATTGTTCTCCTCGTCGATGATAACGACATTAATCTCAGGCTTCTTATCGCTTTTATGAAGAAATTGAACTGCGATTATATAATTGCCCAAAACGGAGAGGAGGCTTTGGAGGCTTTCAAATCCAATTCTTCCAGCATCCGCATGATTCTAATGGGTAAACTCTCCTTGGCACCTGAACTAGCAGCAGCAGGCTAATCTTATCAGATATCTCAATGCCCATCATGGATGGCCTAGAATCTACTAGGCGCATTCGAGAATTCGAGAAAACATTGGAAAACAATCACCGTGTCACCATCGCTGCACTCACTGGCCTTGCACAGGCTGAAGTGCAACGTGATGCCATAGGCTCTGGTATGGATTTGTTTTTGACAAAGCCGGTCCGACTGGATAACTTAGTACCTATCATCAAAGGGGTCTTGCCCAAATCCCATTCCTTGTGGCAGCAACAAAACACCTGAGAGGTGTTGTTGGTGTTGGTTCACTTGCAACGAGATTGGCACTCAACAATAATACACGAATTACGAGTGATGATATTTTGCATGACTTTTCTATTTGCCAATGGCTTTTAGCACATACAACGCTACTATAAAAGGCTGATCGAAAGCGACAAGATAGTGGTATTATTTCGCTAGGTACGTAAAGTCGTCATAGTGAGGATGCCATCCAAAAGTCGTAATCAGAAAGGTATTAAGATGACAAGTCGCGTGGCTCAAGGGGTCAGCGGCAAAAGCGACGCTTAGTTCTTAGCAGCCTCTGTTAAAAATTGATTAGCGCGTGCCGATGTGAAGTGGACGATTCGAAACTCACCCTTGTGGACATCGGCCTTGGTGTTGTGGGACACCTCGTCCTTCTTGTCGACGAGAGCGTCCTTGGCAGCGCTGGCACGGGTGCTGATCTTGGCATCGTCGCTCTTAGCAACGTTCTTGTTGGCCTCCTTGGAGGCCTCGGCACCGGTGCCCTGGATGGACTCGGCGACGTAGTTGGCGGCGTTCTGATAGCAGGTTAGTACAGCGATGGGCGTATTGACGTGTTGGCCACGAACCTTGACAGTCTCCATTGCGGCGGATGAGAAGATTGATTGATTGTTTGGTTGGAAGATTGTTATGAGGGATAGTGAATGAGTTAGGAAAAGTGATGGACAGGGAAGGACCAGGTATTTATACAGATGCATGGGGAAGGGACCCTGGAGAGATGATGTCATTACGTCATTTCTGAGCCACCATCCCAGGCCAAGTTTCCAACACCAACTCTCCCAGTTCATGGTTGCAACATTTCGATTGGCTGAAACCAAAAGTCACATCCACTGGTTTACAGTTTGACCCAATCCTTGACATCACCTTTGAATCATCTTCATGTGACCCAGCACTATGGATTTGCCATGTTGATGACTATTACACGCTGTGCGTACATGCATTGGTTTGCGGCTCCGAGATGCTTCGAATCGAACGTTCTTTTCGTTCTTCGTGTTCTAACCGTGATCGGTAATCGACCATACATACTCCGTACATCGCTCTTTGCGTCGCATACTCCTTAGAATGGACTGATCTACCCCCGCAGACCCACAGATCTCGCTGGAAGTGTATGACGTCTAATTTTGGACCATCGACTTTCAACCATGTTTTCCAGTCTCACGTGCTGCGTTAGATCAACCAAGTAATTTCCTTGCAACCCCTAAACATAGTTACGGATTCTTCTAGAAATTATTGGTCACCTGACTTTCACGCTGTAATTGGGGTGAGCTGGACGGTGGACATCAAGTCAAAACTTGAAGATGCTCGAGGGCTAGCTAGTTTTTCTAAGCTCACTTGAGCAATAAATAGAATATGTTTGTGGTTGAATTTATTGAATCTATCGAACCAATTTCCAAGGTTGTTGTCGCCAAAAAAAAAAAAGAATCAACAACTGAGAAATTCAAAACTACAAGCACAAGAGAATAGAAAAAGGGGGTACTCGACCGTCGGCTACAATGTCGATGCTTGACTCCGTATCTCCCAAGTAGACAAATCGGGACTACCCGGCAAATCTCAAAAGAGAATAGGCTTGTCCAGACTCCAGATCTATGCAAATGTTGGACTGTAGGAGCTATGACGTCCTCCCGAGGCACAGCCCCGTGATGCGCGCCACCAGCCCCCTAGTGGGAATGGCGCGTCGCGGCATGGGCCTACACATACAATCTTCCAAGGTTGAGATTGTTTATATGCTCAGAGGGGTCGGCATAGCTTCCGCCAATGGGCGCAAATTTGAGAAGAAATGACGATACGCCCAGTACTTTCGCCTTACAATTGTTTCCATGATGAGTGCGCACCAACTAGATCTTGTATTGAGTTCAAATGGATATTTCAGTTTTTCTCGCCAGGCAGTCGGTGACGTTATGCCCGCAAGTGTGCTCCTGATACGATGTACCGCCACAGGGGCATTGATTCCCATGTCCACTAAACCCGAAGTAATCGAATGGACAACAAGCCGAAGTGTTGGAAGCTTTGGTGGGGGTCGCTGCCTAAAGGGTAAGGCAGGCACCACCAACTGGTCTCTTACTAAGCAATGAACAGAGCCCTGGAGCCCTGGAATCCTTACGAGCGCAATGGTGGTCTGTCAGCGCAGACAGTCGTAGATCGAGAGCTTATCTCTCTCCCTCTCCTCCTGCTGTCTCCATTGTCGTATATTCGTTCATGCTCTCCATATCCAAGCCAAAAATGGTAGATCTTGGTATTAGGAGTTGTGCTGACGTGCGATCGGGGCCCAGGTGGATATTGGAAGTACGATACCTAGGTAGGTTCAAAGATATAGTAAGCAAAGACACCAACCTTGGAAAAAGAACCAATGGCATTTCTGGAATAGTGAGCCAAGTCCAAAGATCTTCGCCCAGTCTTGATGATATGGATGGATGTTAAGGAGAGATTACAGCACAACATTTGTCAAAATGAACAGAACTTCCACGACGGCGCATGGTTGCAGGACAACGGCTGGTCTTGTATCAAAGCTCGCATCAACTCGATGGGCATGCAATTTTCTCTCAAGAATCGATCATGAAAATCTTTCTCAGTCATTTGACCGGTCTCGACAACTTCCTTGCGCAACGAGTAGATCTGGAGCGCACCAAGCATATATCCAGCCTGGTACAGGGGTGAATAATCACCGTTGAGTGATCGCCTGACCTCGCCTTCTGCAGTAGCACGTTCGTGTCCCACCTCGTCGATGAGCAAATCGATACATTCCTGTGGACTCATCTGGCCAAGATGAAATTTTATGGAAAAAATGATTCGAGCACATCTATGAAGCCGCCAAAACAACATTCCGATGCGATTTTGCGGCGTTTTGCTGAAACGATCGTCGTTCCACAAGACAAACTCCCAGTATAATGCCCACCCTTCAATCCAGAATGGGGTATCGAAGAGACGACGGTAGGGCCTTGATCTTGCAATCACATGCATTTGCAAATGATGACCTGGAATCATCTCATGAAACACCGTCGCGCGGGAGAAATGTATATTATTGCCCCGCATGCTCATGAGCTTGGCTTCATGATCCATGCCGCCGGTTGGATATGATACAATAATACTTTCTCCGCCGAGAAAGAAAGGGTTCACTTTCTGGCGTTCGGGCGACATCATGAACATCTGCCAATTTTCTTTGGCGATCGTGGGCACGGTAACCAGTTGGTTCTCTTCCACGAAGGAGATCGCTTCCCGCACAAGATCCCGAACCAATTCAGTCTGCTTCCCTGGCTCAACAACGTCTTTCTTGACTTCTTCCAGAGCCTGCTTCCAGTCATCTTGGAATCCCATCATGCGTGATGCTTTTTTCAGCTCGTTGATACACCATTTGAATTCCTTCTCTCCAATGGAGATTAGATCTTCCGGGGTGTAAGCAATGGACTCAGCCGAGATCTCGCTGAGCAATCCATCAAGTCCAATGGGGTTTCCAACTATTGTGTCTTCTTTTCCTGGGTCAATTCCGACTAGAATATTTCGGATGATTTCCGAAGTTTCCTTCAGACTCTTGTCTACAACACCATATGGCTGTGCGACCCACCAGTCGAATATGGGGTCGTACCCGCTATAGAAATCAAACCACTCTTTCAAGCTAGCTTGGAGAGAGTCGATATCTTGAGCCGCTCGGAAAGCCGAAGTTTTCTCAATATGTATGTCATTCGGTTTTCTTTCCACTCTATCGATCACGGATTTGATTTCAGCATTCGCCTCAAAGAGCTTTTGAGCAGCGGATTGAGGAAGTATCCGTTCTGCTTTGGTACGAGCTTCACATAGCTCTAATAAACCATCGGCAAAGGGTAAAAGAGGTGCAGATTTTTGATTCTGTTTGTAGTCGAGTTGCAAGTCTCGAAGTTGCCGTTCGAGATAGTTTCTCAAAAGAAGATAGTCTATCTTGCCTTGTTGATCGTATCTATCAAATGGCTGGCTCTGGAGGGATTCGAGCTCCGAGGTGAGGTACTCTTTCAACTTTCGTGTTCTTCTTGGGGATATTCTCATTGGGTAGAATGCATTCAAATCTTTCAAGTCTTCAGTTACACGTTCGATCCTATTGCGCATTGTGTCCACTTGGGCGTGTTTTATGGCGATGCCTCTAGGTGAGGTATCCGAGACCATGATGGAGGCTGAATTTCGGTCTCGCTTGAGTCAAAAGCAATATGGTGCGTATGAAGCGAGAAAGGAGTCCGGAATAGATTGAAGCCAAAAATGAGACTTGTTCGTTCAGAACGGGATCCATGAAATGCTACGTCGGATCATATTGCCGACCTGCATTTTGTCGCCTGTCAATCCGAATGGCTGTCTTTGGCGATATCGCTGGGACTAGCTAGGCTTATCAAGCGGCGTAACCTGACTCCGCAGTTATACCAAAAGCGGCTGTCATGTTATCAAGTAGTTATCTTAGCGCGAGAATTTTTGCTGTCGGGAGGGCTGGAGGGGACCAACGGGCCGTGCTAAGGCTGGAATGCGGGGAAAGTATGAAGGGTTGCGTTGCTTTTGGTGAAGCTTATCTTTCGCGGCGCTGGATCTGACAACATTTGCAAGGGGGGTTGAACCACGGCTGTTTACATGTCTCTTCCTCGTAAAACTAGCCATCTGGGCACCTGTATAAATTATATTCACATAGATTAGATAGCTGTAAGCTTCTTCTATCTTTTCAACCCCTTCCCCTCCTGCCTGCCCTTCCCCTTCTTCCCCTTCTTTCTCCCTTTCCTTTCCTTTTCTCTTGTATGCAATTCGAAACAGAAACAGCCTCATACTGAGTCTTTCAAATTGGCCCGGCTATGTTACATTGCTTTTGCAATTCCTACCTTTGAATTTTCAGCTTAACCTATCATAACATGATGAGCTCGCAGCCACCTTCAAAAGACGACATACAGCCTTCGTACCTCTATGGGACATCAAGCGATAGAAAGATGGCTACTGACGCCGTCGAAAGGGTCCATAGTGCTCAAACTTCTCACAAATGGGATCTCAATCTACCACAAGAGAAGCTAGATGCTATCAACCAAGTGATCAGTGCACAGGATCAGGAGAAGGCTGTCGAGATGGAGAAATCTATCGCGCATGATTCTGAATATGATTCTGTTCGTGCAGCCGTCAGTAACACCGATGGTGGGGAAGTTGCCAACACTGTACGTGCTTGGGTTCTAGGCATGCTTTTTACAACTATCGGGAGTGGGTTGAACATGTTCTTGAGCATGAGGTGAGCTTCGAAATCAGCTAGAATCGGAATATAGTAACATCAATTAACTTTTGCTATTTTGACAATAGGAGCCCTGCCATCTCGTTCCCTGCTCTTGTGATACAATTGCTGGTCTTCCCAATTGGTTGTTTATGGGCCAAGACTATGCCTAGCCGGAAATTCAATACTTTTGGGTTGCAGTGGACTCTAAACAGTGGGCCTTTCACGATCAAAGAGCATGCGGTCATCACAGTCAGTTTTCCAGATCCCAGGTTTCTTTTATTGTGATATCTCTAACACCCCTTAGATTATGGCAAAGTGAGTGGGCCTGCACAACAAGCTTCGGCAAACATACTAAGCATGATTAGTGTGTCGATCGGCTATGCTTATTGTACGGACGCTCTCTTGGCATTGAAAGCAGAACGTGAGTCTCACCCTCTGTATGATCGTTTTGTTTCTAATGTCTCTGGCGGCTCTAGCACTTTACAACTTGGACGTCGGGTGGGGTTTCCAGCTCCTGTTTGCTTTAAGCAGTCAAGTTATCGGCATGTCCTTAGCTGGTGTCTTTCGACGCTTCCTCGTGTGGTAAGTAATAAGATCCGATATCCGACTCATTTCCCACTAATGTGAAAGAAGGCCCGCTGCCATGATATGGCCTGGTCAATTTGCAAACACTTCTTTGTTCTATGCTCTCCATGACTGGAGTAGCTCAGATGCCGCGCAAACGCATGGATGGAAAGTCTCACGCTATCGGTATTTCCTTTATGTGACAGCTGGGGCATTTGCCTGGTATTGGTAAGGTCCTTCTCAGATCTAAGCTTCAACGAGCGTGGACTGATTTCTTATGCGGATAAAGGATACCCGGGGTCATATGGCAAGGACTCTCAGTTTTTGCTTTTGTCACCTGTAGGACATCCTTCCCTTCCCTGTCTCTGAACACGCTGAAACTCATGACCTCCAGGGATCCGGCCCAACAACGTTGTTCTAAACCAGCTCTTCGGTGGGTTTACAGGGCTTTCTCTCATCCCCATTACCTTTGATTGGACGTAAGATCCTCGATACCCGCTCCAGGGATCTAAGGCTGATCATACGCAGCTATGTTTCAGCATATCTTCTGGATCCTCTACTCGCACCAGTCCATGCTATCCTCAATACTTTCATCGGACTTGTTGTTTTTGTGCTGATAACCACAATTGGAATTTCATACTCGGGCGCACTGTATGTTGTCACCCTCATGCTGGTGATCTCATTTAACCCCATCATAGCTATTCTGCATACCTCCCAATCAACACGTCTACCACCTACGACAATACACAAAAGAGCTACAATGTGACCCGAATTTTAGGACCTAATTTCTCCTTTGACGAGGAGGAGTACAAGTCTTATTCGCCTATGTTTCTTGCTCCGACTTTTGCACTGAACTATGGGCTCTCATTTGCGGCCCTGACTGCAGCTATCGTCCATGTTATACTTTTTCATCAGAAGGAACTCTGGCATCGCTTCAAGGCTTCCCGAGAGCAGGAGCCTGATATTCATCTGACTCTGATGAAGAGATACAATGAAGCCCCAGATTGGTGGTATGGTGCGCTGTTTCTCTTCTCCATCGCTCTGGGCCTCGCTGGCGTTCTGGCATACGACTCGCAGCTTCCGTGTATGTGGGTATCATCCTTGATCTGTGATTTTTCTGATCGAGAATATAGGGTGGGCTTTCTTCGTCTCCATTATCCTCGCAGTGGTCTTCATTGTATGTTTCGCCGTGGTCGCTCAGCATGTGCTTCTAGCTAAACATCTAGGTTCCGACGTGCATGATTCTCGGCGTAACCAATATCACACTGTGTATGTTCATATAACGAGCTACTGATGTACTTGAAGCTGATTGTTCTAGCTCTCAACGTGTTGTCTCCCTTTTTGGCTGGCTTCATGATCCCCGGGAAGCCCATTGGTGTTATGGTGTTCAAAGTTTTCAGTACTATCACTCTAGGACAGGCGTGAGTATGCTGTTATTTTCTCCATGCCACCTGCTGACATTTTCGGCAGTCAGGTCTATTGCTCTGATCTCAAGGTGAGTACTATCTAATATTGTATGGTACTAAAACAATGCAACTACTGATCTCTGATAGTTGGCCCACTACATGAAAGTGCCCCCTCGCGTTACGTTCATGTGTCAGGTTGTCGCTACCATCTGGGCTAGCATAGTTCAAATTGCAGTCATGAATTGGACGCTGGGTAATATTGATGGGGTTTGCACCTCGTATGTACCTGCATGACTCGGAGGGAGCGTTTGCTAACAGACATTGCCAACAGTGACCAACCGGCGCATTTCACATGCCCAAATGGAAGGACATTTTTCTCATCCAGTATTGTTTGGGGTGAGTATAGTCTCTGGTTGATGGTGGGTTTCGTTACTAACAATCATTTGGTAGGTGTCATCGGCCCTAACCGCATGTTTGGGCCTGGTGCCATATACACTAACATACAGTGGTTCTGGCTAATCGGTGCACTTTTGCCAGTGGTATTCTATGCGACGATTCGCGTTTTTCCTCGATCGAAGCTCAGGTTCCTCAATGCGCCCGTGTAAGTTTCTGTTTACCCCCGTGGACATCAGAAGAAACTAATAAAATCGCTAGAATGCTAGGTGCCATGTCCTGGTTGCCTCCGTAGGTCAAAGACATTCCGATCCACACTGCAGGTCGCTGACTTTTCCTAGCGCCACGCCATTGAGTTATGCCTCTTGGGTGATGTTTGGTCTCATCTTCAATTACTGGATTCGACGCCGGTGGGGCGGGTGGTGGCATACATACAACTATGTCACCGCTGCAGCGCTTGACTCGGGGCTCATTCTTTCCACAATTGTGATATTCTTCGCTATCACTTTACCCGGCGTTTCAATTCCACAATGGTGGGGAAATACGGCTCCCTTTGAGACCATGGTACGTAACTAGTATAAGGACTCGTTCACAAGTGGATCCCAGTTAATGAAACATAGGACTATCTTTACACTGCGATCCGAAAAACCGTTAATGAGGGAGAGACATTTGGACCAGCTCGATGGTAGCACGATTGGATCTTGGTCCACATACAATGCTACTGTCCGATTTCCGATCTCAAGGCTGACCACAAGAAGTATGAAGTATGAAGTATGAAATTATTGTTTTTCTGGATATGTTAGACGGCACGTGATTTATTTTACTAATAACCGTTGTGTTCCCCCCAAGGTTTCTGGTGCAATTGACGTGGACATTGTCAGGGCAGTCAAATTCCTGAAAGAAAGAAGAGACTAAAATTAGATAGATGTGTTCCGTAGACTCTTGGAAAATAGGGGCGACCGGGATGAGATCCAGCCTCAAACAGAATTTGGGTATCAACTCGAAGCTTAGAGCCCTTACTCCGTAGCCGATCTCCGCATCCCAACCTCTTCCTACTCTTTTCCCCTCTTCATCTTCCTTTCTGTTATTTCGGTCGCATCTGCTCTCCGAGTTGTGTCGCTCAGGTTGCAACCCCGACCTCGACGTCGATCTCGCACCGCCTCACTGCTTTCGGGGCCGAGCCCTGGCGGTTTCCTTTCTCCCCGCTTCTTTGACCGCTCCAACCCTCACCTCCCCCAAACTCATCATGTCAGCGCCGAATAAAGCACCGGTGGTCCGAAGCCATTCCACGTCATCTCGTCCCTCGAGAGCAACTTCGGAACTTCCCCATCGAACACGGAGCGTGGCTGTCCGCCCATCCACCACGTCCCAGACTCCCCCGACTCACTCCTCACATTCGAAGACCTCTGATAGACGCCCACCTTCAAATCACGCCCAGCTCGACGCTGTTGCCCGGCGCGACTACGAGGCATCCAATGTTGCGCGAGTACCTTCTCGGCGTGAGGCGTCATCGGACCGATCTCAGGAACGCCCCTCAACCGCTCGCACCGAAAGTACCCGACGACACCAAAGAAACCCCTCATCGGGAGCACGTCAACGCGAAAGCGTCGATATGACACCTAGCTCTACTGCGCAGGGGACGTCGCAGACTGCGATCGATCCGAATGCCACGGCTGCGACAGCTGCACCTCGACGACGAACTACGATTACGACGCCTACCGGCCAATGGGCTTTGGGCAAAACAATAGGTGCTGGAAGTATGGGCAAAGTTAAGCTGGCGAAGAACACAGAGACTGGAGAACAGGTGCGTCGACATAATTTGAGAGTTCTGGTGATCTGGTCAATAGTAACTAACCCCGGTCGCAGGTTGCCGTCAAGATCGTGCCACGACTTTCGACCGAAGAGCATCGTACCAGCCGAGAGACAGAGAGGGCCGACCGCTCCAAGGAAATTCGCACGGCTCGAGAGGCCGCCATTGTCAGCCTGGTAAACCATCCGTACATTTGCGGGATGCGGGACGTGGTCCGAACATCATACCATTGGTATATGCTTTTTGAATACGTCAACGGTGGACAGATGCTGGACTACATCATCTCTCACGGCAAACTTAAAGAAAAACAGGCGCGCAAGTTTGCTCGTCAAATTGCCAGCGCGTTGGACTACTGCCATCGGAACAGCATCGTGCATCGCGATTTGAAGATTGAGAACATTTTGATCAGCAAAACCGGCGACATCAAAATTATCGACTTCGGTCTTAGCAACTTGTTCTCCCCGAGGAGTCTGTTGAAGACATTCTGTGGCAGTCTTTACTTTGCCGCACCCGAGCTGCTTCAGGCTAGACAATACACGGGTCCCGAAGTTGATGTTTGGAGCTTTGGTATTGTCCTTTATGTTTTGGTTTGTGGAAAAGTGCCATTTGACGACCAAAGCATGCCTCAACTACACGCAAAGATCAAGAAAGGCGCCGTGGAATACCCTCCGGGTCTTACTGGTGGTAAGTTTGAGTTGAAACCGCAGCTTCCCCTATTCCAAAGTTAATCATTCTCGACAGAATGCCGCCATATCATTTCACGCATGTTGGTCACCGATCCGAAGCAACGTGCTAGTCTGGCTGAGATCATGAATCATCCATGGATGAACAAGGGCTTCAGCAACCCTCCAGAAAACTACCTTCCTCATCGCGAACCTTTGCAGCTACCGCTTGACCAAGAAGTCATCGAAAAAATGACTGGCTTCGATTTTGGACCTCCAGAATATATCACAGCCCAATTAACCAAGGTTCTAGAGTCAGAGGATTACAACCACGCCATTCGTCTGAATTTCCGCGAACAACAGCCTGTGTCTAACCACCCAGAGCGCAAGCGGGGAGTGTTTGATTTCTACAAAAGACGCAACTCGGCTGCTAGCCGCGATACTCTTTCTGCCCCTTCGGCCGAGGCTGTGCAATTAGGCAATGACCCCTTGAATGCCTACAGCCCGCTGGTGTCTACCTATCATCTTGTGAAGGAAAAGATTGACCGGGAGCGTTCTGAAGCGCGTCCTGGGGCTCTTGGCCTGCGTCAGACCCCCAGTGAAGTCCAGGTCGTTGATCTGCGGCCCCCAGAGGCTGCTCACACCAATCAATACCAGTTGGCAGGAGACAAGGACACAGGGCGACGATCTCGGCCAAGGGCCCGCACCCATGGCGAGGAAGAGGTTGTTGAAGGAATGAAGTCTCACCATGCCTCTTCCCCATCTGCACACGCAGTCCCAACTTCACACCCCGATACCCCCGCAAAGAAAGAAAGTACTGCTGCTGGCATATTGAGGCGCTTCAGCACTCGCAGGGTCAAGGACCGCAGCCGTGACATCGAACGTGAACGAACCAGTACCCCCAACACCCCCACTCTCAACGTTCAACCCCCTGCCGATTCGGCGTCCCCCATCAACCGTGGATTCAGTGTCAGAAGAACACGACGGGGCGAGCCTTCTCCAGTCGGCACCTCCTCAAATGACAGTCGGCCACAACAAGATCATCTGGCGGCACCGGGCTCGGTTGACCGTGCCGCTCGGTCCAACAAATTCTTAGAGCGGTCTACCAGTGTCAATTCGGCGGACTATCGACCTCGGCGGACTGCGCGGAGAAGTGATGCCGATGCACTGGGTGTTTCCGCAGATCTCCAGGAACCTTCCACCAGTGGCTCCGAACAAGTTGACACAAACCAGAAAGACACTGCTCCTCCGCGTGCTGGCGGACGCATGCACACTGCCCGTACTATGTCGCTGGGCCATGCCCGGAGAGAGAGTATCCAGGCCCGGCGGGCTCGCCGCGAGGCCACTCGGGAGGCAAACGTGCCCGAAGAAACAGATGCTGACATTTCCGGTGCGGGCACAGCTCTGGAGAGTGCCAACGAGGGAGAGGACCTATCCAAACCCGTATTCCTGAAGGGACTTTTCAGTGTCTCGACCACCAGCAGCAAGCCCTTGCCGGTCATTCGGGCTGATATCATCCGCGTCTTGCGACAACTCGCAGTAGATTATGTCGAAATCAAGGGTGGCTTCAGCTGTCGCCACGCCCCTAGCATAGACCTCGACAAGGTGGTTGATGTCGCCCCTCCCAGCCCCGAACGGCAGGGTCCAGTTTCCGGTCACCGCCGTCGCATCAGCTTTGGTGGCCTTCTTAACCACGATGACAACCGCGACGATAGCCGTGCAGGCTCCTCCAAACTCCGACATGCCCAAGCCGCGCCGGATCGCAGCTTTACGACGAACTCGGATGTCTCAGAAGAATATGTTGCACGAGACCACGGCGCAGTGGGTGAGCGCGTTGTCGGCGAGACAACCACTCGTGTGCAGAGCGACACTGGTGAGAACCTGGTACTTCGGTTTGAGATCTTGATTGTCAAGGTTCCTCTCTTTTCGCTGCACGGAATCCAGTTCAAGAAAGTGTCTGGCGGTATGTGGCAGTACCGGGAAATGGCGAAGAAAATTCTCGATGCCTTGAGGCTATGATCTGTTGTATTTGTGAGGAAGGCTGACAAATAAGCCAAAACGAAAGCCTTTCTTCGAACCAACCACGTTTCCCTTGTGCTTTTGCTTCATTTTGATGATTTGTTCCGAGTGACTTACAGCCACGACCCATTCGCATGAGCATCTGTCTTTTTTCTGTCATTGCTCTCATTGCTTCCTTCTCTTGCTCATAAGAGGTCATTTAGCTTCATTAGCCTTTGTATTGCTTTCATCCTACCCAGTATAGCTCGTCTATCCCAAAATATTCCTCGACCTAGACTTGGTCTTCAGTCTTTGTTGTGTCTATTAAAATCAAGCGAAAACATTTATCGCCGTGTCAGCGTTTCTGTTCTTTGTTTCCTCCCTGCCATCTGTTTGTCATTGGAAAACAGCGTCCTGCGGTTGAAATAGGTAGCTCATGATTTTCCTGCCACCACACTTCGGCTAGATAATTTTTGCAGATAATTTCACGTCTTCTTGCTCGCATTCTCAATATGTTAAACTTGGGAACGGACCATGCTTTTTTTCAGAGGCATGCACCCGGGTACTTGTCACCTGGGCACGGGGTACCCGCCTACCTACACCCGGGTATAGCCGCCCCGGAGACTGATAGCTCACCTACCAGTGCACATGAGCTCCAGCTATTTATTATATAGGGCAGGTAAAGAGCTTGCAATGAAGAATAAATTTTAAAACATAGAACTTTGTGCTAGGATGGTTGTCGGTCTGATCTACAGCGCGGATTGATAACTCGTCTTCAGACCCGTGGACTTCCTCTCTTCCTCTGCCTCTCCCTCTTCTTTCTTCCTCCATCCGTTTCCGTCTACCACAATGACTTATTGAGCGTTTAGATTCATCGTAGTTTTATTGCACTATCACTTTGGAATATAGCAAAATGATCCGCCTATCTCAAACGACAAATACCATCGTGAACTATTTGTTACAGATGCAGGATGTGATGTAGGGACTTCGTGTTGGCCATGGAGATAGATACTAGTAACTTTGGAAAGACCTCAAAGACTCGTGGGACTCGAGCGATTAAGGTTTCAAACCAGAATAACGACGTCTCTCAAGTATGTCAGAATGAACCGACCACTCTAAATTATACACGACTATGCGAATACAGATATAACTAGCTGGCCTATTGTTTGACATCGGTGTGTCTGTCCCATCCATGGAGTTGTGTCATCAAGAATTCAAGATGGACTGCCAGATGATGTATAAACAGTTAACTAATCATGATCTGATTTTGAATCAGCGCTGCATTTCTGCATTCCACGGTGGGTCCATGGGTACTCGATAGCACTGGGTAAGGAAGGCCCAGGTGACAGCAGGATTCTCTGGGGATACTTTAACTAGATGCATGGGACAGGGGCTACAGACTTCGGGGTGCTGTGCCCCTGTGCCTTGGTGTAGTAAAGAGCTTACGTACGCTGGTTCCCGCGCCACTACCCCCAGCGCCGGGCGCCAGGGCCACCTGCTATCCCCCGGAATTGAGAAGGGCTGTGCTCGATTCACCAGTTGGCGGTCGATCCACCGGATTGTTGGTATCCTTTCTTGACGCCGAGCCTATGGATCTTGGTTTGGCTTTTTTTAACTCGTTAGTGCTTGATGATGCCTGTATGGCGCGCTCTGGCGTCCTTACTTCTGGGTGTGGGATATTCTTGGAACCAACATCTACGGAGTATCTTGCACTTAGAACGCCGGCTCCCAGCCTCATCACCAGGCGCCCCCGAAGCTATTCCACCGATGTGTGGGACATAAGATGCCCTAGGACTTCGATCATCCACAAAGCAACATCCTTGGAGATAACTCACAAAAGTTCACTTCTCTGGCTTCTATACAGGATAGAAACATACTGGTCACGTGGCCTATATTGTATAGCACGATATCTCTCAATCATTCTTGCCCCACGCCGGACCTTTGACATGAGGCACTTATTACCTTTCTATTTTTCATTTGGATCTTAAAATCTAAATTATCGATTTAACATAAAGAAAGTGAAGAAAGTCTCTGCTTATTAATCAACAACGTGGCGGGCGTTGATTGGCTCCAAGGTTGATGCAACGTCGACGATTGCGCCAAGCCTCCGCGGCAGCGCCCAACCCGCGAGTCAATGCGCGATAGCCATGAGACTTGAAAGCCATATTGACAACTGCTCATTGAGATGTTTTAGCTGAAAATTATACCGATCGATAGCGGTTGAATAGATCTACATTCCGGACGGGTCTGGGCTCCTTTCGCATATTTGTATCGCCCAAAACTCAGGAAATTCTCATTGAAGAGATCTTGCCAGCAACCCATGCTGAGAGCGATTTGGTTTTTGACATTCTTCGATTTATCAAAAGCTCCTCAATGCGCACAAACTGAAATTGTCCAATTCATCACACAGTCGAGTTTTTCCTCCCCAAACATAAAGCGGACAATTCAAACAAATTCAACGAATTAACTCAATGACGGTCTAAAAAAATGTTTATACATTATCTTTAGATTTAACAATTGAAAACCAAGGGATTTGAGCGCTTTGTATATGAGGGTGGGCCTAAATATAGATGTGATTGTGGAGGTCACGTGATATCCGTACCGTGGGTCCGCGCAATATCTCCTTCTCCTTTCAACCTCACTTCTATATCATTCCCTTAATCTTCATCGCCCTCCCCCATCTTCCCACAACGTGCCAATTTCTTCTTATTGATGTTTTTGAAGTCCTCACATCCTGGAGAACTCAGCCTTGCAACTTTCAGTTGTTTTATCACGTGAATTCAAATTCTGTTTTCTTGACTATCCCCCTAGGCCGGGGGTCTCTTCCGACTCTGTCACGCCTGTGATTGGAGCTTATTCAAGTGTTATTTCTTTTCTTCATATGTTGTCCACGAGAACTCTACTGGTTTAGGGTATTCTCATCTCATCTCTGACACATCACCTGTCACGCGACTTGATCGCTTTGGCGGAGCTTGTGAAGCCTCCGTGCCTAAAATATGTCGTCGCGCGCCCCCTTCGGCTCCGATGTCAACACGAACCGCATTACCATTGATCTAACTGGCAGTGATGATAAAGAAGTCCCGGTAAGCGAGTCTCACTTTCATTGTGCCCTCTCCTCTCGCCCCACTTTCCGTTTATCCTCTATGCCAAGACATTTCACGTTCTCTACTTTGTTTTGGTTCTTTCTTTTGAGGTTACGGTCATGTTTCTATTCGCTTTCCGATGGCTATGTGTATCATCCACGTCTGATGCATCATATATACCATTCCGCTTCATCTACAAGTGTCTACAACAATGGATACCTACCCAAGCATCAATCCAGCCTTGGGCATACACTTACTTACCCCATTCTAGGCGTTTGTGACCAGCTTGGCCCACAGATCACCCGCAAAAGTGGTCACGCCGCTAGTTCCATCTAAAAGGAGTCTGAGCATATCTGAAAAGTCATCAGATTCGTCAAGTGAGGAAAGCATCAATACTGGGCACCCACACAGAAAGCGGGTCTCTCCTGCGAACAATGCATCACCCAGTCCACCCTTGTCACTGTCAAAAGTTAGTGTGGTCATTACTCCGCCAACTGTTCACCAAAAACGTCAATTCGCCCACGCCGTTTCAATTTCGTCATCCTCTACGAATGGCCTATGTGAACAGCATTTCCCTATTAAAGAGGAGGAAGAAAGAGTGTCGAGAGCTGCGTACCCCCGTGCACGAGAACGATCCACGGTCAACCGCAAAGATATTGCTCTTTCATTTAAATCGGGAGCTCCCTCTACACTGAAGCTGGACCCGCCCATTTCTGGCAAGCACCTCGCTGCCCTCCGTGACACACTCCAGGCGAAACTGGACAGTATTAAAGGCCCATCTATCACTCCTGTGGTGTCATCTCCAAGACTACTTGCCAAGTTGGCCGATAACTTTGTGTTCATCAATGAATATCAATACCGCGCGGGTGTGGTACCTCTCTCAGAGGAGTTTATCTGTGGTTGCACATGTGTCAATGGATGTGAACCGACTAAATGTGACTGTCTGGCCCAAGAAGAAGATACTGAAGGCCATATCGTCCCTTATCAGAGATGCGCTCAAAACCCAGAGCTGTTTGTCATCTCTCAGGATTTCTTGCACCGCAAGTCTATGATATTCGAATGTACTGCAAGTTGCAATTGCCAAGGTGAAAAGTGTTGGAACCATGTCGTGCAAAAGGGACGGACTGTGAAGCTGGAAATCTTCGATACTGGCCCCCGGGGCTTTGGTATGACTGCCTTCCTACTGCCCGCTATTTTTGAACATATTATACTGACAAACTCAGGTCTTCGCTCACCTGACCGTATTTACGCCGGTCAATTCATCGACCATTACCTGGGAGAAGTGATAACTAAAGCGGACGCGGATGCTAGAGAAGCTCTCTCAGAGGGCGATCATGGACAGTCATACCTTTTCGATCTAGACTGGTGGGTTGGACATGAGGATGTTGACGGACACGAAGATGTTGACGAAGACACGATGAACGTTATTGATGGGCGGAAATTTGGCTCCGCATCACGATTTATGAACCACTCTTGCAATCCAAACTGCAAGATTGTTGCCGTTTCAACAAAGAACCACAGCGATAAACGGCTGTACAACCTTGGCTTTTTTGCCTACCGCGAAATTCCACCCGGCACGGAGTTAACTTTTGATTACAATGCTGGCACCGAGAGTACGAAGCCCTACAGGATAGACCCGGATGCCGTGCCCTGTTTGTGCGGCGAAAGAGAGTGCCGGGGTCAATTGTGGCCCAACAAGCGCAAAGGAAAGCGCTAGAATCCAAACGCAGCAGCAATATCAAAGATCCTTCTGCCAGCTGTTACACTACCCCACTTTTTGCATTTTGCTATGAACGTTCCGGTCTCGTTCGCATTTCCAATTAACGCAACACTGCATATCTATCGCATCTTGAGACAGGCGTTTCCAAGGTTAGGCCTAAGGGTCATTTCCCTTCTTTTTTTGCATGGGTTATATGTTAGATTTACGATACCCTGGTGGGCCTATGTATGATTAAGCTGAGTTCAGACCTTTAATGAGCAATTCACCACATTATTCCTTCGGTCGGATTATTTTGGCCCTCCTTGATATCAATTGTCTACCAATTAGATACCGAAGCTGAGACAGGACTAAAGAACCTCTCTGTAGCCAAGTCCACGGGCAGTCGTTAACTCTTTCACTCGTCAGACCTCGAACAAATCCATGTGTTGTGATAGGTTGACTAGGGCCAGCTGGTTACCAGAACCTCCCGCACTAGGTAAGTCATAAATAGCTTCCAAGGTTAGATAGCAACCTCCACCTGAGCAATGACCAACACAATGTGATTTAAAGCCGAACCTTGGAACTTGGAAGTAGAGTAGATTGCAGGTATCTGGCTATCCATCCATGGTTTTTCAAGACTTAGGGTTCCAAGGCCCGGGGTGAACACTCAAGAAAGCAACGAACTCGGTAGTCATCTAGATTGACAGATTATAGCAAGTGTGTCATGTTATAGATGTCTAGGTAAACACGTGAGGAAAGATGGTTTTTAAAGGTTAGCCTTAGCCTTGGAACCGGACCGTTGTGATTTATAAGCCTTGGTGCCGGCCCCGGGGCCTCGAGCCCTTCTCTAGGGCTAGATCCCTGCGGTCCTAGAATTGACCAGTTGGCTTTAGCTTCCAAGGCAAATTCGGCAGTAAGGTCGCGAACCTTGAAAGTAGCTAAGTCGACCCCTGGAGGTCAGTAGTAAGGTAGGTATGGTCCATGGGTTGAAAAAACGATCCTTAAAGGCGCCCGCACCGCTCTTTCCAGGGTCCAACCTTGAACTTTTGTGGGTAATGATGTTCCAAAGTCCTCCTGGGCAGGACCCGAGGATGTCTGTAGCCCCTGGGGGTGAACGACAGGCAACCTTAAACCCTTGTGATAAAATTAGGCAATCAGAGATCAAGACTTTTTAGACTACAGCTGTTTTTAGGATTTCCTCAAAGCGAGTGTTTTTTTAAAAAAAAAAAAAAAAAAAAAAAAAAAAAGGACAGTTTATACAGCAAGGACTTGATATAACATAACATAAAATACAGTCTTGGTGATATATTTCCAACTCCAAAACGACTATACAGTCTCCCCGTTCAGCCACATTCTTCCGAAAGCAGAAAAACTCTCGGCATGCCGAACCCGGCCAATTCAAAATTAAAAAGGAAATAGTGTATCGCAACCCAAGAAAAGAAAATCCAACTTCGGAACAATAAGATGTCTAAGCACGACCCTCCATGACTTCAAAAATGCCGCCCATCACAGAGGGCTGCATCTCCCCGCGCCCCTGCTCCACCGGCCGTGGCTCCATGAGCCCCAGCCCCTGTCGCTCAATCGGGTTCCCATCGCATCGTGACCGCTCTTCCGTCAGAACCATGTCGACTTTCGACGGACGCGAGCGCAGGACCATCATAGAGGAACGGCCGCGCAGGACGGCGCAGGGAAGTACGCCTACGGCGTGTGTGGAGGAATTGTGGCCATGAGGGATGTCGGAGGCGGGGCGTGGCCGTGTGGCATTGGTTTTTATGCTTGTGTTGCTTTCGCGGTCTTGATCCCTTGTGGTGTGGGGCTTGGGGTGGAACGAGAAGTTGAAGAAGTTATGGTGGGAGCTTGAGCGGTGGAGCGAGGTTGGGCTTGAGGGAGCTGAGGTTGAGTAATCTGAGACGGCGCTTGGTGATTTGGAGCGCGAGCGGAAAGTTGAGCCCAGAGAAAGGAAAGGTGGGATGTTGTGCATATTGCCGTTTTGGGTGTAGATCTGGGAGGGTCTCGGTTTGGAGGCGTGCAATGTGGTGAATTGAATTGCAAAGTCTGGAAATTCAAGAATCTGGGTTGGATGCTCAATTTAATTCTGAAGAGTTAGACAAAGGACTGGGGAAGGTGGTTTATTAATACTCAGAGGATTTCAAGGTTGACTGCAAGGACTATGCTGCAGGGAGAGTTGAGACACGGATGCGGATAGGCTTTTTGTCGCAAACGGGCACAACGAACAATGCTGGATTCTGGACCTTCGCGGATGAGATATCTATGCCATCCTATCCAATCAAAGTCAATTTATCTTCATAGAATGGCTTATCTTATGCATCACAGGCAGTTCTCACGATGTCCGATCACCGCTGAAGATGCCTCGTATTTCCTAATCCGGCATCAATAATAACTAGTTCGACCCACTTGACTCAAGTTGCGACATATTATTGTATCGTTCCATCTTTAACGTTAAAATGATCTCAGACGTTCAATTATTTGCTTCTTCATCTCTATAGAAACAATCGTCGTTGGCCTGCGCCACTGCTATGCAAAATGTTCTAAAATCATGGTGATATACATGCAATGCTTCCCATCCAAGGGCAACGCAAAGAATTTGGGGGAAAAATTGAAGGAAAAGAAAGAAAGGAACACCTTTCCGCATATCTATCCTCATGGTGGATGACTTCGTGAAAACATCAACATTGCCATACATCATGGACATCCCCGGGCCTATTCGGTGGTTCTGTCACCCGGTCGTCGATGCGTAAAACTGCGCCGAATACTCTCGCCCCAGGCGGAGTTATCTAGCGACTGCATGACGTCTTGGGCGTTCATTCCACTGTTCGTACGAGAGCGATTAGGGGTCAAAGATATCTCATGGCTCTCGCTCGTATCGAAGGAAGTACGATCCCCATACATCTCTCGTGGAGTGCGCGAGGGGCTGATACTGGACCATTCTCTGGTAGGTGTACTGGATCCAGACCCGGGCCCGCTCAGGTTGGTGTCAATGCGGGGAAGAGTCCCCAGGCGCCCGCTTGGGCTAGACTCTGCTCGTCGGTGTTGGGAGACCGGCGAAAGCATGGGAGGGAAGCCTGAGTCGAATTCGGGCTGTGTTTGCGGTGTCATGGCACCAGAAGCCGGTTGGTCGCCGTCCACGGGCTCGTCACCTTCATCGACAAAGATCTCTGGTACAGTGAATGTCGGAATGACGCTCAATCGACCATTCTTCTTGCGTTCGATCTGGCGGCGGAATTGGCGAGACCAGTAAAGAGTATCAAAGAAACCAACGACAGTGTTGCGACGGACAGCCTCTTCCACGCGCTGCAACCGTGCGCGACGACGGAGGAATTCTTCGAGACGCAGGCTCTTGCTATCGCTGATCACATTGTGATGCGCGAGAATCATCAAGCACTGGTGGAAGGAAATGCCGCGATCGGGGTCAGCTGACACCAGGATTTCTTCGTAGAATGTATTCAATCGTGCGCGTCGTTCTCGAATGGCTTGTACCGGGATCTTCGATATGATACGAGAAAGTTCGTCAAGATCCACGCCAGACGAGATGCGGGCGTTTGGTTGGACCGATTGCCGTGGTTCATGCAGCGAGATCATCGAGTTCCTTGCCAACGAGGCCATGGAGTTCCTCTGGGGTTCAACTCGACACTTGTCAAGGATTCTTCCGACCATGAATTCGCCCTCGTAGATCCGTACTGCAAACACGCCTGAGAGCTCGCCAAGTAACCGGGGAAATTGCTCCTTGGATATGAAGCCTGTCCCATCTGGATCATATGTGGCCCACGCTTGTTTGAACCGACGGATCTCATCACGACTGATTGCGTAGAGTCCGCTGCTCCGTTGATAGACATAAGAGAAACTTTCAAAGATCAGTGAAACAAACAATGAGACGAAAATATACATGCTGATCAGGTTCCATGCAATAAAGAGGCATCGGGCCCACGGCGCACTTCCGCAATCAGAGTTGAGGAAGTTAGGATCGTACGTGCACATGGGGGAGCCATGGTGGCAAAATCCTCCATGTACTCGTTCCAACCTTCTCCACAACTGGCTCGGAACAGAAGGATAAGCGCCTTGGGCACATCGCGGAAGTTCTGGTTGTGATCTTCATTATCGCCGAACTTGGTAAGGCCAAATGCTTGGTTCATCGCAATGCCGAATACCAAGAATAGGACAAACCAGGTTGCTAGAAGGTTGCCGATCACGGACAAACTGGCAGCGGCTGTCTTGAAAAGTTGGTCAAGCTGGTTGTTTCGCGGGATCAGTAGCAAAGCAACAGACACAAGGAAAAGCTTGTTAAGCTCTACCACGACGTGCGTGTGGTATGAGAGATCCAGAATGCAGGTGACGGTAGCGCCAGGAACAGCGAGGAGAGAGTAAAGATCCCACGAGCTTCGGCTGAAACGATGCCACCCAAGTCCGATTAGCCGAATCAGGATGTTCGCCATGTAGACAATCATGAATGCGAAGAATATTATAGCTGGTCGGTGGGTTAGTCTCAGTCTCTTAGCAAAAGCAATGCAGCAGGTGAAACTTACCTCGCGTAGCATCCCACCAAACAGGTTCAGGATAATATTCCACAACAAGTAGGAGTAGATGGATGCAAAGAACAGTTGTCACAAACCATGCCCAGCGACCATGCTTCTTGACGGAAATTCGATAGCACCATAGCCGCAATTTCTTGCTCTTGTCGTCAAAAGATCGTTTTGAGGGCGAGATCTGCCGGAGGAGTTTCCGCAGCTCCAACCAAGAACGCTGCTCAGCTGTCAAGAAAGCGACTCCGGTTTGTTCTGTATAATTGCGCATGAACACAGACACGAACAGGGTCAAGACAAAGACTGCACCAAGCAAGTTGAAAACAACGAAGAATAAGCCGTTCTCCGGTGCGATCATATCTTGCGGCTGCATCATCTTGCCGGTGATGCCCATGACATGTTCCTGCACGTCAATCCAGCCTTCCTGGGAGACAATTTGGAACAGAATGAAGAGGGAGTCGCCGAAATTATCAAAGTCGTAATAAGAATTTGAAGCTACCCGTGGAGCAAGAACATCCCAGTTGTATGGCGAGCTTGTAAACTCATTGACGCAATTAGTCAGGTTTCCAGAGAAGTCACCGTCATTGCAGCTGACCAGTTGCCCATTGAAGAGATTGACACCGTAAATTGCAAACGGAATGAGGAAACTCATAGAAACTGCCGCAGCAGCCACGACTTTCCATCCGCCAACAATGATGACAGAGTGGAAGGTGTCCTTGGCGCTGTCGCTGACGTTCAATAACCGGAGCGCTCTCAGTGCTTTGAAGGCACCTATGGCTCTGGAAACATTCCAGTCTTCCTTGAGAGAGCCACCGACGCTGACCCACAAAGTGATCAACACTATTCCGTCTATGAAACCCCAAGAGCTCCGGAAAAACGCGTTGGGTGTCCAGAAAAATCCATCAGCGATCACTTTGATCGTCGCTTCAACCGTGAACACAACGGCAAATCCAAGATCTGTATAGACGAACCAATTGCGGTCACTGCTGAAGTTTCGCAGTTGATATAATGGCGTTGTGATACAAGCAAGAAGAACCATGGCGACAATTGCCGCGTAGATGAAAGCAGAAAAGGTGTACCACACTGGCTTGTACGGATCACCGCCCTCCACTCGCTGATGGCCACGACCTGGACCGACAATTTTTTGACAGAGCTTCCGAACAGGATGCTGTGGCTGGAAGAGGAATAATGACTTGTTGTAATTGGGATGCTTGATCAAGTAGTCCCGCTGATCTCGCTTTCTCTGCTCTGCTGCAGTGACGACTTCTCTTGCCATGGTCCGTGGATCCAGCTCTTCATAAGCTCGCGAAAACTTCAGCTTCGAGTAGAAAGGATTTGGCTCTCGGCGCATGATTAGTGTGCTGGCTTTTGTCCATAACATTGAAATCCAACCTGGCTGAACTGTATCCTGTGCGGCGCCTTCAGGCAGAACTGTGCTTGCTCTTCGTGGGACCTTGGGTCTATCTTCTTCTTGGGAATTCTCTTCGTCGTCAAGGAACTCTTTGACCACAGCATCCTTCAGCAACAGCTCGATCGCGGCGGGGCCGTGGTCAAGGGGATCTTTGTACCGGGCTGAGTCTCGGCCCAAGCGGAGAATCTTCGAAAGCGCGAGATTTCCTTGAGGAGCCCCATGGACCTGCTTTTGCTCCAAAAAGGCACGAACCTGATGCATTCGCTTTTCGTCTTCTGAAACATCGAAACTCTCCTGAATGACAGCAATGAACATGTTCAAAATGATGAAATTGGCCACTATAAACCAAAGAATGATGAAGGCCGCGGAAATCCAGGCCGTGTTGTAGTTAGTGGTGTATGAGGTTGCATTATAGAGGATCGTTGTCCAATTTTCACTCGAGAGAATCTGGTACATCCCCAAGAAAGAATTGTAGATGTTTGAGAACTGAATCATGATCGTAGATCCAGTGGGATCTTCCTCTGGAATCTGGCTTCGGAAAAGTTGTGTTGCAAAGATTGCAGACAAGAACGTCATCAAGAAGAGGAAAAAGATCAGGTTGAGAAGACCGCCAGTGTTGCGGAAGACAACCACGATCAGCTTTCTGGTAACAGAAAATGCCAACACTACTCGATAAACTCGGAGGATCTGGAAGAGAGTCAGGACCGTGTATGGACGACCTGAGTTCCTGATAGGCGGCAACTGAATCACGCAAGTGATGATCACGAGGAAAAGATCTACCAGATTTCGTTGTTTTCGATGAAAGACTCGCCAATCTGAGGCAAATCGCAGGATAATTTCGACAAGAAAAACCAGGGTCATGACAAGCTCCGTGGTATCGATGAACTTCGCCCGGGACTCGGACATGGTAGAGCTTCTCAGTGCTTGCACTATGAGGTCAAAAATGATAAGACAGACCCAGATCCAGTTTGTCCGATCATAGATGCGCTTGAGCTGACTGGGGCCGCGGGCCATTGTCTCATCCTCGTCAACCAGATCAAGTTGCTGAACAGCAAACGCACTGCGCTTGCTTTCTTCTCGGATAACTTGGAACGAATGGGTGATAACGGCGACGAGTAGGTTGACCAGCCACAGACTTAGAATGACAAACCCACAGGCAAAAAACAAAGCCGCTGCGAGGTAGTCACTGTCAGTGGTATAGTAGAGCAGGTCGGTAAAGGTGTTGGAGCTCATGATCACAAAAACCAACTCCAGGGAATGTACGATGTTGTCGAAGCTCATAGTTCCATTGTAGGGGTTAGAGCCTTCCTTGCAAACAGAACCTTGGGGACAAATATATCCCTTCGGGCTGAATCCCGAGTCGATTCCATCGGGGTCAAGCCACGGTCTCTTTTCTCCAGTGGTGCCATCCAGGTACCCTCCACAAAACTGCAAAGTGTCCCATGCGTTATTCAGGGTGTAGTTGTTCTGACCTTCAGGGTCAATCCACTCGCAGGTTCTCTTGAAACTAGATTTGAAGCTTTGTATCCCAATGATGGCGAAGAGAAGCCAAAAGAACCCAATTAGAAAGGCGACATGAACCAGCAGTGGTGCTGCTCGCTTTAGACTTCGGAGGATCACCTAGAAGAGTAAGTCAATTTCCCAAAATTTCAAGATTTGGCAATCGAAAGGTCTCACCGATGTGCCGTTTGTCATGGCCAGAAGACGTAATATACGAAGGCAGCTCAGCATTCGAAATATGTACAATTGATGCTCCTTCTCAGCACCAGAAAGAGTAAGTACAAAGGATACCCAATAGGCGACCACTGCGACAAAGTCTAGGCGGTTGAATGAGTGTCGAAGAAAAGCTCGGTGAGCAAGCCTAACACGACGCTTGTGCAGCGGGTCATCATACACCTCAGGATCCAGCCCGTTCATTCCAGTAAAGGTACGTAGAATCGAGGCTTGTGGCTCGGGCTGGAGCATCGATGATTTCTTGGTCGTCATCTGTCGATGCGGCGTAATCAGGTTCCTGCCCTTTTCCGCGATGGCTTTCCTGATACCGAGGGTGCGATTAAGTGTGCTGTACTCGACGGGGTTGAATATAAGACCGGACACCAAGATTTTGGAGCCGATCTCGAGAGTGTAGATGAAGAAAATGACAAGGAAAACATAATCAAGGTTGTTATCTCCCCATTTCAGCGTCTTTGCGTAGCTCGGAAGTGCATCTTCCACCGTCAACAAGATTGTTTGTATGACAATGACAACCAAAATAAAGGGCTCCATGTATGAATTCACTAGAATATCACACAGCCATAGTCGAAGAGGATGGTTCGGCCCGAACAGCCCCAGCGATCTGCCTCTGAATGGATTGTTCCGGTCTTTCCACATCTTGCTTGCGCGCTTCTCTCGAGCTGTCTCGGCCTGTTGGTTGGTAATTTCTGCGTAGTCCACCATCGCAGGCAGGACCGGTGGTCCATCCATTCGTGCATTTTTGTTGAGTTCCTCTCTTTCAATCGTCTGTTGTACAACTTCGGGCTCGTTACTGAGGTTGACCACACGCTGTGACATGGATTTGACCATAGAGCTAGCGCGCTGCAGAGCCCCGCCCGAGCCTGACGGAGACAAAGAACGCGACCGATCCCGCATACTGCTGCCACGCCGGCTACTCAGTCCCTCTTCAAGGTGTGGAAGATCGTCGCCCAGTCGCGACCCGCTGAAATGTGAAGAGTGGCCGCCAGCAGTGTCCGTACTCCGCCTCTCCGGTGCGCCGCTCATCGGTTGGAGATATCGAGGATCCGTCAGCCCAACCCTATCTTCGTCTGCGGGGGCGTTGTACCCGCCGTGCGGGTCGTGAGGATCGTACACGTCTAGAGGTATCACATCGAGGTCGGATGCAGCGTCATTGAACCCATGAGACACCGAGGGGTCTTCGATCGACGCCCTCGATTGCGGTCCATCGAAGCTGAGGCCAACTGATGACATCGCTTGCGCGAAACCCCCCAGGTCGTCGATCGGCGAAGTGACATCGGTGAAGCCCGTTGGCGCGTGTTGGTATGGATTCCTGCTCGGTCCAGCCGAATCGATCGGAGAGTCCTCTGCGACACTTTGGTAGTTCCTCCCTGACATCCTCCTGGCTAGCGATGGCCGCGAGAAGAGACTACTCCCCGCGCGACCTCTGCCACGCTCGTGGGATTCCCCTGATTTGGAGAGATCCTGCAGAGGGATCTGGTTGGGCGGAGCGTTTTCATCATTTTCCGGGCTCTGGCTATCTGGCGCCATCGTCATTAGATATTATTGAATCGCAGACATCGCAGGCTTGACGGGAAGATCGGACACGGTCGCAACACGCGTGTTGACAACGAAGGATATATGCAAAGAAATGAACAATTGAAAAGAAAAGTCCCTCTCTGGGGGTGGGTTGTGTTACTGGGAGGAGCCAAGAGCGTCCCGATCGCAACTTCGCTGCACTAAAAACAGATCCGGCATGTGTCCTGAGGAATGTCTCTCTATTGACCGACTAACCGCAGACTACATCCGGAGTGACTACGGTATACTTCGAGTACTGTATTTCTTTGTCGGTGAGAATCATTTATATTGATTCAGTTTATTCATTTCTATCCTCTGTCACTCTCACTGAGATCTCCTACGATGTTCCACATTTAGTATTCAGCTTTAAAGCTGACCACAAGGCTGACGAATCTCCCAAACGGTGTTGCCTGAGTGGAGTGCCCTAAAATTACTAAAAAATGTTGCACCCAAAAATAGCGTCAATTTCCATAAGATTTAGTTAGTATCCATCTGGGAATCGTTATCCTTAACATGTTGCCGAACGCCATCCAGGAACGCATCTACCGCATCGCCACCACCAAGGGGGACTCCACCTCTCCGCATAAATCCTCCATTAGCTACCGGAATCTGCAAGGCTTCACTAATGCTGGGGAGCCCGCCATCCCGGAGAGCCACTGTAAGACTAGCCAAGCTCTGCATGAACTGAGGGGAACGAAGGACTTTTCGGAGAATATCCTTTTTTTGTGATAGGTCGAGGGATAGGAGAGCAGCTTGGGCAAGTTCCGGGTCTGTGTCAGCTTCCGCGGCCTCCGCATTGCCCTGGGCCAGCAGTAGCAGCGCGGGCGGTAAAAAGCTCAGAAGGTGATCGGCTGTGGTGGTATCCGCAGTATCAATGAATTGCAATGTTGTCGCAGGGGTAAGTAGGTCTTGGAGTGTCGTAGATGGTCGTTCAGGATCTTGAGATTGGCTCTGGCGTTGGCCGCCGCCCAGGGACTTCAGGAAGTCCTGGACAACTGACGCTGGGTCTTCGCCTGAGGTTGCTCTGTAAACAGCGATGGCCCAATTAGCTTTCATAACACCCTTCAAGACTCCCAGAGATATGTACCTACGCTCTTCCACCATCGGCACCACCCTCTCGAGATTCCTGTCCTTCCTCGCGGACATCACCGCCCGTGGCATCAGGTCCAGCACCGCCGCTACCGGTGCTATGGTGACGGGCCGCATCATGGTCGGTGCCTTCCACGTCTTCCATGGTCTCATCGTCATCACCACCACCATATGGGGGAGGAAGGGAGCGGGCCTCTACTGGGATGTCGACTTCCTCGCCCTGCAACACGGTATCCACTATCTCTCCAAGCTTTAAATCGCGAGGACTGAACCAGCTAAGATCGCCATCCTCATGTTGGGTGTGGGCTTGCATCCAGAAAAGGTATCGTTGAGAGCTAGATGAGAATTTCAAGACGAAGACACGACCATTCGTGGCGTTTTTTCCAGCCGGCTTGTAAGGTGTGAAGCTTCCGTCTGAAGGGATCATCACTAGATCAAGCTCGGGCTCGTCGAATGGAGCGCTGCGTGGGCGCCAACAAAAGTGGACGAGCTCATCTTCGACGTAGAGGTAGACATAGCCGGGGGTTGGCTTCGGCTTCACAGCGCCAGTGGAGGTCTGAATCAACGACGATTAGCTGCCTTACTACTGGAACAGCGCAATGGGGGATAATATCGATCGTCGGTCTGTCTTAATGGGTTCGGAAAGTAACGATCACTTACATCGAGGTCACAGATACCCGCCTTGAAGGTGAGTAAAGCTTCTGCCGGCATGTTGCGAATTTGACTCTGAAGATTTGTTCAACAATTGGATAGTGGTATAGACACAATTATTCCACTCCGGTGTAATGGGAGGAAACCGTGGGGATGATGTGGGAGATGGACTATGCAGAAACAGAGAGAAGCTGCGAGCGGTATACGTCAGTTGTTTGGGTCGAGCCATTCTGCACAGATGGTCCTAAGGGTGACCGTAGACTCGGGCCTGGAAAACAAGGCGTAAAAGAGTGATGAGTCATCTGTTTTGACCGCCTTCCGAAAGTTGACCCGCCTGCTCGGCTAAACACGTGATAGGGCTTTGTACGCACAACCCTGGACGAATTCCCGCACTGGGGATCCGACTCCGCTAGCAGACCAAGTCCTCACCCAAATCTCCAACAACCACCCGACAACCATTTATCCTTCGCCAAAAGCCATCATGTCGGACGGCCAGACGAAGCAGTTCGGGAAGAGCCAGAGGGTCGTGCCCGCCGACAAGGCCCAGAAGTGGTACCCCGTGGATGACCAGTCGCAGCCCAAGAAAGTCAGTACACCTTGAACAAATCGAACGGACAAGAGGAGGACATACGACTGGCACGCATCTGCCCGGATGATTGCGACGATTGCACCGATATCTGAATCATGAGCCTGTTGTGAATTACGACCACCAGACCCTGGTGTCAAACGAACGACACATTGATCACAACGTTATCGTGTGCGAATCGCACATCATCCGGGGAGGATCTGGCCATGGCTATGGAACATCTTGGACAATCATCGATATGAATCATTGGGAATTGCGAACATTCGAGACTGACTGTTTTGTGCGTTTACAGGTCCGCAAGACTCTGCGTCCCGCCAAGGTCCGCGAGACCCTCGTTCCCGGCACCATCCTGATCCTCCTCGCTGGCCGTTTCCGCGGCAAGCGTGTCATCCTCCTCAAGAACCTCGACCAGGGTGTTCTCCTTGTTACCGGTCCCTTCAAGATCAACGGTGTCCCTCTCCGTCGCGTGAACTCCCGCTACGTTATCGCCACCTCCAAGCGTGTCGACATCTCCGGTGTTGACGCCAAGGCTGTTGAGAAGACCGCCGCTCCCGGATACTTCACCAAGGACAAGAAGGCCGAGCAGAAGACCGAGGAGGCTTTCTTCAAGCAGGGCGAGAAGGCCGAGGTACGTTCCATTCGCAAATGGTTCCTGATATCTTGATTTGTGTGCTAACCATGTTTCGTTCTACAGAAGAAGGTTGTTGCCAGCGCTCGCGCCAGCGACCAGAAGGCCATCGACCAGTCCATCCTTGCCGCTATCAAGAAGGAGGACTTCCTCGGCTCCTACCTCGCCACCACTTTCAGCCTCCGCAACGGCGACAAGCCCCACGAGATGAAGTGGTAAATGTGTGGTAGCCGCGGGTTCGGTAGATAGTTGGGGAGGACCATATCCAACGAGGGGCGGCTCGATTGCAAATCGGCATCCTTTCGCGACATTCGGGGGGCCGGTTTCATGAACCATGTCATGTAATTCCTACGGGATCCGTCAAAACACGTTTTTCACTTTTTTATGATCTGATTTGCGGTTGATTCGGTCATCCGGTTGTTGTTCTCGTGCTTCAAGAAACCAGTTCCCTTTGCGCAAGGCCGATCTTGCATGAAGCTGCGCTATGAAGAAAGACTTCAAGCAAAAAAAAAAAAGATTAAAAAATCTCCTCGTTCCAGCAGGCGGGCTGGATTCTCTTTTATGTTCAGTATGACTCCCCTTTTCCAGGTTCAAACGGCAATCCAAAATTGGGCAATTACTTTGATTCATCTGTAAATCCGTAAGAAATCAGAGATAAGGCTAGATGCTGGATCTGTCTTAGACCAAGTGGGTATCTGCATTGTGTGGAACTGATTATCTGTAAAATGTAGATCTCAAGAACTACTCGTGTGAGAACGACATCTATGAATCTTGAAATGTGATATATACATACCGGTGCGCTGTCATACTCCCCGAGTCTGCCGGACTCGAGGTTCGAAGAAATGCTTGACTGGTCATGGATAGATCTGTTGCGTCTACCAAAGTGCGCAGTAAGCACAACCTTGGAATGGTAGCACACGAGCATACACCTTACATGGTACAATATGGTGCTTTAATTGAATCTGATATCCATTGATCTCTTCCCAATGTGGTCTAGTGGCATTCAATTTCGCACAATCCGAGTACATCATGGACTCGGCATCCCAGGATTGCCCATAGCCCTTTAAGGGTATTCGGGTGTACACACACACACACACACAGGGCGATTAACCTACGAAACTGAAGTTCAGGAATTTACTTGTCGCTCACTAGATTGTGTCTGGCAATTTTAGAAAAACAAAGTGAATAAGCATTTTAAGATAGTAAAAAACCGGTATACTCTTGATGAGATATTAACAAATTCCTGCCAACATACTTCTGAAATCGAAGTATGCGATTCTTTCTCTCTTCTAACAAATTCGCAGGCTACCTGGGCAAACTCCATAAACAAAGATCCTTCAAGCTGGGGCGAGTTCCGGGGTCAAAGTTTGAAAATCTCAAGGCATGGTGCATAGACACTATGATATGTATGTAACCAACGCTTCCGTAGAACCAGGTAAAAATTAAAAAAATCGCTTTTGACTTGGATTCGGACTCCAAATTGGACTTGAGATCGGACTTGAACCCGGACTTGGAATCGGGCTCAGAGTCGGGCTCGGATTCCATGGATAAGGTGTCCACAGACCAAACCTATCCGTAAGTAGTCAGCGCCGCCGGCCTGCTGGGCCCTGGGCTGATGTGGTCTTTGCTGGCCGGGGAGTTGTAGGTTTCTTCTTGGGTGACGCCGCATAAGTGGTTCGAGAACGCCTCTCGCGCTCGCGCTCCTCTGCATCATCTTGCTCATCATCAATGAGTTCGGCATCACCAATGGCGGTCTTGAAAATCCAGTCCATGATTCCCCAAGGACCAAAGTTGCCCTCACCGTATGTCAGGACGTGCATGTCCATGCGACGTGCCATGCCAATCAAGAAGAAGTTGGTCGGCATGATAGTGTATCCAGAGTAGGCAAACGTCTCTTCAATAGAGACGATCACCAGATAGATGAGATATGTGAGCATGTGGAAGCGGAAGAGCACAGCCGGCAGGTAAGTTGGGATGAAGTTCGACAGCAGATAAGTGACTGGGTGATCATAATGTCCAGACAGAGGGAACGGGGCGTGAAGTGCATGGTACCAGAAGTGGTGCCATCTCTTGAGTGGAGACTCGTTCGCATGGAGAGCAAAACGATGAATGATGTATGTAAGGGCCTCTCGGCCAAGCATTCCTAGCAACAGATCCCGAACCATCTCATATGGCATCGGAAGCTTGAGGCTGACTTTCAGCGCGCTTCGCATCTTGAAAGCTCGCACACACGTGGTCTCGATTGCCCACTGTAGCGCGATGGCCAAGGTGAGGTTCAGAAGTGACCATCCAGCCACCTTGATTTCGCGCAATCGAATATTGCGTCGACGTTTGCCGCCAGGCAAGCCAGTCGAGCCATGCGCCTTGATAACCACTGCGGCTGAAGGTGTGAGAATGTCGAAAAGGAACATGACAGCGGATGGTAAGGCATAGAATAGAACTCTTATAGCGATTGTTCCAAAAATCTCAACTCTTAGCGGAGTATGCGACAAAACCAGCGTAGACCAGGTCATGTAAAAGAACAAGAAGTTCAAAGTCGTGCTATACGATGATAGCACCGGGATCAAGAAAACCGAGAGCATCGGTACGCAGAATAAAGCGTCCATTTTGGTTGTGATTGTTGGCAATGTTTGGATTGAATGTTATTTGGTGAAGATTGAGCTGAATATATTGTGCCGAGGCGTTGTGGTGATAGACAGTTTAGGTGGGGAGCAACGTTGGTTATGTACCACAAATCGAGTCTGTCAAAGAGGATGCATAGTCAAAGCCATGAAAGTAAAAATAGCGCCGAGTGAAAAAGCAAAGCCATCGAGGACAATGCAAAATTGCAAAGAAATCAAGGAGGCAAAGAAAAGTCTTTGAAGAGAAGAAAGAAAACGGTGCATGGAAATTGGGGTGGCAGGATAACGATAAGCCTATCAACTGTCGCCTACGTCACCTACCCTACATTGCGGAGTATTCGAACAATGCCAGACCACATCCGAACAGATGCTTTTCTTTATTTAAGAATATTGGCGCGAAAAAAATTATCCAAAGAGTGATTAGGTCGTCGTAGGGAAACAATCATCGGACGCAAAGGGTATGTTGATACAAAGGGCCGAGCCACGTCAAGAGAAGCAGAATGCACCCAATCTTTATGATCGTGGGGAACTTTCCGGTATACCGTTCTTCTTTCCCCAAGTGAATGCCTTGCTTCGAAGATCCGGGATGACCTGGAGGAAGACCAGGTTGCTGAGCCAGCTAAGCAGGGTATCGCCGACAATGCTGTTTCTGGGGCTGGGTCCAAGAGAAGTGCCTTTCATGAATGCACCAATGAGGTTGGTCGTGATGAGATACTCCCCACGCTCCAAAGCATTGATCGAAATCTCTGCGACCTGCGCAGGGGTCTGGGGCTTGTCGGCTTCCTCCAGTTTCTTGGTCAATTCAGGCTTAATTTTGTTCTCGTTTTCAAAGCCAGGGCTGGAGATTCCCATGGGGAAGATAGTGTGGATCTTGACATCCGCAGCCGGTGCGTTATTGCGGTGTCGCTGAGAGAAAGCGCCATTGTACATCTCGATTTCTTGGCTCAGAGAGTCGGATAGCGAACGGATGGCTGCCTTAGCAGACGAGTATGGCGAATAACCAGCGACAGGAACGAATGCAAGAGTGGAGCAGGTAAAAATAAGGTGTCTCCGAGGAAATTTCATCTGTCCACTTGGCTGAACAGGGGCGAGCCAGTTGCGGAGTGTGGCATGGGCTGTATTGGCTGCAGTCCAATAGATGGTGTCCATCTGCTGCTTGTGCTCTTGGATGGGCACATCAATAAAAAATCCCGGGCGGGAGAAACCTGCACAGCACCAAACGATATCGGGCGCAGCCCCAGAGTTCCAAGTAGTGGCCTCTGCGATGATTCGCTCACATTCAAGGGGATCTGTAAGGTCGGCGCTGATGTAATGGAATCTCTGCTTGACAATGTTTGCCGCATTGGCCTGATGATATGTGAGTACGCTGATCAAACTGGGATATGCCAGTTACCTTACCTTCAATTCCTCAACTGTAGCCTCGAGTTTGGAGACTGTGCGTGCAACTACTATCACGTTTGCGCCTTTCGCGGCGAGTTGAACTGCAACAGCTTTGCCCATGCCATCAGAGCCGCCGGTGATGACCACTGTCTGGAAAGAATAGTAAGTATAAGCTGATTGTATTGCAATGTATAACATACCTTCCCCTCGACAATGAATTCATTTCGAGACCCGAAACCAAACATCTTAGCAATTGAGTAAGCGATAATAGTGCAAACGAGTGCGTAGACCCCCAATACAGGGTATGAGTTGTTATGTAGAGGGTCCAAAAAGAGTGACTGAGGAATATGCGCGCGGGCAAGCAACTCGCGAAAATCCATGATGCAGCTGACCTCGGATGTGGCAGCTACGTTTGTCTCGAAATGGAAGGCACACGATTGTAAATAACCTGTGACAAGTTAATACTGTGGACCGTTCTGGTTTCAGGGATTCAAGGTATACCATCGTAACTTTACCGGTATTAACAATACCATATGTGCAAACAGAACAAACTGCATATTTTGAGACTAGTGGATCCTAGGCGGTCAAGGCTCAAAAAATAATTTTATCACAGGCAGTTTAACTCCGATCTGAGTGATTTGCTTTACTGTCGCCGATTTTACCTCACAGCAATGGGTAGCAAAAAGAGAAAGGCCGGCCGTCCGGCGCAGCAGAAATCAGCACCGGAGCCCTCCAAGTTCGACATCGAAGAGCGATTTGACGACTCCGAAGACGAATTCCAGACCGGCCGCGATCAGGTTCTACTTGATGAGCGCCCAGAGGCAAAGAGACGGCGCAGAGTCGCCGAGGAAGGTTTGCAAATTCACAATCGATCGCTAGAAACCAGTATCTGACTAGCTGTTACAGAGGAATTAATTCAACCTTCCGATGAAGAAATTCTTGGCTACGAATCCGTCGACGAAGATGATGATCTCGAAGATGAAGAGGAACAGGATGACGACGACGACATGGGCCAGGGAAAGAAGGGTGACGACTCTGAAGAAGAAGATGAGGGCATTGCCGCTTGGGGTTCATCCAAAACGGATCTCTACAATGCGGATCAGATCGAAACCGAAGCCGATGCGTTGGAGGAAGAGCAGGAGGCCAAGCGACTGCAAATTAAGCAGCTCGAGGCCATGGAAGAAGCCGATTATGGATTTGATGAGTCTGAATGGGCGGACGCTGGCAAGGATTCTGGCGACGAAGATGCCGGCGTCGTAACTGAAGTGCTTCCGCAAGTGGAGATCACAGACGATATGAGCACCGATGAGAAGTTGAAGATTTTGAAATCAAGATACCCCGAGTTCGAACCATTGTCGAAGGATTTCGTTGAGCTTCAGAGCACATACAAGGAACTTGAACAGGCTGCCTCAAATGCTTCCCCAGAAGACGATTCCGCAGATGAGCCACAACCATCCCCGGTGCCTGTGGTCAAGTTCCGCGCTCTATCCGCATACCTTGGTGTTATCAGCATGTACTTTATGCTTCTCTCTTCTCCCTCTCCCGACGCAACCAGCGAGCATGTCCCGATGACGCCCGCTGAGCTCCGACAACACCCAGTCATGGGATCCCTGGTGAAATTCCGGAAACTTTGGAACACCGTTAAAGACCTCCAAGAGGAAGTCTCGGATGAGGAGTCTGATGAGGATTCTATCATTGAAGACGCCCCGATTCAGCCAACCAAGGCTCTGAAGCAGCCCAAGACTGAGACCAAGTCGAAGCCAAGGAAATTGACCAAGGCCGAAGCCAAGGCCGCGGCAGCACAAGCTCAAGCCGAAGAGCTTCGCGCCGAACGTATCCGTCAAACCGAAGCCGGTCTCGCCGACCTGGACACCCTGGCTACCGAACCTACTCGCAAGCGCAAGACCCAGAAGACCAAGGAGACCCCCAAGGATGACGACTCCGACTTTGGTGACGAAGATGCTCTCACAGCCCACGAAGCCGAAGAGAAGGCCAAGCAGAAGCGTTCCCTTCGCTTCTACACCTCCCAAATCGCACAGAAGTCCAACAAGCGCAATGCAGCAGGCAAGGATGCAGGCGGTGATGCGGATCTTCCGTACCGCGAGCGTCTCCGCGATCGCCAGGCCCGTCTTAACGCCGAGGCCGAGAAGCGCGGTAAGAAGGAGCTTCAGCCTGACCAGCAGCTGGGCGGTGACAGTGACGATGAGGATCACCGCGTTGCCAAGGAACTCCGCCGCGGCGAGGGAGCCAAGGACGACGACGACGAGTACTACGACATGGTCTCATCCCGGTCCAAGAAGCGCAAGGATGACAAACAGGCCCGTGCAGATGCATACGCTGAGGCTGAGCGTCTGGGTGGACAGGTCTATGAGCAAGAGGAAGTCGGCGCCGACGGCAAGCGCGCCATCACATACCAGATCCAGAAGAACAAGGGTCTTCACGCGAAGCGTAGCAAGGACTCGCGCAATCCACGTGTCAAAAAGAGAAAGAAGTACGAGGAGAAGAAGAAGAAGCTCGGCAGTACGAAGCAGCTCTACAAGGGTGGTGAAGGCCGTGGTGGATACGGTGGTGAGCTTACGGGTATCAAAAAGAACCTGGTCAAGAGTACCAAGCTGTGAATATCTGTTTGACCATCAACTCATGTTTTCATGGCGTTCACTGCGGGCAGTTTCAGGCATTCGTGTATATAACCCCGATTTTCATGTTTTGGTTAGCCCAAAGTTTCAAAAAGGACCTCTTTATTTCAACTTCTTTCTTTTGCCATGGCATACTTTTGAAAGCCCTTTGAAGACTAATTTGGTCTGGCCTCACAACAACAAACTCATGTTCTGCTCATGTTCCCATGTTTCTCGCAGTACCCACTGACAATTTCCCGGCTGGCCCAGGGGATCTGAGTTTCATCTTGTTGATTTTCGATCTTCTGGTCTTCTGATTCGGTAAACCTTGGAAGGTCAGAGCCGTTGCGTCGAAGGTTAAACCTTCGTTACCAAAAGCCGGACGAGCTAAGACCTCGGGGTCTCAATCTCAAATCCACTCTGACACCAATATTGAAGAAACACACTATAACACTGGGGCTGAATGAGGTTGACTTATCATATTCAAATTTCCATATGATGCGAGGCAAGTTAATTGATGTTGGGCAGCAATTCGATGCTGGTAATAGTTTAGACCGACATCGAAGGCTCGGCAAATTGAGGACAGGACATTTGGTAAACAATGGTCACAAAGGGAAATAAAACTAGCCTTCCACTGCGCTCCGTTCCATTCTCCAGCTCATTAAAACAAGCCCTCGAAAACTGCCTTGGCAGTAGCATCTGAAGCAGTGTGGGTGAAATCAATCTCTAGGAAGTTTCTCGCAAGCAAGTCCTATTACGGCCAGTTAGTTTTGTTGTGAGCCTGGAGATGTTGTTGACAATTACCGCTTCTTCGAGGTCTTCCATTTCCCCAGGCAATAGGGCAGCGCATGCCGCAACGATGTTTTCGCCTCGTGCTAGGAGAGATGTGATCTCGTTGGCACGGGAAACGACGACTGGATCAATACCATTGATTGCCGCGCAGCTATACCACGTAAGCAACTTGAAATGAGGCCGGTGAGAAAGACCCGATGGGAGTGAAGACGTACATGGTGCCAAAGCTCTTGTTGCTGCGCCCAGGGCGAAAGCTATGTAATTCTCGATCAGCATCAAATCAAGTGTGTGGTGTGTAGTGTGTAGCACATACTTGTAGAGGTAGGTGACCTGGTCCTCGCTCTCTCCGGGTTCTTCAGAGACTTGGACCTCCATATGGCCAAGCTGAAGCTGCGGCCGACGCTCGAGGAAGTTGTTCTCGAAGATCTCGTGGAAATGGGTTGCTGCAATTACTTTGGCAGGATCCTTGCGGCTGAGCAAATACTCAAATGTTCCGCAGGCGAGCCCAATTCCATCTTTACCAGTCAGATTTTGGAAAAAAGATGAATTCAAAGTAAAGGGACAAACCGCTTTCATTGGTTCCTTTGCCAAATTCATCGATGAGAACCAAGCTGCGGCTCGTGACTTGTCTCAGGCAAAGTGACACTTGTTGCAGGTCGTTCATGAAAGTGCTTTGGATCTAAGAAATGTGTCAGATGATCAACTCGAACGTTTGATGATCGGCTTCTTCTTGTCACCTTGGAGACACTCTCTTGTGTGTTGAGCTTGGTCAAAATCTTGTCTGTGATTCCTAACTCCGCACTGTCCGCAGGAACGAAGCTGTTGATAGCATTAGCATACGCACACTGCTGCAGTTCTCGGTGACGACTTCAAGTCACGTACCTTCCAATCTGTGCCAGGTAGACAATCAGTGCCACCTATCCCGAATGAGATAATGTTTTTCAATGACGAGATACTGCTCACCTGCTTGATGTAGGCGCTTTTTCCAGAGTAGTTGGGGCCTGTCAGGATCAGCATGCTAGGATCGCAATTCGCAGGAGAAGTAATTTCGTCATAATTGAGTGTAGTGTCACTTGTGAGATAGGTGTCGTTTGGCACATAAGACGCAACTGTCAATTCTTGAAGGATGTGCCTGATGGCCGTCAGCAAAATAAACGTAACTCGACTTTGTGACTTCGTACCGGCCACCTTTGATTTTGATCACATTTTGATCAACCATTCTTGGTCTAACCAGCTTGTAAAAACTTGCTGCTTGAGTGAGGGCCAAGAGACTAATCGGAGTATGTTAGTAAATGCCGGTCTTCGACCTGATGTAACTTGCCTATCAATCTCTCCACAAATATCCGAGGCCTCAACAAGCACATCCTCGTAGCGCTGGATCTTCTTGGCCAAGTCGTACACAATGTCAATTTCTTTCTCTGTTCAGAAAACATGTCAATGCATGTTGCTAACAGACACCAGATATAAAAAAGCCTTACCACAGATAAGACCGTAAATGTCACCGAGTTTCTCGTCCATCTCTCTCATGTGAAAGTCTTTGAAATAGGCTCTGTTCTCTGTGAGAAACATCATCTCCCATTCATTGTGGGAGCCAGCATATGTCGCAGCGCCATGATCATTGAGCGGAATGGCAATATTGAACCCGAGCTGGGGGAAGTATATCACATTGATGTCGACATTCAGGTCTTCGGGAATAGTCGCGGCAATGTCGAGAGCGACTTGTTTGAGAAGAATATTCAAGCCATCATATCTATCTTTGATCCGGTCAAGCTCTCGATCGATTCCCTGTTTGACGACGGTTCTCCCTTGCTCCTCGGAATTGTCAATATCAACCTGCCCTTGTCAGATCGGTTACTAGGGGAGAATGGAAGATTCTCACAATTTCTTGGATCATACGGCCAACCCGGTATAGTTGGGCTGCTTGAAGTACTCTTAGTGCCTAATCATTATCAGTAAACGTTCGTTTTTGACACTGCGGATGTGGTTTCGACCTTTGTGCGAAGAGCTAGGGGATGCGCCCCCGAGACTTCTTGCAGTGCATCTTGGATATCAATAGCATAGAATGCAAACTGCTCATCCGATTAGTATATTGCCTCCAACTGATCTTTGTCATATGTAGAAACAAAATACATACAGCAAGGAGGCTAGCCCAAACTGTAGTTTTGAATCCTGTGATCTTAGCGCTGCCAGTACTGATTCCCTTCCGCAGATTGACCATCACAGGTCTCAGATTTTTGATGTGTTTCAAGGCCTTAGTTATCTTCTCCATTGCTGAAAGGTTGTCTGGTCTTGAAAACACCCCTATGAACTCATGTCGCCCACGAATAGTGACGAGATCGACACTCGGGCGAAAGAAGCTTTGCTTGAGCCTGGCCCTGCCTTGAGGAGTGTATGCAAAGTGTTGGAATAGACCGTACACCGAAAGTCCTTCTTTTCCCGCTGCGGACTTTTTTCCTGGGCCTTGGTTGAACATGTTTGGGTGTGACTCTGACTGAATGATCTGAAGAGAATTGAATGTGTTGCTATTGATCCACATTGTGTCTTGCAGATTAAACATTTGCAACGCCCGAATTCGATACTCGCTCGGCTCTTCCAGAGCGCTTGGTGCCACAGTCCTTCTTCTTTGCAAGTAGGTGAGTATAGCACCAACGCAGCCGATAGTCACGGGGTTTTCCATGTCAACGGAGCTGGAAATGTGCAAAAGTCTTCCCTCTCGGAGAGTAAATCCCATTTCTTGAGAATTCACTTCTTCGGGTTCGGCAAGGCCATCTTGGGGCACGAAGAAACGGAGGCGGTTTTCATGGGTAGACGAGATGTCCAGTGCAATAATCTTGCTTTCTGCATTTGAGTAGCTAAATTCCGATGCTGGGCGGGTGTCAATCTGGTAAGGGAGATATGCAGACGACACTACATGTTGTCGAAAGCGGTTAGCAAGAACTCGATAAAAAAATCTAAGGTGATCATTACCGTCTTCTTGGGCAAGATTTTGATTTTGATTCTGGGAATCAAGGTCAACACGAGGGGGCACCAACACCACTGTGGGCTTTATCTGGAGAAGTACTGGAGAGGATCTATCAGTGCTTCGAACACGCCCTCGATATTGGCATCACTGACATGCATCCACAGTCTCCATTCCTCCAAAGCGGGTATCACTGAGCAGGTACATTTTCTCTTCTTCGGCTGAGTAATAGGCACATCCCACAGTTTCATGATCCTTGGTGTCAATAGCTGCGATGACATGATCGTCGAAGCCGTCAGTAGCTCTCGCGGACCTTTCAGTCTGGACCCTGGTTTCTGTCGTAAAAGGAGTCCGCAATTGACTTGCTAACTGGGCTCTTGGGGTTTGAGGAAGCCCACTCGAAATGCTTGATGCTCGACTCGACGATGCCCTGGGCCCCAGTCGTCGTCCCGAAGTTCGAGGGGTGATTGGAGACCGAGAAGCTAGCGTTCGTCTTCTTTTGGATGAGGACATCTTGATAGATGTGTCATTGCCGAGATAGAGACTTGAAATATTATGGGATGATGAAGGAATGCAAGAGGGTGGGGGTAGCCTCGACGGTTACTTGGGTGCCGGTACGGTCTACAATGATATAAGCAACACTTCACTATCATGAGTTTTTTCTAATAGAACATTAAATAAGCCAGCTTGAGTTAACGTACAGTAGATATGGGTGTGGTAATATACAAACAAACTCGTGAGTTATGAAATATCCAAGAAACAATGTGCAATTCCAGGAAGAGGTTAAAAAAGATCACACCGTGAACGCTCAACAAAAACGCCGCATTCCATGGTTTCGTTACTCTTGAGGGGCCACAATCAACCCTGTCTTGGCTTCATCGAGGGACACCCGTGCAGTCTGGCCAGACACGACTTGACCACGGATGATCTTGTCTGCCAAACGATTCCCGATCTCCTTGGCAATAAGACGGTTCAGAGGTCGAGCACCGAATCTTGGGTCATAGCCCTTCTCGCACAGCCAGTCCTTGATTTCATCATCAACTTGAAGGGTCATGCGACGGTCGTCGAGACGTGCTTGTAGTTCCTTGATTCTGATGTCGACAATATCCCGCAAGGCATCCTTGGACAGGCGCTTGAAGATGATAAATTCATCAATTCGGTTCATGAATTCGGGGGGGTATGCGCCTTGGACAACATCCATGACGGCTGACTTGATCTTGGGTGAGAGTTCTGATTCATCGGTGTCCTTGATCGAGTACAATGGGTCAGCGCCAACCAGGATGTCGGCACCAAGATTCGATGTGAGGACGATCAAAGTGTTTCGGAAATCTACTTTGTGGCCCTGGGAGTCTGTCAGGAAACCTTCGTCGAGGACCTGCAAAAGCAGAGCAGAAATGTCCCGGTGAGCTTTCTCAAATTCATCAAATAAGAGGACAGCGTAGGGCTTCCGTCTGACAGCTTCGGTAAGCTGACCGGCGTCATCATACCCAACATAACCAGCAGGCGAGCCAATCAGACGGCTGATTGTGTGCTTCTCTTGGAACTCGCTCATGTCAAATCGAACGACCGCACTCTCTGTGGAGAAAAGGAACTCCGCCATCTTTTTGCAAAGCTCGGTCTTTCCGACACCAGTGGGACCAAGGAACATGAACGATGCAAGAGGACGATTCTCTCCGCTGAGGCCTGCTCTTTGCATACGCACAGCGTTTGCAACAGCGGACAAGGCCTCATCCTGGCCACGAACAGATTTGCGGAGAGTGTCTTCCATGTGGATCAGCTTCTCCACATCTCCAGCCATGAGCTTGTTGACTGGAATGCCTGTGGTTCGGGAGACGACGTTTCCAATGTCGTCTGCAGTGACAGAGTCATGGATTAGTGTCTGGTTTTCAGGGTCTTGTTCGGCGCCCTCTTTGGGTAGTTTGGCTTCGAGCTCGGGAATGGTGGCATATCTCAACTCGCCAGCCTTGGCAAAGTCTCCTTCGCGCTGAGCTTTTTCGAGTTCGAATCGGGCACGTTCCAAGTCTGCCTTGGTTCCTTTAATGGAGTCAATCTCAGCCTTCTCCTTTTCCCATGCCTTGGTGAGCTCTCCAGCATCAGCCTGTTTTAACCGTAGGTCTTCTTGGAGTTTCTCTCGTCGCTCTCGGCTTGCAACATCGGTTTCTTTGCGAAGAGATTCAAGCTCGATTTGAATAGTGGTAATATCACGCTCCAGTTCTCGAATTGAATCGGGCTTTGACTCTTGTTGCAAGCGAAGAGCTGATGCAGCTTCGTCTACCAGATCGATGGCCTTATCAGGTAAAAAGCGATCGGTGATGTAACGATTGCTGTATGTTGCCGCGGCGACCAACGCACCATCGGTGATTCGTACACCATGATGCACTTCATACTTGTTTTTGATGCCACGAAGGATAGAAATGGTTGAAGGGACCGATGGCTCGCTCACAAGGATGGGTTGAAACCGTCGGGCAAGAGCCACATCCTTTTCAATCAAGCGATACTCATTGAGAGTGGTGGCTCCACAGCATTGGAGTTCACCTCGAGACAGAGCAGGCTTCAACAAGTTGCTAGCATCAATGCTGCCTTCAGCCTTTCCCAGTCCCAGCAGCGTATGAAGCTCATCAATGAAAAGAATCACACTTCCCTGCGCATCTTCCACCTCTTTCAGCACATTCTTCAGCCGCTCTTCGAAGTCACCGCGGAACTTGGCACCCGCAATCAACAAGCCAAGATCTAACGTTATGACACGCTTGTTTTTAATACTCTCAGGGACATCTCCTTGTACGATGCGCTGGGCCAAACCTTCGAGAACTGCGGTCTTTCCAGTTCCAGCAGCACCGATCAGCACAGGGTTGTTTTTAGTCCGCCGAGACAGAATTTGAATAGTGCGGTGAATCTCTCCATCACGTCCAATGACCGGGTCCAATTTTCCAGCTTTTGCCCTGTCTGTGAGGTCGACGCCGTACTGTTCGAGGGCTGATTTCTCGGGTTCGCCACTCATGTCCATTCGGTGAGTACCCCCGGGCGGATGCGGGCGGCCTTTGGCATAGTGGCGGATAGTAATTGGGGTGGTATAGAAGGGAGATCGAGCCAGAGGGGATACGCGGGGGAGGGTAGTTGACCGCGGTATCGGAGCTAAGAGACGAGCTGATGAGAGAGGTGTCCGTAGAAGCCGACTACGAGAAGTGAGAGACAATCTCGTCGCCATGGTGTATGGAGGGTCAATTGTTGAGGAGGAAGCAGAGGAGAATCGAGGGATCACGCGTCGCGGGCAGATGATCATATAGCTCTTGTAGCAGCAACCACGGTCCCATCGGGAGGCTTCTCGAAAGCTCCACCGCGGACACGCTGAGTGGCGGAGGCCAACAGCTACGAAAGAGTCCAAGCTCCGTCACCAGTCACATGACCCGCCACGGAAAAACGTGGAAGTCGACAGTAAGAGATTTTCCGTAACAAAAAAAAAATCCTCCCTTTTTAACCCCTCCTTCAACTTCTTCCCCCTTTTTTTCTTCTTCTTTTCCAGATACCACCACACCTCTCTTTCACAATGGGTTTCACCGACTTTGTCTCTGATGCCGGCCTGACTCGTAGGCGCCCCTGAGATTTTCTTTGGTTCGAATCAATTGGTGACTGACTGTGCCCCTCAGTGGCCAACAACTTCCTGTCCACTCGGTCCTACATCGTTGGGTAAGCTATTCCCTCCCTTTTTTTGCTTTCACACTTGCTTTCTTGTTTTTGCTTGTGTCTGCTTTTATGATGAGAAAAATTGGTCCGTGTTTAGGAGGCGGATTAAGACCCCGCTGGATGACTACAACCAATCGCGAGCAATCGCACCTCTGATCTTGCTTTTCACCAATGCTATATTGTTGATGCTTCAATTGTGAACATTCTTGCTGACTGTGTCACAGCTCCACCCCCAGCCAGGCCGATGTCGTGACCTTCAAGGCTTTCAGCGCCGCCCCCGACGCTGAGAAGTACCCCCACGCTGCCCGCTGGTACAAGCACATCGCCTCTTACGAGAGCGAATTCTCCACCCTCCCCGGTGACTCCAACACTGCTTTCACTGCCTACGGCCCCGAGAGCACCGAGCTTCCCTCCAACCCCAAGGACAAGCCCGAGGAGGATGAGGATGAGGACCTCTTCGGTTCCGACTCCGAGGAGGAGGACCCCGCCGTTGTTGCTGAGCGCGAGAAGAACCTTGCCGAGTACAAGGCCAAGAAGGCCACCAAGGTCAAGCCCGCTGCCAAGTCCCTTGTCACTCTTGAGGTCAAGCCCTGGGGTATGTACCTGTCCAACTAGCCATTCGTCGCACTCTTACTAACAAACTCTTCAGATGACGAGACTCCTCTCGAGACCCTCGAGGCCAACGTCCGCGCCATTGAGTGGGACGGTCTCGTCTGGGGTGCCTCCAAGTGGGTTCCCCTCGCCTTCGGTATCAAGAAGCTCCAGATCAACCTCGTCGTCGAGGATGACAAGGTTTCCACCGATGAGCTCCAGCAGACTATTGAGGAGGATGAGGACCACGTCCAGTCCACCGATATCGCTGCCATGCAGAAGCTGTAAATATGCTATGCCCATTTATGAAGCAGGAACGGTGTGATGGAAATGTGTGACGCAAGGAATCCTTAACGAACCTAGTCCAAGCTAGAAGCTGGTCCAGAAGAGACCGGTCATTGATGAAAAATACAAAATATTCATGACCACCTACTTTTTCTCGTAGTAATAGTGTAAATTGTGTTCGTGATCATCCAATCTAAAGTTGGTCTCATTTTTCATTGATCAACTGCGAAGATGATCTCCAATTCGACTGGGTGTCCCTTGGGTCCCAAGGTCTGTCTTCAGGGGTTGAAGTGTGGCACGTCGACTGTTTGCCCGTTCCAAAGTTTTGCTGCCCATCGCAGGACCCAACGGAACCCAACGAAATCATCCATGTAGTTACCTAGTACCCTATCCTGGAACCCAAATGCTCAGTGCCTCCACGGCTACATCACAAATCACACTCCTGACTTTCAACTCTCGGTTATGATTTATGGGCAACCTTTTTTTTTTTACCTTCTTTCTTTTGAATGGGTAGCATACACGATTCTATCATCACATACAGAATATTTAATATATTATTCGACTTTCCAAGGTTGCCTGTACCTAGCTCGGGACCTCGGAATCTATATATATCGGGAAAACAGTAACATTGGGCATTCCTATCATCGGGAACTCCTAAAATCACGCAAATTCTGTCATGGCCATATGCATACCTAGAGCTTTAGGTATAACGTTCTCGAGCCTCTGAAGCTCATTTCCAAGGTTACCTAGGTACATACTTGAAATAGGTTTTACCTGCCCAAGAGCACATCGCGGCTCAATGTTGTTCGGGAATGATCCATGGATGCCGGAAAAACCGAGTTACCGATTATGAAACCCACGACCAATAAACTACCCACCCAGATACCTAGGTAGTCATGCGTCATGATTGGGTCCGGGCTCTCTGATCTCCTGATATCCTAACGGACAAAAAACATTTAGCCAGTATCACTTATCACCGCGGTAATCCAGGTGTTGTCACCAAGATCCATGCGTTCACCCGAACCATTGGCCGAACCAGACATGATTGAATGAACGACAGCTTCATCAAGAGTCTGGACCCTATCAAGAGCCTCCACAAGCAAGCGCCCTAGATGATCGGCGTCGGGTGCACCTGTCGAGTGCAGAAGTCGAGGCACAGGTGTATTCGGAGGGTCCTTGGGTCCAGGCACAGCCAAGGAGATCTGTGTGCTTTCACAGCCTGGGGACTGTTCAGAGACAGATCTCATTTCGCCTGGCACTTGGGTCAAGTGAGGAACCAAATAATGCAAAGAAAGATCAATCAGTATAGACACAGCCGGGGTTTTTAGAGACCTGGGCAAGCCTCGCAGGTATTAGTGCTGATGGAGAAAATGAACTTCCAAGGTTCAGGACTGTAGCTTCCATGGGGAGACTCTTCTTTTAGATATAGATCTCCCGGCTTATTCCACAAATGTACTTTAATGTAGGTTGGAGTGGCATCCTGCAGTTTCTCAATGTTGACGTTCCTAGATCTAGGCAAGCTGGAAGGTTATACAGGGTGGATATAGAAGTACGTGTTCCCCGCTCTGTGGTATATCAACTTGTATTTTGGTGTCACTTCTAAGAATCCATGATTCCATGTAATTGACCGAACTTTAGACCCAAAGACTTGAGTAAGGAGGGGAACACAACGAAAAAGCCCATCGGATGTTGGTGTGCTCGCTCGCAACAGCACAGGAAAAGAATGTAGAAGAACACGCCGTTTACATACGGCGTAGTCACGATCAATCCCAGAACCTGGGGCCCCAAAAGCCTACACCAGGGCCAGAAAACTATGTCCAACTGTAACCTTTGACTAGGGGCGGATACTCTCTGCGACTTGCTTGTTACCAACGGAACTTTTTGTACATACAAACGCAGTCTGCCGTTCGGCCGAAATGAACCACACCAGACAAACAAGAATTGAAAGAAGCTGTACTGGCCTTAGGGTTGAGTCCTGAGTTCCTTAAAATGATTGAAAGCTAGCGATGAGCTGAGCCAAATACTTGATTACGTACTCACAAATGCGGGATGAGCCCCCGGGCCGACCTCCAAGTTCACATCGCATCGGACGTCGAGCTATACAGCACCAACACCACAGCGAAAGCTAGGCAATCAGTCAACAGCCACGTTCCCGTGAAGCTGCCCAAAACCACCGACGGAACAACGGCCAAACTGAGCACCCACGACCACCCACAGCCACCTCCATAAAACCTCACGATGAGCTTCTTGTCCCGCGCGGTGACGTTCTTCGGCCTTATCCTGCTTGTCCATGCGTAAGTACCTGTCAGAATGGAATTGTTGATTATCACGCAGAACTAATTCGGCAACAGAGGTTACTCCGCCCATGAACACACTGTCCTCTTCAGCAACCTCGCGTCTACCGCCCTCCCGCAAGACATCATCATCGAAACCCTCGTTTCAGTACTCGTCGTCTCAATTGGACTCGTCCTCAGTGCACAAAAGCTCAAGCCAGTCAGCTGGCGCGACTGGGCAGGTGAGATTGAGCGCGATGGCGGTGCGCGTAACCCGTACCTGAGCTTGGAGGAACGATATGGATTTTGGGATATTCGGGTGAGTTCTTGTGTCCCTAGGTCACTTTTGTTTGGCTATCTATGATGTGCTCGGGATGCTAGTACGCATGGGATTCTCCAACCTGTGATCTACGTGTCTATTTGAGAATGAGTTTTGTCTGTGTACGGAGGCTAACGATTTGAAATTCACAGGCCAAGCGCAGAGAGTTCGCGGATTGGGTGCGTGGTCAGGATGTGACAATTAAGGAGTGATCTGGATTGAATCCGCGATGTGATGTCGTGTGGGTGCTGTATAGTATGCATAGCGCAGGGAGTCCAATTTTTGAATTGAGATACTCGGCTTGTTGATTGTTAAGTCTGCCTGCTCAGCACGCGTACCACGTTTATGTGTTGAGTTTGGAGTAATTCGTATTAGGATCTCGTTCTTGGAGTGCTCCGCGGCACACAAAGACTGCCAACTTCCGTGGATGGAGGACTCCATATTCCGTACTCCGTAGTCATGTGGGTACGTGACCTCGGGATCGAAATGGGGCCCTTAGCACGTATCAGTCGATTTCAAAGGAATCAAAGATGGACCCTGGTGCACATGACACATGAACCCCTGCGCCACACCGCTGTAGGATGGCGAGGTCCAGACTGTCACTCGATCTACAGTTGGCCACTCGGCAAGGGGGCGACTAGCACCTCGCAAGTGGCGAGCTTATTTTCTTATTAGTCGAAGAATGCTAGCCCTGGGAGTCAATGCCTACGAGTACTCCAAACTTCCGACTCACCTTTAATGCATCAAAGAAATAGGAGTAGAGGGATGATTGTCTGAAGTTTACTCCGAAACGGGAGGAAAGTCAAATCCGAGGTAGGAAGTACGGAGTAGATTAAAAAGGAGTCTTGGAAGGTTTACAGCCCATACTATGTCAACACCCACATATGATGCCTCTGTACGAGGCAATTACACAATATACACACGGTACCACTATCCCTGGCCTGGTTGAAGATCCAATTTCAAGCTTAAAACCTTAGTGTATGGTGTCTACATGCCGTGTCTGTGTACCCAAGAATTAGAATCCACGAGATGTACTCCTCACTCGATACGGGGTAAGATTTTAGTCCATCACAGTTCTCCGGATCATGTGGAGACAATGTAAATATAGAGACGGTCCTTTCTCAATGGGGTCAACCGACGGAGTTGCCGTTGGGGTAAAGAGACCCACCAGCGTGTGATCTGAAGATTCTGACAATAGAGACTGCTTGGGTACCTACTTGCTGTACAAAGGCACAGACCAAGGCACAGAAGACGGAGTACTATGCATACATTGTTGATCTAGGCTAATTATTTGGTGATTGCGTCTATTCCTTGCATCAATAATGTAGACGGACAGAGTGGGAGTGTGGAGTAAAAAAGGCCAAAGTCACCCGCAAGAGAGGCAAAAATAACCAACCAGTACAGGGTTGGCAATTTGATTGGATAGCAGACGAAGAAAAAGAATAACAAAAGGTGATGTCTCACTCGGCTGCGGTTCGGGGGCCTTAGTGCCAAAGACACGTCGGATCGCGCCATTCTACTCAACAGCTCATGTAGCTAAATGGCCTCTTTTTATTTTAATATTTTTAAAATCCCTTTTACGAATTATTGTGTAGCATTGCAATAGACTGTAGAGCCAAGAGGATTCGTATGCTTCCACGCGGCCAAGGGTCTACCTCAGGGCTTGTTGAGATCGAAATAGGTGAACATCGTGATGATTGCCGGTCCGATACGGGGGGACGCTCAGACGCGGTTAGTTTGGCTAGTGTTTAGTGCAGATTGCCACTTTGCTCATTCTGCAAATTCATTTTTGATCTTGATTTTAGAACTCATGTTTTGCCTCGCAATGTGCCCTTGGAAGTTGATATAGTGTCGCCTACGAAGTGTTGCGCATACAGTATACAGTACTACGAGGCGAAGTCAAGAACTGAGCTTACGTATCGGTAGGCAGCCGGTGCGACCCCAGAAATAGAACAAGACCTTGCAGATCCCAAGGCGCGCTAGATCCAGACTCTGCTGCATGAGTGGAACGAAGTATCCGTTTTCCAAGCCATCAGCCCTGGGTGGCTTGCCCCAAAACGTACTCTGCGACAACATAAGATGACCTGTTTCCCTAGACAACGAGTACATTAAAAGCCCTCCCCAGACTTTCGTTTTTTTCTCCTTCTTCCTTCCCTACATATCAATCTACACTTAATCTATCCCTACCATTAATCTCTAATCATCAACATGCGTTTCTCCATCGTCTTCACCACCCTCTCGGCCCTTGCCCTGGCCAACGCCCAAAGCTCCAGCGGCGCTGACACCTCCGCCGCTGCTGAGACCACCGCTGCCGCTCAGACGACCGCCGAGGTAAGTATCAACAAGATACAACACAAACACACACCATGAAACCAAAACACAGCCAACCCATCCCCTCGAATAGTACAGTAACCCTGCCACCCAGTACTTGACTCAGACCAACTCTCTCGGTGTTGTTACCGGCCAGCCCGAGGCTGTCACCAGCCAGGCTAGCGTCATCACCTCCCAGCAGCCCGCTGCCTCCATCCCCGCTGGTCTGACCTCCCCCGTCGCCGGTGTCAGCTCCACCCTCTCCACTGCCACCCGCAGCGGCTCTGCTGCCTCTTCCTCCACTGGTACTTCCACCGGTACCACCACCGACTCCTCCTCTACCAGCACCTCTACTAGCAGCTCCTCCTCCGAGGACTCTAGCTCCAGTGCTTCCGCCTCCGCCAGCGCTTCCAGCTCTACCTCCGACGGTGGTGCCGCAGCCATGGCCACCGCTGGCCCCGTCGGCTTCGGCATGGTCGCCGGTGCCGCTCTCGTCGCCTTCCTGTAAGGGAGTTCACTGATGCTGATCCGTGACGTGATTGTTGCTTCTCCCCTTTTGAGATGTCCATCATGGCCTCATGGATGTGACTGGTGTTGTCATGGACAGTCGCCTATGCCGATTTGGTCATTCGATCAGCGGCAACGAGGGATACGAAAACACGAGCATTGATTTTGTCTTCACTTTGAGTTTTTTTCAGGTTTATCAATGGCCTCGTAATCTGTTGAATCTTGGACAGAGAACCGTTTTGGGCTGATGTGTTGATACACATGGCCAGGCGCACCTGTTTGCCACTTCTTTTCTTCTTTGATCATGATTAGCTTAATCCATACCTGGGTAAATACAAACCCTGTTTCTTGCCACCAATTGTCGCGTTTGATATCAACACAGTAACCACGTATATGGCAGCTGCGTACTGCTTAGTCTCGTAGCACTACAGCTTGCTGCAGTGTGTAATTGCCGTGATGTCCAATCACAATCTCGTCTGTATACAAGTTGCAAGGCTCGACGGTGTTCAGCAGGCTACAGGGGCTTCCAGTGGCAAAAAAAGCTGGTCATTGTAGAATTGGTGCATTTTCATCATGAAGCTTACCCCTTCTCCCTGTACCGATTGATGTTGCAGCATATTGCAAGGAAGGATGGAAGGGCTGAGACAGTCCCAAAGAGGTAATATTGGCTACACGCGAATTCGCGACTGGTCACGTGAGAAACACGCACCGAAGCCGGTTAGTGCGACCTCCACTCAAAACAAACCGTCGACGAAGTAACCATCTGCTTATCTTTGTTGATTGTGGTTTTGAACCTGTGGATCACTTTCACTTGAACTATTTTTACTTTCAATACCAGGCATTCTTTGTTAGTTTGTCTCTTTGTTCAATCTCCTCATTGACAGCTTCGATATGGTGAGTTGGTCTTGAGTGACGACACTACCACACTCGTTCCCCAGCAACCGTTGTATACACCTCGTGCTTTTGAATCTGACATGGGTATCCAGCCGTCGAATATGCGCCGGCTCGCTGCCGACCATGCCGCCTTGCACCGCGACCTTCCGCCGTACTACCTGCAACCTTCAGAGGGTGATGATCTGTCACAGCTCACCATCCTCCTCGCTGGCCCACCTGGCACGCCCTTCGCTCAAGGAATATGGAAGCTCCACCTCAAAATGCCCGATGACTATCCAAAGAGCCCACCCAAGGCAACTTTCAAGACAAGGATATGGCATCCGAACATGGAGGAGCTAAGCGGGGCTGTGTGCGTCGATACCCTCAAGCGGGATTGGCAACCTAACCTGACACTTCGTGATGTGCTGGTGGTAAGTCCTAGCCCACCCCACCAATGACCCGCCCAAAACTCACAACCTTGCTCTCTTAGACCATATCATGCCTGCTCATTTACCCAAACCCCGACTCTGCCCTCAATGCTTCAGCAGGAGCTCTTATGCAGGAGGACTATGCCGCTTTTGCCCACCAAGCCAAGCTCATGACATCCATCCACGCTCCAATTCCTTTGGATCTTCAATCTGCAGCTACAGAGGCAAAGCTTCGGGGTGAAGAGCCGGGTACAAAATTAGATGAACACGACGAGAAAAGTATGCAAGCCACACAAAAGGGCAAACGCGCCCAAGCTACATCAAAAAGAGCCACTCGCAAGACACCTTCAGAACACCTCCCTTCGTCATCACGTACCTCCTCTCATCCCACACCACCCATGTCCGAAGATATGATGAGTGAAGACGAGAATGACCAAGCTAGCGCCAGCAAAGAGAATGACCCCTCATTATCGCCCTTGCCAGTATCTTTAGCACCACCAAGTCCCCGCAAGACCGCATTGGGCAAGCGTCCACTCTCTGTCCTATCCATTCCCTACCTAGAAGAAGACGCCGACATGATGCTCATTGACGAAGACTCCGATGCCGATATCCCAATGACCTCAAACGAACAAAACATCTCAGCAAACACCCGCTCTCGAACCTCTTCTCCCCTCCGCAAAGCTCCCAAACTCTCCATGCTCTCCAGCGGTATCAACGCCACTGGCCGTTTCCGTGACGATATGCCTATCTACGAAGATGTCCCCCAACTACCAATGGCAGATCCCTTCCGGCGCGTCAGCGGCGACGGCAAAGAAAACCACGTCTCTGCCACGCGCAAAAAAGGCGCCTTGAGCCCTTCAAAGACACTTGGAGCAACCCCTCTCTCCCCAGCCCATTCACGCTCCTCCACCCCGCTTCAATCATCAATCCCGGACATTTCTTCCAAAGACCCCAAAAAGAAATCAATGGGTGTACACAAACGCCCGGTGTTCAAGGCGAAGCCTCGCATTGGGATCCGTCGCCTTTGATCGTCCATCATCTACTTGGAGAAATGAGCAATCTCAAAACCCTGTCGCATCAGCATCCTAACGTTAGGATCGGAATCAGGATTCTTGACTTGACGACTTTGCGTCCACCTCCTACCTCCTCCCCCTTAGCTTCCCTCTATCATTAGCGACTTTCTTTGATACCCTTTGGTCAGTTGGATACGTCCGACTCTGACCCTGCATTGAGCGAGGTGCGAGACCTGCATGACGCTGATTGCTTTGCATTGCATTGAAACGGTCGCTGGGCCGGACTGGTTCTGAATTTATCGGAGCTTGGCTTCTGGTTACTGTTTGTCTACGATTGTGATTTGTTTTCGTTTGTCTGTAAACCATTCGGTGGTCCTTTTCTACTTGTTAGTGGTATTCCATATGACAAAATTCAACCTTAGAAGAACCCTGGAAGTCTTTTAGTAAGCTCGAACCTCACATTTATGGCCCTACGCCAGTTCCCAATGCTCTAGATTGATTAATGCCCACCTGGGCAGGCTTGCGTGCGTCTTCTGGAAGCCCTTCACGGCTGGATGGACGTTTACATTACATCCACCCTTGGGTCCATGGATGTCCAGGTGACGTCGGGATTCGAAACTTTCAACGGATTGAGTGAACATGTTTGATAATACCATAAATTATTGGAAGAGCTTTCTGGGACTAACGAGCTAATATGTAGCCGAGGATGCCTCCAAGTATTCCCAGTGGTGAGGCCTAGTAATACAAAATGGCATCAGGGCAAGCTCTGGTGACGATGATTTTCTCCAGGATCAACTAAAATGCTCAGAAAAGACAAACGACCGCTTCGCGCATATAACAGAATAAGTATAGGAATCCCAAAAACACGTCGGAAAGATAGTCTGATCTGTGGTAACCTGATAAGTTCACAAAACTTGTTACCAGGGACTTATCCCCTGATAATGATATTCGATCCGCATGATGGGATGGATTATGTCCGTAGGCGCGCATGAAACAGCATGTTCCACGCGACCGAAGAATCTGCAAGGTGGGCATGCAAAAATATATCCCATGGGGAAGAAAAAAGAAAACGGAACCTATGTCAAGCCTCTACAGAGCGTAGGGGTTGACAGACCGGACAGTGAGGCAACTGAAGTGAGATAATGGTTAGTTTAAATCGTCAATAGGCAAAGATACTGGGTAAACATACGGAGGACTCTTGCTCAAGTCAGTCTTCAAGATAATAGGAACGCGGGTCATCTCGGTGACATCCTGGATAAGATCTCCATCCACTTCGCGCAGCTTGAACAAGCTCAAGTACTTCTCCTTGTTGGTCAACTTGTTCTCAGGCGCATCTCCAGCACCAGAGGCGATCTTGGGATCGGAACGAGTGCGGTGGGGTGCCTGCTGCTGGTGACCGTTGCGGGTGGGCGAGGGTGGCATGCTCTGGGTAGAACGATCGTTCGAATTAAGCGAGACACCAGATGCAAGCTCAGTAATATCGTCCACGTCCTCGTCATCATCGAAGAGGGCATCGACATCGTCGGCGGACATTGTGCCAGTCTCGGTCTGCTTGCGCATGGCCTCGTCACGCTCACGGGCACGCTCACGGGCAGCCTCGGCTTCGCGAGCAGCGGCAGCAGCCTGTGCAGCACGCGAGTTACCAGGCTTAGGACGCTCGTCTTCGGGGATGTAGGCAGAAGATGGAACACCCTTCTCCCAGTAGAGCTCAAGCACACGAGAGTCCTTGCGGAATTCGGCCTTCTTGAGTGGGAGCTGGTCACAGTGTACACGCTTTTCAAAGCCGTACTCAGGAATGAGCACATCAAAGGCGGACTCATAGACGCAGAGCACAATACCCTCGCTAATGAGATCGCCACCAATTCCGCGGCTCTTGCGATCCATGTTACGGCAAGCTTCAATGTGCACGCTCTGCTCCTGGGCATTGAGTGCTGAGTCCTTCTTGTTGTTGCAAAGGTCGGCGGTCTTGGCCAGGGACTCAACATCATCAGTGAACTCAATCGTACCCTCGGAGAGCACAGACTCTAATTGACGGTGCACAAGAACATCGGTATAGCGCCGGGAGGGGTTGGTGAAGTGAGTGTAGACGGGCACGTTCAGCATGTAATGCTGGCGCATTTCATCGGAAGTACCACTGCTGACGAAGTACTTGGCCCGTTGCATGGCCTTGGCGATAAGGGTTTCCATACCCTTGCGGAGATCCACATCCTGGACCTTGCAGAGGGAGCTTTGGAGGCTGCCGCTGCTGCTGGCGTCAATCTCAAACCCAAGACGGTTCATCCGCTCAACGAACAAAGTGAGGCGACGAGGGTTGGGTGAGAACTGGCGACGCAGGAATGCCTTGTCGGGCATGGCATTGAAGAGCTTGCGGGCAACGAAGAAGTTGGCCTGGTGGCTGAGTTCCTCAACGAGCTCATGCGCCGGGGTTGATTCAAAGATGTTGTACTCCACCGGAACATTCTCATCATCAAGCTGTTGAAGCAGACGTTGGACAGGGACGTTGGTGACCCGGTTACCGAAACGTGCTTCACGGAATTTGCCAGCAATGTTCTACAAGGGATGTTAGTATATGTCATCGAATCGCGGAGATAAGAGAGTCACTTACGTGTAGCAAGTGGATGTTATCGGCAGGAATACCACTGGTGTTGGCATCGGCTTGAGCTCCGACAAGTGCGTTGACCTGTTCGTAGTCGAGGCGACCGGCGCTCTTGATGATACCCTTACCAATCCAGACATCGTCATCCACAATGCCAGTAGTAGGGTCGGCCTTGAAGACGACACTGACGGTGAGACGGTCCTCACCAGGAACGAGAGAGCAGAGCTCAGTTGAAACACGAGTGGGCAGCATGTTCATGACACGATCAACCAGATAGACAGCAGTACCGCGCTTCTTGGCTTCACGGTCCACTAAGGAGTTACCCTTGACGAAGTGAGCGATGTCAGCAACGTGAACACCGATCTCGATCTTGCCATCATCAAGCTTCTTGACATGGAATGCATCTTCAAGGGACTTGCTCTCGGCGGGGTCAATCGTGAAGATGGTCTCTTCACGGAAGTCATGTCGGGAAGCAAGGGCATCGCCCTCCGCAGAGACAGACCAATCCTCCCAGCCGATGCTCTTCAGTACAGCATCAGAGAAATCGTCGGAACCGAAGTTGTTGTCACGGAGCAAGGCGTCTGTTTCAACGCGCAGGTCACCCATTTCTCCAAGCTGTTCGACGAGTGTACCGAAGGGGTGCAGAGAAGTGATAGGCCATCTTTTGATAGAGGCAACAAAGATACGGTTGGCGTAGTCCTGGTGCTTCTCAACAAAGTCACGGGGAGCCTGCTCTGTGGGGATCGCAATCAAAGGAACACGCTTGTCGGTAGGCTTGAACCAGACAATCTTGGGCTTGTCCTGGTGACGGTCATTGTGAGAACGGCCATGGGCACCATCTCTGGCTTGCCGCTCGGCCTCTTGCTTCTCCTTCGTAGCCTGGCTACTGGGACGTAAGAGGCCCAGGGTTCCTGAGAACATCTGACCTGCAACACGCTCAATGACTGCAACTACGTGACCGGCGTACAGGGGCTTCTGCTCGTCACTGATCTCATCTTCTTCACACAAGAGAAGGCTCTGACCTTCAACCTCCACGTCGTCGTTCTTCTTCTGGGTGGGACGCTGGCGCAAACTGCCACGGCGCCGAATGCTTCCATCCGGACCGACTTCTTGTCTATCGCCAGTGGAGTCGGAGCGACCAAGCTTGTCGTTTCCAGCGTTGCTGTTGGAACGAGCATCGGTGATGTCCTTGCGCTTCTTCTTCTCCTCCTTCTCCTTCTTCTGAGACCACACTTCATCAACATCAAGAAGTTCGATGGCAACAAAGTCACCCTCAAGGGCACGGTTGCGATCCTTACTTCCACAAATGAAGATGTCGGCGTCCAAGTCATCAGTGGTCACGTAAGCGTCGGAGCGGTTCTTCTTGTTGACGCGGAGAACACCGGCGACCAATTGTCCGTTGCTAAGAAGCGCAGGGAGGTTTGCCTGGGGAAGATAAGGAGTGAAAAGAGTCTTCCGCTGCTGCTGCTGCTGTTGCTGAACAGACATCTGCGGTGGGGCGTGTTGGCTTGCCTGAAGACCACCCATACCCTGGCCGTTTTGTTGCTGGAGCGCTTGAAGCTGCGCGACCTGGATGGGGTTCAGTTGCTGGTTGTTGAACATCTGAGGAGCCATCATGACTTGGCCCTGGGGGAGTTGAATGAGTTGAGGCTGGCCAATCTGAGGCTGGCCTCCGCCATAAGAGAACGAGCCGATTGAGCCCATCGACTGGTTCATCGAGCCGCGAGAGCGGTGGCCAGGCTGGAATCCACTCTGTTGCTGACCGGGCCTCTGCTGATCTTGACCTTGGCCTTGACCTTGAGTGTTCGGCTGGCGCCAGTTGCCCTCGAAGTTTCGCGAAGACGACCGAGCATGACCGGATTGACTGCCTCGGCGCTGGTTATCGGTCTGAGCGGCAGGTGCTTCACTAGCCTGAGGGAACTGGAAACCACCAGCACCGCGACCAGATAAAGAACCTCGGTTGTTGCCGCCAATAGCCATCGATTGACTGCGGCCGTGGCCACCCGCTCGCATGTTACCGGCACGTTGGAATCCGAGCCCTTGAGGCGCCGGTGAGGCGCTGTTCGCGGGCTTGTCATCTGAAGAGGACTGGTTATCAGAGCCACTTGCGCCAGGCGCAGGGGCTGGGAACTGGAATCCTGAAGCGGTGCGTTTCTGCTGAGCTAGTTCGGCGGCCTTCTTGGCCTCGGGAAGAGCAAGTGAGTGGCGGCGCTGGTGACCACCCCCAGGGGGACCTCCACGACCACGACCACCGTGTCCGGCGTTCTCATTCTTGTGGTTGGTGTTCTGACCCTGCTGGTTGTATTCAGCGTATCCCGATGCACCCGAAGAGGGAGCAGGGGGCGGGCCCATGGGAAGGCCTGGTAGGGCTGACTGGTTTCGGCGGTGCGAGTGTTGGTTGGGCGCGTTCATTTGTACTCCAAGCTGTTGCTGCTGTCCCCCTTGTGGGAATTGGAAAGCGTTCACTTGCTGTGGGGAGACACCACCCATTTGAGCACCGGGTTGGAATGAGGGCACCTGGCCCAATTGTTGGGGCTGTAAAAGTCCCATGTTAACGTATTGTTGGTGTGTCGCAGCAATTTGTTGCTGTTGCTGCTGGAGCAACTCAATCTGTTGTTGAATAGCCAGTTGTTCCACTATGAGTCGCGAGTCAGCGGGAATTGACCTGGGATATAGAATGGGGTTCAATAATGGTCACTTACTCATAAGAGGGGTGAGCTCAGATGGACTTCTCCGGTGAGCAATATGGAACTTGCGGCCACCAGGGCCTTGAGGCCCGGATTGACTTTGCTGATCCATGATCCCGAATGATGAGAGCTGGCAGTTGTTGTAGAATGTATGTGGCTTGGGATGTATTCGGTGACGGGAGAGACTGGGACTGTGCCAAAAGACAAATAGACCGAGTGATAGGAGTCACAGGCCGACCAAAAGGAGTTTGTATGTGTGGACTGAAGTCTGAATACGCAAAATGTCCTGCAGCAACAAGGAATGGATTAGTGAAACTGAGACAAGAAGAGAGGCGAAGTTCTCAGGAGAGAAAGAGAGGGACGACCGATCCAACAACGAGGATGGAAAGTATCAGTCTCAAGGAAAGGACAAAACAAATGGAAGTTGCGATAAGCGGACGTGTTTTCTTCGCTCAGGGGAAAGAAGTAAACCCCACTCGATGACCTCAGAAACCACAACAAAGAAGCAAGGGCAATTTAAGCCAGGTGAAACCATTAAAGCCACATGTGTCAAGTACAAAAGATATTCTCTTACCTGCAAGATGACACTAATGACAACCTCCGAGCCGTAGCATTCCAAAATGACGTCTGCTATGTCGAAGGTGGGATGATCGCCCGTTTTTTTTTTTTTTTTAGTTTCTCCTACCAACCAATATGAGGATGGACGACCAGAGAATCAATAGGGATTCAGGCCAATTGTCTTCGACCTGGGATTTGGTTCGGAGCAATCAGGGTGATAACTCGAGACAAGGAGTTGGAAGGACCGGAGCGGATGAAGCTGTGGCAAGCACGACTTGACACCCGACAATGGGAATCGACGAAAAGTACCTCGATAGAGGACCGGTTAGGTTAGACTTTTGGAGACAAGGGAGCTTGCCAGGGTTGATTCCCCAGATGACAGGGAATCAGAGTTGATCCCCGTAGAGAATGACAGCGGATACTGAGATTATAGGAATAGACGATGAGGACATCGACTGATTCGACTCGAAGGAACGAGGGGGAGAAGGTAGGGAGATGAGGGAGAGAGAGAGAGAGCAGAGGGGGAGAAAGGAGAAGTGCGGTGATGCGATACAAAGGCAGTCGACGTGTGGGGTACCAGAAGAACGGTATCGGTATTGGAAATGACCAAACATCGATTAATTACGATATCGAGGGTACTCTTGGGTACTTTTGCCCGGTCAATCTGGGTAAATACCCGAACCGTTATCTTCCATACCTCGTTCCAGCGGGAAGCCATGGGTGATCGTCTACACACTTCATCATCCTGATGCATCCGTTGGCGCTCATGTGCGTTTAGAGGATTGTGATTTAGCTACTGTTCAGTACAGGCTGAATTGTTGGATGGCTGATGACGGGTAATTCGTAGATTGAACCAGGCCCTTCTTTTTGACAGGGGGTTTTTTTCTCTCTCGTCTCCAGTACATTAAAGATACAGAACAGCTAGTGGTTGGTGGACTCGAGACCCTTGAGCCCACACGGTGGAAGTACGATACGCAAACTACGGGAGAAGCTGTAAGTATAGTCAATTATTCAGACAATGCAGAAGCACTCGTTCTACTTGCACTCGAAAAGAAAGTAACATCAATCGACAGAAACAGTCGAGCTCGAAGTGGATGATGCTCACAATGATGTAAAGATCGTGAACCAGGGAACCGCGGGCTGTCGTCTCCGCCCTACAGGATCGCTGACTCAGCGGTTTCTGCCCATGGTAATTTATTTCCCTTGGGCTTCAAGGACGCATTGAATCGAGCACAGGTACGTTGGAACACTTAGTCTGCTGCCTCAATGTTGACTCTGAGATAGCTCTCAAACCTCATGGAACCCCCCATCTTTTAGAGTTGACGCGCCAACGTCAAATCTCATAGGCGCGTAAATCGATTACCTTCCCACCGAAGCTTTGATTGCTTGAACCCGCATCACACTGGTCTATTGTATGCATTGTCATTCGATTGAGATTGAATGCCTTTCAATTAACCTCCTCCCAAGTCTTTCATTCCCCGGAACTTTCACTTTGTGATCTACCATCGTTTCTCAAGTCACTTCGAGCTTAGGGTCCCTGGCATGACTTGATCACCTCGCACCCTGTACACTTGTTCGCCGTGCTCAACCCCCAGATCTCGTCAGCCTCCAAGATATTTCTTACCCCCTCCAAGCTTTGTCGTATCCCACCTCTCGGCTCGGCTCCAATCCTTCTTCGCCTCTGCAGTCTACGCGCCCCCGTGGAGAGCCCTCGAACCTCCGCCAACCGTTGAGATACCCAATCAAACCATATTTGGAAGAAACCATACCTTTTGCTCACTTTCGGTTCCCCCCCACCATGACTCGCTATCAAACTCACGCTCCACCACCCGTGGACAGCCCTTCCAAACAGCTCATGCTAGATCTCGTCAGAGATCTTGAGCAAGTCCGGATCTTCGACGAAGACCTCCGAAAGGTCCACGCCTATGAACGGAAATCATACTATGAGAACCTCGACAAGGTCGACCGCGACCGCGAGGCAATCCACACAGCTGCCCTCGACGAAGTGGAGGCTGCACGTACCCGTGTTCGAGAGGAAGCTGTAACGACACTAAACGATCACATTCGCGCCGAGGAAGAGAAACGACTACAAGAGGAGGCCGCTCTTCGCAAGGAAAAGGAACGTGTCGAGCGCGAAAAGGCCGAGAAAGAACGTGTTCAACGAGAGGCGGCCGCGCGCGCCGAGGCCGAGCGCAAAGCCAAGGAGGAAGCTGCACAGAAGGCCAAGCAAGAGGCGGAAGCCAAGGCAGCTGAAGCCGAACGAGCACGCAAGGCTGCTCTTGATGAAAAGCTGCGCAAAGAGCGAGAGCAAGCCGATGCCACGAAACGCAAAGAGGCCGAAGAGGCCCAGAAAGCCAAGCAGGAAGCTGAACAGCTGGCTCAAACAAAGGAGCAAAAGAGCATTGGGGCTGTATCCTTGTCACCAGAAGATATTCAAATTCACCAACGCTATGTGGAACTACACAAGACCCTGAAGGAAATGCGCAAGTGGCTCACTGGCATGGCCAAGGGCGAGCCCGCTCTCAAGAAGGCCATGGGAGACATGCGTCGTTCGATCAAGAAGTCCGTCGGACAACTTCGAAGTGGAACCGGTGCGAACAAGAACCAGATCAACCAGATCAAAGCAGACCTTCAAAACGCCTTGACTTTTACTCAACCGGAGGTGGACATCGCCAAGTTTATCGCCTTTCCGCCCCAAGAGCTGACAACCTCGGAGAATAAAGCACCTGCTATGTTGATCTACGGACTGAACGTCTTCTCCAAGAGCATGATCTCTTCACTTCTCGCAGAAGCAGCGATCAAACAGACACACGCGGAGCCTATTGGAATCATCGCAGCTCAAATCTTCTCTTTCGACATCTTCACCTACAAGGGCCTCCACATGTCCGATATCCTCTGGGCCAAATACCGAGTCGTCTGCCCCGCGTTATGGGGATTCACCGGCAACGACAAGACCGAAGGCGGCCGCCGCGCCTTAGGCTGGTGGCGCTCTCCTGATACCGACACCTGGATCTCCGAACAAAACCACATGGACCGCATGACCGCCCTCGGTGCAGGATATGCTGCCATCACCCTCCGCAATTTCGGAAAGACGACCCGCCAAAATCCCTTCCCCAACACCTTGTTCTGGGCCACAATGAGCAAGATTCTGGCCATCCCTCCTGCAGAATTGCAAGAGACACAGATTGCCCTGCTAGCGGCTCTTCTCCGGTCATCCGGAGAACGGATTCTGGGCTTCTTCGGGCAATTCGGCCTTGCTCTCATGCACCATGCGATCATTGAACTCCCTCGACAGATCGAGCGAGAAAGCATGGCACTCACGCAGTTGAGCACTCTGAAGGAACTCTACATGCGGGAGAAGAACATTCTCATTTGATTTGGGCTGGCTGAGCCCCGGCGTTCGAAATACGGATATTTCTAGGAGTTGCACGATCCCCGGCGGGGAGTGCTGGAGGCTTTACTTCCACAGGTTGTGTTAGGACTACCTGTCAGACGGCCCTTGTCGCCGAATATTACCATACCCCACGAGTCATGTGTGGGCTTTCCAATCTGTGCATTTATGTGATAGCATACACGTTAGTACAAGTATCCAGGAACATCATACCTTCGCATGTACAATTAGAATTTGGAATTATACAAATCCAACTGAAGTCATCCGAGGTCTGTGCCAGTATCAGGCCCCCAACATCGGTATCATACTTAACCTTCAAGTATCCCACCATCTCCCACCATTAATTCACGAGTATAGCACTTATCAACTCGCCTTCTAAGAACCACTATTGATCACAAAATGTCGCTACTTTTGAGAAGATCCATGCCTAAAGTTTCACTCGTGGCCCAGACACGATCTATACCGGGTCGACCTATCCTCGCTCCGACCACAACAGCGTACCGGACCTTGCCCAATACCCAACGAACCTCTCCCTTCACTTCAAAGGCGTCAGACCCGAACAAAAGTATACAGACGCCCACAGACCGCCCTGGGCCTAAAACCACGGATACATCAACCAAGGTCAACTCCAGTGATGGTACGTCGGGACCGGGTGACGCCGGGTTCGAGCCGGACATGCCGACTGCGAGTCTAGAATCTTTGGGTATTGGGCGGAACATGAAAGTGTTCTTATTTGTGGTTCTGGGTGTTTTTGGGTCCATCGAAACTTGGTTCTGGGTCAAGGCGTTCTGGATTTGGTGGAAGAAGGATGCCGATGATCTTGAGTAGAGATGAGGTTGAACGAGAGCTCTTTCGTCAATACACATAGATAGGCCTGATGTACGTATTAAGAAAGATGGTAGTACATAATTTCCCCCACCCATAATTATTCAAGCATGATAGAGAAGCAGCAGGTCTGCCGTTGGCCTTGTCTATATGTGCAATCGATGATCGTCTCTAGAGCACTTGAACTAGGAAGATCGAGCCGGTCCGAAGTGCATGATCGACAATTCTATGCTGCATCAGGAAACCTGTGCACTGGCTGGCGCCTAGACGTGGGATCTACAGATGCGTGGACAGCAATACCAAGCGCCAACGCAAGCATCGCCACCAGGTAACAATTGGAACCACCGGGGCCCTCTGGCAGGCCATGGAGTAATACTCCGCAAAAGACGAGATGAAACACTCGGGCGATCTGCAGCTCGGTCGCAAGGGAGAAGACCGGCTATCATGCGAGCCGAATCACCGCATTGGAGCAGAAAGCGACATGACCAGGATCGGTTCAGAGGCTGTGTAGGAACCACAATGTCCGAGCGAGCATTCAATGTCTTCTAAAGATGCAATTGCCCCCGTGGAATTCGCATAGAAGGATCTCTGAGCGTCGAGACCCTTGGTCCAATAGTTCTTCGCCCTGTGGATTTCCTCCCAATTGGACATCCCAAAGTCCATCTTGAATGCTTCTGGACCTGAATGCTTCTGGACCTCTGGATGGCGGCAAGGTGACATCATGAATTGAGGCGATACCAAAGGGCGGCTCTTGGCGTTAGATCTCTGAAGGGTCTCGGGAGCAATTGGGGTCCGATGTGGGGAACATTCCAACAAAGGAGTATCACAGATCACTGTCGCACTACATACGAGTATGAGGTAGGAAGAAACGGGGCCATGTACGGAGTAGATTTCGAAGTGAAAGAAATACTACGGAGTATGTAGGAGATCTCAAAAGGGGAACCCTAAAATAGCATGAGCGGTGCAAATGATAGGCTCCCCCCTAAACTCAGGGACCAGCGGGGCCCAAGACCCTGTCAGGGCCCAAGAGCTGCTTTTCCCCCGACCTTTCCGCTATTTTGGGTCTTTCCAAGGGCTCTTCTGTTTTGCTTTTTTTCTGACGTACAGTCGTTTTTAAAACCCCACGTCGCTCCTTTTTTCCCTTGACTCTCCTTTGTTCACACGCCAATTCCACACTCTCTACAATGCGTGCTACCGGTCTTGTTTCCCTTCTTTTGGCCGCCGCGCCAGCCTTGGTGTCCGCTAAGGGTACTCTTGGTTTTTCCCTCGGTGACAAGAATGCCGACGGTACCTGCAAGTCGACCAGTGACTATGAGGCCGACTTCGATGCCCTGAAGGACCTGTCTACTCTGGTCCGTACCTACTCCGGTACTGAGTGCGACACTCCCCAGAACATCCTGCCCGCTGCTAAGAACAAGGGCTTCAAGGTCGTCCTGGGCATGTGGTAAGTCGCGAGAGCTTCTTCCTTTCTCAATTGAGATGCTAATGTTGCACGCTATATAGGGTTGGCAAGCCTACCGACACCAACGATCTGCTGTCCGAGCCTTCCTTCGCGGGCGACTGGTCCGCCATTAAGAAGGCCATCCCCGGTCACGAGGACGTCATCCACGCCATCACCGTCGGTTCCGAGACTCTCTACCGCGGAGACTTGACCGGACCTCAGCTCCACACCTACATCGCCCATGTCATGAACGAGGTCCCCAAGGGTGTCTTGGTTGGTACCGCTGACAGCTGGAACAAGTTCGCCGACGGCACCGGTGACGCTCTTTTCACCCAGGAGCCCATGGTGACCTACGTGTAGGTGATATTGAGGCTTCACATAGGATGACGCTAACCTCACTACAGCTTGGCCAATGCCTTTGCTTACTGGCAGGGTACTGCCGCCGACGAGGCCCACGGAACTTACTTCAAGGACATGTCCGGTGCCATCGAGCACATTCAGAAGATTGCCGGCGACAACGCCAGCAAGATCAACATCGTTAACGGCGAGACTGGCTGGCCCACCGATGGCGGCTCCGACTATGAAGCTGCCAAGGCCGGCACCAAGAATGCTGAGACCTTCTGGAAGAAGGGTGTTTGTGGTATGCTTAACTGGGGTGTCGATCTCTTCTACTTCGAGGCCTTTGACGAGTCATGGAAGCCCGATTCCAAGGGTGACAACGGCCAGCTCAAGGACGAACAGCACTGGGGTCTCTTCACTGCTGACCGCAAGGTTAAGTTCGATACCACTTGCAAGCAATGATCGAGTATCCCTGCTTTTTGAATGGGGTTCTCGTAGAAAGCTGTGATTGTTGTCTTTTTTAACATTTTTTTATCTTTCAGACTGTACTCATTTTATGGGGATTATTGTTCACTGGAAATATTATTTAGTTCCAAAATCCCACTATTGAAGACCAATCGTTCTTCACAAATGGAGAGCCCGAAATTGCAGCGATTAGTCATGTAAATACGGTACTGTCAAACCATGGTTCCGTTACCCCTGAATAGACTCCCCCGCGAACCATTCCTCTCTTTGTTTACTCCGTACAGTGGTACACTTCTGTGGATGAAGTCGATGACTGGTGTAGCAAGGGGCTAACAGTCCAGTGACAGGTTAGACACATCTCGAACAATTGACTGTGTAAGGCAAGGGTCTTTGGAAATGCTCTGTAAAACAGACAACTCAACGGCCACGCTAATCGAGTAGTTAGAGGCCGTGGATTCCACTTGGGCCTATTGTACTCTGTACACCGCATTAGCACGTATTACCCACTCTCTAGTAGGTTACCAGTACACCGACGATCCCAACACCCGTGACGTCCTAAGACCTTTTTTTCCCCTTAGTCTTCTCGTCCTTGCGTGTATGTACGACATGGTTCAGACTTGATCGTCTTTCTTTCCCAGTATCTCCAGCTAGTACAACGGCAAAAAAACAGAAGAGACAGCCTGTCCACCGACTCGTTCCAGGTTGTCTAGCCCGTGATCTTCAATTCCCGTCGGATTTCCATGCGTCAACATTCTGGACGATAAGCGGAGCGGCAAGCAAGTGCTTGCTGCAGGAGTCGACACGGAAGGTGTGTGAGTTATTTCAATATATCGCGCTTGCCCGTTGCTCTTGGAGACCAGATATACGCGAATTGAGCTCCCCTGCTGATTGCCACGCGATTCTGGCCTCATTCTCCAACTTCCCCGTCTCAATCGCATCTACCCCTCCAACTATGCTGACTCCATTATGTTCAATGGCACTGCAGATTTAGAACATCCAGTCTCTTCCGCCACTTCGGCGTCATCTCCGCCGTTCCTTTCGCGAGATCCCCGGACCCGTGACCAATCGCGTCTTGCGCCTTCACTACTTCTGTCATCTCCGCCATCTGGCAACTCGAGCCCGTCTACTGTCGGTTCCCCAGGTCAACGAGCTTCTCCAAATATCGGTCTCGACCCTCCACCGCTCCCTTTTCTCTCCTCATACCGCGGAGCCGAAGAATCCCAGGCCTCGTCACCGGTCAATCGGAGGGCAGAAAGTAGTATCTACTACACGACCGCGTGGGGTTCTCCGTATGCAGCACCAAGCACCCGGAGATTGTCAGTGACCCATAGCCAACTCACGGGCCTCAATCTCGAATCCGGTCCCGACTCGCCAGTATCGTCGGTAGCCAACCATACCGAATTCCGGAGGTCGATTACCGCGAACGACGACACACTCGAACCCGTCGACCGTGATATTGATCAGAACGGAGAGAAGTCTATACGGGACTTTACGCAAGATTGGATCAATCAGTACCTGACTGGGCAGCCTAGAACGGAACGCAGCAATTGGCTAAGCGACGACTCGGGTAGTGAAGCACCCTCGTTCTTTACTGCGAAGAATCACCTTGCGGACGACGCATCTGACGATTGGCTTGGTCTGGAAGACGACTATCGCACCGAGGAATTGTTAAGGACCCCGACCCTCTCTGATTTCGCTGGGAGAAAAGTTACTGCCCGTGCGAAAGTCAAGAATACGTTGCATAAACGCGCCGATACTCTGCGCCAGGAGGACTTTTGGGGCTTTGCATACGACAAAGAGGCAAACAACAACATGTCAGAATCAAATCACACACAGCCTACCGCGGAGACGAGTTCTCCGGTTGAAAAGCCGCTTCCACCGCCTCCGACAAATGCGACAGAAGACGACCCACAGGCGGATGGACGGCCTCCATTAAAGACGCAGGTCTCTGAAATTAGTAGATCCGCTACCCAAACACCACGGCGGAGGAAGAAGCTTAATTGGCGTGGAAAGGCATGCATCATCGAATTGCCACACGAAGACAAGAGAGGCTCAGATGAATCTGGCCTGCGCCTTTTGACTCCAGCCGATGTTCAAGAACGGATGCAAAAATGGGAGGAGGAGGGACATGATATTCGCGGATTCACCATTGGTGATTCCGAGGATCCTTCGGAGACGACGGAACTAGGAGGTCTCAGTCGACCTTTGTATCCTGAGCCATTTGATTTATACGAAGAGTCAAAGGCGCAACAGCTTGTCGTCAACTTCCCTGACCGGGCCAAGTGGCAGTCCTACATCACCGAACTGCAGGAAGAAAAGCTACGGGCTCTTGGAGTGTCATTTGGTGAAGATGAACCCGCCGAGTCTATCTCGCCCGACTACTCGGTCAATCAGAGCGGGACGCCATTCCCGGGCCTTGTCGCATCACCGCCAATTCCTACTGCCTCTGCAGCGAGCAACCCGATGGGTCATATTCATCCATTCTCGCCTCACTTCAATCAATCATCGATGCCTACCCCCGGGGCCATGGGTGCATTGGCATCCCCCGCTTCTCAGTTCGGTATGCAGACACCTTTCATGGGCGTCGAGCAGAACATGATGGGAGGCTTCCCCTTCCAGTATCAGCCCACACCTCCCGCTCAGGGCTCCATGACCCCTCAAGGGTTTATGAATGCCCGGCAAGTAAGTGGCTCTGCTGGCCAGGGACCAATGGGCAACTTTGCCTCTATGCTTTCCCCGGTCTCTCCACTCCACGAACAAGCTGCTTTCAACCCTGGATTCAATGACAAGGGTGGATTTGACGATCAATTCGGCAACAACATGCGCCAGGATGGCCTGCAATACCAACCCCCCAAGACCCCTGTTAACGGACACCCCGATCATTTCCATACATCAAACGTCGAGATTGCTCACCCTACACCACGGGGACATGGTCACAATTTGAGCGAATCATTGCAGAGAGGATTGGACCAAATGACACATACCGATTATCATTTGGAAGACTCAATCGATCGTCAGTTGGAGGATGACTACCGCGATGTCAACCATGCGGGCCTGGATGCCAGTATGCTGAAGTCGCGCTGGGGAATGCCAGAGAACGAGCATAACCCCCAGAACGCTTTCGCTCAACTTCACCATCCCCACCAGTACTTTGGAGATCAATACCAGCAACAAAACGGCCAGGATGGCTCTGATCTTGACACGAACCCCAGTGTTGCGGGTACGCCTCATACCCGTCAGGGCGGGTGGCACGACCCCCAGCCCAGCGGAAATTACCAGAGAGGACACCAGCAGCAACTATCGATCTCATCGCTCAACGTTGAAGCGAAGGAGTTTAATCCCTCGGCGTCTTTAAATTCTCAAGCCGCGCCACTGGCAAGCGATGCATTCCAATTCAGTGGTATGGGCGAGCAAGGATTTGGCTTCGCTCCACCTCAGCCCTTCGCCCCTGGTAACAACCTGGATGGAGCAGCGGATCAAACCCCAGACCAAAAGCCTCAGAGTGGATTCAGGTTCTCTGCCGCCTCGTTCAATGTTGACGCGCCTGTTTTCAACCCTTCTGCCAGCCTCGCCTCAAATGTCAGCAATGAGCAGCCATCGCCAAACCGGACCAAGATCTTCGGCGACATTGATATCGATGAGATCTCTAAGCCTTCTAAGGCGTCGAAGGCAATCCCTATTGTCCGACCTGATGAGAACGAGCAAGGAGATAACGAGGAAGGACCAGTTGCCGAGGACGATAGTCATGGTCGCCCTGTTCCCACCGACCGTCACAAGCGTGCGCGCCGTGGAGCTGGACACGCTGACGGCGAGGCTAGATGGAGCATCTCGACCAATCCTTTGGGTGAAACTGGCAATGTCCAAACTTCCGCATCCCCCCACGGAGTTGCCGAGGGCAAGGAGAATGCTGTGCCCGCTGATCACCCAATTGACCGACGAGGCACCCCGGCAAGCGAAGCTACCACCTGGACACTGTTCGATGCCAAGAATGAAGCTGAGAATCGATCCCTTGCCGGCTCTCCTATTCGGGCAGAGCGGGCTCAGAAAGCCTCGGATGCTGGAGAGGCGACTAAGAACATTATTATTGAGGAACGTGAGCCAAAGGCACCGGCTGCGGGAGATGATACTTCTGTAACTGTTTCCAGAGCTACTGAACATGCTCCCCACGCGTCCAAGAGCTCCGTAAAGAGCACCGGGCTGTCAGCTACTGCACCTGCCTTCGAGTTCAAACCTGCTGTTGCCGGATTCGTCCCAACGACGGTCGATCCTTCCAGCTTCGCGGAGCCGAAGAGAGCGGAAGAGAAGCCTGTCGATACTCCACCAAAACAGGCTGGACTTATGGCTTCTCGTTTCGCTGCTGCTAGTCCACCAAGCAAGCGTTCTGAGCCTCAGACCACCACCCCGGCTCGCGATCAAGCTCAGATCATCACCCGACAGCCCAAGGACGACTCAAGTCCATGGGACTCCGAGAGCGACTCCCCCGACGATGCGGAGCTGAACGCCATCATGGAGCAGCTCAACGATGACTCCGATGTGGGCATCGAGCGCCACATGACTCCTTTCAAGACAATCCACGCCACTCCCTTCCAACCCCGTCAGCAAAATCTCACGGAGTCGATGGGTGGTCCCACAAAGGAACAGCGATTCGGTTCTGTGGAGGCCCGGAGCGAAGCCCCCAGCCCAAGTCCCGGTGGTGCTCCCAAGTACAAGCTTGACATTCCCCGGCTTGGCTCTGACGTTGATGCCAATAGCAACGCTACTTTCTCTCCACAGAAGAGTCTTATCTCCCGTCTTCAATCCCCTGTGCGCCACTTGGTCACTGAAAACGACCACGTCAGTGACTGGGATGACATGATCTCTGCTGGAGAAGATGAGAAGTTCATGAACAGAAACCGCTTCTTCGACCGCCGCATCAACGACCTTGTTGGGTCTGCCATTGATGACAAATTGGGTCCCATGGAGCGTGCTTTGGCTGTCATCCAACAATCTGTAGCTTCTATTGCCACCGGCACTGCCAGCCGCAGGGTGTTCCGCGATACATCGGCCGAGATGGAGGATAGTGATGCCGATGATGAGGAAGAGGACGACATCGAAGAGCAGTCAGTTCGCGATCGCTCGCCCCACAACATGAGAGAGCGCAAGCTTGAGATGCTGAAGAATGTTGTTATGGAGGCTTTGGTCACTCATGATATTCCCCAGCGTATCGCTCCTCATTCCAGCCACAGCGAGATGTCCCAGCTGAAGGAGAGCATTGCCGAGCTCCAGGCTCTAACAATCAAAAAGCTCGCTCAGGATCCCGTCGGTGACATGCGTGAGATTCTCGAGGAGACAATGGCCAAGCAGCTGGCTCAGCAGGCTGCTCTGCAGACCCCGCGTCTGTCTGAAGCCGAGGAAATCGGTGCCGACAGCCTGATGCTCCAGATTGATGGACTCAAGACCATGTTGCGCCTCGCCGATGAGCGTGCCGAGCAGGAGTATAACGACCGCCGACAGGCACAGGATTCTATGAATGAGCTTCAGCGTCTGCTCAAGTTTGCAGAGGAAGATGCCGCTCGTCACAGTGCTGCTGCCGAGGATGCTGAGTCTCGTCTTCTTGCATTCAAGGAAGAGAAGATTCCCTACTTTGAGAAGATGCAGTTCCGCACCGAGTCTCTTTCCGAGGAAAGTGAGACCCTCAAGGTCACTATCGCTGAGCTTTCTACGAAGAACATTGCTCTTGAAGGTACCCTGGATGAATACCGTGTCTCCAGTGATAGCTTCCGCCGTCAGCTCGAGACCACCAAGGGCGAGAACCAGTCTCTTCACGAGACTGTTGACAATCTGAGAACCCGCATCGAGGATAGTATGGTCTCTCGCCAGAACCTCACTGAGAAGTTTGATCGTCTTCAGGATGACATGCTCAGCGTTACCGCCGACATCACGCGTGACCAAGCTGCTTGGCGCAAGAAGGAGCAGGAGCAAAGGGCAAGCTACAACGAGCTGCGCGCCTCCCACTCTCGTGAGATGCAATTGCGCCTCAAGCTCGAGGAGGACGTTGCCATGTTCGAGAAGCAAGAGCGTGAAGCCACAAAGCTGAGGTTTATCCAGGAGCAATCCCAGCAGGAGAACATTCGATTGGAGGAGTTGGTCAACAGCCTGCGATCTGAAAACCACGACCTGCAACTGAAGTCGGCTCGCTTCGAGCGTGAATTCACCGAAGCCCGTGAGAGCAGCCGCGTCGAGATTCAACGCACCCGCTCTTCAATGGAGGCGGACCTGGATGCTGCCAACAGCCAAGTCAACATCGTGCGTGCTGAGCTCGAGGCTCAGGTGATTCGCTTGCAAACCCAGCTTGAGAACAACCGCATGGATACCGATACTGCCCGGGAACGCTACGAACTTCTCCTCGAGGAAGCCAAGGACTCCAAGGTCACCGCTCTAGCTGCCAAGGACCTTGCCATTGATGAGACCCGCAAGATGCATGAGCGTGTTCTTAATGACTTGCGTGAACGTCACGCACGCGCTCTGCACAACTCGTCTGAGGATCGCGCCCGTGGCGAAAACCACAACACGGAGCGCATGGCATTGTCTGAGGAGAAGGCTAAGCACTTGCAGGAGCGCGTGAACCACCTCGAGGAGAGACTTGAGATTGCCCAATCTGCTGCCCGTGCTGCTGCTGAGGCAGCTCACAGTGCCAAGGCAAGCCCTGCTTCAATTCCTGTTCCCACTGCTGCACCCTCCCACTCGCGCTCCACCCCATCGATGTCCTTCAGTAAGGGCTCAGAGGAACCCGAGAGAATTTCCCCTCAAGCCCTAAGGGAGTCTATTTTCGTGCTTCAGGACCAGCTCCAGCAACGCGAGACACGCATTGAGGAACTTGAGCAAGAGGTTTCCACCATAGACAAGGATGCTCCCAACAAGATCAAGGAGAAGGATACCGAGATTACCTGGTTGCGCGAGCTCCTGGGCGTCCGTATCGATGATCTGCAGGACATCATCCAGACCCTCTCCAAGCCCACTTTCAACCAGCATGCCGTCCGCGATGCAGCTATCCGTCTCAAGGCGAACCTTCAAATGCAGCAGCAAGAAAAGGAACGCCTCACATCAGGCAACCTTCCTTCGCTCTCCGATCTCGCTGCCTCGCCCCGGTCCCTTCCCTTAGCCGCAGCTGCAGCCTGGGGAAACTGGCGCAAGGGCCGCGAGTCCAACTCAACCACCACCGACTCTACCCCCTCCAAGCCCAGTAATGCAGGCACCTTCCTCTCAGGACTACTGACACCCCCGAGCTCCCATGTCCGACAAAACGCCCCCGGTCAACAGATGAGTGCTGCTCAGCGATTTGCGGAAACCCGACCTCTTAGAGGTTTCAACTCCCCCCCGCCGTGGCTCCGCGCGTAAGGAGCCTGTCGTTGTAGAGCCTCCCAAGACCCCACCTCTGCTCCGCCGCTCGAGCTATGATCACGACGCCGAGCCAGCGAACTATGGAGAAGGCCACTTCGATGAAAATGAAAGCACCGTTGATGGAATGGTCTCCGCGTCGCCGAAGGAGCGCGATGATGAGGGTCCGTTCGGTCCTCACATTGGAGAGGCCGAAGGAGCCAATGCCGAGGAGGTTTCTTCTTCTGACGAGGCCTCCACGGAAGAAGAATGAGATCACTCCACCTTCCCTTTCGCCTGAACAAAAGCGAAACAGACACTTTGCTTTTTAGTTTCCCAGCGCCGATTTTTCACCCAATTTTCCTTTTCTCTCGTGACCATACCCTATCGACATACATACTTATCTTCCGGCTTCTTACCCGTTGATCAATGTTTGCGTTTTCGGATTTGATACCACCCCGTTTTTGATATTGCCCAAGACTTGTACATTTTGAACATCATATCTACCTTTTTTGCTCCCTATCGTTTACCTTCATCTACACATACTAATATTCAACATTTGTCACTCTTTACCCTTCATGACTGTCCTATATTACCCCCCTTGTTATTGTCGGATGTACGCTCCGGATGCTGTGTTTTGTAGCTTCTTTGTTGAACTGTGGTCAATCTGAATACATCAAGATCCAGCCTATCTTTGCAAATATGATATCTTCAACCCAGCTACTGTATCGAATTCACTAGGCTCTTCCAGTGTCTTAGGGCTACCTAGGTAGACCAAAAGGTATCCATGGATCGATCCATGGATATTTATGGATTTTGACTAAGTAACACTATGGGTAGACCAGGAACTTTGGAAGTTGGAGTATATATCACCACCTCCAACCTCGAAAGCTGGATGCCATCTCAATTTATTTCAAATCACCAGTTCAATGCTTCCGATGAACAAGTCTGAAATTTCAATACCCATTTAAATGAATGACGAAGCCAAATACACCAAGATCTCACAGTATCGACGTGGACTCCGCGGAAGGCGGAGCGCTGTTTATGGTGGTCCGAGCGTCACCAATTGACACCTTTCGGGTTGAGACTTGAACATTGAACATCCGCTCCCCCATCCAATTGCTCCGGACTATCTACAATATGCGATTCTCAACAAGTGCTATTCTGGTCACCGCACTGGGGTGGATCACCGCCGCGACCGCACACACCATCCAGCTCAAGGCTCACTCACGAGAGTGCTTCCATGAGTCCCTACACAAGGACGATGTCATGACCGTCACCTTCCAAGTCGGAGATCGCGAGTTTGGAGGAAGTGGAAACCTCGAGATTGATTTCTGGGTATGGATCCCCTGGTCTCAGTTCTGAGCGTGTCGGGCGACATGTCCCCCTTTACGTTGGGCCTTTGAGACCGCGCACAGTACTCGTGACAGCATTATCCTATTTAAAGAGACACTGCACATTGCTCCATGAAAAGTTTGCTATGAGAAACACGAGGCTAACAATTCCGTGATTCTTCTAGGTCGAGGACCCCCAGCGAAACCGCCAGTACTTCAAGAACGCCGTCTCCTCCGACGATTACTCCTTCACTGCGTTGTCCGATGGAAAATACAACTACTGCTTCAGCAACGAGGGCTGGACCTCCAACTCCAAGGAGGTTTCTTTCAACGTCCACGGAATTGTCTACATCCCCGAATCTGAAATGTCGAAGGAACCCATCGAGGTCGAAGGTACGCGCGGGAAACACCTGTTGACGAGGATATAGGGTGCTAATAAACTTTCGTCCAGTTCGCAAGCTTTCCGAGGTTCTATCGCAGGTAAAGGATGAGCAGTCATACATTGTGGTTCGCGAGCGCGTACACCGGAACACCGCAGAGAGCACCAATGGTCGCGTGAAGTGGTGGAGTATGTTCCAGCTCATGGTGGTCATTGCGGAGGGTGTGTTCCAGGTGTGGTGGCTTAAGAGATTCTTCGAGGTACGTGGATCCCTTTCCTACGATTGAAGGACGAGATGCTGATATTCTCCCGACATGCAGGTCAAGCGCGTGGTCTGATTTATGATCTTATGCCCTCGAAATATCTTGGACCGAGGCATTTTTGCAACGAACCTGTTGATGAGCAAATATTGTAGAATTGGGCTTTCTGTCAAGTTCGATTTCAGCGCGATTTACCAGGAAAATTTCATTACGTTTTGACGCCACGGTCTGCGATCATTAGACTATATAATATGAATTTGTGCCAATGATCTGGAGACTCTGAATGGACGCGAGAGCGAGATACGAGCATTGGCGGAAAAAAGTACCGCAGCCCAAAAATGCAAGGGCACGGCTGCGTCAATTCCTAGGCCCAGTCAGAATTGTTGCATGATCGGAGCATCTGAACCTTGGAATATATACGGAGTACCCCTCGATATTCGCGAGCGAATTCATTTCTTCCATAGGCCTATTTCACCGTGACGACTATACTGTATATTGACCCCGCAACTTGGCAGGGATTTGGAGGTTCGCCTTTTCTACCTCATGACTTACTCTCTGTAAGGAGGTAGATGAATGACTGACTGTGCTAGACCAAAAAAATATCCAAGACAGGAACAACACCAATTTCTGTACACAAAAACACCTTACATGCACCCATAGACCGTTATGGATGACGAGCTTGTTGCGAACATCAGTCTCCCCCCAAACAGCCTTGATACGACTGACCCCTTGTTCTATCTTTGTTGGCGAAGGCAATCCTGCTCAAGCTGTCTTTCCGGCACCGAGCCTTGCAGTTGGTGTGCAATTGTAGGTCATTCCAAGTTGCAGAGTTTCCTTTGTCGCGTGCCCTGTGCATTCAAGTCTGAGCCTGAAGTCATATGACATCTTGTCAATGGGATCAGGCAACGGGCTTCTGTCCTCTGATCCTCCGCATTCTATATGAATTTACCCCCGACTATGGTTGTTTCACATCGTGCGCCCCTGCATTGCCTGAGCCTCCGGAATGGAGGAAGAGGGGTTTCAAGGCCACGCCCCCATTTTTGGGCTCTGACCTGGCACGTCAAACTGATGTATACCCCGGGATCAGACCTCGGACCTCGCTCATGCTATTTGCAAGGTTGAATTCAGTGCTGACTATGATTTGATTCATTGTAGTCGTCAACATGTGTCCCTAATACAGCGCGGGTTCCGATATTCGCGCCTATTGGCGCCGAAGGAATTTGCCCCCTTGGTAGCAAGGAAAGATGGGAGCTTCGAACACAGCCTTTCGGATGTCATGCCAGTACATTGACTGTGTTATCCGTTCTTGTTGCTGTGCTAGGGACGGTGGCTCTGGGCGGGATAGGGGTGTTGTTGGTATGGTTTGTGCGTCGGGTTCGGCGTCGATGGAAGGAGATGGAGTATGAGGGGCTTGGACCTTCCAAGTGGAGGGGTTTGGGCTTCCTTGCCGCACTGTTCCCTTCATGGGGTCGTCGGCGGCAGATCGAAGAAGAGGATGGCGAAGAAGATGCGGAGACCCGGCCACTATTGGAGTGAAGTACAAAATACAAAAGTACAAAATGTATAGTTATTGTGATATGGATGTTCATGAAGGAAGAGCTCTGTTTGATACATGAATTTTGGACTAATGTCTATCAAATATGAGGGTCAAGATACAGAATTTATCATCTCATGGACAACTGCAGAGAGCTCGTCGCAGTAATGCTTGGCTCGTGGAAGAACATGGCCACCCCCATGGTCGAACAGATCTGCGGTGTCAGGATCACACATGTTGTACAAGGCCATTGAACCATCAAGGAACGGATCTATGGCGCCAATGACGTGGCAGGTCGGGATGGTGATCGGTTCTGTCTCGAAGTCATCGATGACAACCATCTTGCCGCTGACCGGGTCGATAGGTGGCCAGCCATGGAAGAGGAGTGCACATTTGATGCGAGGCGTGCGGCCAAGGTCTGCTCGCCGTTTTTCTTCCATTAGAAGTGATGCTGCGACTTGGGCGCCTTCGGAATATCCAATCACCCCCTCGATGTCGCCCTCACTATCGAGAACGCCAATGAGACGCTCCATGACTTCCTTGACACAGGAGTAAGTGGGATCTCCAGAGATCTTGAGGGCATCTTTCACGGCTTCTTCTGGGGTGTTACGTTTCGGGAAATCTCTCATGTTCATGACCATGCCCTCTCGGCCATCAGCTTGAACGAAGGAGTAATGGGGTGGCGGGCCAAAGAATCCTTCAAACTCGGGTGGGACAGCCATGTCAATTGTTCCCTGAACATAATGGAAGCTGATATCTCCCCCAGACGTGAAGGAGTTGGTGAATGGCGCTAGAACAACATCAGAACGTGAAGTGCATTGTTCAACAACGATGCATACGTACCTATTTGAGCTTTAAAATTCTAAAATACATGATCAGTGGGTATCAATAATTAAGATTTGACATAACATACAGTGGTAGAACTGAACCCTCCTGGGAGACATAAAAACTTCATCGCGAAGTCTCGATCGACGATCGTGTGGGCGTGTAAAGATACCTCTGGCAGTGTTTCTATAAGGAGCAGAAATCAGTAAAGTAATGATGCCATTAAGAATCTGCCAGGCCCGGGGTGTTTGTCCCCTGTGAGTGGAATGTCCAAGCCCTTGCCTTAGCAAGGGCTGGCCGAATCATATACCAGAGACATGGCAAGGCACAGCGCACTCTTTTGTTGATCTACAGCCCTGGAATCGGATCAAAGTGGAGAAGACGCCTGTTCGTGCATGAGCTGTTCCTGCATGAGCCCGTGGACGTACTCCACCATCTGACCTAGTGAATATGAACAGACCGTGGGAGGTATGGACACCTGTTGAACCTTTGGATGCCCTTAATTTCCCTGTTATGATCTCAGGAACCCTAAACCTAAGATCGGCATGTGCTCTCGTTGGCGTCGATGCAAGGGTTGATACCGCATAACAGTTTGCCATGCCCTCCTTTCGTACCTGTGGCTTGTTAGTTTTAGAATAAATCAATTGCCAAGCTTGTTCGCTTCGTGACTATACTATCTTGAACATTCATTTTTTCTTCCGGTCACTCTCATTGCTCGTACATGCTCTGGGACATTGGCAACTACAGTGCCAGGTACATAATTTGACACCTTCAAACCACACAACTTTCAGAGCAAAGATGCGGCTACAACAGCCCTCTGGGACCGGCACACCGGTCACCGAGACTACACATACACCTGCGCAAGAAGCCCCCAATACTGCCGATATGGAGACTGGAAATGCGCCCAAACGGATGGCCATCATCGGAATGTCCTGCCGCCTTCCAGGCGAAGTCACCACAGCCGACGAGTTCTGGAAAATGTGCTCGAGAGGACGAAGCACTTGGTCGAAATTCCCGAAAGATCGATTCAACCCGGATGCATTTCAACACCCTCATGCGGATCGACCTGGGTCTTTCAACCCCGAGGGAGCCCATTTCCTGACCGAAGATGTTGGTCTGTTCGACGCACCTTTCTTCAACATCACACTTCAAGAAGCGCGGTCGATGGACCCCCAACAGCGCATCATGCTTGAATGTGTATACGAAGCCCTCGAGAACGCCGGTATACCGAACCATGAGATTAGTGGACAGAAGGTAGGAGTGTTTGCAGGAGCCTCATTTCCCGACTACGAAATCAACAACCTGAGAGATCTCGACTCTGTTCCGATGTATGCCTCCACCGGAACGGCGGTGTCTTTGCAAGCGAACCGGGTATCCCATTATTTCGACTTGACTGGACCTAGTATTTCGGTCGACACAGCCTGCTCATCCAGTCTGTCTGCGTTGCATTTGGCAACTAATAGTCTTCGGAACGGGGAATGTTCAATGGCAATTGTTGGAGGATGCCACTTGAACTTGATCGCAGATGCGTTTATCGCGATGACACGCAACAGGTCGGTTGCTGTTAGAGATTGTAAAGTTGTGGAAGCAAAGCTGACAAAATTGGTAATAGACTCCTCGCAGGCAGCGGCCGCTCATACGCCTTTGACTCTCGAGCTACTGGATTTGGCCGGGGTGAAGGTGCCGGATGTATTATATTGAAGTCACTGGAAGACGCTGAAGCTGCCGGCGATACCATCAGGTCAATTGTCGTGAACACTGGTATCAATCAAGATGGACACACCCGGGGAATTGCGATGCCTAATGGGGAAGCCCAGGAGGCTTTGATTCGTCAGGTGTATAAAGAAGCGCGCATCGATCCGTCATTGGTAGGATACATCGAGGCACACGGCACCGGTACTAAAGTTGGAGACCCTCTTGAAGCCACTGCTCTAAATGCAGTGTTCGGAAAAGGACGTACGCCCAGACAACCATTGTTTATTGGATCTGTCAAATCCAACATTGGCCATCTCGAAGGGTCCAGTGGTGTTGTGGCTGTGATTAAAACTGTGCTGGCCCTCGAGCGAGGGTTCGTGCCTCCCAACTGCAACTTCGACAAAGTTAATGAGGAGATCCCGATGGACAAATGGAACATGAAGGTATTTCAAATAGATCGCATGAGAAGTGCGATGGTGATGCTAATGCGACTTGAACAGGTCCCCAAGAAGGTAGTGCCTTGGCCTCGAGGGAAGCCTTACGCAAGTGTCAACAACTTTGGATTTGGTGGCACAAATGCTCATGTGATTCTCGAGCGGGTTGATCGACATGAGGGCGAAGGTCTTGAGCACGATGACCCCCTCAAGCGAAAGCTGTTTGTTGCCTCCGCAAATGACAAGCATGCTGCCCTCCAAATGGGAAAGGATCTGGGATCGTATGTAGATCAACATCCTACAGTCTTCGACGATAGACTGTTGGACAAGATTGCATACACCCTCGGCCAGCGACGAAGCTTCTTCCCGTGGCGCATCGCAGCTTCTGCAGAGCTATCGCAAGATCTGACCGCACTGCTGTCAACAAATGCCGAGCCTGTACGTTGCTCGAAAGAGCCAACAGTCGGCTTTGTCTTTACCGGGCAAGGTGCCCAATGGCATGGAATGGGCCGAGAGCTTCTGGGAACCTACCCAATTTTCAAGGAGACAATGAAAAATGTCGATGCTTGTTTGAAGTCCCTTGGCGCCTCCTTTTCTATAACTGGTAAGTCTTGTGCTTCAAGCCGAGTCCGTTACGATTTGTGACGCTGACTATCCCCAGATGAGTTGCTGCTAGAAGACGCCTCCAAAAGCTGTATCTCTGCAGCGTACATGAGTCAGCCCGCATGTACGGCAGTGCAGCTCGCATTGGTTGATTTGCTATCTTCATGGGGAATACGTCCCAAAGCGGTAGTGGGCCATTCCAGCGGAGAAATCGCGGCAGCATACTCTGCTGGTATCCTCACACTTGAGGAGTGTGTTCGTGTTGCGTACTCTCGTGGTGTCGCTGCAGACCTTGTCGCGAAGGACAAATCGATTAAGGGAGGCATGTTGGCTGTTGGAGCTTGTGCGTCCGACATCCAGCAAATTTTGAATGCCATGCGCGGTAACCGTGCAGTCATCGCCTGCGTCAACAGTGAATCTAGTGTGACACTGTCTGGCGACGCCGAAGTTATCACGACTCTGCAGACTGCATTAGACAAAGAGGGTGTCTTCACGAGACGCTTGCAGGTTGACGTTGCCTATCATTCTCACCATATGCAGACAGTCTCGAAGCAGTATCAATCATTGCTGGGCAAGATCGTGCCTCGAGACTCCAAGATCCCATTCCATTCCACAGTGCATGGCAAATTGATTCCCGGAAGCACTCTTGATGCCTCTTACTGGGTGGATAACCTGGTCTCGCGTGTAGAATTCGTCGAGGGCGTGAAGAGCCTCCTGACCAATGATAAAACTGACAGCTCAATCGACACCTTGATCGAGCTCGGTCCTCATCCAGCCCTCCAAGGACCCGTCAAACAAATCGCCGAGGTGTATGCTCCGAAACTGACTTTGCAATATCACCACACCTTGAAGCGCAAGGTTGACGGGATTGAAGCCGTCCAGAACATGGCTGGCTCCTTGTTCACACAGGGAATGTCTCTCAATTTCCAAGCAATCAACTTCCCCAACCAGCAAACCATCCAAAGGAAGCCCGTTGTGTTGAGCAATCTCCCGACTTATCCTTGGAACCACACAGAGCGATACTGGCACACTTCACGCATTACAGATAATACATACCGTCGGCAATTCCCTAAGAATGATATTTTGGGAACACTCACGACGGAGGGAGTCGACTTCGAACCCCGGTGGAGGAACATCATCCGAGCTGATGACCACCCCTGGATTCGTGAACACAGAGTACACGGCACGAACGTGTATCCCATGACAGGGTTCCTCACGATGGCCATGGAGGCCATCTCTCAGCATGCTCAAATCCATCACATCACCGCTGGGAAGATCGACATTCGGGACATCTTCATCAGTCGCGTTCTCACCATCCCGGATGCAGCATCGGTGGAGACAATGTTTTGTCTCAAGCCATGTCGCGCAGAGGCACCCAGCAAATCTGTTCTCGGCTGGCACGAGTTCAAGGTCTTCTCATGGGCAGAAGGCCGAGGCTGGGATCAACACTGCAACGGTTTCGTTATGGTTCATGAAGCTAAGGAGATCAACCCAGTGGACGGTACTCGACAACAACTTGAGAACACGGCTCGATTCACTCAGCAGGCCTTGGACATGCGTCATGCGTGCACTATCCCCGTTGACAGCGAGTTCTTCTATGACAACATTACCAATGGCGGTGTTCAGTACGGTCCCATTTTCCAGGGACTGACGGACGTCTGTGTCAGTACAACTGAGCAGGCCATGGCAAAAATATGTGTGCCTGATACGAAGGCCACTATGCCCTATCAGCATGAGTCGGCCTGCATAGTCCACCCTGTAACTCTGGACTTGTGCAGTCAGGTAATGTGGGTACTCCGTGGCTACGGGAAGCCAGGGCCACAGGTGACCCATGTGCCATCACACCTGAAAAGAGTTTCGATCTCATTGGACCAAGATTTCAGCGCCGGCACTGTGCTTCAATTGTATGGCGAGCGAACCGGGGATGAATCGGCGAGCAACCCGCAGAGCAATCGGATTTTTGCGACTGATCCCAACAACTCCACGAAAATGCTCATTGATATCAGAGGTCTTACTCTGGTCCCTATTTCCAATGACATCAAGGGGTCAAAGGATAGTTCAGCTGATCAGATTTGTTACAAGCTGGATTACGAACCCTGCTTTGATTTCCTCTCCGCTGAGGATTACCGTCATCTTCCGCGCCCTCACACCGATCACGACGAGGGCGTTCAGCGAATGGGCGAGCTGGAGTTGGTGGCAGAGCACTACCTTCGCCAAATGCTGAAGTCTGTCCCAGAATCTGAACTACCGAGCTTCCAGCCCCATCACCAGCAATTCTATCGTTGGGCGCAGAGCACGATACAAAATATCGGACCAGCAGATGCGTTAACTCTCGACGTCATTGAGCGCAACCGTACTGCCAATGGCGCTGGTGCCCTTGCTTTCAAGGTGGGAGAGCAAATGCCACAAATTTTGAGAGGTGAAGCCGATGCCCTGACTGTCTTATTGGAGGACGACGGAATTGGCGCCCATTACCGGGACTTGGACGCCCTTCACGAAGCTTACGCCAATGCAACTGTCTGTGTCGACAAGATGGGTCACCAAAATCCAGAGCTCAACATCATTGAGATTGGCGCTGGAACAGGTGGTGCGACCACGCCTATCCTCAATAGTCTGGGCGGAGGAGAGCCGGGATCCACGCCCCGGTTCGGCCACTACACCTACACGGACATTTCGCCCGGCTTCTTCGAGAAGGCGAAGTCAAAGTTCGAGAGCTGGGAGCACCTAATGACATATCGAACCCTGGATATTTCTGCTGACCCCGAGGGTCAAGGTTTCCACAATGGTGTGTATGATGTTGTTGTTGCCTGTAATGTTCTCCATGCAACATCGGACATTGGTCAGACAATGACAAACATCCGCGCCTTGCTGAAACCTGGTGGTAAGGTTCTGCTTATCGAAGAGACCCAATCCAAAGCTCGTCACTTCCCATTCGCGCTCCTCCCTGGCTGGTGGTTGGCGAGCGACAAGTACCGCAAAGAAGGCCCACTCCTCACAGTCGACGGATGGAACAGTGTCTTGAGAGAGACTGGTTTCTCAGGGCTTGATCTTTGTCTTGAGGAGTACCCTGGTGCGTCTTTCCAGGCTGGCTGCTTGATGACATCAACCGCGAACGCCCCCACGACAGGCCCTGCAAACCCCGGCGACATTGTTGTTCTTGGTACAGACTCTATCAGCAGTCTTTCCGCTTTGAGCTTGGAATTCGGCTTGCAAGATCTGACTGGCGTGCCACCCACCACTGCTGGTCCCGATTTTGATGCAGTGGACGTGACTGGAAAATGGTGCATCTTCCTCGGTGGAATGGATCGATCAATTTTGTCGCACCTCACCGCAGAAAAGTTCCAGGCACTTCAGCGACTTCTCAGCCGAGCCCGGGGCTTGTTGTGGGTTGTGCGCCACAGCAAGTCCGACTTGGAGTCTTTGGGAGCAAACATGGCAATTGGTCTGGCGCGCACAGTGCGATCAGAGACTGGACTTCCATTCGCTACCCTAGACTTGGGTGAGCGGGAGACCATGTCTGATACAGAAGCTGTCGGACACATGCTCAAGGTTTTCAATGGCGTGTTCTGTCAGAAGTCTCAGCTGGCTCAGAACGACTGGGAGTTTGCGATTCGCAACGGCAACATTTGTGTACCCCGTCTGGTCGATAACAATGCCCTAAATGCCAGTGTCCAGCAAGAGACACCCGACGCCCCATCCCAGTTGCAGCCCTTCAAGCAAGACCGTGCGTTGCGTCTTGCCGCCGGAGAGAGCAGAGGCCTTGATGAAATGTACTTCACCGATGATACCTCCCACAACGAGCCTCTGCCAGATGATCACATTGAAATCCAAGTCGTCAGCACGGGTCTCAACTTCAGGGACGTGCTAATGGCCATGGGCCAGCTCCAGGGTGATCGTCTCGGACAGGAATGCAGTGGTATTGTGACCAAGGTTGGAGCTGCAGTCAGATACTTCCGGACAGGCGACCGTGTTTGTGCAATGTCTCCAGGATCCCTGTCATCGTTCACACGCTGCCCAGCATCCAGCGCATGGGTGATTCCCGACCAAATGCCCTTCGAGGTTGCAGCTTCGATTCCCGCCGTTTTCTGCACCGCTTACTACTCACTTATTGATCTTGGACGTCTCACTCGGGAGGAGAGCGTTCTCATCCACGCCGCTGCAGGTGGTGTTGGCCAAGCTGCCATCATCATTGCACAGAGTATCGGTGCCAAGATATTTGCTACCGTGGGCAGTGTCGAGAAAAAGAGCTTTTTGATGGAAACTTATGGGCTAGAAGAGGAACAGATATTCTTCAGCCGTGACATCTCTTTTGCTGAAGGAATTCTGGCTGCCACAAATGGCGAGGGTGTCGATGTCGCGCTCAACTCTCTCAGCGGTGACGCTTTGCAGGCTACATTTGAATGTGTCGCGCCATTTGGGCGATTCATCGAGCTAGGCAAGAGAGATATCACCACCAATTCCCGTCTGGAGATGGCTCATTTCAATAAGAACCTCTCATTTGCCTCTGTTGATTTGGGAGTCGTCAGAGAAAAGCGTCCCCAGCTCACCAAACGCTTATTGCGAGATGTGTTCAAGTTGTTCGTCAACACCAACGCCCAGTCAAGGTGGCCTGTCACCACGCTTCCTATCTCGGAAGTAGAGACCGGGTTCCGAGCTTTGCAAGGTGGACAGGTTATCGGCAAAATGGTTGTGAAGATCACAGACGACTCCATGGTCAAGGTATGTCCATTCAGGCTTCTGTAGTTAAGATGCAACCATGCTAATTCAATCCTCAGGTTCATCCTGCCAGAAGAGACGAGAACCTCCTGCAGGCGGATGCTTCATATGTCATCGTTGGAGGCACTGGAGGTATCGGTCTCGATATCGCCAGTTGGTTGCCAGAAAAGGGCGCCAAGAACCTTGTGCTAGTCTCAAGGAGCGGCGCTTCGACTGAGAACGCCAAGAAGACCATCGAAGATATCAAGCTCAAGGGTGTCAACGTGGAGGTTTGTCGCTGCGATGTCGCAGATGAGAAGAGTGTCGAGCAGAACTTGGTCCCACTTCTGTCTCGTCTACCTCCCGCCCGTGGTGTTGTATACGGCGCAATGGTTCTCAGGGTATGTATTTTCCATGCGCTCCATGAAACAATCACTGACACTTCCAAAAGGATACCTTGTTCGAAAAGCTCAGCTTCGCGGACTACCAAACCGTGATGATGCCCCGAGTCCACGGAATCTGGAACGTCCAACGAGCATTGACGAGCACAAACGCCAGTATCGACTTCTTCGTGAACCTCTCATCCGCCGCCAGTTTCGTCGGCAACATGGGTCAATCCCCATACGCAGCCAGCGGTACCTTCATGTCAGCCCTCGCCCAATACCCGGAAACCGCTCAGATGCGCTTCTCGACAATTGACTTGCCAGTCGTCCGTGGTATTGGATATCTCTCCGACGACTCCAAACGCGCCGAAATCACCAAGCAGCTAGGTACGGAATCCGTCGACGCGACCGATATCCGCGGACTCGTGACCGCCGCGATCCGCCAAGACTTCGACGCCGCCTGCCAGGGGCACTGCGTGGCTGGTTTCGAGGCCGTGAAGACGACACCTGTTTCCGAGCAGCCTTTCTGGGTTAATGATACCAAGTTGTCGCACCTGCTTCGTCTATCCACCCTTGCTGGCGCGGGTGCGTTGACAGAATCCGCGCAGACTGGTACCGAGATCGCTCCGGCGGTTGCTATTCGTCAATCGAAGGGTCGCGAAGCTGCTGAGACAGTCATCGGGGCTGCGGTTCTGAGTAAGATTTCAAGCATTTTGATGCGTCCCCTTGAAGAGTTGGACCCGGCTTCACCGATCTCGGTTTACGGTCTTGATTCGTTGGTTGCCATTGAGATCCGTAACTGGATTACCCGTGAGCTGGAGGCAAATCTCCAGATCCTGGAGATCCTCACTAGTCCTTCCATCGCTGCTCTTTCCGAGATGATCTTTGTGAAGTCAGGCATCCTTACCCCAGACCTGAAGGCAGAGTGGGGTGTTGATCAAACAATCCAGAAATGAGTTTGTTTTGTTTGTCTCCTTCCGTCTACACTTTTTTTTGACGCGAGGTCACTCTGTGCCATCTACTATTTCCTGCCCCTTGGCAGTGTCTTGTACTTTACCAAATGTTCTTTGTGTTCATCTGTTGTTTTACTCTGGTTATTTTATTTTTGCATAGCTCCGAGACTGAGTTTTCCTATCTCTTTTTCATATTTCATTTTTTTCCTGAGCAACATACAGACTCTCCAGCAAATGATAAACTCCAAGCCTCAGACACCATGCATCAAGTACATGGAACGATGGCACGTGAAGTATCGGAGTATAGAGTAGACAAAAGACATTGCGCTCAGAGATAGTCACTTCAGTCTGGTATCATTCCAATTAGCTTCTCACAACGCAGTTGCATGACTTGAAAACTCACCGATCGACTTCATAATTTAGAAGAAATCCGTGGGATTGGTTCGTCGTGTACAATCAAACGGCTCATCGATGAACCAGGTATTGTGCTGCTGATCGAATACAATCGGGTAGGTAGTATCAGGATCACACAGCTGGTCGATCTGGGCCTTGTCCCCAGCGCTGATAGTAAACCAGTACTTGTTGGTATCGGGGCTGACCTTCTCACACTTGTAGAAGAATCCAGTAACACCAGAACCGAGCACATCACTGCGGAAATCCACGGCCAGCTTCTTGTTCAAGTTGATATTATCGCAATCTTCCTTGAGGCCCTCTGCGGAAGCAGTGTCTGCGGACTTGGTGGTGAAACCCTTTGCCGTGTGTGTGCCGTTGGCGGACCATGTTGAGGCAGGCAGTGATAGTTGGTCTGCAATAGAAGATAACAGAAGGCTGTTGGTGATTGTTGTGGCTGAACAACCAATACTGGCGCTCAGCAGGCTCAAAGTTGTGAGCATTGGGATCTTGATCTGAACCATGGTGAAGTGATTGACGAGGTTGCGCTTTTCTGGGGTTTCTGGGGATATCTCTGGGGTTTATAAGGGGTTAGAGATCTGTACTGACAGTGTTTGTAGTGGAGGTCTCGTCGTCTAGTTTGGAGTGCCATAGCCGCTTTGGCTAAGATAGGGTGAACATGATGTAGCGCTTCCCCACATCTAGATATGGCGGTCATAGCCGCGCCTATGACGCCGAGTTTGCTCTAGTAGAGCCAGTCCAGGTGGACCTTCAATGCTTTCCCCAGCGTTGTTTGTAAGCCTAAACGTTCGTCTAAAAGGGTCCTACCACTACTTAAATACTAGGTGGCTCCCTTCTGCATGGATTTCCACTTTTTTTTTCTGTTGAAGTGACCTTACTTCAACCACACGGGTAGGGCTTGATAATAGGGCTTGACCGTGGAGATTGAAAGTATTGCAATTGGCTTTATTGGCTTTTCTCTGCCAGTCAAGTGAAAAAGTCAAACAGCCTCCAGATGGACTGTGCTGCGCTTTCAGGCCTCAAAGTGTTGGCCTGGAATTGTGGGAGACGTGGCCTGAAAAGTCAGGCCATTTGCCACTTTGGCGCGTCCGCCATCTCCGCGTTGACCGGGCCGGTTTCTCACGTCCTTCTAGATCTTCCCGGGAAGTCTAATGGGCTGATTCTCGTTTTCTGGAGAAAGACTCTCCATCTAGGAAGGTTCTCCAGTAAGGATGTTTCTCCAGTTGGAAAGTGTCCCCCCGAACCTTCCATCATCTGCGCGATGGAAACCAATGGCCGTCGAGGAATACGTCGCCATGGCGAGACACAGCCCGAAAGGTAAAAAGATCCCTGCTTGGCGTAAGCGGGCCACACAAAACCACGGCATCTACGGGAAACCTAAAAGATTAAGCCTGGAGATGACTTCATTTTCGTTAGGTAATGATAGACGAGAGTTTCCAAGGTTGGAGAAGAGGATTAGACCCGAAAAGCGTTAGAGGGTTGAGGGTACCACAAATGTCTCACTAACGGGGCGCAATTAGGGGGTCAATGACCCGTTGAGCAACGGAAGCGGTCAATTCGGACGATGCACGATTGGACGAGGGTGGAAGGACTGGAGACGAACGGACTTGGGTGGCCCCACCCCCAGATTATTTTGTGGGCTTGTGAGGCATTTGGTCACACTTTCTTGGATTTCCCCGCATTGGGGGGAGGGTGACATTCAGCACGGAAACCTGGGGAAATTCTGAATTGGTAGTAATTCGAGAGAGTGAACGCCGACACTACAATAGTAGACAATACATCGAACTAGAATGGAAACTAATGAAAATAAGATAATCTTAGATCGAGAGATAAGAGAAATCGCGCAGACTAAATGCAAGATAACGGCCAAGCCTTATCTCTGAGTACGGGTGGCGTGGCTACTCAATCTCATTCCCCTGACGCCCCCCTGAAGGCTGGAACCTTGGCCGAAGGCGATAAAAAACGCATGTAGAATGCCTAGCCCGGTCAATCCGAACTTAACCGGTTACTGGCTTGGGCTTTAAAAGTCTCGAAGTCCCCGTCCATCATGTTTTCCCCAATTGTCCCATTATGTCAGAGAAACACGAGAAGTCATTAAGTCCTGTTCCTTCACACGAAGGCCAGGTGCTAGAAGCACAGCACGATGCTGTCTTTGGTGAAATCACCGAAGAAGGCCCCAATTACCGCAATGTATGTGCATTCTCGCCCATTTAGGCGGCACCCAGTACTCCGTATCCGCGTACTTTGTGCTGTACTCCTGTACTCCGTACTAACCAACCTTATAGGTAGGATGGCTGGGCACAGCAGTCTTGATGATGAAGACCCAAATTGGTCTCGGAGTCTTGTCCATTCCTGTCGCCTTCGATTCATTAGGCATAGTTCCCGGCGTAATCGTTCTGATTGTGATTGCCGCGATCACTACATGGTCCGACTACATTATCGGTGTTTTCAAACTGAAACACCGCGAGGTCTACGGAATTGATGATGTCGGCGAGCTGTTACTTGGTCCCATTGGAAGAATCTTGCTTGGAGGCGCATTCGTCCTTTGTAAGTGATATCAGCCAATCAATCAACTTATCAGTACACGTACTAACTCCCAATAGGGTGGGTCTTCGTCGCCGGCTCGGGAATGCTGGGAATTTCCATCGGCCTCAATGCTGTCTCCGACCACGCCGTTTGCACAGCCGTCTACGTTGCCATTGCTGCGATTGTGGCATGTATCCTCGGTAGTATCCAAACATTAGGCCGTCTCTCCTGGCTCGCTTGGATCGGTCTGTTCTCCATTCTAACCTCAAGTAAGTGTTTCCTTGACAATATCACATTGTCCCAATCTAACCATCATAGTCTTGATCGTCACTGTCGCCGTCGGTATCCAAGACCGCCCAACAGCCGCTCCTAAGGATGCCGTCTGGGTTCCAGACTACAAGATCGTCGGAGACCCAGACTTCACCAGCGCCATTACCGCCGTCTGCACCATCGTGTTCGCTTACGCCGGTACCCCCGCCTTCTTCTCCATCGCCGCCGAGATGCGAGAGCCCCGTCACTTCAACCGATCGCTCTTCCTCTGCCAGGGCGTCGTCACCGTATACTACCTTGTGATCGGAATTGTGATCTACTACTTCTGCGGCTCCTACGTTTCCTCCCCCGCTCTTGGCTCTGCTGGTCCAGTCGTCAAGAAAGTGAGCTATGGATTCGCTCTGCCCGGCCTGCTGGTCAGCACATTACTTTTCATTCACGTAAGTGTCCTCCCCCCCCAATCAAACCAAACCAATGTCTTGAAACTCACAATACCTCCAGATCACCGGTAAATACGTCTTCATCCGAATCCTCCACGGCTCGCGCCACCTAGCAGCAAACACCTTGACCCACTGGGCAGTCTGGCTCGGTTGCACCATCGGCACCGCCATCTTCGCTTATATCATTGCGAGCGCCATTCCTGTCTTCAGTGATCTGGTTTCGCTCGTGGGTGCCCTCCTCGGCACTCCCATGTGCTTCCAGCCAATGGGTGGTATGTGGTTGTATGACAACTGGAGCAAGGGCAAGGAAAGTGGCCGGTCGCCCAGGTGGATATTCATGGTCTGTTGGTGCATCTTTGTCATCGTGGCTGGATTCTTCTTGATGATTGGAGGTACTTATGGATCCGTTGTTAGCATTATCAAAAGCTATGCGGAATCTGGAGGCTCGGCTGCCTGGTCTTGCGCCGATAACTCTGTGTAGATAGCGTGATACCAAATTCATACACATTTTATTTCTATGAAAATTTTGAACAGTCCTTCAGGGATGGAGGGGCCTATACTAGTAGACACAGAATTCTACGAGTCATTCAAAATCTCTGCGACCCATTGACAACGGTTCTATCAACGGCCTCGGGACTAGCACCACGTCTAACCAAGTCGGAATAAAGTTTGGAGCATCGATTTTTAGCATTGGAAGGTTTCCACGTGGAGTGTCTGCTTATTTAGATGATAGTCGCCACCTGACGTTCCCGAGGTCTTTGCCTTTCCATGTCCGGTCCCAGCGCTTTTGCCGCATGAACATTTCAAGGGCACACGCGTTAGAAAGATCCATCAATAATCATATGATGACAGGTGCAATTTCCTATACTTGATATTTTTCTCGAAAATTCACTGCAGTAGTCAACCGAGGGAACCTTGATCCGAGACCGAGAGGAAGGACTAGAAACCTTTCGAGGGTACAAGTGTCCACTAAATGTCGGAGTCCAAATTCACTCATACATTCAACTGTAATTGGACTACAAATATAGCATAATCTGAGCGACCAGGCTTCCTCTTGGACGCGTTGCAGTCGGACTCTCGCTTTGGAAAAAGAAGTGCAATGCTTAGCACAGCACTATACTCTTTTTTGGACGCCGACACAAGGCCTGACCAATTAGGTTGCATAGCCCGTGGGGGCCACCACTTGAACAAGAGAAAGCTTGGAACATGAAAAGCATTGGCGCGGTAAATCGCGATGGGAGCGTAGTCTAGATCAATTTCAAGATTGAATACTTAAGGGAGGTAATTCTCCTTATCTGAGCCTGGCAGATCCCAACGCCCAAAACCGAATCCCGATTCCTTTCGTATACTTCAACCATGAACCCAGTCAACACCCAGCCATACAAGCTTCCGGCTGACGCTACTTGGCTAGGTATGCTTGACTTCACAAGTTACTTCCACAGAAAGAGTTAACCCAATCACTAGTTACCGGCTGTTCATCCGGAATTGGTCGTGCAATCGCAAGTTTGATTGCAAGCAAGCCCAACCAACGCATCATCGCTACGGCTCGGAACCCAGATGATCTATCTTACCTGCCAAACGACAATCCGAATGTGCTCAAGCTTGCTCTGGATGTGACGTCTGTCAAATCTGTGGACGCAGCTTTCGCAGCAGCAGCCAAGCACTTCGGTGAGAACTTCCATCTCGATGTCGTGGTCAACAATGCAGGATATTCGCTCTCTGGCGATACCGAAGGCGCAACGGAAGAGGAAACACACCAAGCTATGGAGACGGTGTTTTTCGGAACTGTACGCGTCACAACACGCAGTATTGCTGTGATGCGACAGGCCAAAGATCACCGAGGCGGGCTGATTTTCCAAATCTCCTCGCTTGCCGGACTTTGCGCATTCCCTGGTCATGCATTTTACCATGCTGGAAAGTTTGCCGTGGAAGGATTTTCAGAGTCTGTGGCTAGGGAGATGCATCCCGACTGGAACAGTGAGTTGTAGCGTGTCGCGGATCAAAAGATCTATTTGCTGATTATCTGAAGTCAATTTCTGTATCGTCGAGCCAAGTGGCGTGAAAACCAACTTTGAGGGACACAGCAAGACTAAGATTGAGCCTCATCCTGCCTATGTTGACGAGAGTATGCCTGCCAGGAAACTTGAGAAGTATGTGAATGCTGGTATGAAGCTCGGCGTGGGCATGGAGCCCTCGGCTTTGGCCGAGACTCTTTTCACTATCGCTAGCCGCGAAGAATGTGTTCCTCTTCGGCTGCCTCTTGGTGCTGTCTCGTGGAAACTCTCGATGTCTAAGTTTGAGACCTTGCTCAAAGACTTTGAAGCAGTGAAGGATATCAGTGCCATGGGTGAACAGATCTGAACTTGTGGATCACCACACTGCTCCAACATTTGTGGTATGACTACTTGTGATGAGTTTACAGGCCGATTAAATCGGAAATCTTGTATTTGGTATTATGAAGAAGAAGAAGAAGAAGAAGAAGAAGAAGAAGAAGAAGAAGTTAGAGACATCAGCCAGTGTGTGGTGGTGCAAAGTTCATATAATTATTTGTCTAGTCCATAACTCCCAAGTCAAAATGTGCATAAAACGTTAAATCACAGTGTCATGAAGAAGAACATTAGTTACTGTCCAAGACAATAACCTCAGCCTCCACCTCTCCAATACTCTCCACACGAAGTGCGTCACCAGCATTGACCAATGTCACAAAGGCACCATCACCCTCCTCAAGAATGGCGTCTTCCCGACCATCGATCTTGACCTTGGACTTGCCCTGCTTGGTCATTGGCACATGAATGTAAACATTGCGCTTCTTCTTAGACTCGACAATTTCGCCCGCGCCAACAGTCCACTTGAACGTCGAAGCTGGCTCAATGATTCCAGCACCCATAACAAAGTCCGCATGAATGGGAATGGTTCCAGGAAGCTTGGGCTCAGCGGCAGCTTCCTGAGCCGGCGTAGCCTCAGGTCCCGCAGCCAGGGGCGACAAAATAGGAACAAAGGCTTTGCGCTTCGCCTCCTCGCTGAAAGACATAGTGTGGTACTGAGGCTTGAGACCATTCTTCCAGGGCAGAGCCCAGATCTGGAGGAAATGGACTGGTTTCGTGGACTCGTTGAACTCAGAGTGTGCGATACCTGTCTCACGTCAGCTTCATTCTATATCGGCTAAATTGGAACGTTTTGAGGGACTTACCAGTTCCACCAGTAGTGAATTGCACATCGCCCCGCTTCATGCGGTAAAATGACTTTCCTTGCTCTCCTTCGGCGCCTTTCTTGAGCATACTGTCCCGGTGGGTGAGCTCACCATTCAGGATGTAGCTGAAGATCTCTGCGTCGCGGTGGGGGTGTGTTGGGAAGCCATTGCGGGCTGAGACGCGGTCTTCGTTCAGAACTCGTAGACTTCCGAAGTTCATGAACTTGTGGTCCCAGTAGCCGGCGAAACTGAAGGTGTGGAATGACTTGAGCCAGCCGCCATGTTCGGCGTATCCGCGCTCGCTGGATTTGCGGAGAACGATCTTAGCGTGGGCAAGTGGGTTCGACATGACTTGAATGGAGTTGGACGGTATTTGGTCAAACAGTGAATATGATGATTGACTGGATTGCTTTTTTTTTCTGTGATGAAAGAGAAATCTGGTCCTGGGAGGAAGGCTTTATATATTAAAAATTAATCGTCTAGAAAGCTCCAGGCTTTGGTAGCTATGAAAATCGTTTTTTGTAAGATTATCCAAGCATTATCGATCATCACTAAGGTCGGAATGCCACTAGTCCCAAAAAGGATTAGTGTGTATTGAATGAGCTAATCCTGATGAATCAATTAATGATCGATTGCTGCCATATCTCTCAGGCCACAATATGAACCTGACTGACTCGACCCAGACAGCCACCTGGACAGAGCATAATGATTATAAAATTTTATTAAACGGTTTCATGGTTCCAGTATGAATGAAACACCAGGAACGAGAATAGGGAGTAGGTTTGTATAGTGAGCATGCCCAGATGATGCCGAGGTCTTTCGTACGGAGTACACTGTCCACAGTCCCGTAGCTAGTACGAAGTAGGAAAATCCTATTCCTGCCAAGGGCACACAGACTCCAGGGCTCGGTCTTTACATCTCTCATGGATCTGACCAACATGAAGTTCAAGCCCTACGCTGTACTAGGAAAAGTGATCGAACAAGAAACAAGTATTATTCAAGATGATATCATTTAAGACAGGCTCACAAGGGTAATTCGCTTTTTTATTCCACACAGGGCCCAAGACCATAAAAAACCAAGGAAAATGTTTACTCTACAGCGTCGGTGATACAGCCTTGGCTGGCATCGCGGACGACACGGGCGTACTTGCCCAATGTACCACGCATGGTCAGACCAGTCTCGGGCAGCTCACCAGCAGCCTTGCGGGCCTCCCACTTCTCTCGGCGGTCAGCGAGCTCAGACTCGGGGACCTCGACATCAAGGATGCGCTTGTCGGCATCGATGGTGATGGTGTCACCGTCAGCAACAAGACCGATGGGTCCACCGACGGCGGCCTCGGGGACGATGTGACCGATCAGGAAACCGTGAGAACCGCCGGAGAAGCGACCGTCAGTGATCAAGGCACAGGAGTTACCGAGACCGGCACCCATGAGAGCAGCGGAGGGCTTAAGCATTTCTAAGAAATTGTTAGCATTGTTGGTGAGAGTTTTTTCGAAATCAAAAGCACATACCAGGCATGCCAGGGCCACCCTTGGGGCCACAGTAGCGGATGACCACAACGGTCTTCTCGTCCTTCTTGATTTCCTCGCGCTCGAGAGCAGCGATGAACAGGTCCTCGCTGTCGAAGACGCGGGCCTTACCGGTGAAGGACATACCTTCCTTTCCGGTGATCTTGCCAACACTGCCGCCAGGGGCGAGGGAGCCACGAAGAATCTGAATGTGACCAGTCTTCTTGATGGGGTTGTTGAAGGGACGGATGATCTTCTGGTCATCGGGGAAGTCCTTGACCTTCTCCAAGTTCTGGGCCATGGTCTCACCGGTAACGGTCATACCAGATCCGTCAATGAGACCCTCCTTGAGGAGAAGCTTCAGAAGAGCGGGAGTACCACCGATAGCGAACATATCAGCCATGACATACTTGCCAGAAGGCTTGAGGTCAGCAAGGAAGGGAATGCGGTCAGACACAGACTGGAAGTCATCGATGGTGAGCTTGATACCGACCGAGTCGGCAATGGCAATCAAGTGCAGCACAGCGTTGGTGGATCCACCAGTGATGTTGACAACGACCATGGCGTTCTCGAAGGCCTGGCGAGTAAGAATGTCACGAGGGCGGATGTCCTCAGCCAACAGTCTCTTGATAGCACCACCAGCTGCCAGACACTCGACGTACTTGGCCTGGGAGTTGGCGGGGTTGGAGGAGGAACCGGGAAGGGTCATACCCATGGTCTCGATGGCGGTGGCCATGGTGTTGGCGGTGTACATACCACCGCAAGCACCCTCACCGGGGCAAGCGTGACGGATGACGTCAAAGCGCTGGGGCTCGGTGATCTCCTTGGTCAGGAACTGACCGTATGCCTGGAAAGCAGAGACGATATCGATGTCGGCATTGTTCTGTGTAGCGGCACAGCCGGGCTTGATGGTACCACCGTAAACCATCAGACTGGGGCGGTTGACACGTCCCATGGCCATCAGGACACCGGGCATGTTCTTGTCACATCCGGGGATACTGATGTTGGCATCGTACCATTGTCCACCCATGACGGTCTCAACGGAGTCGGCAATCAGGTCACGACTCTGAAGAGAGTAGCGCATACCGGTGGTACCCATACTGATGGCATCACTGACACCAACAGTGTTGAACTGGAAACCGATCAAGTCCTGCTCCTGGACACCCTGGCGAACCTTGTTGTTCAGGTCGAGCAGATGCATGTTGCAAGGGTTACCATTGAACCACACAGATGAGATTCCGACCTGGGCCTTGTTCATGTCTGCCTCGTTGAGGCCGACGGCGTACAGCATAGCCTGGGAGGCACCCTGGGCCTTGGGCTGTGTGATGTGGCGCGAGACCTTGTTGAGGGCCTTGTCTTCATTCTGGAAACGAGGGAGGGTGGTGGAAAGGGTGCGGCTGAAAGCAACGTAAAAATCACAAGTCAGTAACAAGCATTGACGCAATGGATCGGTCGACTCACACAGTCGCGGTGGACCGGGTCAAGCTCCGGAGAGCGGCGGGCACGCGCGCCCGAGTCTGAGGAAGCATGACGAGAGTGGTTATGAGGATCTGATCCAAATCAACCACAAATCACCAAGTATATAAGCAATTGAGTGGAAAGTCTGGAGAAGGGAGGGGGAGCAAGAAATAAAAGGTGATTATAGGAAGCCCGGAGTTTGCAGACTGCTCCCCGGGGCCCACCGCCCGGAGCCACCAATTGCGTGTGGTTCGTTGTCAGCGCATAAATGAGATAAGGTAAGCTCGGCATAAAGTCCGAACTATATGCAAATGCATCATTTTTATTCAATGGGCATAGACAAGACTGCATAGTGACGACGTATCCGGACTGTGGTTTTTTCCAATCTTGATTCATATATCCACTATCAGCACTAGATCAGTCTAGATTATTCAAATCTTATTCAGGTTGTATTGTATTTTGTAGTACACGTCTAATAGCTCCTGGGCAGTTCGAGCACCTTCTCGCTCACATAGTTCAGGATCATCTCCCGACTCACAGGCGCGATACGAGGAACAAAACACTCGCGCATATAGCGCTCCACATCGTACTCCATCGCATACCCCATACCACCATGCGCTAGGACAGCCCGCTCACACGCCGTGAAAGCTGCCTCAGCGGCCAGATACTTGGCGCTGTTGCATGCCACACCGATCTCATGGAATGGAACAGAACTGTCGTTGGTATCATACAAGCGTGCTGCGTGGTAGGTAGCGAGTTTCGCTGCTTCCAGTTTCATGAAAGCATCGGCTAGTGGATGTGCCACACCCTGGTTCTGTCCGATCGGTCGCCCAAACACAACGCGGTCCTTAGCATACTGTGACGCCTTTTCCAATGCAGCGTAACCTAAACCAAGCGCCTCGCCGGCCAAAAGACATCGTTCTGCGTTCATGCCGTGGAGGATGATCTTGAACCCTTCATTTTCTTTGCCAATCAAAGTGTTTGCTGGAATTTTATAATTGTCGAAGAAGACCTCATTGGCGTCGACAGCGCGCCCACCCATTTTCTTGATCTTCTTCAGATCAAGGCCTGGGTTTTCTCGGTCAAGATCAATACAAAAGATTGAGAGACCTTCGCTGGTTTTCTTGACTTCTTCGAGTGGAGTGGTACGTGCGAGGAGAATCATCTTCGAAGCAACTTGGGCACAGGTGATCCAGATCTTTTGCCCAGAGACGGAGTAACCATCGTCGGTCTTGCGAGCAAGTGTGGTCAGCTTCAAAGTCTCAAGTCCGGTGTTTGGCTCAGTGACACCGAAGCAAGTACGCCATGTTCCATTGATGATGTTTGGAATAGTCGTCTCCAATTGCTCCTTGCTACCAAACTTGGCCAATGGTTGCGTTGCATAGACGTTGGCATGGATAGACTGTGCACCTGCCATACCGGCACCAGATTGTGTGATAGTCTGCATCATCATTGTTGCCTCAGAGATTCCTATTTCAAAGTCAGTATACAAAGGCTTTTCTAGCTCCATATATCAATACAACATACCCAAGCCAGCACCCCCGAGGGACTCGGGTAAAGCAATACCAAGCCATCCATCCTTGGCCAACGCAGCATGGAATTCCTTAGGATCTTTCTCTTGTTGATCTCGCTCCTGCCAGTATGTGTTTGGGAATTTCGAACAAATCTGCGAGATGGCTTCTCGGACCATGAGCTGTTCTTCTGTGAAACCAGTCATGCTCATGATGTCGCGCCGCCCCGAAGTGGAGAACGCGGCACGGGCCTGGGGAGACACTGTACGGCATGAACGCGGCGAGAGCGCCAGCCTTGGCGAGCGGAGTGTCTTTAAAAGTTGTGACCGATGCATCATTCTAATTGTTTTTGTGTGTTGGAGGAGCTTCAAAGGTCGACGAGACTATATACCCCATGGGCTGGTTCGCATATAGCCGACTCGCGGTCTTGGCATTTTGGATCTATCCCTCGGTCGAACTCCAGTGGGTATTGTTCTTGTGTCCGACAATCTGAAGGACCTGAGCAAATAGGCTAATTGTTGCAAGACATTTTAAACTTCTCATACCCATTGTCAAGCCGCTTGAAAACTTCGACGGGCCATTTTGGCCGATGTTAAAGAAACAACCACGATACCCCAAAGGCATCTTCCGGATGTCGCCTCACGACAAATGCAACATGGCCTCAAGAAAAACATTTGAAAATGTTGTAAAGTTGTTGTTCCCGCCATCACACTCGGACACAGATAACTATGCGAGGCCGCACGCTCGGTGATGGTAATTATAATCGAACGCATCTAGGATCCCAAAGAAATGAACCACAGTAGCGGCGACCACCAAGCAGTGGAAAATCTGGTGTGATGACCCGAATGTATCAAATTTACCAGGTCGCAAAGATTCGGGAATTCTTGTCTGAAATTTATCAGTATTTTCTTTGAGATCACAGGCCGCGTATCTCCGACTAACCGCATACACGACTGCTCCCGATATGAGAAGTAGCCCTTCAGCGAGGTAATATATCATTCCTGATTGTTTTGTCATTTGAGCCAAGCCGAATATCTTAATCCCATGCGCAAGAGGTGCGAAGCCTGACAGGCCCGTCCCAACGAAGGCACAAACACGAAAGCTGCGCCAACGCTGGCCTGAGAACTTCGGGTTCAGCAGGATAGAAATTGTCAAAAAACCGAGTGTGAGGATCTATATTGCATGAAGGTCAACTTTCCAACTACAGAGCTTTGCGTACGGCATTCACTTTATACGTACCATGGTCCAGTAGACTTGTTTCAAAGCTCGCTCACAATAGAACACCATGCTAATACCAGACACAAACTTTCCCAGAGTTAAAACAATGATTCCAACAAAATCGAATTGTAGCCACCTGCCACAAACCGCATGGGAGTGGTTCAACAGAGTATGATAGGCAGCTGAGAATCCGAGACATATGGTCGCCGACTGGAGAAATATGGCGAAAGTCAGTTGATCGCCAAGTGTGATTTGCGGATACTTGAAATGGAGATATCGAAAAACTCCTCCTTCAATCATCAAGAACAAGACCGTTGGTATAAGATGCGAATAGATATTAACGGTTTCGTTGTGTAAAACGAGCCAACTGGAAAGACATGCGCGGACTGATCCTGACACTGGTCGGTAACCATGATGAATGAACTCGTTGTCTTGGTACCATTCTGGTAGCTCATAGTAGGACAGAAGATTCAAGTGACTTTCCGACGAATCTCTCAGGGTTGTTTTTCCGGTCGGGGGCAAGGGGGAGGTCTTGCGCTGACGCGGAGTCGGATTCATAATGAGTAGTAAGGTCTGCAACCAAGCCTGCAGATCAACTTTCGGGCATTAACCCACTGGAGCACGAACACAATTGTTGAAGGTCTTTGAGTGAGGAGGTTCAATGAGACCAGGGGTCGCCTGTTTGCCGATCCGATCTTCGATCCATCACATTAGCTGCTTTGGATGTTCATCATATTATAGATCACATTAGCCGCTTGGGTTGCAGGATCTCTATGCAGAATTGTGGAGAACAAATACATAGAAGAGCCCTGGAAGAAAGGAAGAAGCTCTGATCTTCAGGGGGGAGGGGGGTGTTTTGGATCTTTGGGGCATGGGTAGTGAAAATAAACAAATCCATGTGCACTATACCCAAAGGTACAGAGTTTTGTTAGAAAATGAGATGTTAAAGATCAGGATTGGAGGCCCTTAAACGTATAGCACTTTCTTTGCGCTGTCAGTGATAATGTCAATCATTGGATGGAAGAGTCTCGAGTTGTTATCAATTGCTAGATGAGTACGAAGTACTGTGACAATGGCAGCCTTGCGGGGTATGCTTATAGGAGTCAGTACAAGCACGTAAACTGACACCCGCATGGCACAATTTTGAAATCATTCGATATATAAAAGAACGACTTTAGACATATTGTCATCCAGAAAGTATATTGAACATTGTCACACAGCTTACCATATTCGCTCAGGTGAGGGGTCATGTGTTGAGTGCCGATGAACTGAGCTTACCTCGATATTGACCGGCAGCAACTCTCAAACCCACCGAAGAAAATGGCAACCGTAGTCGATGAGTTGCAAATCAGTCAGCTGGATTTGGACGGCTCGTCTATCGCCTCGATCGCGTTTGAATCATTCGACTTGCCAGCATCGAACCAACGAATTCTCGGGCCACCGCATCCTCCAGATACACCTATTCCGCTCGCACTTCGTCCCACTCCAGCTGACACCGAGGTCAATCTTGACGATGTGATAAGATCTGTCAAAGTCCTGCAGGCAGATGGAACATTAACCAAGAAGTTGGCGAGGCACGGAACCTTGCTCTTCCGCAATCTACCCATCCATGACGCCGAGGACTTCAGCAAGTTCGCGCATGCTTTCGGATACAAGCCGCACGAGATCATCGGCATAGTTGTTGACAGGCCACTTCTCGCGCCAAATGTTGCACCAGCAAACGAAGCACCCAAAGAGGTACTGATATACAACCACAACGAGTCCCCGCAAGTGCCACACGCGCCCGAGTATATCTTTTTTATGGGCATCGCGTGCCTACCCAAGGTGGCGAGTCACCCATTTCTTCATCATTGGAACTCTTCAATCGAGCCCAAAGTGAAATTCCGGAATTCATCGACGAACTAGCGGAGAAAGGTATTTTGAGCAAAGTCACATATCATGTTGAACAGCAGTTTCAGGGTGGATCGACGCTGCGCCAGGCATTTGGCAAGGAGATACAGGATGGTGACGACGAGGATGAGAAGCGCCGCAAGATCGAGGCCCAAATTGCTCGCTACGGCAGAGGGAAACATACCACGTGGGAATGGAAAGATGGTACCTTGGTTTTGACGCATAGGCTACCTGTCATTCGCACGCAGCCTGGAACTAACTTGCCAACTTTGTTTACTGGTCTGGCATCATACTGGAAACGTACCCAGCTTGATGTGCAAGCGCGCAAGAACGTTACGAGTCAATTATTTGGGGATGGGACTCCAATTCCCGAGAAGTATCTTGCGCACTTGGCAAAGATTACTGATGAAATTCGAGTTCTGCATCGCTGGGAGAAAGGGGATGTATTGGTATTTGACAATATTATTGCGCAGCATGGCAGAGAGCCCTGGCAGGGTGAACAGTCTGACCGCGTGATCCAGGCTAGTCTGTTTGATGGCGAAGCCGTGCCTGGAGCATATGGATTTGGGGACTGGGCACAAGTTGTGCAAGCCCTTGATTAAGTTCGTATGGTTGATGCCATGATAAGCATGTTCATTGCTATTCGTTTCGCGCGTTTCTTTTCGAGTTCCCGAGACTGATCTCTGAATGACATTACTCTTTGATGCCCGTTGTGAAACCGTGTTGAAGCAGGTACTCCTGTAGGTCCTTGTCTTCTTGCTCCAGATCCAAGTCTCTGCTTTCGGGTAACAAGTAGTAGACCATCATACCCAAGATGGCTACACCACCGGCCAAGTAAAAGGTGGAGCTGTTGCCTGCCCTGTCCTGCAAGGGGGTAAAGCATTGAGTGCCAACCGCAGCACCAGTTCTACCGAAAGCCGTTGCGACACCGTATCCCATGGATCGCATGGCAGTGGGGAAAGATTCACTAGATATGAGTCCAATGGTCGCGCCCGGTCCCATGTGACCGAATGCCTGCAGCAGGCCATACAAGACAACGAATGCTGCGATGTTTTGGGAAAGTTTCGAGTAGGTGCCTCCAATGACGAAGCCAAGCACAACGTATCCAGCGAATCCCAGAATTCCAGTCCAGCGACGTCCAATTGCATTTGTGAGCCAGGCACCAATCACGACGCCTGGGACTGGCAGAACGGCCAGAATAACCTGCCAGATAGCCGTTGTGCGAACATTGTGGTCTTTCACCAAGGAGGAGATGATTGTGCTGGACATGATGCTGTTCGGGAAATTGATGAAGTCGTACAAAAAGAATGCCAACGACGTGGTCAAAAGCCTCCACCAATACCGTTTCGCAAGGACAAGATACAGACGCAAAGGCTTCCGTTGGCGTGTGAAATTGGAATAGTGGAACAACGAAGAGTCGGCCATGAACAGTCGCAGTACTATGATTGCGACTGGAAGGAAAATGGCAATGGAGTAAATGGCGTGGAAAGTGACAACAAGGTTGTTGTCAGTGGCAATGAGCGTGATCAAGTAAATGATCATCAAGATTGGGCCGGCAAGGGTCGCCATCAATGTAGTGAAAGATACAAACATCGGTCCTCTGTATTTGCGCATGATCTAAAGAAAGTCAGTATAGAACAAGCTGATGAACCGGCTAAATGCTTACCCAGTCCATTTCTTCAATACCAGCAGCAGCACTTGGGGGATATTCACCCCCGACACCAAAGCCAGCGATACCACGGACAACGACAAAATACCACAGCATATTGCTTGAGGGGTGCACCTGGAGCGCCAGAGCTGCCATTAATGTGCCAATTGCCACTAGAGAGGAGGTAAAAAGCAAACCCGCCCGTCGTGAGAACATATCAGAAGTGTATCCGAGAACGACAACACCGAGAATTGCTCCAACAATAACAGCATTGCTGATACGAGTCTTCATATCAGACGTGTAATCGTCACCGAGCACCTGCTTGAAGATGACGTTTGTGGGATTGGCGAGTGTGTTCTGGAATCCATCGCTGAAGTTGGCAATGTACTGGACGAGTCAGAGAACTGACATCTTTTCTATCGACTTGATACTTACACAGCTAATGATGGTGATGTTGCTTCTCCATCTGCTTGGACTGTAAGAATGTGTAGTCACTTCCTCAACATCCCTCGCAACGACTGTTTCGGTCTTCTTCGCCTCGGGATTTTCCCGTGCTTCACGTTCAGTGCCTTCCATACTCTGGATTTTGGCGAAAAGTAAGACTGTCTAGCTGGTCCACGCGGAGAAGAACGTGTACTTGTAAGTACAAATGGGGCCGATTGCGGGCATCGGACAAGGTCCGGGCCTAGCATGGCGGGTCAAGTCGAATTTTCATCCGCGGAGATAAGCATTGTGGATTTGATCAAGCTTTGATAATGCCCTGATCCACTGCTTTATGTTATACAGCTCGTCCAAATTTGTCCTTTTTCATTCGTCTGAAGATGGCGTTAGATCGGTCATGCATCTGACTTTCGGCATCCCGCTTTGATACGGGAGAAATGCGTGACAAACCGATCCTCGAGCGATCCGCGGAGATGAGGTGCCGATTGTTTTTACGTATAGAAAACACGAATCACCGGCCGCTAATGCATCTTCTTTGCTTAGCCAAAGGTCGAGAATTTTTAGTGCAATGCGACTCGGTCGCTCAGGGCGCGTTGATTGGAGTCATGACGGCTGGCTCACTGGCGATCGGACCGGCCTTCGAGTTGGCTTGGAACCCGATGTCTCCCAAACAAGCAGGGGTTGTATGCCATGTATAGGTTGAAATAACGCACAGCATTCGCTCTATCCATCACGCGTCCATTCGAATGGGACAGCTCAATGCCATAAATCAACTTTTTCATCGCCGAGAAATGGACCCACAGCGCGAAAGTGCCCAGGTGTACGGAGTAGACTGAGCCACAAGCTGGATCGCGATTGCTAGGAGGCCAAAATTATGCGGTTGAAGCATGTAGCTCGTGCTCTTTCGTTTATTCGGCAAAAAGCAGGGTCACAAATAACTTAGCTTTGGGAAGGTTGAGGCTGGAAATGGATTTGCTTGGCGCGTGACAGAGTTGGCTTCGTTTGTTTGTTGCCACCTTCACTCTCCAACCATCAACATGGGATCCTCGCCCTCCACAATATCTCAAGATGTGAATACAATGAGCTCTGATTCTTCATCTCAGGCTAAGCAGCATCACCCAATGAACTTGGCTGAAGCTGTCGAGACATACAACGTCTTACGTCATCTTCTCCCCGCCGAGCTCGTGCTGGATATTTTGGCACTTGCAGAATACTGGTTGGAGACCGCCGTCATGCGGGGCGATGTGCTCACTTACGATGATGTTAACTACGCCAAGCGACAGCCCTATCTGACATCTGAACCGATCCCAGAGGGGCGCTTAGAAGAGATCAGAATCGACATCTGGAGTCATGACCAAGGCTGGAGCAGTTACCGAGAGTCATACGGCACATACGAAAACTCCTGGACTTGGTTTGAGCTTGCAATTGAGAAATTCGAGGGCAGGACAGTGATAGGAAAAACCGACTCTATTCGCTTGGCGACCAACGTGCATGCACAGAAGGAGGCACAACATCATCAAATTGTGTTTTCGCGACAAAACAATGTGACATTGATGCAAGCTCTGGAAACCGGTGATAGGGTTTCCATCATCCCCTTGGCTCGATTTCCCGGCTGGCGAAACACTGTGGAGAGAGCTTCAATACAGATCTGCACTGCCCCTATTTTGTGATGTATCCATCAGCACTTGAAGGTACGGCATTTGGTTTATACTGTCTTCTCTGCCATTGAAAAGCATCAATGGTAATTTCTTGCGCCTTTCTTATACAATCACTGACCTCATTCAGTGTCCAGTTAGAACCACAAGAACCAAATGCGATATTTCGGGCATTCCATGCGTTAATATAATACACTCTTTCTATTCAAGTCTCTCTAAATAAAGGCCTTGGGATTTCCTTGAAACCGGACATTGAAACATCATCTATGCGTACTCGGCGACAGAATCGCCGAAACCTCCTCATAGACAGAGAACACAATACCGCCACTCAAGAGCAGACGGCCCAGCCGCATACTACTACCCTTCCAGAAACCACGGATCCCATAATCGCGGATCACGCTTCGTGATGCCTCACTGATACTCGCTCCCTGAACACCTTGTGCCCTGGTCTTGATCGTATCAAAGGGCTGTGTAGCGTAAACGGTGACCACCCCTGCTAGGGCACCGGTTCCGAAAGTCGTGAACACGTTGGTTTTGATGCCCCTGGCTTTGGTGGCTTCTTTGAGCACATTGTAAGTCCCCATGCGGACTGCTGAGGTTGCCGATTGCTTCATAGCAGTGGACACAAGGCCTCGATAAAGTTCAGTGATTCCGTGCCTCTGCACTAACACTTTTGTGGCATGAAAGCTGGATTTGAACTGCCGGGCGCCTTTAGCATCGTCGATTCTGCCAAATTCGATTAGTGGTCGCGTTTTCAGTTGCTCATGGCAAGGACACGAACAGAGCAGTCTTGATTCTTTCTGTTGGCGTTACTGCAAGAACGCTTTCTACAGCTCCTGCTGTCATTCCAGCCAAAATTCCTCTGCCGGGTGACAAGACGCCGCGATCATCGGCGAGAGAGTTACGGATCGTATCATACGATAGAAACCTTACTGCGGCTTTCGCTGCAGGTCCCTGTCTCTATCATTAATATGAATTGATATATCAAACGAGTTGAAAGACTGACTATGACAAGGGTTGAGCAACCTGTGTAAAGTGCGCCAACACCTTCCTGCTTGGCGACCTGAGAGATAAGGCGCAGGGGGTTAGACGTCTGAACAGCGCTATTGTCTAGCAACTGAACGCGAGTCTTGGAGTACTCAAATGGATACTGCGAGACATTAGTTGTTGCCGGAGTAAAAGGGAAACGAAGCAAGTACAGTAATTGTTGCCTCTACTGCACCTGCCACACCTCCAGCAATGAGAGAAACCCATTGGGGGGTATGCGCCTGTGAGTTCGGTTAGCCGAGGCTATCTCGGGGGCATCGAATCAATTTTACCCGCTGGGGCTTCGGCTCGGATTTCTTCTGAATGACATTCATATCCAATGCAGGATCACTGGAGTTCATGCGAGTCCGGGCAGACATCAGTCAGCGGTTTGGACCTATAGGGGGATAAAGCATCGGGCCGTTTTATAGAGCCGAATATGGGGAAACGCGGAGAAGCGGAACATAAATTGCCGCGGAACGTCATCCCACTCAAATGGTTGCAATTTCCCACGGAAACCCTCAACCCTGCCAACATCATGGTGAAACACGCTCCGTCTAAGCCGCGGCGGGCTGCGCAGGCGTGTGTATTCTGTCGACGCAGAAAGGCAAGAGCATCGACCAGTATTGATCGTTAGGCGCTAATTGTGAAAAAGTTCCGCTGCGATACTGGGCAACCGACATGTTCCAACTGCAAGACATACGCGCAAGATTGCAAATACGTATCCGGGCCGGAGAGACCGAGGTAAGTGGTAAATTGCTCAGATGCTTCGTCATCGCCGCCGCTAACCCCCCACAGGCCAACAAATGCCCGGCTCTCGCAACTCGAAGCCGAGAATGAACAGCTCCGACAACAACTAGGTCGTGAACATCCAGTCTCTGATGATCGCGCTGGAACCTCGCATAGGAGTCCATCTGCGCAAAGCTCGTCTCAACCCCAGGAACAGACTCCGAACCAGCATCCGGTGATTTCCAATTCGGTAAACGCCGACGGTTCTCAGTCGGCCGTATCAAGAATATTCATATCACCCAATGGTGACTCAAGCTACCATGGGCTTACCAGCACGCTATTTGATGATGCGCCAACAGATCGACATGGTCATCCTCGATCCGCAGATCCCCAGGTGCCGTTGGAGCACACACGCAAGCAGCTGATGGGGGAAGCCGCTTATCAAAGTATGGCCTTATCTAAGAAATGTCTATCGCAATGACTGACATATTGCAGGGCAGCTTGAGGGGTTGAACATGCAACATGGCAAGTTGGACTTTGATGGTGTTGACCCAGAGCTCGGGATGCATCTACTCGACCTCCATTGGAATCGTCAGCATCATTCATTCTTGATCACATACCGGCCCGCTTTTATGCGAGATATGGCCACCGGAGGTCCATATTTCTCAAAGCTTCTGCTAAATGCAATTTATTTCGGGGCGTCAAAATTTAGCAATCGCCCAGACGTTCGCCGTGATCCCGATGACGTCCGCACCGCAGGATGGACATTTCGTCAGAGAGTCAAGGAACTACTGGGTGGGGCCTTGGATCGAAGCGAAATAACCACAATCCAGGCTTTGCTGGTGATGACAAGTTCTCTGTTCGCTCTAGGAGATGAGCGCAGTGCCGCATGGCTCTATGCCGGAACGGCGTTCAGGATGATAATTGATCTTGGCATGCACGTCGATGCCACAATGCTCAGCAATATGCGACGCTTATCAGATGAAGATATTGAGATTCGACGCCGAGTCTTCTGGGGTGCTTTTGTTGTCGACAAAATCCAATCGCTATACCAAGGACGCCCTACGAGTCTACAAGATTTTGATACAAATGTTTCGCTTACCTTCCTCGATCATTATGAAGAGCTGGAAAATTGGAAGCCGTTCGCTTATACTAATGTGCAGTCATATCCAGGTTCGCCGGCATACAGTGTCTCCACATTTACTGAACTCTGCAAACTGTCCCTGATTCTCAACGGGATCTTGAACAAAGTTTACTCCGAGAGAAGCTCAAATCGGTCTCCAGAAGAGCTTCTGAGTACCCTGAGAGACCTGGATGCCAAGTTAGATGGATGGCACAAGGCCCTCCCTGATTCCTTGCGCTTTGGAAACTCTGTGACAGAGGTTGCTCCACCGCCTCATGTTCTTTCTCTTTTAGCACTCTACAATGTTTTGCTTATTCTTCTGCACCGACCCTTCGTGGCTGAAGGCCACCTGCACACCACGGAGCCATCGATTGCTATCAGCTCATTTACAACGTGTACCGCAGCTGCAGCTCGCATTGTCAAAATCCTTCAAGCCTATGATCACGCATTCTCCATTATGCGTGCCCCTTATCTGATATCATATGCGACCTACGTTGCTGCGACAATTTATGTTCGAGTTGCAGCTCAACAAAGAGGCGGAAGCAGAGCCCATTCATGCCTTCGAACTTGTCTCGAGATTTTCCAAAAGAACCAAGAGACCAATTGGGCCGTCCGTCGTGCCAAAAATGTCATATTGCATCTAATGGACCGAATGGAAGTTGACATCGGTAGCCGCGACCGCCCACGTGTCGACGCTCAGCTGTATCAAGATAAACAGGGACAGTTGGAAGATCTGCACCAGCATCTTCAGCTCGATACTGAGGCTCTTGACTCAGATGACATCCCGATGCAATGGACACCACCGGAGACTGAGGCATCTGAACTGGATATGGACATGATAATTCAAAGTTTCATTCGACAGAACACAAGGCAGAATGAAAGCCAAAATTTTGTCGACTCTTACAATGCTTCAGATACCCACGACTATCAACCGGCACCGGGCGAGCTTGCGTCAATGATGCTGACAGGCCACAATGGCTCTTACTTTGATGCGCAAACTGACGATGACATGCTATTTGGGTTTAATGGTTCTATTCAAGATAGTTTACTGTACCACTAGAGCTTGAATTTGAAAATATTTTGAAAGTCTGAATGATTTCTTTCCTAATGTTACTTTGGTCGTCCCCTTTTCATTCACCCGCGTACAGGCTACTTCCAAGGGTTTTGTATTCCAACAATCTTTCCAAGGTCATCAAACACACTATGGATATTTCCCAAGATTCCAGAGCTTGATACTCAGATTCATCGACCTAGCTGCGAGTGTATAGCCATGAGCGCCAAGACATTCCCGCGGAACATGACATCCCGCGGAATGGCGACGGGTTTAATCTTGAAGGCCCATTGAAGAAATTTGTATAACTGCAGAAGCTCGAAGTCAAAATGGAGATCAAACATTGGCTTATGCTATATAGTATTCTTCCCGCCCAGGTATTGTCTAGCGAGAAATTCACAGCCCGCCATCGAGAGGCCAGTCGCGTCGAAGAGCCATCATGTCTACAGCAGCTACTATATCGATTGCAGAGACTTGTGCAATTTCAAAATCCTTTCCGCTCAAACAATTTGCTTCCTATTCACCAAGACATTCATTACCCGCAGTATGGATGCGCTCGGGGACCTCCAAGGGCCTTTTCCTCCATCGACACGACCTGCCCGACGCAATGGAAGAGTGGGCTCCCATCTTGTTGTCAGTCATGGGATCATCGGGATCCAGGGGGAAACAGATTGATGGAATCGGTGGTGCCACTTCAACTACTTCGAAGGTGGCAGTGATCGCAAAATCTACTCGGCCAGGCATCGATGTGGACTACACCTTTGTCCAGGTTGCACCCGACCAAGCAAAGATCGATATGACAGGAAATTGTGGAAATATAGCATCTGGAGTAGGTCCATTCTCCTTGGATGAGGGACTTGTTGTGGCAATGCCAGACCAAAGTGAGGTATGTATTGGCCATTGAATGCTATCACTTATTCGCTAATCCGTCGTTAGATCAATGTTCGCATCTTCAATACAAATACTCAGCAGACCATTTTGGAGACTATCCAGCTCTCCCCAGGTGGCCAGTTCCGAGAAGACGGGATATGCCACATCCCCGGTGTGGAGGGAACTTCTAGTCCTATCAAGGTCGCATTTCTCAAACCCGCCGGTAGCATGACCGGAAAAATGTTTCCAAGTGGTGCAACGCAAGATACCTTCACCGTTCAATCAACAGTCTTCGGTGCTGTTCATATTCGAGCGAGCTTGGTTGATGCAGCCAACCCGTTTGTACTTGTCGATTCCAACTCGCTGAATGTGAACGGCAAACGCGTATGGCCAATCGCATCCGAACACGATCTGATCGCGCTTGCAGAAGAAATCAGACGTGAAGGCGCTGTGAGGTTTGGACTAGCCTCCAATGTCGAGAGTGCAGCGTTGACTCGCGGAACACCCAAGATCGCGTTCTTGTCCGCACCCACGCATGAGTCGTCAGATATCGACGTTCTGGCATTTTCCATGGGAAAACCACACCCGAGCATTCAAATGACCGGAGCTGTTTGCATTGGGGCCGCAATGGCCATACATGGAACTGTTGCTTGGCAATTGTCAAATGGACCACTATGTCAATCCCCTAAATATGGGATGAAAATTGAAGGTCAGAGCATTGCGAGCCCTGTTCCAGTCCGGATTCGACATCCTGCTGGTGTTATAGAGACTGAAACGACATTGGGTATGACAGGCGATGGGAATATCGTTGTGGAGCAGGTGGCTGTTATAAGAACTGCACGACGGTTATTCGAGGGGAACGTTTTCTACAGAGCATGAGGTGCTCGGATTTGAGCTCCCAAGATCACACATTATGGTGAACTTCAAAGGGTTGCGAAATCCCTGAACTGGTGCCCAGGTGGCTTCGGAGGTTTTGTAATTTATACTTTATAGTTCTGATTCTATATGAAAAGTTGAATACAACCTAAGAAATCATTGTATTTGAGATGATTAGACGTTAAAATTGCGAGATTGCCCCTCGTGATACTCATACTTTGATGTCATGTAGCTAATCGTCTTCTTTTCCATCACAATGTCCCGTCTGTACTCGACCTGGAAATCGATTCCCGCATCGGTAGCAAGATCAAGCATTGACTGTGGCACCCATGAGGTATCTTGAAAGTTGAATCTCAATCTCAAGGAGCGTATTCTTGGCGTAATTGACGCCCAGTTGGAAAGATAGGACCTGAGGATCTCAATGAAGTCCTCGTAATGCCAACCACGATATGCAGGATCAAAGATATTGATCAGGCAATCATTGATAGTGAGGTGCTCCAGCTCACTTGGAAGAAGACCGTCAAGCGATAATCGCCGGCCCCGATCGCCAAAAAACCCCAGCAGAAAAACAAATGGCACCTGGAGAGTTTCGAGGTTGTTCAATGCTTTGAAGATAGAATAGTCACCATCATGCGCGATCCATGCGAACTTTTCAGGCTCCTCATTTTTAGGAGCCCAGCGTTGGGATGACGCGGTGATCTCGAGGTGTTTGAGGGTGTGGCTGACCTTCAGAAGACCCTCGCGCACTTGGATCAACCATAAAATTTTCCTCTGCCCGGAATCGAAATTGTCATAGAATTTAGGGCCCCAATCCCAAACAAGTTTCTCTAACGAGGGAGTCGCATCGAGAATTGGACGCAGAGATTCTTCGGAAACCACGGTCAGATCGAGGGACTTGATGTGCACTGCCTTGGGTGGGTTTGGGTGTCCCCAATCCAATTCCCAACGACCAGTATCTATCGGCGCAGTGATGTGCTCCAACGATGGTAGATAAAACAATCCAAGAAAATTCCCTTTGTGTGTCGGACTGCCCTTAAAAGGCACTTCAGGAATGCGATCGTTGCTTATGATATGCACTTCCCGAAGATGCTGATATGCAGAGAAAGGATCCGGCCCAGCAGCCCAGGTGGGCCACGGGGATAAGACTGGTGGTGAAAGAGTTTGCGGGGAGTTTTCCTGGGAGCGAGCCGCAAGTTGAGCAGCCTGGTGCTCAAAACTGCAAGTCAAATGAAAATGGTGACATAGCATGTCAAGCTCGTCCATGGACCGTGTGTGTATGCGAATTGTGATGAGATTGGGAAGTAGTGAAATGACAAGGGCAATGAAAGCACCAGGATCCCCAGCTCTAATCAAGCTTGCCCACTGAGAGTCGATTGCGGGGGTTGCAGTGATCAGCAGGCGCACTGCGCTTTCGGGGACCTTTATGGGAGGACATCTGGCCGGGTTTTCATAGCTGGGCGCGTTGCCTGAAAGACGAATGTTGACATGCTTGACTAATAGTGAGAGCTCCGGTCTGCCTCTGATACTTCGTATGAACGGAATGAGAGAAGATGTCCCCTCGCATTTGAACTCAGCCCAAAGATATTCCTCCACGATGGTATGCAGGGCTCGAGATACAAGGGAAAGCTGTGGAAGTGTGGCATAGTCCGATGCAGCGCAGATCATATGGAGGATCTCCGCCGGGAGCTTGGGTTGCCTGGGCATTTTGTCTTGATGCGGAGACTTGTGTTTGACTGCAAGGCGGGAAGACATTGGGTGTGGTGATGTTGGAAGTGGTGAGGAAGGAAAAAATTAGTTCCTGTAACTTTGGAAGGGAAACAATATGTAGAGCGATCCAAAGAGAGAGAGAAATAGTCATGTGCAGAACTAAATGAGGGAGGCAAGATTGCATTTACTTTTCTTTCTAGCGAAGTATGTTGGCCTTGTTTGGTACCTTCTTTTACTATGTGAATTTCTAGAAGTCGTAGGTCACAAGTGACGCACAACCAAAATTCTCCCTCCCTATTTGTGGGTGCCTCTCCATCCCTTCTCATTCTTTCATCTCTCAACGTTTCAATCTAACATCCCATGGATTCTATCATCTCATCTATGGATATCAACATGGCTTCATCTCTCGGATCTAGTCGCTCGGACCCGGTTCCGTGCATGCCAAGCCCGCAACATCGACCAATGAACTGCGAGCTTCCCAGCCTCCTGCCGAGCCTCCTGCCCGGCGATCCTACGCAGTCACTCATTTTGTATGACCCCACAGCGCCTCTCGAAACCACTGCCTGTGTTTGTTCCTCCGAATCCTGTGCCTCCTCCGAATGCCAGACACATCCCGATACCAGTGTTTCCGCAGAGTCATGGACCTTCCCGGTTCCCCCTCTCAGTCGGGCATACAGTACTCCAGATAAGGGAATCTCTGCAATCAATGGATTTGCCCAGCCCCATGGCTACGCTGTCACTGTTCTACGATCCAATGTCTCAGAGGAAGGAGTAAAGCAGACAGTCCACCTTATTTGTGAACACGCGCGCAAAGGGAAGCAAGAAGATCATGCTCCTATGAAGGAAAGCCATACACGCGCATTGTCGTGCCAATTCACTGCGACACTTCGACCCGATTTGGCAACTGGAAACTGGCGTCTGACCGTTCAGAATACAACACACAGTCACGGGCCATCTGTTGCTTCGACGCATCCTGTTCACCGTACCCGTGAACTTCTACAACAAGAGGATTTCATCATAGCCGCCCTTCGGCAAGGACGTGCAGTTTCTCAAATCCTGACTGATATCCGCGAAGCAAACCCCGAGAGTTGTTTGATCCCACGCGATTTCTGCAACATCAGATGGAAGTTGAGAAATTGAGCCAAGTATGCCTCGAGATATTGATCTGATGAGGCTAATATCGGGCATCGGGACTAAAACGGGGGTTATCTTGTCTTTCCACCTCATGTTGCTCAAATCTTGTTCAGTCTGAATTGTGACTGCTTGGTATGTTCTTTTTGGTTTCCAGGCTTCCAATTGAGTATTCATCTTGTGGTTTCTAACCTGTGGTGCATAGAGTTTACTCGGTCCGACTTAGCCTGGTTATGCATTTTTTTATTACTCAGAAATTGCACAGTTCATCTTGCCTCTGCTTCATATTTTGTTTCTCTGCATCAATATTTTGAACGATCATAAAGGTAATGTCATTTTTCATGGGAAATGTTTGACTCCATGGCCCTGGACTTTGCCTTCACCTAGCAGGACAACCGGCTATTATAGCCACCTTAACATCTTGGATTAGGCTTGGTTCACACACAACAAACATACAAAGCAACCACACGTATGCGCGGTAGGTATCCTCTTTAGCAAAACTCAAACATTGGAGGTTTCTGGTGGTTGCAAATGCATGTCTGCACTGGGCTCAAACTCCTGCGAAAGCTCTCGGGTGTCGAGACTTTTGGCATCAGGCCTAGTCACAGACTCGGTGTTCCATTCATCAGTCCTCTCGGTATCATCTTTGCTGTGATCTAACGTAATAAGAAGCGAATCGAGCTTCTTTGCCTGACGCGGACGCATTCGGGCCGAGCCAATTGTCGGCAGGTTATGCTGGCGGGTGAAAATCTTCTTTCGACGGAATACCAATGGGGCCAGTGTCGGGACACAGGCTACCCAGATCCCGGCCGTCATCTCCGCCATCATCAATAGAGATGAATCTCTCACGCACCAAATCGGGTCATCCGATGGACACATTTTAGTCTGGACGATGCGCGCCAGATTGATCGCCGCCGTGCTAGTCACGTTTAGTATCAAAGCAACAACACAGGATCTTGGAGAGACTGACAAGATTCCGATTGCAAACGATACAGATACCCCAATCTTCTTGCGACTAGACATTTGCAGCCTCCAGATGACCGGCAGCGGAAGAAGCACAACCAGAAGATCCATCACCATGTTGAATCCTGCGGACCCCAACTGTATCTTCCTTATATCCCCACAGCTGCCTGGGATCTTGCGATTCCAGTTGTATTGAACCGGTCGACAACCGAGGGCAAGCGTAAACACAGTCGCTACCCAGTAAAGGAGCACCAGTCCTCCTACACCGGCGGCGCATCGTGCGAACTTCTTGTTTCCAGGAAAGACCTCGATATACAGCAATAAGATCGCGAGGCGAAAGCAAACAGTCGCTGTTGCCCAGATCCATTCTGACGACCAGAAGATCTGACATGTTAGCGACAAGAAAGAGATTCGCACCGGCAAACGATTACCTTCAGTGCCATCTTCAACTCGCTAGGGCGTTTGATCATCATTTTCAGCGTGTGTCCACCATAACCTGCAATGATCGCACCTTTCGATTGCCTCAGAAGTCAGCCTTGGATAAAAAGGTTGGACTTCGACTTACCAACTACCATATCTATCACGTATCCAGCTAGCATTAGCTTGTGAATGGTCAGCCAGTCCATTGAAATCTACTCAGCTCAAGCTTACCATTGAGGTGAAGACCAGGTAGTCATGAAGCTTCGCTTCCCTGCGCCTAGTTCGCATGGAAGCAATGCGAAGAGCGACGGCTATCATGCCTATGACAAGCATTATTAGGCTCCACACTATTAGCACAGGTGAGCGTGCATTCATGTGGACCTCCACCATTATCGATACTCAAGAGCCCGGCAATAGTAGAACAAAGTATAATCAAAAGATCAATGGGAGTAAGAGGGTGAGAGTTTGTTCTGGACATGCATGAGAATATGCAGGTTTTCAAATCATCACTTTGATTCCAGTGCTTAGGTGCATTTGCAGTAATTTCTGATAAGAACTCTATCCTTGGATGCTACACAGCCCCGTGCACCGTGAGAGACTTTGACCCTTTTTTTCAGTTCTTCAATCGGGATAGTCCCATATCGGTACTGGAAAGTCTGTTTTGAATGGGATTTTGGCTTCAGGTGAGCAGCCCTAAGCTAACCTACCCATTCAGTTTCATCATGCTCAGTTCATCCTCTGGCGTTCTCAAATCCTTCACTTCAGTCTCATCAGTTTGTACTTCATCCACTCTTTTAGAGGCCTATTCCACTCGCCGACTCCGGCATCTAACCTTGTCACAACACATTCACTCGCGGAGAATATGCTTGATTCCACCGAAACTCAAAGTCAAAAGTCCCCCGTCCAAGTTTTCAGAACTGACATCAGTCAGATTGTTCCAGGTAACACATTGATTGCAAATCAAGCACTTCGCACAAGCAGCTCGGCAAAGTATACCCACTTCTCACTAGTCCCGACGCGCAACTATTCTGACCCGAGTGGTACTTTAGAACTCACTTGATGCGGAAGGGTTTCCATGGATAGGTATCGCCGCTGCATCGGTATAAGCCATCTCGCGCACTTCCCAAGGCTATAATACATAACTTTTCCTCCAGACCTCGCCCGCTGGCCCCCCACCGTTCCCGGACGGTTCACCGAGGAAGCTTAGCCTATCACTGTGCCACCCACAAGGCTGTATTTCAGTTTACTACTGAATTTAGACGAAAGCGGGGATGCGGCTGATTCATGCTAAGCTTTGGGGGATCCAGACACACCTCATGATGGCTATGGAATTTGTACATGGCTCACTGCCCGGAGTCTTCTCAGAATGTACCTGACAATCGCTCCGATCGGTATACAACGAATAGACATCAAGGCCAATCTTCTCAAAAGGGTCGTTCTTGTCTCCCGCGGCCCAAGGAAGACATCGCACTTTCCTAAAAAGGAAAACCCGCAACTTCCAGTTCCTGACTTTCCAATCTAAGCTTGTCAAAGTACCATGGAACCAATCCCCGCCAATTCACAGCCTATTTGGCTTGCGGGATCTACACCCGTGGTCCAGCTGACCTTGACTTCGATTCATTCTCATTCCCCATTCTTCTTGTCTCTTCAACTTATTCTTTATACACATTGATCCTGGAAAATCTCGAAAAGATGAATTCGACCGATATCATGATGGCGACTCTGAACCCATCAGGGAAGAACCAACACATTCACATTGAAGATGTTGCAGATCTCGATTCAGACGAATACGATACTGTGAGGACTGAGTTCGCGGCTTCTTTGGGGGATAGTATCGTCATTCTCAGGGAGAAAAGAGATAAAGGTCACACGGACAAAGGTCGAGTGGTGGCGTGGGCAGAGCCTGGACTGGGCAAGCCGCCTAAGTGTCTGAGGCTTCGGGTGTTTTTTGCAAGACTGATGCGTTGGTGAAGATGAACAAATCTGGTTATACGTTTTGCTTATTAGATTGCTGTTGAAATAATAATTTGTTCAAATCTTTCATATCTTGCACTGTATCCTATTCGTCGGTGAACTCAGACCATCTCTTGCTTCCGAGGTCCTTTGTCTCTGAGTTAGGGAATTCCCATGCAATCGGCCTCGAGATGCGTATGCTACGTTACCGGTAACAAGTACTACTTAAGTAATGTATATCTTGATCAGATAATTCATGCAGAAAAAACAAAGTGATCCAGGAGTCGATGTGGTAAGTTTGTTTTCTTAAAGATACATTCGCTACATTGCAGGCAAAGAAAGTTATGATACACAAAAAAGATAGAAAAACAGAGAAAGAAAAATGGGTATAATACAAGTCTGGCAACGTACTCATGTCTGCTCCAGACCCAAGGATAAACAAGAAGATAATGTGGCATACCACTCAGTGGCTGTGGGTCAGACGTAGGGGGCTGGCAACTCAAGCGCCGTACATCCGAACGTCATCGGCATCAACTTCTTCACGGCGACGAAGGAAGGAAGCTTCTTCAAAGTCATCGATGTCGATGGTAGACTGCTGAACCTTGCTGCCGCGCATAGGGAGAATGCGACGGCTCTGGCCCATGTTGGGAGACAGAATGGTGGGACCGAAGGAACCGTCTTGTCGGTAATCGTAGTCGTCATCATCCTCGTCGGCATAGATTTCTTCAACATCCAAAGACCGCTTTTGGCCACCCAGAGCACCCGAGACTGAGTCGACGGACTCCTGGCTACTTGGGGGAAGTGAAAAGGCGTCACCATCGTCGTTGACAAGGTACTCATCGCGGCCAAGACCGGAGAAAGGAGTCAGTTCGGAGTGGCTGCGGTTTCCTCGAAAGGGCTGGACTCCAGGTGTCTGAGCGGTGGCAGGTTGAGGTGCGACTTTCTCTTGAGTCTTAGCCAGGTTGGTCCTGTATCCATCGGCAACAGATTTCCGAACCCGCATCCCGACGGAGAGGAGGGAGGACTGCACTGTGGCGGGGACGACCGGGGTCGCAGAGAAAGTTGCTGCGGCGTAGTGGTGGTGGTGAGACACAGCAGGTGTGTCAGAGGACACCGGTTCTGTGGCAGATGTGAAGAACGAGGTGATAGGAGGTTGGAAGCGTCGGCGCTTTGATAGGTCAACGCTGGGAGTCATGGTTGAAGGCATGGTGAGAGTGGAGATGGAATAAAGTGGAGGAAGTGCAAAAGCACTCGGAATCTGGAGTATCTGACTTCAAATATGCAGCAACCACGAGGGAGTGACGTAGGAGAGGGGTGAAGAGGAAAAAAACTCCCACGAGATAAGACGTTGCAGGGGGGCAACGCGCTGAAACGCGATAAAGGGTCACGTGGATGGGGCACTTTACGCGTCTAACCAATCTCAACGCGTCTGATTACTTTCGAACATGAATTCAATTCCGTTTAGGGCTTAATTACTAAAAAAAAAATAGGTAACTAGATGATCATTTTCATCTAGGTCAACAGAGATAATCCCACTCAATCCTTCACTTCAAGTCGTTCTCGTCAATATCTTCACCCGTGACGCGTACCTAGATCCAGGGGAGGCTTCTCAACCGCAGAATTATGGGCTAATCCAGGTCGTTTGAGAGCTTTTCGTAATGTTTCCGGGTGGCATTGTAGACCAAGTTGATTGATAATCTGATCAGATGGCATTTCACGTCGTTCAACGCTGCCCTGGATCCATGCTTTTATACGCTGAATCTCTTGGTCATCAAACATACACGCGCGACCGGATCGTTTAGTCGGGGTAGGATGCCCTGCGTAGCAAGTATGACGTATTTGATTGAACGAGATATCGGGGACTGTTTTGGCCATTTCGTTGCGTATTTTGGCATAGGAAAAACCGGGTATTCCACGGAGCGTAAGGATTTTGAGTCTTTCGTCACGCGTAAGGTGCTTTTTGGTAGGAGTTTGGGGGTATCCGGCGTGCTCAGGCATCGTAAAATGGCAATCTGGCGCGCAATACTCCGTATGGTAGCTTGGTACGTAAAATGGGGCAAAATGGTAGGTCTTGGTAGCCAAACTGGGAGGTTGACAGATTTAGGGGGCAGGCAATCGCATGTAAAGGCACGATGACCTCATATGGATGATGATCATGATACGGTAGGTGGAGTGTGTGATTATCTCTGTTGACCCCTTACTTCGTAGTCGCCCAATCGATTTGTCCACCAGATCTGTCTTTTCAATAACCACATCAAACGCAGTTGGAGGCCGCCGAATACCAGGAACATCCACAGTACACGCCAAGTACCTCGCATATTATGCAAAGCCCGTTTCGCAATATGGCAGGAAGGACGACTCCATGGACCTTTTCGTATTTGGATGCTTACTGTAATTTATTGAATACAATATTGTTGAGTATGAGCAGTAGAATGACATGTGGATTCTTCATACTATCATTCTGAACATTGAGTTGTCGAGCGCAGAACCCGGAATTGACAGAATCTGCCAGAAAAGTGTATAGATACTTGTTCCACTCCAAGGTTTGAAATACTCGAGTAGTTCGAAGGTTCATGGTTCAATTATCCTATTAGATACCTATTGGCAGTCATGCTTGTAGCTCAAAATCACTGGTTGGTCTCACCTTGAGGCCGGCCTTCCGATACGTTGCGTCAATAGCCTCCATCTGCGCTACACTGTCCATTCCGTCAACCCAAACTCCCGAACCGTCACGTCCTTTAATCTTGTTGACAAATTCCTCCAGTTGATAGCGATAGCTGGTCCACCATTCCTGCTCACCGGCAGACTGCGCGGACGGCCACTTGTAAGCCGTCTCGTGCTTCGACTCCTTCCATGACTTCACAATCTGCTCACCAGCTCGAATCACATGTGTATCTTCCACGTCAATTCGATGGTAGACGCTAGGTGCCATATGATTCCAGAGAATAACATTTCGCTTCACTGTGTGCACCTGCCCTTCAGAGCTTTCTAACGTATGCTCCTCCAATTCCACCTCACATTTCGGCCATCCGATTCGTGGTAAGCCTTTAGTCCATGAGCTGGGCAATAGCGGCCAATCACCGGATGCGGCCAAATCGGCAACAAGCGACCCTGTTGCTCCACCGGCAGTCCGGTAGCTTGCTGACATTGCCTGGTCGATTTCCGGCTTGCCCGTGAAACCCCGAGGCTTCGCGTCAAGAACTTCAACTGGCTCTTGCTTGAAGATCTGCCGTAGACAGTTCAGCGTATAGGTACCAAAATCCATCATGGCACCCCCAGAAAGATCGAAACGCCATCGAATATCGTTTTCCGGCATAGCTCCCTTGTGGAGATATTGCTGAGAGAAAGCATTTTTCACTCGGCCTGCTTCTGGGCCGGAATGAACGCGTGCAAGGAAAGCTTGCCACGCCGGATGAAACCGGTAGTGGAAAGCCTCGAGAAGAATTGGCGCACCGGCTGCCTTGAGGAGCGGATGATTGAACAATGCTCGCGCTTCCTCGGCATTTGAACATGAAGGCTTCTCTAGAAGAACATGCTTTCCAGCTTTGAGAGAGCGTAGGCTCCATTCGTAATGGAGATTGTTTGGGAGCGCAATGTAAATGGCATCAATAGAAGGATCTTGCAGGAGCTCTAGAGGAATTTGTTAGAGCTGTATGTGGTGATTGGGATCCCAAGTCCATCGATACCTTCATAATTAGAATGAACAACCGGAATGTTATATTTCTTAGCGTACGCCTCAGCACGTGTCTGGTCTCTGGCTGCGACTGCAGCTATCGTGACATCCGGATGTGATTTCGCTGGAGTAATCAATGCAATAGGACTAGGATCTCGTTAAGAAGGATTTGTATTGATGGCATGTACCATGGGTCATATTTACGCAATGTTAGATGCGCCAAGAAGGCCAAATCGAATGGCCCCGGGTTGTTTCTCAGCGAGTGGAGGGTCAACAAAGCCCGCATAGACTCGGTGTAGTCCGCTGAAAAACATGCTCAGTTATCTTTCGGTGTTGAAAATCAATCCACCGGAATGTTGGCTCGACTCTTTTGAGAGCTATACGATAGAAGAAAGACACGAATGAATGGCGATCAGATGAAGAGGACAAGAACGAAGCTATCCAGAAGGAAAGGTACATCCGGAACTTTGAAGGTCTGAGGCCTAAGCTGACTAAAACATGTACGTCATCTGGGCACCTGGCATTGAGGGCTTCAAGTCAAACCGACCCGGAGAGCCTTGGCATTTATCGCAGAGAGCAGGTTTCACTGCCGGGCATGAAGTTACTATTCAACACTATCTTAACATCTGTGAACAACTCTGGTATAGGGATTGGCATGGGAATATTATACAAATTGATGATATAAACCTCCATGGTCAGGCCCAGGAAAGCAGTTTATGATTGACGTGATCATGCAGTCCTCCACTACATAATTGAGGTCCCACCTTTTCGCACTGAGACTACAACAGGAAACCTGCGATATACACACGGTAGAGGATAGATCTGAAAGTGGGTCAGTGCCGGGTACAGTAGTTTGTTTGACCGCGCATATCCACCTGCGGTACGGAGCAGATCCACCAGTCCATTTGAAGACGTCCGCATTTATATGAGCCTCGCAACAAGAAAAGGACTCTGCTAGCGGCAGTCCCATCCTACCACGTTCTTCTTCACAGACCAGCCTATCCGATAAGGCGCCCCCATTTAGGCATTCAAACGGCGGCATCTCGGGGGAGAAATTTCCACAAAGTCCAGCATACGTGCATGCATATATATCCCGAGGTCTTTCCATGATCTACGGAGTACACTCGGGTACATAGCTAGGTAGGTACCCGTGGACTCATGCATGAATTTCCTGGTCAACGACCGCGGTAGATGGCCTCAACCTTGGAAGGGCGCACTTCCTGGATATCGGGAGGAGCCTTGACAACCTTGGAACATCCATGGATATTCTGACAGAATCCACGGATACTGATCCGGGGTCTGGACCTCGGGGTCAGATGCGGCTTTTATGACAATCATAAACAAAATTCATTCCTAGTTGATATGCGATGAAACAAGGATATATACTAGCGACTAGGACCAACTGTAGTACCCGCGTTTCCTCTCTTTCCACCTCTCTTTCCACGGTCATGGTGCGCCTTCAGCGCACGAGACACATCCTTCAAACTTCTCTTGTTCTTAGATTTCGCTTTTCCGAGCGACATCAAGAAGGGCTGGTGCTTGCGAGCCTTCTCCTTGTTGGTAGTACTCTTGCCCTCCTGCTCCTTGCGCTCCTTCTTCCTGGCTTCCTTGCTCTTGTGCTCGGAGCGGTCGGTCTGTCCCTCCTTAGCGTGAGCAATACGCTCCTCACGGGTAGCCTTGGCGGCAGAGAGAGCAGCAAGACCCTCAATCTCATTGGCAGTCAAGGGATCATCGGTGTGACGAGAGGTCCAGGGAGCAGCAACGCGACCCTTGTTGCCGGGAAGTGTGGCCTCAGCAGCTGCCTCAGCACGGAGCTCAGCGAGCTTGGCCAAATCGGCGGGTGTGAGAATTCGGGTGGTGGCCAATTTGAGGAAATCGATTTCTTCCTCTGCCTTTGATTTTTCACCTTCCTTCTTTTCCTCTTCTTCTTGCTTGGACTTCTTTGAAGGGCGGTTCTTGCCTTCGTCTTCGGAGTCACTCAGATCAATTTCAACGTCATCTTCCACGTTGATCCATTCTCCGTCAACATCACTGTCCTCGTCATCTTCGACGTTCCAGGCTGCCCAGTTGTCTTCCTCATTATCTTCATCGTCTTCGGCATCTGATGGCAGACCCTTCTCGATGTTCTTCTTGCGGCGCTCTTCGTCCTTGTAACGAGCCAAGAGCTCCAGACCTTCGATCTGGCCAACAGCCTGTTCACCGAAGCGTTTCTCCTTCTTCTCGCCAGCACGCAGGCCCATGGAAGCTTCCTTACCACGGTCACGCTTCTTAAGCATTTGGGCACCGACATCACGGTAGAGACTAAGCAGACCCTTGGAAGCCATCATGACACCCTTATCCTTACTCTTCTTGTACATAACAAGATCCTGCAAGAGAGTCTCGTCCATAGCCAAAGGTTGTCTCACACAGATCTCACGAATGGCATTGAGACCAGCAGTGGCGACTTCACCAGCTGAAGCTTCAGACACGAACTCGTTGGCAATCTTTTGCACAAGAGGCTCGAGAACATCAGGGGGGACAAGATCATGAGTGGCTTGGGCCAAAGATGCCAGGAAGGAAGTAACAGACGGCTGGCGGGGTGTGAGGAACTTTTGGAAGTAGGAGTAGAGAGGCATGATGTGCAGCTGGTGCAGACCAACCAGACGAGACACCAATTGAAGAACCTGGAGCTTTTGCTCCAAGTTCAATTTGGACTTGCCATTTTGGAGGTGCTTGAAGAACATATTTTCGGCGAATCCTTGAGGATCGTGCAGCAAGTGTAGAGCAGAGAAGTTCAGCATAACGTTATGTTGACCTCTCTTCTTTTCCTTGTTTCTGACGGATTTGATGGCTTTCTCCGCGGCACGGGCCTTCTTTCTTGTCTTCTTGTTGATAGTAAGCTGGTGCTTAACTTGACCAACATTGACTTCATCATCACTGCTCTCATCTTCGAGCTCCTCGCGCTCCTTGTCACCACCGAGGAAGAAACGGACACCACCAACGATGACCTTCTCGTTCTCTGAAAGGGATGCCTCCTTCATGACTTCAACGGCCTTGGCCTCAGTCCAAATTTGACGCTTCCATAACTCTCGGGTGATCTTGATTGCCCACAGGCCTTTGGCAGATGTGCGATCAGAGGTGACCAAGTTGAAGAGCACTGTCTGCATAGTACGGTTCAACTTGTGGTTGGTAGTCTTAGAGTTGGCGGTGCGGAGCTCAGAGAGAATCTTTTGGAACAGCAAGGCCCGCAGGGTCTTACTAGGCGTGGAGACAAGAATGGGGAACAGTGTGTGGAGTAGTCTGGGGGAGGGGGTCAGCATTGATCATGCAAAAATACCAGCGGTTCATCTACCTTTCCGAGTCAATGATTTCCTTCTTCTTCAAGAGAACCAGACTTCCCACCAGCTTTTCGCGCAGCTCAGTCTCCAACACCAGGTGGTGTTGCAGGAGCATATCGATGAGCTGCTGCGGGAAGTCCTTACAAATATCCGGGTAGCAGTCTGCAACATGGGAAATGAAGTCGATCAGATCCCGAAGAGAGATCAGACCGGTGTCCGTAGCGGACGAGGGCGCCGCCATGAAAATCTCGCGGTGGGATTCATATTGGTAGTGCTGGGCTCGGAAATCTTCAATGTAAGATCTGTGGAGCGCAAATGAGTGGTTAGTCTCGAGCGACACCAGCGTTAGAATGTCTCGTGTCGGTGACTTACTGGGGATCCTTCTTGATCTTATGTTGCAAATTGGGCCTTTGATATAACGATATGTTAGAATGCGACCGAAGCCTCAACCAATCGAGCGCACATGTCGATTTGAGATAGAAAAGACTCACAGATCAGCCTCGACCTTTTCCAAGGCTCCAAGCTTCCTTTTCACCATCTTGACGGTGATCTAATGGTGCACAAAGTAGTTGGTTGGGGTTGTGTTGGCACGGCTGGTCCGAAACTTTTTTCATCCTTATCGATAAGCAATGGAAAATCTCTCCAGAGCAATCGAGTTAGGTAGGCTAGAACACATCCACTATGTCCATAATTACTGTTTAATATTTCGTAGACTTGACTACATGCTTAAGTTTCTCTAAAAGACTAGAATCATTGAACGAATAAAAGAAATTTTTTCTTTTTAGGAGATGGGTCTTTCGACCCATGGTCTTCATGATCACATCTCAACTACAAAGAAAGCCGTCCGAATGCGTTCCCTTTTTAGATCGTGCTTCCTTGACTGTATCAGATTACGTACAGCCTTGCAGATGCATGCGATACTGTGAATCCCGGCAAAAAACCCCGTCCACTCCAGTATCCACAAACAGAGGACCAAACGGAGAGCAAATCCAACACAACCCCTTTACCGGTTGCTCTTGGCAACACGCTCGAGCTCGTCCTTCTTCTTGATGGCGTAGGAGTTGGAAGAACCCTTGGCGGCGTTGATGAGCTCCTCAGCAAGGCACTCAGCAATGCTCTTGATGTTGCGGAAAGAGGCCTCGCGGGCACCGATGGTGAGCAGAGAGATGGACTGGTTCACGCGGCGGAGGGGAGAGACATCGACGGCTGATGGAAAAGTTAGTATTTGGTAGCGCATAGAAAAGACCGATTTCACATACCCTGGCGGCGGACGGTACCCTGGGAACCGATACGGGTGGAGTCCTCACGGGGACCGCAGTTGACAATGGCGTCAACAGCGACCTGGAGAGGGTTCTGGTCGGTCATGATGTGGACCTATAGCGTATCTGGTTAGATCCTGATTGTTGTTGCGGGAGTGTCTGGAGTGGCACGTACAATCTCGAAAGCGTGAGCGACAATGCGGACAGCGAGGAGCTTCTTTCCGTTGTTGCGGCCGTTCATCATCAGAGAGTTGGTGAGACGCTCGATGATGGGGCACTGAGCCTTGCGGAAGCGCTTGGCGGCATAGCGACCGGCAGAGTGGGAAAGGTAGACGGGAGTGCGGATCTGGATGTAGTCGCTGTAATTGCAGGTCAGCACCTCTGGTCAATTTGACACTCCTGTCATTTTCGATCCCGCTGCGCATTGTTGATTTCCTGCTGTGTGCGATGCAAATCCCAGTCTCGTGGTGTTGTGTCCTTCGATCGGAAATATCAAAAATCTCGAGAGTTGCCCATTTTCCTGCCATTTTTTTTTCTCTTGCCATTTCCTCCCAGTCGAATCGCATCGTCACACACAGCAGAAGTTCACTCGGCGCAGAGAGGACCTGTAGATAGACTCACGTCAAGGAAATGTCCCGGATCTCGACATCATCGTAGCTCCACTTGTTGAACAGCTTAACGCTGCCCTGCTCGGCCAGAACCTCCTTGGGCAGGACAGGGAAGGAAACCTCGACGTCCCCGTTGTCGGACATGTTGACTGTGCTGGAGGGGTGGGAAGGGGTTTGGCGTTTGGTGATTGAACTTCGGGCGTTGAGGTCGATCCAAGATGGGAATTTGGTTGTGGACTTTCGCTTAATTGCTGTGTGGTCACGTGTGGGTATGGGTGGGTCGGGTGCCTTAGGCCAATTTGGCCTGAAGTTTCAGTGATCCACATCCATCCGGTCTCTCCAACTTTGGATTCTCCCAAGTCAGCTTGGACTAAACAATGCATGCTCTAAAATTTGAATTTTGTGATCTGAATGCTATTAGGAATTTCAATTCATTCACTGTCATCTCTACGCACAAATTATACAAGCTACCTTCAATATGGAACATGCACACTACTATTTCTTGTCTTCCAGCATTCCGACCCTGGACCCGGGGCACGCGATACAATTCAGATGGTTTGGGAACCTCTGTCCTCGATTCCCAATTCACATCAAGGAAAGACATAGAGTGTAGAAAATAAAATCCTATATATAGCAAGTGAAACTAGCAGGTACCTTGTCTCACGCCCTCGGCTCGCTTGACCGCCCTCAAAACAGGTGACGTTGCGGATGTCTGGCGCGGAGAGGGCGACCATTCGTGGGCTGCTAGTCGACAACACCCCGGTAAATTCAACTCGCGGCTAACAGGGCTGTACTCGGGAAATCCGCCCCTCTTCAGATCCTGCGCCTCTCAGACGCTCATTGCGATGAGGCGTCCTTGACTGCGTACTTCCATCCCACCCCCGCGCTTTCTATACACTTCCCCGAATTGAGGCTTCTTGACCCGCTGTTGCAATGGCGGAAGAATCCCCAGAGCTCCAGGCCGCCCTGCGGAGTCTGGACCGGGAATTGGAGGTATGTGTGTTCTATGCGTCCGACTGAGCAGCTTGCTGATTTTCGTGTTCATCACAGGAGGGCGATATCACCGAGAAAGGGTAAGCAGCTACACACGGCACCGACCCTGAGAGCCTCAACGAGTCATGGTCGCGAGGTTGATTCTGGCGACCAATGGATTTTGGGAGCCTGCATGCGTTACATCTGATCTGGAGAACTAACAGCATAAAAGATACCAGAAGCGACGGACGGTTCTGCTGTCACAGTATTTCGGCCCAAACAAACCTCTCGAGATAAACCCCCACGCCCCCGCCGGTTATGATGCACCGTCACCGAACAGCCCTGGAATGGCGCCGCCGGCCATCTTGAACGTTCGCCCTCCAACCGCCGAATCTTCCATCCCAGGAATATCATCTCCAACTTACGCGGACGACTACAGTGATCAACACAGCGGAAGTGTCGGATATGACCATGGCCCTGGTATGGATCACAGTCAATCGAGGAAGCCGTCGGGTGCTTCTTTCGAAGGAGATGGCGCGGGCATGCTCCAAGCCAGTGCCCATGACCGGATGCCTTCCTCAAGTTCTTATGACTCCTTGTTTCTTCCCAGGCCTGCAGGCCCAGGCGGCCCAGGCCCCGATGGCTCGAGAACCGCGACATTGATGAGCCAGAACTACGCGTTCAACCCTAATTCACAACAGGAGTATGTCTCGCAACCGGAGTTTGGCCAAACCGAATATGCCCAGGCCGAGTATCCTCCAGCTGAGTATGCTCAGCCCGAATTCATGGACGATGGCATGGGATATTATGACCCAGCATCCGGAGGACCCACGCGACAGTCGACAATGCTGGACTCCCAACAAGGTTACTTTTCCGACTTCGCGGGACAGCAGCATGATGATTACAGAGATAGCTATGGGGGTGGGTTCCATCGCTACTCTCAGTCTGGTGAAGCCTTCTCGCCTACGGCCAACATGGCCCCTCCATTGATGCCCGCTTCCGAACTTCAGCATGGGCCGGCGATTGAACATCTACTTCCCCTCGAGCCACGAGAGATTCCTTTCGCATTGAATGATCCTCACGACAAGAATATCCCAATGTCCAACTTTGACAATCTCCCCACAGTTCTGCGACATCGCGCTCGGGCCCATCCCAAGCAGGCAGCATATTGGGTTTTGGACACGAAAGGAAAGGAATTGGCATCGATCACCTGGGAGAAGCTGTCTGCTCGCGCAGAGAAGGTTGCTCAGGTCATCCGTGACAAGAGTAACCTCTACCGCGGAGACAGAGTCGCCCTCATCTACCGCGAGGCTGAAATTATCGAATTCGCAGTCGCCCTGCTCGGCTGCTTCATTGCAGGAGTCGTTGCGGTGCCAATTAACAGCCTAGATGATTACACAAGTCTCAACCTGGTTCTCACATCCACTCAAGCACATTTGGCTCTTACGACAGAAAACAACCTGAAGAACTTCCAGCGTGATATCACAGCACAGAAGCTCAGTTGGCCGAGAGGAGTCGAGTGGTGGAAGACAAACGAATTCGGTAGTTTCCACCCAAAGAAGAAAGATGATACTCCCCCGCTGCAAGTCCCTGATCTGGCCTACATTGAGTTTGCGCGGGCTCCGACCGGTGATCTGCGTGGTGTTGTGATGAGCCACCGAACTATCATGCACCAGATGGCTTGCTTGAGTGCAATTATTTCCACAGTTCCTACGGATGCCAGTGCCAGGCAATATGCAACCAAGGGCGAGACGATTATCAGTTATCTCGACCCAAGACAAGGCATTGGTATGATTATGGCGATCCTTTTCACTGTCTATGGCGGCCATACTACGGTCTGGCACGAGGATCGCGCTGTAGAGACACCTGGTCTCTACGCCCATCTCATCACCAAGTACAAGGCGACAGTCATGGCAACTGACTACTCTGGTCTCAAGATTGCCACCTATAACTACCAGCAAGACCCGATGTCCACCAGACATTTCAAGAAGAACTCTGAGCCCAACTTCAGCAGCGTTAAAATCTGCCTCATTGATACCCTCACCCTTGACCCCGAGTTCCATGAAATTCTGGCAGACAGATGGCTTCAACCAATGAGAAACCCACGAGCCCGGGAGATCGTGGCTCCTATGCTATGCTTGCCGGAACACGGAGGCATGGTTATCAGTATGCGCGATTGGCTCGGCGGTGAAGAACGAATGGGATGCTCTCTCACCCATGAAATGGATCCCGCTGGTCGTGACGACAAGAAGGAAGACGAGAGCCTCATCAAGTCTGAAACCAATACTCGGTTCGGAAGCAGTCTTCTGGGCGGTGGATCACGGGTTTCCACGCCCAAGCAGACTAGCAAGAACGAACTGAGTGAGGTCCTCCTCGACAAGGAGGCCTTGAAAAGCAACGAAGTTGTTGTCTTGGCCATGGGCGAAGATGCAAGGAAGTACGCCAGTAGTATGCCACACGCTGTACGTGTTGGTGCTTTCGGCTACCCAATTCCTGATGCAACTCTTTCCGTTGTTGATCCTGAAACAAATCTTCTTTGCACCCCGAATGTCATCGGAGAAATTTGGGTTGACTCGCCGTCTCTCTCTGGTGGCTTTTGGGCATTGCCTAAACACACAGAGGCCATCTTCCACGCCCGCCCCTACAAGTTTGAAGAGGCTAATCCAACTCCAATTCTTGTGGAACCTGAGTTCCTGCGAACTGGTCTGCTTGGATGTGTGATTGAGGGCAGACTATTTGTGCTGGGTCTCTATGAGGACCGTCTCCGCCAGAAGGTCGAATGGGTTGAACACGGTCAAGAGATCGTTGAGCACAGATATTTCTTTGTCCAACATCTGACCGTTAGTATCCTGAAGAAGGTGCCGAAGATTCATGATTGCACAGCGTTTGATGTGTTTGTGAATGAGGAACATCTTCCGGTGATTATACTGGAGTCTTATTCGGCATCAACCGCACCAACAACCTCTGGTGGACCCCCCAGACAGCTCGACTCCGTTTTGCTTGACTCGCTGGCAGACCGATGTATGGAGATCCTGTATCAGGAGCATCATCTCCGAGTGTACTGTGTCCTCCTCACGGCCCCAAACACTCTCCCCCGCGTCACCAAAAATGGCAGACAGGAGATCGGTAACATGCTTTGTCGCAAGGACTTTGAGTCTGGCATGTTGCAAGCTGTGCATGTTAAATTTGGAGTTGAGCGATCAGTGATGAATCTGCCCGTCGGTGTCGATCCTGAGGGTGGTATCTGGTCTCCACTCGCTCTGGCGTCGAGACAAGACATGCTTGCTTACCAAGAAAAGCAATACTCGGGCGTTGACTACCGTGATGTTGTCATGGATGATCGAACCTCCACGCCATTGAACAACTTTAACACCATTGTGGACCTCCTCCACTGGCGAGTCTCCCGCCAGGCCGAAGAGCTTTCCTACTGCTCTATCGATGGCCGCGGCAAAGAAGGAAAGGGTATCACTTGGAAGAAGTTTGATCTCAAGGTCTCCGCTGTAGCGACATACCTCAAGAACAAGGTCAAGGTCCGGCCTGGCGATCATCTTGTGCTGATGTACACCCACTCAGAGGAGTACATCTATGCTGTTCATGCTTGTTTCTGCTTGGGCGCAGTTGCCATTCCAATGGCCCCTATTGATCAGAATCGTCTCTCAGAGGACGCACCTGCCTTCCTACACATCATCGGCGATTTCGGCGTCAAAGCCATTATCGTCAACACGGAAGTTGACCAAGTCATGAGACAGAAGCTTGTTTCTCAGCACATCAAGCAGTCCGCCCAAGTCCTCCGCATTGGTGTTCCTGCCATCTATAATACCACCAAGCCTTCGAAGCAGTCCCACGGTTGCCGCGAACTTGGCTATACCGTGAAAGATACCTGGCTCCAGGCCAACAAGCCCGCTTTGATTTGGACTTATTGGACTCCAGACCAACGCAGAATCTCTGTGAATATCTCCCATGAGACCATCATGGGTATGTGCAAAGTTCAAAAAGAGACGTGCCAAATGACAAGCTCAAGACCTGTCCTCGGAAGTGTGCGCAGTACTTTGGGTCTTGGATTCCTTCATACATGTTTGATGGGTATCTTTGTTGGTAAGTTCCACTGACCTGTTCTCGAATCTTTTTCATGCTAATCGATTGATCAGGTGCCCCCACGTATCTCGTTTCTCCAGTTGACTTTGCTACAAACCCCATGACCCTCTTTGTCACACTCGCTCGGTACAAGATCAAGGACACCTACGCCACTAGTCAGATGTTGGATTACGCCATGAGTGCTATGGCTGGAAAGGGCTTCCAATTACAGGAGCTGAAGAACCTCATGATCTCCTCAGAGGGTCGTCCCAGAGTGGATATCTGTAAGTGCCATCACTTCGACATTCTTGAAAGTAGGCTAACTCGATTACAGATGGAAAGGTTCGCCTTCACTTTGCCAATGCCAGCTTGGATCGCACAGCAATCAACATGGTGTATTCCCACGTCCTGAACCCTATGGTCACAACGAGATCATACATGTGCATTGAACCAATCGAGCTCTGGCTCGACTTGCGAAGCCTCCGACAAGGTCTCATTTACCCTGTGGACCCCGATGCCGACCCAACTGCCCTCTTGTTGCAGGATTCGGGTATGGTACCAGTCAACACGCAGATCGCGATTGTGAACCCAGAAACTTGCACCCTTGCTCATGTTGGCGAGTACGGTGAGATCTGGATACAGTCCGATGCTTGTGCCCAGGGATTCTACAAATCGAAGCAAGAGTTTGACTCTGAGCGGTTGAACGGTCGTGTCGCGGACGGCGATCCTAGTGTGCCCTATGTTCGCACTGGTGATCTTGGTTTCCTTCATACTGTAACTCGACCTATCGGTCCCGGTGGTCAGCCGGTCGAGATGCAAGTGTTGTTCCTTCTCGGTGGTATCGGCGAGACTTTTGAGGTCAATGGTCTCAACCACTTCCCTGTGGACATTGAAAACTCCGTGGAGAGGTGCCATCGCAACATCGTGAATGGAGGATGGTAAGTTGACCCTTGTTTTCAGACCGAATCGCATGCTAACCGTCTTGATCAGTGCAATTTTCCAAGCCGGCGGCCTTGTTGTCGTCGTCGTCGAGGTTACACGAAAGGCTTACCTGGCCTCTCTCGTGCCTGTCATTGTTGATGCCATCCTCGCGGAACACCAAGTCATCGCTGATATTGTCGCTTTCGTCTCTTATGGCGACTTCCCTCGCTCGCGCTTGGGTGAAAAGCAACGTGGAAAGGTTCTCGCTTCCTGGGTTACCCGGAAGCTGCGCACCCTTGCTCAATTCAGCATTCGTGATTTAGAGGGCACCGACAACCCATTCGGAGAAGTTCCCAACCATCGCCTGAGCAGGATATCGAAGCCCGGAAGCACTATGGGTACCAGCATCCGGCAGTCTACCATGAACCCAGACATGGAGCCACTCCCACAATCTCCAGTCGGTGTGACATTGGAGGAGACTATCCACCCATCGGCAAACTACCCTGCTGACGGTGCTGGAACGATGCGACGAATCGAGACCGCCACTGATAACAGCGTGAAATCAACACCTGTTCCAGAGCCTACTCCCGGCGTGCCTCACATCAAGGAGCCGCAATCTGCGACTATTGTTACCGAGTTTGACGATCACCACTACGATACATTGGATCACCCCGAGGGAGCACCAGACGCCAACCGTAACTTCCGGTTCAGCTTTGAGACCCCCCTCGAGCCCCAGGGACAGGGATACGCCGGTGCTGAACGGCCGTCTACCGGACGAGACTCCCTTCCCAGTCAACAAGGATGGGATTACAACAGCGGCGCACCAATTGGCGTCGCTCATGCTGACCCTGGCCGCCCACGCACGCAGGACAGCGGACTGATCGACGACTGGCCCCAGGAAGCACTGATGTACCAGTCAGCACTTGGCGCAGAAGACGGTCATCACCCGAATCATGCACGAAACCCCTACGACGGAAGCGGGTACGGTGCTTAACTTGAACAGGTCTCTTGGATCAAAAGCGGCATGAGCGATCTCCTGCTTTACAGCTCGATATTACCTGAATACTTGTTTTCTGTACATACCCCTCACCCTGTTCTGACACCTGTAGATAGTTTTTGTTTCGAATTGATACTATTGTATTGATGTAGTCATGCCATGCCTTCTCTCGTATCTAATAAAGTGCCGTCAGTGATCGTCCAAGACGTGATTGAGACCCACAGTTATACCATTCGAATATCAAGATGATCTTCGCCAATTTATACTCCGCAGTCTGCGCAAGCGTAAACTTAGCCCGTCTGAAAGGAGTATAGTTCCCTGATCAACCTCCCTCTCCCGCCTATACAGTCCCCATGCTCTCTCCGTCTACCTTCTTCTTTTCCCGATAGCCGATCACTCTGCAGCATTCACAGGTGCCCCCGAGTAAACTACTATGATTTTCGTTTTTCGTTGAGCAATTCTGTGGAGAAATGATGCCACTCAAAATTGTGTCTGTTCTCGCCATGACGTCCATTGTTAGCAAGCTTCCAAGGTTGAAAGCTTGGGTATATAGTCCTCGGCTCTGGACGTACAAAGTAGAGTGTAAAGCCCTCGGCAAACTATGAATCTCCTAAAAATTGTGCTCTTAGCGACGGTAGCTGTTGCCAAGCAGCCGAATATCTTGTTCGTCTTGACCGATGATCAAGGGAAATATGTTGGTGGCTTAGAACACATGCCCAAGCTACAGGTGCGATTATTCCCATCGGGTTCGGAATCCCAATCTTGACTCGAAAGCTAAGAAATATGATAGCAAACCCTCGTGCAACAAGGGACAAGCTACTCCAATCATTTCTGCTCAATTGCACTATGCTGTCCCTCGCGAGCGAACCTGTGGACCGGCCGCATGCCTCATAACACAAACGTCACCGACGTCGGCCTACCCTACGGCGGTTATCCCAAAGTAGTTTCAGCTGGCTGGAACGACAACTACCTCCCTCTCTGGATGCAAGATGCCGGATATAATACTTACTACGTCGGAAAGGTAAGTGTATACCTGAATCTCTCTCTCATTGTGCCCAGGTGGTAGAACCGAGCCCTAACATAGCACAGATGTGGAATGCCCATACCGAAGACAACTACAATGACCCCTATGTCCGTGGTTTCAACGGCTCCGACTTCTTACTCGACCCTTATACATACCGCTACTGGTACGCGCGAATGACACGCAATGGCGCCCCACCCGTGAAGTACGACGGCAACTATTCGACAGACGTGATCGCCGAAAAAGCATCCGGCTTTATCGACGAGGCCGTTAAGCAAGACAGACCATGGATGTTGACAGTAGCACCAAACGCACCGCACTCAAATGGCTCGCATGATTCCACACGAAACGCAAACTGGTTTGGCGAGCCGGAGTTTGCACCTCGACATGCAGATCTTTTCAAGGATGTCAAGGCGCCTCGCGACGAGAGCTTCAATACATTGATCGAGAACGCGGTTAGCTGGGTTGAAAATGTACCAGAGCTGAATCAGACTCATATTGATTATATCGATGAGTTCCAACGGTGTCGGCTGCGAGCATTGCAGGCTGTTGACGAGATGATTGGGGATCTTGTTGAGAAGCTTGATAAGCTTGGAGAACTGGACAATACTTATATCTTCTTCTCAACGGATAATGGGTATCACCTTGGTCAGCATCGGATGCAACCTGGAAAGAACTGTGGTTATGGTGAGTATATCTTGTGTTGCCCAGGTGCAGCGATGGATTGAGCTAACTCCGCGCCATAGAAACCGATATAAATGTACCACTCATCGTTCGCGGACCAGGCATCGGCAAGAATGTGACATTGGATGCCATCACAAGTCACACCGATCTGGCACCAACATTCCTTTCTCTGGCTGGATCTACCAGAGATGGCTTAGATGGCAAGAAGATCCCCACGACCATCGCAGCCAGCACAGCTCACAACCGAGCCGAACACGTTGCGATCGAATACTGGGGATTGGTGAGACATAAATTCTCCCACAATATTCAACTCTAGCTAACATCACACAGGCCGTTCCGGAAGGAATCTACGGATATGCGAGTGACAAGCTCGACCAGCCTCACAACAGTTTCCAGCGTAATACATACAAGGCCATCAGACTAGTCTCTGACGACTACAGTCTCTATTATGCCGTGTGGTGCACGAATGAGAAAGAATTCTACGATCTCAAGGTATGCACTCTCAGACCCCAAAGAGATAATTATTGGCCCTAACCAGCGCAGGGCGATCCACACCAAACTAAGAACCTGGGCACCCAACCAGCCAAGCAATCATACAAGATCGCCAACCGCAAGCTACCCCAGATAATATCTCGATTGAATGCTTTGATGTTGGTGCTGAAATCGTGCGAAGGGGATGCATGTCGAGACCCATGGCTCCAGCTGCACCCGGCAGGCAAGGTGAACAGTCTTGCGGAAGCGCTGGATTCGGGCTTTGATACATTCTATGCGAACCAGCCGAAGGTATCTTTCTCTTCTTGTGAGAACGGGTATATCATTTCTGCGGAGGGTCCACAAGAGTTCAATGCGTATGGAGCGCAAAGTCGGAGAGGGTGGCTGGATGGGCTCTGGTGAGCTCATTGAGGGTCTAAATTATGCATAGTGTACATAGTCGTATGAATCAGACGCGACAAGTGTTGATTTTGTGCAAAAATGAGACATTGGTCTTTTACATTGTGGCTAACCTTGGAACACCAAAGGAATATGGTTATCTTTTGTTGTAATTACAAGGGCGGTGCTATTTCCTACTTAGATGAGACTATTAAAGACTGCCGGCCTTGACAGTTGAAGTGATCGCTTGATATGGCAAATTGATTGAATTGATCATGGTATATGCATTATTGATATCACTTTTGAATGCTTGCTGTTTTTTTTTTTTTTGGATTTTTACACTTATTTCGTCGGCTGCTCGACGTTGACCTTGGTGCTCAGACCACCACTAGAAGTGGCAGCCTCGCCGTTCAGCTGTTCAAGGGCCTGCAGGTCCTCGTTAGTGAGGGTGTTTGAGCGAATGGGGCGGAAAGGAGCAGGAGAGCCAGCGCGGGAAGCAAGGAACTAGACTGATGTTAGTGATGTTATAAATGAGGGAGGTTCAGACGTCGGTGCTTACAGAGCTGGCGGCGCTGAGCAGCGCAATCAAAGAAGCCTGGACAACATCCTGGTGGATACCAACACCCCACACCTGCTCGCTGCTGCCAGCGGCTGTGCACTGAATGTAGGTGGCGGCCTTGACATCACGACCGCGGCCAATAGAGTGCTCCTTGTAGTCGCGGACATCAAGGTCGATACCCAGGGAGGACAGGGCAGTGGCCAGGGAGGAGATAGCACCAGGTCCGACACCGGTGATGGCGTGCTGGGCGTTATCAATCTCGATAACACCGGTGAAGCGACGCTTGAGGTTCTTAGTGTTGAGAGCCTTTCCAGGCTGAGGGGGAGCAGGTGACTGCGAGCGGTCGGTTGTGATGCTGTAGTCGACAAGGTTGAATCGGGGGTTTGACTTGAGGTGGTAGGCCTCTTCGAAGAGATCGGTGATCTCAGTAGGCTTCAACTCGCGGTTGACGGCCTCGGTCTTGACCTGCACGAGCTTGCTGAACTCGACCTGCAAAGCGCGAGGGAGATCCAGCTCCAAGCTGCGCAGAATAACCCAGGCGGCACCACCCTTTCCACTCTGGGAGTTGACTCGGATAACGGCCTCGTATGTACGGCCGATATCTTGTGGGTCCAGAGGCAGGTAGGGGACCTCCCATTCGGGTTCTTCGCCGGCGGCTTCGGCATCCTCGCGGAGCTTGAAGCCCTTCTTAATTGCATCCTGGTGACTGCCTGAGAAGGCGCAGACGACCAGATGTCCACCATAAGGCCAGCGCTCGTTCACGGGAATCTTGTTGCTCTCCTCTACCACCTTGATGACAGAGTTGATATCTGAGAAGTCGACCTTGGGTGAGACACCTTGTGTGTACAGGTTCAGAGCCAGGGTGACGAGGTCAACGTTTCCGGTACGCTCTCCGTTACCGAACAGAGTACCCTCTACACGATCAGCACCGGCCATCTGAGCCAGCTCTGCGGCGGCAACAGCGCAGCCACGATCGTTGTGGGGGTGAACTGAGACGACGAACTTCTCGCGCTCAGTCATGTTTGTGCAGAAGTACTCGACCTGATCGGCGAACACATTAGGGGTAGACATCTCTACTGTGGCGGGCAAGTTGAAGATAATAGGCTGCTCAGCAGTAGGCTCCCAAGCCTCCTTGACGGCCTGGCAGACCTCGACAGCGAAGTCAGGCTCGGTGTCGGAGAAAGTCTCGGGGGGAGAACTCGAATTGCCACTCGGTACCAGCCTGGGAGGGATCATCCTTGGTGATAGAGCGAGCGTACTTGGTGCACTTGACGGCCAGTTCCAGACTCTTTTGGCGATCCATGTTGAAGACGATGCGACGGAAACAAGGGCTAGTGGCGAGGTAGATGTGGAGGATAGCCTTCTTCGCGCCCTTCAGGGAGTCGACAGTTCGGCGGATGAGGTCCTCGCGACAAGGAGCCAAAACCTGCAGGGCAACATCGTCGGGAGTGAGGCCAGGCTCTTCAACCAGGCGGCGCGTGAAGTCGAAATCGGTTTGAGATGCTGAGGGGAAGGAGACCTCGATTTCCTTGTAGCCAATTTCCACGAGCATCTTGAAGAACTTATACTTCGCCTCGCCATCCTACATCGATTCAATTAGCTAAGTAAAGACACAGTCATCACCCAGATCATTCATACCATTGGGTCAGGCAGAGACTGGTTGCCATCGCGCAGATCAGTGGCCATCCAGCGGGGAGGCTTATCAATAGTCTTGTTAGGCCATTGGCGGTTGGGGAGGTTCAATGGCTTGTACGGCTTGTACTTTTTTGAGGGATCCTTGAGCCTGTCTGCAATTAGTATGTGGTAAATAACGGTCCAAATCATTTGACCTACATCGGCATGTTGGCGGGGTACCGCGGGGGGCGAAGTTGATAAGGAATTAGTAGGTATAGGCCACACAACCTCAGGAATATTTCAAATGTAAATTGATTCAATCCAGAACCAGGACAACTGAATACTCTTATAGAAGAGAAAGAAAAATGAGTAAGACCAATGAAGAATGCTGTGACTCAAATCAACCCCGATCGTCGATGACGCCGAGTTTTCGGCGCCGACAGCGGAGTCACGTGATATCATACATTGGCAGTTCGAGCAGCCAATTGATCTGCAATTGGCCTGGAATTGAGCTGGGATGCTTTCCGAATATTTTAGCCTTCCCTCTTGCTCCTGTTTCATCACTAATAGGGCCAAATACTGCTTGGTTGTCTCATCATCTACTCTTGCCGGCTCCATAGAGTGCCCCGAACTCGGAGAGATTCATGCCTGAGGCGCTGATCTCCGAGGATAGCCGCGCAGTGACATCGTAGGGCGCGTAGTCTTGCAATTTGCACCGAGATTTTTTGATTCAATAGAGGTGTGTAGTATACAAGGCGTAGAAGGTGGGAATGGATGTAGTACAGGCGCTAAAAGTACACAAATCAGACAAAATTCTTTTCAAGCTCCACCAATAAGGGGTGGACATCGTCCACGTTGAGTTTAACGGCGCGAGGGTTCTGCAGGGCATCATCACCAAGCTTGGCTTTGATTAGCGCCTGAAGCTGTGTACCACCCTTGTCCGTCTTGCTGTGCATTTGCCCAGTGACATCAACAGTGACACCGCCATTTGCCAGGTCTCGGGGACCAAGGATGAAGATCAGGTTGTACTTCATTTGCTTAGCACGCTGGATCTTCTTGCCCAAGGTCTGCGCACTGCTGTCTACGTCAACCAAGAACGTAGAATCGACAGAGGATAGTGGACGGGGCGACTCGACGCTTCCGTCGTTCAGAAGTGCACGGAATCCAGCGAGTTTGGAAGCCGCTTCATGCGCCCGTTGCACAACAGCATCATCCTGGTTCACAGTCAAAATGATAGCTTGGCGCGGAGAGAGCCAGAATGGCCAATGGCCACCATGCTCTTCAATTAATAGTGCCAAAAAGCGCTCCAAGGAACCGAAGATAGCACGGTGAACCAAGACAGGAGTTGCAACTCCCGGTGTCGCCGGGTTGTAGTCCGGCTCACCCTCAGCAACCTGATATTCCAGTTCAAATCTTTGCGGAAGATTCATATCCAATTGAATCGTAGAAAGCTGGTGGAACTTCCCCGCTTTGTCTTGGAGCTGAATGTCAATCTTAGGGCCATAAAAGGCACCGTCGAAGGCATTTAAAGTCCATTCGTGTCCAGTGCTGTCCAGTGCTTCGCGCAACTGCGACTCTGCATTGTCCCACATCTCAATAGTTCCAATATAGTCCGTCTCCGGGCGGGTTGACAACACGAGGCGGTAGGGGCCGAGTCCAAATGTCTTCATGGCCATGTCCATGAACCCCAATGCGGACGCGATCTCCGATTTGATCTGCGACGGGCGACAAAATATGTGCCCATCATCCTGGTGGAAGCGTCGTACGCGTGTGAGGCCAGTGAGTGATCCAGAGATCTCGTTGCGGTGCAATGGACTGAAGTCTGCGTAGCGGACGGGCATGTCGCGGTAGGAGTGGGTTTGCGACTTGAACAGCAGACAGTGACCGGGGCAGTTCATCGGCTTGAGACCGTATGATTCGTCTTCGCCCAGTTCACCTGCTGTGTCTCCGCTGGCTCCACGGCCAGTCACCTCGTACATGTCATCTTTGTAGTTCTGCCAGTGTCCGGAGATCTCCCACAGCGATTTTTTGTAGATCGTCGGCGTTAGGACTTCTCGGAAGCCATATTGTAGGTATTGTGTGCGGAGGAAGGAAATTAATTTGTTGACGACGTGTGTGCCGTTCGGGAGGAATAGAGGCGATCCAGGGCTGTAGACGGAGGATGTGAAGAGCTCCTGGGATGTGCCGATAGCTCTGTGGTCGGTCGGAGGGAGAGGGGTTTCATGCTTGGGATCATTACATGAGCAATTGCGAAACGCAGCGGTCGAGAATCGAGAAGCAAACAGCCGTGGCCGTGACAGAGCTCTGGCAGCCAGCAAGCGCGGTGGTGGTAGCCGCATGGTTGGTTGAAGATTCTCGGCGCGGGTTCTCCGATTTCTTTGCGGTTAAATGACTCGAGCCGTGAAGTATACAAATACGAACCTCAGCGATAAAAAGAATAGACTAAATTCTGGACATCATAAAGAACTATTAGGAATATTTTAAATTATTCCAGCATACAGTCATGGCTCATGTGTAAAATATCCACCATCACAGACCACCCTGTGAATCAAACAGTCATCCTACAGATTTGTTTGCGCGACTACTCCGCTTCAAGCTGTACCTTCATACTGCACCCCCACCTCCATGACATGTTGCCATGTCTGCTGAACAGCCCCCAGCAGCTCCGGCCCTTGGAGAATCGTGGGTGATGACTCCGACCGCTTCTTCAGAGAAGAAAGAAGTCCCCGGAGAGCCCAGGCCCAAAATCAGCAAGGGCGCAAAGACAGCCACCCCCTCCGAATCACTATCGGCCTCATGGGAATCGGGCCCGGAACTCGTGATGCCCTCGATCTGCGAGACACCCAACCCAGAAGGATCATGGGTGGAATATGTCCGCACGCCGAAGCAGTCGGGATCAGAAAGCACGCGGAAGCGACGCAAAGTCTCATCGCCCAGCACCAAACTCCAACAGGCACACGCCCAAAAATCCGTCAAAGCAGACGCTGGCTCGTCTGCTAAGATCGCAAAAGCATCAAACCCGACTCTGGGGATCAATACCGCGCTCGCCCGCGGCGCAATCAACACACTCCTCATCGCGCTCATTCTACACCTCCTCGTCCTCCCGGAGCTCGTCCACCAAGCACGAGACCTCTGCCTAATTCCAAGCGTCAAGTCCCTCTACGCCAGCAGCTGCAGTGTCCCATACGCCGCGCATCCAAACCAGTCAACCGCCTCCGACCTCACAAGCTCCCAAACAAACCTCCAATCCATCCTCACCACAACCCTCACAACCCTCACCCCACTCTCCTCAACCCTAAAAGAAAGCGAAACAATCCTAACCAACCTCTCCGCCCACCTAAAAAGCACAATTCCCGACGCACGTCACGCCCTCGACCTCGAATTCACCGGCAGCGACCAAGCCCTCCAAACCGCAATCTGGGAATTCGACTCCCTCCGCACCGACCTCCGCTCCGCCCTCGAATCCCTCCTCTCACCCACACAATCCAGCGTAGCAATCCACCTCCGGCGCCGAAGCGAGTATCTAGAGCGCCTGCGAGCCCAAATCCGCAGCAAGGCCGAGTCACTCAACACGCGGTTCAGCACACTCGACGACCATCTTGAGGCGGTGGGGATAGTAGCGCGTGAACACTCGATCTCACATGGGGAATCGTATTCGGTTCTGGACTCGTTGCCGTTCGGGTCTTATTTTCGGGGATCGTCAGGAGATCCAGAGGAGTCGTCAGCTCGGCCCGCGACCCTTGCGCTGGTGCGTGGTGCGGCGGCGCATCATCGTGCTGTTGCTGATTCGGTGCTTTGGCTGTCACGACAGTTGGGGTCCACTTGAGCGGGATGGGGTTCCACAGGGGGCTGGGATCGGGGTCTGATCAGGGTCCGGAGACTTTGGTTTTGTGTGTGTTTTGTTGATGTTTTTGTTTGTTGGTGTTATGGCTGCGTGGTTTTTGGGTGTTTTGGTGACGGTATGAGATATGAATTACGAATTGCTTACCCCCGTATGGAGTTGTTGAGGGTTATCTGTGGTTGTTCGCTGTTGGAGATCACTTCCTTGTTCTAAGGTTCAAATTGCATTCATCTTGATGTCTGACCAGGTGCTTGGATATCTCAGGTTGTCTATTGATCCCAATGGATTCGTTTCAGATAAAAGGTTTTTGGGGTTACAATGTCTCCAGAGCAACCAGGTTACTGTCTGTCTAGATAACCTTTCGCAGAATACTCCGTAACAAGGACATATTGCTGTCTGATTGCCGTTTAATGCCAAGTATTACGTTACACAGACTGCGTACGCGTTTCCAGGTTTAGGTGACGCAACGAAATAAACGAAACTGATGTACATATGATCTATGCGGATGCAATGCGAATCAATGTGGGTTAAGCTTTTGATTTCAATATGCAAGTGGATTTTGCGGAAGTTAACCTACACGAAACTCAAGAAGCGGTCTGGAGGAATACGAAAGCGAGAGAATGTGTAAATAATCAAGTTTGAATTAATCTTTGCTCCCTGGCAAAGCAGTAGTCGTTGGTAGATAGATACAGATGCTCAAGCTAAACTAGACAGTCAACAGACGTATCTAGACGGTCCAAACAATGACCGGCGAGAGCAGACAAAATGGTACAGAAGAAAAAATCGCTATCCATCACCATACCCGGCCCAGCCTAGTATATCCTTGCGGTTTCATTAATGCGTCAAAAGAAATCAGATCGCAAAGGATGTTTTACAACTGAAGCATGGCGGTGATCAGACCCAAGAAGGACACGGGTCCGAGGTATCCAAGGGAAGAAGCCGCGTTGAAGGCAGGGCTGGAGCTGGCGCTGGCACTGGCACTGCTAGAGCTGGAACCCGAACCAGCGGTGCTGGTGCCGGAGCCGGAGCCGGAGCTCGATGAACCAGAGCCAGTCTCAGAACCGGAACCGCTCTCGGAGCTGGAACCACCGGCGGCACCGGAGCTGCTGGGGGAAGCGCCGGAGCTGGAGGCAGCACCGCTGGAAGCAGCGCCGGAGCTGGAGGCTTCGGTGGAAGAGGCCTCAGTAGACTGAGCGGTCGAGGAGCCCTGAGTAGTGGTGGCCAGGGTGGTGGGAGCGGAGGTGGAGGCCTCGGTGGTAGTGGCAGCCTCAGTGGAGGAAGCAGCCTCAGTAGAAGAGGTAGCGGGCTCGGTAGAGGAGGTGGAGGTAGAGCGAGCAGTCACGCCGGCGCCGTTGATCTTGATGCTGTCGGAGTTGCCAGAGTTGCCGTTGTAAGAGTAGGAATCGGCGGGGTTGTCGTTCTTGATAGTCACGCTCTTGATGTACATGGAGAAAGGAGCCTGAGTGTAGTCGGTCTTGCCACCAGCCCAGTCAATGGTACCCTGGCCATTGCTAGGGTCACCACCAGCCCAGATACCAATGCGGATATCCATGGGGGTCTGGGGGAAGCGAGTGCCACCTTGAGCATCATTGTAGTTGAGAGTGCGGACAACATTGCCGTCGATAGACCAGATAATGTGATCCTTGGTCCACTTGACGGTGTAAGTGTGGAAAGTGTCATGGGGAGTGGCAACAGCGGGCCAAGTGTCACGGTCATAGGTGGTGGTATCACCCTTTCCGAAGTAGTTGGTCTCAACCTGGTTGTTGTTGCCGCCAAGAGCTTCCTGTGATGGGGTTAGCAAAACAATGCTGTGATATGGGAGTATAGACGGAAACGCACCCAGTCGACCTCGTCCAGAGTGTCAGACTCCAAAACAATGGAGCTAACCACACCTTGACCAGGGGCAGACTTCATCTCGACGGAGATTTCTCCGTACCAGATGTAGAACTTGCTGCGAATAGTCGGGGCATCACCCTTCTGGGCGAGAGTGAACGCGGCACCATCAGAGCCTGCGCTGACCTTGCCAGCGGTAGTCTTCCACTGGTCGACGTCGCTCTGCTTGGTGAAGTCGAAGTGCAGGGTAGACTCGGTGGAACCCTTATCAGCGGGGCAGTTTGACTGCTTGAGGGGGTTGCAGTCAGAGTAAGTCTGAGCCGAAACGAGAGGAGCAGCCACGGCGAGAGCCGCGGTAGCGAGCTTCAGAAGAGAGGGCATGATGCAGTGATGCAGTGATGCAATGTGGAATGTGGAATGTGTAATGTGGACTGAAAGGGAAAATAAAGAAGAAGAAAGGTGAATGGGCAAGAGGCTGGTATTAAAATGTCCCGGTGGAAACGAGTGGACCGATGTGAGGAAGGAACGAGTTGCTGTGGGAGACCCAAACTTATCTATGCCCACTTTATGCGTATTGTCTCTCTACAAATGGTACACAGTGATTGTACGGAGTGTACGGAGTACGCTGACACTGCCACGCTAGCTGCACGGCTAAAAAAAGGAGGAGGCGGGATTGACCGATCCCCTCGATGTTCTTCGGGCTGATTGGCCTCGGGTGGCGAGGCCGGGGTGAGACGCTGAGACAATGTCTGTGAGTGGACTATCAGTGGGCTGGTAGTGGACCCCTAGGGCCCTTAGTGCCCTTTAGTCGCCTTTAGTGGCCCCATGAGCTGCTGGGGAAGAAAAGACAAGGGACTTTTAAGCTTAGTGCGCCTTCGGTTGCATTTGCAAAGGTAAGACACGGGTTGCAGCCCTGTTATCAATATCATATGCATAGTCATGTATACGGGACCTCGTAGATAATGAACAATACAGGATACGAACGTGTAGTCTCCCTATTGATTTTCCTCCAAGGGCCCGAGATCAGCCAGGGTCTCTCTCATGTCAGCGTAGATCGGGCCGATCATCTGTTACAGACAGTGTATTGCATTCGCTTGTACGGAGTACAATGTGTAATTTGTAATTCTGATCAGATCGGACACAATCAATTACATCAAAGGGACCCGTTTTAAAACTCAGTTCCTTACACAATTTTGGGCGACAATGACTTGACATCCTTGGGCTCGCCAAGCGGTTGCCTTGAGGTTCTCGCTAGGAGCGCGCGGGTTCCGTGCACAACAGGCACAGGGCATTTGTACGGGGTATACCCCGTAAGGTCTTACATCACTCCTTGGTATCACCCTGGAAAGATTAAAGGATGAGTCGATTAAATTGAACGTATCACACTGCTCAATCCTCGCACAAGTCGCGATCGGTGAAATCGAGTACCCGCGTAGCCTTCAGTACAACAACTTCCAAGGTACACATTGACTATGATCCATGGGATTTGTTCTCATATTTCCGAGGTCCCTTGTTCCTCTCGCATAAAATTGCCCAAACTTTAAGACTAATAATAATCGCAGTCTTCTAGGGCTTAGCTATCAGATGACTGAGAAACTCGTGAACCAGCGGCCTGTGCCCTCAATGGGGCATAACGTGGCTGCTAGCGCCGATGCGGCGACTCCCAAAAGGGATTGTGTTCCTTTGGTACCTTTAAACGTCGGGAGCAGCCTTAGTTATCTCAGACATTGTGCCCAATATTCCTGGTATTCCATTTGAGTTACTATTATTTCTCGGTTGAGTTATTATTAGCCCCTACTCCGTACCTGTGTGCTCCCTACGGATTACTCCGTACACACTTTTCTTTCATTTCCTGCAAGGGGCGCTTTCACTCGAAACGCCTTGGAATCAATAAGATTCGAGGACAGGGTTCTTGGCCCTGATCAGACGCAGGAACCGTCGCCACACCCCAATCATTGTGGATAATTAAGCGACTAAAAATACTCGGATTATTCAATAAACTCCAATAAATTGAATTAAAATTAATCTCTCAATCTACTGGACCCGGATCATTCAACCCCTCCTCCACATACTCCGTACTCCGTACTCCGTACTCTGTAACAATGACAGCCCTCACAAAGTCACCTCCGCAGGACCTGTCAACTCAATCTGCACCTTCCTCGTAACGCTCCGCTTCCTATTCCGTCCAAGTAGTGTAACCGCCTCAACAGCCACATGGGGATGGTACCCAAACCTGCCAAGAATCTTAAGTCTGCCCTCCGCAAACTCGAACCGGATCTCCGCACTCTCCGCCTCAATCGACTCCCCATCATCAAGATACAACTCACCAACCGCTTTCCCATCCACATCAGGCGCAACCAGAATCTCAAATCCTCGCTTCCGCAGTTCCGTTGTCGTCCCTGCACTCTCCACCCTCAGCGGAATAACGCTCCCACCCCGAACGTGGATCGGAATATCCGTGAGTCCAATCCCGCTAAGCGTCCGCACATCCCCTCCCTGCACAACAGCCCCAGTAAACCAATCGTAGAATACATCGTCCGGGAAATAAGCCTGTACAGAGTCCTCGCCTTCCCCCGTGACCGGCGAAACCAGTAACGCATCACCAAAGAAGAACTGCACCTCATTCCCAAACGTCTTCTCGTCTTCCGGGTACACGTAGAAAAGCGGCTGCAGGAATGGACGGCCTGTCACGCTCTGCTGGTGGAATGCCGTGTACAGGTAATCCAGCAGCCGGTAGCGGATATCGATGATCTTCTTCGCGGCCTGCGCAACAGTAGGCCAGCGATAGAATTCCTGTGGAACACTGCCGAACTCGTTGTGGTTACGGAAGAAAGGATAGAATCCGCCGAGCATGGCCCAGCGCGCACATAGTTCTTCGGTCGTGTTGCCGGAGAATCCGCAGACGTCGGTGCCGACCATCGGCATCTGGAAGATGGATGCGAAGGTTAGCATCTGTGCGATAGAGATGCGGTATTTGTCCCACTGGCTGATATTGTCGCCCAGCCTGGTAGGGGTCGAGTGTTAATATGCTGTTCATCTCTGCTGATTTGGGAATCACACTTACCAGTGACCAACGTGAGCACCTGCTCCGGCGAAGGTGCTGCGCGTGATGACGAGGGGACGCACATCTGGACGGCGCTTGAGCATTGCCTCGCGCGAGGCAGAACCCATCATGGTCCCGTAGAGATTGTGTGTGTCGTACTCAGCATATCCATCTCCAGCATGGATTATATCGGTGTCGATAGTCTTGTTGCTGAGTGAGCCAGCCATGTTGGCGATTTGATACGGGGGGTTGATGAGGTCTCGGTTCGCCAGCCCGGTTCTCTTGGCCCTCTCGCCGGTACTCTTTTTCCTATTCGGGATATCTGGTACAGCTTCGCCTCTCTTGGTTCGTACTGAAGGGGGTGTCGAACTGCCAGGCTGGAAGCTGGCTGGGAAGCCCGGGAGACGGCGTGGGGGAGTTCGGACGGGTGGAGGGGGTGGAGGGAGGTTGTTCTCCCTGGCATATCCCGCTGGATCTTTGCATGGGTATGGACAGAAGTTGGAGGCTTCGTTCATGTCGATCCAGAGACCGTCAATATCTACACCTTCCTTGTTGAAGAATCGCTCGAACTCGCCGTTCCAGTACCGTTGGGTGTTTTCATTGAACCAATCTGGGAAGACGGCCGCGCCGGGCCAAACAGCACCTTGTAAATCTGTGAGCTATGAGTCTCAAGACTAGAACAATCATCTTACCTTGGTATAGTTCATTCTGCTCGCGATCGCGATATAGGAAGACACCCTCGTCACAGCCTCGGTTGAATGCACCGTTATCTGGTTACATTAGCGGAGCTTTGAACTTGCAGATTCTCTACCTACCAGAGTGGCTAACAGATGGATCAACCATCACGATGTAATGCTGGTCATGCTTGTGGAGGTGCGATACCAACTCCCGCATCATTCTTAGAGGGAACCGTTCCTCGTCCAGGGTAAACACACGTCGACCACTCATGTAGTCAATATCAGTCCACATAGTCTCAAGCGGAATGCCCGCGCGACTATAGTTGTAGACGACTTCGGCGACCTCAAAGACATCTTGGTAACCATATCGGCAGTTGTGGTACTGAAGCACAGTCAGCATAACCCTATTCAGAACGAACCCACACCTATCTATGAGAGGGCTTCCAATCAACTTACCCCAAACGTCCAGTAACTCTGCATGGCAGGAAGACCCACAACCTCGGAATACTGAATGCTGACTTCCTTGGGCGTAGGACCAGCCAAAAAGTAGAAGTCCAAGACTCCGCCGACGGCATTGTATTCAAGGTACTGTTTCCCGTCTTCAGTTTCATCAATCTTGATATCCATGCCGTTAGAATTCAAGAAAAACACTCCATGAGTCCCGTTCTTTCCACGACTATCAACATAGACAGGATGGGCGCCGTAGAGATTCGTCTCTGACGGAATGCCATAAGCATCGCGGTTCCACAGCGTGCGCGTGTAATTTGTTGTCGGCAAGCGTAGCGAATCACTATGTTCACCCAGACCGTACAAGTTCGGGTCATTGGGTAACCAAGTCCGGAGGCTCAGATACTGAGACTGGAAGATGAGGTTTGTACCAGATGTATCGAAGAGCGCTTCTTCTCCGCGTAGGATGCGAAACGAGAAGGGATTCTCTTCGAAGTCGAAGCGGATGCTTGGTTCCTTTTGTTCTTTCTCGATATCTGGGCGGGTTATGACCGATTCTGGAACTTGGTATACGTCCTCGTCTGCATCGTAGATCAAGACGTGAAGGCGATTTTCTGCTTCTCGTAAGTATTCATAAGTCTTTGTGTTTTAGAGGGAGACTTACCACTTTGTTCCTCTACAAGGAGTTTCAAGTCTGGAATATCCAAGCCATAGGTGTCACAGGCATCTCCGGCGATAGTTAGATCGGCTGTTAATATTTGGCCCAGCTGCTTGATCATGGAGGCTTTATAGCCAGGACAGTCGTCAACATCGGGCCTCGAGCCCAAAACCGCGGCCCTCACAAGGGGGACCAGAAGAACCAGGACAAATTTCATGATTGAGATCTGGCGCAGCACAACAGGCACAGTAGAACTTGATCTGGGCGGGTTGAAAATGGACCCAGTGCATCCTTTAAGTATACTTCTTGTAGGGCTAGATGGCAAATGAGGCAAACGGGGGAATGTTATACACTGTTCTTAGAATATTCCAGTCAGCTTGCTTTTACGGAATAGCATCGCATTGTATTGGATATCTGCATCGTGCGGGAAACAGGCAATCATCAGGTGATGTCTGCTAGCTGCGATCATCCTGGTCCCATCCAACGGCCTTCGATCTGCTGGCCTCAAAGGCCAACCTGCGAGCCCCAGCTTTTCCTCCATTTGGTCTTTCTGTTGGACAATTGGTCTTTTGGGCTTTGTTGTGGCGAGATCTCTTTCAACGGCTATAGGCCGAGAAGGACATATGCATATGAAAGACCGGTAGCTAGTGGGTGGCTACCTTCGGGGCTGACTTGCAAGGTCCCCGTTCTATGCACTATTAGTCCTAAAGCCTTTCCTCGTGACTCTCCACACTTTTTACACAAGAGTTACAACCGATTTGAACAAAGTATTCTTCTTTCTATTCCGCCCGAGGGCTTCTCTAGACATCACTTATCATAACCAAAGAAAATCGTCAACGCCAACAGCCCTTGATCCCAACCAGAAACCCGCTGATGCTCTCAAACACTGCCGCTCAGTTTTTTCGTCCTATTTAGACCTTCTGGCCAGCAGTAGCAGCCTTGACATCCTCCTCCGAGCTCATGATCTGCACCTTGATGGCTCCAGTCTTGGGATTGGCAGCAGTCTCAAAGGCCTTGAGAGCCTCATTGAGGGAGAAACGGTGAGTGACCAGCTTGCTGAGGTCGATCACACCGTTCTGGACGAGGCGAATGGCCCGGGGCCAGGTGTTGGAGTATCGGTACTGGTACTGCAGGTCGATCTCCTGGGTACTGAGGCGCATGAAGGGGATAGTCATCTCGTTCTTGCCAACGCCGATGACAAAGACCTTTCCGCCGAACTTGACACTCCAAATAGCGGAGTTGACACTGCTCTCAACACCAGTGCACTCCAACGCCAACTTGGGACGCAGGGCGTCAGGACCAGAGCCCTTGCCGTCGTTCAAGGCATTGATGATACCGTCAGCGCACTGCTCGGCCGACTTGCCAATCTCAACCTTGTAAGTGCGCACTTCAGGAACGAGGGACTTGGCGAAAGCCAGACGACCCTCGTCAATATCGGTGATGACAATTGGGCAAGCACCCGCGGCCCGCGCGCTGAGCAAGCTGATCAATCCAATGGGACCGGCACCAGTGATCAACAGAGGATCACCGAGACGCAGACCGCTGCGCTCAACGGCAGCCAAGGTCACACTCAAGGGCTCGAGCATGGCACCATCCTCGAAGCTCATGTCGCCGATCTTGTGGCACCAGACGGCGGGGTGGTTGACGTATCGGCGAAGCAAGCCGTCGACAGGGGGTGTGGAGAGGAAGGCAACATTCTCGCAACCGTTGTAGCGACCAGTTAAGCAGGGCTCGCAGGCGTTGCAGATAACGTTGGGCTCGATAGCGACGCGGTCGCCAACCTTGAGGTGTGTGACGTCAGGAGCGACGGCCAGGACCTGGCCGGCGGATTCGTGACCGAGAACGTGGTCGCCGGTGACGATCATGGGGCCAATGCACCCAGCGTGCCAGAAGTGTACGTCGGAACCGCAGATACCAGTGCTGCGGACCTCGACTGTGACCTCTCCGGCATTCAGGCCCTTGCCCGCATTGATGTCCTCAACTGTGGGGGTAGATTCGGCGATCCAGAGGTCATGTTTCGGGTTGGTGTAGACACCGATGTTGGTCTTGGTGACGGTGGTTGCGGAAGTCATGGTATGAAATGGGTATCAAGGATATAGGGAAGAAGAGAATGAAGAGTTAGATGCATGGATGCAAGGAGGGAGCAGCCACATTTAATACCCAAGGAAAAATCGGCGTGCAGGTGATATTCTACCGCGACCAGGTGTCCATTCAACCCCACGGTCATACATGGAGTAACAAAAGTGGAGCAGAGGGGCACCCCATTTAACCGCGCGGGGGTCAATTGCTCTATCCGTCTCGATCGGGAAACCCTTGCCCGCCCTCAGTCGGGCCGAATGCTGATCGGCTATCGGTTAATATTGTCAAAGCTGTCGAATGATATCAGTCGGGATTGAATTGCTGTATGTTGAACAGAATATGCAATTGCGAAAGAATGTTGGTGATGGTACGGGAGTGTAGATGTGTATGGAGATACTGAAACCTCCCTATCAACCGAGAAGAGCAATTCTCCGGTGGCGCCGTCTGGTCGACGGAGAATTCGGCGTTTTCCCGAAACAAACAGTGCAAACTCATCGCCTTGTTTATTGGGCAATAAGTCCAGGTACTAAGGCACTAAGGCATCAACATATTAAGGCGTGAAGGTGTCGAGGTGTCGAGGTGCTAAGTCTCAGGCATTCAGGTACCAAGGCATCAAGGCATCAGAAAATTCCCCGGAGGCTCGTGTACATGTTCATGCATTGGTTAACTAACCCTAATATAAGTGGCAAATTTTACCATATCATCCCGCTTTCTCTGCTTTTGCTCTTGTCTGAGACCCATGTGTTTTCGAAATGATCAGAAGCATTATTATCATTTAATGGACTGGTGCTCGGTCTCCATACACATCCTAGAAGTCCCTTGTTTGGGGCTATAACAGAAGCCTTGAGTTTGACTGTCACTCTATCTAACCTGTCAGGGGACTCAGCAATCTAGAATTGATCGAGGTTTCTGTAATTAGAACGCCTCAAGGTTGGGTACATGAAGTGGAACATACGTGAAGTGGAACGCCCAAGATTGATTGCCCGGGGTGTAGAACCCTAAAAACAAGTCACCCCACGTTCAGGTACCCTCGCTAGCTGAGGTGCTTGATTTTTTGTCAGTGTGAAAGGATGACATAATACATGCCTCGGTATCAGATGTTCAGATTGACTTGCTGATCAGCACAACATGCACGAAGCACCAGCAACTATTTTTGCTTCTGCCTTCTCGACGGGAGGGTATGAATTCCAGCAAATGAGAGTTGTATCTAAGACTACTTACACGTCAATCGACTTCTCTACAGTTTATCATTTGTGATCTTGTGAAAGATCACTAAACACTAAATTCAGGATATAGAAAGGATCTGCGTACCCACGCCTCGGTTCCCAACTATTCTTTTGTTGGCTAGATGACCCACCCCATGTGTTCATGGCTTGAAGATGGGTATATCATCTAGTGGAAGTACGAGGGGTGATGTCTCTGACATCGCTTCCCTCATTTCATACATCATAATCCAGGATGGCTGCACCAATTCGCAACCCAAAAGACTCAATGAAGTCGACCTGGCGTTCATGGGACCGCTCAGAATGGACGTTCAACCACTGGCTCCTTGAGTACTTGAACGTACATCATCTCGACCTAAATGAAGAGGTCCCTGTTCATCAGAAGACCGACAAAGTACCATATGCACCCGAGATGCAATTCCACCGCTGGGTTCTAACCTATGCGTTCATCCCCCTCGCCCTACATCAACTCTACATCATCTTTGTGGGCTATCCTCCAGCATGGCTAGCATTCATCTTCTACAGCCTGGCTCTAGAATTTATCGCCGTGAAAGAAACGCATATTCTCCGACGCGTTGGCCACAAGATCGGATTCTTCGACGGAGACAAACACGCTCGCGACGGTGTCCCTGACGTGGGCGTCGGTAAAACGGCACAAAGCCTTCTAACCGTGATCGCCCTCCGTCCCATGTTGACCGTCTTCCTCGCCTACCGCTCCGACGAAGGCCCATCGAGCATGCGATGGGGATGGCTTATTTTCGAGACCGGGATGTACCCCCTCGTCATCGATTTCTGGTACTATCTGCTCCATCGATCTGCTCATGAGGTCGAGCACCTCTGGCAGTTCCATCGCACCCACCATCTGACGAAGCACCCCAATCCCCTGTTGACTGCGTATGCGGACACGGTTCAGGAGTTCATCGACATCATCGGCACGCCTCTCATCTCATATGGCACGATGAAGCTTATGGGCTTCCCCATGGGCTTTTACGAATGGTGGGTCTGCCAACAATACGTCGTCTTCACGGAGGTTCTTGGTCACAGCGGCTTGCGTATGATTGCTACCGCGGTGAATCCCTGGACGTGGCTGCTTAGACTGTGTGATATGGAGCTTGTGATCGAGGATCATGATCTCCACCATCGCAAGGGCTGGAAGAACAGCCACAACTACGGCAAACAGACCCGAGTGTGGGATCGGTTGTTCAAGACTTGGATCCCTCGTGTAGAGGGACATGCTGATAACATTGACTATGTCAACACGGCAGAGATTCCATTGTTTTAACGACCACCAATACCCGAGTATGAACATTACTCTTTTCTTTGTGTTTTCTTGTGTTGTTTGAGCTGGTTATATGGCCATGGGATGCTTGGTTTGGACTGTTGATAGATTCCACGGTTGAGATCAGATCGCGATCGGATATTTCGTCCATGGATGGGGATTTTGGTTTTTCGCAATGTATATACCCGTGAATCATCTACCTCTCCTCATCAGGTATATTCTATATTTTAGAGAAACAGATTTGACAAGCAATCTTTACTATTTTTCAAGGCTACAAATTATCCACCTCCACCTGGGCAGGGCTGAAGCACCTAGAACACAGGCTCTTCTTTGCCTCAGTGCACTGTTTGAAACCTTTTTACAACCTTGGAAGTTCTCTTGGGATTCACTCACAGTGTGAGAACAAATTTTCCCAAAGTGACGCTGCTGCTGTGTTGAAGTTGCCAAACTCAGAGGTGTTGTTGTGGAGTACTTCGATGTATATACTTCGGAGCACACCACCTGAGATCTTTCAAAATCTACAAACAAGAAATTGAGAAAAGTGCAACACCGATGAGTTGGAATATTGCTTCAGATTCAAGTATATGACCAGATGGTGCTAACTCAGTAAATTGATGCTTATGACACAGCCTGTAATACTACTTTTCTCTCCCATCTGTTTGTGTTATCACCAGTTGTTACCCGTGCGGATGTGTTCCCCGGTGGCCTGACAACGGGGACTCAGACACATACAGTGCGAAATTTAGTCACAATAACAAAATTCTCAAAAGTAAAGAACTATTTGAAGCAGTAAATGAAAAAGATCTTGTAAACTCAAATCAATTGCATTTCTACATCACATCAACTAAGTTATAACCTGAAAAACTTCCAGGAGTTTAGGTGTGTCTCACGTGACCATAATTCCTGAAGTTCCCGAGTGTCAAATCTTCATCTCTCCGTTGCGCGAGACTTGAGATCATTGGATCATACTGCCCTCTTCAACAGCGACTGCTTCGGGTGACTTTCGCTTACCTCTCTATTTTCCACTCCTTTCCTCCACCACACAAAATGCCCGCCGCCACCCGTGCCGTTCTGCGGCAATCGCAGTTCCTGACCCGGAGAACCGCCGTCAGACACGCTTCCTCCACCTCGGAGGCTGCCTCCAAGGCCGGTGAGACCGCTTCTTCTGCGGCCTCCAAGGCCTCTGAGGGACTCTCCAAGGTCTCTGCTTCCGCCGGCCCTGCCATCTCCAACGCCGCCGGTGCCCTGCGCAAGATCGGTGGACCCGCCGGCAAGGTCATCTCCCTCGTTGACTGTAAGGAATACCTTTGATTTCGTTTCTCCTCAGTTCTATCACACAAGGAGTCGAGAAAGGAGAACCTTTCGAAAGAGCAGAGCACGATTGATCCATCGACGCGGTGGATTCGGGACCCCCGACTCGACCTCCTTGTTCATCTCCAGACCGAGTCACATTTACCCAAAGTGCATTGCTGACCATGAAATCAATTTAGCCATGATCCCCCCGACTCTGTACTACTCCAAGGTCGGCATTGAGCTCGGCAAGCTGGTGTTCCGTGGCCAGAACATGGCTCCCCCGTAAGTCAACATCCGTCCGCATCTGGCCTCTCTTCAGTCTAACACATCTCTTAGCAACCTGGCTACTTTCCAGTCCTACTTCCAGCCCTTCATCAGCAACCCCGCCGCCCTCAAGACCCTCCCCTCCCCCTCGGCTCTTCTCGCCCGTGTCCGCAACGCTAGCCCCAAGCAGCTGGCCGTCGCCGGTGTCACCGCCGCTGAGGTCATTGGCTTCTTCACCGTTGGCGAGATCATCGGTCGCATGAACATTGTTGGATACCGCGGCGAGCCTGCTCACGGCCACTAAATACCAAATGGATAGACAGTCGTCCTTTACTTTCCCTATGTTAATGCGCCTTTGTATGATAGACGATGGAATATCAACTGTTGTCTGAGATAGATCTTGTTACAATTCATTCGCGGTTTGTGTTAATTGGATCAGCCCCTGGAGCTCAAGAGCGCCCCAGTGTCCTGCGTTCTCGAGAATAGTCTTCAAAAGTTCCATAATGTCAACCCGACCCTCCTGGGAATCCAATCTTGCATCAATGCTCTAGTAAAATATAGACCCAAGATCCTTGAGACACCCTAAGACTTAAATTGTAAACCATATCTAAGTCCCCAGCGATATCCGCAATGATACATTCAGAGTCGATGTTGTTGCTGTTTGACCCAACCGGCGGTGAACCTGATTGGTCCGGGAGTAAAGATGGCGGACCACTTTTTTTTCTTCCTTGCGATCAAAGTCGACATTTTCAACTACCAAGATGGACGCTTTCAGATTGTTGACTCGGTCAACTAAATTGAAGCCTGCTTCTACCAGCGCAGACTCGCGTCTGCCATCAACTGGAAAAGCGGCCAACCCGCAGCTCTTCCGCTCCGCGGAGACCGACGAGCTCGAGGCCCAGAATGGCAAAAAAAGAAAGAGAGGCGCTGTCCCTCAGCAGGACGAAGAAGATATCCCCGATCTCAACTTCTTCAGCTCAAACAAGCGTCCTGCCACCAGCGTGACGGAGGCTGCGGTTGCGACCGAGCAAGATGCCGCAAAGGCTCCCATTCAAGATGTATCAGATGAGGCCGAGTCTATGGATGAAGTCCAGCGTCGTACGATCTTGAACTCGCACAAAATCAAAGTGACAGACATGCGCGACTTGGAAGAAATCCAGGCTCAGTCAGAATCTGCCACGGATTCCAAAAAGAAAAAGAAGAAGTCTAAGAAGGAGGAAGCGCCTGTTCTTAGCAAGAAAGAGCAGAAGCGCGCCAGACGCTTGTTCCCTGAGCCGCTGCTCAACTTCAAAGAGCTTCGCTCAAAATACAAAATCTCCTCGCGGCTCGCAGAGAACGTGGCAGAGCAAGGATTCACAGTACCTACAGAAGTTCAGCTTGGGACACTTCCCTTGCTGCTCGGAGAGGCTTCTGAGCCGGATCTTCTGATTGTTGCGCCCACAGGCAGTGGTAAAACGCTGTCGTTCTTGATCCCCGTGATCAACAAAATTGTTCGACACCACCACTCGAACCCCGATGAGCATGGCATCCTGTCCATTGTTGTGGCGCCTACTAAGGAGTTGGCGAGCCAGATTGTCAATGAGGGTCGCAAGCTGGTGGCTGGAACTGGTGTGAAGATTACATTGATGAAAAAAGGCATGCGTGTTGGTGAGAGCGGTGATGCCGATGTTCTTGATGAGAAGAGCGACGAATCATCTGGATCAGAAGATGAGGAAGCCGATAGCAAGCCAGCCAAGGAGCGAGCCAATATCCCGCTCACCAAGAGTGACATCCTGGTGACCACTCCCCTGATGCTAGTCAATGCGCTATCTGCGAATCGAACAACGACAATGGCAACCTTGCCTCTTGTGCGGAGTCTGGTGCTGGACGAAGCCGATGTTCTACTCGATCCGTTGTTCCGCGAGCAGACTCAAGATATCTGGAAAGCATGCACTCATCCCGACCTCCGAGTCGGTCTCTGGTCAGCCACCATGGGATCAAACATCGAAGACCTGACCAAGTCAACTATCAAAGAGCGTCAGGAAGAGCTCGGACAGAAGCCAAGCGAGGCCCACGCACTTCTTCGCTTGGTAGTAGGATTGAAAGACTCTGCAATTCCCAATATCGAACACAAACTCATTTACGCTGCAACAGAGCAGGGTAAACTTCTTGGACTTCGACAACTCCTCCGCCCAACCGCAGCCTCTGCGTCTGATGTCCGCCTCCGACCCCCCTTCCTCATCTTCACCCAAACCATCCCCCGTGCAGTGGCTCTCCACTCTGAATTGAAATACGATATTCCCGCCGAAGCAGGTGGCTCTTCTCGAATTGCCGTTCTCCACTCAGATCTCTCTGATATCCAACGTTCTGAGATTATGCGCGATTTCCGCAAAGGAGAGATCTGGATTCTAGTCACCACAGACCTGCTCGCTCGCGGTGTTGACTTCCGCGGCATCAACGGTGTTGTCAACTACGATATCCCCAATTCAGCAGCTGTCTACGTGCACCGCGTCGGCCGAACCGGACGTGCAGGTCGCCAGGGTGGTATTGCTGTGACATACTACACCAAGGAAGACATTCCCTACGTGAAGAGTATTGCGAACATCATTGACGCGAGTGAGAAGCTACGCGGCAAAGAAGGTGACAAATCTATTCAGAAATGGCTCTTGGATGCTCTGCCGAACTTGAGCAAGAACAGCAAGAAGGACATGAAGAAGCATGGAGTTGAGGCTCGCCGTGCGCCCAGATTGAATGATAAGGACGACGACGGAAAGGGTGCTCGTGGTATGAGAATTAGTACAAAGAGTGGCTTTGAGCGCCGCCTTGAGAACAAGAAGAAGGGCGCTATTGCAGCCAGTCGAAGCAGAAAGGCCGCTGCCGCTGATGGTAATGTCAGCGATGCTGGTAGCTGGGCTGGGCTGGACTAAATAAATGTCTTCATTTTGTACAGTACTATTCCCCTAATGATCAAATCATAAACACATCACATTCTGCATCATATAAATCGTCCTTTCTGGTCATTATTCCCCACCCGACTGCTTCTGGCTGGTCTGCGCTTGGGGAGCAGCCTGGGGCTGGGGAGGTGGAGGAGGCCTCTCCTCGACAATCTTCCTGATCAAAGTGACCGGCACAAAAGCGCAGTCCAACATGTCTTGTTCGTCAAGAACAGACTCCAATTCATCACCATCACGATCGTAATAAAGCGCCCATTCACCTTCTTCTTCTTCAACGGCATAGAACCGCTTTCGCCATCCCTCGAGTGAGATAATCCTCTCTTCCTTGCACCAATCCCAAGGCTCTACGATCTCCTCCACACTCTGTGACCGATTCCCGTACCGCAGCTCATGGGTGACTGTGTCGGCATAAATCCAGTTCAACAGAGGCGGGTTATCAGAGACGTAAGTTGGGAGACCGAAGCCGCGCTCACGCTTGAGATATTTCAGCTCTTCTGGTTCGGGGTATTCGATGTAGAAGGCTAGGGCTGTGAAAGCTGGTGGGTCGCGCTTGGCGGGGTTTGGGTCTGCGAGGTAGACCTTCGTTTTGTTAGTTTGTAGTTCGGACTCCTTGACTCGGAAAGATGTTGAAGTGCATGTGGAGTATACCTTCTCGTCCCTCACAACGACTGTCATGCCGTTGAGGTCGCGGTCATCGTCCGTATCTCCGGTACACTCGGCGAAGATATTGAACTTGACCATCCGTCGGGCTTCTTCTCGGCGCTGGTTTGCTTTGCGCTGCTCGCTGGAAGCGAGGCTGACTCCTGTCACCGTTGGGATCGAGGTGAGCGCTAGTAGTCCGATCATCTTGAGCGGTGGGGTATGCTCGAGTATACTGTAGGTGATTTGTGAACGAGGGAGTGAATATGGGTCGGTGAGCCTCTATAGATATAGAAGTACTATGTTGTGAAATAAGTCGTGGAATAGGCCATGGAGGTGCTATGCATCGTGCTTTGGATTTTCAGTTTGGAGGTAATGCTTGTATTAATGCGCTCTTTCGAGATTCAAGTCTGCTGTCGTATTAGCATGAGTTTGGGTGCTGCATCTTCTTGACTTGCCAGATATAAATGTTCAGCTGTACAGGAAAATGACATCGTGAAAGATGAGCCAAAATAAAGATCAAGGCAGATGTCAGGTGAATGGCGATTCCATGGATGCTGATGACACCTACGTCATTTCCACGTGATGAGCCTAGACAGTCGGTTTGATCGCGCTACTCCAGACACATCCACAAGCCCATGAGAAGTCACTTTGTTCATGTCTATCTCAATGACCGCATTCTATCTATCGTGTATCGTTTAAAATTCGTGATTTCGTTCGTTTCCAGCAGCACCGCCGACGCTTCATACTTTCTCGCTCCATCCCCAAATCGACCACCAGCACTTGACGGCCAGCGCGCCTCCATCCGCACTTTCCCAGTCATCATAACCGATCTCTTCTCCCTCTTCTACGACCACCAACCCCAGCTCGCCCATTCGCTGCCGGAACTCCTTGACCTGCGGTAGATATGCGTCTCGCAGTGGCATCTCCGTCACGACTCGCGCACCAAGCCCACGGCTGAGCCAGGGCCCGATGGTGTCCACCAGCCACTTGGGGTGGCTGGGCGAGTACAGTGGATCAGCTGCGAGAATCAAATCATACCGCTCTTCCTCTATCGGTAGGGGCGACGGTGTGACCGACCAGTCAAGCGTGCCAGTCGTTACAGTCGCCCCGGTCGTGTTGAGGAGCTCCACGTTCAGAGCAGCGTTGTGCGCAAGGTTTGGGACAATTTCTGGCAGATCAGTGAGGTGGATCTTTGCAGATCGGCCCTGAACTGCTGCAAACGCCAGACCAACCAGACCTGTCCCCGCGCCCAGCTCTAGTGCCCGCAAAGGCCGCTGCTGAGTAGATGTGGGGGAAGACACTGCCGAGTTTGGAAAACCTGCCGGCAATTCGAGGGTGTGGAGTCGGCGCGAGAGAAGATAGGAAGAGACCCAAGTCTTCATACCGAGGTTGTCAGCCGTGATGGAGGGCTCGTGCAAGGTGAGTGTGTATTCGTCGCCGGAGGAGGTGGGAACGTTAAACATGCGCGACATAGCCGGCATGGCTGAAGAGAGTCACTGTCAGCGAAGCAAAAACACACTCAAGTAGAGATCATGCTTACCGGTTCGGCCAGAGCGCTCGCTGAGTCTTGCACCGGCGGCGTCCCAGATGGCTTCACGCAGCTCATCGGTCTCAAGCCATGTCAACGGACTAGCAATGATGGATGTGAGATAACGAGTCACTCCTGCGGGCTGGACTGCGGGGCCCTTAACCACATCTGCAGTTGTGCCGAATGTGCGCGGCTGAAGGCTCAGTAAAGCCAACGCCTTCACTAACTCGGTTCCGGAGGGCTTCTGGTAGAGTTGTGGGAGATCGAGCACTGCAATGCTTATCAGTTGCACTATCTTTTGTGGACCGAAGCTGGCACCAAAAGCATTGTAGGTTCGGAGTGTACTTACCGTGTAGAGGCTCATCAGTAGCACCGGTCATGGCTGCTACTGTCTATGTACAATGAGAGAAGTGACAATCTTTGTCCCCGGAGACTGGAGATTCGGATCTTGTGGCGTGGCGCAAGAAAAGGGAAAAATACTGAAATATTCCCAATTAGGAAAGGCTCGCTCTGTGTGGTTCCGCGGGTCTATTTTGGCCTGAATATCCAGGCGTAAATCTACAATGAAACAAAGATCCCTGGGCGCTGGTGAGTACACCAAACTATAACATATGCGTCAGTGATAAAACCGAGAGATTTGTGTAGTAAATGAACTGCCATTAATGGCTAAAGACTGAAAACAACATGGTATCTTTAATTTCCATTCGAACGCCTTGCTAATGCAACCAAATGTACTCCGTACCTGCCACTTAATTCAAAGTCGCCTTGAATCCTTGATAAGCCTGTTCGATATCAAAGGCAAGTTCTCGTGCCTGATCTTCACTCAGTTCCTCGGTAGCCCGCATTTGATTCAATGCGATCAACCATTGGATGATCTTCCCACGGTCTTCAAAATCACTATCTGTGACTTTGTTCACAGACTGAATCACCTCTGACAAGAGAGGATGAAGCGCATCTTTGGAGACCATGTTGAGCTTTAAAGCATCAAGGAAGGTAATGAAGTTTTCGGTCGCCGCCAGAATGAGACTGCCTGATGCGCCAGCGGGTCCTGTCGTTGCCGCCATGCTAGGAGCTGAAGCACCATGGGAAGCCTGTTCGACTGTCGCAGGAAGGCCAATGCGTAGCCGTTCTGTTGCTCTTGGGCACTCCAGCTGTTTGCCACAAGTGTTAGAGGGCCTGGTGTTTGCAGAGCTGGACGAGAATCAATACTTACACCCCACGTACGCTTGAAAGTCTCCAGGTCGACAAACTCCCGCGACACAGCCTCGTCTCCAAGGCTGGACTTGTATTGCTTTAATAAACGTGTGCATGTTTCGGTATATTCTGCCTCGGTAACCACGTCTTTGATGTATGCCTTCTCGAGTCCGTCGAGGGTGACAACAATGCTGTATATTTCGGCTAGCGATTCATACAAGTCACGCTCTGCCGAGCTGGAAGCTAGCTTGACTTCCTAATATGAGTATTAGCCAAACTGGCTATCAATGCGGGGGCATAGACCCATACTTCATCAAGGTTAATTGAGGCTGAGCGAGCGGGATTGGGGGTATAGCTGTATGGGGTCGGCGCATAAGACAGAGGACGTTGAGAGTACATTTTGGGCGAAACGATCCCTATGTACAGTATAGGAGAAGTCGTGAGTCGTGAGTCGTCGCAGTAGGTAAACACCTTGACGTTATCGCCGATATCCAAAGGCGGTCGGGAAGGCGGACCCGCCGAATTTCTCCCCGAATTTTTTTTTTTTGCAACAAATTCCGACCAAAGCTACACTGCAGGCTCATTTCTGCACCAATCACCCAAAATGGCCGGAGCTAAGAAGTCCACGAAGAAGTTCGAGAAGAAGCACCTCGGTGATGTTCTCGAGCGACGCAGAGCGAATGCGAAGGTGAAGCAGAGACACCACCTGAACGACAAGCGCAAGGAAAAAAATGCTGCCAAGCAAGAGGCCGAAGCCGCGAACAACCAGAAGACCCCCGAGGAACTCAAGAAGCAAAATGCTTTCGCTGAGATGAACGTCGACGATTTCTTCGCTGGTGGTTTCGATATCCCCGAGGAGACTACGAAGGGCAAGAAGGCCAACAAGAAGGACACCACCCCCAAGATCGGCAAGCGCAAGCGCTCGGAAGACAAGGCACAAGAAGACGAGGCTTCTGAGCCCGAGGGTGATGACGATGACTCCAGTGATGTTGATGATTATGATGCACACAAGGATCAATTGGAGTCATTGAAGGAGAAGGACCCCGAGTTCTACAAGTACCTGAAGGAAAACGACTCTGAACTTCTTGAGTTCGGCGAGCAAGGCGATCTCTCGGAAGTCGATGCTCTGAGCGAGAGCGAAGCGCCTGAGGACGATGAGCCCGCCAAGAAGAAGTCCAAGAAGTCTAAGAAGGCTGAAGCGGAGGAGGAAGAGGAGGACACGAAGGTTGACACCCTGACCATTGCTATGGTCAAGAAGTGGCAGAAGTTGATGGAGGAGCAAAACTCGATTCGCGCATTGCGCCAGGTTGTGCTCGCTTTCCGCGCGGCCGCCTATGTCAACGACCCCGATGCTCCTGACCAGAAATACACTATCTCCGACAAGAACGTCTACCACCAGGTCCTCGTCACAGCCCTCACCCACGTTCCCAAGGTTCTGGCACACCATCTTCCTGTCAAGGAGAGCGCCTCCGGCAAGATCAGAGTCTCATTGGACTCAAAGAAGTTCAAGACCCTCACACCTCTGATCAAATCACACACTGCCTCAGTTCACCAGCTGCTGATCAACCTGACCGATGCATCCACACTCAAGATGACCCTTGCGTCCATTGAGCCCATGCTGCCATACCTTCTCCAGTTCCGCAAGGTGCTGAAGACTCTCGTTAAGATTGTTGTCGGGATTTGGGCCGATGTCGCTACCGCCGACGCCACCCGTATCACAGGTTTCCTGCTCCTGCGCCGTCTTATGGTTCTTGGAGATGCCGGTATCAAGGAGACTGTCCTCAAGGCCACCTATGAGGGTGTCGTCAAGGGTAGCCGCAACACCACAGTGCACACTCTTGCAGGTGTCAACCTGATGAAGAACTCCGCCGCCGAGATCTGGGGCATTGACCAAAATGTTTCCTACACCGCAGGCTTCTCCTTCATCCGCCAGCTGGCCATGCATCTGCGCAAGAGCATCACCAACACCACCAAAGATTCCTACAAGACCATCTACAACTGGCAATACGTGCACTCGCTGGACTTCTGGTCCCGAGTCCTCTCACAGCACTGCGACGGTCTTGTTGAGGCCCAAGCCGGCAAAGAATCCGCTTTGCGCCCCCTCATCTACCCCGTCGTGCAAATCACCCTGGGTGCCATGCGCCTGATCCCAACTGCCACGTACTTCCCCCTGCGCTTCCAAATGACGCGCGCCCTTCTTCGCATCTCCCGTGCCACCGGCACCTACATCCCGCTCTCATCCTCCCTCCTTGAGGTCCTGACCTCTGCGGAGATGCGCAAGCACCCTAAGTCCAGCACCCTCCGCCCCTTGGACTTCAACACAGCTATCCGCGCCCCAAAATCCTACCTTCGATCACGTACCTACCAGGACGGCGTCGGTGAGCAGGTCGCCGAGCTTCTCTCTGAGTTCTTCGTCCTGTGGTCCAAGCACATTGCGTTCCCGGAACTGTCCGTTCCCGTCGTTGTCTCCCTCAAGCGCTGGCTGAAGCAGGTCTCTGCCCGCAGCGGTGGTAACAAGAACGCCAAGATCAACCAGATGATTCTCCTTATTGTGCAAAAGGTCGAGGCCAACGCTCGTTGGATCGAAGAGCGCCGTATCAATGTCTCTTACGCCCCTCGTCACCGTTCCGAAGTCGAGGGTTTCCTCAAGGATGTTGATTGGGAGACCACCCCTATCGGTGCCTTTGTCAAGACGCAGCGTAAGCTCCGTGAAGAGCGTGCTGCTGTTCTTGAAGAAGGTCGCATCGAGGAGGAGAAGCGGAGAGCCGAGGCCAAGAAGAATGGCGTCGAAGAGGATGTCAAGGGGGCTGGTGAATTTGGCGGCGACGAAAGCAGCGAGGGCGAGCAGGAATTGGAGAGCGAAGATGAGATCGAGGAAGAGTCTGAAGATGAGGATGAGGATGAAATGGAGATGGAGTAGCCGCTCTTCTAATTTGTATATCTTGTTCATGTCACGGTTATTGCGTTACTGGGTAGTTACTCAGCCCTACAAAAAGAATCATTTGTCTCATAACATCATAGGATTCGAAAATCCAATGAATTCTCAACGTCTAAACATAAAAGGGGGTATCTTGAAATCAATGAAGTCTAAACATGCCCAACAGGTCCACGCTCCTGAGCCCAAGCCCTAGACCTGTCCCTCCGCAAAGCAGCATCCTCCTCCTCAGCCCAAGCCAACGACTCACTCGGCAACATCACCGCCTTATCAATAGCAACTGGCAACCCGCGATGCCGTCCACGTAGCGTAACACCCACAAGAATCAACTTGCTGATTAAATGCCAGGCGCCACAGAACGAGTAGTTCTTCCCCGGGAATCCCAAACTCACACCAACACAGCCATAGGCCGAGACGACCTCGAAGATGATATTGAAAGTCGAGAATGCAACAGGCTGATTTTCGTAATGGTCTGATTCACGGATTGCGATGAAAAGCACGGCTAGTGCAATCCACCAGAGATCATGGCTGAGCTGGGATCGGAGCTGCTGGTGCACGAAATAGCCGCGCGAGGTCTCGTGTGGGCCTGGTCGACCTAAGTGGTGACGAATTAGGTCCATGGCGACGTTGCTCCGGCTTGTGTTTGCGGGTGAGTCGGAGGTGTCATCGTGTGCATAGATTCCCAACGAGCGCTCTTCATACACATTTGTGTTCCTATGATTGTTAGAAGATGTTGGTTTGCTGGGTGGGATGATGTACTTACCGCATTGTCAGCGTTACTGGGTACGCAGAAACGTACTGGTTTCTTGTTAGTCTGGGTTGAAGATGTTCGAGTCAAGAGTCTTACCATCATGAGTACTATGCGCTAGTTAGCTTGTGTCTTCTTTCTAGTTCATAGATGATAGGAAACATACCATAAAGAACCAATAAGCCCTGACGAAGGTTGGCAATTGTCACAACGTAGAATCCACCAGCGCGCACCGCTTTGATCAGATTTGTTAGTAAAGTTCGTTGAAGGTGTGTGGTGGGCCTTAATTGGACCTACCTAGGGCTTGGAATAGTCCATCCAATACGCGATACTTTGTGGGGAGACTCTCGATATCTTTGTTTCCAATGGATAGTAACTCGAACCCTGCCCAGTCAATACCGTTGAGGATGATGATCGTGCCAAGCAGATACCATGTGTGGCGAGCTGGGAAAAGGTTTGTATAGACCTAGATGAATCGTAAGTCACCACATATTGATGGCTGTCAATGTAATTCAATTGCTTACCCTTCGGGGGTGTTCCAAAATGAAGTCAAGCGTGATGCGCCATGACTGCCACCGCGGTCGATCCGGAAGCATGTTCCTCATAGTCCAGATGATGAGTCGTAGGAAACAGGGGTATAGTGTGTTTCCCGCGAGAATCAAAAGTCCCATCGTCAAAAGTGGGTAGGCACTGGTCGGATGTTAGTAAAATTCGAGACCAAAGTTGGCTCTCACTCACTTGAGCTGCAGAGCAGTCATGTTTGCATCCAATAGCGACATGCCACTGTTCACAAAAGCCGAAACGGCAAAGAAAGCACCCGTCCAAAAAGGTGAGAGACCGTTGGAGCGAGTAACATCAGGATGGTTGGCTTCCAACCAGCCGCCCATACCAACGATGCCACACAGAAGGAACAGCGCAAAATAGAGAAAGACAACCACAGACAAGAACGAAACAGCCTTGTATTCCACTCCACCCAGCTCCTCGCGCTCGGCAGCTGTGAGATCATGGAACTGAGAGTTGCGAGATACAAGTTCCTTCGAGATGTACTTCTGTGTGCCACGCAGGATACCCTTGAATCCAGATAACGACTCTTCGTCGTACAGTGGCCTATTGGGCACCGCATCTCGAGGGTGATTGTTGAGATCTGGCCGGGCACCAATACCTGCCATGGGGAAAACACGGTGATTATGGTGACGCACAGCATCCCCCACAGTGATCTGATCATCATCTACCCATGGGTCTTCACGCGGCGTGGAACTACCCGACGCCTCTGTAACGACAACAGTAGCTTTGGGACGTGCTTTGCAGCCCTGTTCAACCCCAGTCCCAACAACATCGGACCCTGTGCTACCATACACGACAGCCTGATCGCTCGGCTGCAATTCAAGAACTGATTGGCGTCGCGAGGCGGCCTGTTTCCGCTCATCGGAGACCCCTTTGAACTTTGCCTCGAACGCTCTCTTGCGCACGAGCAGCACAGTCAATGAAATTAACACAGCATGGCCCATTATCAGCATCAGAAACAAAATTGCCTGCTGGAAGCTGTTTAGGGTTGACAAATCGACCTGAAACACCGGTTAGTCGCGAGTGGCTTGAGAATCCGGATATAATTTCCTACGGTGTTCAAGCCTGCGCCGGTCATGGCACTGACGCACATAAAGAGCGAATCGATGTAGGCCACGCTGCGCCATGGCGTCGAGGTCAGATAGAAGATGACGCTCGCTATTAGGCCAGTGGCGATGAAGTATGCGTAGTGAAGAGTCAGGAAATTGCAAGGAGGGAGTACCGCCATGATGAAATGTCCCACTCGCCCATCCAACTGACGAGCTGTGCCTGAATTAGTTCAGGGTCTGACAATAGACTGCAACGGTTATACATACGGATAAGCATTGCGGGAGAGAAAACCTTGACGGTATGGGTCAACGTTGGGGGGAAGACAAGCACTAGTTCTTTTTTTTCTCCCCTCAAGAGGCGAGTGAATGCAAGTGAAGACCCCCAAGCATGTACTCAAACCCCAGAGAAAAAGTGCGAGAAAAAATAGAAGTTGAAGACTTGAAGCGGCTGGCTAAACCCTTTCCGAAGTGTTTTCAGTGTGGGTTCCGAATTCTGCGGACCCGCCCCATCTGCTTGAAGAATTTGTTGGAGGCTTCTATTTTATTATTTAAAACAACGCAGAGATTATGCACAGGCAGACGATCAAAGCGAAAAAAAATAACTCAAGCCGCCAAAAATGCGGTGAACGGAGAATTTCCGACTCTTTCATAGGGCTGACGGGCGCTACATCTGTATACAAAGGCCAAGAGGCTAAGCGTTACTCCCTCAGCCAATGCCCGCTCTTCCCGCCCTTCTTCTCCAATAACCGAACAGCCTCAATGATCATCCCCTTATCCACTGCTTTGAGCATATCGTAGATCGTCAGCGCCGCTCCCATAGTAGCTGTCATCGCCTCCATTTCGACGCCTGTGCGCCCAAAACAACTGACTGATGCGACAACATCCATGGCGCCGTGATTGTTGTCCGGCTCCACTAGTTCTACGCTGACCTCGACGCCTGTGATGCCGATGCCTGGGTGGCAGAGGGGAATAATGTCTGGGGTGCGTTTGGCGGCCATGATGCCGGCGATGCGGGCGACGCTGAAGACATCGCCTTTGTGCGTTTGGCCTTTGCGGAGGAGGTCGTAGGGTCGGGCGTTGGAGAAGGTCACGGTGCAGGCGGCTGTTGCGACGCGCGAAGTCTCCGGCTTCGAGGTGATTTGCGTCATGTGTACGGTTTTGGATGGGGTGAGGTGTGGGAGATCGGGGTCTGAGGTTGTTGGGAGGGATGGGGAAGGTCGAGGGGGTGTGAGGTCTTTGTCTTTGGACTTGGGTCCGTTGTGATAGAGGCGTACTTGGGATGACATGGGGGATGAGAGCATGTAGGTAGGGATCTTGGACCAAGGGTGGTGTCGAGGTTGTGCTCTGAGGTTTGGTTTATTGTCTAGTTCCTCTATCAGCGTCCACTCAAAAACATCGTTATGTCCATATGCATGAATTGTGTTTGTGTACAAGGTATAATGTAATCAACAGATTAAACCATCCGGGATTTACAGGTCATAAATCATTTCCAAATCGTGAAAGAACTACCCACCAATTAAGATCATGGGCCGGTTCTTCATGTCCTTTAGCTCCTCCATGCCCGCGTGTTTGGCCTTCTTGCGTTTCACAGCCATGCCAATGATGTCAAGAATCTCTCGTTCCCGTTCGTTCATCAGCTCGCCATTGTCGCTGAGGTGTGCGGCTCTCTGTACCGTTTCCAAAAGTTGAAGGTTGTTCATCGCGTCCACATCGATCGGGGCGCCGTTGTTCTCCTTGCGGATGATGTCCCGCAAGGATACCTCGGAGTTGCCAAACAAGCAGACTTTGAGGTTACCATCACTTGTGATGCGCAGCCGGTTGCAAGTACCGCAGAAGTTATGTGTCATGCTGGTGATGAAACCCACGCGGCCTTCGAAACCTGGCACACGGTATGTCTTACTCGTGTCATTCTTGTGGTCGGCCACTTTTTCAAAAGTGGGATATTTCTCTCTGATGACAGCCAACATTTCTTGATATGGGAACATCTTTCCTTGGTTCCATTTGTTGCCATCAAACGGCATGTACTCAATGAACCGTACCTCAATAGGCTTCTCACGGCCCAGCTCGACAAACGGAAGAATCTCTCGATCGTTCATGCCACGCATGACAACGCAGTTGATCTTCAGTTTGATCCCAGCACCGACTTCATTCATTTCCAGAATTCGGTCGATGCTCTTCATTACAGCATCGAAGCCTTTGCGTCGTGTCATGATCTGAAATTGGAAAGGGTCCAGCGTGTCAAGACTTAGGTTGACTCCCGTCAACCCAGCCTCCACCATCGGGTCCAATTTGCGATGTAACGAGATGCCGTTAGTTGTGAGACACAACTCCCGCAGTCCATTTTGGCGCAATTTTCCGATGTCTTGCATCAGTGGCACGATGTCTTTGCGGACCGTCGGTTCGCCACCCGTCAACCTGATCTTGGTGACGCCTTGTGACACAAATAACGACGAAAGGTATAAAATTTCGGGCGATGTGAGCAGTTTCGCGGATGGTGAGAGATCGATTCCCTCCTCTGGCATGCAGTAGAGGCATCGAAGGTTGCACCGTTCCGTGACGCTGATACGAAGGTAATCATGCTGGCGGTTGAAGGTGTCTGTGAGGAAGTTGGAAAACGGCTTGGCAGACTTCAGAGCCGACAGTCTGGGCGCTTGCACTGATCGCTCTGGTGGAGGCAGTTCGGAAGTCGTGGCGGGTCTGGCGTGAGTGCTCTGATAACGGGTTGTCACGACCGTCGTCCGGCCCCAGGCGATCCTGGGGCCCAAGATCCGCTTGCATGGGCTAAACATCAGGGAATCATTTCAAGGGTTAGAGAGGGGGCATGTTTACGAGATATATGCGAACGCTCCGCGGAGGAATGAGGGGCTTATCGCGTCGAGGCATGTCCATGCGGTGGACGGGGGGGCTCCGCTCGCTGAGTCACGAGTGATATGGACTTCCGTGGCTTTTCCATTATTATTTATCGCCATTACAATTGGTCACTTCAATTGAATTGTCTTCTGTCTAAATAGCGGGCAGCAGTTTCTGCACTCGCTTTACTAAACTCTGCTCGAACTGTTCCACCCCGTTCTTCTGTTCTACCATCTTGCCTTGCTTGATCACGTACACCGACCGACGCCTTTGCGTCTCTTCGGCTTTTTCTGACTCTAGTCCTTCGAAGTCTTCGTCGAGCTTATGGTCTGTGTCTCGCTTACCTTCGATGACCGACCGCACCAAGAATCGATCATGTGAAATCAAAAGCACGGCGCCATTGAAAGACGATAAAGCCGTGGCTAATGCAGTGACCGTGTAGAAGTCCAGATGCGTGGTGATTTCATCAAGGATGAGAAGCTGTGGTGCACTCCAAACAATGCGAGCCAGCGCAAGGCGAACCTGTGTCGATCATTAGCTCGGTCAGGTGTCTCACCTCAGCTCACGTACCAACTGTCCGCCGGAGAGCTTGGCCACAGGCACATCAGATGCAATGCGACCCGCTAACCCCATTGAAGACAATAGCCCTCTGATGGCACCCTCATTGAGGGTCCCCTCGGTTTCAGCCGTCAGCATGCTCAGCGCAGTCATACTAGGCTCCGCCCGGCCACGCTCTTGCAACTCCTCTACCGAGTGTTGGCTATAGTAGCCTACCTTCAGACGGGAGTGGGTCGAGACTTTGCCCTTGGATGGAACAGCCTGTCCCGTCAAAACACGTAGCAGCGTAGTCTTTCCAGATCCATTAAGTCCCATGATCCCAACACGATCACCAAGGTGAACCACCAGGTTCACGGTATCCAGAATAATGCGATCGGTCTTCTTGTACTGAAACACCACGTCCTCCGCTGAAACAAGCGGACCCGGGAACCGCAGCTCCGTTGCATCAGGAAGACTCATCGTTGCGCCTCTTTCATCTTCGGGGACATCGATCTCCGCCCGTTTGTGTTCATGCCATCCAACCAAATCGCGATTCAACTTGAATCTACCCCCGCTCGCACTGACCTGAAGACCCATCCGGTCATCGACCTTCTTTTGACGTGACTTGGCTTGTCTCAGCTTGTTCTCGTCACCGGTCTTCTTGCCTAGCTTCATATTCTCGCGGATACTCGACTCCATATGCGCGATCTGTCGCTCCTGGGCCTCCTTCATACGTCCCATGTAGAGCTTCTGTGCCTCGAAATCTTCCTCGTATGCTGAGAGGTTCCCTTTGAAATATGTCAACTTCTGATCTCGGATGATGGCGATCTCCTCGCAAACTGCATTAATGAAATCCCTGTCGTGCGAGACCAAGACGATGGTTGTCTCCGATGTGTCGCGGAGCTGTTTCAAGTAATTCTCTAACCATACAACTCCGAGCAGATCCAGGAAGTTGGTTGGCTCGTCCAGGATCATAATGTCCGGGTCTTGGACAAGAACACTAGCGAGCATGCATCGCATGCGCCAGCCTCCCGAGAGTGTCGAGATCTTTTTCTCAAATGCCTCTTCCTTGAAGCCAAGACCGACGAGGATGCGCCGAGCCTGTTGTTCCAGGTCGGCGAGTTTCATCTGGTATCAATTTAGCGCATACCCAGTCATGGGTGTTAGGTCACTTACGTCTTCCAACTGGGACTGCAGACTCTGCAGTGTCTCAACAGCCGCTTGCGTGTCTGACTGAACTGTTTCCGCTTCAATTGCATCTGTATCCTGGGCCAATCTGGGTAAAGTCAGATACAGTCGCCAGTAAGGACGTAGCGCGACTTACAACTCCGTGGCGGCCTCGAGTTTCACTTCCGCGGCTTTCAATTCCTTCCTCGCCTGTAGGCCCCGAGCTCCACTCTTCAAGCTTGCATTCTTGTGGGCGAGGAAAAGGTGCTTCTCGGCTTTCTGGTGTCGGATCTTGCGGATCGCCTTCACAGGCTGCATGGGGTCCTCGGTCTCAAAGCTCCTCGAGAGGACTTGGAACAATTAGCTTTCTACATGTTCAACATGGGACGATACTAACAATCAGCCATTCGAACCGCCTCATTTCTGGATTCATCACTGCTGATAACTGCCTCCAGAACTGTTTTGTCCTGGTTGAGAACAGCGCCGTATGTCTCTTCTTGCTCGTCGGTTTGTTGCAGAATAGCGATGCGGGTCGCATGTGGGATGCCAGGTATGAGTTTCTCGGCCATTGCCCGGAGCAGTGCTGTAAATATCAATAACCTATACTTCGCGTTTGAGATAGGTCGTCTCACTCGACTTTCCAGTTCCGTTGCGGCCAAGCAGACCGTAGTGGACACCGGCCTTGAAACGAAGATGCGCATCTGAGATGAGCTCTCTTCCGGCTGCTTTGGCCTTCGTTTTGCCCTTCGCTTTTGTCTTTGCTTCATCTTTAGGCTCAGGGGCAGATGAAGTTACAATGATGTTCAATCCTTCGACGTCAATCTATCGATTTAGCAAGTTCCAAGGTTAGTTGTAGAAGCCAATGGGTTATGAGTGTCCATACTTCTGACGAAGGACTCTCGTCTAACAGATGAAATCGTGTCTGCTTGCACGTCGCAAGAATCGCTGAAGGCGCTGTCATTGCTTTGTATTCTGGCGCTCAAGGCTTCGATCCTGGAGTGACTGCCAATGCAGGTGTCTTCATCAAGGGAGATTTGTTGTTTAAAATATTGTCAAATATTCTTGCAGGGTAACATCGGCTGCCTCCCAGGGTCCATGCGCCACTGTGGCACCTGATTCTCGTGTCGCGAGTCATCGAATCACATCTCCATCAACTGATTTCCGCTGAAGTTCTATCCTCGGGGTCCGAATGGGGACTAGCTTGGTGCCTCAGGTGTCATTTTCACATATCTCGTCTATTTTGTGGGGAGAATGACATCACTGGGCCAATTTTATGGATGCAGTCCATGGATAGTGTCAATTCTTTTGTTCTCATTGGATTGGAGTCATACACGGGGTTACAGCATTTTATTGAGTCATAGGTTATGAGCATCAATCACAATAAATTAGGTATTGCATAGTTTGATGAAGAGAATTCCATGTGATATGCACATGTATATTTTTGTCTCTAGTGCTTTCAATGTTAATTTGCTCAGGAGCCTCCCACTGGGTCAAGATTGGAACTCGTGATAGAGGGAGTGGAAAGTCCTCTGGGCATCTTATATGCACGCCTATCAATAATCTTCGAAGCTACGTAAACTTTGTTCATACTCCAGGGCTTAGCTTGAGCTTCCCGTACGGCCAAGTACGAACAATCAAATAGATTTGAAAGCCCTCACTCAAATTTCTAGATTGATAATATGCTGCATTAATATGGAGCACGCGAAAACTCTCTGAATGGTACATTCTACTACAAAGAACCACGAGTGAATACATATTCCAAGATCGATGCTATCATCCACCTCAGGCGCATTGTTTCCAGACACGCTCAGTGGATCCGCAGTCAAAAGCGAGTGACGAGTGCAGAGCAGTGAATATAACTGAGCAGCATGGCATCTTTGGAATTGCACCCAGTTGATTCTAGAAGTGATACTAGTCATCCTCAACGTTGGTCAATACAAGCAAGTTTCGGAGCCCTCGATCTAGACCATCTCCTCACGTGGTATGGTATGGCGTGGCGCAATTTTCAACGGCGACCATGAGAAGGTTGATGAGACGACACGTGGAATCTTTTTCTCCAGATTCTACATGGTTTAGTGACTGTGGATCGTCTCTGGTCGAGAGGTACACGAATCAAGTCCAGAGCGATCGATTGAGAGCCTCAGACCCAGATGAAAAGACGAATAATCGACCCAGAATTGACGATTAGCTGCAATCTAGATCTGGGATTAACCTGAGATCTACTGGGATCTGGACCAAGGGGTTCAAGAGTCTGGAAGATAGCCGTCTTAATCTCACGATCGAGCGGGACCTAAGGCCTCGTCACAGAACCACAAAAGACGATCGCAAGTACTCCATAGTGAAGGGTCCTTTGGCCTCGAACAATCTGGCGATCAGGGTTATGGGTCAAAGTAGTCGTCAGTCGACCGTGCGATGAACCCGGGGAAGAGACTTGGTCTGGACCTAGTGCGTTGACTGGAAGAATTCGAGGAAGGCGATATATGTGATCTGCCCATGGCTGCAAAGATTGCAGATATTATTCCCTTCATAGTCCGCGTCAGGAACGGGGTGAAACCTTGGAATCACTGCCAGATAAATATCAATGAACAGTCAGCGGAGAGTGTGGCCGATACCCTAGATCCACAGTTCGAGACTCGGGACAGTTTAATGAAGGCTCCGCACAATGGCCGTTCACCGGGTGGTCGGCAATAATGCAGAGGCTAGTGGTTTGCCTCCCATTATCGTTGAACTATTATCTCGACACTAGAGGGGATTTGCGTCTATTTTTACTTAGGAAGACCAAATGCACTGTGGCACTGTGGCACTGAGGCGCAGGATTAGCTCAGCCTCATCGCTTGACGACACGGATTCGGATCACCGACGTTGTCTCAGCCCTAGACGATCGTGAGCACATAAAAGCGGGCTATTGCAGAGTCGAGACTTTGGACTCCGTAGATTGAGAAAAAGAAAGCGGGTATGATTTGACCCGCCGAGTCTGCCCTGCGCTTTGGATAAAGTTTTAGGTTTCAGGGGTGTCCCGAAGAGGCAGGCTGAAAGGCGAGAAGAGAATTCTGCGACAAGCCTGCAGACCAATGTTTCTAGTGCAAAGAAAAAGAAAAAGAGAGAGAGAGAAAAAAACGAGAAAAATGAGGCCGAGTCCACAATGATAGTCTGAACGGGACTAGCCTGGCCTTTTGGGTTTTTTAGAGTCGGAACGGCTAGACTAGTTGGGTCTAACATGTCACGTGTACGGATCCCCCCGAGGTTGGCTGCAAGTTGAAGCTTCTAAGGTTCTTTGCCAAATGCAAGACTGAAACGGAGAACCGGACATGATACTCCGACTGGTTCACGGGCTAGCCGACCTGCCGTGGTACGGGGTTAACATTGTTTATGATCGAAGCGCCAGCACACGTACATCTTGCCTGTGATGAAACAAGTGAGCTCGACATTTCCGTGGTCGATGTTCAGTCTGGACTTTCGTCACTGTGATCGCAAATTGAATTATAACAAATTGAGTACGGAGTACGGAGTAGTGCCCATATCTCCCAATGGATCCCAGGGGTCTTCATAGGGTCTCTTGGTGAAAAAGGTGTTCGGCCCTTAGAAGCATCCACCAGGCTAACCGTCTAGATTTCCGAAAACGGTCTATACGGCCGAGGCCACTACAGTTGGCTCAGCCTCGGGCGCTGACGGTGATACTCGGAAGACTAGTCTGGTTTCGCAGTCTCTAGAATTTCTTCAAAAACATCGTCAGACTTTCCATTTGCCATGAAGATTGAGCATTTTTGGCATCTCCTGACATGTGTGGAATGTTGTTTTACATAAGCAAGAATCTCCGATTCACAGCCCGAACAGAGACATGGGATAGCCACCTGCGTCACAAGGCGTTAAGGATACATACTGTACAGTGTGATTTCAGTACAAATACCTGAACGTATCTCCGAGCGCCAAGACTTCTCCCCGAGAACCAATGGGATCCAATGGTTCTATCATGAAGTGGGCCCACCCTCGGCTGGGGGAAGATGTATTAACAGGAGATTTTGGGACTATTGAACAATGGTGAGAGAGTGTGGAATGGAATAATTGTAGATAGTTACGAGTATTTAGTAGTACCAACATAGCTCATCTTCATCAGTGGCAACGAAAGAAAGAGAAAGGCCGAAATACCGTTTCAATGGACAGGTATCCCTAGATACAAGGACTGCTAGTAAACAAAGAAAGGACCAATCACGGCAGGCAGGCTTAGGTCTCCGCTGACTGATCAAGGCCACGCAAGCCCGTTTCTATTCCGGACCGCTTCTCCCCTTCCCCTGTGTCCTTGGTTCTCTACTTTCTCCATCGATCCTCACTAAAATCTCCTTCTAGATAATCTCTAGACCTTCGTTTTTTAATCCTTATTTTATATCCATATTTTCCCTCTTTTTTTATTTCCATTATCGCTGTTATCTTCTCTCCATCCCACTCGCTCATACCTTTCCCCTCCCACACACTCTAAGGGACAGGTTTCACCATCATGGCAACTCTCGCAGAGCACCCGATGCAGCCTGCATCTTACGAGCAGGATCTGGACTCTTTCATCAACTTCGAGCAACTCACCTACACATCCGACCCCTCCCGCTCCAAGATCGCCATGACCAGTCAACCTTCGGTCGCAAGCACAGAATTCAGCACCAGCGACGCCCGGAGCGCCAGTTTCGCTTCAAGTGGCCAGTCTCCCCTCGCCTTCCAAGCTCCTAGTCACCAATACGACGAGCACAGACAACAGACCGGTCTCCCTCCCGGTGCCCTGTCCATGACCTACAACCAGGTTCCCATGGGCTTCAGCAACAGCCAAGGGTTCCCCGTCAACGCCGACATGTATGCTGGTCATCACATGAACCGTGAGGATGCCCAATTCGACTTCAATGCCGCGCCGGGCAGGAACCCGTCAGAGATGGACATCGAGTCTGACAACCTGAATGCCTCGCCATACTTCTACCCGGCCAACCCCGCCAAGGGCCAGTACGTCGATCCCAACGCTCTCGGAGGCCATGAGCTGGCTCAGGCTGGTCCGTCCACACAGGTCGGTCGCATGTACCCTGGTATGCATCAGCAGCAGGCTGCGATGGCCAAGGCACAGCAGCAAAAGCAGAGCGACGTCGCCCGCACCCAAGTTCAACAGCGGACCGAACAAGTCCCCGCTTTGCCCCAGGCTCGTGGCCCCCGCAACCCTGACCCTGTCGTCGAAGAGCGCATTTCTCGTCTACTCCAGCAGATGCGCCAGAACGCCATGGCCAACGGCGAGGGATCTCCCACCCCCTCCAACGGCATGCCCCATATGGCCAAGTCCCGCAAGGATGAGGCCGACATGGACGAGGATGAGCGCCTCCTTGCCAGTGAGGAGGGCAAGAAGCTCAGCAGCAAGGAACGTCGTCAGTTGCGAAACAAGGTCTCCGCTCGTGCTTTCCGATCTCGTCGCAAGGGTAAGATACCCCGATTCTATTTCCCTACCTACGCAAACTAATATCTTTTATAGAATACATCGGCCAACTCGAGAGTGAGGTGGCTGCCCGAACCAGCGAGGCACATGAAGTCCGCCTCCAGAACCGCGCCCTGTATGAGGAGAATGCCCGCCTGAACGATCTTGCCCGCATGCTTCTCGGATCTCCTCACTTCTCCAACTTCTTGAACGAGGTGGAAGGCCCCCAGCAACAGCAGCAGCAGCCCCAACAGCCGCAGCAAACCCAGCAGACTCAGCAGCCCGCGCCTCAGCCCAACATGCAGGCTATGCCCAAGGAAAACGCCAACCGTGGCCAGGAATTCCAAATGCAGCAGAACGCCCAGCCAAACATGGTGATGATGCCCAACCAGGGTATGGACCCTAACATGGCCATGAACAACGCTGGCTGGAACTCCGGTATCGACATGAACTTTGGCAACACCCCCGTCTTTGCTGTCATGGAGGTTCCCGAGGGCCCTGCTCTTGATGCCGAGGTGCTGTCTGGCAAGTCATCCTCTTTCAACCTCCCCGAGAGCTCCAAGAATGATGCTCCCATTGTCGAGACCCCTACCAGCGAATCTTCCATCCAGTCTGACATCGGTGTCTCCAACCCCGATGTTGAGATTGACGAGTCCGACCCTGCCTTTGCTCTCTTTGTCGACGCTCCTACTCCCGCTTCTTCTGATTCTGAGATCACCTTCGAGGGTGTTTCCAGCGAGAAGGCCTCTGAGTTCGAGCTTGTCGTCGACACTTCCGTTGTCAGCGACTCAGCAAAGAGGAATTTCAATGCCCTTTGCATGAGCATTGACGCCGCTTTCGAGCGCGTGTCAGCTGTTACGTCCCACCTCAAGTGATTCCCCCACCAGCGTCCTGCCCTTCGGCATTCTTTTTCTTTGTAAATGTGATTTTCCTCATGCACCGGTGTTATCATCGCCTTGTGATACAATGGTGCAATTTCCTGCCAAATTTTGCGAATGATCGGTCTTTCAGAAGTCCCGGGGAGTTCAAGGCGCCTGTCTCTACTATATCGTGTATTCCCCTTGATGGGCTTACTGGGTGGCATATTGGAACGGTTCTCTGTTTTTGTTGGCGTATGTGATGGACCTTGGAATAAAAGTCCAGATCGATATCTACGGCCATATGATTTTCTTTATTTTTGCATAGCCTTTATTTTGAATGTAGTTTAGCCCAATAGAATGCTTGTCAATTTTGTCAAAATGTGTCCAGTGAGTGTAGATGTGGCCACCGTAGTCCTGTTTTTCGCTTCACAGGCTTAGTATTTTGGAAATTTGAAGTATTGAGCGCTTTTTATGAGCACAACTGTCAACTGAACGATCCCATACCCCCTATTACTGCTTAGTGTACACAGCAGACGAGATTTGACATTAATCAACTACTCTTGACGGGTTTGCGGCGACCCGGCCGTAACGTAAAAACCAGCATTCACTTTTTTTTCTTAACCCGGGATCCACCAATGCTCAGGTATTCTGTTCTGCTTCTTCTGCATTTTCATTCTTAAAAGTTTCCCATCGAAACCCTCAACTTTCTACACGTTGGCTTCCCTTCGCGTGCGCGGTTTGTTGTTAACCGCGCCCAGTCGCGCATTCACCAGCGGATTCCTTCGCCCCCGATCTCGACATCGATCTTCCTTCGAGCATACAGTAATAACCGCAACCCAAGAAACCCTTTCCGCCCAGGCCCAAAACTCAAGAACACTCGTGAATCCAACCCATGGTTGTCGCTGAACCCCGAGTCTGAGCTGCCACTTCGAGTCAGACAACCCGCCGTCCACCCAGAGGCGTACATTATTTCAACTGCCCCGCTCGAGCGGTCCCGCAGAGCGAACAACTACTTGATCTGCGAACCATCCAAGTTCGAGGTTTTCTCAGCACCCCCTCCGCCTACGGGACTCGCCCCAATGAAGTGCTTCTTCCAGATCGTCACGACCCCGACGGCCGACACGCCCGGTACAGTCGTCGCCCTCAATTTCCCCGACAAGCGATACTTTTTCGGACAGATAGCAGAGGGCACGCAGCGAGCTTGCACGGAGCGTGGTGTCAAGATCACCCTTCTCACAGATATCTTTGTGACCGGACGAGCAGAATGGGCCAACACCGGAGGATTGGTTGGAATGATCCTGACACTTGCCGATGCGGTTATATCGTCAAATAAAGCTGTCGAAGAAGAGCTTGCCGCGAAGGCTGAACGTCTGCGTGAACAACAATTAGCAAACCCAGAAAAGCCCAACAAGCCGCCAAAAAAGGCACAACGCCATGGAAAAGCCTACATTGAGCGCGAAGGTGAAACAGTTCCTCAGCTTGGGAACCTCACAATCCATGGGCCTACGAATATCACACATACGCTGGCTACGGCCCGTCGCTTCGTTTTCAGAAAGGGAGTTCCAGTGTTTATGAAAGAATATGAATCCGAGATGAACGCCAAGGGACTGCCCACAGAAGCCGAAGATCCATTCGAGACACCTTCGTGGACTGATTCGAACATCAAGGTCTGGGCGCTGCCCATCAAGCCTACTGCAACCAGACAGTCCAGCGCAAAGGCTCGGTCTCAGAGCCCACGGAAGCGGAGCTTGGATGAGTTCCAGGAATCTGAAGCGGAAGGATTCATGGACCAGCGCACGAAGGACCGACTGACTACACAGTCTATTGTGCAGGACATGTTCAACTCAACCTGGAAAATGGATACTCTTCATGAAACCCCACTCGCCCAAGTTCAAATGCCTGCGGTTATGTTCATCCGAAACCCGGAAACCAAGGATCTTGAGCAATATAAGGGACCCGCTCCAGGTGACGATGAACCACTCCCGGATATCAAGGTTCTTGTGCGGAAGCCTTGGCCTGGTGCGACTGTTGAAAAACTTCCACCGACTACTCCCGCCAAGGAGTCCGTTTGCTATATTGTGCGCAATCATGATATTCGCGGAAAGTTCGACCCAAAGAAGGCCAAGGAACACAATGTTCAGATGGGTGAAAAGTTCGCTCTTCTTACAAAGGGTCAGAGCGTGGAGTCAAATGATGGCAAAATTGTCACACCAGATATGGTCCTAGGTGCCACTCGGGTTGGTAAGGGTGTCGCTATCATGGACGTGCCTTCAGTCGAGTACCTTGACGACCTAGTCTCTCGGGCCGAATGGAAGTCTCCTACTGTGACAACCGGCTTGCAAGCATTTATTTGGATGCTCGGTGCTGGGGTTGCCGAAAGCCCCAAGTTCCAAGAATTCGTCGCCAGCATGTCTCACTGCACGCACACAGTCTCCGGCACCGACCAGTGCCCAAATTACCTGGCTCTAGGAAGCTGTGCTAGCTCCGCCGTTCAACTCTCCGCTCTACAGCCCAGAACTTACTCAGTCCCTGTACACGATAACGTCACTTTGCCTCAGCCGGGTTTCTCAACTACTGGATCCAAGTCTGCAATTGCCGCTCGTGAAAAGCTCCCCCTTATTCCCCTCAACCCCGGAACCATGCTTCAACTTGAGCCCACCTTTGGTCTGAATGATGAAGAAGCTATGGTCCGCTTCAACCCACGAACTGCTACGAACAAAATGCCACGTGCAGTCCAACAGCGCTTGCACGTTACCAACCAGCGCGTGGCTAAACCTGCCTTCAAGCAGCTGTTGCAGAAGCAACAGGAGACATGGCCCGGAACGGATGCAGAAATCATTGCGCTTGGTACTGGTTCTTCAGTTCCTGGCAAGTACCGCAATGTTTCTGCGACATTGGTCAAGGTCCCTGGATATGGCTATTATCTCCTTGATTGTGGAGAAAACACCCTTGGTCAGATGAAGCGAGTGTTCGAGGCCGATGAGCTTCGCGACATTCTCCAAAATTTGCGGATGATCTGGATCAGCCATTTGCACGCTGACCACCACCTTGGCACTGCCTCCCTGATCAAAGCCTGGTACAAGGAGAACTTTAAAAATGGAGCTAAACCAACCTCCCCAGACGCCGGAATTACAGAAATTCTCAACGAAAGGCGATTGGCCGTCGTTTCTGATGACGCAATGATCTCCTGGCTTGAGGAGTATTCGCAAGTCGAGGATTTTGGATTCCACAAGCTTCTCAACCTCGGTGCTCACCCCAGTGCAAACCTCAAGACTCAATTCTCCCACCGCCTCCCCTCTGGTGATCGTGCCCAACTTTCCTTCACAGACAATGACTCCCCCACTACTCCTCTGCTCAAGGCCGCCACTGGCCTAGAAGACCTCCTCACTTGCCGAGTGAAGCACTGCAAGGGTTCCCTCGCCGTATCCCTCGTATTCCCGAATGGATTCAAGCTTTCCTACTCAGGCGATTGCAGACCCTCTGAAAAGTTCGTCGCCATCGGCAAGGACTCCACAGTCCTCATCCACGAAGCCACTTTCCACCCCAACATGACAGGATCGGCAATGGCAAAACGTCATTCCACATCCGACGAAGCAATTGAAGTCGGCAAACGCATGCAAGCGCGCGCCATCCTCCTCACTCACTTCAGTCAACGCTACCAGAAGGTACACTTCTCCGACAACCGTCGTGGTGATAAGATGCACCCAGAAGATGTCCCAGCAAAGGAGCCCGTCGACGCAGACATCCCATTCGATGATCCTCAAGAAGAAGCCGTTGGAGCCACCCTGTCTGATGACATCACCATGTCCAGACAGAAGCGCACGGCTGCCTCGTTCAATGGTCCGATCGTTGGTGCGATGGATTACATGCGTCTCAAGGTCAGTGACTTTTATCTTGCGCAGGCTTACGCGCCTGCGCTTGAGAAGCTGGTTGACATTAACGAGCGCGTTTCTTTGGAAGAGTCGGCGCGGGTGGTGAAGGCTAGACAAGAGGAGGAAGACAACAGGAAGGCGAAGAAAGATAAGAAGTGGGCTGCTAAACAGGCTGCTGCTGCTGCGGCTTCTGCTACTGCGGCTGCGGTTGCGACTGCAGTAGTTGAGGCTGAACCTCAGGCCCAGGAACCTTCCAAGTCTGCTTGGAGTGCGAGTGAAAGTGAGGATGGGTGGGAGACCAGTGATGCTGAGCTGTGATGCTCCTGGTCAACTTTGTACATTATTTCATAGTCCATAGATACATTGACACATCTATATCATGCTGTCACAAACCTTGACAACAATGTCAGCACATTTACCGAGTCCCAGCACTTATGACCGAGGTCATAAGCAGGAGCTATTCTGAAAAAGTAGTCCTTTTATACGGAGTAGCAGGACAACGGTCCGAGGCAAGGGGGTATCGGGGAGATTGCCGAGGTGCGGAGATCTAGTGTATCACATCGGATGTTTGCTGGAGTGGACTACTGCAGATCAGTTCTAGCTCGTGTTCGAAGGTCAGATGGATAGCAACACGAAGAACTCCCTAAAATGAACACAATAGCCTAACTGTTGAGGCTGTTAGGCTGTTGTGCAGACACGCTTATCGTTTACCCCAACTGATTGGCGTCTTCACCGCCCCACAGGGTACCATTACCTGACTCAAAGTGGTATACCTCTTCTCTCACCTCTGTGCTATCCCAGGGGCCGTACTATAGTACACGATGACTACCTTGATCCCGCGTGAGCCCTATACACAGGATGAGCTTGCTCATCTCTATCCCCAAGGCCTGCAGCTGCAGCTGGTCCAAGTGGTACGTTCAACTCCAATTGACTTTCCAAGGTACTTGAGCTTAAGCTAACAAGTCCAGTTCCTCCGCCATGGTGAGATATGAGCTACTTCTTCTATGAAATGATATATATCCAGAGCGTCTCTAATTGAACAAAGGCGAACGCACACCCGTCTCATCGCGATTCACAAATGTATGCTGCCATTGACTCCGATCCCCAACTCCGATCTCCGACGGTCTCCGCTAACACTCCTCTAAGACAGGTCTAAACCCATGTATGCTACAATTTCCAAGCCGATATCGCTCGAAAAATATACTGATTCCTCACAAGACTGGCCCTATTGTGGCGTCGCAAGACGCATGGTGCAGATGGCATCTAGCAGCAAAGACCTCTCCGCCTGGAACGGATTCCAATGGAGACGGAAGATGGAGTCCTTCGGCGCCAACGACAAGGCAACAATTGCCCGTGGCTCAGGTGGCGAAGCTGAAGCTATGTGGTAGGTCGTTACCCAGGTTTCGCGTTGCGACAATAGCTAAATTGTATGAAGCTTGCACGGCGAACTTACAGATAAGGGCCGCGAGACGACATATGCGCTTGGACAGCGACTGCGTCATCTGTACGTTGACCAGCTCGGTTTCATGCCTGAGATCAAGTCCCACTCCGAGGATATGTACCTGCGCGCGACGCCGATTCCTCGTGCCCTGGAATCGCTCCAGGAAGCGTTCTGGGGTATGTACCCGGCCAGCGCGCGGACGCTTGATTTCCCGCCGCCTGTGATTGTGGCTCGCCAAGTTAACGAGGAGACTCTGTTCCCCAATGAGGGGAATTGTAAACGTTTCCGTCAACTTGCGCGACTCTTTGCTGACCGTACTGCTGTGCGATGTATGCTTCCCCGTTCCTCATGGTGTGGGGCTGTGATTGCTAATGCATTGTAGGGAATGATTCCGAACAAATGGCGTATTTGAATAGTCTTTGGTCGAAGTACATGCCCGAAGAATCACCCAAGGTCGCTGTTGATGCTCACCCCCGTCTTTCTGGTATCATGGATACCATTAATGCAACTGATGCCCATGGACCTGGCACCAAGCTTCCGGCCGAGTTCTATGATAAGAAGGGACGTGCCGTTCTCGACCGTATTTCGGTCGAGGAGTGGTTCTCTGGGTACGGAGAGAGCAGCGAGTACCGCAAGCTAGGCATTGGAGCCCTCATGGGCGATGTCGTTGACCGCATGGTCAGCACCGCCGTGGAGGGTGGCTGGCGCAGCGAGACATCCGCATCTGGTTCCGGCAACGCGGAAACTGGCAAGGCGATCAAGTTCGCCATGAGTGGTTGCCACGACACAACTCTCGCAGCAATGCTCTCCAGTGTTGGTGGTTTCCAAGATGAGTCATGGCCTCCTTTCACCTCGTCTGTTGCCGTGGAACTGTTTTCGCAAGCTCCTCGCGCCGCCTCCACTGCCGGGACCATGCTCGAGGAGTTCTCCAACCCCTCCGTTGCTGCTAAGAAGTCCGGTGTTCTCTCCAGGTTGTTCGGCAAGTCCGCACCGAGCCAACCTGCCTCGTCTGAGAGTGCGCGTGCACCTCTCTCCTCCTTCCCCGAAGGCTCTCGCGAGTCCCTTCAGAAGCACTACGTTCGCATTCGTTACAATGACAGACCCGTTACCATCCCCGGATGTGCTGCTAAGCCTGAGAACCACCTACCCGGTGATCAGACCTTCTGCACACTGGACGCGTTCAAGACGATTGTTGATAAGTTCACCCCGAATGATTGGCAGACTGAGTGCACGCAGAACATGGGTGCCGGTCTCCACGGCCCAGCTGATAGTGCAAAGTCCGCTGCCGGCTTCTAGGCTTCATAGACCTACTCTAATGTTTTCTTCAAATGCAAATATTTTTGGTAAATTTCCACCGCTATCAATATCTACAAATCATCATGACCACAGCCTCTGGCAGTGTTCAGCTACTCTTCGCCTTCGCTGTCATATCAGCTCTAATAGCCTTGAGTTTCATCCCAGCAAATTTCAGCATCATCCAGCGTGGCAGGATATCAAAAGACAACCCCTGCAGCCAATGCCAGAAATAAGCCCACACAATCTCATCTCCACACCCAACCCGATTCAAACTAGCACCCGCCAGCACTCTCGCCTCAGGAACAAACAAAGTACTCTTGATATCATACCCAGCCGTCTTCACCTCCGCAACCCTCAACCCCATAACATTAACATCCTTCCCCTCAGCACCAAACTCGGCACGCAAAGACCTCGTAAACGAATCCACAAAGCCCTTCGTCGCACCATACGCAGTAATATAAGGCAACCCAAACGCCGCAACCGAAGAAACATTCATAACAAGCGCCGGGGAATTCTCTTCCAATTGTCTCGCAAGCGCACGCGTGATTTGAATCATGAACGTCGCATTCCGCGATACAGTCGCATCCACATCTTCAAAGGTATACTCCTTCAGCAGCGTGGAAGGCCTAGTCTCCCCACCGACATTATTGATCAACACCGTCAATGAATCCGCACCGACAATGCGCCGAACTTCATCGTCAACACCGTCAATGTCATTTGTTATGTTCTGCGCATCGCGCACCACGAATCCCAGCTTCGCATTGGGGAATTCGGCTTGGAGTTCGCGTTGGCGGCGTTGGAGTTTCTCGGCATTGCGACCGTGTAGAATGACGTTGAACCCGCGTGCGCAGAGCTCTTGCGCGAAACCGAAGCCTATTCCGTCTGTTGCGCCGGTTACGAGGGCCCAGTTGGTGCCGGTTGGGTTGTAGGTTTTCACGAGGGTGCTGGGTCGGAGGTAGTTTGTTGCGGAGCGGGTGAACTTGAAGGCGGTTGTGGCTAGGCTGAAGAGGCCTAGGTAGGCGAGGGGTTTCGTGTAGGTGCCCAGGTCGGCCATTTTGGTGAGTTGAGGGTTTTGGACTGGTTGGAGGTTGGAAGGGGGTTTATCGGGTATGATGTCACCGTCACCGTCACCGAATGTTGTTATCGAGATGCGATTGTAGAGTAGAATGAGGCGAGGAAGTCTGATATGTGAGCAGTTTGTACGGAGTATGCGAGGCCAATTCCCTTTTTATAGATATGTTCCAAGGTTTTGTGTTTTGTGACTTCGTGCAACTTCGCGCCGACGATTGTCGCTATCGGCCCGTTGGTCATGCCGACCTCCGATCCCGCGATCAACTGCTCGTTGGGGTGCTTGCGAAGAAGGCGGACGAAACATGCCGTATACAGAGCCAGAGATGATCCATCTGTCCATGTAAGTTTTACAACTAAAGAGCTCAAAATCCATTTCCACTTTTACTCACAAGGCATTGATTGGGGTCCAAGACTCTTCTAAGAGGTCGCGTCCATGCCGTTTGATGTAGATTTCGTGGCAACCCATGTCGATTCTGCTATACCCAAGTCCCATTGAAGAACCCCAGCGAGGCTCCTGATATGAGATCGTTAGGCCTATGAGATGAAACCATGAAAGCCTGTATTCTTCCCCAATAACGCCCGTGCCTATGACGGGTTGCACTCGGCCACTTGGGGTTGATATTGCGGTCAATGCTTCTCAACGTCTCGCTAATTTCCATATAGGAATCTACAAAGGCAGAACGAATATCGCAGACATGTTCTCAGGCTAATTCCTCGGTATAAACCCCTGACTATGGAAGTGAGAGGGTCGTAGCCCGATATTCCAAGGTTACCACCGGTCCCTGGGGGAGGGCAAGTAGGGCTAGCGAACAAGCCCATCTTTCCTCATCCGACAAGCACGTAGCCAGGAATTGAGCAAGCCCCAATCACGACCGGCGTAATACTGATTTTCAAAACGAATGTCGTCAAACGAGGACCGTGAAGGTCAGCGACGCCATCCAGGTACCTTGCGGACTACCGGCGCCGACCACTGAGAGGACTGCGTTTATCATCAAAATTTGAAAGCTTGTGCATTATTGGATAGTCATATACTCCACTGGTATACTCCCAACCTTGGGGGACCTGTATTGATGTCTGTACGGCATCAAAAATGCAACCGCCAGGGTTGGGGGATGAGGAACTTGGAGGCCAGCTGCTGGAATAGATAAAAAGGCATGCTCGCAAGGTGCTGAAGCGTGATATTCCAGATTCTGCAATTCCAATTGCTTCACGGGCTTGCTTTTGTTCATTGTATACCAGTCAACTCATCCCATCACAATGGTTATTGACTCTGGAAGAGAGTCGGTGGGGTTCCCTGCCCCCACGCCCACCGAGGAGAAGCCCAAGGTCCGACAGATGCCTGTGACCTTACTATCAGGATTCTTGGTATGAATACCCGGCAGTGCATTCACAATGGACTGGGCTCAAAGAGACTTACTATTTGTATAGGGAAGCGGCAAGACGACACTTCTCAAACACATTCTCCAGTCCCCGGACCATGGCCTACGAATCGCTGTTATTGTGAATGATATGAGCTCGTCAGTATAGTGCCGATGATATGTTAAGGGCTTGATACTAATGTGGCTGTCAATTAGGTTGAACATCGACGCTGCACTTATCCAAAAGCACAAAGTCTCCCAAACCACCGAAAAACTCATTCAACTTCAGAACGGATGCATCTGCTGCACCCTACGAGGTGACCTGCTTGCCGAGTTGGCTCGCCTGACCAAGCAAAACGAGGTGGATTACGTTGTCATCGAGTCAACAGGCATCTCAGAGCCCATGCAAGTGGCCGAGACGTTCACGGCCGAGTTCAGCACTGCTATGCTGGAGGCCGAGGATCAGATTGCAAACGAAGATGCCGATGCAAAGAAGATCTTGAATGAAATGTATGTCTCCCCACGGCTTGCTCTTTGATCTCTTCAAAGATGCTAATGTTGTTATGATAGTGTGGAGCTCGGTGGCTTGCACACAATGGCTAGACTGGACACCACAGTCACAGTCATTGATGCTTTCAACTTGCTCTCAAGCTTTGACACGACCGAGTTCCTCTCTGATCGTTACGGAAGAGAAGAAATTGTTCCCGAGGACGAACGCACAATCTCCGATCTCATGGTGGATCAGATTGAGTTTGCCGATGTATTGATCCTCAACAAGATCGAGACGGTCGATGAAGCAACACGGAACAAGATTCTGCAGCTTCTCAAGTTGTTGAACCCAGGTGCAAAGGTTCTTGAGTCGAACTACTCACAGGTGGACGTTCGCCAAATTGTCAATACCAACAGTTTCGATTTCATCCGAGCTGCTTCTGGTCCTGGGTGGTTGCAGAGTCTCCACGAGATGACCCTTCAGACAACTGGTAATGGCGAGAGAATGGCACCCAAGCCCGAGACTCTAGAGTAAGTGCATCGATCGTCTTTCAAGTGAGAGATACTAACCTTGATACAGATATGGTATCAATAACTTTGTCTACACTGCACGTCGCCCCTTCCACCCTCGTCGCATATTCGCCCTTCTTCACGACAAATTCATCATTCTTCAGAACAACGAGCTTGAAGACGAGGAAGGTGATGAAGAAGAAGGCGACGAAGAGAACGACGACGCAATGGACACAGAATCCGACTCCGAATCAGTAGAAGACTTCGACCAGCCTGACCCAGAAGACATTCTGAAGAACAAGCGGGCAAACCCAGCCTTTGGACCAGTCCTCCGATCCAAGGGCTTCTTCTGGCTCACCACCCGGCCCTGGCAATTCGGTGAATGGAGCCAAGCAGGCGGTATGATGACTGTTGGATGCGGTGGCCCTTGGTTCGCCGAAATGCCAGATGAAGCCTGGCCCGAAGACAAAGATGTGCGCCAGTCTATTCAAAATGACTTCCAAGGACCCTGGGGTGATCGGCGCCAGGAGCTTGTATTCATCGGGGAGGGTGTTGACAAAGAGAAGATCAGCGCTCTGCTTGATGAATGCCTCTTGGATGACAAGGATATGAAGAAATGGGAGAAGGTGATGAACAACAAAAAGATGAGCAGAGAAGAAAAGACAGACAAGTTAGCTAAAATGTGGGAAGATGGCTGGGAAGAATGGCCTCCTTTTGAGATTGAGATTGAGGAAGAAGATGAAGAGGAGGAACAAGAGGAGGAAGCGCCACAGCAGGGTAAACGCCGCATCAGCGAATACCTGCACAAAGACGGTAAACATGCCCATGGACACAACCATGGACAACGACGAATGATTGCTGCATGAACTGATGACTATGAGGCCAGTCCAAGGATGGACTTAACAAAATGAATATCAAAATTTCTTCTTTTTCAACTTGTACATACAAATCTCGGAGATCAGTGACGTTCTAAATGCTTTTCTTTGCTACTTAGACAGAATCCATGTTGATGATCAATTCTCTATAGCAGCAATAAAGGTTCTCACGGCATTTTGTTCCCAAAGAAGCGCACCTGTCCAAAATCATCGTTGAGAGTAAGGATAATTTTCACGTAATATGCGTAGAGCCAGCTGTGTGTTATGGTTATCTCTACCAAGAGTTTCTCGGTAGCCTTCATAAACCCGTCGATGTGCTTTCTCCGCCTTGTGATCATTGTGTTGGTGGAAGTGAGCATCGCCTAAGCAACGGAGAGACCTGAGCGTTTTTCGATAATTTCCACCAAATGTGTCTCTGTAGCCCTCGTAGGCACTTCGAAATGCCTTTTCTGCTTCGCGGTACTTGGACCGGCGATAGAGAGTTTCGCCGAGGGACTGAAAAGACCTAAGTGTCTCTTTATGCTTTGGGCCCAACGTTTTTTTTTGTGCCTTCAGGAGGTCTTGATATGCTTTCTCTGCTTGAACATCCTTGTGTTGCTTGAAGAGACAGTCACCCAAGAAAGAAAGACTTCTGAGTGTGTCGTGATGATTTGCACCGAGAGTGTCTCTGCGACCATTGTAGGCTTTTTGATATTCTTTCTCCGCTTCGGTGTACTTCTTTTCATCCCAAAACTTATGTCCTTGGCAATGATGGGACGTGAATGGATCTCCATACTTTGGGCCGGGATTCTCCTCACTCTCGTTGTATCGACTAAACGTTGATGCATGATCCAAGATTTGAACTTCGTCCGAAATGCTTCCCTCTTCATCGGGGCCTTCAGACATAGCGGGCTGCCAATGCTTGGGTAACGATCGTCCTGACTGGGCTCGGGGATGGCTGTTGGTGTTTGGACTGAGAATATCTCTGCGGCCACCAGACACTTGTCGGCGTATATCTTCCGCTTTCCCGCCTTTTCCTTGATCAAAAGAATGCTTCTGTGAGTGGTCATGGAACATCCTTGAGCGATTATTGCTCAAGTACACCTTTCCCTGATGGCTTTCTTGCAATCGACTCAAATCCTCGTCGGCATTGGGAACGAATGCCGCGTATTGAGCCTCGGCAGGGGCTTCCCTCTCTTTGCCATGAGTTCTCGAGCTCTGCAACTTTGAGCGATTGCCGTCTGACGGTCTTCCTGACCTGGTTGGTTGGATATATGAGGTCGGTAAAGACCCGTCGAGCTGACTCCACGTGAGGGAGGCTAAGAATCCATCTTGTTTTGAAGATGATGCATGTTTGGCCTTTGGCACAGAAACTTGGCCGGCTTCGTTCAACTCAAGCCGTGAAGCTAGCTTTGTAAGCTCTTTGACTTTGGATCCCGAATCGAAGACTGAACGTCGCAACCACGCGTCGGTAAGGGCATGCTTAGCAGGCGGCCGCGTTGTTGGATCCACTCTCAACAGTGACTCAATGAACCTTTGGCCATCCTGGCTGATCGAACGTGATGACAGGGGCCCATATGGGAATTCAGAAGTCCCGTATGTGTATACACTCAAGGACCGGGAACCCGATTCTCTGAACGGGAGCTCTAGGGAGAGTATGAAATATATGGTCACGCCAAGCGACCACACATCCACAGCATTTGTGTACGGTTTTTTGAACACCAATTCTGGCGCCCGGAAATCCTGGGTTCCACATAACGTTTTCAGGGCAAGATCCCGATGATATCGGTTGCTGAGACCGAAATCACCAATTTTGACCCACCAATCAGGGCCAATAGACTTGACAAAGATATTCTAACATTCAAAGGAAGTCAGACTTTCGTGCACCTGAGGTAGCTGGTTGTGCACTTACATTGGGGTTGAGATCTCGGTGAACAAAGTTATTTTTGTGAAGATTCACAAGGCCCCGAAGAAGCTGCGAAGATATACACCGTGCTTCATCTTCCAACAAAGGTTCCTTCAAATGCTTACCCAGGTCTCTCAATTCAATAGCTTCCATTGCTATGAAGATATAATGGGTTGTCTCAAACCAGCCCCTTGACTCCACGAACAGTTCTTTGTACTGGTAGACATCAGCATTCCCGACATGCATGTGAGTCTTTGAAGGGTACTGACCTTTGGTTGTGAGAACTTGGCGATCGCTTGAAGCTCCTGTTCCAAAAGATGGAGACCTTCAGAATCGTCTTCCCTTGGCCTGGGGATAATTTTGACGGCTCGTAATTCGTTTTGGCCTTGACTTGGCACACTTCGTTCAAGCCAAACCTCGCCAAAACCTCCTCGGCCAAGAAGTTCATCTCTTCTCCATATCTGCCTGTTTTGTCTACCAGCTCTTCCAGTGAAGTCAGGTTCCGAGGTGTAGTGATAGGTGAGATCGCCATCAATTTTAGCCTCCAGTCTCATATCATTTACAAGCTCTTGGTTCGCCATTTCAAAACCTGTGTCGGTTTCAAGGTTTACTCGCTTTTACTGGAAAATGAGCGAAGTCTAAGGGAGAGCGGAACATAGATTGAACAGAAACAGTGCTGAAAATTGGTCCCATACTACGGCGTTTCATGAAACACGCTGGAAGGCCAGCTGATGCTTTTGGTGATATGGTTCGCAGAGAGTGGGTGCCCAATTTGCATTCAGCTGCGTAGCGTATTTTTATCCGCCAATCGTTAGTGTCTGTGGTGAGCTCCCACTTTGGCCCCCAAAACGATGTTCTCTCTGGATGGCCATGATCGCACATGGAATCATCGGCGTCCCATGTGATGGGGCAGAAACGACCAATATCTAAGCCACTGTACTGCGTACACCCGGCGTCTTGACTCTTCACATTCCTACCTGTGTCTCTGATTTGTTAGTGTTCTCCGTGACTGGCGCGTAGCTTCCATGCACAACCTCCCCCCGTATCACCTGGGTGAAAGCGCTTCGCTCGGTGATTGGCGCTTATTGGTGGATGATCAAAGGAACAAGGCTGTATCAACTTGTGGTATGATAATGTGCCCTTTCTATAGCCGCACTCCTTTTGATAAATTATACTTAGCATCCTGTTATTCGTAAAGTGCCGAGCATCAAAACTTTACCTCACATACGTTTCGCATCATGAGCGGCTTGGATATCGCGCTCGCCTTGCCCGGTGTCATTGATCTATGTTTGAAGTATGTAACGTCATTGGACGTCCCTGCCTATATATTGGTATAGGTATTGACATATCTTCACAGATACGGCAGGGTCATTGTGACCGCGTATTGAGACTTCAAAGGCGCCAACGAAGAGATTGAGGAAAGAAGAGTTGCTGTTGAAACGGCTTGGGCGAAAACCGCGGAGCAACTGGCATTCTTAAGTCGAGTTTGGGAAAGACTGGACGAGGATTATCGGGCGCTGCAGGGTCGCATACTTCGGAATTTTGAGAAGAAGCTCAAGGACGCCGTCATACGGCTCAGCGAATTGGATAACCTGGCCAGTAAGAGTGGTAGTCCAAAGGCAGTGAAATATGCTCTATTGAAGAAGAAATCGCTCGACAGGGCAATCCAGGATCTTCAAACATCGCAAAAAGAGTTTGATATGACATGGTATTTAGTTTTGCTGATTGCCGATCGTTTCGTTGATGATGCTTTGGTTCGACGCGAAGGGACCGAGAAGCTATCTATTGCTAGGCATGTGCGAGATGCATTGAAGCCTGAGTCAAGCCAAAAGATCTCGATTTTTCTTCCAGAGGGCAAACTTCGCTCTGCCACCCGTGTCGACATTCCGTATTCCACATCACAGACACTTGTGATTCCGGGCATTGCCGGCACCGCTATACTAGATTCTGCGGATTGTTCATCTCGAAGTGATGCCTCCATCTTTGCCAAAAACGTTCGACATCTAGCCACGAGGCTTCGTCAGGTCGATGCAAATGGATTCCATCTCCTCAAGTGCTTCGGTGTGGTCCGCGTAACGGACCCTTGTACCGAAAGGCTTCTCTCATACGACTTCATCTTCAATTTCCCCGAAAGATGTTCCCAGCCTCGGAGTCTTCGGAGCCACCTGCTCTCTCGTTCAATCCAATCCCTTGGTGATAGAGTCAGACTCGCGAAGGAGCTTGCCATATCCATAAACTATATACACGTTCTCGATTTCGTCCACAAAAACATTCGCCCGGAGACTGTCTTGATCTTTGAAAGCGGCGGATCCGAGCTGGGCCCATTATATCTTCTAGGGTTCAGGGCGTTCCGCTTGGCTGACAACAAAACACAACGATTGGGCAACTCTGTCTGGTCTGAAGATCTCTACCAGCACCCTGATCGACAAGGAAGCAAACCCGGCGCAGACTATGTTATGCAACATGATATCTTCAGCCTTGGGGTATGTCTGCTGGAACTGGGACTATGGGAGTCTCTCGTGGATAGCAAGGGACAAGAAGGTTCCTTGTTGGCCAGTAGTGGACCTTTAGTCGGCTCGCTTAAGGGCCACTATACGAGGTTAGCCAACGAAAGGCTACCGAGTAGAATGGGTGAAAAGTATACAGCGGTGGTTGTGAACTGCTTATCTTGTTTGGATAGCACCAATGAAGACTTTGGTGATGAAAGGGAGTTTAAGGACGACGACGGTATTCTCATCGGGGTGAAATATATTGAAAAGGTACGTCAATTGTCGCATGCAACGAATGGTGGTGCATTGGCGAAGGGAAGAAATGGTTATACTCACGTTTTCACAGATTCTGCTTCTGCTTAGCGAAATTACCGTCTGATAATGGCACATTCGATTGAGCGATCGATTCTTTTCGGGCTTGAAGGAAGAACCTAGACAATTTTAAACATTGTGCAGTCACTGCAATACTAGGGCTATGCTGGTTTTAATTGTGGTAAAGTTCAATATTCGATGCGTTACTCATGACTTGTAAATTGCTTTATGAGGCTTCCTGGTAGCGAAATAAAGACAAGAGCAAGACAGGCTCCCATTCCACACTCGCTAACGTCTTCTTGACCATTGGAAAATTTTCATACGGGCTGCAAACAAGATAGAAAGGCCCCACCCGGAAGAGGAGATGAATTGCGTAGAGTTATGCAGTAGCAATCTCACCATTCCGTACGGTTCAGGGAGTCAACACTGTGAACCTCCAGGCAGAATAGTTGAGGCGGTGACCAGATTATCAACGATAAGAGATGCGGCGCTCATGATAACGGCTCCGCCTTTCTCTCCTCTCTCTCGACTACTCCGTGCAATTCCCCTCATTCCTGTCCAAAGCTTGATTTCTATCAGGCAACAAAATCTTGATATACACACCGTGCTATTCGATCTGGTTACACAACGGTACAATCGCGCCTCCCTTGGTCTTGCAGCTCCAACCTACTCCAAACCCCCGCATTCCTTACACAGCACACGGGTTACTCAAACGATCGCCCCCAATTAAACCTGCCGGGCACCAACTTTGAAATACTGGGACCATGATACAGGTCTGACTGCAGGTATCCGACACTGTATCACCATTCCAGGTAAACTGGGATCCTGCGGCTTTCATTCCTGGGCGAGATCGGCACATGCGGACGTCAATACTCGATCTTTGCCGTTAAATTGAGCTCGGCCAGTTCCTTTCACCATCTCTCTTCGTGATAACGAGATATCCTAATCTCGCATTGGTCTGGTTTCCCCTGTCTTCTACAATTGTAATTCTTCGGTAAGTTGTCTTGCGCTTTGACTGCCACCCACCATGTCCGCTAACGTCCCTTCCTCAATTAGGTATCTACCGGTCTAATGGAGGTAAGAGTCTCTCTCAACTACATCTTATACCCCTCGCGCGCGAACCATGATCCCCCACAATGCCTCGAACCAAGGTTGCCCTATTCTGTGAAGCTCGGTTAGTCACCGTGCCGCTGCATCCATGCACGGGCCGTTGTGAGACAGCTGCTTGGTTCCGGGCCCTGTTATCCCCCGACGGATAAAGAAGGGGCGTTTGAACGGCCATCTGAGCTTCTGGAATAGGCAACGAAGCGGGATTTTCAACTAGTGAGCATTTGCCGCAGTTGCCGTCGCAATCGGTCGTTGCAGGATGACGCTGCCCCGAAACGCTGCATCTTCAGCCTCAGAATTCATCACTTCTGTTGCCGTTCCAAGGAATCTCAGCCTGGCCGGGCTCGCTGACTGCCCAATGCCCTCCTTTCCCAACATGTGATGCGTTGATTTTGTTCTCCGTATGCCCAACATATATTCCGCGTTCTTGACACATTTGCGCGACCTCTCCATTCTGATTTTCTCCCCAAAATGCGCCGCCCTTTCTTTGATATGTCCGACTCACCGGTCGCCCGCGTGAGCCGGCCTCACGGTCCTTTTATAGGACGTGAGTTTAAATTTTGGAAGCGACGGCATGAACTTCCATTTCGCAAATCCGGAGCTGAGCTGAGTCTTTGGAAAATTTACAGGGAAACAACCAAGTGTCTGCCCCGACCCAGGCCAAGTCGGCCTCTGTGCCGAATACTAAAGGCCCTGATGTGAAACCTCGTCTACTTCTAATGGGACTCCGCCGGTACGTACCGGCTACATGGATGATTTACTGACCCGGATGCTAATTTCGGCAATTTAAGGAGCGGGAAGTCCTCGATTGCTAGCGTAGTGTTTCATAAGATGCCTCCAAACGAGACACTCTTTTTGGAATCTACCACGCGCATCCAAAAGGACTCAATCCAGTAAGTTCGCAGCCAGCGACGTGAACAGCGTGCATGCAACTAACTTGGCCGTCAGCTCTTTTATGGACTTCCAAGTCTGGGATTTCCCCGGCCAACTGGAATATTTCGAGTCCGCGTTTGACCTCGAGGACATCTTCGGTAGCCTGGGCGCCCTTGTCTGGGTCATTGACGCACAGGATGATTACCTGGACTCGGTAGCGCGGCTCAACCGCACCATTCTTACCGTGCAACAGTTCTACCCCGGCATCAACATTGAAGTGTTCATCCATAAAGTGGATGGACTTTCTGATGAGTACCGCACCGACACTTTCCAAGATATTGTGCAGCGCATCTCAGATGAGCTCAGCGATGCTGGGTATGAGAATGCGCCTGTGCACTATTACCTCACTTCCATCTATGACTACTCTGTATTCGAGGCGTTCAGCAAGGTTATACAGAAACTCATTCCTAATCTGTCTACACTCGAGAACCTCATCAACACATTGGGCAACAACTGTGGCTTCGAAAAGACCTACCTCTTTGACGTACTGAGCAAAATCTACATTGCCTCTGATACACGTCCAGTGGATATGGCTTGCTACGAGATGTGCTCGGATTATATTGATGTGATTGTCGATATCTCTGAGCTATACTCGTGGGATCACCCAGCTCGCAAGCGATTGGGAGAACAAATACAAGAAGCCGAAAGTCATGTAGTGTTGCATGACCAAACTATGATTCACCTGATGGAGATGAACAAGTATGTTTCTTACCCCAAAATCGGCGCCTTGATATACTAACGTGCATTTACAGGTATCTTTGCTTGGTATCCGTTATTCGAAACCCCGAAGCGAAAGATAAGCGGGGTTTGATTGATATGAACTGTCGGACCTTCCAAGACGCCTTGAACGAAGTGTTCTCGCGTAGTTGGGAGGGATCTGCACCACAAGATGCAGCCCCCGCCGAAATCAAGTGATCGTAACGCCGGATATGAAACAGTGTAATCCTTGACTCCGCAAAGTCACGCCTCTTGTATCTTTAGCGATATTTGCTCAAAATCAATTTGAAACCAAAACCTGAAGTTGTGTCCACCGACTTAGAAATGTATCACATATGATGGGTTGTACAGTTGCCGGCTAAGTGTGGATATACTCCAGGGCCAATGTTGTCCCCCATATTTTGTCAGCCAATTCTTTCGCCGAAGCATCCACTTTCCCGACCTCAACTTTCGACTGCAAGGAGCTTCATAGTCTCAGGAATGTCGGAACTACGTCAGCGACCGACAGCGAAAGCTGATAAACCAAGTACACCACAGCCCCGAAAGCAGTCCAGAGACGAAGCAGACTATGGCATCAGCCTGTTGGACATAATCCGCGTGGTGGTGGTTCTAGCCATTGGATCCCTGGGCCTATCGTATTATATGACGGACTCCGAATCCGTGCTCTGGGGTTACAGACCATGGTATACACGCTGGCCAGTGGTGAAGCAGTGGGTGGTACGAAGCTCCCGACTTCCCCGAGAGGACAAAAAAAAAAAGAGCCCTCCAACATCCATATTCAACCGACAGTAACTGACATGACTAAATACAGCAAGGTCCAGTGACCCTCACTCCTAGCCAGCTCGCCCTCTATAATGGCACCGACGCGACTCTGCCCCTCTACGTGGTTGTCAACGGGACCATATTCGATGTCTCGGCGAACAGACTGATCTACGGACCCGGTGGGAACTACAACTTCTTCGCGGGACGGGACGCAACGCGCGCCTTTGTGACGGGCTGCTTCAAGGAGGATCTTACGCCGGACATGCGCGGCGTGGAGACTATGTTTTTGCCGGTTGAGGATGTCGAGGAGACCTTGACGTCTGGACAAATCAAGATCCGACGCGATAAGGAATTGCGAGAGGCGAAGGCCAAGGTCGAGGGCGCAGTGAAGCGGTGGGTGGCGTTCTTCCGGAATCACAAGACATACTTCGAAGCGGGGAAGGTGGTTGGTGGTGAGGTCACGGGGGAGCCGTGGCCACTTTGTGAGAGCGCGCAGAAACAGCGACCGAAGAGGAGTGCGATGGAGTCGTAGGCTACTATATTGGCATTTGATCGAGATACTACGAATGCAACATCTTGCCTTCAGTTTTGAAGAAGTTTTGTAGATTTTTTGATTCAGTTCGCACTACCTAACGGTGAATAGGAGTGCGAATGTTCCACACTCTTCAAGAGACGTTAATCCACTATGCATCACGCCCAGCCGGGCTTCCCATGGTAAATGATATCATTCGTAACAAGGAAAAAAAATCCGCGAGAAAAGACGAGAGACGACACGTTTACTCGGCGGTGACGGCACGGGCTGGAAAAGAATTAATTAGTATGCGGGATTTTGTTGGAGAGACGAAGTGAAACGCACTGTAGATGCTCAGGCTGGAGTGACCGACGACCTTCTTGACCTGACCGTTAGCCTCAAGGTCGTTGAGAGCCTGGCGGGCAAGGCTGCCGTTGATCTTGAGACGATCGACAAGGGTGGCGACAGTGATCAGACGGTAGGACTGGACATCCTTCTGAAGCTTGTCGTTGGTGGCCTTGTCGAGGACGACGGCGTGCTGGGCCTTGTCCTTGACTGTACAGGTTGTTAGTATACAATATTCATCGAGTCGAATGTATTCCGCTGCCCGTTCAACGATTTCGTTCGTGTATGGTGGAAACTCGGCGGAAATCGTCACGGTCGCATGGATATGGATGGTGATTGCGTACCCTTGCCCTTGGACCACTTCTTCTTTTGCTTCTTGCCTCCGGTTGCTGCGGGCGCCTATTCACATATCGATTAGTTGTGTATTCGGGTTGATGGGTAGGTGTCCGGGACTCACCATTTTGTCGGATGGAGAGGATGGTTCAAAGAAAGAGAGCGCTGACCAGAAGCCGCTCAAGTGCGAAAACGCAGTGGGGCGTGACTGAGCTTAGCCCTAAGCCCTTGATCGGTTAGTGTGGGGACTTTGATTGGCTGGCCAGTGGATTATGTTATGGAGCTGACATCATCCATCTTTGAGTGGATCCATGGTTCTGGACACATGCACCGTCTCTGCCTGAGGCCTGAGGCGACCACTGCAGTTGCGACAGAACAGTCACGGTGATGGCGATAGGAGACACTGTTCGTTTAATATACGAAAATACTGACTCTCTTCGTGTCTGCGAGACCAAAAATTGGATCTCTTATTGACTAAGGAGAATTACCACTTCTATCACGACTACAGAGTACTTTGCACCCTGTTATGCCCTAGCTTGGCTCAATATGGTAGAACCATCGACAGTGACTTTCGAGAAACTATGTCGGTACTTCCAGCAGATAAAAATGGTGAGATTCATTGAGGCTCTGCTACGGCTGTGGCCTTACAATATATTCACCTTCCACAGCCAGCATCAAAACTGCAGTCACCATCCCTACCACTGTTTTCTGCAAAATTCCATTGAATTCCATTATCTATGTGGACTTCACGCACTTTGCAAGACAGATACAATCAATCTTACCGAGAGCAAGAATATCAATGAATACAATGCTCATCATATTGGATCTAATTGAGAAGCTCAAAACAACTCGAGAATTGGGGGTCTTCCTGCAACGAACGATGTTCTTCCACCGGAAGCTGAACAAAGACCTCATAGATTCTGGACGAAGAGTGGCTGAAGTCCGGGAGAATCAGACAACAGGCACCGGTGTTCGGTCGATGAGTACGGAAAGCAAAAGGAGAGCCAATTCCGATATCATAATTTTCAGCCTTGCCTGAGTACCAACTGTTCATCAAGAGGTCCATGTCGTGGAAGTCCATGGCTATCCCTAACCTCTCGGTTGGCGAAAGTGATCGAACCAGCTTGGTCAAATGTCCGATTGAGTCCACACTTGACTCGTTGATCGATGTGCGGATCAGAGAGGCTGCAGTAGAAATCCCATTGTCTGCCAGTAAGGACTGCACATCAACTGGGCCGACCCAAGATGGGAGGATTGCATTGCCGAAATAATCCTGTGATGTTGCGTTTGTTGGGTCCCGGACACGCAGGTTGATCGGGTTCGCTGAGATGGATTGAGTTGAACGCTTCTTCGGCTGGTGGAGGAATCGAACACGGGTGATTGATGTCCAGAGGAGTGCAGAGATACAGTCATAGGATGACAGGTAATCCACACCGATAGGTGTGCACTCATGTTTGAGATTCTGGATCGAGGATTCAGTCGCTCGATAGATATGCGTTTTGACGGCTGGGGGTAGCGAAGCCTTGGTAGGAAAGACAGCGACACTCGAGTCTATCACTGAAAACCCAGGGCAGTTTGCCAGCAATTCATCCTGACTGACAGAAGAAATAGTGGCTTTGGCATTGAACGGGGCTCTGTCCAGGTCAGGCTTGTGGATCGGCATAGAAAGGCTATGATGATTTGCTTTCGTTCCACGGCAAAGAAGCGTCAAAAACGCATCCATGGATGTCCAGTCGCCTGCAGCGTGGTGCATGGCAAATCCTAGAATGACACCCCCCGAAACAACGTTCAGCTGTAGCATACATACTTGTTGCTGCCCATGGGGCAACTCAGGAAGCAAGAGTGTAGGCTGCAAGTCGTCAGCAGCAAAGGAGTTCTCCACAAGATCAGAATAAGACTTGTGCTCGGTTTGCGAGAAATGACGAATTTTGAGCTCTAGAGACGTGTCTGTAGATATCTGTATGTAAGGCTTGCCTGTTTCATCGATTTGAATGGTTCCTTGCATGAATGGCATTTGTGCAACAGCATTCATTAGACCTTCACGAAGCGAAGTGATCAGCTGGTCCAAATCGGTAGCCTGCAACAGCTCGTAAAGGAGGAAGGCTTTCACCATCATTGGAGGTGCAATTCTGTCAAGATCAGATAGCTCATATCTTGTCGAATTTTGCGTCGTCGAATCCATGGCTGATGCTGTGCGAAAAGCGAGATGAATGGAAGCGAGCTTGACAGCTATGTCCCATCCCCTGCCTTGAGTATGCGTAGGAACGGGAACCGAACTATGCGCATGGCCGACATTGTAGCTGCCTAGTAGTGACAATCAAAAGTGGATCAAGCATCCCGGTAATAGCGTGAGTAGTAAGCACGAAGACCGTATTGGGAATGGCTTCAATTAGACCGAATCCACCGTTGATTTGGGGGCGCCCGAGGCAGTGCATCCCCGTTCGAGTAGGTTTGATGCATGCGAGTCATTGTAGCCAGCATTTATCGACCAAGGCTTCCACCATGGGCTCCTCCAGTCTTGCTGCTCACCGAATTCAGTAGCTCAAATTCAACGCCACCATTTTGGGCAGACAGGTATCCAATGACATGTTGTTCTGTTGACCCAAACCAGAAGACAGAGTCAACGTTTTGGTCTGTAGCCCACTTCACGTCATATTTCCCGTTCTCGTTTCTTTGAACTGGGACCTGCGCAATGACAGGATGGTCCTGAGGTGACCACCACCGAATGGTGGGAACTCCATTGGTAATGGTGTTGATTAGTAGCTGTGGTGTCGAGGCATGCCAAGCGATTTGTCGAACAGGCTGCTCGTGAACCAAAGCCGAAGCAAGTCTTGGAGGAGACTCAAGCGACCAGATCCATACAACATTCTGCCGTGATGTGTCAACGGTTGCAAGTAGACCGCCATCTGGGCTGAAAGCGATGGTCAGTACACCGCGAGGGGGCCCTGCCGTTTCAGGACTCATGTTCAAAGCAGATGAAAAGGAGGTTTCCGCGTATTCAGCATCTCCTGCTGCAGTAATGGATCGTTCACGCCAAATCTTGCAATCATGCTGGTCGGATTGAAATACATGTGAGAGGGTTGTTGTGGAGGAGAACTGTCCCAGGAGAATCAGCGGGCATTCAAACAGATTAAAAAGTATTGACTTACTGTCCGAGTTCGTAGTAGGTCGACGTTTCCATTGATCTTGCCAACGGCCAATGTTTCACAGATTCCCGGCCCAGAGACTGGGCTCCATTCAATCTGTTTCACACCCAGATCGAAAGCATCATCAACGCCAGTTGATCCAGTGTAAGTTCTGAACAGCTGCCCATCAGCAGTGAAGACCAAGACTTTTGTTCCTGCACTCGCGATGTCCCACACAGCAATCCATTTACCATCTGGGCTCCATTTCAAGCCCTGTGCATCGACAGTTGACAAGACAGTTTTGTTGACAAGCTGGTAAGATTTTGGCTCGTGAACAGTGAGAATATCAGAAGTTTCTGGCTTCAATAGTATGGCTAAATGCCTGGTTTGGGGACGATAGCCGAACCCAAGGGAGTGGGAAAACTTGGGTGTTTTGATCACCGAGCTACGGCCAGTGTCCAATGAGTGGATGCTCAATTTTGTGGTCCATGAGTGAAACACTAGGATCTCATTTTCGTCGGAGCCGAAATCGACAGCCAGTGTCCCTGGTTCGAGACTCTCGATCTCAGCAAATATCTCCAGTGGATTGACTTGCCAAACCGAAATGCGGTTCTCATTGGCCGTGAGAAGTCGCCTTCGGGATGTGATTTCGTCATGTAATAAGCTGTGGGTAGTTCCGAAGTTGAAGAATTTGAAGAATTTCAGTCCATTTTCTTTGAGTCTTGCGATCTGCACCTCTTTGCCATCAGAGGCTACATTTGAGTGGACAATAAGACCTTTCCCACTGACGTGAGAAGCATAGAGGCCATCTTCAGACAGGTGAAGGTTCAAAGGGGCTAGAACTTGGTTAGATTCGGTCACGAGGAGGCTTTTCGAGGACTTACCTCCTGGTCCTGTTGACGCGTCCATTGTTGACATGAGAGATAATGTGAGGTTTTCTATTCTGTAACCCAGGGAAATGGGCCGTTGGTGGCCAGAGAGGTGTTCTTTCGAAGTATTGTGTTTTATCACGTTAAGTCATTGCAATTCAACTTCAAAGTGGTTCTGTTGTGCAGAGCTCCAAGCGTGAAGGCGCCGATATCAGATTACGTAATTGACCCAGTTGATCAGGTGCGTCGGCTTGAGAAAGGTGCACTCCAGCTGCGACAGCTAATTGCCAAATGTAATAAATGAATTTCGATATCCTGGGCTCGCTGGTTGAAGATTCGACTCACGTATGGTTGACATCCAACGAAAACACCAACATCCATGGATCCTTCCAATCAGGAGCGATAAGATAAGCCGGAATATCAAAATTCCGGGAGATACGGCTTTTCGCAAAAAGTTGCGGCTTCGTTGCTTTGCGCCGCAGGGCAACTTCGAAACAGTTTCGAGTTTCTACCTCCAAATTTCAAGATAGGTATCACAAAACCCTTCAGCCCTTTACTGGGCCAACTATCCCGACAATTTTCCCGGCAACACTTCCTCAAAATGGCAACCGAACCAAGCCCTCCACCAAAGGACGAGCAGATCTCCGCGGCCGAATCCCCGCAGCGCGAGAAACTCTTTGGACGAAAGTTCTATGAGAGTATTGGCAGCCCTAAATATGTCGTTGCGCCAATGGTCGACCGGTCTGAATTCGTGAGTACCCTTGCCAAACATGGCGACGATGCAAGACTAACTTATACTCCAAGGCGTGGCGCATGCTTACTCGATCCTTCATGCCCCCGAATGACCCGAAGCCCATGCTAGCATACACGCCCATGTTCCATGCTCGTCTTTTTGGCGAACAAGAACGAGTCCGAGCCCAACATTTCCAACCTACTCGCAAGGCCGTCGGGGGAAGAACGACGATCTGTATCTCGATGGAAATCCCGCAATGGACCGTCCTCTCTTCGTGCAGTTCTGCACAAACAACCCGGATGAATACCTTGAAGCAGCCCGCCATGTGGCTCCCTATTGTGACGCGGTGGACTTGAACCTCGGCTGTCCGCAGGGGATTGCGAAAAAGGGCCACTACGGAGCTTTCTTGCAGGAAGACTGGGATTTGATCTACAAGCTTGTCAATAAGTTACACACCGAACTGCCAATTCCCGTCACGGTCAAATTCCGCATTCAAGAGACCAAGGAAAAGACGTTGGAATACGCCAAAATGATCCTCTCGGCCGGCGCCAGCATCATTACGGTACACGGACGCAGACGTGAACAAAAAGGACATAACACAGGAGTCGCAGATTGGACCTATATACGCTACCTGCGAGACAACCTTCCTTCGGACACTGTGATCTTTGCCAATGGCAACATTCTCAACTATGACGACATCGAGACCTGTCTCGAGGCCACCGGCGCCGATGGTGTGATGAGCGCAGAAGGCAATTTATCAGACCCAACGATTTTCAGCAAGCCACCTGCACCGGGAACTGAGACCAGAGACTTCTGGCGAGGTCGGGATGGCAAGGGTGGCTACCGAATCGATGCAATCGTGCGTCGATACCTCGATATTATCTATAAATACGTTCTCGAGCAGCCTGTCCCAGAGAGGAAGCCCTTATACCTCCCATCCGATCCAGTGGACGAATTTGCGGAAACAAACGATACCGAGGAGAATGATCACGCAGACGGCCCGATCAAGAAGAAGCAAAAACGAGGCAAAGCGGAGAAGACCAAGAAAAACGCTTCCCCTAATCTTAGTTACATGCAGGGTCACCTTTTCCAAGTCCTGCGGCCCATGGTCGCAACCCACACCGACGTTCGCGATGCGCTTGCGAAGTCACGACCAAATGACATTGCCACATTTGAGCACATGTTGACCATGCTTGAGCAGGCCATCAAAGGCGGACTTAAGGAATATGAGGCCTCCCCCGAAAAGTTTGAGAGCAAGCCGGATGAGACCTTGAAGGGTTCGAAGGCGGTCATTGCAGAATACGGACGGCCTTGGTGGATTTGCCAGCCCTATGTCCGTCCTCTGCCCGAGGAGGCCTTTGAACTTGGCGCAATGCGGGAGAAGGGCACCAAGCCTTCAGGAAAGAGCGAAAAAGAGGTCCCCGAGAACAACACCACGCCGTCCTTGAGCACGGCAGCTAGCCCTACTACACCCCCGACCGACCCTCTTGTAAGTGGATAATGATGTGTTGTACCCATTTTATGTATCCACCACTTTTAATATTGCCAAAATTCATTAGCATACAAAGCGATTTGGGTCTTTAGGCTATAGATCTTTGTCGGATTTCCAACCGTCTGTATTAGAAAGATTGAAGGCGACGAGAAAAAACAAAACTAGAATTCTCTTGACCATTGAATGACGCTCTGTAACCTTAAATCGGCAATCTATTTGTGGGTCTTGCCCTTGGAATAGCCCTGGTAGAAAAAGACGAGACGTGGAAGAATTCCATTTGAGTTAAGGTAGACAGGGGTATTCGCGGGCGTGTTCATTCTCTTATGCGCATAGAGGAAATGGCATTGTACTTCGACTGGTCGAAAGCCCAGACTCGAAAGAGAGCTACATGTCCAGGTTTCCGGTGATTCGAGTAACTGCAACTCCGTCCTGTATCGATCGGTATGAGCACAATTTCCACAGGTTATTCTTGGTGGATTCAAGAAGAAACATACCAGACCAAAAGAGGTTTCGAACTCGGAAACAACGGTGTTGTAGACAAGGTTTGGGTTTGGGGACAGTGATCCGACATCAGATCGTTGGATTATATCCTTCTTCTGCAGCGGGGTTGCCTGTACCCATTCAAGATAACTCGGAGCACCAGGCATGATGACATTGTCTGCCAGCACCAAAGATGAGCCCGGAGCCAGAGCATTCAACTGCTCGAGCAGCCACAAATCGGGCAAGTAAAGATCTTGCCAGTGATCCATGAGAATCAGCTGCACTTGATCGATCTCCTTCGTCTCGCAGATCAGCTCTTGGAGTACCTCGTTACTAGAGCCCACTTCAATTCGCACAGTATCCCGGAGGCCGGCCAGGTTGACTAGCTGGGTGGAAACGGCTGCCATTTCGGGATTCTTTTCGATACTGATGTATTGCTTTCCGCCGTGCTGCCTGAGTGCGTCCCCGAAAAGGATAGCAGAGTAGCCCACGTAGCCACCGAGCTCGATCATCACGCAGGGCTTGTGCTCAGCGATAATATCGGCGATGAATGCACCTTTGGCTGGGCCAATGTTCATAAGCTTGTTGAATTGCTCGTGGTATTCATCGATGGCGGCGAGAACTTTTGTGGGACTACCCCGGAGTTCCTTGATGTTGGACCGAGCGAAAACATAGTGAAGAAGATCAACCTCTCGTCCATCCTGTGCATTGTTAGTGTGGATGAGACAGTAAGGTACAGCGTACTCACCAAGGCCCACGAGAGCGCAGCAGGACAGTGTGTCTTAGACATTGTGGTGCTTGTTGGAGTCAAGTAGAGAGAAAGAGGGCGTGGAGCAGAATGCAGATTGAAATTGGAAGGACGTCTTACGTTTTTTTATCTCTCGTGGATTGCAGGTACATGATGGTCGTACACCCAACAAGGAAATAACCGAGGATCGTCTGTAATTGCCTAAACCGAAGCTATACCCCGAATCTCCGCTACCGACTCGGATTTAAGTTCCTCGGCCGAACTTTAACCCAAATAAGGTATTCGGATATGATGAGCTTGAACCTTGCCGAGACCTCGGAGATAGTCCTAAGCTTTGCGGAAGGAAATCAAAACTAAGCCAGGAACCCTGCTTCCCTCCAAAAGGCGACAAACATCTTTGTGGTCTCATCCCCCACTGGTCCAACAGCCGAGAGTGTACGAGAATGCCGACGTGCTCTTTTGGTTTCCAACAAGAGCCCACCACAGGACATGCGCAAAAAATTGGCATCGAGGAAGTCAATCAATGAAGTGGCAGGATTCTCGCCCACAGCGCCTCCAAGCTGACATGGATGATCTTTGACGCGCTGGACCCAATCTTCGAATCGAATAACACCAGTGGAAGGAATACCCAGGCTTCGAGCCAACACAGGTATCATATCTTTCCACGCTTGACGAATAGGGTTGTCAATGTGGTAGATCGGGTATGGTGTCTCATCCTTGGGTATAAATGCCAGGTCCACGAGTGTACTAGCGACCTCATCCACAGGAGTCCACGAGAGAAGGCCATCAAAACCAGGCAGAGCGTTGAGAGTTTGGGAGGATTTGATTACAAACGGGAGATGCTCCTGTGGATTCCAGTACCCACTTGTGCTGGAACCCGCGACTTGACCTAGACGCACAGTCATGGGTCGAAATCGATCTTGGTGGAGGTGAAGCGTCTTGTCGAGCATCAACTCGCATATATACTTCGCATCGCCATAACCAGTTGGAAGAACCGAAGCGATCGTCATTCGCTCCTCTGGAACGCTGGATTTACCAGCCCAGAGCGGCCAATGGCCGACTGTTGCGATGGAGGAGATGAATTGAAAGTTGACTTTGATGTCCGGTGAGCGAAGCGTGGAGATGTGGTACGCGAAATCAAGAAGGCTTCTCATGATCCGCAACTGGGGCTCAAAGCTCTTGACTGGCCACTTAGCGTTCATGAGCCAGGCATTGTGAATGATGTGTGTGGTCTTCCGGATTAGGTTATGGTACTGGTCGCTTGCAAGCCCCAGTTGTGGTTTCGACAAATCTGTCTCAAACACACAGAGCTTACAGGCAGCATCCGGTGGAAGAACAATGCCCTTCTCAAGAAGCGATTCGTGCTGGCGCGAGTATGGATCCTGTCGACTACGTCGATTGAGACAAACCACCGCGGTGACATTGGGCATCAAGGCAAGCTTCGCCACAAGATGACATCCTAAACTGCCAGTAGCGCCAGTCACCACGACACAGTCACTGTCAGGGTTGATGGGCGAGTAATCAAAGATCGTAGAGCCGTTAACAGCACATCCAAAACCGGCTGTCATTTCCCGAACATAACGATCAACAACTGCTTTCCGCGCTAGGAGGTCAGCTGAAAGACCCTTGATTGGTTTGGGAACTTCGAGTCGTTCGTACCTGTCACTTGAGGCAAAGGCTATAATCAACCGCTCGAGCTTGTTTTCTGGCCTGTGTCCGTCGGTCCAGTCAACATGACCGTATCCGGCGGCCTGGAGGTCTCTCTCCCATCTCGATTCGTGAGTGACAGCATGTGTGCGGCCGTCATCAAATTTCCACCAGCCTTCAAAGAGACCGAAGATGATATCCACCCAATAAAGAGTACTGGTCATCTCAACCATCATGAGAAATCCGTCAGGGCGGAGTGCTTGGCGAATATTCTTGGCAGATTCGGTTAGGCTATGTGTGGCATGAACCGCATTGCTAGCGATGACAATATGCTGCGTGCCAATCAACTCGTCGGCAGGAAGCTTTTCAATGTCATGGGTCCGGAATTTCATGAAAGGATACTGTTTGGAGAATTTCTTCCGAGCAGCTGCGACGAAGGACGGCGCCAGATCGGTGAATATATATTCGACTGGTAAGTCCAGTGAGGCAAGCAGCGGTAGCAACCAGCGTGTGGTGCCACCAGTTCCAGCTCCCATCTCCAGTATCTTGATTGGACCGTCATTGATGTCAAGCCTAGAGACCAACCGGCCAAGGAAGTCTTCCATCTGTCTGTAAAGGAGACGATTGATGGGCCATTCAGCATAAAGACCGGATACCAGCTCTCGGCCCTCTGCTGTGCCGAAAATCAATTTGATACCGTCGGTCTCCCCGCGCAGGACTTCTGCGAGATGAGATCCCGTGTAGTATGTGAGTCTGTCAGCGGTGCATTGGTCTGGGAAGCGAGTAAGCAAGCTGGCGAGGATTTCCTCGCTAGATGCCGTTGGGGCGGTGACTGCCGTCCGAGTGATGGTCTCACCGTCGACGTTGATGAGTCCTGCAGCATCCTCAAGCATCTGATAAAGGTAACTGACTAGACGAGTGTGTTCCTTTAGATGCACTATTCGGGCAAATCTTTCACCCGGTCTGGCATGTCGGAGCTCCATGCCAATGTGTTCAAATGCTTCAAGTGTGAGTGCTACACACAGCTCTGTTTGTGCCGGGAGAACACCATCGACGTAATTTGTTTGTTCATACTCAGCAATCCTGTCATCTGTGATCGTCTTCGTTTCATTGAATGCTTCAATCACTGTATCGAATGGCAGACTCAGACCGAAGTGAGTGACGGGCTCCTTCGGATATTCACCCATGTCGACGGAGTCCATCGGAGTGCTCAAGTCGGTGCTGCTGGAAGATACTTCGGGTATTTCATCCGACTGTTGCTCAGAGACCTGGTCTAGAGATGGAACTGTACCACCAACCACATTCTGCACACATTTGATCAAGGATGGCATGTCGGTTACCATCAAAAGTTCACTTTCGGGTAGGGAAATCTCGAACGCAGCTTCGATCTCATGCGCCATCTCCATTCCCATGAGAGAATCAATTCCAAGATCTGCAAGCTCACTGTTGTCTTTGATTTCATGCAACTCAAGCCCAGACAGATCGGCTAAAATTGCCTTGATCTTTGGAACTACATTCAAACTTGGCGCGGGATCCTCTGTCCTGGAAAGCCTGAGAGCCCCTGGGACTTTGACAGTGATACTCGGTGAAGACATCGCGGTTTGGGTTGGTTGGACTGTGGAGACTTCCAGAGTGGGCTGTGCTAGTGGGAGCTTTGCATTAATGGAAGCGGGTACATAGTCCCTCGTAGTCAGGCGGGTGAGTAGCTTTCTCATGGAGACCTTGGAGACTCTGACATAGCTGATACCAAGGATGACCTCAACCAATGCGTTGGTTTCGGCGTTGAAGACAAAAACATCAGTCAAGAATGATTGCTTGTCGGGGTGGTGGTGCGTGGCAAGCACATTGTAAGCATCGGGCCTGGCATCCTCTGGTCGAACCTTCGGCGACCGTATCCACTGCTCGATGCCATTCGCAATGAACATGTCGGCAGGCGACTGATCTGTCATGCAGTTGACATAGATGCCACCAACTTGGCAGAAGCTGTCGGCGAGACAACCATCGAGCCATGTTTCAGAGTTGAACTTTTTGACAACATGACCTGCAGACAGCTCTCCCTTGCTGACGAGTTTTTGAACTCCACGGTAACCTTGACCATAATCAACGACCTCGGCGAACATCTTATAGATATTTGAATCCCGGAAAATTTCATCAGCATCACCGCTCTGCAGCAAATCAAGGCAACGCTGGTGACTGAAATGACGCTCAAATCGAGCAAACTCGAGCCTGGAAGTCAAATCATCGAATGACCGAAGAACAGTTTTACCGGTCGTATGAACTGTTTTCGAGGTACCGCTGCGGAGGACATCATCGCTGAAAACTTGAAAGTCCCACGAGAGATTGCTGGTATTCTGATCTAAAGTGGTCTCAATCCACAACGCCCGCATGGGGTTGATACAGACAGGTGACAGGTTCTCTACCGCTCGAATCTGGGGCTGCATATCAACAAACGTCAGATCAGGCCTGAGACCTCGAACAGCCTCGACCGCAAGCTCAATTTGAATGGTAGCAGGACAGATTGGTGCTGTTTGTGCAATCACATGGCCTTGGATGAGGTCATCGTACTTTGGAATCATGGTGTTGATCCGGAATTTTGCCAGACGCTTCTCAGCATTCTGATATCCAATAAAGGAGAGCAGAGTGCGAGGAAGCTTCTCTTCGTCTAGCTCTGCTTTTTCCAGCGCAGTTGATCGGACTGTTTCTGACGGCATTTTCAGATTTGTCCAGTGACGAGCGCCCTCAAATTGATAGGGAGGCAGCAGAAGTATTGAATGTTCTTTGGTTTGGGTAGATCCATGGCTCCAGAAATGGACACTAAGACCACTCCACAAGCTCAGACAAGCAGCTACCAGGTTATCCCAAGCATTTTCACCATGGATATTCATAGCCTGAAAGTCCGAGGTCTTGGGGTTACCGAGAGCACGGCTAATCATGTTTGTGATTGTGGAATTCGAGCCGGCTTCCAGATAAAGACAACTCGGGTACTTCTTCGCCAACCTTTGCAGAGCCTGATTGAAGAATACTGGTGATCGGATATGCTCTGGGAAGTATTTCGCGTCAATCTTGTCTTCAACCTGATGCTCAGTAGCTCGTTCTAATGGGATTACAGGATCATTGAATGTCAGACTCTGGACACTCTCCTCAAGTGGCCCAAGAAGAGGATCAAGCAATATAGAGTGAAAAGCATTTGTCACATTGAGTCTCTTGGACTTCATGTGTGTGAAGGGAGGAGTTGCTATTCGGCGCGCAACTGCATCAATGGCGGCGGTGGGACCTGCCAGAGTGAAACTTCTAGGACCATTGAAACACGCAATGTTCGCTAAATTCGCACTCTCGTCGGTCATATTGGACTCACGAAGCAGTTTCTCGACATCGGCCAAGTCAGCTTCCACGGCCATCATCGCGCCCCTGTCACTTCCCCAGGAATCGCGAATCAGTGTTGCCCGCGCAATGATCATCTCGACCGTATCCTCCAACGAGAGAATCTGCGAGATACAGAGAGCGGTCAGCCCGCCAAAGCTATGTCCGATCAATGCGACGGGTTTGACACCGGAGTCAATCCAGCTGCGTGCGCAGGCATATTGCATAGCAAACAAAGCAATCTGCAGCTCCACGGTGTCAACCATAGGGGTCCGGTCAAAGATACCCGGGAAAATACTACTCGCGCCGAAAGAGCGAGCAACAGCATTCACGCAATCCAAATGCTTTCGGAATATGGCGACGCGCTCATAGATGGTTCGGTCCAATCCAACGAAGGTTGAAACCTGACCCCCAAAGCAAAGCACGACTGGCTTTGCCTTGGGTGAAGCCATCGAGACCAAATCCGGCGTTCCATTTTCATATGAAATGAGCTTTTGCTGCACTTCTTCCAATGAATGAGCACTGAATATTAACGTTCGTTCCAACGAAAAATTGCTTTGTCGGCTTAAGTTGAAAGCGACATCAGGAAGTGATAAAGTCTTAGTTGATGGGTTGTTGGCGTTGAGGAATCCTCGGAAAGCCACCGAGTAACGCCGAAGACTTGCATCATCAAGGCCGCAGAATCGGAATGGATATGCGCGATCAACGCGATCTTGAGGTCTTCTGGTCGCGACTGGTGATCTGACGGCTGGGGGCTGGGTGATGATCAATGAGGCATTGGATCCAGATGCACCATAGTTGTTGATTAACGCGGCACGGAATTCTCCGTTCCATGTTCGCACACTTGTTGGAATGGTGATGTTATCTGCAGGGGTGGCCCCGATCGCAGAATTGATGGCGGTGAAGCTGGCTTGTGGCGGAATCACCCCTTTTTGGATCATCAACAGCACCTTGATGATCGAAATAATCGCCTTTGGTGTTTTTCAAACTTACTATGAGTCGGGTGCACTCTTCAAGCGCTCCTCCTCGGATATCTCATGGATTGGGGCCATCCAAGCCACCATGCTTCTCCTCGTGGGATTTATCACTGGACCAATCTACGACCGAGGTTATCTGCGCTCTCTCCTGGCACTCGGCAGCTTCGGCATTGTCTTCGGCATCATGATGCTCAGCATTTGCAAGACCTACGGTGAAGTCCTCCTCGCTCAAGGATTCTGTGTAGGAATTGGCGCAGGATGTCTTTTTGTCCCATGTGTCTCCGTTCTGCCTACATACTTCAGCTCGCGCCTCGGCGCCGCCCTCGGTCTTGCAGTCTCAGGCTCGGCGCTCGGTGGCATCATCTACCCTGTTGTCTTATACAAACTGATCGAGCCACTTGGCTTTGGATGGGCTGTCAGAGTCATGGGTTTTATCGCGTTTGGCACACTTCTGGTCCCAATTGCGGTCATGCGACAGCGTGTTAAACCTCTTCGTGCACGCAGTCTCGTTGATTGGTCCGCGTTTACCGATGTGCCGTACATGGCATTTGTTGTTACGTCGCTCATTGCATTCATGGGACTCTTTGTGCTCTTTTTCTACATTTCATACTACGGCCAAGCTACCCGACTGGCAGATACAAACATGAGCTTTTACCTTGTGCCCATTCTCAATGCCGGCTCATTCCTTGGTCGTACTCTCCCTAACGCACTAGCTGACAAGACTGGCCCTTTCAACCTCATCGCACCATGCTGCCTTCTTGTTGGTGTCCTCACCCTGTGTCTCATAGCAGTGAAAAATGAAGGAGGGCTGGTCGCTCTCGCGGTACTGGGGGGATTCTTCAGCGGTGCCTTGATCGGTCTTCCTCCTCTGTGCTTTGTTGCTCTGACAAAGGATAAATCAAAGATTGGCACACGAATTGGTATGGGCTTTGGCATAATCGGCCTGGGCGTCTTGGCAGGAGGACCTGCTGGTGGAGCCATCCTTGCCCGTTCTACAGATTTGAGCTGGAAAGGCCTGTGGGAGTTTGGCGGCACTGCTACCTGCTTGGCGGGGTTGATGTATGCTGGCCTGCGCATCTATCTTTATGGATTCGACATTGCCGTGATGGCTTGAGTCGCCGCCGGTGTCTCTATACACCCAGTCCAATGGATCATGGTTTCGCTCAAGGCTCTGAACGGATCTGATTGATGCTTCCTCATACTCAGTCTGTTACATGGATCCAATTTGCTCGTGGAAGTTCGAATGACACCAATCAGTGTTTCTTTCGCACCCTCAGGTCAACCAGGGTTGCGTATGAAGCCTTTGTCAAACAATAATGATACCTTTCGCCCCATCTGGGCAAGTATGATGAAAGTAACTCATCTAATTCTGATGCCAGAATTAAAAATACTTTATTTTATGTCGCTATACAGTCAAAAAAAAAAAAAAAAAAAAAAAAAAATCTAGACATACTCCTTTCCCAGACTTGTGATTCGAACAATTTCAGGTCATTTGGAAGACACGTCAACCCCGCGAAAAGGAAAATCCAGGATGTCACAAAGACTTGCGAACAACGCATCGCATCGGTGTCACTATTGCATTCTCAACATCCCAAAATCCAACCTTGGCGTAGGGATCATTCCTAATCAGGTCTCGAACCGCTTTTTCACTTTCAGCTCGGAAACACTGCACACTCCCAGTAATCAAAAGCTCATCCCCAGTGGCTTGAGGATGTGCTGAAAGTGAAGGACCACCCCAAACAAGTATACCGGCTTCAATTAGCGGCGTGTTGTGCGCGAGATGTTCAAGGCGTGTATTGATGCGGGTTTCTAGGTCGTCGGGGTTCGCAGGCGTTTGGACCAACCAGTCGTAAAGTCGAGGAGAGGCCATGTCACTTGACGGTGAATGTGTTCTGATTTACATCAGCATCGAAACTTGTAGAGAGTAAGTGAGTATATCTTCAGTACGCAAAGAATGGTTTAAATTCAAACCTCGTCATGTAGAGTGGGGATGTGGGATCGTAACGCCGTTTGTGTCGCAAATATACGCAAAGGAAGACTTGCATAGGGAGTCGCTATTTGGAAATTCTCCAATTCCATTTCTACTTTCGAGGTTTGCGACTGGTATTGAAGTTTGCGCAACCTACTCGGCCTGCATCCTCGTGCCAAACTTCATCATTTTGACCTTCACAACTTAATCATGTTTCCTTCGGAGTTTCTGCGCTCCGAATACCCCCGAATACCAATATCTGGAAAGCCACAAAGTATGTCTCACAGAAGAGAATCTTTAACAGACTTACAGGTGAACCACGGTCCCATCAGTTCTTTCGATCGCTCTACCACTGAACACATATCACTTTGATACGACAATGCCGGATCCAACCCCGAGTCTTCCCATCATCATTATGGGCGCTGGCATGGTTGGTCTGACCATTGCACAAGCTTTTCGGAAAGCAAATATACCTTTTGAAATTTACGAACGCGATTCTTCCTACAACACGGAGAAGGGCAGGGGATGGGCCCTGACTGTCCACTGGGCTCTTGGAGCTCTCGAGGCATGCCTTCACGCAGAAATCTTCAATCGACTGGAGACTATTCAGGTTGACCCAACCTTGGATGACAGCCGCCGATTCTGCTTCATCGATCTGGCCACTGGGGTCCCGAAATACGTTATTCCCCCAACAAAGCGGCATCGTGTGAATCGTCGATTGCTTGGCCACTTAATCGGAGAGGGTATTGACATACGTTACAACAAAACTCTGTCGGACTTTTGCATTGACGGAAATGAAGTCAACGTTTCTTTTACTGACGGAGCATTCACAAAAGGGTGTCTGCTTATCGGAGCCGAGGGCCGGAACAGCAAAACCCGCCGCCTTCTTCTCGGCGAGAAGCTTGGTGGCTTGAACCCACTTCCGGTTTCCAGTATAGGCACCACAATCCTAATGACGCCTGATGAGTTCGCCTCAATCAGCACTATTGATCCCCTTCTCTTCCAGGGAGCCCACCCCGAGACAGGCGTGTATATGTGGTTTTCGCTGGTCTCTAGTCCAACTATCAATGGAAGCTTGGGAGCAGAGAAACCATATTACGAAGGTCAACTGATCCAGTCATGGCTGTACAAGAGTGAAAGCGACACTGTTCCGGAAACCGACATAGAGCGGCTCGCGATCTTCAAACGCAATGCAGAGAGCTTTGAGCCTCGTTTGCGAAGTGCGATTCTGTCGCTTCCAGATGACACCAAGGTGCTGCAAATCAAACTGGCTGATTGGTTACCAATACCCTGGGACAACCACAATGGCCATGTCACGGTTGCCGGTGACGGTGCTCATGCAATGACATCCTACCGCGGAGAGGCCTTCAATCATGGTGTCGCTGATGCTGCTATACTAAGCAGAAATCTTATATCTGCTTGGCATTCCTCGGATCCGGAGAATATCATGCAAAGAGCAGTCAACAGATATGAGGAGGAAATGCGCGACCGAACATACGATGCCGTGTTACTCAGTACGCAGGCTTGTTTAGAAGCACATGATTTACATTTTTTGCGGCCAGATAGCCCCTGTGTGAGTAAGCGGGCACAGATTGCCACTGAAGCTAGGGATGCAAGGGCGCATGCACGGCGAGAAATGGATTGATTGAGGGTTTTAGCTTCGCTTGCCCATTGTTTTCTGGAGGATAGGTCCCATTGACACTGCCTAATTGGGATTGACCCACTGTCAGTGGGCCCCGTTTGCTCGCCTCCAAAGATAGGGGCCGAAACCCACTGCCGGTCAGGTTGTGGGTCTCATGCTGGGGGCCAACCCGGCTTGTTTGAAGCACATTGAGGGAAACATGATCCAGACACAAAGCGGTTGAGAAGTGGTCTATCAACTATACGCGTTGTTCGTCAAAAGATTCAATGCCTAGGTAGCCGTTATGCTTCCCAGGTGACCCCTGGATATTCTCAGCCTGAGCTGTATAAAATAACATTATCATTCAGTGAAACACTGCTGTACTACCTCAAAGCTGGAAGAATCCTCACGCAGTGGCAAAGTCCTTTTCCCAATATTGTCGAAACTCTTCAAAAGCTGCATTGTATCAATGGCTCTCCACAACTCTGCTGCAAAATCTTGCCCGAAGTCATCATTTGAGACAAGAAACTCCACGCATAACGAAAGAGGTATACTTGTCAGAGGGTGAATCTATTCTGGTCAATGATTTCCACGGCTCTACCATCTTTAGTAACACAGCAGCTTACCTGAAAGGAACTGAGTTTGGATAACTCCTTGGTAAGGTTGACGATATGTTGCGTTGTCAATATGGCGCGTTTTCGAGATTCTTGGAGCAAGTCGCCGTCCTGTTTATTTACAGCTAGCCCTATCAATAACGCGGTCTCATGCAGATGCAAACGAGTAATAAGGAAGATGAGTGCGATAAAAAGGGCCATGGGGTCGGACTGTTGCATTTCCACGGCGCATGCCGAGAAGAAATTCTGCATCCACTGGTTGTGCATGGTATTGATCCACTCATGCTGAGTCCAAAGATCCTCAAGGGAATTTTGATAAATGTCCCCAACCTCGCAGTGATGACGATGGGAAAGCACGCGACCGCTGATCGTGGCTGCGATGATACACTCGGTAAACGCGGAAGCGGCAGGTGCGGCACTGGCGGCGAGTGCCTCGGGAAGGAACTCCATGATAATTGGTTGCCCGTTCTGGAAGTTGATCTCGGGACATGGAAGACGAATGGCGACCTAAAAAATCTGGTTAGACTGATTCAAAATATTTCTCAAGGAGAGTTGACTAATTACATTCTCACTGAGAGTCAATGGAGACCCTATGCGTATACTGACAAACCTGTCTAGGCAATAGGCCATCCAGAATGTGCGTCGTATTTCTTCTGATTCAACCCAGTCTCTCTGTTTATGTGCCAGGCTCGAGCCATCTATGCCATGTCGCCAGTTAAGTTGGATGAGTCTAAACGCCCGACCTGCACTGACCCATCCTCGCCGAAAGTCCACACACATGAACTCATGGACCGCAAGCAGAATCCAAGCTTGTACTTGCTCGAGATTGTTAGAGCTGGCATTTTGAATGCTTGAATTCAAGCTATGCAGAAGCTGCTGCGTATATTGATACAAAGATTCTCCCACATTTTGACGATGGGCTGAGAATGAAGCTGAAAGTGTCCACATAGCGTATCGCAGGCAGTTTTGCTCATCTGTGTTGTTACCATGTTGCCTCAGCGCAACGTATCGACTCTTGTGGAGTATTGGGAGGAGTCTTTGAACTCTATCAAAGTATAGCTGGTCTCTGGGAAAGCCATTAGCGCATGGGAGAAAATGGGTTTATCTTGCACTTGCAAGTCAGCCTCCATCAATTTGGAGATGTTCACACCGATTGTCATTGGATGTGAAGTTAGACCGCAGTGCCCTGCGAGGCCTTCCACTAAGGAAGATGTGACCCCGCCTAATCCATCCACGGAGGATGCAGCCGAGGGAATTGATGTCTTTGTTGAATCAAAGTCACCACCAAGCTGTCTTCCCTCGATAGTGATCGGGAACTGCCATTTCATCAGGTCAATATGATCATTCAACGCAGCAAAGTTGGGCTCGGGATCATCTTTGAATGGCTCTGTCGAGTCAGGGCCTTTTTGCAGTAGAAGCTGTTCTAAATTGGCTTTTTCAAGATATCAAATCAGTCTTTGAAGGAAATGAGCAATGCCAATTTAACCTTACCAATTCGATTCTGGAGGATTTTGAGGTATCCACGTTTAGGACCGCGGGGCGGCCGAGCGGTGATTTGGCATTCTACACCTGATATTTCACACAGACCACAACTCGGTTGACGACGGTCACAACGAAGCTTTCGTCTGCGGCATTCCTCACAAGCTAGTCCGAGCTTGTGTTGTGGGTTGGGTGAGGGCATCTTGTTCATCTGATGAGCGTTGTGTCCGAGTTCAAGGTAAGAGGACATTCCTCTTTGCGAGTTTATCCAACAGTAGATTGTTTGGTTACTTTCAGGATTCACCGCTGTATTGAAATATCTCTAGATGGGTCCTCACTGTTGTTCCATTGATAGAGATGGGCTGAGAAAGCACAGCCCCTAGCGACAATCAAGAGTTCGTCTTCTCAAAACCCTCTCTAAGACACGGAGGCGTGGCTTTGTGACAAGTCACCGCCGCCCTAGGTGAGCCTCTTGTCCGTGATGGTGAGTAAGGAATCTCAAGCTGTCCTACCTCGTCTCCAGCTCGTCAACTCCTACCCATGCTGTTTGATCTGCAATTTGTACGAGAATCCGAGCTGAACCTATATCCGTAGGCGCCGCGATGCAATGAGCTCCTCGTATACTGATTTGACAACATCTCGTGTTCAAGCGTCTCGCCTATCTCATACTATTCAAGTTAGAGCTCGAAGAAACCAAAGTTACGAGGGACCTGCGAAGACTTGGCGAGCCCCTCGCCATGGGTGTGCATCAAGACAACTTGAAGTTTGTTTAATCTGCAACTACCGACGGCCGAAACATTCTCGTAGTATGGATGGCGTGAATACTATGGCCAAAAGACAATTCTGAAAACAAATACGCGGTATTACAATACTTTCGCTTCTTATTGGTGATTCTTAAGGTTTGAGACAACAAGATGTGACTTGGTTTTGGAGAAATTTCATTGCGGGGTGGAAAGCTCTGGAAGCAGCGCTGACGACCAATTGGACTCTGATATTTCATCGATTGTCTCCCCGCGGCTGTCAAAGCTACTCCTCGAATTGTAATCCGCCACACTAGAATGATCGTAAAGTCAGTCCATTCTTTGATGTATGCCGCGCTAAAGCTCACGGCCCAATTACTTCAGCTTCTCGCCTGCCTTCCCCATAGTCTCAAGCAGTCTTCCTCGAATGTGCTCTGCGACTATTGTTTCAGTCCCGGATCCATCTAAAGTCTTGCACTTGAGCTTAAGCTGACCATTCAGGAAGAACGGAACACTATATCGGTGATTCGCCGTGAAAGTAACGACTCTGTGTCGGGCACTCCGATAATACCCACCAGTAAACTTCTGCAACATATCCCCAACATTGATCACATATGCATTTTCCTGAGGGGGAACAGGGATCCAGGTCTCTGTGGGTGGGTACCAGACTTCAAGGCCCTCGGTACCCATGTCCTGTAGGAGTATCGTCACACAACCAAAGTCAGTGTGATCACCGACTAGTTCCGTCAGCAATGACTATCATCGCGGAAGCTGCAGTGTAAGAATGATTTACCTCCAAATTGTCTATCATCTCTGATAGGCTGAGGGCCATAATGTAGCAGTCTCATCGGAATCGATGGATTGTTTTCGCCCAGAGGATCCAGTACGTCTGGTGAGCAGTTCCACTCCTTTGGCAAGCCACGGGCGAGAATCTTCAGCAGCACTTTGACAAGTGCCACCATTCTTGCTTGGTACTCCATTATTGGAATGCGAAACTCGTCCTCGGGTAGTGACTTGGGCCAAAGGTTAGGGCCCGTGGAAAATGTGCCGCATTCTGGATCATGTTCAGGAACTTCATGTCCAATGATGAAGCACTTCATTCAGGTCAATCATTAAGTGCTCAATATATCGCATTCCCACAGTTGAACCTACCTCTTTTGTATCAGGGAGGAGCCCTTCCTGGTGAACTTGAATACCCGGTGGTTCGTATCCCCTAAAAGACCTTCCTACGGACTTTGAAATGCAAACTTCCATCTTTTCCTGCTCGGATAAAGTGAAAAATAATTTCGCACAGTTCAAAGCCTGACTTTGGGCCTGCGGCGACACGCCATGCGCAATAAGGTTGAAAAAGCCATATCTTGTACAAGCGTTACGCATTTCATCAACCGCCCGTTGACGTTCCTCTTCTGTGCTAGATGTGTCAATCCATGCACTAATATCGACAGTTGGGATTGCTTCAATACTGCCCATGATGAGCCTGGGAGACTTTTGGTAGATAATTGAAAGTGGTTAGTATAAGAACTCCGTGGTATCTCTTTCTTGAAGGTGACAATCACTTGATAAAGATTACTCACATTCGGTAGTTGGCGTACTCAATGACGGGTCTGGTACAGCTGATGTGTAAACTTAACATAGAAAGTCCGAGCGGAGTTTTCGGCAGCACATCTTCCAGTCGTCCATGTTACCAAAGTTGTCGCGGTCAAAAGCCACGGCGCTCAAGTAGTAGACCTTGGAGTCGCACGACGGAGAATCTCAAACTCACTACGGAGTCCGTAGTATGGACTGCCTGAGGGCCATGATGACTTGACCCGGATGCGCTGTAACGTACAGGCTCGACATGTTGGATTTATATTAGCGTACCATTCCTCGCGTGGCGTGTACCTGTTGAACAAAAGTCAACATCAGTCTCTTTTGCCTCAAGCAAGAGCCCATCCTCAAGATGTCCCAAGACAACGAATTCCTGGTACGTCTCACAGATAAGCCCGACGTCCTCGAAACTCGGATCGCAAATCGGCCTTTGCATCTTATGCACAACCAACAACACTTCGCATCGGGAAAGATTGCCTTCGGCGGTCCTTTTTACTCATCACAACCTGAAGATGGCGAGGAGAGTATGTCCAAAATCATAGGGAGCATTCATCTTTGCAAAGCTTGCACCGAAAAGGAAGTTTGGCAAATGGTTCGTGATGACCCTTATGCCAAATTGGGGGTGTGGGATCTGGAGCGGACGGCGGTGACACCTATGAAAGTTTTTGTCAGCAAACCTCTGTGAAACTTTGACCAATCGCGATGTTGATATGACACATTGGCTTTTCTGGGTGTGCCTGAGAGATTTGAATTGATAATGTGACAGATAGATCTCGGGAAGGTTGTTACTCAAGGGTTGGAGGTCTGGTGATCTCCGGTTCACATTTGGAAGGAGTCAACAAAGTTGTTGAAAATTGAACTTTAGTCGGGGTTTTCGGAGGTCTCTTAGCCAGCCAAGTGTTTCCAAGAAGCGCTAGTGAATCAAACCCTCTCAAATTCAGTTTTCCAATTGTCCATGGGGATGTTGGGCATAGTTTGTCACATCACTCAGCCAAACGTGCCCAGGTGGTATTACTCGATACACAGTTGTCTCGTATTACCTTCGTTTTACTCGGTTGGGTATTTTATTCCTCTGTGACGTTGACCACTAGGCTATATTAGGTTAGCGTTACTTTTGCGATACTGTCAAATAACTGTTTCCATCGATGTATATTTCAGTCAAAACAGGTGACGAGAGCAGGTTTCCAACCTTGTGTGTGTAGGTACCGTGTTTTCTTTCTCTTACAAGGTTGTAAACTACCACCATTTAGACAGATCTCTGAAACTTGCATCTAGCACACAGGGAGAATGGGGAGGCTGCAAACCAATCGGAACAGCTCGAATGAATATGACGATTGCTCTCCAGCGCTTCATCTCTAAATCCATCTTAACGGGTACATCTAAGGTAGGATTCTGGATATCCCGGACTGGATCGATCATTACTAAATTTTAGTGATGAGAGGGTTTTATGTGTCAGTTTCCACCAGCGCTAGACCCTAGAAACTCCATATCATCAAATTAACAATCAGGAATTGGAAGGGATCATGTCAGGCATGATTCAAAAGAAAAGTGATGTTTCAATTCATTGAATGAGCGGAGAGGCTATGGGTCGATTAGAGGCACTATCGACACAACATGGGAGGCAGATGCCAAATAGTACTTGCAGATGAAAGTCTCAGACTGACGAGATGTTGGGAAGAGTCACAACAATCTTGCTACCAGAGGTTCCTATGTTTACCAGATCAACTCCAGCTTGAATCTCTCCAAGTCCAGTTCCAGTAACACGAGCAGGAGGGGCAGGAATGAAGCTGCCTGCTTTCAGCGCCTTGGGTAGAAAGTCCTCATAGATTGCCTTTCCGACATGGTTGTCCTTGAGGGTAGTACCGAAAACGCTCGAGACTGCAAGTCCATCAGGAGCCGGGAACCCACCCTTGACAGTGGCCACAAACTTCTTTCCCTCGGACTGAGAAACGATAAGAACGGTAGGAGGAGTGCCAGCGAAGCCAACACAGTCCATAGCGCCAGCGAGCTTCTTTCCCTTGAGAGCGGCGACGAGGTCTTCCACGACGGTGAGGCTTGCGTAGTCAAAGACCTGGGAAGCACCGAGACTCTTGACGTGCTCAAAGTTCTTGGGCGAAGAGGTGGTGAAGACTTCGTATCCAGCGGCAACTCCGAGCTGGATCGCATTACTTCCGACGCTGCCTGCACCACCCCAGATAAGGAGCGCTTCACCAGTAGATCCACGAGGCTCGGTGGGGAGCTTGAGCCCCAAGAAGTCGTCTTGGAAGAGGCCACATGCAGCGGTGGAAAGGCCGAGAGGAAGAACGGCAGCGTTCTCGTACTCAATGGCGTCGGGCAGCTCGCTGGTCATGTTGACCTGAAGGATGGTGTAGGCCTGGAAAGCGTTGTCTTGGATGCGCTTTGTAGCCATTCCAACGGCATGACCGACGACGCGATCCCCAACCTTGAAACGAGCGACCTCGGGGCCAACTGCGACGACATCACCGGCGACGTCCTGGCCGAGAATGGTTGGGTAGTTCATGGGCCACCAAGCCTTGGACTGAAGACTACCATCAACGGGATTGATGGCAACGGCGCGATTCTTGACAAGAATCTCATTGATTTCGGGAGTGTAGGTGGGAGCGTCCTTCACCTGGAATGGGTGCTTCTTGGCCTCAGTGAGCCAGGCGGCGGAGTTGGTGCTGTTGGCAGCCATCGTGAGTGTCCTGATAGAAAGGTTTAGCTGCGACCGCAACCTAACAAGCTTGGAGAGCATATCAGAATGATACGGACCTTTGAACTGTTGATGAAAGGTGGGAGATGCGGAATGAGATGGAGAGAGGAAGAAGGAAGAAGGAACAGAGAGGAGAGAAATATGAGGGGCCGAGAGGGAGGGGGAGGTGGTTTTGCTAAGCTTTATTTATGCCTTCACGCATTACACCCCGCTCTGTGAGTAAAACCTTCCGCGACGTGCTTTTCCAGCTATATACAGATGACATTTATCGCGGCGCAAGTCTAACCCGAAGGGGTGACAGACTAGCCCAAACGGGTCTAGTGTATCTGCGGCTCAACGGCCGCGCCCGAGTTCCTGGGAATCGCGACCATATCACATTTACCTTTTTCGATTCATATTTTGACCCATGAGCAATCAGGCAGACTAATTTGTGCAATAAATTATTTAGTATATGATACTCGTGGCCATTAACACTGCGCCCAACCTTGGAAGTGGGTAGATATTATCATGACATCACTCGTACATGGCGATAGGTTGGGGTGACCCATACATAGAGTTGAGGTAGAAAACATTTTTTCAGATAAATGCTGCTCGAAGACCAAATTATGATGCTGATTTTGAAAACCTTGGAAGTATTCATTCGTACTCATGTAAGAACCTTGGAACTCCTGAAAGTCTGCATACGCCGGCTACTCAGACGTGTTCTGTGGCTAGGATGGATGAATCCCGGTATATATATCCAATTCGAATTACTCCAGGACTCCGCACAACAATGAAAGTCCGCTCAACCCATCTGTGAATCTTCAGAAGTTCGAAGCCAACATCTGAAGTATTCCTAGGTTTAGCTTGTACATAGTGTGATGAGGAAACCGCGCCACATCTCATCTGTGCCACATGCGCCCCAGGGGTATTTCTAGCCCCATTTTCCTAGCATAGCAATCCAAGGATTCTACATCTCTCTCAAGAACACCATATATTTCCTATTCCGGTAGCTCATGGGGCCTCGCTTGCCTCCCTATCCCCGTCGAGCACTGGGCACCCCCGTCGTCTTGTCTGCGATGTCAGACCGCCAGCGCGCTCTTCCCACTACAATAGTTGATGCTCTGCTCTGTGCTAGTACTCAACTTGAAGAATTCACGATAGGGATGAGTTTTCGACAGCGTAGTGTTATCTTAAGGGCTTTCTCAATAGAAAGAAGAAGTTGCTAAGCCACGGGCTCCTTTTTTTTCCAAATGCCGACAACATCTGTTCTACATCAGGAGAGGGTTGGGCACTGCGGGGCTTCCAAAGTTCAGCAACAAATGCAATAGTTCAAAGTCAAAACATAATGCAAGCACCCCGGCGCAAAATCCAGGAGTCTTCAGAAACGATGCTCATGCTCAAATCACTCCCTGGATCGTACTCCACCTGCAGGGCTCCTATCAACTAATTTCACTATCTCATCACCCGAAGTGAATAGGTACGACAGCAAACTTTCGGAACTCGCCCGGTGACATTTCCAGAAACACTAGTGCCATGGTCACGGCTTTCTCTTTCTAATATTTGGATCCCAATAGGTAGTTATTCTGAGCGCATGCAAGGGCAAACTTGGAAAATCGCAAGTCTTGGCATTGCGCGGATTGGATGGGAATTGGTGAAACAGATCGACTCTCGGACTCAGAGCGAGGCCGGGCTTCCCGGCTGTCCCTGGGCGCGAAAACTTTAAGCAACTCTAAAACAGGGCATCTTGATGATTCCAGCTGAGCGAAAAACCTGACAGACGATTTGTGAAACGTGCCAGTAGGGCGGAAGTGGACCGGACGCCCAAAATTGAGCCTATCCCCACCAGCACCCCTTGGGCATCATGGCAACAAGATGGAAATTTCTTTTGATGTCATATCGGGGTAGATGAGATGTCAGTAAATTGATCTAGAATGATCGCGATGAAGTTTGAGATCTCTTAGGGCTGTTCAATATGCACGTTGCAATTGGCCCTACGGGTGACAAATACCTTGTGTGCGTTTGTCCTAGCTAAGAAGGTAGTTACTGCAAGTGCAATAAAGACCTCATGTTAGCTTTAAATGGGTGTGGACAAGACACGTATAGCTCACTGTAGTCTCTGACCGCACACAGCAGCTTTGGAAGCAGTGCGTTGTGCGGGAACGATTTTGGATGTTGTTTTCCTCAAAAGTTTGGGGGACGGGGTTTCAACGGTCTCCGTTCCCAAGTAGGACCAGCCAGGTCCTCAGGACGCACGCCAAGTAGTTTCTTCGAAAGCCCTCCCAATCTAGATCTGCACGACATTCTATTGCAAACCACCGCATACCTTGAGATATTGCTATTGTGCATAAATGCATCGAAATGGCGTCTACGGCACGACGCTGAAGTCTGTGCCTCAGAGGAGACAAGTATTGCGTCATACCACCCGAACCCTGAATAATCGGGCCCGTGGAGAGCCGGGACGGAGTAGACGAGACAAGCATAACCCGCGCCCGACGGAGTTGGCAAGTGGCGCTAGGGGCGGGGACACAGCGGTCTAGATCAATGAGAAAAGTCCCTCACTAAACGAATCAGAGCGAGATAGTGGGTTGGCAGGAAGCCCCACTCAGGAATTTCCTAAGCCCAAAACGGCATGAGACTGGAGTTGTGCAGCATCCTCCATTAAGGGGCAAACGGGCGAGCAGCGGGACGTTCTCCAATCGGGTTTCTGACACCCTTCTCGTACTTGTACAATGTTTATCGTATACCGTATACCTCGCAACAGACATAGCCATATTCCTTGTCTTAGGTGGGATATGCAAGTCTGACATGCGTTGTGCTTTGTGCTTAAGGTTTCGGGATCTCCGGCTTCGGTGTTATCGTATTCGCACCGGTGACAGAGGAAGCAGAAATTCAACTCTCGCGTGCAAGGAACAATGTGGCCAAGTTCTTTTCTTCGATGTGTTCCATGGTTATCTGAGTAGTACTTTAGTTTATCTGGGAACATCGACTTTGCACGAGCAGGAAATTCTTAACATTTCTCAAATTTTGGGCCTTTCTGGCTCCACTATGCCAAGGACTCATGTGAAAAGCTTGGCGGTACTCCAGACGCCGTTGGTCGTTCCAGGGTGCAATGCGATTGTAATAGCCGAGAGAAAAGACATCATCCATGGAACACATCTCGGGTATCAATTCCACGAGAATATCGCGGTAGCGAGAAAAATTTTATTCTCTAAGCGAGCTCGGAGCGCAGGTTCCCGACTCAACACCATCAGATAAGATAGATCAGATCCGCTCACTGGCTGGTAGTGCAGATCTTTCCACAGAGCGTTGCGTGTACGAGCGGATCTTGCCCGTTTTGGTCTGACGGATTCCGCCTAATTGAATTCAACTTCTCTCCAATTTCTCTGCATATTGCCTGTTTCATCGTACTCCGTATCTCACACCAAGATCGGCAGAACAAGTGTACTGTACACAATTGAGCGCAACATGACCCCACTGATGCTTGAAATTAATTAAAAAAAATGATCTCGACAAGGGCGCTTGCGCAGGTTATATTGATCGAGAGATCAACCCGTGCAAGATGACGAGGAATGTCACTTGGTTGATTGGTCTTTGTATCTGAAACTCAGAAGAAGGGTCTGGAGGTATCACGTAAAACAGCACATGGATAGTGACACACGTCAACTCACGTCAAGGAGGTAATGATATATTAAATTCATCAGCGCAATATAGACGAAGCCGAGAACAATCCTGCACGCTCGGGACCCCGAGTTCACGGGATTTGTGGGATTTCCCGGACGGAAAGTTAAACAGGAATCTGATACTCCGTTCGGAGTCCGTTCGGAGGACTCCGTATAGTTTTTACTTTTGTATACTTGAAATGTAGCCCGGGAGTCTCCGGAATCGGAACTGAACGTATTCAGTAAGAGACTGAAAGCACGCCATGTGAATCAACTCGAACCCCGGATCGAAAGACTGGAAATGGCAGGAACAAGGCTCATAGGGCACACGGTGCGGTCGAACTGTTGCCAAGAGCAGTCCTGACGATCCCTACGACTTGAGGTCAGAAATGGGTCTTGGCGCAGGAATTAGGGGATTTTCCGTCGCCTTGTGGGCCCTGACCTGATACCATGGAAGCTTCAGGCCTTGGAAGATCGCCATTGGCAGTTACCATTCTCAACAAAAGGGGCCGAGTGAACGGGCATTGGTGGCAATAGTGGCCAAGCGTTTGCCGTTGGGACCCACGTGGGTCCTGCCCTAGCTGGTCGATCCATGACGATCCCGCGAACCTATAGAGGACCTCCAACTAGTGAGTTGGGCGGACTTGGCGGGACTCAAAATTGACCCTAAAAGCCATCGCCCGTATGTATACGAATATCACAAAGAGTAGAGTAAAATGTTGGTGCTTTTTGCATCTAAGACGCAAGTGGTATAGATTGTGCCTTGGCTAAATCAAAACGGCCTAGGTGGAATGTTCAGAGCACGTTAGAGGAAAACGGGTCCCGTACCTCTTCACGATAATGAAGGTCCCACGGATGCATGTGCTACATTAGGTAAAATGCACAGCCGCTGGAACCAACCAGCAGCGCAAATCCCATATCACCCCTCCGAAGAGGACCGGATTGTCGTGAAATTGGGCCTCTGCGGGCCTCCAGAGATTGTCGATCAAAGTTCTAGGTTTTCACTACCTGCCGACTCTGGAACACTAGACGACACAGAGTACACTCTGATGCAGGGCAAGGCGTCCCATAGGTTGCATTTGAGATTAGTTCAGCCGTACCTGACGGTTGAACCGAGAATTGTGATTGGTCTTTCTTTCCGTCAGGGCATTTTGAATATCCGATGTTGGAGTTCTACAATGTATGGGTCCAGATTTTGCTGGGTCAAGGCTGGGGACCTGATGCGCTGCGGGTCCTTGCCTCTTGATCCAGTATCCATATGGAGAAAATAACACAATCGCAATGGTGTCCGTGATGTAACTCTCTAAGTACTGATGGATCGTCGCCCTCCTCGGGGTAGACTCGTAGCCATATAAGTTGCCAAGGGCCCCTCTCCTGGATGGATGTAGAGAATTGTGTTTGAGAAATCTATACACTATTGACCATGGCGGATCTGCCAAGAACTTCGTATGTGAATATGGCTTTTATTTTCTCGTTCCTTTTTTGTTTGTGATGTTGAACATCTTTGCTTTTTTTGATTGTGATCTTGTTGATTCATGGCATTCTAACCTATCTGCAGTCTCGTTGAGCAGCTCCTACGCTTGCGTGCGGAAGCATCACAACCCAGCTCTTCTCAAACCCTCTCCTCCCTCCTTTCCTCCCATGCTGGCCCATGGCCCACACGTGAGCTGAACCTCGCGTTCCAAGACATCTACAAATCCCTCCCCGAATCCCTGAAAGCCAACAACGATGAGTCTATATCACAACTCCGAGCACAAGTCAAGGCAGCCACACCAGATATTGGGGAATTAGTAGGCACTGACTCTCGTCCTGGATTCATCGACGCTACCACTGGTCAAAACTTGACACACAATGCGCTTCGGCAATTTGTCCAGAGCTTCCACATCCCTGTGGGACCCTCCAGTCATGGAAAGCCTCGAGTTGCAGTCATCCTACCCAACGGCCCTATCATGACCGTTGCGGTTCTTGCTTTCGCTAATAGATATACCATGGTGCCTATGGCATCCAATACGGTTCCAGAACAGCTTCAGCTGGATATGGATCAAGTGCAAGCTGACGCCGTTGTCGCGCTGGACGCTGACATTGGTAGGCTACAACTCGACAACGGAGTTCGGCCTGTGTTCGGTATCGAGCATCTTCCCGACTTGACTATTAGACTGGTGTCTGCAAAGAACACTTCCAGTCAAACAAGCTTCCCACCTAACACTGGCAATGATATTGCCATCATTCTGTTCACCAGTGGCACCAGTGGTAACAAGAAGTTGGTTCCCATCACAACTTACAACCTCATCTCGGGTACTATGGCCACTATTGAGTCGGTGGAGCTAGCCGAGAGGGATACTTGCCTCAACATGATGCCTCTGAACCATGTGTAAGTCCCCCGCATGCCGCATTACCACAATTTGAACTAACGAAATCAGTGGTGGAATTATCCGCAGTATTCTCTCTCCTATTCTTGCTGGCGGCGCTACGATTTGCTGTCCGTCTTTCGATCCCAGTATGTTCTGGGATGCTGTACAGAGCCCTCACATGACACCAACCTGGTACTATGCCACTCCCACCATGCATCAGATGATCCTTGGCGAGGCTGAGCACCGGCCCGATGCCTTCAAGCAAAGCGCTATCAAGTTTATCTGTAACGCTGGTGCCGGTCTTCCTCCCTCGCTGGCGGGACAGCTTCGTGATACCTTCAACTGCGTTATTCTGCCCAGTTACGGAATGACTGAGTGTATGCCCATTGCTGCTCCTCCCAAAGACTATACTCTTGACCGTCATGGTACCTCAGGACGGATTGTCGGTCCCGAAGTCGCAATTATGTCCGAGGGCGGCAAGCCTGTTCCACGTTGTGAAATGCTAGGCCACATCTGCATTCGCGGATCACCCGCTTTTGAGGGATACCTGACTGCCGATGGTAAGATCGATACCAGTACTTTCGACGAGTCTGGTTGGTTCGACACCGGTGACCTTGGATACCTTGATGCCGACAACTATCTTTACATTACTGGCCGCAGCAAGGAGGTCATCAACCGCGGTGGTGAAATTATCTCTCCCGTGGAAGTTGAAGATGCCGTTTTGACCACGGCCAAACACCCTGGCTCGCCATTATACGGTCGCGTGACTGAGACTTTGGCTTTCTCTGTCCCCGATGAGGTGCTGCAGGAGGTTGTCGGTGTGGTCATCGTCACGGCCCCCGGTAGCGCCCGGCCCGATCTCCGACAACTGCAAGAAGCTTTGCAGCCAATTCTCCACCAGCCTAAGTGGCCTGCTTTGGTTGTGTACATGGACCGTGTGCCAAAGTCCAACAACAAGATCCAGCGAATCAAACTAGCCCAGCGTTTGTCCTTGGAGCCTCTTACTCCGACGACTCCACTGGCAAACCGCCACTTTGAGGCGGTATGCCCGCCCAATGGCACTCCTCTTAGTGAGCCAATTGCTAAGAAGGCCTGTGCAATCAACGACCACGTCATCCGCTCTGCGCTTACAGAGAAGGCAAAGACATCTGATGTACATATCCAAATCAACCCTCGTGATGGATTTGCACAGGCTGTTCTGTTTGGTCAAAATCCTGAGATTGACCACGTCAAGCCCAGTGACCTCTTGGAGCAACTCGATGGATATATGATTCCCAGTCGAATCATTCCTCTCAAGGATTCCATGCCACTCGACTTCTACGGAAATCCCGATCAGGCCGCCATCGACGAGGCCATCCGTGCTCTGCACTCCGATGGAGATCTGACTCCCATTCAGCGCCGTACTCGCGAGATTTTCGCCGCCGCTTTATCTTGCGGACCAGAGGATGTCTCCGGACTTACTGACTTCTTTGCCGCTGGCGGTGATAGTCTCAGTGCGGGTCGTCTGGTTTCCCAACTTCGTCGAGAATTCGGAATTTTCCTTGCCGGTGACATCTTGTTCCATCAGCCCACTATCGGTGATGTTGAGCGCAAGATCACTGAAAGTGTCGAAGTCAAGGCCACCAAGGGTGACGGCGAGAAGGTTGAACTGCCTGGCTGCGAGGAAACATACAGCAGTACAAACCCGATTGTCATGTTCTTCCATCTGTTCCCGGTGATGTTCTTCGTCCCTATGAAGCGTGCTTTCGAGTGGCTTATCTTCGCGTATGTCGTGGCTGAGTGTTCTACTCTATGGCCCGTTCGCGATCACATTCTTGGCCGTGTTATCCTGATTGTGCTGGCTGTGCTGTCCGCCCGCGTTTCTTCAAACATCTTGTTCCCCCTCCTTGGTATCTTGTTCAAGTGGCTTGTCATTGGACGCTTCAAGGAGGGCATGTACCCAATGTGGGGCCCATACCACACTCGCTGGTGGTTGACCCAGAAGGCGTTACAAGTGTGCGGAAGAGGCTTCTTCAAGAAGTGGAACTGGTCGCGGGTGGCTTTCTACCGGCTTCTTGGCGCCAAGATTGGCAAGAATGTTACTCTCGTTCCATCCGCCAAGCTTGGTGAGTATGACTTGATCGAGCTTGGTGACAATGTCGTCTTGGATACCTGCCAGGTTCGTCCTTTCGCGGTCGAGCGCAACACTTCCATGCTTCTGAAGAAAATTCGCATTGGGAAAGATTCTTCGGTTGGCACCAAGGCGGTCATTGCCCCCGGGGCCGATGTTCCCGAGAACACCTGCATTGGCCCTAACTCGTCCAGCTGGGAGCTTCAAGACGCTGATGAGTCTAACCGTGATCTTCTTTCCAGTCGCATCCCTCAGCCTCATTGGATCTGGACTTTGCTTATTGTTGAGCCCATCAAGATCATTGTTTGGGTTTTGGCTCGCCTCACGTGGATGGCTGGTCTCATCCCTATGGTTCAAAACTACCCTGCTTTCTCGAACGATATGTTCCTGTCTGTTCTGAAGTGGTACACCAGTGGCCAGCGGATTGGATTCCATATCACTGCGAGACTCTGCCGCTCTGTCGGAGGGCCTATTGTGCTCTTCCTCTCGCTTTTGATTGTCAAGAAAATTCTCGATCTCGTCTGCGGTAAGCCCAAGCCTGGTCCTGCCTCCAAGCAAAGTGAGCGTCAGAAGATTCGCGCTGCGGTCCTTGCACAGATACTTCCCGCCGGTGATATCCACGACCTCACTCGTCTCGTCGGTCGCCACTACGAGCTGGTTTCCATGGCTATCCGTGCACTTGGCGGAAAGGTTGGCAAACGCGTCTACTGGCCCAGTGTTGGTCCCGCTCTTCCCGACTTTGATCTCATCGAAGTTGGCAACGATGTTGTTTTCGGATCTCGCTCAACTCTTGTCACATCCGACGGCTATGGTCGTGACCGTGTTGTCATTGGTGATGGCACCATGGTTGGTGATCGTGTCGTCGCTTTGCCAGGTACTACTATCGGTCGCGAGGCCATGATTGGTTCTGGTGCCTTGCTCCGCCGTAACGGTGAATACCCAGCCAATAGTGTCTGGACTGGTAGCAAGGGTGGTGACGCAATTCAATTCCCAAGTTCCACGACCAGTTCCAATGCCCCCACTGTTATTGGAAGCAGCAGTAACAGTGCCAACGGCAGCAGCAGCGACGACGAGAAGAAGACAAAGTATACCGTCGATGAGAAGCACTCGGTTTCAGTTGGCAAGTCCAAGGCGGTTGGCGAGAGCAACGAGAAGGATACGATCAAGCCATTCGGTCGCGCCTTCTATGACCATAACGCCAATTACTATGTTCTTCGTATTTGGCAAATTGTGATCTACTCCGTTCTTTCTGTGGTTGTTGTCACTGTTTACTGGTTGCTGCCTGTTGTTTTCTCTCTGTTTGTCCTGCGTGCCATCCTCACTCACAGCACCGCAGTCGCGTTGAGTGTCGGCCCATGGCGCCCATTTGTTCTTTACGGCCTGCTCGCCTCTATCTTGTCTGTCATCAACTGCGTTCAGACTTTCCTTGCTCTCCACATTGTCATTGCCATCAAGTGGGCAGTTATGGGACGACGCTTGGAAGGCCAGTACCACTGGGACAAGAGCAGCTACAACCAACGCTGGCAATTCCTTCTCTCCTGTGAGACCCTTATTAAGGATTGCTATGGTGGTGTCGGGCTTCTTCCCATGATTACTGGCTCTGCCTACCTTGCCTACTACTACCGCAAGCTCGGCGCAACCATTGGAAAAGACTGCGCAATTCACGCCAATGGTACACCTAATGTCTTCTTCACTGAGCCTGATCTCCTCACCCTTGGTGACCGTGTTGCCGTTGACGACGCCAGTCTGGTTTGCCACTTGAACTCCCGCGGTGGCTTCGAGCTGCACACTTTGAACGTTGGAGACCGAAGCATCCTGCGCGCTGGATCGCGCTTGATGTCCGGTGCTTCCATGGGCAAGGACGCTTGTCTTCTTGAGCACACACTTGTTCTTTCGGGTGACCATGTTGAAGATGGAGACACCCTTCAGGGATGGCCTGCTGAGGGCTTTGAAGGAACAAGGGTTTAAAGATTTTTTCGATCTTTCTAAACTATGACTTTTATGACTCTTGTCTTTCGAGTTAGATGGCTTACACATTTCATTGTATATAGACTTGAAGAAATTTTTGACGTTTTTACACATCTCATGCCCAGGTGCATTACTCATAGAATTCAATGCATGGATCTTCACTTGAATTGAATAAAGCCAGCCCTGGAGCCTATTAAATTCCAAGATTTGATATCTTTCCCTATCCATAATGAGCTAGAGCCAAATCTTTATTGCAGATCCATGGATGTTGACTTCGCCTAGTTGGCTCCAGTTGCACGCATTTTACGCCTCGCCACATTGACCATCACACGCAAGTAATGGTAAAAAGTGAAAGCGGAGAAGACACAGTGATGAACATTGGAATATGACACAGTGCACACACCCCGAAGTTCGGTGGAAAGGAAGAAAGACTGCGCTGGAAACAACGTTCAACATGAAAAGGAAAAGGTGTGGACTTGATTTGTCGAGGTCTACATCTATACATGGAAGTTATGTGACTTTTACGCCATGGGTGACTATCCACTCTGTGCTTTACTATGTGGATCAAGTGGACTTTGACTAGGCTCGGGGCATTCTTACTAGGGCAGAGCTTAGGGTGAGATCAGTTCCACCTCCTGTCAAATCTGTCGATTGTTCTTGGCACATATCACCTTAGTGCTATATATCACAGAATTTGAGTTGATGAGAAGCTTTCGATTACAGACATAGAGCCAGTCTTGCAGACCAGCGAGAAGAAATTCCAATCGAGACCCATTTGTTTCTTATCCGTACACATGAAATGTAACCAAGTCAAGGTCTCTCTTCATAAGAGAAGACTGTTTATCCTGAGGTCACATGAAGGGGACCGTTGCCATCATCAACGGGGCAGCCATCGCTGTCGGAATCGAATTCAACGACACAGCTGGCATCCTGACCAATGGCGATGCCGATGAATGTCGTATCGGTCTGGCCCTCACCAGTTCCAAGACTGTTTCCATCACCGTCCTTGACTTCACATGTGTCAGGGTGACCTCCAAAGTCGGCCTTGCACTTGAATTTGCGGGGGAGCTCCAGCAATCGCCTTCGATAGTGAACTCGCGGCCGTCACCAGTGTTGTAACAGGGGGAGTGGTCATCAGGGAAGCCCTGGTCGTAGATCGCATCGCCGGCATCATTGATGATTGCAAAGCCGCTGTAGTGACCGTTGGTGTTTCCGCCAGATGGACCGGAGATGGTTGAGAAGTCACCGTTGGACCAAACAACCTTGAGGTGCTCAGCATAAACGGTGGCTGAGGTGGCCATCAAGGCAAGAAGGGCGTTTCGAAGAGGAGCCATAGTGTTTGATGTGTAGTATGAGATTGTATTGCGAGAGTGGGAATGGAAAGATTGATGCTTTCTCCATGCTCCTCCCTACGTGCGACTCTTTATACCTTCGCCCAGGTACTCTGATGATTCTACAATTTCAAATACTTGATGAATCCTTCACTACATTGAGTACTTGATAGTCTGTCAGATTACATCATGAGATGGATGACAGTTGCAGATGGTTGTTGAAGAATATAGAGGCAGCAAGCATGCCAAGGCCGCCCCCAAAGGTTAGCCTGGGGGGCGCATTGGGGGCGGTCTTGGCGCGAAATAAGCACCGATTTCCGAGTCATCACAACTTCTGCAGCGAATTATCCCAACCGCCGAGGGTAGTATTGAATTACGACCAGAATATATCAAATAGCTTCATGAATCTCTCACAAGTATAGATTACGCAATGGGAGTCATATTATGTATAGTTTCACATATATGCAGAAATGAAGCTTGAGGTAGCCCATCCTGAGCTCCGCAGAATTCACATTTCTACTCCGTGTGACATTCGGCAATCAATAAACCTGATGTACCTGGGGGATCGTCGAATCCTGAGGACCGCAGGGTCAGCAGAATAAGCAAGCTGAACCAAGGATTCAACCCGCCTGGAATGTGGGGCTGCATTTAGCCGGAATCCTTAAAATTGAGTGGCAACGGTCAACCTCCGTCCCAATTCCAAACTTAAGATACCCTTGGAACCCAAGATTCGAGAACTCTTCGATGCAACCTCTCAAATCCCGACCGGGGAGGAGGTGCTCCTATGCGATTGGAGTCCTATACAGGAACAAAAATAATTTCGTGCACGAAACACCAAACGACCCACCTCTATGGAGGAACTCCACCCCCGTACACTGGGTGCGATCTACCCCAAGGGTCCCGCCCCCACGGAACGAAATCCTCGTCTGACATCTTCAGTGAGTTTCAGGGACAGGAAATGACGCGTTCAATGTGGACCTAGGTGATAAATTGTTCTATTCGCTGAAGTTCTTCCGGGCATTGCGAAAGATCACAAGGATGGTAGATTTTTCACACGTGTGTTCTCGTGGAAGGAAATTGACCCGAAAGCGTTGGAGTTCGACGTGGTCTGTTTGAATTCTATGCTCACTACACTTGTACTGCTTGCTGAAGAATCTCATTGAGGTTCGCCCAAACATAGGTTCAATGACCGCTCTTAGTTACGGCGGGTGCTCTCGAAGTTTACCAGAGCTCTTGAGAGTTCCAAGCCCAAGGTTTGTCTACTCAACATGGTTTGGAGAGCTTCTATAATGACAGCCTTGGAAAGTTTTCAACGTGAGACGTAAAACAGTATCTAGCGTCGATGCTATAAGGAGGCACCGCATCCATTGATTCTAAAACATACTTGGTGTAAATGTCAACGGGCAATAACTGGTGAGCATAACGCCCCTAGCGATCGGCGCTCTGTTTCCGAAGGTTCCGACCAGAGGACTTGGCACTCCAGGGCCCAGGTGCCTGGGCATTTGCTTACTAAGCGCCTGAATCTTTCAAGGTTCCAAGGTTGGCAGCCCTGCAGGGCTCAACCATCAAGTCTCGCTGAACATATATCTCTCCTCTGTGAATTTCGGACGACCACAGCAAAAACCGACAAAGCACCCGAGGAAAGACCTTAATTTTCTCGAATTGAGGGCCTCTAATGTCCGGAAATAGCTGATATTTGGTTCTTTCGAAGTGGAATGCATCAGTGACTGACGACGGGCCGATCTACTGTACTAGAAGAAGCAACAAATCGCTTGAAGAATGACATGTTTGTATATTTGGAGGGTGAAATTAATGATGTACTGGCTAAAGGAAAGAACAGAGGCAGAGAGAGAGGCAGAGAGAGGCAGAGAGAGGAAAGAGAGAAGGGAGAGAGGGAGGAGGAGAGAGGGAGAGGGAGAGAGGGAGAGGGAGAGAGCTTGTCGAGCTCTACTCTGTAGTTGTTGGTTGGTTGGTTGGTTGGTTAACTAATCCACAGATGTCTGCCTTTTCGCAGACCGACTCCAGGGTCAAACTGCGCGGGTGCAGTGGAGCGTAACTAATCGCGCATCCAAGCCCTCGGGGGTCTCCGACAAGCGCAAACTCTCCAAAATTGCACTGATTCAAGCGAAGTGATCGCCAGTGGGCCAACAAACGAGCTAGGTGAAGGGCCAGTGGAAAAGGAGGATGTGATTTGTCATCGTAGATTTCGGGGCTAAGACTAAACCGAATCCAGTCTCATTTTTCCACGCTTGTACTCTGTGACAACCTTAGAATCCTTCTATCAGTACGGAGTACAGCCCTGGAGAGTACGGGGTAGCTAGGGAAGATTGAAGGATATCCCTCGTTAGCGTAAATTTGGGGGCCAGCATTAAGCCGAATATGGTTGTATTCTTCGATACTAACAAGCCGAAGACCAGATCCACTTCTGTAACTAGAGGAACTTAAGCACTCTCTTTTCTCCGATTGTGACCAATCCACCCATCTGTGAGGTACACCTTGCATCTTGAGATGTTGGTCTATACTCGATTGGGTTTAGGGCCAGGCGGCACGATTTGAAGACTAGTCCCTATTTGGTAATTAAGATGCATACCCAATTGGAAAAGGGCCCTGATCTCATTCAAATCCATAGTTGGGGCTGAACGAGGGACATAGGTTATATTGGTGCGAGGCTGAATTCAACATGAGGAGCTGAGGCTTTGCAGCACTTGGATCCATTCTTATAAAAGGGCCGAGTACGAGCTCCCAAATGCTCCGTTCATCATCATCCCTTGACACTTCAAATATCAGCGAAGATGAAGTTGCTCCTTCCAACTTCTCTGTCGGCAGTTGTAGCCACAGCTCTAGCATCACCCTCGGTCAATATTGACGCTGGCACTGTCAAGGGTGGAAAGTGCAGTGGTGGACAAGGTGCGGTCTATTACAAGGGCATTCCGTTTGCCGAGCCTCCCATCGGGGACTTGCGATTCGAACCTCCTAAGAGCTACAGCCAAAAGTACTCCGACGGAGTACTTGAGGCAACTAATCCTGCTCCATCTTGTATTCAATTTGGAACTCAAACTGTTCCATCCGGGGCCAAGTCTGAAGACTGGTAAGTCGCACCGGTGACCTAGAAAGAAATTGTTTGTTGATGCGATTATGTTCTTCCAGCCTCTACTTGGACATTTGGGCTCCATCTAACGCGACCAAGGACTCCAAACTTCCTGTGAAGGTTTGGGTCTTTGGTGGATCCGACACAGAAGGCGGCATTGAGTACCCTCTGTATGACGGCTGCAACTTGGCTGAGAAAGACACAATTGTGGTGTCACTGAACTACCGACTGGGACCCCTCGGTTTCTTGGCACTAGACGGTGCCGGATACCATGGAAATCAAGGAATCCAAGACCTGATCCTCGGATTCGAATGGGTCAAGAAAAGCATTTCTGCTTTTGGCGGCGACCCCGTGCGTGATTCCAACTTCAGCTTTATTCGCGGAACTCTTGACTGATGACCTTTTGACAATGCAGGAAAAGGTTCTTGCTTTCGGGCAATCGGCTGGTGCCACCGATGTGTACACCCTTACAACTCTCGCTGAGGCACCATCTCTCTTCAAGAGCGCTATCATTGAATCGATCGCTTTACCCCAATTGACAGACAAATCCATTGCCCAAAAGCTCGGTGTGTCGTTTGCGAAAGGCCTTAAATGCAGTCGCACGGACGTAAGTTGATCATTGCTCATGATGTGTATTCTGGGCTGACCTTTGTTTAGAAATCATGCCTGCGGTCCAAGTCCTCGGCAGACCTCCAGAAAGCATTTTATGCCGATACATACATGAATTCCGGCATCGGGGGCCTTTCCGGAATTGGTAGTTCCAGTAGGCAGACACCCGAATTCTGGCCAATTGTGGATGGCACAGTCGTCAAGGAGAATCCTCTCGATCGCGGCGCACAAGTCCCGACAGTCTTTGGCTCCAGTATGTTTTCTCTTCCCTTCTGTCGGATGATAAAACCAAGACTAACGCTTCGAACTTCCAAGACTAGCAGGAGGGGGCTTTGGCAACCATCGGAAGATATCAATCCCCAGCACTCATTGCAAACCTCACGGCGGCAGATTACAAGAATTTCCTCCGAGGAGACTGGGGCAGTGCGGCTTCGATGATCGAGAAGCATTACCCTCTTTCCAAGTTCGAGTCCGAAGCCAAGGAACTCGGATTGACAGCAGGATCCGGTGTCTTTAAAGCTATTGCCCAGGTCCTCACAGACGCACACTTCAAATGTCCGACGTACCAGAGTGCGCTTAGCACTGCGCGAAACGGCAAAGCGACATGGGCCTATGAGTTCACTCACAACAATACCTGTGCATGGTTAGACACGCTTGTTGCCCTCGGAGACAATTTGCCATTCCTCGGTGCCGCGCATACTGCCGAAATTCCATATGTATTCAGCAACTTGGATTTCAGCTACCCCGCAGAGAACTACACCTGCAGCAGCTCGCAAGCTGAGCGGAAGTTGAGCAACGAGATGATCAGCCTGTGGACTGCGATGGCGGAGAATGCCAAGCCATCAACAGAGGCTATTCAATGGCCGGATTTCAAGATCACATCAACAGGCTCAAAGACCCCCGGCATGGTCTTTGGCAACTCGAGTACGCCTGGAGAGATTGACTACTCCATGTGCAAGCTATGGGCTCAGATCAGCGCCAAGTTGGATAAAGGAAACACCACGGCCGGGCCTTCGGCTTCGTCGACCACTGCAGCTTCGCCTACTAGCTCTTCGGCGTTCAGCGGTGGAGTCACTGTTTCGCCTTCACTTAAGTATTCGCTTCTGTTGAGTGTTGCTTTGATAGGAGCTACTGTCCTGGTTTGAAGAGAATCGGGTTCAAACGATTTTTCAGGGCGGCTTGAGAATGAAGGGGATGTCAGTGATTGGAAGATTCCGAAGGGGGCCGTTTCACTTTGTATTATTTCCCGCCTTGGCGTTTCTCAGCCCTCATGCACTGGAGGGACAGCAAGGGTGGTTTTCATGTTGCACACCGAGGGAGATGTATCATATACTCAGTAAATGTGCTATCACAAGAGATAATGTTGTTCCAGAAAATTCTTCCAAGAACTGTTAGAGATTTGCGAGTATTGCAAGCAAGAGAGGGAAGAGCGAGTTTGAGATACGAAAGGCTGTAATCAGTATTGTAACACCCCAGTCTGTATGTTTTGTATTTTATGAATCCCAGAGCCTGACTGAAGACATACCCAAAAAGAGCCGAGTGGGCTGTTAATTAAGCTCTCATTCGAGTTTGAGCATTAGCTCCTCATATGTGATTAATTGAAAGTCAGACGTTTAACATTGGTGATCTTGGCACTCTTCACATAAACAGGACGGAGCCCCAAAAATAGCGCAGGTTTGCGCGAAACATGCGAGCTGACCATCGACTGGGATGAAGATGACTTGACGTGGCCACTAGGCTGAAAAAAGCGCAAGGCGTTTTTTTTTCAAACAAAACCAAAGAAATCTTCGACTTCGATACATCTTGCCCCGCTCAGGGCTGGGGCTGAGCAACAACGAACCTAGGTCTTGGGTGCATAAAAGCTTGTTTAATCGTTCACTCAGTGCATTTTGTGTGCTTTTGGTTACTGAGGTCGAGATCACTAGATAACACCAAGACTTTGAATGGCTACCCGCCATCCTTTCGCCGGGGAACATGACCAGGTGTCAGATTACGAGCCCCTCGCCAGATCCAGCATCGAAGGCGCTCACTCCAACCCCTGGCCGGAGACTCCCCTTTCCCAAAGGTCTAGAGATGATCCAGAAAATTTGGAGGACCGAGCATCCCCGTCCCAAGGCACATCTTACTCTCCGCCCACAAACATCCAGCAGGGCAACTTGTCCGCTCGGAGGAATATCATCCCAGACACATGGACGTCCGAGGGCATCGCCATCATATTCAGTGTGCTATGCTTTATCGCTATAGTTGTGGTACTTCAAGTCTACGACCAGAAGACCCGACCCGCGCTCCACTACGGGATCACACTCAACGCGATAGTCTCGATATTGACAACAGCATCCAAGTCCGCACTGCTGTTCGTGGTCGGGGAATGCATCGGACAACTGAAATGGGTGTGGTTCTACAAAGGCGACGAAAGGCGAAAACTCGGCGATATGCAATTATTCGACAGCGCTAGTCGCGGTCCAATGGGCTCGTTGATCATGACTTTCCAGCACCGCGGAGCATCGTTGGTGTCTTTGGGGGAATCGTGCTGGTCTGCGCTTTGGCTATCGACCCCTTCATGCAACAGATCCTGGTTTACCCGCTGAGACCGACAGTCATTGCCACCGGTACTCAGCGCGCAGCAGCGAAGCAGGCATTTAATCTCATCCCAGACGCGCTGGGAATGAATATGCAAGATGTTGCTTTTACCGGGGCCTGGTCCCATGACTTTGAAGTGGCTCCATCTTGTCCATCTGGCAACTGCACATGGCCCGAATTTAAATCTATTGGCATGTGCAGCCAATGCGAAGACGTGACTAGCAATGCCACTCTGATATGCGACTCACTGCAGCTCAATGCTAGCACCACCGGGGATTATAATGCGTCATGTAATATTTACAATGGCAATGGACAGAGAGGATTCTTTTCAGTTTCTGTCGAGCAGTATGGCAACATCAGCGATTCCATATACGTGTCCTTTCCACAGGATATCGTTTGGACGCCATATACACTCACCAAATACATCAGCAATGACACTTATGCCGGTATTCAGGAATCCACAGTATGTGGTTTCGCATGCGCACATTCTCTTGGCTCAAAATGACACAGCAGGGCTGGCCCCACTGCGCAATATGTCGAATGCGCTCAAGACCACGGTCAAACAGTGTGCGCTCGCGCTCTGTTCTCGGACCTATCAGATCACCGTGACCAATGGCACCGCCTCGACCAACATATCTGCCCCTGACTATGGCCATGTGTGGAGGGGCCCAGGGATAAGTCCGCAGTATGCAATGTGTTGGAAACCGGGCAAGGACGAACCAGTCCCGGTCCCAAACATCACCGCGACGACCTGGGCAAATCAATCCGAGTTTGCATTTTGCCAGGCAAGCTACTATTCACTGAATGGTTACTTTTCTGGTCAAGTCACCAATTCTTTACCGATGGATAACGCGTCCGCGACGTGGTTCTCTTTCCAAGTCGGGTCGAGTCTTGGGTCTGGTAACCCGAATGTACCAAAGATTGTTCGCACGGGGCTGGATGTTGTCATGAGGAATGTCGCAGCTTCGTTTACCAAGGCCGGGCTAGCTGGTAGTAATGACACGGTGGCTGGGACTATGATGGGAACCGAGGTATATGTCAGCGCGAACTGGCTGTGGATCATCCTTCCCGCGGTACTCACAGTCATGGGTGTGGTGTTTTTCATATTGACCATGATGATCAACCGTGCCCAGAGGCTGGATCTTTGGAAAAGCTCAATCCTGGCTGTCCTGTTTCACGGTCTGGACGATATGGAGAAAAGGGAGGCTGAGATACCGTGCGCAAGGGTTGGTCAGATGGAGGAAGTAGCGGAGCAAATGATGGTGAAGCTGATGCCCCTTGGTGATGAACCCAGGCTGGCTTTGAAGTCCCAAGCAGAGCTGGGAGACTGAGTACGCGCAAAAATCGCCGTTCCGATCAATTGGAATACCCTCTTCTTTTGGTTTGACTTGCTGTCTAAACAACGCCACCCCCCGAGGTCAAAAGATCGTTGATCCCAGCAAGCGTTTAGATGTTGCCCGCTGGAGAATTTATTCGAACAACTCAACCACACATTATTATTCATGGATTTCTTGCTTCCAAGCTATTTTTCTTGGATTTTTGTTTCTTCGTTATGTACTGAATTCAGGATGGCGATACTAATACAATTGTACATGATCCCGATGTATGTCTCAGGTCGAGCTATTAACTGTTGGACCCGGCAAAGTGAAACCCAGGCTCTCTCGTTGATGGTCTTGCACACGGGCATATCTGCGATCGCATAGTTAGCATTAAGAAAGACAGACACATAAGAAGAAAGAAAGAAGACAGCGTACTCCAACATAAGGCGAAACATATAAACATCCATATCATCATTGCGGAGGACCTTCGCAGCCCAATCCTGACCTTCTTCGCCAATTCTCTGAGCGATAACCTGGCCAGCAGGATCTTGCTCAAAAAAGCGAATAATCTCGGGTATCTCGTTGGCATCTTTGTTCAGCGGCACGTAGTGTACCCACGGGATCAGTAGTTCCTCATGCCACTCCCGGAAAAATGTTAGCTTCAGTGGAACGCTTTTGCTACGCATGAATGCGTAGAATCGCCCACTGTAGGCATGCCCGTCCATATCTAATAGATATCGGTAGTTCCATGCCTCGCTATGGTCTTCGCGATCAACCACATCGAAGAATTCCCACTCATCGTCGCAGTCTTCTTCGCAATCGACAATGTCAACAAAGTGGGCGTTGAAGTAGTCAGCGAGCTCGGTTTGATTTGCTTCGCGGGCCTTCCATCCTTCATCGCCTCCGATGCTGCAAGTAGAGTCTTGATTGCGTTCGAGAATCTGCTGTCCCGACTTTCGTTCTAGTGAGGCGATGACCCGCTGTCGCTGTAGGTTGTGCCAGGATCCACCATGACTATGTCCACCTGTAGTGGTTCCTCGCCAGTAAAGCTGTCTTCTTCTTGACTCCCATGAAATATCTGGTTCTGGCTCATAGCCTCCGACCTCTTCATAATACCACGGAGAAGGGATGGGTATGTCCTGAAAAAGAGACGGACGCGACATTGAAAACATGGGAACTAGCTCGTTTGTGAGCTTGAAGGCATTTGGCCACTCGAAAATCCCAAGCCGACGATGCATAGATGGACTGTTGCAGATATCGCTAGATGCGGATTGATTGTAGATGAACCCCAAAGGTTGAATGGCAAAAGCACTAGTATTGTCGGGCGCACTGCCATCGAGGTCCATAGTCGGACTATCGGGAGGGCACGATAATCGTGAGTAGAGCCAAGTTTCTTGTTTTTCGATGTTGAGAAATCTAGTTGTCAGGATTTCTGGTATGGGCTCCGCAGTATCATTGTTGCCTGAGAAAGCATCTAACAACGGGTTGCGGCTCAGGTTAGCCTGCGCTGCACGGCCTTTGAGCACCAATCGGTGCAGGTCTTGATGAGGCACCACGACGCGTGGTTCATCATGAACATTGAATTCGAGATCCATGTCTGGCAACCATTGCGCGAATTTGCCAAATTGCTTCATCGCGGCATCGCGTTGGAAATTTCCCTGGCCATTGCCCAAGTGGATAGCCTCGCCATTGCGTATCGAAATCCCCATCACCACGTTATCGAAACCCAGATCTTCTCTGACACGCGACCGAATTGTATGTGGTGACAGCCCCCAGAACGGGAGCAGTGAGTGGTATACCGCATCATACTCATCGATTAACATCGTATTGCGCTCCTTCGCAAACTCGTACCATTTGTCAAAGTGGGGCGGCGGCGGCATGTTGTACCGTCGACGGTATTCCAACACCGCCTCGTCTAAGGACTTCGATTGACGCGTCAACGTTTGATTGAATGTTTCCCTGGCATTTGACACAAGTGTGATGATGGGATGATCGCATAGTCGTTCATCCGCAATGCGAGTGAAGGATGTCGGCAATAACGGGAAACACCAGATGAAGAAGATGACTGCTACTAGCGAGCCAGCCACGGTCCAAGTTCTCTTGGTTGTGCGATTGTAATAGTTATATGACTTCTCTCGAGCTCCATCAAGCAGCTGGTAATTTGGTGGACTCCAGGGCCCTGCCCGAAAAGTGTCGAGGATAGCCATGATGCCAGCATGTAGGGATTGAAAGCGAGTCATTACCCACGGTCGGATTCGAAGAACAGTATGTACCATGTTGTTGCGCGCAGTCATCCCCGAAACTGCGAAGCGCCTGGAAAGAGGGAAGAGGAAGTTGCGGGCGCGAACTCAATCGCGGGCTTTTTGGAGTGGGCCTCGTGGGGATCGGCATGGGGCTCGGGACCTCAACGTCACGGCGGCTACAGAAAATGGGGCGGGAATGTTGCCAGCGCGGCACACGGATTCGATTTTCAATTTTCCATGGTATTTGGTGTTTGTTTTAGGATCACTCGGTGTATACAACCTGTTTATGGAGTATCCCGTACGGAAGGGACGGTAACTCCCAAGAGCCGCGGGACATGGCCCCGGGCCAAGTGGCCGAATCAGCGGGTTCCGGCATCCACGGCTCTCAACGTTTGGCTTTTTGATGGTTGCTTACTTTTGCTTGTTTACTTTTCACCTTCTACTCCGTAAGAAATGTGAGGCTCACCTCGGGTACTCCGTACTGCGCATGGTCTCTGATGGACTTGATACTTTGAAACGCTCCAACGCCGAGATCGGGCTTTCAAGCGAAACTGGCAAATTTCGTGACTCCACTTCGTTCGCGTCCTAGCTTACTCTGTAGATACAGTCCGCCTATCATTATTTCCGCACTCGAGTGGGACCGACTAATACCTGCCGCTCATGACTCGACCAGCACAATTTGTCACATATCACACGGCAAATTAGATACCCCTTGTAATTCTTCGCGCGCACTACTACGACAACCCTGTCAATTACGGAGTAGTCCGTACAGTAGCTCTTATCTTACCGCAGCAACAAGGGCGGTGACGTCCCCAGTTTTGGGGAGCAAGGTCCACGATTGCACCCGTATTGAAGCACCAGAGCCCTTTACGTATGCAATCAAACTGGAATAAACTTTCGGCGCTGCTGTTCCGTACGATGGACTTGATATGGCAGCCGGGGATTGTGGAGACAGGGCCGGTCCGCTGCCAGAACCACGGTCCCATTCCGGCAACGGGATCAACAGAGGGGTGGGGATTCTCGTGCTAAGGCCATCCCATATCTCGTGAACCAATTGACGTTTGAAACGACCATCATTGGTACCCGCAGTCGGCCTTTGTGTTCCTGGCTATATGCACTAACTAGGGACTCGCATGTTCTACATAAGCACCCACCGACGCCTCACGATATGCTTAGTGCTCCGTATGAAAGATGAAAATACAGATTTATTCTTCTATCCAAAACCTCTCCACATCCTCATCTGGATACTGTATCATCCGAGAAAGGAGCAGGATTATGGAATGATTGCCCTCATCATAACACTCGTCTCGTTGTTTTCACATGGTCTCTTACTTCGTAGCTTGGTTTAAAAGCTAGAAAGGAACTCCGTACTCCGTACTGTAATATCATTTTGGCCCCCTTTTCTTGCTGGTTTAGCGCCCATCGCCTTCACATATTTGTTAAATTATGTGATTTGTTTGTAAACAGAGTTAATGTTTTTTGGTATTTTGTACGGGTCAGACTGGCGAATAAAGAAATGGACAAAATGGCGTTTTCTATCAACACCCGACATCGTGCATGGAAGCCCTAGGATGTCTAGAAATAGTAATGTCCATTTCAGTCACTGTGTTCCGTACTAAAGACCAGTTCGTGATCTTAGGCCCATCAAGATGGAGAGCTAACGCTTTAAAACCCAGACTGCCCCACATACCCAATACCTTTCTGCTTCTTGTGAGCCTCTCAATCTTCCTTTCCTCTGGATCTTTAGCCGCAAATATGTCAGCTACCACTCCATTGGCTCTCACCACAACGTTCTCGCCGCCAGCAGCTTGCACTACCGAGACATGGTGGGTTGAGTATCTGACGGGCTCATACTATTTCACAACTTCAGTCACAGGCCCGCTATCAGGCTGGTTCTTCAGCCAGGGGCCAACAGACTGGAGTAGTTGCTTCCCTTCTGGCTATCAAGCGACGACCGATTTCTACTACTCACCTGGCGTATGCCCGTCCGGCTATTCAATAGCCAGTGCGACGACAATCAGTCTTGGGACTAATACTGAGACTCGGGCAGCCTGCTGTCCATCGTGAGTCCCCGTACTCGCCATGCTTCTAGCCCCGAATTTCGTTAACAACCATTAATTTTTTAGGAGGTACACCGCCCAATCGAATAACAATTTGGTGTGGTATACGGCGAATCGATGTTTTTCGGACAACAAAGATCCGGATCATGTATGGACGTACAGCGATGGTGATTCAGTGACCAGCATAACAACTTCCGGTGGAATAAACGCCAAGGCCGTTTTTATTCGCTGGCAAGAAACCGACTTTCAGACAACCACCACGACAGCCTCAGAAGTTACTAGTACGAGATCGGTCGCAAGAAACACAGCTTCGGTCTCTGGGCCATCGGCCACGGCAACCACTGCCATCTCAACAGACGATACGAACTCCCAACAAGCCGAGCCATCAAGAGCATGGATTGCCGGACCTGTTATTGGAGCAGTCGTTGCATGCGCTCTCATCGCGCTGGTTGCAACATGGTACAATCGACGACGATGGCATCAGAAGAACCCTGTGGCAACCAAATATACGCCGCAAACCGCACATGAGCTTGCATATCAACCTTCTCACTACATGGCAGAGCTTGGCCAAGATCCCAAGGTCTATGAGGTGCCATCGCAGCCGATTTATTCCGGGCCATTCGAGCTTCCCGCGCCAAAACATCGATGAGAGAACTATTGTCCCGCACTTTCGGGGAAAATTGCATTGTTCCAAATACGGCTGAGTCGAATGATAGTTTTGGCATGACGGCTGGCGTTCATAGGGCTTGTGGAGCACTACTTTTGGGGTTGGGCTTTCCATGTAGTGTTCATGTATTTATCAAGCAACCCAGTTAAGTAATAAAGTTTCTAGAAATGATATCATTTCTTCCACTTGGCTTCACCTCGATATTCTTTGCTTTGTAAATTTGTAGGATAGATTTTAGTTTGAAAAAATGGTTGCCGCTGGTATCAAGATTATCGATAAGATTCGTTGCGTCGCTCGCAACGTGCAGTCTTCGGGCCCGGTTCCCGAACCCCTCACGACGCGAAGTGAGACCGCCGACTTGATGCTCAAATGCTGCGGAGAAGTGAGAGGAAGGAACTTCACCACTGAATATGCACTCTTTGAATATTTCCGTGATGCTGTGCCGAATCCCCACACTGCGCTTGAGGAGACCCTTCTTGACCAACATGTTATGAATGTGAATAATGCACATCGGTTCGGGAACAGTGTCCCAAATGAGCATCGCAGCACCATATGACAGCTCAAGTGCTTCTGATAAACCAGCACCACACAGAAACGGGGAATACTCCCATAGTCCATTGCTGTTAGTTTCAGAGAACCGCGACGGGGGGGACTCCCACCAAGCCGTCTTTGTACAGGCTTTCCCCAAGCCACTTGGAGAAGTCATCGTGCAGGTGAGCCACGAGATCCGTGAAAGAGGTGTTGCGCTTGGGATCACCATGCAGAATTGCATCCATGTCAAACAGTTGTTTCAAAACCTGGATCGAGTGATGAATACCGATCGTCTTCCTTTTATGCTCTCGGTCCATGAAGATATCAACATCGCGTCAGGGCCTGAAGTCCGACGCAGGAGAGGTTACCACATGGCCGATGAGGGTGCCTACCGACCAACCACGAGACACAGCCAGAGAGTCTACCATGCATTGTGACTGGAAGACATGGTGGGGCAAGATTTTCGCCCGGATGTCCGTTCCAGCCTTTTGCATGGCCAGATGTGTGATATTCCCAGCAAATTCGTTTATGCCGAATAAGCGTCGGTGCTTGCCCCACGGTCCGTCCCGCGACCAGTTTACCTGCTCGAGCGGAATTTTCTGTTTTTGTTCTGTCCGGTGTTGGACCACAACTGAGGAGTAAACGTTGACCATGTCGTACAGCCAGTTAATGGTGTATGTCCGGCGCCACTTCAGGCGCTCCTGTCGGCTGGCCTCTGTAAGATTCAAGTTTGGATCCCAAGCTCGAATCCTTTTCTGCATGGCTTTTGTGGGGTTTCCAGTGCGGGTTTTCTGATAGTCGGTGACGAAATCGAGAAGATCTTGGTACCCATGCAAAAAGAGCTCCTCTCTCACATCCATGTCAAACTTATGTGACACTTCATGCGTTCCACTAGTATGTTCTCGTGTACCTTCAATGTGAATGCTTACTCGTGTCTTGTCGGGGTTTCCAAGTGTAAGAGTCTGCACAATGGTCTCGAAAGAGTCACGATCAGGGAAATCGACAAAGATCTGTGATTGGGTATCCTTGATCATACCGATAGCGACATTGGACATGCTAGCTGCTACAGCGCTGTTCAGGCCGTGATAAGCCACTTGGCGCCAAACACCTTAGAGGTGATGACGCATCTCCATCATTTGGTGAAGCAGCGAGTAGACAGCCATCAAATAGTCGGTAGGAGTGCCGCTTTCGTCCTCGATAATCCGATAGCTCTCTAACGGCAGCTTTTTCAAATTGGAAGCATCGGCGCTATCAGCTGCCGTGCTCTCGCTCTTTGGATGTTTGCCTTTCTTGCCATGTTTCGTCTTTTTGTGTGGCTTTCGCTTCGGTCTCTTTGTTGGGGTATCAAAGCTGGCTTGTGCAGCAACATCAGTCACCCCATCGTCACTGCCGTTGGCGGTCATGCCTTCTTGGACCTCAGCCTTTGTATTGTTGTCCAGGTTTAACGTCGAAGAACATGTATGTAAAGATGATTTCCTCGTCGTTTCCGTCGGGCACATCATTGCGGGCACTCTTCTCTGCTACCCAGAGCTTCCCTCCCAGGGCATGGAACGCGATAGTGAGGCCATCGATCCAGTGCTTGTGGGATTCGTTGCTTTTTTGGATTTCTGATTCTTGAGCCGATGTGGCGACCTTCAAGAAGATGTCATGTGTTTTCTTTCTGGCATCAATGATCGATCCAAAAAGCCGAAAGATCGTTGTCGGAATCGGGTGGAGATGTTTGGCTATCAGAGCCGATAGGGACTGGAGTGTGGTCAAAGACACCACTCCAGTGGAGTTGATGGCTGTAGCAGCCTCTGATGGGTGTTGCTGAGTGATCTCAGCTGAGGTTTGGAGGATCCAATAAACAAGGCGACTCTGGTCGCGCTTGTAGGTCAGGTATGTGTTACGGTCAGCCATCGGATGGTTTCAAACGCTTGGGCTTAGGTAAATGTTGACTTGTGATGAAAGGAGAAATGAAAATAATGAGAGTAAAGTGAAGTGGATACGGTACCCGAGAGTGTCAGTGGAGTTTATGCCAGCTCCATATCACTCGCCCCCTTCCCGTATAGGGTTGATTTGTGCCTTATCCCCACACAATTTTGTATTCGAAGGGCCGATATGCTAACATGGGGCCTGGACAACTTTAAATCACGATCAAAGTACCGCGAACCTGTTAGGAGCTCAACTCAGGCGCGCTAACCACTGGACCAAAAGGTACACACAACCTTGGAATAAAGGCGCGTATCATTTCCTCACAGCTATATATAAAAACACCACCTGGGTAACTCAACCAATGCCACAACGCAGTTGTAACAGAGCCCGATGCAAAGTGACTGACTTCCAAGATTCTCTTTCCAAAGTTGGGCGGTGGTCATTTCTAGATTTCATAACCAACCTTGGGAGAGGAATCGGTGTTTTGAATGGTTACTTTCCAAGGTTTGTCTGTTTGTTTCGCTGTGCAATGAGGGACCTTGGCCCCTGGAGGCCGGGAGAGGTCGCACCCTGATGGGGATAATCACCTTTTTCCACGGTCGCCAGTGCCCGATTCCCTTAATCCAAAGCTTCTGGGTGTGAACTTCGTAGTGAAGGAAAAGAACAGGTAACGCACAAAAAAAGAAAAAAAGAAATTGTAGAGCAACATGGGGATCGAACCCATAATCTCTTGAGCCGAAATCAAGCGCCTTACCATTAGGCCAGCTGCCCACGTTGAAGGAAAATAAACCATCTCAAGTTACATTACTTTGACAGTCTAGCTGTGTAGTTGTTCTTCACTGTTTTCATTTCGACCCAGTGGCTCCAGACGGTTGGTTATTCTCCCCCCCTTTGCCCTCTACAAATACAACTTTGGGACCTACGTCACCGCGCATTACTCCAGGCCAATCAAAACTTCAGATCGCGCGCAGACAACGGCGCCGAGAACTGTGTTTCCTTTTGACGAGTCTTCGCAATCGCGAAGTTCTGCTATGCCCTCTAGCCGAGTCGGTCGCAACACCGACACGCTTTATTTGCCGAAAGTGATCGGAAATCACCACGCTTTAAGATACACCTGCCCAGGTGGGCATCATTCACTAAGAACGAGGCGCATGCAGCATGCAGGAATTGGACGTAAGACCCACCTTGAATACAGACCGGTACACCTGCTAGTTATGATCAGGGTCCAGTAATCAATCACCTGGGCATTCCGTGTCTTCCGGCCTATCTATGATGGCAAATCTGACATGTACATGGAAGTTCTCTATACCTATCGCATATTGTTGCTCTGACTATAAACGCCTATCTCAATGGTACAAATCGGATTTTATTTTTTGCCTATTCAAACCCATATATTTTTCTCACGACCACAATTCTCTCTGATTTTTTCCTGTCTTGCGCTCATGCAACAACAAGCATCATGAACGTCCCTCTTTCAAGTGCCGTCGAATACCTTTACGAAGAATCAGGCATTCTTTTGAAAATGGCAGTATTCGTACTGTTTATCTATGCTCTTCTTCCAAAGCCTACCTACAAAACAAATGTCAAGGTTCCCACAATCAAGTTTGTGAGCCCTTGGCTTCCAGAAATCTTCAGTCGTCTGCTTTTCAATTCCTACGCGCCATCCGTAATCTACGGTGGATATGCTAAGGTCTGAGTTTAACATGTGCCACAAGTTTGTCAAAGGGTGCAACTGACATCCAGGTAGTACAAAGCGTCTGGTTATAAGATTTTAAAGCCTGATGGAGACCTTGTTGTTCTCCCAACTAAGTATGTCGAAGAACTTCGGCAATTGCCGGCATCAACCTTGAATGCCCTGGAGGCAACATTTTCGGTTAGTTTTGGGTGATCACCTTGTCAAATTTGTCTGAATACTGATATATTGAGCGATCAGGATCATGTTGGCGAATACACGACTATTCTGACAGACAGCCACCTGCACACCGAGACGATACAAAAGCGATTGACTCCGGCAATCGGTGAGAAAACTTTCCTGTGTTCTTTTCGAATTAATTATATTTTCTTGTCTGATCTTATTTCGACGTGCTGACTTGTTATCTAGGGAGACTCATCCCGAGAATTACCTCCGAGTTGGAATATGCGTTCCAAGTCGAACTGCCGAGTTGTGAGGGTGAGTCGGCACCTCATAATAGATCGAGAGTCGATGAGAGAGCTGCAATCCTTTCAACCTTGATTTCCTATATATACTTAAGTTAGACGCTAAACTCGTGGTTTGCAGATCGCTTTGTTGCAATCAATTCATACGAAGTATTCCTTCGTCTCGTTGCTCGGGTGGGTGCTCGCATATTCATCGGCGATGAGCTGTGTCGCGAGGAAAAATGGATTGAAGCTTCAATCGAGTACACCAAGAACATATTCTTAACCATTGCCTTGATGCGCCCTGTGCCTGGCTTTCTCCATCCCATAGTCGGACGGATGCTTCCCAGCAGTCGACGCCTCGACAAGCAACTGTCATACATTCAAAGCGAACTTCTCGGTCCTCTGATTGCCAAGCGCCGAAATATGGAGGCAACCTCCGACCCTCATTATAAAAAACCTGATGATTTTCTTCAGTGGATGATGGACCTGGCAAAGACGGAGACAGAGTCACAACCTTCCAATCTGGCTCATCGGCTGCTTGGCCTGACAAGTATGGCCGTCGTCCATACCAGCGCAATGAGTATGACCCATATCTTGTACGACCTTCTAGTGATGCCGCAATGGAAAAAGCCGTTACTCGACGAGGTTTTGACCCAACTTCCCGAATGGGGAAGCATTTCCCAAGCCAACCTCAACAATCTCAAGATTATGGACAGCTTCTTGAAAGAATCACAGAGGTTCAACCCTCCTGGTGAACGTGAGTGGTTGGCGGTCGCAGTATGGAATAATGAAGACCAACTAACAGATTTTCAACTTCAGTCTCCTTCCACCGCGTCGTGAAACAGGATCTGACTTTATCTGATGGACTGTTTCTTCCCAAAGGGACTCATATATGTATGGCGTCGGGTCCCATTTCGCGTGATCCCGACGTGATTGAAAACCCGGCAGCTTTTGATGCATTCCGCTATACGAAGCAAAATGCCCAAACCTCAGGGTTTGTGAGCACGGGTTCTCAGCACATGCATTTTGGCCTAGGTCGATATGCTTGCCCCGGGAGATTTTTTGCATCCTTCGTAATGAAGTTGGTACTCAGTCGGTTTTTGATGGATTATGAGTTCAAATTTGCCCCCGATCAAACAAAACGACCGGATAACTTGCTGATTGGGGATAAAATTGTCCCAAATGTATCGACGGCAATATTCATCAAGAGAAGGGCTTCTTCGATCTAGAGTTGATTCCCACGAGCTCGGACATGATAACACAAGTCGTGGGTCACAATGATAATATTCTATATCAAATTACTTCGTCTTTCTAGGATTATACAATTCAATTTCTTCCGTTGCTTTCATTCTCGCCTATATTTTCTTTCTATCACACCGATGCACATCGGGGCTTTTATGGCTACCCAATTTTCAGGTTCCCCACAGGTAAAGAACCAGCGTAAAGTCCTCCCTTCCTCCCTCACCTCTCACCTCTCACCTCTCACCTCTCTCCTCTCTCTCTTCTTGCTTCTCTTTCCTTCCCCTTTTTACTCTCTTATCTCTCTTCTTTCTCTCCAGGGCTCCTTAGCTCCAGCTATACATCTGATCGTGTACATTCATGCCCTGTATTACTTGCTAGCGATCCTTTGTTCCTTACAACACGTCTAAATTCGGTGCCTAACCCACCCAAAGCTTACACCAAAGCTCTCTTTACCATTAGAAAAGCCATGCTTATATTGGTTTCTAGATTCAACAAGCTTTGTATGCCCATTATTTCCTCAAATCAAGGGTAGGAGACGATAAGATATCAAGAAGAGAGCAGATACATTTGGTATTATAGTATATCGTGAGACAAACAGAGGAAGCAGAACTAGAGAGCTCTCTTGATCTACGTCAGCTATTCACCTGCAGGGAGCCTGGCAGACCAGACAGCCAAGGCTCCGACATAAGGTCTTCCAAGGTTCTATTGGATATCCAAGAGCTGAAGATACTTAAGAAAAGAAGAGAAAGATAGAGAGAGAGTATCGCGAGAGAGCACCGCAAAAATGTACGATTTGTAGAATTGTGAAGAGACAAGGAGAAGAAGAAGAGGGAGGGAGAGAAGCTCCCGCCATCTGCGCCATCTATACCTGTGGGGATCCTGACAAACCAGGCAAACAACAAACAGAGAGAGAGAGAGGGGGGGGTTCTTGACACTGGATAGGGCTCGGTGCTCTGACCTTCCAATGGCCCGATTTTCACCCTCAGTAGGGTCTCATTTCTTGATATCAAGCTTTTCCTTCCTACCCCAGAGTTCCAGCCACTCTTTGACGGGGGTATAGGATTCAGCTAGCTCTGCAGTGCATACTCCGCGTACGTAGTCGCCTCTGATTACCTTGAGAGCGTTGCGAACATTCTGGGGAGACGGGTTTTTTAGGGAAGCAGATACCCAATGCCCATCAGGTGCATCCAATGCCAGCACAATGGGATAAGTCATCTCACGATTGTACAGATCCTCAGCAACTGCCCCCTTCATCTTGGCATACTCCGAAGAGAAAACGTTCTTGCAGTCATTTTGCAACTGCGAGTGCCAGCTGTACACCGGTCAAAACTTTATCTCTCAAAACAGATGTTCCAAGTTGGTAGTACCACTTACGCAACCATGGTAAATGTCTCGTCCATAGAGTCATCACCAAGCACAGTGTGCCCAAGTAGTCGAAATAGAGCACCCGTTTTCAAGGAGGCCATTTGTCTATATGCCGCGGCCCTGTCAGAGGCTGAGATAGGAAAGCCCCCAAGTCCATCCCTGCGCCAGACGAGAGACAGGTCTTGACCCTCGAGGATATCCTCAAGATCCTGTGTCAGCCACACTGCCAATTTTGGAAAGTCTTTGGTGGTTTTTGCAATTATTTGCGTGACTCTATAATACGCGCGATTTGCAGTCTCTGATGGGCCATATATGGTGTGAGCAGCGGGGCGTCCTTTGCGATAGTAACTTCCGTCGGAGATCTTCAGACCAATCAAATCAGTATGACTTGCGCTCATAGCATATAGAGTACCTAGCAAATGGCTCTCACGTCGTCAACCAGCATCAAGCAAAGGTGAATTGTGTCCATAATCTCTAACACCATCAGGTACTTAGGATAGTCGTCGTATCGAAGCTTTGGGGACAGCTTGTTCACAAAGCGGGCCCAGTGATGCTTTCCATAGATATTGCGAAGATACTCGTAAGGGCATTCGAACTCAGTCAGCTGCTGGGGGTTCATTTGTCCGATCAGTTGGGACTTCATATACCACCACCGAGGAACATGAACACGGTCAACAAGGATATAAACAAAACCGATGAGAGTAGCCATGCAAAATATCGAGCCAAAGTTTTGCAATGCCATATCTAACATAGTTCCAAAAGTTCTCATGGTATACTGAGGTATACTCTGGACCTGCAAGTTGAAGAGAGGCAGTGTGTGAGATGCGCGAAAAATCGGACAAGAAAAAAGAATCAATCAATTGCAGAATTTATTGGAAGCCGTAGAATTCCTTCTGACACATTGTTATATCCAACCAGCTCTGCAAAATCAAATGGTGTGTGACCCTTATTTTGTTTGTTTGTTGTTAAAAAAAGAAAAGAAATTCGGTGTCTCCGTTCAATACTCCCGAATCAAGCCTATGCATGCTAGCCTCCCTTCCAAGGTTACTGGGGGTCAGCTCCTCCGAATTTATTGATAATACAATTCATTTTTGATTGTCTCTCCGCTGTGTAACTTGCTCATTGACTCTTTGGATCCTAAGTTTTGTTCTCGGAAAGGACTGAAGAAGATAAGCAACCGAGCATTCTGTCCAATAACAAAACAAGAATCTTGGGGCTGGTAAGCGAGACTCGTATCCCTTCTACCCAGATACAATTGTTCAGCTGGAAATACAAAAGAATGATGGTTTTGAAACCACGACAGTGCATCTGTCGTTGGGTAATTGCCAAGCGAACCAGCGTGCCTGGGTGGATATAGCTCACTGCATATGTGACTGCTTTGTTCGAGGGTCATAGCCTCAATGCAGCGAGCTTGCTGTGGGCCATCAATTCCCTGTTTATTCCATTGATTACTTAGGACCATATGGTATATTCATACGAATACTATACTGTGATCAAGCTGCATTAAAACCCGGCCTTGTAGGTATGGGCATAGGAAGTACCTATCATTATATTCTCAACCCATAAATAGGCTTACATCTGAGCGGTCGGCTTAGCGAATTTTGATACAAAATTAGCATTTATCATATCATTATACTTTCTTTCGCTTTAAGAAAACCAGAATGGATGGGTTCGATGTATCGCAAGCTCCCAAGGAGTATCAAGATCTCAAACCAATTGCAGACCTTTTTGTCCTCGGCATGGGCATAGGGTGGGTCATCAACTACATTGGCATGGTTTATATATCGTTCAAGGAGCGTACCTATGGAATGTCCATCATGCCCCTCTGTTGCAACATTGCGTGGGAAGCCGTTTACTGCCTTGTCTATCCTTCGAAAAGTGGGTTGGAGTTGGGCGTTTTTGCAGTCGGCCTATTGATCAATTTCATGATCATCTATACGGCTGTGACATACTCACCTCGAGAGTGGAGTCATGCGCCATTGGTTGAGCAAAACATCCTTTGGATATTCTTTGTGGGTATCACAGGATTCACTACCGGACATCTAGCTCTGGCAGCTCAACTTGGGCCTGCATTAGCCTATTCCTGGGGCGCGGTTGTGTGTCAACTCTTACTCAGTGTTGGTGGCCTCTGTCAGCTCATTTGTCGAGGTAGCACCCGTGGGGCTTCCTATACTCTATGGTACGTCATCTTCAGTATTCGCTCCCATTGATATTCACTCCAAGTTTTTGAGCGAGGTATATTGACAAGAGCAAGGCTTTCTCGTTTCCTGGGCTCATGCTGCACGGTGGGATTTGCGGCCCTGCGTTGGAAGTACTGGCCAGAATCTTTTGAGTGGCTCAATAGCCCTCTTGTCCTGTGGAGTCTGGCTGTTTTTCTGACGACAGATGCGTCATACGGAGTATGCTATTGGTACGTCAGTCGGCATGAAGCAAGTCTTACAATGCTGCGGAAGAAAAAAAAATTTTGAAGCGAATATGGGTTTCCGATGAATGTTTGTTGGTCTTGTCTGCTGTATGTCCTTTCTTCAAGGTCGTCACCTTGTCTTTGCCCCTTCCTGGGTGTGCCAAAATACACTACTCCGTAAATGCATGAAAATTGTTTATGAAAGATCGAAAACCCTTCCCTGCACTCGGTTCGGGTTTTCAGAAAAATGCGGACAAACAATAGAGGACAAGGGTTCCAAGGTTGCATATCTGTTTTGGGAGATGGCACGGGGTGGGGTGCCTGACAGCCCCAGGGGTCTTTTCTAAAAACATATTTCCAATACCTCTACTATGTGCTGGTCCTACATTAGTCTAGTTCGGTGATTTATCATGTTGGCAACCTGACATAAAAAAAAAAAACAGAGCAAGATTGCGAAGATTAAAAAAAAATACTCTTCAAAAAAGGAAAGAAAGACAATGGAACATTATGAACAACAAACGAAGTAAAATACTGGAATGCCTGGGTACATACTTTACATTGTAACGATACTTTCATTACCGTCAGGTCATGTATTGTTTTGGAAATCTCACAGTCCTCATCTTACTTCAGTCATTCTGAGGATGTCCATCACTTAAATAAACTTTCTATTCAATTCACATGGCCCCAGAGATTCCTACCCTCAAGCTAACTACACATCAATCAATCCGGCAATTGACGATTTCAAACCATCTCGATACATTGTACGAGATGAGCGAGTCGCACTTCCGAGTGATTATTATCGGCGGATCAATCGGCGGTTTAACACTGGCACACTGTTTGCATCGAGCTGGTATTGATCATGTTGTTCTCGAAAAGTCGAGGGACGCTGCCCCCCCAGGTTGGAGCTTCAATTGGAATTCTACCAAACGGAGCCCGCGTGTTAGATCAACTTCAACTTTATGACGCCGTTGAGAGTCTTACTGAACCCCTCAGCACAGCAACCATTGGCTATGCTGATGGATTTAGCTTTAGCAGCTCTTATCCCAAGATTATCAATGAAAGGTGCGGAGTCTTTAATTCTTGCCCCCGAAACGGCTAGGTCTAACGGTTCTCTCGATACGACACAGATTTGGCTTCCCTATCGCATTCCTCGACCGACAAAAGTTACTGGAGATCTTGTATCTCAGGTACCCACACCACGAGAAAATTCGTCTCGGGGAAAAAGTTACTAGTATTGAGAATCTCGACAATATTACAACAGTCACGACTGAAGATGGCTCCAGCTATCAAGGCAACTTGGTCATTGGTGCAGATGGTGTCCACAGCATGGTTCGTCAAGAAATCTGGAGATTCAGCGAGGAATCCAACCCAAGCTCAAGAACAGTACAGGAGAGATCTGGTATGCTGACTTGAAAGATTCTCTGTGTCTCCTGTAAAGCTAATTTGGTTCAGATCTCACAGCGGAATTTCGATGCATCTTTGGCATCTCATCTCCCATAAAGGGGTTGAATGCTGGGGAACAAGTGAATTCGATTCTCAATGGTGTCACTATCGTCACGATCCACGGCAAGAATGGGCGCTTGTATTGGTTTGTCATTCAGAAGTTGGACCAAAAGTACACATACCCGCATTTCCCCCGCTACACCAAAGATGACACCCGCGTCGCAGCGGAGCAATTGAAGCATTTACGATTTCATAAACATCTCACCTTCGGACAATTATGGGGGAATCGGGAGACCGCTTCGATGACCACTCTGGAGGAAAACACTTTCAAGACCTGGCACCATGGTCGCTTGGCACTGTTGGGTGACAGTGTTCACAAAATGACACCTAACATTGGCCAGGGTGCTAATATGGCCATTGAGGATGCAGCGGCATTAACGAATCTACTGCGAGATTTGCTTGCATGGGGAGGTACATCACTTCCGACCGATACGCAAATCGACACACTTTTGCACCAGTACCGTGCCATCCGGCATGGAAGGGTTTACTCCATTTATCGTAGCTCACGCTTCTTGGTTCGGTTTCAAGCTCGAGACGGTTTGATTAATTCGTTATTAAGCCGATACTACGCACCTCATGCTGGGGATCTTCCGGCTGAAATGGCCTCCAAAACCATTGCAGATGGTGTGATGTTGAACTTCCTACCTCCACCCAAACGCAGTGGGGCTGGCTGGGAGAAATACCGGAAGAAAGAACGCCTTTGGAGCTGGAATATTCGCATTGCAGTATGGATGATTCTCCCACTCATTGCTTATACATGCATTGGGAAGAGTTTTTGGGGATTTTTTGGGCTTTTCAATTCCGGTCCGTTCCTCAGTTCGAACCTATGATACTGTTGAAATTATTCTTATCTCATTTTCATTATATCGTTTCCGCTGATCACAAAATCTGGCTTTGTGACATTGATCTTTCGGTGTTGTGTATTTGATATTGTATACACTCATTTTATATATCAATGTTCAGGACATATCACAATGATGAATATTTTACAGGTGAATGACCCTTTCTCTATTTTATGTGATCATGTTACATGTAATGCAGAGAGCCGAGAAGCCTCGAGTACCTAGGAAGACCGTTTGTAAATTTACGGGGTTTGGTCAGGTACCGATACGCCCGGGGCCCCTGGGCGTTTGTATTTAGAACATGAAAAATACGAAACGTCACTTCGCTTCACTCCAGTCCTCGTTGATTCATCAGCGACCTCTGAGCGTTCAAGCGTTTCACAATTCATCTCTCTCTATTTTTCTCTATGTATTACAACCCTGGTATGAAATACCTTATCACAAGGCAAAGCACAAATATTTAAACATCTTTCTTGTTGAATCTCCTAAGTATTGTCGATATCTTCTTTCCCACCTGGGCACCTTGGTATTCTCACCTTTTAAATTCGATACACAATGTCTCGAGGAATAACGGCAGTCTTATTCTTTCTTTCTATGCTTGCAGCATACACCAAGTACTACCAGTCTTTCCAAAATGGCTTTCTTGACCTCTTGTCAGATATGAAAAACTCGAAGTCTCTACCTGGGCTCCCTGGGCAGCTGTGTTTCATGTATACCGGAATCAATCCATTAGATCGTTTTCTTACAGCATGCAATGTCTTCTTTTGGCCAATATTCCAAGCGAGGGTCCCCGAACTGCCGCTTTACGGGATAGCATTTTCGAGTGCAATGCTGCCAATGTGGCTGATATTTGTGGTCGAGACCCATCGAGCGGAGCATGCATTCACTGCACTGGTGAAGTAGGTTGACTGTCGGTGTCTCCGGAGAGCTGAGATGAGCTGACTCAATGATTTTCAATAGACTTGCCTTAGTGGCTGGCCCATTAATTCAATGTCTTGGTCCCGGACTAGTGATTCCCACGATGTTGGCCGGAATGCATATGCAGCCTCATAGAAGCCTGCCTTCATCCGAGCCTCAGCTACGCTCGTTCCCCTTGGCGATGTTTCTTGGCTATGTCCTCCCGCTGATGTTTGCCGCAATCCCGGCCCCAAGTCACATATCATATCGATCTAAGCAGCAGCTCATCGCTCTATGGCAGGGGTGGCCCTTATACACTACATTTATTATGTGGATTTCTCGCATCGTGAGCCACGCAGGCCATTTTCAATATCGAAAGCTGCAGTCAGCATACATCTTTGCGCTAGCATGCTCGACTACAGGACACTTTTGGTGTTTATGGCTTAGCTGGTCGGTAAACATATCTCACCATGTGTATCTTCCACCAAGCCCGTGGGGAAATCAGCAGGTGGCGACACTCGAAGGGGGTGTTTTGCGATTCCTGCAATGGGACTATACCTGGTCAGCATTAGCAATGCTGATCTGGACAAATTCCAGGTTTCTCCGCAGGGTTCGTCCACAAAGCCGCCAGTCTACTATTGTTTGGGTAATTCTGCTCGTGATCGGTGTTATTTTGATAGGGCCGTGTAGTGTTGCTTTGTTGCTTTTTTGGAAAGCGTCGAGCTTGAGTGTTGAGAGACAATGTTGAATGCTCTTCCATGTCTTTACAATGCGTACGTAGTGCTCCACTCCGTGGCCACTTGGTCATCCGGATCCATTTCCTTCATGGATAGATAAATCTTTGATGATCTTGAAAGTCTCCTTCAATCCTCGTAATAGGCTAGTTGGTCTTTTAGTTTTCTGTTAAAACAGGAACCTTGGGTATGGTATGCATCCTTATGGCCTCAACAAGGGTTTCATAGAGACGATGTCATATCGTTTTGTATCACGTACGACTGTACTGTCTTCAAACCGTCATATATATTGTTCTGTATCCGTCTTTATGTTTTTATGTAATATATACCAAGGGGGTATTGAAATTTCTTTGCTTTGTATTCTGCATATATGCTTGGCGCATGCAAGGCAATCCATCTTATCTGCGTCGACAGAGATGCACTGTCATGCAGATTATGCGTTCCGGTAGATGCGCTCTTACCTGTTTGGAGATCCGGAAATGATACAGATCCGGGTAGATCCGCTTTCGCTTTGAACCTTGGAAATCTCTTGGAATTAATTTACGAGGGTGTGGGCCTATTATTGCAGCCCTGTAAAGTTTCGGCGCGACCCCGCTGGGGTGTATCGGCGGGATATGCGGAGAATATTGGAATTTGGCGTGGCATTCTACGCTGTCATCTAAATTTCATGGTAGTGAATTCTATCGCATCACTCAGTTATGTCACCTTGCAGCGATACCGAGTACAGTATGATTTCTCAATGAACAATTCAGCCTTCCTGCACAAACATTGGAAATATCTCAGCTTTGCGGTACAGAGCCTTGGAAGTGTCCATTCGTAAGCCAAATAGATGATAACATGCTCAATCCAGATTCTTGACCCATCGCTTTCTTTCTTTTTCGGCGCAGACGCATTGTGACTGCTCTGAAGAATCTTTTCGATTCAACAGCCATGGCTTCTTTCATAACAGCGAAAATCTTCAACTTCATTTCTCGGTATTTTCCCCTCGGTGAATTCCTGAGCAGCTTTAGACCGTTGCCTGCAGACCGGAATAGAACACTGAATTTCAAAAGCTTCCAGGGGAGCTTTGTGAAGCAGAGCCTTGTGTCACGCAGAGCTGATTTGCCGGAGGGGCTACACTGCGAACCCAGCCGTGTTGTGGAGCCATATGACAAGGTTTGATATCTTATCCTTTCGAAACCGAGCCGCTCGCTTCGAGTTTCTGACATTTCCCTCTTCCCTCACGCAGATTGTCCTCAGACCAGTGGATTATCTACTATCTATTCCAGGCAAAGACATCAGGGGTAAATTGATAGATGCGTTCAACGAATGGCTCCAGGTACCGCCGGAGAAGCTAGCCATTATCAAGGGTATAATTGACATGCTTCACACGGCATCTCTACTGTTTGTCTGAGTCTATCTATTCTGCAAACTCTACTGATTCTCCGCGCAGCGTTGATGATATCCAAGATGCGTCGAGGCTCCGTCGAGGCCATCCTGTTGCCCATGAAATTTTCGGTGTCGCCCAAACCATCAATTCCGCGAACTACGCATATTTCCTCCAGCAAGAGAGACTGAGAGAATTGAATGACCCACGCGCATTCCACATTTTTACCCAGGCTCTACTTGATCTTCATCGGGGTCAAGGGATGGACCTTTACTGGCGCGATTCCATCGTCTGTCCTACTGAAGAGGAATACCATCGAATGGTCATTTATAAAACGGGAGGATTGTTTCGACTGGCATTGGAATTAATGCAGACACAAAGCATGGTCACGACGTATGCACTCCAAGATTCATACTTGCCCCGTCAATGGGAGGCTGACTTGTCCCAGGGACCTTTCCAAACTTATAGATTTATTGGGCTTGATTTTCCAGATTCGTGATGATTATATGAATCTCCAGAGTGGAGAGTATGCCGAGAAAAAAGGATCCATGGAGGATTTGACAGAGGGCAAGTTCTCATACCCCGTCATCCACAGCATTAACGCGGTGCCTGAGAACACGATACTCGTTGATATTCTCAAACAACGCAGTGAGGACAATGAGATCAAAATGCGAGCTGTGCAGTACATGGAGTCAACGGGAAGCTACGCATATTGCAGGGAAGTATTGAGCCGTTTGAACAAGCAAGCGCGTAGTCATGTTGAAGATCTCGAGGCTTCCCTAGGTCCTAATCATGGGGTTCATTTCATTCTCGATCTCCTTCATGTTGATGTTTCAAATCGGAAAACCTACAAGTAACAGATATCGATAAAGCCGAGTTAACAGTTTGGGTCCATCATTCTAAATTGGCTTGCTTCGCTAAGAAAAGGTTATCTGGTAGGTGTATTGCAACATGCATTACCAGTATAACAAGATGATGAATACGCTGTGTTCTAAATCTGAATTTTACTTCGTCCAGCGTGAATATCACCATAAAACGTTTAATTCAATCAACTAGCATTTATGGATAGCGATAAGGTTAGAGGTTAGGACATCCTTTATTGAGGAAAATTCAGGGCCCAATACGAAGTAACGGGCTGTGAGTTGGGCTGAAAGGTTAAGCCCATAGCCACGGATTGAACCCAGGGACTAAGTTCTCGGCCCAATTTGGCTTAGCCATGGATGGCGGATGTCTACCCAATATGATCAGCCAATGACGAGTAGTTGGTTTAGCCCACGAATCACCTATGATTGTACCACGGGTGGAAGCCGAAACGTAAATAATCTCAATTGAAAATCGCGCATTGATCAACGCATCAGACTCCATCGCAACACGCGCAATATCCTCATACTTGGAGAGTTTCATCCGCTTCATCTCAATTACATCAAGAGAACTGAATTTTCGTTGATGAAAATGTCGAGTAAGTCGCTCAGCTCAGGGGTTTTTCGAACCGTACTGAGATTCAAAGACACTACTGCGGAGTCTTCCCCAAACGCAGAGCCCATGAGATCGACACCTATCACGGGGCAGGCTCACACATCTCGCCAATTATCTGGTACAGTCGAGCCAGATGACTTGGCATCACTCACAGCGGCTTTCCAAAGCTCGGCCATCCAGGAAAAGGCGGCCATTCAACTTGTCGACACATGTGAAGGGTTGGATGAATTGATCAAAAACTTAGTGGACCTGCCAAGTAGCCCTCCTTCCTTGTATATTGACCTCGAGGGCATCAACCTCTCCCGACATGGGACAATCTCGATTCTCCAAATATATGTCCTACCAACTAAATCAACGTATCTGATTGACGTCTACATGCTGGGAGGCCAGGCATTCTCCCACGCCGCAGCTGATGGGACGACGCTTCGAAAAATATTCGAATCTTCTCTTATTCCGAAGGTCTTTTTCGACGTTAGAAACGATTCGGATGCTCTTTACAGCCATTTCAGCATCGCACTATCTGGTGTGCAAGATCTTCAATTGATGGAGCTTGCAGCGCGCAGATCTTCTAAAAGACTCGTGCGTGGACTAGGTAAATGCATTGAGTATGATATGCCAATGAGCGACAGCCAGAAGGCATCTTGGAAAGCTACCAAGCAAACTGGGCTGAAATTGTTCGCGCCTGAATTTGGAGGTTCTTACGAAGTTTTTAATGTTCGCCCAATGTCGGATGAAATTCGGCAATATTGTGCACAGGATGTGCAATTTTTGCCCATGCTATGGCAAAGATACAATCGCGAGATGACACCAACATGGAGTGCAAAGGTACAATTGGAGGTGGAAAACCGTGTGCGGCTTTCCCAATCCGCGACATTCAACGGAAAAGGCAGACATATGGCCTTGGGTCCTGCAGGCTGGTCTTAAAGTTACCAGGTCAGCGCTAAGTAAGAAGCTCCGGTATACTGATGTCGAATTTTTACGAGATTGGATGGTGTGAGTTGGAGTACAATCGTGTGGGTATCCGTCAAACGTCAATCCAAATTGCTAGATCGCGGATGACCTTGAACCGGAAAGGCTTTCGAAAATTTTGCTTAATACTTTGAGAAACTAGTGATATTGTGGCTGTCAATTTCTAATTCTTTAACTTCTTATATCTTTGTATCGTTGTACTTGTCCCATCGCTTCCCTGACGTAGTCACTATCCACGGATATCTACGGAGTACTGATGAGGTGACTTGGAGATCCTGCTGCAATATTTCCAACTGATATCCTCCCGTCAAAGAATATCATTCTTTGATTATAATACATTTAGCAGCAGGCGTAGATGCAGTACATTTGTTGTGGATTGATTCCATGGTTCCGGCCACCACTGTGGGGGAGGAAGAGAGAGAGCGAAAGGGAGAAGGAGATAGCAGAGAGCATCCATGGATAGAGAAGAAGAAGAGCAAAATATCACATGATTTCCACCATGTTTTCCAATACTACGAGATCCCCAAAGCTTAACTGCTGCTGAGCCTGCCCCACAAGTTGCCGATGTCAGAGTCCGTTGACCTCGGTCACTTCGGTAGGTGTGAGCTAAGCACTCGGCACTTGCGGACGACTCTCGCGGCAGCTGCGAAGTACTAGAGATAGTCCCCCTCCCATTATTTTCCCATTATTATTGTACCTGTATATTCTCTAAAAGTAGGTTCAATTTGTTTCTGATCGATTGGCGAAATATCAATAATTACCAATAGCAAAATGGAAGCATCAAGGCTGGATTCCCCTCTTCCCTCTCTTCCCTCTCTTAGATAGCCAGTCCACACAGTACTACCTTCTCCTCGTGGACTATCAAGAAGTCTTCCAAAAATTTGGCGAGTTTCATGAGAGCTTTGTGTCAGACTCTCCGGATGATTAGCTAAATGTTTAGTCTAGGGTTGAGCACTCAAATTGCATTGATTGTCCATACTGTAAAGCCGATGGTGGAACGCGCCAGTATCGGCCATGCCGTATTGAGATGAAAATATTTGTCTCGATGGCAGTCGAACAGGTCTTGACGAGATGCAGCTACTGGTAGCCAATTTGTGTGATTGTTTTTCTGTGAAAAACACCGTGCCGAGGTGGAGCCGATCGTCAATAACCTACAAAATCTATGGGTCTAACCTGCAGCTGCACCGATGTGGTGATTCATGGCATCATAGCTGAAGAACCGAGCCACAATGCCCCCCTCCATCTGTGGGGTGAACCTTTACAAAAGTGGATTTTCCTGCTAGAGGCAAGATCTTTCATTGGTCTAAGGTGTAATAACCCACTAGTTTGCGAAAATGCTCCGCTATGCATCTTCAATAGGAGGGAACTTTCAAAAGAACCCCTCGTCACACTGTTTGAAAACTTGCAACCAATATACTCAGGCATCTGAGAATCCAGATCTGCTATCAATACTTTTTTTTTTCATCACATTCATAATACTTTTTTTTCATCACATTCATCATTATGCCTGCCAAAGATGAGAGTAAAGAGTACATGAAGCTCTTTGCAGGGAAAAAGGAAGGAAATTATCTTTACAAACCCCTGAGATACGAAGAGTTGCACCCTGGATCAATCGGCTTCTTCGACGAAGACAATATCTAGAACGAGATCATCGATGTATCTGACCCCAGAAATCTGCAAGAGAAGGGTTATACCCCCCTCAGCCGCTCTCTGTCGGCTAGGCACTCGGATGGTTGTCTTTGGAACACCAGGTCCGCAGAGAGCGAGTCTGAACAGAGCTATCGTGGAAAGGCGGGTGCTTCTGCTGCCGCAGCAGGTGCCCCAGTCGAAGCGTCCGGTGAATTGAAGTACAAGACAGGCTCGAAGGGAAAGGCAGCGCTCATTGCCGACGGTCTAGTCAAGATCGAGAAGTATGTGCACCCCTTCGGCGGTCCGATTCAAAAATGGGTCCGGGACAACGCAGACAAGCTCCTCGATGAATGCGGAGACGAGGCCAGAGAGCACGGACTTGTTGCGGTCCAGTCTGTTTGGTTGACTGATTCATGCGCCATTACTATGTCTAATGGCAGCGATCGCGACATTGACACAGCGCTGGACTTAGGCGCGACTGGGTTCGGCAAGATCGGCGGTGGCGTTGCTTTTATTGAAAAGCTCTCGACTGAAGGATGGACGACATATACTTCGCAACCTGTAAGCCAAAGGCTCTTCCGATCTGTGTTGTGGCGCTAACGATTCCTAGGGCTCCAAGGGACGCGTTGTCTCATACAACGGCCTCAAGTTCAGGCCACGGAGAAAGACCAAGTGGTTCTCTTCTAACGTAAGTGCTTCCTCCCCACACCAAATCAATTTGCTAACAGCGCATAGCCGTTCCGGGAAGTGGCGATCACCGAGACGATCACGTTCGGACCTCGCTCGACGATCATGCGACCTGTTTTGGATAATGAAGGAAACATCATCGAATTTGAGCTGGTCAAGCGTGTCATGAACAGCGAAGATCAGTACGAATTCCATAAGGTTCCACAAGAGAAAGAGCCCGATAACCAGGAGACCGCCGAAGAAGAGGGCTTCCCCGTGGAAGTCAACGAAGTCGAATGTGAGGGTATGTCGGAAGAGGACATCGAGGCAGAGAAGCAGTATCAAGAAGAAGAAAAGCAAAAGCAGGAACAACTGATGGTGAAGGAGTGGGAGGAGTTCCTGAAAGAGACCGAGACTATGAACCAACAGCTGCGTGAGGGAAAAGAATAGTAGGCTTGCCAGGTTGCTTGGATACCGCGTATCCCACCATTTCAAAGGTAGTCGAAACAAAACAATGGATCTATCAAGTGGCACTTATGAAACCGCCTAGCCAACGCCAAATCAAGTCTGCGAATTCACTCTCGAACCGCCCTTGTTGTAGTCAGGACCTCTTTTAGACAGCCTTTTTTAACAGTCTTTTTGGCTGTCCTTCCAATGTTCCAACTAATTGTCGAGTCATCATGATTGGTCGAGAAAAGGAAATCTTGGCTAAGGGGTGAACAGATAATTAGGAATTGGAACTGTAGAGCTGAGAGTTTACCAACTTATCTTCAAGTTATGCACCGCTACGTAGTTACATACGCACTTAGGTAACTATGGGCTGAGAACTAATCGCCTACTTTGTAACGGGGATGCGTTAAGGGCAAAGAGTACCAAAGCAAGAGTTGATAGGAATGTTAACACGGAAATCCCGATATAGCCGTCCGATATGGTGTAGTGGCTAACATCGTCGTCTCTCACACGACAGCCGGGGGTTCGATTCCCCCTATCGGAGATATCTTTTTTTATTGCCATAGAAATGGCCAATTTTGTAGTAGATTAGCCTCCCGTTCTTTCTCTCTAGATAAAAAGGAACAGCTGATGATTCTTCGATTAATGAAAAAGTACCGAAGTGACGAAAAAAGCAAATGCATATCATACGGCGGAGAGTTATCAGAATCTTATCAAGCCCGCGCTGACATGTGAAAGCCGGGAGATTTTCGACATATTCTAGTGAAACCGTTTTCTGTCAGAATCCCTCTTCTTTTCCTAGCACTTGATCATATATTCAGCCAAACTCACCCTTTTCAATGGACTATACGGCGTTCCCAACATTCCCTATCCCGGCCTCAATTCGGCGACGACTGCCCCGCCTGTACCTTTCACGGGCCGGATCTAAAGAAGTGACCGGAGATCTGCGTCGCGGACTGGCATCTTCATCCGAGCCGCAGTTGTGTCACAGCCAGCTCGTCGAGCCGGGTCTGGATACTCGACCCTCGACATCGAGTGACGATCTGGAATTCGATATTGGGTCTAGAGGTTCAGAGAGCCCACCCGAGGAAATGGGATCTCCGACGAAATATGAGGCCGAGTCGGGGTTGCGATGGAATAGAGTAGTGCCCGGTGAGTCTACGTTGGTTTAATATCAGTGTTACCGGTTGGTTGCACAGCTGTCACTGACAGTTCTTTTCTCATCGAAGCCTTTAATCTCCTCCGCAATGCAGGGTACGAAGCACAGCAACCGCATGCTGATGGCCGATTGGCGCGGTCTCTATATGTGAATGCATTGGTTTATCTGCTCGATGCTCTACCCCCGGACCTGAGTGGCGAGGAAACGGCCATGCTGCAGCACCACATTCCAGAACCTGTCAAGGCGACATTGACGACCTACCCCCACCCGCCCCGCTTTGTGGACAGGGATCCTAAATCATGCCATAATTCTAGATCTTACCTGCATAAGGTCCTCGCTTCGGCAATTCTACAGATTTTCATCCTTCTGCGATTCGTCTTGCCGTATGTCAAATTGCTCTTGCGTCAGGTTTATGAGTATGAACGGACACACCGCATTACCGAGCGAATCTTGACTACCACTTTGGATGCGGCAGACGGGTTGGGGAAAGGCGGAGTCACTATTGGAGCTTCAATCTGTCGGCTAAATGAAGGTCGGGTTGGTGCTGCGTTGTCCAATCTTGCAGCGTGGTGGATGGAGGGTGTCGCTGGCGGTATATATGAGGGAGTTGGAGAAGGGATGATGCATCTAGGTGTTATAGGACAGGGAGTAGAGCTGGACAGGTTCCCTCCGCATTCGATGAATGGATGAGTAGATATAGATTTCTAGACTAGATGAGAAGTGCATATTGGCGTTTTGATTGCGTGTGTATGAAGTGACACCTGGGCATGACCTTGGAATGCTGGGCGTTGATCTATATATTTTGTACAAATCTGGGCTGGCTTTGGCCCAATTTTTCAACGTTGTGCAACCTCAAAATTTCCCAAGTATTGAGATTTCAATCAAGGGAATTTTAAGTGTCTTCAGTGTCTGAGAAATGTGAGTCTTCTGCATGTTCACTTTCACCGAGCATGGGTGAAGCATTTGGGTGCAGTATGTTTTTTTTTGTAGATCAGCGATAAGCGCGATAAGCATGGTGAGCTTCACCCCCGGATCTTCCATTTGTCTTGATCCGCCAATCTAGCATGTCGACATCTAAGCTCCCCTGCATTCCTTCTCTCCGGAAGCAGCAGCTTCATCTGGAATTGTGAGAATGATCCCAGCCACCGCCGCGCTCGGTATTGACCATCGATAGCGCGAGCTTAAAGCATGCCGCACCGCCAGGGGTCTACGTGAGTCTCGCGCCGGGAGACCCAACACTTTGGAATGGAGTGATATTCGTCCGATCCGGTAGGTCAATTTCTTGATGCGAAGTGAACCCAATTCTGACATCAAGTCTACCCGCAGGCCCATACGCCTCGGCCGTTCTTCGCCTTCAACTTCGATTTCCCGACACCTACCCCGACCTCCCACCTACCGTCACCTTTGCGACCGACTTGTTCCATCCATTGATCGTGCCCCTCACTACCTATACTTTTAGCACCGGATCAGCAAGCGATAACCCTGTCAGCGCGACAGACGAAGAGCGACTATCACCAGGTGGCTTCAGTCTGCGCCATGGTTTCCCGCATTGGTTTGGTAGGGCAAAGCGCGGCGGTCTCGCATCGGGAGCTACTTCACGGAATGTGAGCGGAGTCAGCTCGACTGCTCCAGCAAGCGAAGAGCAAAGCTCCGAGGAACCAGTGACACATGATGGTGCCTCGGACGTGTCAGAACCCCCGGTCGCTTTGAATACCGAACCTGCGGCGAGCGGGGATGACGGCACAAATCCGCCTCTGGCAAAGGTTCCCGTTGACCATATTGCAGAACCAAGGAAGATTGTTCCTGTCTCTGAAATATTGAACTACATTCGGTCGACATTCGACGACGAGTCGGTGCTGGATTCGTTGCCTGTAGAGGTCGCAGGGAATCCTGGGGCCTGGCATGCTTGGAGGGCTCATCGTCGTGGGGTCTCGGGACCTGGTCACTTCAAGAGAGAAAGCCCGCAGGCCCGACTCCCGGGAGATTGGCACTGGGATGGTATATGGGCTCGGCGAGTGCAGGATGAGATTGAGAACTCTCGTTCTGAACCCATGCTGTTTGGAAGTTCTGCTCGTGGCGTGGACGAAATGGTACAACACTTCACTTTCCCTTTTGCATGCTTATGCTAATTTCGCCTTAGATTCGATTTTCCCGGCTGGACGACACGACTTCGAACTCGGTGAAAGAAAAGATAACTGCCATGGCAGAACATGGCATCTAAGCTCTACTCAATACACAATACCCAAATGCTACATTGATTTTTCTCGTTTTCCTGCTTTCTAGTCCAATGTTTCCATGGACTGCAGCCACACGAGCCATGGGAATCAGTCTAGAGCTGAACCTTGCGCAGTTTCCCTTTTTGATGTCGGCAAGGCTACTGCAAAAGATGCAGGTGGTTTTATAGCGTCCCTCAATTCTTTCACTTATTCAAACATGGTCTATAAGCTATCATATGATATCAAAAGCTCAGCTTTAGTTATTGCATTGATCCTGGTTCCTATCCTTGTTCTCATTGCCGTTGTCGCCATCGCCCTTGCGTGCTCGAACTACTGGAGCATCCATTCTCTCAAAGCCTGTATCTCTGGCCACAGGAAGCAGTGGCGACGCAAGAAGATCCCATCAGACTCAGAGAACGGCGCCGCACTCCGCGCGACAGAAACATCAGATATCCGGGTCGAGTTCGCACATCCTGTCACCAACAGAGAGCATATCTAGACCTCACCATGGAGCACACGCTACGGTCCCCGCCCACCATCAGACGCCGGTCTTCACACTTCGCTTTTCGCAAGAACGATTCATCCTCAAGCTCGCTCTCAAACCTCTCTTATCCTCAGATACCGTCTCGTCGTTCCTCACTGTCCTTGTGCGCAGGGTATGATTCAAACTCGAGTGCGTTGGCGACTTCGACCAGAACGCCTTCACTCGATGATAGCCTTTGCAACATCCAAGTGGTGAAGATTCGTCAAGCCAACGCTGCCAAGAGCCAAGATACCCAGAAGAGCAAGTGCCTTGATGCGAGCGAAGACCCATTTCTTGACTGTGTATGAGGGTTCCATTCTACGATTGCCTGTCTGTGCTCGCTAACCTTCTTCTTAGACTCCTCGGCGCCGTGCTCTGCCTCGTGAGCTCATGACTAGGAGCGGATATCAGTTGGCACCACAATTGCTCGTTCGCTGGAGCTCTGGATCATACGCCTCTCTCGGCACTTCATCAGAGTTGAATTCATCATTGGAATCAAACAAAATGGGCCAACTCACAAATCCCATGTCACAACAAGATTCCCGAGTAGGAAGCGGACATTCGTCACATCCAAGTACGGAATCGGATATGATGTGTCCTTTGGAGCTCCCTGTGACTTTTTCCAAGGTCAGATCTTACGCAGGCAGACCATGCATAGGCGCAGACAACCTTATGTCTGCATGGACCTCAGTGAATGTGATCGCCGACGTCAATCCCATCCCATTGCCTGAGAGCTCCAAACTTGCACCTCTCGATCTAGTCATACTACTTGATAGTCTGAAGCAACCTTTCGTGAGTGATTTGACGCCAATGGTTGTTGCAACTTCGATCTTGATCTCGAACCTCGTCGCCAACAACGATAGGCTGGCTATTGCTTGCGTTGATGGAAGTACAAAAAAGGGGTTCGAACTGTTGCTTCCGCTTGGGTTTCATTCATTTGAGTCAACAAGAGCTGCACTGGACGCCTTCTCACTGGATCAGCTGAAGAAGAAAAGAAAACCATCCCCAGATGTAAGCCACTCAATTCGGCGGGTATCTCGCCTATTTTGTCCCTCCCCCAGGGCAGCTTTTGGCCATTTGGTGTTTGTTTCTGCAAATCCTCATCCTGTGAATACTTTGACCATATCTGGCATTGATCGGGCTATCGGATTCAACACGATATCTCCACATCCTCGTTTCCCACTGGAGACCACGAGCCATCCACTTGGGTGGCACATTTTCTATGATGAGAATGCAGATGATGCCCAAGCTGGCGGTTCTCACTTCATGAGCAAGGTATCCAAAGTCGTTCGACAGCTTCGCACCGGAATCAGTGCTGGTTTCATATCCAACCTCGACCTCTGTTTTCAATTGGGCCCAGGATGTACTTTAGAATCTGCGCTGGAATGCACTCAACTGCAACGACTGAGACCCGGCGAGACGTGGATTCTCAAAACAAAAGTCGGCATCCCTATTGATTTCTATGAGAAGCCTCACTTAACCGAGCACCCGATCATCCGAGACCTGGTCAGCCAAATCAACGAGGTTATCAGGATGTACTCGTCGCAGCCTATTGCACAGCACATTCTCAGCGCCAACTTGAAATATCAACACTCTTTGCTTCCAGCACCGCATGAAGTTTCGTTGGAAACCCATTGTACCGTTCCCCGTCCAGTCGACGTTGGATTTCATTTTCCTTCGGAAGATGAAAAAGCGGCACTCATGGGATACGAGGATGATGATGGAATTAGCGCTGGCTTGGGGTCCACAAGTGACGGTAGTTGAACTCGACTTCGGCTTCGCCTCTTTGGGCTTGCATTAATACTTTATTCTTATAACTCTTGATCATTACTTACATGTCCTCCGGACAGGGGTCTTTCTGACGTCTCATTTGCCACGACACCCGGCTGATCACCGCCGACTCTATTTATCCATTGAAGGTATCTGTTTGGTACAAGATGCTTGCAATCACACTATTCTTTCATTCTATTCTTCTCATTCAGTGGAAGTCCCCGTAGAGACTGTAAAACCTCGAGATTAGATGCGAGGATACACATTTCCAGACATTCGCCACGTCTCCTTGATCAAATCTGCACACTTCTCACCAATACCGTAAGCCGGCATTTGGGTGTGACCACCGTGCAACGTAGGCATCACACTGCAGTCCGCAACTCTGAGACCTGTGACGCCTCTTACCCGCAGCTTTTCATCAAGAACAGCCATGGGGTTATCCTTCTTACCCATCGCACAAGTGCCGGCAGCATGGTAGCCTTCAGACGAGATGTTAGTTCAATTCACCAAGATCGTTTCAGAAATAACTCACAAGTAGTAGCATGCTCCTTCACGTAAGGAACCCAATCTTCCCTCGATTTATAGGTATGATGATTCAAATTCGGCGGCCAGGACCCCTTAACAATATCCTTGGTTCCAGCACCCTGCATAACAACCTCGTTGGCGTAACGGCATGCCTCACTAAGCACTAGTACGTCCAACGGATCAGCCAAATAATTGCAATCGACGACCGGGTTTTCAGTTGCATTTGCTGATTTCAAGGTCACGGAACCACGGGACTTGGGCGCAAATAATTCTGCAATCATGGAAAAGGCGTGCTGGTGATTGATTGGGAACTGGTCGTATTGCTTCGGTCCGCCGTAGCATTCTGTGTTGAAGAACTCGATATTAGGTTGATTGGGAGTGAGGCCCATGGGGTCGCGGCCCGGGGCCCGGGGAGCATTTTGCCAGAGTGGGGAGTCTTTGAGTCGGTCGTCTAGTCTGGCGAAGGCGAAGCCGCCGAATGGGAATGTAGACAAAAAGCCGCTTCTCTTGTCTTTCCATTCTTGATAGGTCTTGTCGAAATTGTCATCGTGGTAGACGTGGGAGTCATTTGTTAGGCCCTTCTTTTCGGTTTCGTAGAACATGAACACAATCTGGAATGAGTTAGATTTTTGAGAGACAAAACGGCCATTACTGATTGGCTGTGCGTGGTGGACTCACCAGATGGTCCATGAGGTTCTTTCCCACACCTGGGAGATTGACTGTACAAGGAATGTTGTGCTGTGCAAGTTCTGCTTGAGGCCCGATGCCAGATCGAAGGAGAATCGCCGGACTGCAATACGCGCCCCCTGAGATGATAATCTCTTTTCTGGCGTAGTAGATTCTGGAGACGCCGTCTGATGTCTGTGTGGCCACGCCAGAAGCCCGGATCTCGCCTGTCTTGTTGAAGATGACCTTATCGACCGTCGTGTCAGTCTTGATGGTAATGTTACCCCTATGATTCTTGTTTGTGACAAAATCAGCCCCCGTAGTTCGAAGACCCTTATACACTGTACGAGGAACATGGCCACATCCCTGCGCAACGGTCCCGGTACTGAACATGTCGTGATGTAGCGGCATGCCCTGCGAGACACATGAATCTAACAGAAGCTGTGAAATAGGCGCTAGATCATGCGGCTCGGTGTGGAGAGGCCCGGAATAGCCATGGCTCGCTTCGTCTGCTTGAAACCACCCCTTCGGATGAAATGTCTCTGACTGCTCATTGTCAAAGGAAACTCTCATGCAAGTCTTCTCATGGACTAACGTACCTTTCTCATGCTGTCAAAGAACTCCTCGCCGCTCCATCCATCTAGACCCCAGTCGTCATAGTCCTGCTTATTGCCCCGGATGCATAGGGTGCCGTTGCATCCACTCGATCCTCCGAGGAAGCGACCTCGACTCAATTTCACTTGGCGGTTATCGACACCCACCATCGGAGGGGTGACAATGTTCCAATCGGTCTCTGAATCGAAGTTATTTGACCACCTAGTTGGTTAGCACGGCGATTTACAGGTGTTCAGTGAATTCGAGAGACCCACCCGCCAGCCATATGGACATTTTCCAGGTCTTTGTTGTGCTGGCCAGCTTCAATCAGCAGGACCCTGATCTCTGGGTTTTCTGCCAAACGGCCAGCAACTACACAACCGGAGGTGCCACCTCTATATCGAAATCAGCATAATCCAACGATGCGTTGAGAGCCAAATCGTACCCGCAGACAATGTAGTCATATGTATCGTCAAGTCCAGCCATGGTGAGGAGTTGTAAAAATATTTTCCGCTAAGGAACGAACAGCTCAGGAACGAACCGAGAAGAATGCTCCCAACCCTTTTAAGTTGTACTTTTGACATAGCGGAGCCGCGGGAAATAATTCCGCATCGTGTTGAGACGCGTTATGTGCCAGAAGTTAAATATTGGCGCTTTCTGCTCAGGTGCAGTAGATGATTGGAAATGCATCATCCACTTTCACAACAAGGGCCACAAGACAACACAGATTTAATGGGTCTCAATGGCGAATGAGCGGGCAAGTAAGGGATGGGCCGTGTTGAGTGGATTCCGGGTTGGGGGCGGAATTTGGAGTCCACTTTGCCGAAGCTATTCACGATTTCCCCCCGCATCTCGGCTTCCCCGCAGAACCAGGTTTTGTTGCGATGCTCGGGTTCCGCACTCCCGCTGTTGCAACTGGAAACCCGAGATCTACTGCGCTTGTCCTATTGTGCCAGGATCGACGGACTAGTGATAATCTCATTTTTCATCCATATAAGCAGAATCGAGAGCGGGATTGTTCCACGTCTTGATAGCAATGGTGCTATGTTGCTCATGTATTCGACATATGAACAGAATTATTCGATATTGTTGAGCTGAACGCGCAATTGGCTCATGTAGTCTTCGAGCCTTACTGTGAAGCCGAGAAATTGCCCAGAGCAGGTGCCTGATCTTGAAACTCTTTTTCGTCCCAGACTGGATCACCATCGTCATCGAATTCCGCCCATTGGAAGAATGAGCAGCCTTCTTTCCCGGGGGTATAGCCAGCGTAACACATCCACATATACCTTCCTCGGGATTCTTGCTTACGTCGCGCACATCGGAGAATTGCATGTTGTCCACATTTACAGCGTGGCGTGTATCGTGGGTGTAGAGTACCCCGATACCACCGATATGTGATATTGATCCGACGATTGCCGGCGATTGGATGTGGTACGATAGTTTGGGCGGGTGCGATAGAGTGTTTCCATTCTTCTTGCATCTCCGCATGCATAACAAGAAGTGAGTTGTGAGGAAGATGTATGGAAATCTGTCCTTGGGCATCAGCGCGTGCAGAAGCAGCCTGGTTCTGCAATGGCTTCGAGTCTGCAGTCTTGATATCTTCGGATTCCTCTTCTTTTCCATCCTCCTCCTCATCTTCCGCTACTATGCGACGGATGCGAAACTCGCGTGACACCCCAAGACTGAGGCTTCCGATGATCGGATGAGGGCCAAGGTACGTTAGTCCATCAGAGTGATATCCCACACTCTCGGCTGGACCATCGTAGCAGTTTACAAATGCTGCGTTCGGCTTCCATTGCTTAGACGACTGGTACTGAAGCTTTTTCCCATCTGGATAGACGTCACGGATCCGTTTTTGAACCTCTTCATTAACGACCGTTTGGACCTCGCGTGATACCGACCGTAACTGCGGTGTTGCCTGTCGCACATTGGAGCTGTATGTGCCTCCATATGTGTAATCCGACATCTGTTGGCGTTGTTCCTCGGCCGTGGACACATACACGGCATGTGTATGGGGGCTCTGAACGGTGCGACTAAACAGCTGGAATGTAGACCGCGTAAGATACTTCGACTCATCGAGAAGCTCTAGGAGAAGTTTGTTTGCTTCTTCCGCCGGTAAAAAGTTGTGGATGATTGTGCATGGTGTGTAGGCTGCGATGTCCTCGGGTGAGTAGAGATGTAGTGTCTTGCCTTTTTTCGTCGGGGGAGCTTTTTTCCTAGCTCCTAGATGATTTATCGGCTTCAAAGTCCCGTCTTCAGCTTTTGTCAAGATATGCGATGAGAGGGATGTCTGCATGCCGAGTGGACCTGCTGCCGCACGCTTTTTGGTTGAGATGGTTGCTGCAGACCCTTGTGCGGAGAGCATTTCGGAGGCTGATTCCACAGAGCCATCACATGAGACCAATATATCCAGCAACTCATCCTGCTTCACCGCTGGAAATAGGGATAACAATATTGCAAGCTTGATGTCAGTGGAGTCCTCATTGGGCGGATCTGATAGCTGCTGAATCGGCTTGGGTTCCTCATCTTGCGAGACTCGCCGACGCTTCCGATGAAAGAATGCTTCCATTGGTGATTTATGACACGCTCAAGCTCAGCTGGCTATCTTGGGGACGCCCTAGACGCTTGACTTTTGGAAACCTCCAGGGCTTCCAAAGTTGGATTCATTCCTCGACTGCTTGATAAGCCGAGAGGCAGATAAGCTGCTTATCACCATGTGACTGTTTTCAAATTGACCAATCACAGCGCTATTCAGTAACTATAAGCGTCCATGGATTTTACGAGTCCCTTAACACCTCTCTGGTTGAACACAAAACAATTAACTGACACAATTGATAAGTTCTCGATCCGCATATGCGGGAGCATTTTGTGTATGAAGCCTAACTCTCCGGACATGAGATGATTTTCATAGATTGGTGCTGCCCAGGTGGTTACCGAGTTTCTTGACCGTATGAGTGAGTCGCATTCTAGGTGACGGCGACAAAAAAAACTTGTAACATATAGGTGAAACGATATCTTACATATGGCTATTTGCTCCAATTCCCTTCTCCCAAGTATACTCGTCCTTCGCGATGATAATCAACCAAAGACTTGAGCTGTCTCAGCCCATCAAAAACCTCCACCAACGCATCAAGAGCCACCGTGGTCCACCCATGATATTCTCCCCGATAATTTCTCACACAAGTAGACACTCCAACGGTATCAATTTGCGGATGATCGGTCATCCTCGAATCGGGGAAATTTTCCTCAACTACCTTCACCCAGCACCTTCCCGACTCAGCATCTCCCTCAACCATGGAGGAAACATCTAAAGCAGTTTTCAAATGTGAGAGAACCACGTCATCGACCATCAAGCATACACGCAGTCTACTCGGAAGTTCGGCCTCAGGGATCGCCAGCGACACCTTGAAATCGTGGAAAACTTGTCGAATCGCGGCTTCGTCCATGTCGGCGTACATATCACGAGAACTGAAGATCTTGGATGAAAAAGTCTCTGTCAAGATACGGAGTTGCTCATCGGAGCCTGTCAGCGTTCGACGTAAAGATTGGCCCACGGCGTCGTTGAGGCAGCGCAGGAATACCGGGAGAAGACGCTTGGTGTCAGGTGCGTAGGACGTGCGGTAAATGATCGGACCCCATGACAGGGTGAGGAAGTCGCGCTCTGGGCCTGGTGGTAGTGAACGGAGGCCTGGAGACGATCCAAGGCCAAAAACTTCTTCTTTGAGGAATGCACTAGCTGAAGAGGTATAGTGTTTGTATTCAGGCATCCCATTATCGCATCCCATGGGGGCCTCATGTTGATAGTGTCTTTGGCTTATCATTGCAGCTATGTTGTTGAAGTTGAAGGAGATATGAAAGGCGCATTGGAGACGGTAGGTCCTATGAAGGGAGGCCAATCATGGCGTCATTCCCATGAGGCATTCGGGCAAATTGTGGCCACAAAGTCTTAATTTACCCTGGCCAAGCTTATCTTCGAGCAAATTAAAGCCTGTGGCTTGTGCAAAGACAACCGTGGAACAAGGGCTGTGGGCAAAAGGCGAACGTTATCTTCTATAGTATTTCATTGACGTCAACGCTGATCACACCTTAACCCAAATCCAACCTCACTGTTGATGGACCATATCAATAGATCCGTACTCTTGGATTCTTGTCAGAGCTCTACTTTTGCTATCTAGGCTGACTGTACCTAATTATGGCAATTCCTTGAAACCAATGGTCAGCCCTTTCAAGGTTTGACAGCAGTCTATAGGCGAAGCCCGCAGGATGTTCTGCTCTTCATGTGTATGTAGTCCTTGGAAAATGCTCACTAACAGAAATGCTATAATATCAAAGAATCTGCAAGTCTAATATTCAATCTCAAGTAGCAGAAAGGCTAAAACATGAATGTGAATATCAAGAAGAGATGGTGCCTGAAATCTAAGGAAAGACCTCGGCCCATTTGGATCCCCGCAATCCCGAGATCATTCGCCGTAATTTGGACTTCGCATCTTTCTTAACGTTTTGATGATTTGAATTACTCTCAGCGTTCCCTTTCTTTATATATCTTCCCCTCCGAGTCGTCGGCGCTGTTCGATCAGTCGCCCAATATGCTCCACTACCGCACACAAGGGTTCAACGGTTGCGCCGTCAAGTACTCCCCTTTCTTCGACAACAGGCTCGCAGTTGCAAGCTCATCGAACTTTGGTCTTGTGGGAAATGGCCGTCTTCACATCCTTGAGCTGACTGCGAACGGAATTCAGCCTTTAAAATTGTAGGTGGGGGTTATGCGAACCCCGCGGAGAGCTCGCCGTCTACCCGTGGGAAATCCAAGAAGCATCGCTGACCACGGAATGTTCGCACGCTCAGTTTCACCACACAAGATTCACTCTATGACCTTGCATGGTCCGAACTCCACGAAAACCAAGTCCTCGCCGCCTCGGGCGACGGCAGCATAAAGCTCTTCGACTGCACGGCAAACGACTTCCCGATCCAAAACTGGAAAGAGCATGCGCGCGAGGTATTCAGTGTCAACTGGAATCCAGTAGCGAAGGATCGTTTCTGCTCAAGTAGTTGGGATGGCACAGTCCGCATCTGGTCGCCTCATCGCCCGCAATCCCTCCTCACTCTCCCAACCCACAGCTGCACCTACTCCGCCTCATTCTGTCCGCATAACCCAGACCTCATTTCATGCGTGACTTCAGACTCATATGTGCGCGTGTTCGATCTCCGCACTCCCGCCTCCGCCTCAAACCACCTCGTCACTCAGATCCCCATTCATGCGGCTCCTGCTGCGCCCGCTATCCCCGGTCAACCTGGCGGTCCTGCCCCACCGGCTGAGGCGCTCACGCATGATTGGAATAAGTACCGCCCTACTGTTCTTGCTACAGCGGGTGTTGATCGCGCTATCCGTACATTTGATATCCGTGCGCCGCAACAAGGGCCGCTGTGTACTATGCTTGGGCATGAATACGCCGTTCGAAAAGTGGCGTGGTCCCCACACCTATCTAATGTTCTTTTGAGTGCCAGTTATGATATGACATGCCGCGTGTGGAATGATCGCTCTGATACAAACCCTGCGGGGGATATGGATATGATGCGTGGTGGTCCCGCTGGGCCTGTGGTTGGCGCAGAGCTGGGGCGCATGGGCAGGCACACCGAGTTCGTGACTGGAGTAGACTGGTGCTTGTTTGGAAACGAAGGCTGGTGTGCTAGCGTTGGTTGGGATGAGAGCTTATATGTTTGGGATGTACGAGCGGCGATGGCATAGAACGGGTATTTTCTGAAACCACTTTTTCACAGCACTATACTTTGGATACGAACATGCTCAGATCCCTGGCAGATTCAGAGCGTCACCTGGGCACCTGGGCAGATCTCTGAGACTGTATCCAGTCCTCTGGGGCTGGAGTGGATTACAAGTTACCTCACTTACAAGGTAGAGCCTTTCGAGGGTTACCGTGCGATATCCATAATGCAAGACCTGCACCCGTGGACGTACGATGTAGTGCTTATTTGCTGCAATCGAACCTTAAAGAGCCTTTATGGGTCTCATGTTCCGCATGGGTAGATGAACGAGAAGCGAGGAGCGTGGATATGGATAGTACTTGTCTTTCAAGTCTAAATTCCGGTGCATATTCCCCAAATGAGCACTCATGCACCATGGTTCAATTATGCAATGATGTGTCACGGCTGGGGTTGGTACTGAGTACATACTCCCGTGTTGTGCCAAATGATTTTATATCAGATCAGACAGATCGCACTCTTGGCAATACCATTCATATTGGGTATTGCTGAGGGAAAGGAGAGTTGACCCCCAATCATCGAGAGGTATCTGCTAATTGCCACCTTTATCTCGATAGACCCGATGCACTCAACTTTGTGACGGCGCAATTTATTTGCTGCCGAGACGGCCCTCGAGCTTCTTGCGCTCGTTGTCGCGCAGCTGAGCAACTTCTTCCTTGGAGGCATTGACAGCGGCGTGCACCTGGTTGAACGGATTCTCCTCGCTCTTCTCGAACTCCTTTCTGCAGAGATCCATACGCTGGTTGCGACGGAGGCCGGGGTTCTCCTCTTCGATCTCTGGCAAGCGTCGTTCTTCGAATGCGGCGTACGCAGCCTTGAAACGTCGCTCGGGGTGACGGTCGATCTTTGAGGTGTCTTTCGAGGCCAGAGACAGGGCGTCCAGCGCGTTGTCGATACCGGTAGCGCTGAGAGATGAGCCCTTCTTGCTGGAGGGAGTGTCCTCATCCAGTTGTGAGAGATCGAGACCGCGGGTCTTCTTTTGTGCGGTCTTCGCATTGGCGCCCTTGGCCTTGGATGGCTGTGAAGCTTCCTCCTCGGCTAGTAAAGCATCACGCTCGGCCTTCTTGCGAGCTGCATCAGCCTTCTTGGATTCGGCATCCTCCCTGTAAATCGAGAAAACCTGATTAGCTTTTTGCTTGATGGCTTTCTTGGGGAGACTCATATCCCGCATACTTCTTAGCGTTGCTCTTGGATCCCTTAGACCACTGCTTGTCCTCTTCCGCGGACTTCTTTTGGTCCTCAACTGCCTTCTTAGAGGCCGCGGCATCGGCTTTCTACATGCCGCTGTCAACACTCATCCGAATGCCGTCATGGTGAGGGATGTGGCAGTATAGTGGGGGCGGGGTTCAAAAGAAAGAGGGAAAAAAACATACACGAGCGTTGCCGGCGGCCTTCTTAGAGTTTTCACCTGCTGCTTTCTTGCCACCCATGATGATGATTCAGTCTGAAATCAACGCTTGACAGGGTCACGAATATGGTTGAGGAAGAAAAGAAGATGGGAGTAGATTTCTACTACATGATCCGATCCGCGAGGCCGTTATGCCGACTCCGACGAAGGCGGTGGCCGCTGGCCTGTGCGTCATTGTGCCCAGGGCGGTGAGTTCCCCGGCTTCATTTGTAATCTCCTATCGACCCTCAGCCCAACTCCGGCGACTGGAGACGATCATGGGATTAGCATAGCGTGATTTGTTACTGTGACCTTTATTTCAATTATCTTTCAGCTGGTGACAGCTCTGGTACACCTGGCCACTCGACTGGCGTTCTCCACCCCAATACTATGATCTGATAGTCACTTTGCGCAATGGCTTTACTCGTCCGTTTATTGCAGGCTTTCGCCTTGCTCCTCCTCGCCTTCACAGTATCCGCGGAACATACTTCAAATTGGGCAGTCCTTGTCTCTACGTCTCGCTTTTGGTTCAACTACCGCCACCTCGCCAATGTCCTTTCACTATACCGAACCGTCAAACGCCTCGGCATCCCCGACTCGCAGATCATTCTGATGCTTCCAGATGATATGGCTTGCAATCCTCGAAATGCCTTCCCCGGAACAGTCTACAGCAATGCGGATCGTGCCGTCGATCTATACGGCGACAACATCGAGGTGGACTACAGGGGCTACGAAGTCACGGTGGAGAACTTTATTCGTCTCTTGACCGACCGCCTGGACGAAGATGTGCCACGCAGCAAGCGGCTAGGGTCCGATGCTGGAAGTAATGTGTTGGTTTATATGACAGGACACGGAGGCGACCAATTCCTGAAATTCCAGGATGCCGAGGAGATCGGCGCATGGGACTTGGCTAATGCATTTGGACAAATGTGGGAGAAGAAACGCTACCACGAATTGCTGTTCATGATCGACACGTGCCAAGCCAATACGATGTACACACACTTCTACTCGCCCAACATTGTGGCGACAGGCTCCAGCGAAATCGACCAATCTTCCTACTCTCACCACGCGGACAACGATGTCGGCGTTGCTGTGATTGATCGCTGGACCTACTATGTGCTTGAGTTCCTCGAGACCCAGGTGACAAGCGTGACTTCCAAATTGAATCTTGGAGATTTGTTTGATTCATACGACGAGTCAAAGATTCACTCCCAGCCTGGTGTCCGGTGGGATCTTTTCCCTGGAGGCGAGCAGGAAGGACGTCTGAGAACTGTTGTGGACTTCTTTGGAAATGTCCAGAACGTGGAAGTCGAGAACGCAAACGCGACTGAGCCTGGCTCTTTGAAGGAGGATTTGGCTGAGATCGCCCGCCTTGTTGAGAAATGGCAGAAGCGTGACGAGGAGTATGCAGACATACTCTCTAATCGAAATGACACCGCCTCGGATTCTTCTGCGGTGCACCTGAAGCCGAAGAGCAGAGTCGGACCAACAAAGATGGCCGAAGACAGCAGCTGGGGAAAGCGGCTTGTCGGAATTTCTGTTGTAGGTGCCTGTACTGCCATTTGGATCGCTGGGTCGGTCCTTGGTCGAAAAATTGTTTAGCATATGCAGCGGGGTGTCGAGTCGTTTTTGGTTTCTCATCTCGGGTATACCGATTGCCCATTCTTCTCTAATACTTCAGGTCTAATAAATTTATATGAACAGTCTGGGATACATAGCATGGCAACAGCTTATGTCCGAACTATATCTTTTGAGTCTCTCTAGAGGTCAAAGAGGACCTAGTCACTGGCGTTTCAAGAGTCTGAAAACACTGATACTTGGTCAGCTACTTGAGGACACTACAATGTAGTTTTCTCTCCCTCTTAGCTCTTACTTCTTCCAACTAGACCTTCACTTTCATCTTTCATCTTTCTTTCATCCTACTTTCAAAACTACTGATATCTCATCATCATTCAAATACCCGCGCAATGAATACCATTCGCCCTAAAAGAAGCCTTTCAAAACTTCCAGCTGAGCTCATCCTTATGATAGCCAAGAGTCTGGATCCAGCTGATCTTGCCTGCCTGTCAAGCACCAACCGTTGCTTCCAGGCCTTGCTTCACCCAACACCACCCATCTCGCCGAGAGACCCTTTGCGCATCGATCTACTCACGCGACTAGCGTATGATCTGACAGATCATTACGTCTGCTTTGTCTGCTCTCGCTTACACAAATTCGAAGGGGGCACAGTACCAGTACCGGTGTGCAGGTTGCCACGCTATTCCAAAATCATGGCAAGTGCAACGGAGCTATCGTGCCGACAGGCGATGGATCGATTTTCTTCCCAAGCCAAGGTCGCCTACGAGTTCAACTTCATCCATCCACAACTCATGATCGCGAGGTTTCTGCCACTACCGGGTTTTGGAATCCCTGTTCAGAAATTCCTCGTCAAGACAGGCCCATTTGCTTTGGAAGGCCGTGGTCTACGGTGGTGCGCACCTGCGCCAGAGACGGTCCGAGACCTAGAGGCCCGTCTCATGGTAGCTATGGAATCAACTCAAGCGCAGGATCGCCTCGCATCCCTGGGTCAGAATCCTCGCCTCCGGACCACTCAGTCCAAGATCTTCCCCCAGGAGAACATGCCATTGATCTTCCCAGTTGGGCAGTATGGGGAAATGTTCATCACCGAGTCTTTCGAGCCCAACAAGCAAGTTTACGACATCGACATCGGCGCTGCTAATCGAATCGCAAGCGCTATCCGTTGGGGTTTTGTTCTCAGCGTTACGTACACCAGAACGACGAAAGAAGGTCGTCCGGACAAGGTAGTAGATGCTTGACTTCGAGTGCATGGGACGCTGTATGTACAGGGAAAAAAAGGATCAGTCTGTAATATCTCGGTTCTTGAGGTGCAATGGTGCTTTTTGGCATTGAGAGATAACATCTTTCTTCTGAACTCTGTGAACTGGAGTTCAAAATTTCCAAAGATAGCCAAGTGAAGGTGCTGCCCTAGGTACTGTCGAAGGCTCAGATCCAGTTCCGGCGATAAGCAGCAAACAATGAAAAGGTTTGTAGCCATTGAGCATGCTAGTCCAAACACCGCATACACAATTGAGAATCGTCTCTGTCCTTGCGGAATATATGGTATGCATTGGTGGAGCTATTGGGAATTTATGGGATATCATGCATATATGCTGCAAGGCTCGATTTGGACGGGTATAGATGGGAATTTCGCGTAAAGCACCAGATCGCGTAAATCACCCAATTGACAGTCAAGAAATCAAACGGATAGAGACTGTTGCAGAGATCTTCAGAATTATTCAAGGAGTTAAGGAGTGAAACAGGGGAAATACTTGGTCTTTGTCGAGGTGATGAAGAGGTATGGAATCCCGGCACGTGCCCGACGCGTCGCGCTTGTCCACTTCCCCGGCGCTACGAGCGAGTCTTGCTGTAAGGGCTTTCCCCCAATAAACGTCCTCACAATTCACGTCGACCATATTCTTACGAGTTATCTTTCTTCATGAGCTGTCGCATGAGCATTTGAAAATTCAAGGCTGGCCATGTATCTTCCAAGGCAGCTCATCTCACACCTCTACCTACAACTCCTCCGATCTCACCACCCACTCTCCCCGCCGGTCCTGATTCTCGTGGCACTCGAGCCAGACGCGCTATGTGCCTGCCGAATTCTTACAGCATTGTTAAAACGCGACTACATCCCTCATAAGATCCAACCCGTTGCAGGATATGGCGACCTGTCGCGTGCGGGGGAGGAACTCGTCCGACCCATGCAGACCACCAATGGCGGCAGCGGAGGTGTAGTCATTTGCCTCGGAGTCGGGGGTTTGGTCGATCTGAGCGAAATGCTGGCGCTGAGCAACCCTGAAGACGAGGTGGAAGATATGGGCGGCGTGGAGGTCTGGGTGTTCGACGCGCGACGGCCGTGGAACCTGGGGAACATTTTCGGCGGACAAGCTGGGATGGGCCAGGCCATGGAAGAAATCGACGCGAATGCGCGACGGCGGGGGCGTGGCGTGGATAAAGGCTGCATTACAACTTCTTACACGTCCAAAAACGGCGGCATTGTCGTCTATGACGATGGCGACATCGAAGAAGAACTGCGCAACGAACGAGAAGCATATTACGCGTTACTAGAGATGCCAGAAGTTGACGATGACGATGACGACGCGAGTGATGATGGTTCCGACGACGAAATGCAAACGGGGTCAAAAAAGCGCAAGTCTTGGTCAGGTCGCGAAGATGACGAGGAGTCAGAAGGCGATGAGCCGCCCCATCAACGCAGAAGGAGCAACTCGGTATGTAATTGCACGCGGCTATGATGTTTGGCGATCTAATGTAGTTTATAGGGCTCTTCTATCACATCATCCCCGAGTCGTCGGAAGAAGACTGGTATCAACTCGTCAAATTCGTCCCGATCTGTGACGCCAACAACCGACTCCCCCTCACCACCGGAGGCGAAACAACCCTCAGCGCGCTCTTTAAAGAAACGCCTACTTAATCTGAAGAGGAGACACGACTCTGTTCTACAGGCATACTACTCTTCGGGAACATCATACTCTGAACCAATCTCATCTCTGGTCTATTCTCTGGCATCAGAGCTCGGAAGAGATGACAACGACTTGCTATGGCTTGCCATTGTTGGTGTCTCAAGTCTTGAGCTCAGTGGCCGGTCCATGACCGGTGTAGGCATTTCCAACACGTCAGAATCTGGTGGTTCGGCAGGTTGGGGTGGCCAGAGAGGTGAACATGTCCGCCAAATCCTCCGTGATGAGGTACATCGACTGAACCCACCCGACCCCTCGGAGCAAAATCGCGATATCCGGGGAGAGATCAATGGAGTCATTCCAACGACTGCCAGGTCGCCAACCGATACGTCAATCCGCCTTTCCCCAGAGCCTCGCTTCCTTCTTGTCCGGCATTGGTCTCTATATGAAAGCATGCTCCACAGCCCATATCTCGCTCCAAGACTCCATGTCTGGACAGAGAATGGCCGCAAGCGACTGCACAAACTTCTAGCCAAGATGGGTATCAGTCTCACCCAGTGCCACCAATACTACACGCACATGGACATGGATCTGAAGCGTGTACTACGCGGACGTCTGCTCAAGTACGCCCCCATGTACGGACTGGACGGGCTTGTGCCGGCAGAGGGTACATCGGGTACCAGTGCCCGCGAGGGCTGGGGTTTCGTGCGCTGCTGGGGCTGGAAGGCCTGTCTTTCCGCAACAGATGTAGGCGTGATCGTTGGTGCAATGCTGGAAGTTGGACCGCACGAGACTTCTCCTTCGTGGGATGCCGCACGTTTGCCATCAGCGCGTAGCAATACCGACGACGAAAACGGAACTCCAGGCGAATCTGACCTGGCCAGTCTACTTCCTCGGTTTTGGAGTGCCTATGACGCCCTCTCATTGACGTCCGAGTCTCCCACACTCCTCCTGGAGTCTTTGCCACTAGCCCAGCATTTACATCGTGCTATTCTTCGCACCGGTACTTCCCTGCTCTCCAAGCATCAAATTCGGCACCTTCGCGCGTTCCGCATTGCGGTGGTCAAAGATGGACCCGATGTCAAGCTCTTTACAAACCCTGGAGCTTTGACAAAGTTAGCATTGTGGATTGCAGAGGCAATTCGAGTCCAAGAGAAAGAACGTGGTGACTCTGTCAAGATCGGTCGCAAGAGAGCAGCAGGAACTCCTCTCGTCCTTGCTGGTCTCGACGAAGATCGTGATCTCTATGTAGTCGTTGGCACCGGTGGTGGCGGTGGTGTTGTTGACTTCGCCGCAATGTCCAAACGCCAAGAGGAGCGTAAGAAGAAGAAAGAAATCAAGGACAAAAAGCAGAGGGAGCGGTCAGAACGTCGAGCCAAGAAGGCTGCCGAGCGCGCCGAGCGCGAAGAGGAGACTGGTGCCGAGGACGAAGAGTCAGAAGAATCCGAGTCCTCGTCAGAGTCGGAATCCGAAGACGAGGAAGATCCGCGCGGAAAGAAGCATCTTCTTCGAAATCGCTTCGGCATTGCCTTCCAAGAGGTGGTTCAGGAGACCAACGCCCGTGTCCGCATCGACAGTTTCGAACACTGCGTTGTCGAGGTCCAAAAGGATGACCTTGGTGGCTTCCTCGAGGCCCTGAGCTTCCGCAGTGTGGTGGGCTAGATTCTTCATAATTATTCACGCATTCACGACCAGTCATCTTTATTTTCTCACTTTCGATGCATGGGATGGCCTTTGGGGGATTGGGAGGATACTGGACTATGCAACCTGCATCATGACCTTTGCATGGCTTCCACAGCATCTTTGCGACTGAATTCTTGCATTCGTCTCTACTGGCGTTCATGGTGTTGGGGCAACATGTCAGGTGCTATCTAGAGCAGTCTATAGTTAACTATTTTTGGCATCGAATCTATGCATCTTCGGCCTTCTCTCCGATCTCCGACAGCTCCCCGCATATTCCCCGCAGCATCTTTAATTTCGGATTTGTACTTCTCAACGCCCAATTCGATATCCTTCGCTTAACAATAACCCTGAAAACAATCGCCATGTCCCAACCGCGCGAGTATCCCGTCCTCCCCCCGCGAAAGCACCCTCGCCAATCTCCCGGCGGAGTATTCCACGGACGCCCAAGACCAAATAACCAAGATCTTGACAACAGAGCCGATTAACCGTCTTGTCGTGCTGGACGACGATCCAACAGGAACCCAAACCTGTCATGACATCTCCGTCCTAGCAGTCTGGGACATCCCAACGCTGACCGCCGAATTCCAAACCTCAAAACCAGGCTTCTTCATCCTCACAAACTCGCGCGCCCTCCCACCAGATGAAGCAGAGCAGCTCATTCATGAGATCTGCACCAATGTCGCTCAAGCCGCCAACGCAACGAATCAAAAAGTCGACATTGTTCTCCGCGGTGACAGCACTTTGCGCGGCCATTTCCCTTTGGAACCTGACGTCGCGCAAAAGGTCTTTGGACCCGCGGACGCCCTAGTCCTTGCCCCATTCTTCTTCCAGGGTGGTCGATTCACAATTGACGATGTGCACTATGTTGCCGAGGGTGAAAGTTTGGTACCTGCAGGAGCCACGCAGTTTGCTAAAGATGCTACGTTTGGATACAAGAGTTCCAATCTAAGGGACTATGTACTTGAAAAGGCACCTGGGAGATTTAGCAAAGATCAATTGCACTCTGTCACAATTGATGACATCAGGACAGGCGGGCCGCAGGCTGTTTGTGAAAAGTTACTTGCTACGCCAAAGGGTGGAGTGGTGATCGCCAATGCTGCCGCTGAGTCTGACATGCATGTCTTCGTTGCAGGGTTGTTGCTCGGTATGTTTGAGCAGACTACATGCTAGCGTAACTTGTTATTAACCTCATCCCAGCTGAGTCGCAAGGTAAACATTTCCTCTACCGCACCGGCGCTGCATTCGTTTCAACTAGGCTGGGCATTCGCTCCAAGGCGCCTATTTCCGCAACTGAGCTCAATTTGCCATCACCTCGCCAGACAGGCGGGCTGATTATTGCCGGGTCCTATGTTCCCAAAACCACCGCGCAGCTAAAAGTGCTGACGGATCGACGGGGGGCCACCGGCCAACTGGCAATCATTGAGATGAAAGTCGATGAGCTGATTGGGTCACCTGAAACTGCATTGAAAGCTGTGCAGCGTGTCGTGGATGAGACTGAGTCGTATCTGCGGTCTGGGAAGGATACGCTGGTCATGACGAGTCGAAAGCTTGTTACTGGTGGTGATGAGCTGTCGTCGCTCAAGATTGGGACTGCTGTTGCTGAGGCACTGGTGAGTGTTTTGCGGCGCATTGAGGTGCAGCCGCGATTTATCATTGCTAAGGTATGTGGCTTGCTCTTTGATTCATACTGTCATGTCGAATGCTAACCTATCTAGGGCGGTATCACTTCTTCGGATGCTGCGACTAAAGGTTTGAACGTTAAGCGGGCTACGATCGTAGGCCAGGCGGCGCCGGGTGTGCCTCTCTGGCGATGCGATGAGGAGACGAGTCGTCACCGTAGTGTACCCTTTGTTGTCTTCCCGGGTAATGTCGGTGGAGAGGAGACACTTTGTCAATTGGTAGAAGGCTGGAGCTAGATGATGGTGGCAACTTGCCCAAGCCATTGTTAAGAAATTGAATTGCTGTGGAGTTGTTTAGCTATGTGAGCGACAGCTGAGTTCTCATAATGTGTCATATCCATGCATCTATTAGCAAAACAAGAGATAGAACTCTTGATAATAGTGGTTCATTCAGTGTCAATACACCCCCATTTCAATCATTGCCACCAGAAGCTAACGCTGATACCAGCCCTCAGCCCACGAACATAGTGCCACCACCCAACAGGGATGTAAAGACATTCGCCTTCATGGAGAACGGTTTCCACATATTCAGCATCTAAAAACCCAGGCCACATATGCTCCCATTCATCGATCTCGGCGGGAGAGAACTCGATCGCTGCTAGGTCAACTTTGGAGGTGTTTGACGAGTCAATAGAATGGCTGATCAATGGCCGGGCCCCGGTTACTGGATCTGGTTGAGCTGTCATATCCTCAGATGTGACCTCTTCTGAACCCCGAGGATGAATTCTAGACGCAGGGGTATGCGGCGAATATAAACGAATGTATTTTGTGCCCACGACCTGCGCGAGGATGTTATGATACGGGTCGTGGTGGAGAGGAGAGATAGTAGATGCGGGACCAATCCAGGTGTTGATCAACGGATCACTGGGAAGACCAATGAGAGATTCCGTTTCCGAGTTATTCTCGTCTTCGCTCTGATCGATGGACGTTTGGCCTGGCAAGCATGGAATCGACTCAGATGTGCTTGCCTTGGCCTGTGCCTCTGAAAGTGCACGCTGTTTACTCTCAAACACCGGTGTTCCGGGCTCAGGGCCTGGCGGCGTGATATAGCAATAGTCCGGGACGCTGATGTCACTTCGCAAGCTTGGAATCTGCGAAAGCAAGTCATGTTGTGCCATGTACGCCGTCTCTGCGCTTCGATGCTCGGCTTGATGCTCGTCTCCGTTGGCGGCTGTGGGGGCTACATTGCCCTGCCAAAGATGTTGGTCCACGAATTGACTAAACGGGACTATCTTCTGACCCCATTCTTCATCGGTGTATGATCTCCCCGTCTCGATGGGCACTAATCTGCGACCTGCGAACGTGCGGTTCCACCAGTAGTCGCGCGAGGCCCAGGGGCGCGTTGATCTGGCGGGCCAGTGGTCGATGGAATCGGTTATGACTAGCGGTGTCCGGATCTCTTGGATGTGGTGCTCGATGAAATCGAAGGACGGCGCTGACACGCGTGGAATAGGGTGTTTGAGGTGCGGACTCGGGAAGGCAGTGGGAGGGAAGAGGGGAGGCGATAGTTTCCTGCGTTTGGAACGCGAGTTCTCCCTTTCGCTATCGCTATCTTGATCTGGCTTTTGTGGTGAGGTGGCTGACCGCAACGCCTCCAGTAAACATTCGATCAGATCCTCGCGGTGGGGAGCCCCAGTCATGATTTTGGCCATGTCAAGGGTTTCGACAACTTCCGATATCCATGGTGCAGTTATAACGATCTTAGGGCGGAGGCGAGTTTTTTCGATATCTTCAATCAGTTGGGGAACGTCGAGTCGTTCGAATGTCGCATCCGGGCTCAAGTGGCATTTTGCGATGATGACGCAGGCCTTGATAATAGACGCGTCTGTATAGAGTCGCCGCCAGTGATCTTGTACATTCTTGAAGGGAAACACGTGTAGCTTTTTGTTTGCGAGCTCGAGAGCCTTCTGGTGATGGTTGAAGAGGAGGTCTTGCAGATTGATTTCATCGTTGCATCGGAGGATGGGGTCGTCGGATTTTGGCTCGGCGATAAGCGACAACGCGCATGGCACAACCTCCAAGAGGCTCATGACGATGACTGCATGAAGAGAGTGACTAGGGAAAAGCCAGCGCAGGGACTGATATGCACTTCAAAATAGTATGTGTGAGTGAGAAGTGCTCTGGCGCATGACTGCCGTTTAGAAAGAAAAAAAAAGTGATGGCTTACCGATTTGAGCTCTTATCATCCTATCTACTTCCAAGGTTGCTTCGCGGTCATTTGAAATTATTCCAACAATTATAGCTCGCGCTTTATAGAATATTATGACCATAAATCTAAGGTTCAACAGTGATTAGGAAGACATCCATTATATAGTACATTTTACTCAGAGATCGCTCTTAATATACATCTGTGGATAGGGATCACTCCAGAAGATCCATCACCAACTGGGGAATCCGAGATACACCTTCACCCTTTTTGGCACTGACGGGGACAGCGCACACTTTCTCCGTCCATGCTTTGGCATGACCGGAGGGGTGCTCGATTGACCCATCCTGGACACGAGACAGATACCGCTGGAGGGCGCGGTATTGCTCTTGTGTGTTCTCCAAGTCTGCCTTGGTAGCCACAACGAACCAAGGCTTCGTATGCACGGGGGGCATAGCCAAAGGGGGCAAGGTCCCGTCGGGGCTTGCATTAGGTGCCAGTCTGGCGGGCTCATCACCGTCCGCCTTCCACGGGCGTTCGTCCGACTCGTTTTCCTCTGTGAAGGGGTTCCATTCGACAATCTTATTTTCGTCATCGGGGCCTTCGTCGGGATTCGCATCGCGGACTCGCTCGTACTCTCCGAGTTCGTGCCATAGCTTCTGCAACTCTTCTACGGGATCGCCAACGCTGAGGTCAACGACAAAGGCCAAGATTCCGGCTCGGTCAATGTGTCGAAGGAACCCAAGTCCTAGCCCCCGGTCCAGGTGGGCATTTTCTACCAGACCAGGAATGTCCGCGATGGTGAAGTGGGTGCGGCGGTGCTTCGACGCCACGAGTGGACGACCCTTCATGTCATCGGTGATCACCGTGCCAATGTGTGGAGAGAGAGTCGTAAACTCCCAGTTCCCAATGCGTGTTCGGCTATTGGTCAAGGAGCGGAGGAGCGTACTTTTGCCCGCGTTGGGCTTGCCAACGAGTCCGACATCCGCCAGAATCTTGAGCTCAAAGTCAAGCTCAAGCATCATGCCCCCTTCTCCTTTCCCGGCAAATTTAGGTCGTCCCATAGACCTTGTAGAGAAGTGTGGATTTCCTAGTCCACCGGCACCACCGGCAGCTAGAAGCATAGGTTTGTCCATGGGTTTTGAAAGATCGAGCCAAATGGGCGCCTTGGGCTCCATAGCTGCGATATTTTGCCGACGCGGGTATGACTTCGGGAATTCCACCATGAGGAAATCGGACGGCTTTGCTGACGGGTGCAGCACCCAGCGGTCGTGTCGAATGGAGTTGAATTCCGGCTCCTCTGATTCTTGGAGGCCGTCATGCTCATTCTCATTCTCAGCTTCAGCTTCAGGGGTATCGGGGTCACCCCACACTTCTTTCTCCTCTTTAGAATTTATAGTTTCCATCTCCTCTTCCCTGATGCGAGCCCAAGCCTCATCAACCGGGTCGTAGCGGCTCACTTCTCGCACCACGGTGCCAACGGGAACTTGAAGAAGCACATCATCGCCTCGTTTTCCGCCCTTGCTTTTTCCCTGTCCATTTCGACCGCGACTAGCTCGGACAATGCCTCTGCGAGCCAATTTGTGGAGACTGGTCAATCCCTCCACAGTCTGGATGTAGATGCCTCCTCCGCTGCCGCCATCGCCACCGCATGGTGGTCCCTCCTCGACATATTTCTCGCGCAGATATGCGACACAGCCGTGTCCACCAGATCCGGCATGCATTGTGACCCGACATTTATCTTGGAAAATGAATCGTGAATAGTCCTCTGGAGGGGGGTCCAAATGCGACAGGTCCGGTGACGACTCCTCTGGGGTAGCAATATCATTGGGCGGCGCGGGATTGGCACCGGTGCCGGTGCTCAAGAATCTGTATCTTGCAAGACATGGTGTGCGCACAGATTGTAGGAGCGTTATATTGCAACGCGCTCGTCTTGAGAGAAATGATCGTGTTGGAAGGGAAAAACAGGCTCGTGGGTGCGCCATATTGTGTGGTTGACGGTTATCTCTCGCTCATAATGCAAATTGAATTTCCCGGTAGACCGATCAGATTGATCAACGGTTGAAATGGCCGATAGTTGAATTTGAAAAGCAGATATACCGGTTTTGAGTGAATGGCCGAGAGAGCTGAGTTATGACTTCAGCGGATTTCTCGAGCGCGATAAGATCACATGGCGATAGCATATCTATAACACACCTAACATTAGCATTATAGAGACCTACTCTATACTTCATGCTTCCCATCTAAGTTATCGTCATTTGTTGTTGTTTTATCCCAAAGGCCCCCTACAGGGGAGGCTGCACCAATTCCCACCTGATCTGTCTACTTACACGTAGACAAGCTTGTTCGATCCTGCTTGCAATGATCACCGACAAACAAGCCGATCCCAATGCACCCTCCCGCATGATTGCCACCAGTCTATCCGATCACCCCCACCATCATTTTTAACACATAGCGATGCCATTGAATTCTGAGTCATTATCTGCAGGGACACGACAGATAAATCTGATATACAAACTGCAGGTGGCCGCTGTGCTTCTCCTTGAAGGTTGACCATTGAGCATCGGCCCTATTGCAAAACCCTGGTTTGTTTTGTTTCGGTCTAGGCAGCTCATCGACGCAAATTTGATGTCAAGCTGCCAACTTGCAGGAGAGCCTTGGAAAAGGTGGTAATTTTTAGATGTATCTAACTTTTTACACTTTTCCAGGGTTTCACCTGGGCACCTTTTGAGGCGACCCGAGACCAACAGCAAAATATGTTGCATCTGCCTTTAGTCAACTTTTCAAAATTTGAATAACTCACAAACATGGAATACATGAGTATCATGTATTTGAATCGATATACACATGATTGTACCTAGACACAAGCATAATAAGCCCGGAAGCCCTGGAGGTTGACTTAAACCCTTATCAGATCTATGTAAGGTACTACCGTCTGTGTACTGATCAGGATGACCACATCGCAACATGGTTTCAGTCCACCTCTTTCCCTTCAAATCCTCCCTCAGTTCTTACCTTTGACACTTCTCTCATTAATTCCAAGTTTATCACAAGATGGAATCCGAACGTCAAGATCCCCTTGGGGTACAGCAAAATCCTCGTTACATGAGGACTTATCCAAAGACTCGATCGACGGGTGTCTTTCCCCCGTCGTCACGGGGCGCACAGTCCCGCAGAACACCACTTCAAGAACCACGTTCTCAGGACCTGGGGAAGTCACTTGAGAAGGTACTATCTGCGGTTGACGTTGTCGAGGCCCATTTAGCCAAGATAAGCGACATCGTCGATCCGAATGCTTCCAAATGGCCAATAAGACAACCGACCCAATATCCTTTCAGATTCAGAAATTCAGAAACTGATTCTTCTGACTCCCGGGGTCAATTTGGAGACACTTGCAAGGAAGTGGATCAACAGATGGAGAGGTTGAAGAGCTGGACCCCTCAGACAAACCCGTCCAATTTGAACATGTCGCCGGATGATGTGCTCATCACAAGCGTTGAGAAATTGAAGGGCGCCTTCGAAAAGAGTCACAACCAATGGGTCAAACAAGTGAAGTCACAAGATGACCTCATTCAATGTCTGCTTGATGCCCATTTCATGGTAGGCGAACAGCTCTCTCGGATGAACGCGCATCTCCAGAGTCTCGAGCAACGACATCATCAGCTAGGAGATAAGCTGCCTGATGATGACTATGAGCTTGAAGAGTCTGATACTGAAGTGAGAAGCGAAGCAAGTCACTCTTTTGAGTTTGTCGTCTGTTCAGGTATGGATGAGGAAGAAGATGAGGGTGTGGAGAAGAAGGCAGATAATCTTCACCAACAAGCTTCTGCAGATGTATGGGGCCAAATTTGATGGTGATGACTGGGGGTTTTGCTGGTTTTGCTGGCCTGTGGGTGTTTTCGAGAAGCTGTTTTCCTTTTATTCCAAGTTATGCTTGCAGAAATATATCACTTTACATTTAATTGCTGTGGTTAGGTGACGTGATATATCTTAAGATTCACTTCATAGGTCGCTTGATTTTGAATGGAAAGTGAGATCTCCCAAGCCCTGCCCAGATGGAAGTTCGAAGACTTTCATATTGAAATTAGATAGCGTTTTACTTGTGAACATCTCAAACTGCAACCTTGGAAGATAAGAAGAGCAACTACGTACGAAGTACTTACTACATGTTCAGCAACTAGTTTGAACCTTTAAAATAACTTTGAAATCCGAGGGCAGATGTGTGTATTCATCTAGGCCCTCAACGTTGGGAGCCACAGCATGAAAATCATCATGTCTGTTCATCATAAGTCTCGACAACTCGAATTTAGGTTCTGTGAAGAGTCGGCATTACCCAGGCTTTCCTTGCCATGTGCGTTTGGTCTTCAATGTTCCACCACCGCAGTTGTAACAAACAGCATTGGAAGCTGCCCACCTGGGCGATCTACCCAAAAACTTGCCCAGACACCGGGCATTACAGTCTACAACATCTATTCAACTCGGAAAGAATATCACCTATCATTCTTTCGGACATACCTGAATGAGTTGCTGCTCTGATCTAAACAGTCAGGTGGCTTCCCGAGGTCGCAATCCATAATACCTATGACCTGATACTATACAAGCCAGGCGACCTGACCACCCGAATCATGTTACACAGCCCACAGCATCGTCCCTGAAATTCGTGTTGATGCAAATTTCCAAATTTCTCGATTGATCGGTCTTTCATGTCAAGGTCATGAGTCTTTTCAGAATATTCATGCACTTCTCGGATACCTGCTTCTGTCTTCACCAGTCAAGGTTGAGTTGTACTTCAGAGTCTCGAACTCCTTTCGCAAGATCTGCGTAGATGGCAATCTACATATCGGCAAATGACTATCGTGCGCCACGGAGCGATGCATAGACTTCTCATTTACATCGAAGTATGATTGAAGCTTCCCAAGGTTCCAGCTAGCATTCGAAAGTATCCGTTATGGTAGTATTCCGTACGGACTATCGTATACGGAGTAAGGCATCCATTGTTCATCCAAGAGTCAGCCCCATTGGGAGATGCATCGTCGTATTCTGTATAACATTCATGCCCAGGTGGATCACTTTTAGTCGGGATACCAGGATCCCGAATCCCATGAAGGTCAATCGGTACTACCGGGTAGTAAACCTTGATCAAGTAAACATCCGCAGTGTCAACTGATCTGTGTATCCCGAATCTGTGTGTTACTGGTAAAGTTGTACGGTGGATGTATCATAGAAGATACAGCGATCTATGCTGATTGGCCTGCGGCTCCTGCCTGTATGCCAGGTCTATCTCAGCTGGGCATCTGTGATCCGCTGTCACATCTAGCGAAAAACATGTCAAGAAGACGATCAAGTCTTAGCTCCGATACAGCAAAAGTACAGCAGAGAGGGGAGGAGGACTGGGCTCCGTACTCCATACTCGTACTTTTGCTTGAGGTCTCATCTCTCGAGGGTTCATGCACGCTCTTCATCTAGAGTCAATCGGTGGCGGTACTTTTTCGATGATTGCTCCTAGGGTAAACCTAGCGAGGGCTGTAGGTGTTCATGCATGCATATTCTCTGCCGAGATACGAGGCTTAGTTGTTTAATTGGATGATCCTTGCGGAATTGACTTCCCTGAATCTGGACCAGAAGAAGGAATTGGTGTCTCGTACGGAGTACATGATGGTGGACACCCGCCACAGTGGCTCAAGTGGTACGAGGCTCGGGAGTACTCAGCTGCAAATCATGTACGGAATAAGCACTTGTACATTTTGACCGAGCCGCGAACATACCAAAACGAGGCTCAATATGATTTCAAATGATCTACGGAATACTCCGTACAAGATATCAAGAACCGAAGGGAAGACCCGCAGTCGATTTGCGCGATGTGAAGTTCACCGAAGATCCATCTCAGTGTACGAAGTACGGAGTACATAGTGGACAGTACTCCGTAGCACCTGGGCACGGAGTACGGAGTAGTCAGCGAGCATTCGTCATACGAGTATACAGTGTCCGATGGTGACAATACACGTGACCCTTGATCGATCGTGAAGTTGTCTAGACCGCTGCAGGGGGACCGATCTCGATTGCATCCGTGGTCAGCCGAAAGTTTCCAATCAATGAAGCAAGGCAAGAAAGTACGAAGCAATTGTACAAGTACGGAGTATGGAGCACAATGTACAGGTCCAGCTGAGAGACCAAAAGTCCGCGGCACTTGGCCCACTAGTACCTTGCGGGGGACAAAAGCAACCGGGATCCGGGAACCAAAGAAAACAAAGAAACGGCAGAAAGGCCCAGAGAAGACAGGGGTGTGTTCACATGACCAGAATGTGAATCGATAGTGTGAAAATCCTTGCAAACACCCGATGTGATTCGCGTCCACTCGCGTCCACTCGCGGGACTTTTGTTTCGTACCCGTCACCGCGGCACCGGATCCCTGCTTTCCGCTCGCCACCGGTGGGGGGCGCCGATGCGATCGTTCCTGTTGGTTACAAAAATACACTTGACTTTACCAAACGCGACAATCAATATGATACACACACATTCCGGAGCCACTAATGTACTCCATAACAATCCTTAACTGAGTACCGTGGAACTGTACTTGTGTTCCGTGGTTCCCCTGGCGGGGAGCCCGATCAGAGAAACAATGCGCGAATCTGATTCGTCCGCGGAAATCCCGTTCAGCTGCCGTACCAGCGCCAGACTTCGCCTCTATTTGGGACACACTAAATTGCTGCAAGGTTGCGCCCTCGACTTAATATACTGGGGCGGCTGAGTACCGATCTTGACTGTCATTTTGTACTCCGTACAACCTGCATTATGCATGAGTAGTACTCCCGCACCTTGCTACGGATCTGTTTGCCGATTCTAAAAGTACATCTGTCATTCCAATAGCGTCGACTCAAAGAGGATATTTGAGATTTTCCCAATTTTCCGCATCTGACACTGACTAACCTACTCCGTAAGTCTTGAGAAGTCTAGATCGGGTGTGCCGAGGTGTCACCTTTCGGCCCCGTACTTCCTACGGAATGATGACGATATGTCAAAACTGCTTATCTGACAGTCCAGCTATAGCTCTTTGTGGAGCTACAACGTATGCTCCGTACTGTGTAGGCTAGTGAGATTAGTACTCGGAGTAACTATAGTGTGCATAGAACAGCCTTACAAGTGCTCCGTACATGCGTAGGTGAGATGATAAGGTCCACCAAGTGTCTAGAATCCAGAGTGGCAAAACTTCACAAATGCTACGGTACGAGAATTAGCCAAGATTCTCCGAAATAAGTTGCTTCAAGGCAACGTGTAACATGGCGTGAGCATATTCGGTGCAAGGTTCCAGATCGGAGTTGCGAAGTGAATTGCATCGATGTTCGACACAGCAATTGACTTTGAACCTTTTTTGGTTTCGGGTCACTCGATCGATCGGGAGAGACTAAGTGGAAGTTACGTATGCTGTTGCAAAGTACGAAGTACTGCACACTATAAGTACGGAGTACTCACGGAGCACAGAGTACACATCGCAAGGACGGCACGGATTGTGGCGCTTTATTGGTACGGCGCGAAATCGAGGCCAGAAGTGTTGAGTTGTAGAATCAGGGGTGAGATGAAGGCACTAAGTCAAATCGAGCGGATCGCGATTTGAGAAGCCTGAAAACATGGGATTCAAAGTGATCTGCAATGTGCATACATACTATTTCCATGACCTTGGTACAAGTCAAGGCTTGCGAGGTTTTGGTTTCTTATCTCTCCACAATACTTACCATATTTGCTTTTTGCCTTTAGTTTGACGTGGTCGCGGGGAACCTTGGATGATCTGGGAGGGACCCCATTCACCGCCGTGATGACAGTGAAAGTTGATAGATCACACAACTGAGTTTTTCTTCCCGTCAACCATCACGGCAGAAGGCCCGCAAAAGTCTGAGCGCTTCTCAGCCCCCTTGGGGGAATATGTCTGCGTTCCCCTAGCGCTGAGACTAGAGATGTGAAAGTATCTCTTCCAATACGGGGGATTTATTTTCCGCTGTACTTAATGTGTGCTTTTTTTTTGGCATTTTGGGTAGCGGATAGCGAGACGCTTTGCCGGATTCGAATGTGATGCGACTGCCAGAACCCGACAATGCGGTGCGCCAGCTACTTTGGGTCGATCATGGAGCCTTACATCTGGTCGCTGGGTCTCTTAGCGGCCCCAAACATGCATAGACTCGTGATTGATCGATCTGGACAACGCCAGACGCGATTGTCACCCCATCATTAATTGCTGGGCTGGGATCTCTGGTACGAGATCGATCTGTCGGCTTGTTAGCGCACCACCATCGGTGATGTGGCGGTCATCGCGGCAGGAATGTTCGGAGTACAGAGTACGGAGTATACGATCTGGACTTTCTGTTGCGCGATACGGAGTAGCCACGGCCGAGGCCGTGATGGTGGAAATAGGACCCGCTCGTCACGATTGGTCTTGACAAGGAAGTGTTGAGTTGTAAACTTCTGGCGTGATGCAATATTATGCTCGTGTCGGAATGGTGGGTGTCTCGAGAGCACATTTGAGGAATGTTGAATCCCATGGAGGGTATGACTAGAATATTTGACAATGCAATTAAGCCGAACACGATGTACGGAGTAGCGAATTTAGACTTGGAGCTATACGATCCCACGGGCTAATTGATTATCTCGGGATTGGAGCTCTCTTCGCCCGATATCGTTGGGCGTTGCCGCGGACATGATGAAGCGGATAATTCGGCGTCATCCATATTCCGTGTAGAAATTTACTTTTCTGCTGAATGACAGTGCGCTTCACCGTCTCTTACGAAGCCCTCCATTCTTGGGCAACAATAACCGCTGAGGTCTGGATATCGATATGGGCTACATACGCAACGCCAGTCCAAATCGCAATGGGCATCGTAAATCTCAGACGATCAAGGTCGGACAGCTTACCGGCGGTGCAGACGCAAATGGCGGGGCGGTGCGAACAATGCCCATGTCGCAGGATTCGCTGTTACCTCGAGTCCTGGATAGCCACGGAATGCCAGGAACCAATACCCGATATTTCAGACGAGACGTCAAAGCATCCTTCTTGCAGCCGATGATGAACGGAATGCAAGCCAAGAGACACACCGCTTGGTGCCGACCACGATCATTCCTTGCTCATTGATGCAGATATGTGGCCACTTCATCTTTGTTCACCCCTCCATCCGGACCCAAACTGGCGAGAACCGGGAGGAAAGCGCAGGGATGGTTGTCCCTCTTTCTCACCCCCACCAGACATGGATGATTCGGTTGGCTGCAGGGTACGGAGTACAACCATCGAAGCCTCACATGATCTACATCTATATTAGAATCGGAATATGGAGCTGAGATTGAAAGAAGGGGTTTTTTACTCCCCGGCTTTGTTCATAGTTTCCACCCGTTGGGTCGCAATACTCCTTCCGAACAGTCCGAATGGATATCGGGGTAGACACGACTTCGCTGACGGGGCTACGGAAGCAAATTGGCGCGTGATGCATGGAAAGATGACGGGCTTTGTTGCCGCGAACAACAGTCACCGCTACATTCAAGTCAAAGCACGTCGGGCTCCTTGGGTTGCGAATACTTCAGAGAGTCCTCCCTGTGGAAGGTTGGCTTCAACCATATCCCCTGTAGCCAATGATCACCCTTGGTAAAGATGCATGAATTTGCGATCGATGCATTTCATGCATAGAAGGATTTGTCAGTGTGCTGCCAGTCAGACCTCAGTACTCCGTATTGTATTGGCCCATTTCCACGGTTACTCTTCGGATCGAGGTTGAGGGCTTGACTCGAGCTGGTGATTGTTTGCTTTTTGGAAGCAACACTACGATCTGGTTGCACCTTGTATGACTGACCGTTTGGAAGATCGAGGGGGCAGTTGCAGGTTGCAGATTCCCGCCGGTTCAGTTGTCAATGGGCTCACACCGTTCCTTGACTTTCCTCTATTGGCATACCCTGGTTAATGCACCCCTGAGAGGCTCAACGCATTGTGAGACTATGACGTTCTATATTTTATTTTATTAATCTTTCCCCTCCAAGTTTTTGTAACATGTGTCTCACCGGCTGTTTGCCCCTCCATCGCGTGGCTCCAGATAATTTTCTGTACATCATTTGAGAATGGGGTCGATTGCACATCTTTTCCATACGAGATTCAGATAAAAGGTTCCACTTGTGGTTCCCAGCCCCTTGGGTCTCATGCAGTCCATCTTGCTGGGTTTGTTTTCCGTACTTTACCGACTTTTCAACAGAGAATTCCGTACGAAGCATACGTAACCGGGGAATACAATCATTCAGAATCTACGGAGTACTCCGAAGTAATTCGTCCGTACTCCGTACAGATAAAATCTTACCCCTGCGGATGGATGTAGGTACCAAGGGACAATGTACTCCGTTCACGATCAGTGTACAGTATGACGTTCAATGTATAAGGGGGAAAGGGGACATTGTTTACCCCCCCCCTGCGATCGACCAACGGCCAATAGACGGGGTTCGGGAGTGTCGGTGAATTTATGACAAGCTCAGCTGATTCTTTGGGGTCTTCTCGAAGGTCTCAAAATTTGAAGACGCTAGAAACCAAACCAAACAAGAAATTAAAACAAAAACAAAAAAAAAAATCCAATTATGGAGTAAATGTGTCTAGTTTATTTGATACGGTGTGTACCTTTTGATGACAGGACGATCATCGGATCCTTGGTTCCATACTCCGTAGTCCCCAGAGGAATTCAATAGCTTCTTTCGTTTAAACTGGTTCAACTCAATCAGTACCGAGGTGGCGGGAGCGACATGCCGTGCTTAATTTTTGGGTTCTGGGGAGTCGAGGAGAATTATCCCTTTTTTCCTTTGAGCCACTGGAAGATCATGAGGGTGAAATAGGCACCATCCGACCCACTACGCTGGGAAAGTCTCGATATGCCACTTTTTTGCGTCGCGCAATAATTTGCCTATCGGGGGAGTTGGATCCCGGCTAGATGGATAGACTTGGGGCGTTTTTTCAACGGTTTTGTCCAGTACTTCTGACCCTTCAAACAATAGGAGAACGGTTCGACTAATGCCTTGGTGTTAGGGTTTCCCCGATGCACACCGCATCTCGAGACCTTGATGAAACTTGCTTTCCCTTTGTGTGTCTGATTGAAGAGTGTTCCATGTTTTCCCATGTTTTGTCCGTTTGACCCAATCAGCCGGTGCACCCTCAAGGGCGATCGCGGTAAAGGTACCGGCTAGGTTTTCCCTTGGATTCCGCGAAGTGGAGAGTATGACGGTATAATATTGCGTTCTGAAGTCAGTCTCTAGACCAAGCTCTGCTTTTTCGGTTTAATTTCATTAATTTCTGTGCTCCAAATTACCCTCTAGGTTCATACTAGTGCAACAGGTCTCGGGGACGGGCAAAGTCAGAGTGCGAGATCTATCATCTCACTAAGGGACACTAAAACCACACCTCTGGGAAAATCAAAAAATCCAAAAAAAAAAAAAAAAAAACGGATCAACCGTGCCTTACGCCATACCTCATTGTAAAGTTCGGGTGCGAGTAGATGTTAGCGCCATTCGAGGAGGCTAAGGGCCTAATGCTGTTCCCCGGGCCGGAGCCATAGAAACTAAACAGGATTTGGTATGTATCAGGCCTTTTGCCCTTTCCGAAGGATCTGGGGGATGGATCTGTCGAATCATAAGGTACTAAAACTTTGGATCGATGGCTTTGGAGTATTTTTGATTTGATTTGATTTTCAATTATTGTTTCTTACTTCCCTTCTAAAATAAAATAATAAAAAAAGAGTCCAGTGTCACAAGAATGATCTGATCTGATTGATCTCTATGGAACATCGGATCCTTTTCATCAAGAGAATTCCGGAAATCAATTCGAAAACGCCCTAAGTTTTAAAGGGAATAAAGGGAAATATACGAATCAAGAATCATAATCCTAATGATGTATTCTTTCCATTGGTTCCACCCCCTTTCCTTACCTCAGGGTGCTTCTTCCGTCTCCCCTACGCCTTTTTTTTTCTCTCGCGGAACATGTCAGGTCTCCATGAATGGTCAGATCCACGATACCTCGATCCATAAATAATAAAACCCTTTTTTAAATAAAATAAAATAAAAGGAAATTAATTCTTTTTTTCCCTTTTCTTTTTTTTTGTTGAAAATCAGACCCACTTCGTCTTTATCCTGAATTGTTTGCTGCCAACTGCATACTGTACAGCTGTGACCGAAATCTCTTGTGATGGTGAACATCGTTTTAGTTCGGCGCCTGATCATTTCTATAGGACCTATCCACTGTCAATATCTCATTATAATAGCCTCCCCTTTCCCGCTGCTTGCTTCCTTTTTCCTTCTTCTGTTGGATCGACTACTCTATACTTCCAAACTTTGACATCTTTGCTCTTCGACATCGACATCCTCAACCCGGATTCTTTATAGATCCCTTCCTCCATTCTTGAGCAGTCAACCTCGTCGATCGTGATATTTGTCACTCTTCTATAAACTTCTCGTCCATTCTCCCTTGCAGGTGTCTCATACACTCTTGCAAACCCGAAGATCTACCTTATCGGATCCCGATCAACTTTCCCAAAGGGGGAGCAATGCTGAAGCCCTAAAAACCCCCAACAAACGGTCCTCCTTGCTCCAATTACAGCCATACATCGACAACATTCTCTCCCTTTCAATTCAAGATTAACTCTGGGGAAATTAAAAGAGACAAAAGCACCTTTTTAACTGGTACTTTGTTTCTCCTTGTTTTTTGGAACTGCCAACCTACCTGAAGGGAAGCGGGGTGTCTCAAAGCCTTGAAATACCCTTTATTTTTCCTTACTCGCTACTCGACCATATCTCAACTTCACAATGTTTCAACGACCAGCTTGTCTACAGGGCCGACGCTCACGCAATGGCTCTGGCGAAGACAACTCTACATTCCCAATTCGGCAGCTATTCGTCTTAGGTAAGTGGTACTTTTGTCCCGGACGTGAAGTATGAGCAAACCATAGATATGGTTATCGCGAAATGCGCCAATATATTCACTGCGGAGGTTCATTTGATCGCTGACGATGGTTTGCAGCACTTGTCCGGATCTGTGAGCCAATTGCTTTCATGTCAATTTTCCCATACGTGTATCACATGGTCGAATCATTCCATGTGACGGATAACGACCGCAAGATCGCGCTGTACGCCGGAATGATCACTTCCTCCTTCACCTTCGCTGAGTTTTCAGCGGGTATGTTCTGGGGTCGCATGAGTGATCGGATTGGCCGTAAGCCAGTGCTCATCATGGGCTTGGTGGGCACGGCCATCAGTATGGTGGTATTTGGATTCGCGCCCAACCTGGCAACGGCCATGATTGCGCGCGCTCTGGGCGGCATGTTGAACGGCAATATCGGAGTTCTCCAAACGACGGTTGCGGAGATTGTGACGAAGAAAGAGCACCAACCGCGAGCTTATTCGATTATGCCTTTCGTCTGGTGTCTGGGGTCGATCATTGGACCGGCTATGGGCGGCGCTTTGGCCCAACCCTGCGACAACTATCCGGCCCTCTTCTCACGCAGCACACTGTGGGACAAGTTCCCGTTCCTGCTGCCCAACTTGGTTTGCATCACTGTGCTGGTATGCGGCATCTTCGTTGGTTTCCTCTTCTTAGAGGAGACGCACCCGGAGATGAAGCACCGCCGTGACCCCGGAATCGAGCTCGGTCAGTGGTTGGTCAGTCTGGTCTGGGGCTCGCGCGTGCAGCTTCCCGATGATTCCGACGTCGTCGATGAGAAGTATTTCGATGCGCCGCCTCAATATGAAAGTGCCGAATCCTCGCCCTGCCTGCGCCCCGTTGACGTATCTCCGGTTGATTGCGACTTGGAGGGGCAGAAGAGCCCCGCGCCCAAGGCATTTACCCGACAAGTCATCTTCGCCATTGTTGCTTACGGGATCCTCGCATAGTGAGTTGGCGCGCCACACCCGACATATTGGAATGATTTTACTGACATGCATCTTTCTTCTCGCAGCCACAGCGTATCATTCGATCAGCTGATGCCTGTTTTCTTGAGCACTCCCCGATCCGATGACGACGTGGTGCTACCCCTCAAGTTTACCGGTGGTCTCGGGTTGGCCACGAAGACCATCGGGTTTATGCTCGCCATTCAGGGCGTGTACTCCATGATCGCCCAACTGTGGCTGTTCCCATTTGTCGTCAAGCACTTTGGCACGCTACGCACCTTCCGCTTCGTCTTGCTCGTCTGGCCCCCTCTTTACCTCGCTGTGCCTTACCTCGTCCTGCTTCCGGCCAAGCTGCAGATGCTCGCTGTCTACGTGTCTTTGATCAGCAAGATTACCTTCCATGTCATCGCCTTCCCTGCTACCGCCATTCTCCTCGCCAATGCCGCTCCATCTTCCAAGGTTCTTGGTACCATCAACGGTGCCGCTGCCTCAACCGCCAGTCTCAGCCGAGCCTTTGGTCCTACCATCACCGGTTTGCTCCACTCTAGGGGTCTCGAGAGCGGGTACTCCGTGCTCGCCTGGTGGGCATGTGGCCTGGTATGCCTGATTGGTGCTGTTCAAAGTTTCTGGATGGAGGAGTCAGCCGAGCCTGAGCGTTTCAAGACCAGTCAGCCTGATGTCAAGGATTCTGAGCAGAAGCATGAAGTCGTTTCGGACCTTCACCGAGAGTCTGAGGAGTTGCCCGAGGAAGAGCAACGCCTTCTCTCCCTGCGCTCTAGCGTCGACCACGACTTCGACATTTCGCAACTCAATCTTAATGCCGACAACCTCCCCAAACCCGAAAGCAACGTTGCCCACGATACCAATGTCTGAACTCGAGGCTCCTATGTTTTCTCTCATCTCATTTTATTTCTTCGCTCTTCTGGAAGGGCTTTTTGAATATTGACGCCCCGCGTCCGGGGTTCTTCCATTCCGCTTTCTCTTTTCTTCTCATGATACCTCATTTTGTTATTGGTTTTGGTCTTTTCTTTTTTTCTTCGTGCTCATGACTACAATCCTGAGACCCGGAAATGGCGCAATTATAGATGGTTGCATTGCATATGCAAAAGCATAAAACTCGGCTCTCTGCTTTTTTTTTGGTCTTGTTATCCTTTTCTTTTTCTCATCTCATGGAGCATCAATGGTTTATGATTATACTCATGTGCATCTGGGAGGCTATTCGTGTTTTTTCGTGTTACCCAGGCAAAGATCATAGAGTCTTTTGCTCAATACAAACGTCATATTCGATACATCTCTCCACTGCCCTGTACTCCGTATAACCAACATGACTAGTGTCTTCGCTCCTCGCTGATGCGACTGTGTCATATGACATCTGCATGGTATTATATAGACCTCCTATACCCCCGCTGTCAAAAGTGCCATTCATGACATCTTTGACAGCGGAGAGTGGGGAAATGGTCCACTCTCCAATTCTGCCCAAAGGATGAAGCCAAAAGTCCCGGCACTTGCAAGTCTGGGGAACCGAACCGACTCGTTCCCGAGGGCAACTTAATTCGATCCAGAAGCCGATCTCCAGTATTTCGATCTTCTTTGTTATATTTGGAATATTGCCACAGTTCACGGAGGATAATCTAAGTCCGGTTGAGCGGACTTTACGCGGAGAGAGATTGGGGCTCATTTCGGCTGTGGGCCAATTTCCTTCGATTCGATCACTTCTCCAAGTCCGGAGTACCCCCGCGAACCACTCCTAAAGTCTTCTGTGAGACCATGACTGTTGATTCGGTCTGGAGAGTCACGCAGTTACCGACCTCCGTCTCCGCACAGAAATGATCGCGATCCCGTGGTCAGGTTCTCAGCATGCCTAACCCCCCCTCGCCACCATCCCCGGTCTCTTCAGGAAAGAAGAGACCATATCCTACTCGCGACGCTCTTCCGACACAACTAGACTCCGCAAATTCATCGCATGACACACCGAACCCTGCCGCGTCCACAGCTGTGCCCGCCGCCTCGCCCGCTCGTTCCTCTACCGCCGCTGCGTCCACCGCGTCCTCCTCATTCCGCAATGTCTCCGCGTGCAATCGCTGCCGACTGCGCAAGAACCGCTGCGACCAGCGTCTCCCGCGATGCCAGTCCTGTGAAAAGGCCGGGGTGCGCTGTGTCGGATATGACCCGATTATGAAGCGGGAGATTCCCCGCAGCTACGTTTACTTTTTGGAAACCCGTGTAGCACACCTGGAGAAACAGCTGGCGGATAACAATATTGAATTTAAAAAGGTCGTCGCATTCGATGAGGAAGAGGCTATCAAGGTTGAGGCGGAGGGTGACCCCGCGCAAGCCCAGTCCGGCTCCGACGGCCATGCCGGAGAGGTCGCTGTGGCGGAAAAGACACCATGGAAGAATACTTCAAAACAGGAGTATAGTCAGTCCGATCAGAGAGATGGAGATGTGAACCGCGATGCGGAGGGTGATCCAGCCAACGAGGAGAATTGGCGTCTGCATAATTTGGTCTCGAATATCGGTATGGTCTCTGTGCAGGGCACTTCCGATCCGCGATATCTCGGCTCGACATCAGGGATCTCGTTCGCGCGCGTTGTCTTCGCCGCGGTAAGAAGTTCACTTCCTGGCAACATGCCAGAGCGAGCTTCGATTCGAACGAGCGACAGACTGCCGCAGAGCGCGACTGGCACCACCGGAGCTGGCAGTATGAGAGATTCCTTCTTCGGGCTGCAAACAAAACCGATGATGAAGCGTGCGGGATTCCCGGATCGAGAGCTCGCTGAGCGGCTGGTCGATCTCTATTTCGAACACGCGAATCCCCAGATGCCGATCCTCCATCGGGGTGATTTCATGGAATTGTTGGATCGCACCTATTCCCTGGAAGAGAAGAACCGCTCGCCGCGCGCTCTCTATGTACTTAATATCGTGTGCGCCATTGGCGCTGGAATTATCTTTGATGATAAGCCTCAAAGCTCAGATGATGAGAATGGAGGCACTCGTGACCGGTCCTCCTCTGGGGCGAAGAGACCGAGACTTGCGAGTCATCAGTATCAACCGGAAGAATACCACGCTTCGGCGATCGTTCATCTGGAATCATTCCTTGGATCTTCCTCCAGTGAAGGCTTTGGTGGTTTGGAAGAGCTGCAGGCAGTGCTCCTTCTAGCCAGCTTTGCTCTTCTGCGACCTGTTGCGCCTGGTCTTTGGTATATCGTTGGTGTCGCTATGCGCTTAGCAGTCGACCTTGGACTCCATTATGAAGATGGGGTGGGGATTGACTCCGCAACGAAAGACGGCAATCAAGCACACTCGCGGATTGATGCTCGCGAACGGGGACGCCGCGAATGGGTTCGGGATCTCCGCCGCCGCCTGTGGTGGTGTGTCTACAGTTTTGATCGCCTAGTTGCTACCTGCGTTGGACGGCCATTTGGTATCAGCGACCAGGCCATCAGTACTGAATTCCCATCCATGATGGATGATAAGTACATTACCAAGTCAGGTCTGATTACACCACCCGACGCATCGCCAACGTATAAACATGTCGCTTTCCACTATTTCAAACTCCGCCTCCTACAATCAGAGATTCACGACGTACTGCAATACCAGCAAGTGCGCGCTGTGCGGCGAAGAGCCTCCAGCACAGCGCTTCTACCTCATGCTGAATCTTCCTCTTCTTTCCTCCAGGGCTTCGACTCTTTCCGCTCATGGCGTCATGATGTGCATCGCCGATTGGTTGAGTGGCAAGAGACTGCTCCAACACGCACAGAAACGGGTGTGAAGTTCTCGATTGAGCTACTAGAGTTGAACTACTGGCAGGCTATCATCCTGCTGTACCAGCAGAGCTTGACGGTTCCCGCTGAATTAGCCGGGGAGCTTACCCCGGCCGATGATGTCTCCAGTCCGTCTTTCTCGAATCCCGATGAAGGCGATGAGGAGGATCATGTCTATCTTAATGTCGCCGAGGCTGGCCAAAAGGTCATTCGAATTTATCGCCAGTTGCATAGAGTGCGATTGGTGAACTATACCTATCTTGCTACACATCACATTTTCATGGCCGGAATCTCCTTCTTATATGCCATATGGCACTCACCTTTGGTTCGGAGTCGCTTGACTCTTGACGAGGTTGACTTCACTGTCCTCGCCGCGACATCCGTTCTGGGTGATTTGATGCATAAATGCCCACCCGCAGAGGCTTGTCGCGATGCGTTTGAGCGGATGAGCAAAGCTACCGTTCAAATGTGTCTGTCGACCACCGGTTTCGGATCACAAGTTGACATGAGCCGTCTTCACGCTACATCGCAAGCCCATAACCAATTCGATCCCAGACGGGCGCGACAGTCTGCGAACCAACATTCCCGCGCAGCACAAGGCCAAGCCAGGCGAGCAAACCAGACACGCTCGTCTCGCCCAGTTCCAAAATTCGACATGAACCTGGGCGATTTGTTCTCGGACGGCACACCTATGGTCGACCCTTCACAACAAGAGGGTAGACCCAGAGGGCCATCTTACCCTCAGCCGGAGACAATAGCTCACAACTTCCCCGATCAATCTCAGCCATATGGACAGCACCATCCATCCATGGAGTACTATCCGAAATACGAAACGCAAGGCTCTCCGCAGCCTCATCCGCAATTTTACTATTCCAACTCGCCGCAGCAGAGCGGCTCCCCTGGGAGTCATACTCATGGCTTGGCACCAACAGACGCTGAAGCTCCGCAGCCTATCAGTCTGGATTTCTTGGATTTCGGGTCTGGCGACGCAGAGAGCCAGGGTAACCTGGAAGGCGATGGAAATCCCGATTACAACATGATGGCAGCGCCATCATTGGGTCAAAACTTAGGCCAAAATGTGGGGATTGACCTCGGTTTTGGAATGGCCATGGACTTCCAGCATGATTGGAGTGAGAATCCCAATTATGACCTTCTAGAAGGGTATTTCTTTGGAGGATCGGGGGCCGGCGCTTCTGGTGCAGATCCTTAGTGTTTCTTTTGTTGGCTTTCTCTTTACGATGTGATATTCTCTTTACTTTCCAACCCTGTCTTTTCACTGGTCTCATGTATCTCATGGCCAGGAGAAAAGCGTCTGTTTCGCAGGGGGGTTTGTGTACAATTTGGCCTATGTTTCCCTTTGTGTCCTTTTTCCCTGTTTTGATTATTATATACCAGTTATATACCAATATCCCATTGTACAAAGATCTGAGAGAAACTGCAATAAATTCAATTCAATATAGTGATGTTACTATGTTGCCCTGTCGCCCTTGAGTAGTTGCGTAGTTTGCCTTGGGCAGCAACGGGTTCGGCCAAAACAAACACTCCCGCCTTTTTTTTCTCCAACACCAACTTCAATGCCCAAAGTGATCGCGGCTCTTACGGCGAATAGGGACTAGGCATCTAGACTCCCCCGATCTGCGCTTGGACCTGACTTGGACCTGACTGCCTGATCTCGACATCAGGTGCCCACTCCGATCTCCGATTTTCGATTCTCCCTGTCCCCCGCTTCGACTCTCCGACACTCAGACCATGGGAATTCACGAACAAGATCAACTACCGAATACCTTCCTCAAGTCCGAGCTTTGATCAGTTCTTTCCGAGACCCTGCAGCCAGCCGAGACCGCGAAACACACAAGGAGGCTCTGCCCTTTCTTTACTCTAGACTCAGTCTCGCACACTCTTTCGCACGCCACGAGAGACTTGTGGCCTTTCTGGACGTGTGCATTATTGGTTCTAAGTCTGTTCCACTTGCTTGTACCAGACCGAAAAGTTTTGCCTTCGTGCTACGTGCTTTTGGCTGTACTCTCGCGTTGCTGAACATGCATGGAACTACCGATACTTTACCTCAACACCGATAATGCGATTTGAACTCGCTAAGACCACATAAATTTTTTTGGAACACCCAAGATCAACATGGTGAAATCAGACGTACGGAAGGATTACTATGCGGACCTTGGGCTTCAGCCCAGCGCGGAGGCCGAGGATGTCAAGCGCCAGTTCAGGAAACTAGGTGAGCTTGAGAAGGGCTCGAGATTGAATGTCGAAGGAAATCGCTTACCAATGAGAAAGCTCTCAAGTACCACCCAGACAGAAACCCCGGAAGAGAAGTCGAGTTCAACGCCAAATTCCAGGCCATCCAAGCCGCCAACGAAATATTGAGTGACCCTCACCAACGACTCAAGTATGATACAGATCGTCTACGGGCGGGCTACGGAAAGAACTACGGACCAACAAGAGCAAACACCCAGCGCAAAACACAGCCCACCAGCTATCCTCCTCGCCCAACGGGAACGCCTGCACCCTCGGCCAGTGCCCAATATACCAAAACACCGCCGAATGGCCCATCCGCTGGCGCGCGGCGATACGCGTCACATGCACGGGCTGGGCCGCAACAATGGAAGCCTCAGGACAATGCGCAGACTCGGGCCGATGCCTTCAAAGGATTCAACAATATGCGAGGAGGCCAGTCCGCTGGATGGCAAGGATTTGATCCTTCCACTGGTCGGGCTTCCGCGGGCACACCAGGCCCTGGGGCTCAGCGTCATCCTTTTGGAGCATCTGCGCAGTCCGCTAGGCCAAAGTCTGCCTTTGAGACCTTCCAGAACGCACAACCTCATGCCCAGTCACAGAGTACCAAGAAGAAGCAGGGCTTTGCGCCAGGCGCTGCTGGGGGAGACGAACCCATGGCCCGCAACACGTCTGCCTACAGTAGCAGCAGTCGGGCTGAAAGACCAAGTAGCCAATACTATGAGCCTGCTCCGCCACCGACTGCGAAGAAGGCATCTGAACCCGATCCAGTGCAGCAGACATATACTCCAGAGTTTGAACGACATAGCAGAAGCTATGCTCAGGCCGGAAAGGGCGAAAAGACATTCTTTTCAAGTACTGGATTAGGTCGCTCTCAAACCATGCGGACTCCCTCAGGAACGACTCGCCCGAATGTGAACGCCAATACCTCCAGTCCTACATCGGGCCGATCTGGAAGATATCGTAGTGCCAGTCCCAAAGCCAGACGGAACCCCAATAACTATGACTCCACCAGCTCAAGCGAATCGGAGGATATACCCAAACCCAAGGCCGTTCCAAAAAGTCGACTCAGGGCGCATCAGAATTTTGCCGATTTCCATCGCCAGCAGGCTCAAAGTCCCAAAAACGGTAAGCGCCCCATGCGTTACCAGCATCTCATTCGTCCCCGTTCCCATTACAACCGCGACCCAACCCAGGATGCGGTTTACGCGATTGTGATCATGCTTTCCCATGCCAAAACTAGGCGCGAGCGTGCTTATTTTCTCAGCCTGCTCAATATCAGGCACCATTTCAAGAAAACTGCTGACAGAACTGATCCGAAAGGCCATGCCTCGGATAGCGCAGCATTCCCCAAATCCTCATTTCGACCGACCCAGCAGCCCAACTCATCAGGCTCTTCCTCTTCTATCAAGTGCGTGAATACTCTTTTGGTCCTAAGAACTGAACTGACTCATTGATCTAAATCAGTGCTGAGACGGGTATATCTCCCGAACGGCCTGAACGCCCTCAAACAACCGCATTTGGGAACAGCAGCACAAGTGAATTGCACAAAAAGTTCTCCGCGGACGATTGGCGCAAGCACATAGAGCGATTTGATTTCATCGGCTCCTCTTCGCCAAGCAAGGAGAGCCTTCCTCGATCACCTGGATCACAAAACAGAGGACGAACACCTCAGCGAAATGGAAATGCACCCCCGGTGTACAACCAGGGCACGACGTCAACGCAGCAACCTACTTCATCATCACAGACTCAGCAGCAACCCACGCCTTTCGCGCAGGCAAAGTTCTCTGCAGACTCGTGGTCTGAGAGGCTTCAAAATCTTCATTGGGGACCCGACGCAGAGAAGACTCGGCAAACCGCGAACTCTGCGCCACCTCGCAGTCCCAAGAAACCTACCCGGTCAGGCACAAAGTTGCGGAGCGCTCCGCAGCCCGCGAGCGTTGCGACTGAAGCGGATGAGGCCAAAGACACAATCAATGGCCACCCACCCTCTGTTCCCCCAAGAGCACCTGCACCCGATGTTGATGTCGAGGAAATGGATCTTGACGAAGACTTCCCTCCGTCCAAGCCAAACCCTCCACCCGTTCCTAGAAAGGCTCCTCATGGTAGATCAGGCAGTGCAAGCAATCTCGATCCAGCCTCTCAGCCTCTACCAAGATCCCCAGGATCCCAACCTCTACCAGAATCCCCAGCCAAGAAACCCAGACCCCCCTCCTCGAGCTGAAAACAACACGCCGATCTCACCTCCACGCCCTGCTCTTTTCAACCTTGGCAACCTCCGCAACGCCGCTCCGTTCACCAACACCAACAGTGGAGGCATCGAGAACCTCGAGGATATCCACACAACACTCCCATTCCAATCACAGGCGAAACAACCAGCGACTACAAAACGCGACATCCAACCCCGCGACCTCCAACTCCCAGACCCACCAAAACGCCCTTGGGCCCCCAAACCCATTACATTCCCAGGTGCATCTGCTCCCATCCTACCACGCGACAAATGGAACTGGTATGTCTCTGCAATGGGAGCCTACATGCACGAATGGAACATCTTCAACCGCCGCATGCTCACGCATCTCAACATACGACAAGATGCGAACGAAACTGGTCTTGCGCCAGGGTGGATCAGCGCCGTTGGCGACTCCACACGTCTCAAGATCGGCGACGAAGACGATCTCAGCAACGGCAAGACAAAAGTTCGCGAGGACAGCGACCTTGATGAATTCCTCGTTCCCGGCTCCGGGAAGGGCGGTTTCAGCGCTTATCTTCGTGGCGTCGAGGAAGATATTCACGTGCGGAAGCATTGGGATGTCGCTACTGAGATGCATCGCGAATGCATTATTGATCTTGGGCGTTTAAGAGAGTGGATCCGAAATGGTGGAAAGGTTGCTTAGGCTCTATTTGCCTTTCTCTTATTTAATTGTAATAAGCCCAGTCAGTGCCTCTCGGCTTTGCGGCTTGGTGGCTGCTTTCCAGGTATGGAGAATGCAGGGCGGCCGTTTGGAGCACCTGGATCGGCTTGACTGCGCTGTGTTTCATTGCCCAGGCGAACGATTAGCCTTGGAATCCTTGTTGGACTATATCGACCTTTTGGGGCGACAGACCCTTCAGTCTTGGAAGTGTCAGCTTCTTGGTCGGTTCTTTTCTTTTCTCTTTCTTTTATGGCGATGCATAATTGGGTCGGTGTTTTGTTGTACATACCCAGGGTTTTGATCAAATCTTCATAGATACATACGGTCATTTGTCGGATTTCGACTCTGGTTCATGATCATGATTTTGTAGGGTTTACTATCCCCCCCAACACTTGAGAGCTTGGTCATTGTTAAGCCAAGGTACTTGAGCTTTTATGATATTATAGACCTCATACTGGAATCTTGGAGGCATCCACCTGGGCACCTTGGCACCTCTACCTCTCGGCATTTCTCCCAACGTGTTTATTGTATTCTCTTTCTGATTCATGCATAAGAAACCCCAGGGCTAAATAGCTTGATGAATCTCATCCCCACATTGTACTAACTTGGAAATAGACGCGGCCATATCTACACAGACATGTAGATCTATGAACTACTAGCAAATTACTTGCGGCTAGTATCAAATCCGGCGTAAACGTATAGCCCTGGCGACATGTTAATTAACCCTTACCCTAATTTCCCAGTCGGCACTGGTGGCCAGAATTCTGAGGTGTTAAGGCACTAAGGCACTCAGGCTGCAAGGCTAGAAGCCCCGCCACCCCGCCGGATGAGAGACAGGCCTGGAGTATGGGGAGGAAACCGGTTGTGAGTCACGAATATATAACTCAAGTGTTATAATCCAGCAAATCTTGTACATTGCAAACAATCATCAATACCGAGCTGCACGCGTGTCCGCCGTCCGCCGTCCGCCCCAGAAAATTCACCGGCGAACTTGTTCTTGGCCCCGCTATCGGCTCCAGACATCTTCTTCTTTTACCCTCGAACCGACCCCACCACCCGAAGCAATTGTTCACGGCACTACCGAACTTGACTTTTGTACCTGAAAAGACTACATCAAGAAGTTCGCAATCATGGTTTCTATTGTTCTAGGCAGTCAATGGGGAGATGAAGGTATGGGAAACCTTGGAACAAGAGCCGAGCACGTCGAACGCCGCTGACCCATACCGACAGGAAAGGGAAAGATCACAGACATGCTGTCGCAAGACGCAACTCTCTGCTGTCGTGCAGCTGGTGGTCACAGTAAGTTATACCTCACACCCTTGTGACGATCCTCCCGCGGGGACGTTTGAAACTGGACCATGTCCAATGGAACCCTGACTGACCAACTCGTCTTTTTCAATTGGGTACAGATGCCGGCCACACTATTGTCCACGAGAACGTCACCTACGACTTCCACATCCTGCCTTCCGGTCTGGTCTCGCCTAAATGCCTCAACCTCATCGGTGCCGGAACCGTCTTCCACGTCCCCAGCTTCTTCAAGGAACTGGCCGCTATTGAGTCCAAGGGTCTGAAGGGTGCTTCCCAGCGCATCTTCGTCTCGGACCGTGCACACGTCTGCTTCGACCTCCACTCTGTCGTTGATGGTCTCGAGGAGCAGGGTCTCGGTGGCCGTAAGGTCGGCACTACCGGTAAGGGTATCGGCCCTTGCTACAGTGACAAGGCCGCACGCCGTGGTGTGCGCGTCGGCGAGATCTTGGACGAGGTCACCTTTGAGCGCAAGCTGCGCACTCTTGACACCGCTTACCGCACACGCTACGGAGACATCGCCTACGATGTCGAGGAGGAAATTGCACGATTCAAGGTATGTATGACTCATACGGATTCATGGTCGATGAAAGCCCAACCCATGCAGCCACACTTAACGTCGACCGTCTGCATTATTTACACATTGAACCAAACATGCTGACTTGTCTATGTAGGAATACCGCAACCTCCTCAAGCCCCACATCGTCGACCAGCTCGAATTCCTGCAGGAGCACAAGAACTCCCCCAACACATTGGTCGAGGGCGCCAACGCCCTGATGCTCGACCTCGACCACGGCACATACCCCTTCGTGACCTCCTCATCAACAGGCCTCGGCGGAGCCGTCCAAGCGCTCGCCCTCAACCCCTCCAGCATCAAGTCCGTCATCGGTGTCGTGAAGGCTTACACGACGCGTGTCGGCTCCGGTCCCTTCCCCAGCGAGCAGCTCAACGCCGACGGCGAGAAGCTGCAGCAGGTCGGTCGCGAGTTCGGTGTTACCACTGGCCGTCGTCGCCGCTGCGGATGGTTGGACCTTGTGCTGTGCCGCTACTCCCACGCCATCAACCACTACACCGCTCTGAACCTGACCAAGCTTGACGTTCTGGACGACTTTGATGAGATCAAGGTTGGCGTTGCTTACATTCTGCCTGATGGAAAGCGTACCACTGGTACTTTCCCGGCTGATCCTAATGTTGTCGAGAAGATCCAGGTCGAGTATGTTACTCTGCCTGGTTGGAAGTCCAACACTATGGGTGCTAAGCGTTACGAGGATCTTCCTCCTAATGCTAAGGCTTACATTGAGTTCATTGAGCGTGAGCTTGGTGGTGTCCCTGTCAAGTGGATCGGTACTGGTCCTGCCAGAGAGGACATGATCGCTCGCGAATAGATTATTTGATTTTTTTCTTGTTGATTATTTTGACTTGGTTGTACAAGTGGATGTCTTGTCGTTTTCATTACGATATACTTGAGGTATGTGATATAAGCTTCTCTTTCTGTCCCATACTTGACGATATAGATGTCTCTAAAATTGGATTTGGTTAGAGGTGGCAGTTACCCAGCTGTTTCATGTCATTTATTTAAAAGGACCTGGATAATTACTAGTGAAAAGAGAGGAGCGCAATGCAGCTCTGACGAAGTAGACAGGTCGACAGGGGGTATGGTACGGGCCTCGGGGGTTGTCAATAATACTCACATACATTGTCCAAATTATACACAGTTCTACTACACCGGACCTCGGGAGAATACAAAGATATGTCAAAATTGAATTAAGATTGGAGTGAGTACTGAATAATATCATGGCAGGTGATTGAATAATATTGTACATGGAATCAGAAGCGTCAGATCTTCGTAGCCAGAATATGATCCCGCAAAACAGTCGTAGAGTATAAGACAAGGAGGAGAGAAGTCTAGATTAAAAAAAAAGAAACACAAATCACCCAGACCAAGGGCGTATAATACAAAGACATGCCAAATTGAGGGGGGGAGAACGCCGACCAAATGCGAAAGCAGTTCCTTCGTTTTTTGTGCACTCTTTATTGCGCCAATTTCAGAAGAGGGGAGCTCTGTCTGTCATATAGGCACCAAAAGTGCTTGAAGTTGCCAGTGAATCTAGCACCGACTCATGTTTCTCGACTATTCGCTTAGAAGCGGAAGCCGGAATCGCCGAAGCCTTCGCCGAGAGCACGGCGAGGGCCGCGGGAGAAACCACCACGGTCGCCACGGTCGCCACGGTCGCCGCGGTCACCGCGAGAGAAGCCACCGAAGCCACCGAAGCCGCCGCGATCACCGCGATCATTGCCACGAGAGAAGCCACCACGGTCACCACGGGAGAAACCACGGTCACCGCCACGAGAGAAGCCTCCGTCGCGACCGCCAAAGCTACGACCGTCACGGGGGCCTCGCTCGCCAGTGCCGACTCTGACACCCTCGACTCTGCTGAGTCCCATGACCTGCACCAGTCTGGGGGAGATATCAGGGGGTTGGGCATACCGTAACCCTTGACATACAGGTTGTTCAGAGCGTGAATGGCATCGCCCTTGGAGTCGAAGTTACCAGTAAGTGTTCCGAGCTGACCCATGTAAGATGCGACCTTGGTACCGGTCTCGACCTCTTCAAAGCCCTGCTTGAAGAGGTTGATGGTCTGGCCAATTTCAGAGTCGCCAAGGGTAGGCTGGGAGATATCGACGGCAGCGATGGGGAGGGTGGTGGTGTCAATGCCGAGGGGGAGGTTGCGGAGACGCCTGCGCAGGGATTCGCGCTCAGCCTGGTGCAGGAACAGCCAGCCTTCACCTTCCTTGCCAGCACGACCGGTACGACCGATACGGTGGATGTAGGTCTCGCGGTCACGGGGAACACCGATTTGGACAACGTGGGTCACGTCGGGGAAATCCATACCACGGGCGGTGACATCAGAAGAGAACAGGATAGCCTCGCGAGCGCGGCGGAAGTTGTCCGCGCTACGGGTACGAGCCTGCTGGGTGAGACGAGAGTTGATCTCAAGCAACGAGAGGTTGGAGAGGTTGGAGGCGCGGAACTCGCGAGAGCGACGGATGTTGTTGAACACATCGGAGGAGATCTTGGTTTCGGCGGTGGAGTTGAAGTAGGCGATGGCCTTGAAAGGACGCAGCTCCTCACCGGCATCGCGGCGGGCTTGCCAGCTCTTGGCAAGATCCATGAGAGCAGGGAGCGAGTTCTCGAGACCACGCATGTATACAAGCTTCTGGGGGACACGCTCGTGGGTAGGGACCTCATCCTCACGCACGGTGTTAACATGATCGTAGCCGGGCTTCAGAGTCTTGTTGACCATTTGCATAACTTCCCGGGGGACGGTGGCCGAGAACATGAGGGTCTGGCGTTCCACTTCGGAAGGCTTGGGGAGCATTGACTGGATCTCTTCAATGTCGGCAGAGAAACCTTGATCCAGGAGACGGTCAGCCTCATCAAGGATCAGAGTGTTCAGCTTAGGAGCGGAGACACCGGTCCAAGGGTCAGACAAAATGTCCTTGAGACGTCCGGGGGTACCAATGAGCAAGTGGCAACCCTCATGCTGGATCTTCTGCAGACCAGCACGCTTGGCAGTACCACCAACGGCAGTCTGCACAATGACACCAGTGCCGAATGCGACCTTCTTAGCCTCAACGGCGATTTGCTCCGCAAGCTCGCGGGTAGGTGAGATGATGAGAGCACGGATTTCGGTAGGGTCGGATCTGCGACGACGGGCCAGTGCCTTGTGGTCGATTGTGGGATCATTCAGAATGTTCTGGAGAGTAGGGACAAGGAATGCCAGGGTCTTTCCAGTTCCAGTCTTGGCCTGAGCGAGACTAGAGAGAGAAAAACGAGGTTAGCAAACCCATTGATTCCACTCAATTGCGGCTAAAGGAGGGAAGAAAAAACCTACATATCTTTGCCCTTGACAATCTCATTGAGAGTGAGCGATTGCACATCGGTCATGGTCTTGATGTTCATGCGGTCAGGCTGAACAATGTTCTTAATGATAGATTCGTTGATGACACCCTCTGAGGCCAGCTCAGCGAACTCAGTGATGCGCTTGGACTCAGTCTGCTCGGCATAAGCCTGAGCAGCTTCAGCAGAGAACAGAGTAGAAGAAGAGTGCAGCGATCTGATGGCAGAGATAGATGACAGGGTTGAAGGAGCCTGCCATTTTGGGAGCTGAGCAACGTATCGTGCTGAGATGGAGCGAGGCGCTGATGCGCGCAGCGCACTGGGAACGCCGAATCGGCGAATGGTGCTAAGCATTATGTGATAATGCTGATGTGAAAAACGGATGGAAAGAAAGAAGAAAACACGAATTGCAATCGGGGCGTTCCAGGAGAGCGCAAAAAATAATCACGGTCACCTGACCTTATCGATAGGCATCTCCAGGGGCGAATTCGGCTTGTCGATTCGTAAAAATCTGGCCTTCGTATTTATCCGTCCTTTGTAGGGGATATTACAGAGAAATGGGGAGAATGTCCCATATATGGGCAGACACATAGCATCCCTTATACATGACCATTCTTATTATCTACCTGTGGGATTGCACTTGAGGAAGGACTGGACAACATCTACAACCAGTGCAAACAGTGCAAACAAAGCCGAACGGAGCCGCTTCGAACAAAACAATCCGCCAATCAAAGCAAACCATGCAAGATTCGATGCATTGCAGGAAACCAGATAGCTGCACAATCTGCAATCCGGTTTGATATGACATGAACGATGATTATGACTTGATTTCACCTTTTACTACTCCGTACATCAGGTGATTGTATAAAATCCCCAGCATCTAGGTCTCATTTTGAGCATGTGCAATGCTTGTTCTCTCCACCAGGGCATGAGCCAAGGCTATAGAGACTATATAACAGCCCGAGGACCATAATTATTTCCACATTCAGAGCTTGATACATACATATCGGAATACCTAACACTTCCACCCTTTGTGTAACAGCTTGTCTTAACACCAGTCTATACTAAGTATGCTTGGATGGCGAGGCAATAGACTAGAAAGCTTCCAACTGACGAGTCAGACAAGTGAGGACCTTGGCGTCTGTTCAGCTCTTAGGACTCAATTTCATATCGAATGCAATTAGCTGGATCAGGGAAGCTCAAGCAGAAGGGACTTCCAAGGTTGTATAGTCCGTAAAGCAAACATTACAAACAGATCAAATCCACCAAACAGGCTAGACCCTTGGACCTTTGGCTCGAAGAGTAAAGTAACCAATCAAACGTAACAAACTGAAAAACCAAAAACCGCCCCAAGCCACCAAAAACACATTATAAATGCAAAGGATGCGCTGACCAACCCTTGGAGACTTGGAAATCCGAGCTGTAAGAATACACGCCTAACTAGCAGGCCTTACAGCAAATCTTGCATAGACGGGAAGCACGTTACTGTACATATAAGACAGTGCCTCCCCTTCCAAAAACAAAAACAACTTTCCCCACCCGAATCTTCTCCACAACATGGCACCTGCAAGTATCGATATTGTCGTCATTGGAGGCTCCTTCGCAGGCCTCCATATTGCCCACTCAGTACTGCGCGACGTGCCAGATGCAAAGGTGACCTTGGTCAACCCCTCAAGCAGCTTCTTCTGGAACATCGCCGCCCCCCCGCATCGTTGCAAAGCCGACTGCCTTCCGCCCCAACGAATATCTGCTCCCGATCAAGGATGCCTTTGCCAGCTACCGACCCGACGCCTTCGAGTTCATTCCCGGAATTGCAACTGCCATCGAAACCAGCGCCAAGACCGTCAGTGTGAAGCCCAACGAGGGCGAAGCCAAGACCCTGTCATATGACTATCTCGTCATCGCATCGGGCAGCACTACATCTGCCACGAATGGCTCCCTCACTGGCACCTCGATTCCATTCAAGCAGTCGAACCACGATGATATGGCCCAGTTGATCGAGGCGGCGCAAGGGCAACATCGCTGGCGCGAAGGAGATCGTTATCGGCGGTGCAGGCCCCATCGGCGTCGAGTTGGCCGGTGAACTTGCTGAGGCTGTGGAGCAGAGTGGTAACGCTGGAAAGGTGTCTATCACAATTGTTTCAGCCACTGAGCGTGTTCTCCCGATGCTCAAGACTTCTGCTAGCTCGGCGGCGCGCAAGCAACTGGAGCACAAGAAAGTCAAGGTCTTGACCTCGAAGCGAGTCGTCGGTGTGGAGACCCCTGCAGAGGAGGGCTCCAAATGGGTTGTCAACCTTGAGGGTGGTGATAAGCTTTCAGCGGATCTCTATATCCCCACCACCGGTGTGACACCCAACAACAGCTTCATTCCCGCTCAGCTGCTTGACCAGGATGGTTGGGTGACCGTGGGCAAAGATATGCGAGTAAAATCCGCCGATGGGTCCAAGCTTCCTATCTTCGCTGCCGGTGATATCACCAACAATTCAATGCGTCTCAGCTTCAAGGCCACGGAGCAAGCGCAGGTCGCTGCGGCGAACCTCAAGGCCGACATCGTGGGCGGCACTGCTTACAAGTCCTACGAGCAGGGTGACAGCATCATGATGGTTGTCCCTGTCGGTGAAGCTGGTGGTACCGGTCAAATCTTCGGCTTTGTTCCCTTCAGCTTCATGGTCAAGATGATCAAGGGCAAGCACTACTTCATTGACAAGGCGTCAGGAGCTGTCGCTGGCAAATGATAGGTTATTTGAGCATGATATCCACGGATTTGGTTTATATAGTTGATTTTTGCGGTTTTGATGAGCATGCTCACCTTTTGCATACCGTTTCCGGCGATGACCGCATACACATGTAATGCATAATTATACCTGCAGAGTCTAGTGTGACTTTAAATGCTTTGAGATTTAAGTGATTATTTCAATCTATACTCCGTAAGCCCCCTGTACCTAACCTCGGTATATGTTAAAGTGAGATCGAGATCTATGAAGAGCTTAAAAAGTCGGCCCGTGAACCAAACCGGCAAACCACTCCGTGCTTAACAATCAGACTGTAAATCTCGCAACTTTTTGAATTTTTTTTTATTTTCCATTTCTTTGGGCTTCTGCCGAGGAACGGTCCTCTTTCCTATAACGGGGGTCCCCGTCGGCCTGAGCAGTCTTCAATTCATCCGGTCTCCACTGATTTCTAAGCTTGTTCCATTGCCACCAGAGAATACGGTCTGAAACTCTACCTGACCTGAGGTATTGCACAACATTATGCACGTCAGAATGATACGAAACTGCTGTAGCAACGAAGGTGGAGCGCATTGAACCCTTCGCCATCTTGAGAAACTTCTCCGGTTTGATCATTTTATGCTAGCATTAAAAAGAGAGAAGAAAAAAATGTTGAGATTCTCCCTCGGCTTGCCCCGCTTATAGAGCTCTATCGTCATATAAAGAGCTCTTGCTCCTCCCATACTTCGGCACTTTTATAATCTTCCTCCTACCTCATTCCAACACTCCTCGTTCCTCATAATATCATAATATCATTGACCATGTCCAACAAGGCTCTCATTTTCAAGCAGATCCCCCAGGGATACCCTAAGCCCGGGGAGGACCTTACCATTGAGGCTGCCGCCTATGACGCCAACGTTGCTGCCCCCGACAACGGTGTCGTCCTCCAGTCCCTCTACACTAGCTTCGACCCTTACATGCGTGGCCGCATGCGCCCTGCTGGCACCAAGTCATACGCTTCCGCCTTCGACCTCAACAAGCCCGTTGAGAGCGCCACCGTCGGCAAGATCGTCCGCTCCAACAACGCCAACTACAAGGAGGGCGACCTGATCATCGGTCATGTTGCCATCCAGGAGTATGTCGCCGTCGGTGAGCAGGAGCTCATCCGCATCCGCAAGCTCGAGAACCCTCTCGGCCTCGAGGACCTCCGCGTCTTCCTCGGTCCCCTCGGCATGCCCGGTCTGACCGCATACTCCTCCCTGTACGAGATCGGTAAGCCCAAGAAGGGTGAGACCATCTTCGTCTCCGCTGCCAGCGGTGCCGTCGGCCAGCTGGTCGGCCAGCTCGCCAAGCACGAGGGTCTCCGCGTCATTGGCTCCGTCGGTTCCGACGAGAAGCTCAAGTACATCACCGAGACTCTTGGCTTCGAGGGCTTCAACTACAAGAACGAGAAGCCCGCTGATGCTCTTACCCGTCTTGCCCCCGAGGGTATCGACATCTACTACGAGAACGTCGGTGGCGAGCACTTCGAGGCTGCTCTTGAGGCTCTGAACAACTTCGGCCGTGTTGTCGTCTGCGGTCTCATCTCCCAGTACAATTCCGCTCCTTACCCCATCAAGAACATCCACAACATCCTGGTCAAGCGTATTGACATGCGCGGCTTCATTGTCGGTGACAAGGGCATGGGTGATGTCTACACCAAGGAGCACCAGGAGAACGTGCAGAAGTGGATCAAGGATGGCTCCTTCAAGGTGCTCATCCACGAGACCGAAGGCATTGACAACGCTGCCGAGGGTCTGGTCGGTATCTTCCACGGCAAGAACTTCGGCAAGGCTGTCCTGAAGTTCTAAGTGCTTCACGAGACTGATGAAATAATGAGATTGGCGTATTGATTTTTTTGCACAAATATTGCAAGTGAAATGGTATGCAAGGTACCTCGGTTAGGATTCTATAATACATAAGTATAGATCAGATCGGATGAAATAGCAAATCAAACATACTAAATTGCAAAACCAAGCACAAGAAGTACCAGATAGACATAGTACGAGCAGAACAAATGCAAATAGACAAGAGGTAGACAAGTAAACCAACCCCAGACTTGAAAGTCCCCAGGGCTAAATGTTTCTCGCGTCGGCCAATTTCGGCTGGGCGGAGGCCCGTCAGCCAATCACAGGCCCCGTAAAAGGATGACATACCGAGTCGGACTCCCGAGGTCTCCAACTTCATCCGTTTGTGTTCACGACGTTTCTGCTCCTCAACCATACTCTCCGCTCACAATGGCTTCATTCGCGCGCTCTTCCCTGCTCCGGCAGACACTTGCGGTGCCCCGCGCGCCCTTCTGCCAGAAGAATGTCGGCGTGTCGCAGATGGTCGCTTTCCACGCCTCCGCGAAGAAGCAGATCCTGCCTCCTCTGCCTCGTAAGTAGCAGCCCCTTCAGTCGGTTCATTCACATATTGCCAGTGGAGCGAAATTTCGAAACCATATCAGGGAGCATTTGCTGACAATTTTGGCCTGCAGAGTCCGTTGAGGGTACCAGTACGTGACATCCGCCTTTCTTTCCCCGATTCGATCATCTCCGGCAGCATTCAGCATGATATCGCTCGTGGTCCACGGGCCCAGACAATCGCTATGGTCTCCTGGTTCCGAGCGATGTCTGACTGAATCGCGGAAGCAACCGCTCTCGGAAATCTTGATATTAACCCTTCCAACAGTGAACGACCCTGCCCCCGTTCCCGAAACCCACCCCTCCCACGGCAGCTACCACTGGTCTTTCGAGAGGTCCGTATCATCCCCTCGCGCAACCGAACACCGATCTATGCCCAATTCTCTTCCGAGCGCTCCGAGGTGTTCAGCCCTAAAGGAACACATGAACTAATCTCTATGACAGACTGGTCTCCGTCGGCCTCGTTCCCCTCACCATCGCTCCTTTCGCCGCTGGCTCCCTCAACCCCGTCATGGACGCCGTCCTGTGCTCTTTGATCGTCGCTCACTCCCACATCGGATTCCAGTAAGCCTTTCTCGCCAGAACCCGGACTTCCCATCGCGCATACTAATACATCAACCAGGGCCGCCATCGTCGACTACTTCCCTCCTTCCCGTGTGCCTAAGTTCCGCTCCCTTTGCAACTGGCTCCTGCGCGCTTTCACTCTCACTACCGCTGTCGGTCTTTACGAGTTTGAGACCAACGACGTTGGTATCACCGAGGCCCTCCGCCGCCTTTGGACCGCATAGACCATTTCTTTATTCCCTTTCAGACGTGTTGTCTTTCCATTTTCGCCCTGTTGACCCTATTGGTTCTGGATTATCCAGGCGTTCTGTGTCGCCTATGTATATGTTCATACTTTTTTTTTCCATTTGTCTTTCTGCCCGGGTCTAGTGGTGCCAGATTACTGAGGGGTTGTTTCTGATCTAGAGAAAATTACGGAATATAACCCTTGTACGACAAGATACATTGCTTTTTGGTTGTATTGACTGAGTATCGACAGAGGTCGATGTGAGCCGATGGCGGATATGTACGGCCGCAGTAACACCGTCTCATTTGATAGTCTCTTGTCTTGTGTGAGAGCCTTGGAAGTGGATTGAAATAGCGACTGCGTGTACTTGGCTCCGGCAGAACTGAACTGAAGCGGTCTAGACACCGCGTATAGAGGTCGTTGGTTGACTTTAGAAGGCTGTTTCATCCCTGACTTGAGCTCAACACATCAGCTTTGAACATTCGAAATGTTTCGCCTTGGAGGTTTGAGAGGCAGGTTGCTCGCGCGTTCTTTGTTCAAGCCTCCTACCCTCCAGCGACCCCCTTCGCCCATGCGACAATCCACTCAATCGAACATCCAACTGCTTGATTCTAATGAGAAATTCGAGGAAGAAACGCATCCAGGATACAGGGAAGAAAGAGCATACTCTGTGAAGATTGGCGAAGTCTTCCAATCTAGGTACCAAGTCATCGGCAAGCTAGGGTTTGGTGGATACTCGACGGCATGGCTTTGCAAGGATCTCACGTATGTTTCTATTTCTTTACTACACTACCTCGTAATCGATGCACAAGTTAAGCAAATATCAGAAACCATACATATCTCGCATTGAAAGTGTTCGGACGAGACTCAGCTGAAGGTAAAAGAGAAATGGCAGCCTATGATCGCATGAGCGAGGTCAAAACCTCCCATGCGGGCGCCTTGGTTGTTCGCACGGCGCTTGATAGCTTTCAAATCGAAGGCGCGAAAGGAAGTCATCAGGTCATCGTGCACCGGCCTCTCGGCGAGAGATTATATGATTTCAGACACCGATTCACAGATGGTCTACTACCTGAACAAGCAGTGAAACTGGTCATAATGTATCTTCTCTACTCTCTTGACTACCTCCACACAGAGGCTGGCATTGTGCATACCGGTATGAGAGCACCTACTCATCCTCCGCGACCAAATTCGTCTTCCTAATACGCTCATAGACATCCAGGAAAATAACATCATGCTGGGTATTGAGGACGAGTTATTGTTATCTGAGTTCGAGGAAGCAGAGAAATCAAACCCTAGTCCGCGGAAAGTCGTTGGGGATAGGGTGATTTATGCATCTCGCGAATTCAAGAGAGCAAAAGAAGTTGGACAGCCTGTCCTATGTGATCTTGGTCAGGCTCGTTATGGCTCTGCCCGTTACGGTGGTGATATTCAACCTTACAGATACCGAGCTCCAGAAATCTTGCTGCGCACGACTTGGGATGAAAAGGTTGATATATGGAATCTCGCAGTTCTCGTAAGTAGACTCCTGCAACTCATCTTATGAATACGCAACTAAATCATCTAGACGTGGGATATCTTCCAACCGACGCTACTATTCTATGCCAAAGATTTGAACAAAGAAGATTCAAGCGTTCATCATATAGCTGAAGTGATTGCGCTTCTTGGACTGCCACCCCGGGAGATATTACAGAACAACGACTATGCTAAAGAGTTCTTTGATCCGGAAGGTACGCTTTATTCAAAATTCTACCCTTCTGATCACTGATAAAGCAATTCAAGGCAATTGGAAGGGAGCGGCTCCGATTCCATCAATGACCTTGGAGCAGCGGGAGGAGATGTTGCAAGGTGAATCAAAACAACTTTTCCTTGCGTTCATGCGCAAAATGCTTCAATGGCGGCCGGAGGATAGAAGCTCTGCTAGAGAGCTATTGGAGGACGAGTGGCTACATTCGCTATAGATGAATATGGCTCTAGACTTCCAAAAATGAACATTCTCTACTCCATACTAGCAAAGCCTCCCTGCGAAATAGACGATCTTCGAAAAGATAGACTGTTATATGATATCTTTGACTCTCACAGATTATGAAATTACATCAACTTCAAAGACTCACAAATGGAGAGGAGAAATGGGGGCGCTACGGAGTAGAAGCGGAAAAGCGGCAGCTAAGATAGGAACGCCCCACCTGTGCTATAGTTAGTCGCTTGTCTACGCGGGACTTCGGCTTTTCCATCTGTCAAGCGGGGGTGTTTCTGGCATTAACGTGAAGAACATGGGCTAGTTATTCAGCAATACTCTCTTGCTTTTCATTCGTTGCCTTTTTATCTCTAATTGCAAAGAGCCCTCATCCATTGTTCCCATAATTCTTCATTTCAACTCAATCTAAAGGCCTGGGCATGGTCAATTCCCGAAAGCTTAGCGTGCTTGTTACAGAGACAGGTCAATGCTTACCCGTGGACGCCGTCGGACTAACCCCAGGTACCATTAGATTGCACGCCACAGTCACATCAAGTGCGTTATCACTTGGCCGAACCACCAGAAATTAGCTCCTGCAGAAGTAGATCACTTCCGATTTGAAACTAGTTCATCGGGCTTGGTACTGTATTCGCTTGCCTGATTAATCTATACAGATTCCGCCGTCTTTGCTAGCCCTGGGAGTCCGGCTTAAGGTGTCTTATCGGACCTTGAACTCTCAATATTGGAAGACCGAAGCCAGAGTCGTTTCAGCGTGGGCAACAGGTGCGAGTCTTGCTAAGTGCTTGATGACTCTTGAATGCCTCAATTATATCAGAGCATCCATAAGAAGAAAAGATACCCAAGGTGTGCAAATTGCGCTTCTTGTCTATAAACTGACCCGATATTCCCATTGGAAATGTTCCTTACTTTTTCATGCATTAGTCTGAGCATGTATGCCTTGAGTGAGCTACCCATACCGCAAATAACGTGCTATCATCCGGACCACCGTCTAGTGCTAGTCGTTTTGATACCACCGGGCTCCGACGGCATCAACAGATATGAACATTTCTCACAAGGTTCCTACAATAGCGATGTTACATCGTGGTCAATCTTCTAGTTCGAGATGGGGCAAGCGACCTTCTGATTTCCTGACTACCACGGGGTCCTGTTCCTCTCTAGGGCTATCGACGCCAACCTCCAGGGCTTGGAACCGTAGCCACGAGAGGTATAAAGACGGCATGTCCTGACCATGATCTTGTTATTCCCCAGTCAATCTAGCCTTCTCATTCAATCATCTCCCAATTTGCCTACCAGCTTAACAATTCAATCTTCACAATGAAGTTCTCAACCACCATCGTCAGCGCAGCTCTGCTCGCCGCATCGGCCCTCGCTGCACCTCTCACTGCGCAGCGTCAAGCTCGCCGTGCAGCCACCAGCCGTAAGAGCAACCCTCCCTTCAAGCCCGGCACCACCGAGGCTATCCATCTCAACGGAACCTCCCACGAGGAATACAGTTCCAACTGGGCTGGTGCCGTGCTCATCGGCACCGGCTATACCGCTGTGACTGCCGAGTTCACTGTCCCCACCCCAAAGCTGCCTACTGGCGCCTCGTCTTTCGAGCAGTACTGTGCTTCCGCCTGGGTCGGCATCGACGGTGATACTTGCTCCAGCGCCATCCTCCAGACCGGAGTCGATTTCTGCGTCCAGGGAGGCAGCGTCTCCTATGATGCTTGGTACGAGTGGTACCCCGACTATGCCTATGACTTCTCTGGAATCTCGATCTCTGCTGGAGATGTCATCAAGGTTACTGTGGATGCCACTTCGAAGACCCGTGGTACTGCTGTTATCGAGAATGTTTCGAATGGGCAGTCTGTCACTCACACTTTCAATGGCGGTGTTGATGGCGACCTTTGCGAATACAATGCCGAGTGGATTGTTGAGGACTTTGAGAGCAACGGAGAGCTGGTTCCTTTCGTCGACTTCGGAGCTGTCACATTCTCCAGTGCTTCGGCTACCAAGAATGGCAGGAGTGTTGGCCCGTCTGGTGCTACTCTGATGGATATTCAGCAATCTTCCTCTATCTTGACTTCTTCTTCTCTCACCAGCAACAGTGTCACTGTCAAGTATGCTTGAGAGGTGCACGATGAATGTATAGCTTTGATAGATTTCGGTCGATCATTGCTTGAAGGAGAGGCGTGTTCAGAAGGAAATGTTGGATCAGTTGCGGGGAGAGATTGAAGCAGAGTATAGAGAATTGGATAAAGTCATCGTTTTTGATCCCTCCAACTAGAGATCGGCTTGCTGGTTGTAGATTGAGTGCTTTCCTTGGCCCTAAAGACTAAATAAAGCGTCAAATGGCGTGCCCTTTTGTCCATCTGAGTATGTGTTCAGGGTCGCAGGTTTCAGTCATCATATCAGGACGCTTCAGTGGATACCGGGGGTTTCTCAGTGAGAAATCAGATGTAGGTGCCCAGGTGGTGACAAGGTGAGAGCCATCAAGCGTGGATAGAGAGCCAAGTAGTGACAGAGGAAATCAAATAGGTATGCGACATGGTGATCCCATGAGCGCTATTTTGAGCTTCCGCAGAAGCCATAATGCAATATCAAACATCAAGTCCAGGCCAAAGATGACAACCCGGCCAATTCTAATCAATTATAACACCCATCATGCAATCTTTATTCTAAATCCTCATCTTCCTCATCCGATAACCCCTCCTCATCATCCGCCTTTTGGATAACGGACTCAATCAGCTTCAACGTCGCCTTGAGTGGCAACCCAATGACATTATCATAGCTTCCATCAATCTTTTCCACCAAAATACTCCCCAGTCCTTGCAGCCCATACCCACCGGCTTTGTCCGCGCCTTCGCGCGTCCGCACATAAGCCAAAATCAACTCATCCGTGACCTCGGAATCAAACCGCACGTCCGTCTCCTCAACAGTAGTCTCCATGGCATACCCGGGATCCCGCGCACTAGAAAGCGGCGCCATGGCCACAAGCGCAGTGTAGACTTTGTGATCGCGGACGTCACGCAGTGAGCGCAGCATCGCTACATGGTGAGCTTCTGAGCGGGGTTTTTCGAGAATTGACCCGGAGGACGGATCGACGATGATTGTGTCAGCGGCCAAGATGAGGGCTGGCTCGCCGAGTTCTTCGTTGTCGATCTCTTGTTCGTAGACTGCTTGGGCTTTCTTCTGGGCTGTTGCTAGAACGTACTCGAAGGGACCGAGGCTCTTGGGCAGGTCTTCGTCGGCCTTGGAGGGGATGATTTCTAATTTGGGGAGACCGAGGAATGAGATTATCTGTTTGCGGCGGGGCGATTGTGAGGCGAGGATTACGCGTTTGTTGCGCAGGTCGTTGAGAGCGGGCAGGTTGAGGGGGTGGTGGGCGTGGCAGAGGTGCCCCGCGGAGGGGCTTGGTGGAGGGCTGGTCGTAGGCCGGGGGTGGATCGGATACCCCGTTGTTGGATTCTTCCATTTGGGAGAGGAGAGCTTTTTTGGAATCTTCCATGGTGAATTGTTCGACCAAGGTGTGGAGTTGTACTGCTTGGATTTGAGCTCTTGTTGGATGCAATGCGGGATGATCTGTTCTCCTTCAGAATGTCGTTTACAGGTGAAATGCTTTGCCGCGGTACTGCAGCATGCGATGATGGTACACGAGAATCTCAATCGATAACCAGCAAACGTATTTCACGGCGCAGTACGTCAGCCATCCCTTCAAGGTTAGCTCCAATCGAGTATCGTCTCCAATCGGAGGCGGTAAGCCTACGGCAGACCGTTTCGACCAGAATGACATTGTCTCCATACACGTGATGCTCGATACGGCTGTCGGATGTCAATTACGTCCGACTTGGGGGAAACCGTCTCAAAAATGAGGATGGCGCTCATTCAAATAAAGCGGACTCAATTTCAAACTAACCATCCAGTGGTAAAAACGCCCCAATTGCTTCGCAGCAACAACCATGACCATGTACATTCTGGTACCAAACGGAAACAAACCAGATCAAAAAAGTTCAATGTACAAGAAAGATAGAAATTCAAAAGTAAGCAATACAACAGCGCAGCAGCACGTTGACGAAGACTGGGTCGAGTAATTGCAGCGCAGTAGGTGGTGGGCGTCAAATCGTGTGTGAAGACAAGATATCCTTGGCAACGAGGAAGGTCCCGCATAAAATCATTTGCAACATGCCTTTCCTGATACAGTGGTGAGTTATAGGCGATAAAAAGGAAATGTGTAGGATAGGCAAAAGAGAAAAAAAAGGGCCATGTGGTCCAAAATTTGAGGAAAGGATCTCCGGACCTCGGTAAATCCATGTCACCCCCAGGCACCTCAGATCCGCCAGCGGAGGGTGCCAGAGGCAGCAACACGGCAATTTGAAGTATCATCAGAGACACAAAGATGGCATGATCATGTTGGACGGTAAGAGTCGTCCACGCGGCCGCCTTTGCTTTCTATCTCTGCGATGAGATCGTGGCGTTCCTGCAGCTTCACATGAATGAAGTCGACCGTCTTTTGCAGGACAATGCTCTCACTCCGGCCCTGCCCCTCCAAACCGGGCACCAGCTCAGTCAGGCGATCGAAGCCTTCGCGAATGGCAGCGCGCCGCTTTTGTTCCGAAGCAATGTGGTTGCTCTTTTTTTCTTGGTCGGTCAGACGAGGCTTGTCTTTGTCTTGAGTAGACCCCTGCTTGGATGTGCCATTCGGTGTCGACGATGAGCGATCATGGTCATCTTCTGCATTCATTGTGGCGCTTGGTGACTGGAGGATTTCAGCGGGAACTGGAAGCGCGTATGCGGGAATATGTCGGCACGATGTTTGCGTGTATGACCCCGATGCTTATGGATATGCGATTCAGTTGTAGGAGAGGGATGTGTACTTGATCAAACAAATAGCGGAATGCGACAGAGCGAAGATGTGAAAAGGGAAAGCGATAGGAAGCGATAAGGCATTGCGGAGTAAAGAGCAGGCCGGGAACTCGGGCCTTGGCACATCTTAAACGTCATAGAGAGGGTCCACTGAACACGCCTTGCTTTTCTTTTTCTTTCACTTCTTTTTTTTTCATGCTCGAGTGGAATTCAATTCTCAACTATTGTTGTGGAAGATATCTCGACTCCTCTATCAAAACTTCAATCAGTCGAATCCCTCCTCTGGTCGCCTAGCTCCCATTCCAACCCACATCTATAACAACCCCGTCCAGACCTCCAAGCGCCACGGTACTTTTTGTACAACCATGACCGTCGAGCCGCTACGCGGCTCATGCTCTTGTGGCCGTAATGAATATCAGATCAACATTCCGGAGGATGTGACGGACCACGCGGAGGTTTACTTTGACAGCAGCCGAGACAACCGTCAGTAAACCCAAGCCGAGCTTGTCGATCTCCCGACTCACCTCTATCTACTACAGGTCGATTCCACGGCACACCTCTTTCAGCGTGGCTACGTGTACCTCTTGACTGGTACCAATCCACCACTCGCTCATTCTACGAGGACGAAACACACTCCTCTATTCGTCGTAGTTTCTCGCCCCGCCATGCACCCAACACCAAGCGCGTGTTCTGTGGTTTCTGCGGTACACCTCTGACGTTCTGGACCGAGGACCCGCATGATGAATCCGACTTTATGTCCGTCGCAATCGGCAGTCTTCTTGTTGAGGATCAGCGGGTACTCGATGATCTCGGTCTGCTTCCTGAAGACTTCGACGAAGATGCTCCCCACGCCGGTGTTTCAACCTCGTCAGATCTGGCACCCGCTCAAACCGATTCTTCGGTGATCGTTCCATCGTTTGAAACCTCATCGGAATTCCCGGATATCTCGAGGAGCTTACAGCGAGGTCGAACTGGCGGGATTCCCTGGTTCGAAGAAATGATGGAGGGAAGCCGCTTGGGTCGCTTGATGCGCTCGCGACGCGGGATGGGAATCAGTGACGATCAATCGACCTCAATACAGTGGGAATTCAGTGAATGGCATGATGACGGAACAGGCGGGGTGGTGCAACAAGATTCGGACTCGGGTGGACGGCCGAGGGGAAAGAGAAAGCGTGTGGCGCAAGCCGATACTGAGAACAAGTCGCCTTCGAAACGAGCTGAGTAGCTCAGGAGATTGATGCCGGTCGTGGATGTGCTTTTAGCTGTTGTAGCCGGGTTTTAATGTAGCAGTGTTTAATGAAGTGTCTGATCAAAATCATTCCAATCTCTAAGCTATCAGATCGTTTTTGTCTTGGCCTTGTTGCCATAAAAATTTGCTCCATATCATACTGGACAGTTGAACCATCCGAGGCATTCGCCAACGGATGAGAACGGAAAATGTCGACACCTGGGCATTCAAGCTCGAAAGCTCGCATTCTGGAAGTTCATGAAGATAGGTAGTTGAGATAAAATTATGAAACTCTTGTCGAAATATAGATGCTCTGCTTGACCGAAGCTAAATCACGTTAGCCTGAATACCTAACGATGCAGCAGGTCCTTATCATCAGGTTTGAAGAATATCGAGAGATTCATAATAATACAGCCCTGGAGTACTGATGTTATATAATAATTTCGAGCATTTTGTTATGTTCTGTGAGAACATATATGAACCTCCGCCAAATGATCGACAAGTCGAAGCTTTGGGTCGCAAAGCATACCGCATTGGGCTAAGCGTGGCTCAGCCCTGGAGGCCCCAGCATCTTACACATTTTCCCGATCTTATACAGATCCTACGAATACTCAGTACATCTCTCCGAAATGGTTTACTGTGGCAAGCCAAGCAAGGGATGTGGAGAGTGCAGGTCTAGGAAGATCCGGTGCGACCAGGTCCAACCGGCCTGTTCGCAATGTACCAGGGCCAAGCGGGACTGCCCCGGATACCGGGACCAGTTATCACTGATGTTCCGCGACGAAAGCAAATCGGTAGTCCGAAAGGCTGCAGCAGGGGCCAAGCAAAAACGACCGGAGCGATCACCTCGCACAGCATCCCCAGAAGGGAATCCTGTGCGGCCTAGGCTTTCCGGCTCGGTGGACCCCTTGGATTTCATGTCCGATCCACAGCACGCATATCTTGTACAACACCTGGGTCAACGCCCATTGGAGGTACAGCCGCTGCAAGATGTTGACACCACCAAATATGAAGCTATATGTTATTTCATGAGATCCAATTGCCTCCCCGGCAGCTTTTGGTCGAGTGATTTGGTCACCAAGTTCTTGCTGCAGACTGGGGGTCCTGCGAGTCAGAAAGCCATGCAGGCTAGTGTGATCGCTACTGCGACGGCTATGCTCTCCCGAGTTAGACAATTACCGAGCCTGAAAGATGTGGCCCACAGGGAGTATGGATCCGCTTTGAGATTGCTCAACTCCGCTTTGTCCGACGTGGAGGAGGCGAAGACGAATCAGACACTAGGAGCGGTCGTACTGCTTGCCATTTATGAAGTAAAGTGTTTCATCATCTGGTTTTGAGAATGGTTTTGTTGACAGCTGATTTTTCTTTAGGTGGTCACGTCAAGATCCCCGGAAGATATTGATAGCTGGACAAACCATATCAACGGCGCAACAGCGCTACTCGATATAAGAGGAACAGATCAGCTCAAGAGTGAAACCGGTCTTAAATTATTCTTACATCTACGATACCAGGTGGTGTGTACTACTATTACCCCCGTGATGTCTCAGATACTGACACCCTTAAAAGATCATTAGCTGCTTACAGCGAGACGCAAGAGTGCCTCAATCACTTCTGGAATGCACCAAGATTGCCATGTTCCTCCGTCCAGCAGAGGCACATGGCAATCGCCTCATTATGATTATTGGAAAGCTGTCGAATCTTCGCGCAGACATCCGAGCCGATCTATTTACCGACGAACAAGAGATCATATCAGCAGCCTCAGCCATTGAAGCCGAATTGATCGCCTGGCTGGCCTCGCTTCCTCCAGAGTTCAACTACACCACCCATACAAAATCACCCTTCGATTTTTCCTTCCAACAGCGCTTCCGAGGGATCTCCCTTTACGACGATCAATATCACGTATACCCCACCCTCTGGGTCTGCAACTCATGGAACCAGTACCGCAGTGCCCGAATCATCGTCAGCGAAATAATTCTCTCCCACGTCCGCAGGATCTCCGACAGATCCTCCCTCAGCTCCTTATCTGAAGAATTCCGTCTTCAATGTAAGACACTTCGATCAACCATCAGGAGATTGGCTGTGGAGATCTGTCGAGGTGTTCCGTTCCATTTCAATGCACACCAGGCAGACAGAGAGCCCAGTCTACCGCCACCGGAGAGCTATATTGGAGGACTGGTGCTTCTGTGGCCATTATTCGTCGCTGGTATTGTTGAAAGTCCAGACCATAAACTTCGCGGATGGGTTGTGAAGTGTTTGAAGATGATTGGACATACCATGGGCCTTGATCAGGCCCTTGCTATTGCAGATATTGTTTCTGCGGATCCTGGTGTACTGCATTTTGTGACCGAGGAAGAAGATCCACTCATCGAGAGCTCTGATGCGCCCGATCTGACGAGGCGACACCCTGCTCCGCCTATGAATACTTGTGTTAAAGAGATTCCTGCTTCGGGGGTATAGCGTCTGAACCCCCTTTCGCTTTTATATCTAATATATCTGTTTGCTCTTCATTTGCGAGGTCACGGATCTCTGTTTCAGACCCAACAGCGGCAAGATTCCATCAATGATTCGTGGCCCTGTTCATTAGCCGAGGGTTCGAGGATGTAGAGCGTTGCGGGCCAACCATCCTGATTCACAACTTGTCACAAAAAGGTGAGGGCTCGGGGTGCTAGAACCACGCAGGTCAGGGTATTGAGATCTTTGATGGTGACAGATCAACTAAAAAGGGCGGGAGTAAGATGTTGGAAGGGTGCTCAGCACTGCTGTTGAAGAGAAGGTATCCCGTGGCCTGTGCCTCACCGGTCGTGTCCCCGGTCAACATGGTCAATACATTGATATTAAATTCAACCTTGTGGTCAACAAATGTCACTTATGCATACTTTGCGGTCCAAGCTTTTCATAAGCGTGAGGCTTTGTTCTCCAGTCATGGTGGCTGTAACCCCATAGACTTCGTGGACCTAGCACCACCAGGGTCAAACTTGCAACCATGGAATTGATAAGCCCCATTTGAATCTAAGTCCAATAATTCCAGCAAAATTCCAGAATCACACAAACCTTATCAAAGTTGGACCCTCTCGGGCACCCGATTCGTTCGCAAGGGCGTATGGTTAAATTGCGCTGCGCCTTACGGGATGCATGCGGGGGGGCTGTGTGTCAACACAGCCTTGCGGCCTCACAAACTCGGCCATGTAACTGCGGCTCCAACGAGAGGAATCTTGTATGATTGGCTTAATTAACCCCAACAGTCAGAATGAATGACTCCTGTACTCCGTATTACCTACTTGGTCACCTGGGTCGCAGTACATTGTTCCCCACCAGTAGGGCTGCTGCGGGGACAAATCTGCCTTGGAGTATAGACGCCAGTCGTGCATAGGCATATGCAGTGTGTGATTATGACAGTTGCGTTTGGGCCATGAGTTGGTGGATGGTCATTGTTGGTCATCGAATGCCCCGAATACGCCTCGCTGTTCCACAGGGCTGCATGGTTCCACGGTTTGTTCTTTGTACTTAGTTTCATCGTCGTCAGACATAACCTTGGAATTATAAAGAAGCAATTTCCTGTGGGATCAGGCTCTTTGTTTAGACCCAGGAATATAATTGAATCGTCTTTGGCACTTGGAGATCCATCTCAAACGTCATCCAAAAGAACACATTCCAATCATGGCCAAGTCATGGTTCTCATTCTCATCGAGGGAGCGCAAGGAACGCAAAGCTGCGAAATCTGCCAGCCCTCAAACACACGCAACACAAATCACAGCAGAACCCGCGCCCCTGCGCCTACCATCAGATCGCCCACCACCATACTCAGCGTGTCAAAATGTTGAAATTCCCACAATTGAAATCAGCGCCCCTGCATCCGAAGACTCACAGTATGCCTTCCTCCGCGACTTCGACACCGTATTCCTGGTAGACGACAGCTCCAGCATGCAAGGCAGTCGATGGCGAGAAGCCGCAGATGCCATCGCCGCCATCGCCCCAATCTGCACCCAGTACGACAAAGACGGAATCGACATCTACTTCCTGAACCACCGACGCAGACCCTCAAACCGCAGAGATAGCTACAACCGCCAAAACACGTGGCGGCAGCCGACTTACGAGCCCGGCGTGGACGGGTACCAGCATATTCAAACGGCGGAGCAAGTCCAAGCCATATTCGACTCGGTGCGACCGAGCGGAAGTACGTTGGTCGGAACGCGGCTCTCAAATATTCTAGAACCGTACCTGCAGCGCGTGGAAGCCATGCATGCAGCGAAGAAAGCACGCGGCTACGCTGATCCAGATGTGGATGTCAAGCCGATTAATATCATCACCATTACCGATGGCGAATTTACGGATGATGCGGAGGGGGTGATTGTCAAAACGGCGCGGAAGCTAGATGGACCTACCTGTGATGCGATTCCGTGGCAGGTTGGGATTCAATTTTTCCAAATTGGGAACGATGTCCGGGCGAGCAACTTCCTCAGACAATTGGATGATGATCTGAGGGGACCGGATATGCGTATGAGGGATATTGTGGATACTATTCCGTGGAAGCAGAATGGGGTGCCGTTGAACAGTGAGGGGATTCTGAAGACGGTGCTTGGGGCTGTAAATAAGAGGTTGGATAGGCAGCAGGTCTAAGGAACGGAGTCCTCCGTCCCGAGCTATACAAGTTAGATTAATGCAAGTGGTCGATCCCAGCTGAAACTGACATGTCGGCGTAATCTCAGGAACCGCCGGAGTGGAGAGAATGCAGGAACATCCCTGCCAGCGAATGTTGATAATCTCCTTTTGTGTCCACTTTGGGAGCCAATGACGATGGCTATCGACACGCCAATCACGCACATTCGGCATTTGAGTTGGATTGGAAGTTCGTTTAACTCCGAGGACGTTTGACGCTAGAAACCACCCTAAAATGTATCTTGTGGAATCACTCCAGTGCACTCGCCACATTTAGAGGTCAATTGATGGCTTGTACGGAGTACGGAGTAGATGTGCACAGCTTACGGAGTACAGACTCATCAATTGACTAATTAAATAGCACTTTTGCATGACGAGCACGGTCTCATATCCAGTTTGTCATGATAGTATGGAGTACATGCACTTCGCCACATCACCAAGTTGAGTATTTAAGTGCTTGTTCCATGGTACGGATTTTGAGGTCCGGGTTCAAGCGCTTTTTCATTTTGGAAAAAAAACAATTCCTATATACACACAGGTGTCCAATTGTAACTCTGATAGATCGCTTATAAAAAAAAGAAAAATGTAGCAATCTCCGTGATCATCCCACTCATCGGCTTGTTGGGAAGACGCAGTGTAATGGCCTCTGTACTCCGTACTCCGTACCTTGCGTGGGGATCGACGAACTATGGCTGGTACAGGTGGAGGAGGGCAAGCCACAATCGCAAATGTCAATTTGACCTCACATTTTCCTCCTCTTTAACACATCTGACCTATCTCTCGCTTAAGGTATGATAAGTATCCACGACAGCTGCCTTGGAACTTGGAACTTGGAACTGACCTTGAATTGACTAGCTCCATCACCGCCAGTTACTGATCGGCGCCAATACCATCCCCGCGCCGATCCCCTTCACGCAAAAAAAAAACCTCCAACTCGCCCCTTCGCTCCGTTTTCGCTTTTCCCTTCTACCAGGGCGTCCAGTCCCCCTGTTTCACCACCATATTTCCCCGTCAACAAATCACCAAATCACCACGGGTGAGCCCCTGACGCCGACAGCAACCCGAGTGGTCGGCGCTTCCTCTCGTCCTCCTATTGGTCAACCTTGTCGCTCTGCAGCACACCTGGGAAATTGACCCGTCGCGGTTCCTGAAGCACCGGTCGAAGCCGATTTGTCCACTGCTCTTCGGTTGGAGCCATGGCCCGGTGAACCTGAAACGAACCTCTGCCATCGTTTTATTCTTAGACCTGTCACTTCAGAACCTGAGACAGGCACAGCGTTTCTTCACCTGTAATTATAGAAACGCCTTTGTGGAGTTGCTTTGTTGTCTGGCCTGGTCTGCAAGGCGTTTCTCGTTGTGGTATATGACCCTGGACTTCGCGCCTCGAATCCGACTTTCATCTATAGATCGTTCTTTTTGCTTTGCATTTGCGCGTTTCTCCTGGGGTTCTGTCTTTCAGCATTTTCTTTTTGTTCATCTTGCATTGCCGTGCATCGTCTTTCTCTGATATATTCATATATTCCTTGCACTTGTCTCCCGTTCGTTGAGCGACTCTTTTTTTTTGCTTGTTTTGCTTTTGTCATAACCTGCTATGATCTCGACCACCCTCATGACTTTCTTACTGTGAGTGTTTGGCTCGCTCTGATTCTTCGGTTCTCTCGCTAATTGCTGTACAGAATCACCAAGCCCGAGGTCCGCTCGGTCAAACTGCTCGGATCATGGGACAATTTTTCTAAGAAATATGTCATGGAGAGAGATAGTCGAGTCGGCCCAGGCCACTGGCGAGGATGCCATACGTTCACCGACATGTTAGGTGACGGGCCTGACAAGACCGAATGGCGAACAGGAGGGTTGAAGATGGGCAGTACTTACTGGTATTATGTGAGTTCCAACAGATACAGCTGCTGGGGACCGAGCTGACGATATAACAGTATTTGCTGGATGATGATATTGAGTATTTCAACGAGGCAGAGGCAATTACTACAATGTGCCCTTTACTTCCAGGGCAACCTGTGAATATATTGAACGTGCCCATCATTTTGCCCGATAGCCGGTCTCATTCCCGCTCAGCGAGCGGCAGCTCTCAAACATCGGAGCATTTGCGAACCATGAACCCAGAAGACAAATTCATGAACCCGCGAAAGCCACCACCTCAGCCTCAGTCCCAACCCCAGTCTCAACCGGTTCGTCTTCAGACATCTGCGTCCGTTCGCCGCATCCCAAGTCCGGGACAGTCTTCCAGCAAATCTCCCATTGCTGGAATTCATAGAAGCGCATCCCAACCTTATAGTGCATCTCGGAAAGGCCATAAGAAAGATTCGCGCTCCATGTCACCGCCCAGGGCTCGAGCTCTCATGGCTGCTTTGAGACAGCCAACCGAGGCAGATAGAAAGCTCGAAGCAGCCCCATGGGCGAACGGCCCAAAGCGCTCACCACAGCGTTCACCACAGCAAGGAGAGTTCGTCGAGAAGCGCCGCGACGTCCCAGGAATTACGGTCAACGCTGGAATCGCCGTTCCATCGTCCGCAGCCTCTCCCAACAAGCCCAGTCCGGCTATTGGACCCTCAACTATTCAAAGCCGCCGCGCAATGAAAGGCCTTGGTGGAGAGACTGCGCCAGGACGTCTTCTTACAGTGCAGACACGGCCCGAACCTCGCCAACCCGGTCCCTCTCGAGGCCCCACGAATGGCAAGCCCGCAGCTATCGACGACACCCGTGCTGCGAGGGAGGCGTTGAGAAAACTTGCAAGTTCTAGCGACTTGCCGACGCCCACGGCTGCTTTCACTAGAGAGAAGAAGAAGGAGAAGAGGCTTCCAACTCTCCCTAACACGCCATCTTCGGTCATGGACGAAGCAGTTCGTGCTATTGACGAGAGAGACAAAGAAATGGATGATCAAATCCCACGCAGCTATTTCTCTGCAATGACAACCTCGACAGACGACTCCACCCACTCTCGTGTGATACCAGAACGCAGCCGTTTCTCCGAATGGAGCACCGACACCGAAACCGAGTACAACCCCCGCGAATCAACAATGTCAAATTCTACCTTTAACCAGCCGGACGACGAATCTTCTTCCGAAAGATGGAAGACCCCAGACCTATCGCAGTCCGGCGATGGCGCAACAAACACCGACCCCAACACTCCCCACTTGACTGTGCACTCCAAGCCATCCTCCCCGAACTCCGCCTCCGGCGAAATCCCCCTTGGAACGACTCCCTCCCTGAAGTCACCGTCTCCCTATCCACCCCCGGCATCGACCCATCGGGCCTCGGTATCGAAGGAATGGACGAAGTAGAAAGCAACCCCAAGCGCCACGCAGCTTTATTCAGCGCGCTCGAATCCATGGAGAATCTCTCCATGTCGCGCAGTCCCACCGACTCGCCCGTGTTACTCCCCCGTGTCCCCAAGGACTTCAGCACGCCTCGCAAGCTGTCAGAGACGGAGCGGAAGGTGAGCGAGGCTTCCCTCGAGCGCATCCGCTCTAGTCGCAGTAATGCCTCTTTCCAGGGCAACGCTACTATGCAGGAGATGTTGGATGAGCTCAGTTATCTGAAGAACATGATTCAGTCTGAGATGGATGGAACTCCTTTCTGACAGGGTGTACCCTGTCTCGTATTTTTATTCTTATTCCCCTGGCGCTGGTCGCTGGGGTTGGAGTTACTATACTCTGCCCTTGTATCATCTAGCTTGTACATAGAGATCATTTTCACATTCGCTTCTGAGTATATATCCAAATACAATCTTTTTGAGAACTTATCTTCGTCAGTTGGTGGCCAATGTTGCTAATCCCGTGTATCCAAACCGGCAGAGGTCACCTAGTATACTTGCTTTGCAGGGATTTTGAACATTCACCTCCTTGTTAAAATAAAATCAATGAAATAGCAATTTCCTAGGTACCTTTATGAAATATAACATATAATACCCTCCAATCCCAGCTCGACAGCGCTGTTTCCCACCGAAGCGGACAGCGAAATCCAAACGAACACAGAACGCGCCAAGAATCCCTGTATCCACCCGCAATCAACAGCTTCATCAAAACGACCACGCCCCAATACTCCACCCACCTTACAATTCTCGAATGCATCACAATCCAAGCATGGGCTGAAACATCTGTCCGAATCCCAACTCACAGACCATGGCAGAAGAGGGCACCCAACTGACGCCCGTCGGGGAAAAGACCCTACCGGCAAAATGCAAGGCGCAAGCCATGGCGTACTGTCCCACGATGGACCTGATCGCAGTAGCGACCGAGGACGAAGAACTGCGCGTATTCCGACTAAATGGACAGCGCGTCTTCGGAGGCTCCTTCGGGGGTGATCCCTACCTAGGCGAGGACGAAGAGGACGGCGAGATCAGAGGAATGGCGTGGAAGGGGAATGGTGAGTTCGAATTTGGTTTTCATTGTGCAGTACCTTCCAGGCTGGGTTTTCTGGCTTTTGCGTTTTTTGGAGTTCTGTGGTGACTGACACAATGTAGGTCGTCTCCTCGCTGTCGCGTGTGGGGACTCCACCCTCCGCATCATCAGTGCGTACAGTGGGAAGACGGTCAATCACTATCCGGCCTATCAGCCGCAAGGGGAAGCATCTGGCGAGGCTGAGGCAGTGCAGACTCCGAAGCCGACGTGCGTGGCTTGGAATGTCAATTTTACTGATAGCAAGGCTGCTCAGCGCCATTTGCTCGACTCTGCTGGTCAGTTGTCCATTGAGGATCTTTTGGCGCCGGGTATTTATCCTTCGAAAGCGGCGGCGACTCTCAAGGTGGACTTGCCTAGGGAACTTGCCTTGTTGGATATCGAGAGCTCTTTGCCTAAGCTGAGCACCCTTCCTGCAACGGGAGGTGAAGACGACGTCTTTAGCTCGCGCGCCTCTATCGATGCTATATTCCATTCTACGAAAGACACCAGTGACTCTGTCGATGTGCTTTCGGTTGGTTTTGATGATGGCACGGTTCATCTGCGCATCTTCAATTGCTTTGAAATTGGCTCTTTCCCTGTCGGCAGATCGCCTGGTGTCCCCGGTTCGTGTCGTATCTTGCGACATGCTTCTCACCCTTTGAGCTCAACTCATGCCCTGCTGGCTTCACCTGCTAACAGCGAGAATCGAGGGTCTCTTGAATTAGTGACCATGGACCTACGCTTCATCACCAAGTCCGGGAGGTATTTGTCTCTTCTTGCCTCGAAGACGACTCAGCTTCAGAACTTGCTCCGATACATTGCCCAAGTGCAGCGACAGATTGAGATTGAATGGAAGAATGCGCAAGAGCTTCCGGCTCGCTTTTTGCGCAGTGTCAATGCGGACTTGCAAGAGAAATGCCAGTGTGACTTTATCACTGCCATCTATCACCTCGTGGTTACCGGTCATTGTTTTGAGCCAATGAAGGAGTTCCTTGTGGATATCGTTGGAGAAAGGGTAGGTGACCCACGCTGTTTTGGAGAGCCCTGTGACTAACAAACAATACAGGGCCACAAGAGATGGGACAAGGCCGTTGCAGGCGGTTATGAGAATATCCGGCGACTAACCCACGAGTGTCTCCTTCCTGCATTAGAACGGAGCCAAGTTCTTCTCAGTCGATTGGTTGGACTCTCTAAATTCCCCAAGCTAAGCGATATCCTCGGACTTGACACGACAAAGTTGAACGCTATTGTAGAGACACTCGACTGTCTCCACCTTTTGTCGCACCGGATCCTCAGCCATGCGAACGAAGAACTGAACCAGTTCAATGCATTTGCGAGATGGCTTCGCCATGAAATCCACATCCTCAACAGCGAGCCCTTGTCACAAACTTTAGAAGAGCTGCAGGAGAAGAGGGATCTGTTCGATGTCCCTCCTACTGTGAAGTACATCACAGGCGCCTTAACAAAGAGTGCACTCCGCAATTTTATTAGACAGCTTCCTATGATCGGAGTTGTTCCACCACCTGCTCCTCCCGCGGGCCAATGGCTTCCAGATGGCCATGACCGCTCCTTCTACGATACCTTCAAATCGCTCCTGCAACAGCAGCGATTCGCCCGGGAAAAGGGTGGTGACGGTACCACGGTTCAGTCTCCTAAGCTGAATGATTTGACGAAGCGCTTGGAGATTCAGTTTGAGAAGGTTTTCGAGGAGATTGCCTTGACTCAGCGCAGAGGTATTCTTCATCGCTCTCCTATCACACTTCACGCCGATTGCGACCAGCAAGTGATTGATCTCACTGTCTCATACGAGGTAAGCTTGACTACCCTGTTCTATTGTCTCCATACTAACTCATGACGCAGGATCTTGTGGAGGGCCAACCCTGCACCGTATACATTGCCACCAGATCCACCGCGTCAAAGCACCAAGGTGAGTTATGGGTCCTCGTCTGCATCCTTTGAAGCTTCTTCTAACCTTCCCAGTGTATCTTTACCGCGTCGTCCTCAACTCCGTCGGCGGTGTCAGCTCAACACGAAGCACATCGCTCGCAATCCTCGACCTCAAAAATGGCGAAGTCCGCCAACTCCAATTCGTTAGCGACGACACTCTCATGATTCTCTGGCGAAACGGCAGTAAGTCATCCATGCAACATTGCCTCAGAACATGATCAAGCTAATCATCTGAAACAGAAGGCATTTCGCACCTCCTCAATATCCCCTTCCAGCCCGTCTCAGCACACCAGGATGACCTGGACGAGCTCTCAACTCCAAACCCCATATACACCGAGATCAAGGGTGTACCCACTTCTCCAAAACCTACCAATGCCGTTACAGATCTAGATCTCTCGGCCGATCACCACTGGGGCGGTATTCTCAGGCACATGTTTGCTGCTCATGGGCCTAAGGCAAAACCCATTCATATTGATGTTAATGGACGCAAGGGAAGACGGGCTGTATGTGTTTTGTATGGCGATTCTATGCGCTATGAAGTTTTGGATTTGGATGCTGCTATAGAGGAGGAAGAGGTGGTTGAAGAGGAGGAATACTCTCAAGATGAGCAGGAGGTTATGGATAGTGATTGAGGAAACTGAGTCGATGGCCATCTTTCACGATCCTACGGGTCTTAACATTCGAAAGTGAAGAAAATTATTGATCGCTAGATATTGTACGCTATCAAACAAGCATTCAAGGGATCTTTTCCCAACATCAAACACTACGCAGACCAAATCTCGATCTCCACAGCCTCTTGCCCCATCCAAATACGAGAATTCCTCTCCCCAAAACGTGCCCAAATGCCAGTGGGAGTCCAAACTTCAACCACGTAGACGGCTGCCAAAGTACAGCCCTTGGCAGAGCCGGTACAGGCACATCCACACGCCGAGCACTCGCGGGTTCACTCTTCTGCGACCCAGTAAAAGCCTCAACAGCCTCAACAATAATATCCACCGTCGCCTGAGGTTGACTCAAGAACGGCGAATGACTCGTCTCCATCTCACGATGCTCAACAACACCCCCCATTTCCCTCGCCATCCCAACCCCCATTCGCTGCGCCAGGACCGGTATGCCCCGATCCTCAGTAGTCCCAATATACCACGACGGTACATCCTTCCACCCCGCATAAGTATGCTCCCCACCCTCGAACAAAGCCTTCAAACTCTGACTCGTAAGTTGAGAAACCCAATACTCAGCCTCCTCATCCGGCACATCGTGATAGAAAAATTCACGCGGCGAAGCCACAAGCTCCGCGTACCCCGTTTCACGATTCACGCGCCATGCAGGAGGCGGGTGGCCAAGGAATGGATCCATGAATGTGAGACCGGTCAGAGTGAATCCAGAAGCGATTAGGATCAGACCAATGACGTGGGCTTTTGATTGGGTGGTGGTTGATTTCGTAAACCCTTCTATGGCGCTGTTGCCGACCATGCCACCGTATGAGTGTGCGATGACTACTACGTTGCGCTCGTGGTCGAGTTCGTTGGAGATGGCTTCGCGGGCCACGTCTAGGTCATCTTTGAATGTTGCGGATGGGTTCCCTGTTGTTGAAGGGAGGGTTATTGCGATGCATTTGAGGTTTTTTTGTGTTTCGATGAGCTTGATGATTGGATCGTAGCATGTAGGTTGGTGCCAGGAGCCATGTATGAAGATGAGTGTTGGGCTGGACATGGTTTGGGAGTTGTCACTGCTGGTAACCTTGCAACCTTGGAAGGATTGTAAATGGGCTTGGGTGTGGTGATTGTAAAATTCTCATACGTGCCAGATGGGCGTGGGTTTTACAGTGAGGATCGGAACCGATGGCAAATGTGATCGGCTCCGCTCTCCGCAGTCTAAAACCGGTTAAGGTGTCTGAGGTTGCTGGCACAGCCTCTATAGAACTACTAATGATAGAGTTTTCTCCGGTCTTTACAGTTAACTTTTCGGTTTCTTTGTCCTCGGTTTTTGGACTTTGCTTCCTTGCATTTTGAATGTGGTGGTTCCTTACAAGTGTTATGATGCCAGGGGAGGAGAACTACGAAGTTGCTCTCGACCATGTCTTGATTGACTCAATTTGATGCGATCAAATTCATCAGGGTATTTCCGGCTTGCTTGCTTGTCTATGAATTTTTATTTACAGCAAAAATATTCCATACTACATGAGGTTGTGTACCGGTCAACATATTTTGAAGACCAAGGAGTAATATCAAGCTTCCTGGCCCCCGGCTGGATTGTATGACAAAATTGACCTTCAAAGTTCAAGAACCTTGCAAAAGACCAGAAGCCCGAATGGTTTTTATGACCCACACCCGTGGGCTGTTTAAAGACTTGCTTAGATGAAGCATGTCCCTACTTTTGTCCCTGGGATACTGTCCGAGAAGTGCTTCAATTTGCGCACGGCTTTGACCCATTGGAGAACGACAACTGCCAGTCTCTGCTGGTATCACAGGACGATGAAGATGATGATGAGATATACACTACCATAATATGGGAACTTGTCAAGCAAGACAAGAGCTTTTCTCGAAAGATGCGTACCCCGGAATTGGCAATGAGTTGTGCCTCCTCCACCCACTCGCAGTAGTAAATCTGGTTCGACCAGGCAAGCTAAGATATGATGGCTACCAAGAGTAGTCATTGGAAAGTCCAGACACCATACTAGCAGTATCTGGCACCCGTGGGCGCACTGGGTCTGGGTTGATAGGTCAAAAGTCTGTCCTCAGATCATAGCACCTAGAGGCGGGCCACCTGGGCAGCTGTGGCGTGGCGCCTTCTCCCCGGACTTGCATATCTTGCTATAGGCCAGGGCTATAGGCCAGGGATGTCAAGCCAGCTTAGTTGACTGCAATATTCCCACGAAGGCTATCTCGACCGCTGAAATTTTGCAAACCCCATGGAGATCGCGGCCTGTAGGCCTAATAGCTCCTCCATCGCTGTAGATCCATCCCGCCTGGAAAACAATACTCTTTGTGAACTTTCCAGTCTTAAGATCCAATGTGCTCGCGAGGTATTTTCTTACTTGTAATACGGAGCAAACGTCGGAAGCAATCAAGAGGTCAGTAGGCATATAGGCTGAAAGCTCCAAGGCTGTATTTGATTGACCTATGGAATTTGTTCATGATATATATACCCAAATGAAATTTACGGATAAATTTCAGCCTTGCAATCACACGAATATCTATCCCAAGACTCCGGGGTCCTTCCAAGGTTGTCGGTGTGGTACATTGTGTATTTAGAGAGCGCAGAGTAACCACCCGTGGACGGAGTAGTCCGTATGTACTCCGTACTTCGAGGGCCCTTCTAGTACTCCGTACTATCTGTGCTTTGCATAAGTGAAGCTAGCGCTTTATCTTAGTCTGATTGGAAACACCTATCATATTATCAGCAGTAAAGCTAAAAGACATGTCAGAAATAATGTCCTTCGAACGATTTGCCCCTTCACTAAAAAAAAGATACAGACGATAATATTAAAGCCCTAATCAATGCCATTTTTTTCTCTTCATTTCCCTCTTTTTTTTTCTAGAGGATTCTCTTCGCACCCCACTGTGGAATCGGTCGCTAGGGCCACAGGCTGACCAGTTCTGTAAGAAGGAAAACCAAAACAAGCAAAAGGATAGAGGGGTTGCCCCTCCATGCGCTTCGGATTTACAAGCCAACTGTGCTTTACAGTTGATAAGAGTTGTTAGAAATCGAAACCTTGAATTTCTTCTGGCTTATATGAAAAAGAAGAATATTAATTTTGGTTGATTCATCATTGCAAGTGTAGGCCAAGTCCTGAGATCATCAATACCGATTAGTCACGTGACGGACAAGAGGCGAATCGAAGCCGGGATTGCATTGTACGATTCGACATCGTAGAGAGGGGAATGCAATGTGCAATAGGATGACCCATGGTGAACACAGTATTCTTTCACCATATCTATGTTCAAACTCCAGAATGAGGCCTATGGGAAGTCCAATAGTACGAGATATTCAGCAAGGAGCCTAAGGCTTTAAATCACGTGACAGCTGACTAAAGAGCTAGAGAGTGACCAATCAGAAGGCAACCCCCGTAGAACCTCACCCATTGTGGTCTTTCTTGCTTCGAACCTGCAATTTAGTCTCCTCACCTATCTTGCTCTTCAACAGCATTTTCCATCCTTTTCAAAATCTCCGCCTTGCCCCAAAGTGTTGAAATTTGGGCGTGCACACCAGGCACCTTTTCCTCTCTGTGACTCTGTCGCGGAAAGACCTAGTGCATGCCGCCTCGTCATATCCACAAAAACACTCCGTCCCTTCCTCCCACTCTCAAATCCTCTCCTTCCACTGCCATCGTGGTGATCAGCCTGTGTTCAAACTCTTGACTGATCCAGGCTTAGAGGAGATTTTCAGCCCTTTTTTCGAATTTCTTCTCGATTACCTTTTTTTCCCTCTCTTTTTCTTCCCCCCACATCCTTTCCTTTGCACACCATGGATGCTCGTCAGGTGTTGCAGAGCACCCTCGCGCCTGATGCCGCCGAGCGTACTAATGCCGAACAACAACTCGCACATGCCGCGGAGGTAGACTTCGTATGTATCCCTTATCTCTCCTATACCCGATGCCTGGAAGGGCTTCCCTGGACCCAGGACGCTAACGTCTCCCTTGTCCGATAGGCGGCCTACCTTATCACACTCGGTCAAGAGCTTGCCAATGAGAGCAGCCCCGCTCACATTCGTGTCGCTGCCGGTCTCGCCCTGAAGAACGCTTTCACTTTCCGGGATCAGGCTAAACTGCGTGAGGTTCAGCTTCGATGGGCCCAGAACATCAACCCGGAGACCAAGACCCAGGTCAAGGAGCTTGCGCTCAAGACCCTGCACTCCGCAAACGTTCGCGCTGGATCTGCCGCCGCCAACCTGATTGTCTCCATCGCCGCGATCGAGCTGCCGCGCAATGAATGGCCCGAGTTGATGGGCGTCCTTGTCCAGAATGTCGGTAGCGGAAGCGACGCCCTGAAGCAGTCTTCCTTGACTACCATCGGTTACATTTGCGAGTCTCAAGATCCAGAACTTCGTGCCAGCCTTACACAACACTCTAATGCTATTCTCACTGCTGTCGTGCAGGGTGCTCGGCGCGAGGAGCCGAACATGGAGGTTCGTTTCGCCGCCATCGCCGCCCTCAGTGATGCCGTCGATTTCGTGCGAACCAACATGGACAACGAGGGAGAGCGTAACTACATCATGCAGGTCGTCTGTGAGGCTACCCAGGCCGATGAGGTTCGCGTGCAGGCTGGTGCGTTCGGCTGTCTGAACCGCATTATGGGCTCTTACTACGAGAAGATGCGCTTCTACATGGAGAAGGCTCTCTTTGGCCTGAGCATCATGGGAATGAAGAGCGAGGAGGAGGAAGTTGCCAAGCTCGCTATTGAATTCTGGTGCACCGTGTGTGAGGAGGAAATCGCCATCGAGGATGACAACGCCGAGGTGAGAACTTGTGAATTTTGCAGAGTTATTTGAGCCTTACTGACCATTTCTTCCTATTAGGCTCAACAAGATGGTGTCGAGCCTCGTCCATTCTTCGGCTTTGCCCGCGTCGCCACCCGTGAGGTTGTCCCCGTTCTGCTGCAAGCCATGTGCCGACAAGACGAGGATGCCGGCGATGATGAGTACAACGTGTCCCGCGCCGCTTACCAGGCCGTTCAGCTTTACGCCCAGTGTGTGCAGGGTGAAGTCCTCGCTCCCGTCGTGAGCTTTGTTGAAGAGAACATTCGCAATGAGGATTGGCACCGTCGTGATGCCGCCGTGGCCGCCTTCGGTGCCATCATGGAGGGCCCCGAGCCTTCTACTCTGGAGCCTCTGATCAAGCAGGCTTTGTCCGTGCTTTTGGGCATGATGGATGACGCATCTATCAGCGTCCGCGATTCGACTGCCTACGCCCTGGGTCGCGTATGCGACTGCTGCCCCGAGGTTCTGGACCCCGAGGTTCACCTTCAGCCCCTTATCTCTTGCCTTTTCAACGGCCTCGCAAACTCCCCCAAGATCGCCAGCTCTTGCTGCTGGGCTCTTATGAACGTCGCAGACCGCTTTGCCGGTGACGATGGCTCGCAGACTAACCCTCTGTCGAAGCACTTTGAGGACAGTGTGAAGTCCCTACTTTCAGTCACCGAGCGGTATGTTGTCCATAGAGAGTAATTATCGTGAAATTTTGGCATTCTAACAACTATGCAGACAAGACGCCGACAACCAGCTCCGTACCGCCGGATATGAAGTTCTTAACTCATTCGTCATGAACTCCGCCAATGACAGCTTGCCCATGGTCGCCACTCTCTCAGACGTTATCATTCAGCGTCTTGAGCAGACCGTTCCCATGCAGCAGCAGGTTGTCAGCCCCGAGGACCGCATCCTTCTCGAGGAAATGCAGACCAGTTTGATCAGTGTTATTCTGGCTATTGTCCAGCGCTTCGAGGGCGAGATCAAGCCCCAGGCCGACCGCATCATGCACGTTCTTCTCCAGGTTCTTACCACTCTCGGTGCCAAGTCCAGTGTTCCTGATGTCGTCTTTGCCACAATTGGTGCTATCGCCAGCGCTCTTGAGGATGACTTCATCAAGTACATGGACTCGTTCAGCCCCTTCCTTTGCAACGCCCTCGGCAACCAAGAAGAGCCCGGTCTCTGTGCCATGGCCATCGGTCTGGTCAGTGACATTGCTCGTGCCTTGAACGAGAAGGTCCAGCCATACTGTGACACCTTCATGAACCTCTTGCTCAAGACCCTTTCGGTATGTTCGGATCTGCGACCCTGTTTCTTCCTATGTACTGACTCTTTCAACCAGGCTTCTACCAACCAGCTCAAGCCCGCGATCCTGGAGACCTTCGGTGACATTGCTCAGGCCATCGGAACCAAGTTCGACACCTACTTGGCGGTTGTTGGCCAAGTCCTGCAGCAGGCCTCTAGCGTCACCACCAGCTCCGACCTTCCCTACGAGATGGTCGACTACATTGTCTCTCTTCGCGAGGGTATCATGGATGCTTGGGGTGGTATCCTTCTGTCCTACAAGGGCACACCGTCCAGTAAGTTGTGATCTACCACCTTTTGCTTCGCCCACAATGCTAATAATGCCGCAGTCACCCAGCTCCAGCCATTCGTTGAATCCATCTTCCAGCTGCTTCACATCATCTCTACGGAGAGCAACCGCAGCGAAGGTCTCATGCGTTCCGCCATGGGTGTGATTGGGTAAGCATCAACCTTCACTTCAATCTCATCTGCCGCAGCTAACCTTTCATAACAGTGACCTTGCTGATGCGTTCCCCAACGGTGAACTCGCCAACTACTTCCGCAACGACTGGGTCACTGCCCTTGTTCGGGAGACTCGCACAACCAGGCAATACAGCGAACGCACCATCGAGACCGCTCGTTGGACCCGTGAGCAGGTCAAGCGCCAGATCAATCTGGGTGCTGGCATGTCGTAAAGTCGTCTATGCGTCTGATCTCATTGATTCTCCATACGTTTGGCTCGACTTTGTCTCGAACAGCACATGCCACCCCACCTGAGGCCATTGGTCTAGTTCCCAAAGCCCTTGTTGGAAGCGGCACCAGGACATGCTGACCTCGAGTCCCTATGGTGTCATCTGTGTACGCAGATAAGCCGTCGACTATGTCGGCGACTCAACATGGGCTTTAACCTCCTGCCCCAAATTCCCCCTCCCCTTTATTCCCAGCCCAGGTTCCCTTTCTCCAATTTGACCGCGAACTTCGTTCCCCTCAACCCTTTGCTGGTACTCAATTCCCTGATGACACACACACACACACACGTTCGAATGAAAGCCAGTTACCCTTGCCTATTCCAATGACCTTGTCCGATGTTTTCTTCTTGAACCCCCCTTTCACCTTTCCCCTTCCTCCCCTCTTCTACGTTGGTTTTAATTAGACAAGACCCCTCCCCAGCATTCTATAGCATCATCATCATCATGTAGCCCAAGAATTCATGTATCCCCTACCCCATGTCTCACCCTCCCCATCCATGTATCCCTCCCCCTCATGTCACACTACCAGAAAAGCCATTGTCACGAAAAGCTGTCCTCGATTACATCCTCCTCGTATATGCTCCGATCTTGCCCACGGCCCTTTCACTATCTGATAATCATGTATAAAACAACCTATCACGAAGACGTTCCACAGATGGAACAAGTTCATAGTGTCTCGATGTGCTTGCATGATTGGTAGTGGTAGGATTAAGGTGGAATAATTGTCTCGTCAACCACTTGTTTCCTGCATTTTACGAAAGAGTCACTAATTTAGCATTATTCTCCAAGGAAGAGTCAGTCACCTTCCAGCATGAACGTTGCATGTGCCTCTCAAGTTTGTCATCGAAACCTGAAAAGGTATGCGCAATTGGTGATGCCTGAGGCATGAGCCCAAATGGCTTATCGTGGATGATATCACGTGATGTTCCCGATAAGGGCTCCGGGACCTTCAAGCCCTACCCGCGCACCACTCCCAAACTTCAGTTAGTCGGTGAAATCTTCTCTCTGCTTCATCCATCGTCGACCATCTTTCGAGGTATGTTTTTTATCCCCCCTCCCAAATCACAGCCTCTCGGCTAGTCTGGGGGTGCAATCATCTTGTCTAGATTGCTTCCGATGCCAGAATTATAGAAAATTCTTAGGAACTGTCCAGGAAGCCAAGATGATACGCATCCCCCAACTCGGCACGGGCTGAAGAACTCCTTGCAATGCAAATAAGGGGCACTCTTTACGCTCGAGACTAGTGGTGGCTGACTTAGTTGCAACTCGAAATCGCCCTTTTATTCCGCTTAGTCGGAATGGGGTGTTTTTCTGTTGCGTTTGTCCTACAGATACCTCATAATCTTTTTCCACACCCAAACGATTTGAGAATCTCGATTCCAAAACCGCCAAAATGGTCAAGACTTCCGTCCTCAACGATGCGCTCAACGCCATGAACAACGCCGAGAAGGCTGGCAAGCGCCAGGTCCTCATCCGTCCTTCCTCCAAGGTCATCGTCAAGTTCCTCTCTGTCATGCAGAAGCACGGTACGTTCGCTTGTGATACTCGTTTCAGTTTTCGATTTCATTTTCATTGTCCTTTTATTTTCATTTTGAAGTTTTCATCATCACCTGTCATGAGGAGTTTTGTCACAAGCCATTCGGACTGATAACTAGGCGGCCGGTCTCAACAACCTACGACGTCTGCCTTTTAAGTGTCCGATATATTAACTGCGGAGATCTTACACGTTTTCAAAGCGCTATTATTGCTTTTTCAGTATTTGACGACTTTTAAATCTTCGCAACATACTGACTTTCTTTCTTTCAGGTTACATCGGCGAGTTCGAGGAGGTCGATGACCACCGCTCCGGCAAGATCGTTATCCAGCTTAACGGCCGGTATGTTCCTTCCACCACAACCTGTGTCCCTTCACTTTGCTAACATTCACCCCCAGCCTCAACAAGTGTGGTGTCATCAACCCCCGCTACCCCGTCCAGCTCCGTGACCTCGAGAAGTGGGCTACCCAGCTCCTTCCCTCCCGTCAGTTCGGTTACGTCGTTCTGACCACCTCCGCCGGTATCATGGACCACGAGGAGGCTCGCCGCAAGCACGTTGCTGGCAAGCTCCTCGGCTTCTTCTACTAGATGGAGTCATTCTAAAAAGAATTGAAAAAGTTCTTGCTTTGTGGCTGGTTTTGCATGGCGTTGGTATACTGGGCTGGCCCTGGGAATGTAATCTGGATGTAGCTGTGAACAAAATACCCCCGTTTCGCACTTTGATAGCTTTCAGAGTACATGGTGCGCTCGTACATCAATGCTAGATGATTCTGGTCTGCAATATTGTCCGCTTCACTTTCAAGTACTCCGTATCCTCGGTAGACATGTAAAATCCCTCGGCCGAGGTATCAGCTCACCGCCCGTAGCTATGGGTATCGATTCTGCCCGCTCCCCGCAACAGTCCATATACAAATGTCCAAAAGATAAACGTCCAGTAATCCATACGCCATGCCTTTGGACACAATCTATCTGACTCGTCATGGGGTATGTCCTCAAGGGAACTGCTCTTAGATCACTTAGTCTAACAGCTGCAGCACCGGCTCAACTGGACCATCGATTTTCGCACGGGAACATACAGGGCCCAATTCCCCACGCCAACAGGGAACCCTGCAGATCCAGCGCTGACCTCGCATGGCGTGCGCCAATCGCATGAGCTGGCAGCGCATGTTTCCGCTGCTCAATTCCACCCCAAGCCATTCCGAGTCTACTCGAGTCCTTTCTATCGCTGCTTGCAGACGATTCAGCCCACGGTTGAGGAATTGAAGAGGATACACGAGACCGGAGAGTCCTCAGGTAGCGCAGATGGCCTAGGTCTCATTGACCAGCATGCGAAGCTGGACGTGCGGATAGAGAATGGACTCGGGTGAGTAGATACCAGGTCATGTCCACCGCGGACAATACTCATTCTGATATAGAGAATGGTTCGGCGCAACGGACTTCTTCGATCATCCAGCGCATCCAACTACCGAGGAAATGTCAACGCATTTCCCAACGCTGCTTTCACAGGCCAGTGTGGACCAGAAGCCTTTGTTGATCCCGTCTACCCGTGGAGAGACAATAACCCAGCTTCACGACCGTGTTGCAACGGCTTTGGAAGGTATTGTTGCTGATGTCGATGCTGAGATAACTGCACTGGAAGAGACACTGCCTGTAGAGCAAAGAACCAGTAAATCCATCTTGATCTGCGCACATGCCGCTCCGCTTATTGCCATGGGTCGAGTCTTGACGGGCCGTATGCCGGACGACAGCTCGGAGGAGGATTTCAATGTGTTCACGGCTGGTCTCAGCACGTTCAGACGGCGAGGTGTGGAGAGTGCGGCGAACAGTAATAAGGACAGTGTTTCGGAGAGTCGACTGGCTAATGGAACGACACTGATTCGTTCGTCTGGATCGGTACCGCGGTGGAGAGGGCGTGGAGTCGGCGGCGGATGGGATTGCATTGGGAACGGCGACTGCAGCTTCTTGAGCGGTGGTGCTGAGCGTGGCTGGTGAGTACTGATGCGACTCTGTGACTATGGATTAGATGCTGATACGAGAAATGAAGGCACTTCGACGGCGAAGAGAACTTCCAGTCGGGTCCTATGGGCCCGTCTTCGGAGACTGCGGCGACTACAGCTACGACTAAGTTGTGATATGTTAGACAGATGTCATGGACAGCATCCTCAAGCGAGGCAATTGAGAATTCTCTCGAAGCTATGGATCGTGCTGTCGGGGTTTGTAGGATAGGGAGTGCAATCCAATTCCTCGTGGATGCCTGTCAACAACCTTGGAACCTTGGAATACTTCCAAGCTCTGGAGGTTCATTCCACAGCGAAAGCAGCATGAGTGGAAGCCATAGAAGGCATCAGGATGTCAAATAAATACCAGAAGAGAGGTTACAATGCAATATACAGGTGACTAGAAGTCTAATCCAGGAGGTCTGCTTGGATTTTAAGAATAAGATCTCCATAGATTTAGCGGGACGACACACTAACGAATAGGTACGGCGTTGAGCCGTCTCCGACCTGAGACATGATGCACGATGTGAAAGCGATAACAGATGGTCTCAGAGGGGCTCTCCCAAGCTATGCCCAGGTGGATTGATTGCTGATTGTACAGATTGTACACACGTTTGTTTACCCGTGGACCTCGCCAAGGAACTTATGAACGGACATACGGCCTATAGGTTAGCTAGAGGGAACAATGATTACATCTTCTCCAAGCGCCCGGGCAAGCCGAACAATTGATGAAGAAAGAGGGTTTGCGTCGAAAGGGGGTAGTGTAAGCCCAATGACACTGTGCTTCTAGCGTAAGCAAGCCCAGAGGCTAGAAGCGAGTTCCAATTATAGGGATAATCTGAGCTCTCCGTAGAGAGATTATCGGAGATTAATCCAACAAGCAAATGGACTTCACTTGATCTGAGCCAAAAGGCAAAGAAAAGTGGAGAGAAAGAGAAGAGAGGAATGGTCTGGTAGGATTCCTGTTATTTATACGTCCTCAGTGGTTCGAGCCACGCAAATTAGTAGGGTGGGCGTCGATTTAAAGTCACATGACCCGGTGCTACCTAGTCTAGCACAGTTGCCAACACGCACATCTTAGAGTTTAAATACACGCACTATATCCTACAGCACCACCACCACCACCAACCATACGTTTAGTACAGCTACTACTACTACTACTACTACTACTACTACTACTACTACTACTACCACCACCACACCACCACCATCACTAAACATGACGATGATGATGATGACGATGACCACCATGAAAAATGATAACCTTGGAACCACCATTACCATCGCATTAAAACCAGTACATTATCTACCAAGCTTCTATGGTTAGTCTTACTTCATGCCACTCCCGAGGTCCCGAGGTCAATGTTCAATCAATCTAGATATAAGCTTGCTTGATACCTAGGTACCATGTGCATATTTACGAACTATATCCCTGGACCTAGGTAGCGCTTTCCCCAATTCCATTCCCTTTCTGTGTGCAAAATTCATAGGTATGGTACCCAGGTATGTGTTTGTTGAATTGACCCTGACTCCAGGGTGAAGGTTCAAGAGTTCCAAGGTTCGCTTGTGCATCAACCACCCGTGGACCTAGGCACAGTGTGCCAGATAAAGAGATAGGTACCTACATACTTTGGAAACGGCGTTTCACACTACCGCGGACACAGTCCGCTTTATTGACACCGCGACTAAAAGTCGTTGGGATTTGGATCATAAAAGCGTTTGAGAAATACATTGCTAGAAGCTGAATGCAATGGTGTATTGATAGAAATGTATCATGCCGGCACATTTTCAGGCTGGTTCTCAGCACCTGCAGCCACGGCTTCTACACCAGCGGGAGCCGCAATTTCTTCATTCTGCGCAGGTTGTTCAGATGGTTCTCGTGCTGCTGCTGCTGCTTCTTCTTCCTGCCGGATACGCTCTTGCTCTGCAGCCTCTCGTGCCCGTTCAGCGGCGTGACGAGCCTGAACCTGACGCTCCCCAAGCCCAGGGACCAAACTTGCAAGAAGGAGGACGATAGAGCGTTCCAGGCGACGGACCTGGTCCCAAATACCGACTCCAGGTGCATTGTTCGCTGCGTGCGCAGATGGGTCCAAGGGTCCACCGGCATGCGCTAGACCTTCGAGATGACGCTGAGCGGGTGAAATCACAGACCGGAAGATCCGTTGGGGGATGTCCGTCTCTGATAAGAATGTGACCACTAAAGCAAGGGTGACAGAGATATATCGTCTCCAAGTTCCGGGTGCACTGGTCAGGTAACAGAAGAACCATAGGCGTGTGAAAAGCCAGATGCGGCGCATGTGTCGTGCTAAGCCGTTGTGCTCGATGTTGTTGCCTCTGTTTGGTCTATTGAGCATCGCTTGACGCACAGCATTCTGTACCTCTGCGGCGTTGGGGCCTGGCAGTTCTGCAAGTGGTTCAACGCCGGGCACTGCGTGTGAAGGGATTGTGGGGTGTATTGTGGGGAATTGTGGGGCTACTGCATTTGGGGTGAGGATAATGCTTTGCTCTCCGCTTGGTGATGACAACATATAAAGAGGGGAAGTGTTCGCTGTGCCGATGTTGCTTGAGCCTGGAACTGCTGGCCCAACTGGAGTCCCCGCTTGGGAAGATCTTTGCAGGATCGTAGAATCCAGCAGCCGGGCACGTTGTTGAACGTTCAAGATGCGACCAACCAGTTCGGCGACGCCGGGAGCAGGCAGTCGTCTCGCATGGCGCGTATCTTGAATCTCAAGTAGCTCGGTCCTTGTGCGAATGATATCATCCATGGACGGTACGAACAGCATGTCCACTTGTAATTCAAACCGTTCGATTTGACTGCGTAACGTGCGGATAGGCTGAGCCAACTCTCCATTTTCCGCATTTGCTGAATGTACGCTAGTTCGAAATGGACTTGGTGTTGAGCTGCTCATGAAAGGGTTAATGGCGGTGTATGAGGGGGTGTTAGTGCCACTGGAAGGCCTGGAAAAGCCGGGCACAAACGATGAGCCTGGTGTTGTTGCCGATGCACGTGCTCCGGACTGGACATTAATGCTGGATGCTTGCGGGGGAGCTTGAGAAAGTGTTTCTGGCATGAAAGAAGTCTGCGATGGTTCTGAGGCCACGGGAGGCTTCTCTGTTTTGGTTGGCTCAGGTGGCAGGACAAGGTGGATGCTGTCACTGCTTGTAAAGTCCTGCATAGTAGAGTTGGATTAGAATGTTTGCAGCCGGATATATGAGGGATAAAACCCACATCTCGCGATAATATGTTACCAAGTATTGCGTCCTCGGCCCGGAGAGGTTTGCCTCGGTATATTAGTCTCTGAGTCGATGCTCGAGGATTCCCTGGGAACGTCTGCTCGATCCGCTCTTTGATCTGAGCAACAGTTGCCGACAATGAGACATTCTGCAAAGTAAAACGTTTGGGGGGTGGTAGAGACTGGCATAGTATATGAATGGTGATAACATCGCCTGGGCCTCCCACCCTGGATTGAGGTAGCGATGAGGCCTCCATTGACGTTGGCGGCAAGAGATGATATTTATCGCGGATTGGGTTAAAGCGTGCGTAGTGTATTACGCCTAATTGTTCAGATATGCACAAATTTGCAAGGGCTGTTATCAAAGCACTGGCGCGTTGTCGACGCTGGATTGCGTTATCGAGGAATGTGCAACCTTCACAAGGGCGTACAATGCCGTACTCTCCGAGGATGTCGAATCTCCGGGATAAAAGGTGGGTAGCAATTTGATAGGCAAATCACCACATCAATGTTTCGGGCAAGGATAGCTGTAGACTCGATCTAGATCTTGAAATCTGGCATCAACCGATAAGCGTTGGACGCGGGGTTCGGTGTACCCATAGGACAGTGAAGACGGCCAATGCAAAACAATTGAGGCACAAGTAACAGGAGAGATCTTAAATGTCAAAACAAAACAAGCAAGGTAAACAAGTGAAGAAGCAAGAAGTCGAATGAGCTTCGAAATGAAGCGCATCCCCACGTGCCATTCTGCCAGGCGGTCAGTCGGTAGCAAGTCAATTCCCCATTTCGGAAAAAAACGCTCAAAGCTTAGGGGTCGATTTAGCGTCTCCAGGCCGATGGTTTAAACATTATGGCCAAGCGCCTCTTTACTACTCCTACGTTGCTTCGCTGTCCTCCTGCTTGCCCTCGGACAGTGGCTGCGTCGATGGAGGTTCTCTCGTTCCGGGCCACCGCTCGCCGTCCCAGTCTGCGCCATTTTTCGTCCAAATCATGGCGTCAATACAACAAGGACAACCATGAAAGCAATGAACACAACAGAGGTGGATTCGGCTCGCGGTTGCGCTTTGCCCTGCGCAACACCAAAGTCGAATGGTACCCCATTCCCGTCGGACTGGGTATCGGCCTGCTAGGCCTGCTGAGTTTCTACAAGTCACAGCGTGCGGAGCGTGATCGCCTAGCCCGCGAGGCCGCCGGAGATGAATGGGAGGAGGGCACACGACCCCCTCGCCGTCCAAGGATCTCGCTCTCTGGTCCCTGGCACGTCCAGATCATGTCTACTCTGCCCCTGAAAGCCATGTCGCGAGTGTGGGGTCGCTTCAACGAAATCGAACTGCCTTACTACTTCCGCGTGCCTGGATTCAAGCTCTACTCTTGGGTCTTCGGCGTCAACCTTGAGGAGGTAGCTGAGCCCGACCTGCACACGTACCCCAACCTGGCCGCATTCTTCTATCGCAAACTGAAACCCGGCGTCCGACCACTGGACCCCAACCCGCACGCACTCCTGGCACCCTCCGACGGTCGAATCCTGCAATTCGGTACGATTGAACGGGGTGAGGTCGAGCAGGTCAAGGGAATGACATACAGTCTGGATGCGCTGCTGGGCTCTGCCACGCCTGAAAACGCCGATCACTCTAACCGGCTGGCTGACAAGGGCGAGGCGGAAACACAAAAGGATGTTGAGAATATGTCTGCTCACGAGGAGTTTGCGCGTATGAACGGCATTTCATACACACTTCCAACTCTACTCTCAGGTGAGACCGATGCGCCCAAACGCCCTGCGTCATTGGATGCCTCAACTGCATCCAAGGCTACCTCGGAAATCCAGGTGCAGGAAGAGCTTGCTCGCGGCGATGGAACACCGTGGTACGCACCCAAAACCGCGGCCAACCATGCCTTGTTCTACGTCGTTATCTACCTTGCCCCAGGTGACTACCATCGCTTCCACTCCCCAGCTCCCTGGGTGGTTGAGAGCCGTCGCCACTTCGCCGGCGAGCTGTACTCTGTGTCGCCATACCTCCAGAAGCACCTACCCGGATTGTTCACGCTCAACGAGCGAGTGGCCCTCCTCGGGCGGTGGCGATGGGGATTCTTCAGTTACACACCGGTCGGAGCTACCAACGTAGGCTCGATCAAAATCAACTTTGACTCGGAACTACGCACAAATAGCCTTTTGACGGATACCGCGGCGGACTTGGCAGCGGCCTTGGCTTCCAAGCGGGGTGAACAATATCCCGGATTTGTCGAGGCGACTTATCGCCACGCTAGCCGCACCCTTGGCGGACACCCCCTACAGCGCGGAGAGGAGATGGGTGGATTCCAGCTCGGCAGCTCCATTGTGCTCGTGTTCGAAGCTCCCCTGGGAACCCGTAAGTCTGTCGATGCCGGCTGGCCGGACGATGCACCAAACGATGGCTGGACTTGGAATATTGAAAAGGGACAGCGCATCAAGGTTGGAGAGAAGTTGGGTTCTGTGGGTGACGCGTGAGGCACATGAAGTTGCACAGCCTCCTGCATCAACCGAACAACTTAACCTTTGCTGTCTTCTTTTTGTAATATACCAATGACCATTGCAGGCCTTGAAAATATCTTAATTACTATCAATTTCAACATGATCAAGAAGAAATTAGCCTCTAACGTGGGAAATCATAGGAGAGGGAACCTTGGGAGTATATAAGTTCCTAATTGGGCTAGTTGAGCTATGGGCTTGGCGTGATATCACCGAAACGCGTCACTGCGAGAATCTTGGATAGCCTTGTTTTGGTTGTATTTTGTTCATGCAACACAATACTGGAACAATGCATACAATAGGTGTAATTTGATATTCCTTGAATGTGAATTGACGGTGTAGAAGCTGAATGTATCAAGTCGTAAGGGAGATGTATGAATGCAGCCAAGGCATGGGTAGCCACTGTGGAGATAAGGCGACACTTGAGATCCAAGGAACTATCAACGTGCCAAACCCCCCCCATGTCCTTCCTCCTTCCTTCACCATCTCCGGGTTCTTCTGTACAGAAACCTCCATTGCTCACTGATGGCCATTTTTAACACTCGGTCATTTCAAAATGTCAACGCCCAAGCCCCTATGGGCATCAACCGCTCCTTCATGGCAAGCGCCCATGAGAGCCACCCGCCATTCCTTCACTTAGTCTTGCTGGTCTTCGAGGCTGTGCTGGAGGTCGTCTGCGTCAGTCTGCCTGGCTACATTGCCGCCCGTACGGGCATGTTCGACGCCGATGCTCAGAAGCTGGTGGCGAATCTCAACGTGACTTTGTTCACGCCCTGTTTGAGTATGAATCCCTTTTTCTTGCAGCTCGGGAACTGGGCAGATCTTTCCCCAGATTGGTATAGCTGACTTCTCGCGACAGTCTTCACAAAATTGGGCTCTCAGTTGACTGCTGAAAAGCTGACGGATCTGGCGATCATCCCTGTTATCTTTATCGTCCAGACCTTTGTATCATACTTCTGTTCCTTCGTCGTCACAAAATGTTGCCGCTTCAAGAAGCGCCAGTCCAACTTCGTGGCTGCCATGGCGGTATGTGATAGTCCTTATCTACCAGCGATTGGTTCTAACGCCGAATTCACTTGACAGGTCTTTGGCAACTCGAACTCCCTCCCCATTTCGCTCGTCGTGTCGCTGTCGCAAACCCTCAAAGGTCTACACTGGGACCGGATCCCTAACGATAACGATGACGAAGTCGCCGCGCGTGGAATCCTCTATCTCCTTATCTTCCAGCAGCTGGGTCAACTCGTGCGCTGGAGCTGGGGATACCACGTCCTCCTAGCGCCCAAGGAACGATACTTGGAAGAGGCGGAGCGCGATGAGACTGGCCAGTCCATCATCGAACAGGGCCAAGCTCGGTACAGCGACAACCCAGACCAGACAGACCCAGACGAGCCCCTCGTCCGCACGCGCAGCTCAGAGGACCTGCATCGCGCACATCATACCGACAGTGATCGCTTCCAATCTGGCGATCAAACCCCCGTCTCTACGCGTACATATTCCTATACCAAGCTCTCCGCCGCCTCCGACTACCCAGACTCAGACGATACCCCCTCGGTAATCGGACCGCCTCCCACCGGACCCTTCCTGCCGCGCCAAAGCACCCAGGGCGATATTCACCAGTTCCCCGATGTAGAGGGCACTGCCCGGGAAGTTCAGGAAGCAGAACAGACTCGTTTCCAGCGCTTCAAGTCATCCCTTCGCAAGTCGCGCGACCGTCTCAGCCGCTGTCGCGAAAAGAAAGTCAAGGCACTGCATGCGCGCCTCCCTACAAAGGTGCAGAAAGGTCTTGCCGCGACCACAGGCGCGTTGGGTCGCTTCTGCAATGGTTTATGGGACTTTATGAACCCACCCCCTGTGGGCAATGCTGGTATCAATTGTCATTGCCTCAGTCCCCAATCTTCAGCGGCTGTTCTTCGATGACGGTACCTTCGTCCGCAACTCTGTGACCCGCGCGATCGACCAGAACGGACAGGTTGCCGTGCCGCTGATCCTGGTCGTGCTGGGCGCTAACCTTGCGCGCAACACTATCCCGAAGGAGGCCTTGGTCGATATTGAGCATCCCAACGAGGAGCGCAAGTTGATCATCGCTTCACTGGTTGCGCGTATGTTGCTCCCGACTATAATCATGGCACCTTTGTTGGCTCTCATGGCCAAGTATGTGCCCATCAGCATTCTCGACGACCCCATCTTCGTGATCGTCTGCTTCTTGCTCACAGGCGCGCCGTCGGCTCTGCAACTGGCGCAGATCTGCCAGATCAACAACGTGTTTGTGGGCGCCATGTCGAAGCTATTGTTCCAGAGCTATGTGGTCTGGTACGTCCCCCTTACCCGATTTAAGGGATACTCAATTTTCTGTATGTCTTGGCTAACACGTTCCCATCAGGATTCTACCTTCCACCCTCGTGCTGGTCATGTGCGCCTTGGAAGTTGTCGAGTGGGCTGCCACCTCGTAAACACCTATGTATCAGTATACCCCCGAGCAAAGAGGTCTTTCATTCTTTGATCTTGCATTTTCGATAGCTCTTACATGCGAACTCACTTTGAACATTCCACCTGTCACCTTTCGTTTGAGGCTTCAATGGCGTTAACGATATTGGATGCAACATTGAATATGCACTCCCTATGGACCTATTCCTACGGACCTGACATGAATATTGAATATCTTCACCTCGAGTTATTTTAATTTGATTCAATAGTTGATCATAGGGCTACAACCTCGGAAGACCCTGCATCTCCCGTTACCCACTTGGGGCCGGGGGCCAACATGGATCTGCAAATCTGTTAATCTAATCTCCCAGTAGGAAAAGGCGTCTGGAACTCGGTCCGAGCAAATTTTGTTACAACGCTAGCATGCATCGTTCCCTGCCAAGACGTTTAGTATTTGACGAGAGGCCCCGAGGAGATTTTATACCCACAGCCCAAACTACTTTAAGCCTCATTCGGATGCCCTAGCCGTTAGAGTGCATTCCCTCGTTTTTACGCCGACGGCCCTCGGTGCCATTTTCTTCCTTTTTTCTTCTGTCCTGCTTTTTGTAAATAAGACAGAGAATTCCCAATATCCTTTTGTCTACCAAGCGAAATCTAATACCTTTCGACAACATGCTCAATAGCGTCTCAATCCCCGATGGAGCATGGACCTTCCAGAACATCGGTCCTCTAACAACAACTTTTGTCCAGCCAACTGGCTGTACCAAAGAGCCTTTCGTAGGCCTCGTGTCAATGAGCGAGGGATTTGCCAATTGGGCATACGGAACCCAATGTGTTCAGACCATCGCCGATTCCTGCTTTCCTACCACAACCGCCACGCCAGTCACTTCATACAACTTTGCTGAATGGATCGGCTACGGCGAATACTACTCACCAGGTCTCCACTGTCCCTCCGGCTGGGCCACCGTCGGAAGCGCCTCTCCCGACGACGATAACCCATCTACTTCGTCAGGCACCTCGTTGCCCACGGATTCACCGGATTATCCTAATTGGCGGATGCCACAGGCAATGTTATCCTATGGACTGGAACCTGGCCAGAGTATGGCGTTATGCTGTCCGAGGTAAGATTACTTTACTCTTCCATACAGATCCTGGCTTGAATATGAATTTCGTAATAACCGAAATAGCTCAATGACCCCCGACGCCGGAGGCGCATGTTATTCTACCCTGAAAGACTTCAAGCCTACTTCTGGCTGCGGGGTCGGGGTCTATGTGGAAAGCATATCTGAATTTGTTACTTATTCTGTATCAACGGATGCCACGACTACCAAAACAATCCCGTATACCTCGGAGGTGGCTGAATTTGTTACTCGTACTGACGTCGAAACTCATACCTCGGCTCTTGCGTCGTTCACTGCTGTTTCGTACATGGCTATGATCACACTTGTGTGGCATCAGTCGGATCGGGAATCGGATTCTACTGCTACAGATGCATCGGCTGCTACTGCCGCTGCGACATCGACATCTACGCCGAATGCTGCTGGCAGAGTGGGTTCAAGGGTGTCTTGGGATGGTATTAATGCACCGCTTGGTGTTTCTGCTCTTGCGATGGCTCTGGGGGCTGCCCTTGTGTTCATGGCTTAGTTCTCATTTTGTGTGGATGGCTCTGTCAAGGTTGCTCTCATGCCTTGACTTCTTACGCTAATAGATGAGATTCCCAAGCTAGAAATTACATACAAATCAGACTGTCGTACACATCGAGCTCCCATCGTTGGACGACGGGGCACTATGTGCAGCCAGACCAGCTGGATCACCTTGCACATCAATCAACATTGCCATACCGGTCACGGAATGCCATAGAATATGGCAATGCAAAAGCCACACTCCAGGATTATCCGCCTTAAAGCGAATCACCGCATAGCCACGACTGGGAATCTGTACAGTGTCGCGCAAAGCGGCCTTGGGTAGGTCATATAGGCCTGTGGTAGTATCGCGACGAGGGCTTTGTGCGAGATGGGGTGGAACTTTGTCCACAAACGGATTGTACGAGCCCCAGCCATATTCGGATTGGTGAGTTGCTAGGATATAGAAGCTGTGGCCGTGCTGTGGAATCTGCGATTAATAACAGGGTATTGCGGCCCCGGGGTGACGGGCCTGTCTTACTAGGTGAAATGGATGAGACCCTTCGTCTAGATTGTTGATGACGAGATCGACCCATACAGGAGCGGGGCCCGTGGAGATGGATAGTTGATTTTTATCCCACTTGCTTCGGGGTAGGTATAACAATGGACTTGGTGGGTCTTTTTGGGGTTTCCATGTTGTTTGGTTGAAGTAGCCAAACGGCTTATTTGAATACCGAGCCATCTTTTGGATCTTGGTGTATACAACGTGTGTTTGCTGTGCAGTGGGAGGAAGACGCTCAAGCACTGAGTGGGTAGATGGTACCTTTTGGATATCGAGATGATTGATGCTGGATGGACAGTCTGTTGTAACATTTGATGAAGAGTTCGGAACGAGGTCGAGAGAAAATGTTTGATCTGGAGTCAATGCCGGATTGGCGTATTTGAAGCATCTGATGCAGCATCAGTAAATTGTATACCTCTGATGGGCAATGGCTCAGATACTCTTGATTCAAGTGCACTGTCATGGAAGCTTGATCCCGAGGGCCTTGAATTGACATGAGGACAAAATCCATGCGCTGTCCAGGGTAAAGAGTACCGAGAGAATTTGTATCCCTTTCTTTTGGGCGCTGTACATCAACGCTGTCTATTTGGATCAAATCAACCGCATGTTGATCAAAAGAAAGATCAAGACCAGCGAGTGCTCTGCAAAATGATCATTAGCCAATACCTCGCCGGGCTTCTATGATATGATGACCCACCCCGTGTTTATCACACGAATTCGAAAGTTATTTGGAGTATCTAGACCAAGGAAAGATTGCTTGGTCGACTGAGATATACAGTTGACTGGCCTCGCAGGAACTGCCATCGTACAATTGAAATGTCCTACTCCGTTGATTAACAAAGAGTCAGGAACAGGCTGGAATTTCTGTTAGCTCTTCATCCAGGATCTTCTTTGCATCTGCCTTCTTTCTCACCTCATTTCCAAAGTTCCCGGGATCTGTGTACCAATCTAGAACTTCTCTCGCGGGTCGATGGTACCAATCTCCGATGAGGAGCAACATATCTTTTTCATAAGAGTGATGGTAAATCTCTTTACGGGCCCCGGGAAATAGGCCTCGAACGCTCGATGTAGAAGTCGGAGGATGGACTACCAGTCCACCATAGAGGCCATCTGCCCGTGAGACGCCAGAGTGAGCATGATACCAAAAGGTACCACTCTGTTCAAAATGAATTGTCAGGTTGTAAACAAAATGTCCACCTGGTGTGATTGGGCATTGGGAAACACCAGCCGCCCCATCCATGGCGTCTACACAACATATTAGTCCGCCTCATTCGAAGTCCGTGGGAGATTCATACTCGTAACAGAGAGACCGTGCCAATGAAGAGCGATTGACTCTTCTGGTAGATTATTTGTGACATTGATCATTATTGTATCACCAGATCTTGCCTCAATCGTGGGTCCCGGAAACAAACCTAGATCAAGATTCTTCCGTCAGAACGACAATGGTTAGGCTAATTATCGGCGCACTTACCATTTATGAGGCAGACTCGCTTCAAGACTCCATCTGGCCGGCGATAGTCTGAAGTCACTCGCCAGTTGAGATACTGTGTAACCGGTGCACGGTGGATATGGTGCTTCGGGTGAAGTTCGATCTGTGGCCGAGTGACAAGCTCATCTTTTTCTTGATGATCTGGTATGCTCAATGGAGCTGGGGAGCTTGCAGTCAACTGAATCGAGTAAAATAGTCCAACGAGAAGACATGCGACCAATAAACATCCCACTAGCGGCCATGGCCGTCGCGGTTTGGACACCGGCCGAACCTCGGGTTGTTTCGAAGTGCCGACAATCCGAGCTTGACTGTCCATGATCGATCGAGCAAACTAATAACCTGAACAGCATATCATCAGTAAGTCAATATATCAAGTGTGCGATGCAAGTAAAGCACATCGGAGAACAAAATCGTCCGAGCTATGACTTCATGCCCACCCTTGCTCCAAAGGGGAAGCTCTCGATTGCGACCTTGCAGAAATAGCATGCAACCCACGTGCCACTGTGAATCAATCAGAGCGAAGGTATAATTAATAGTTGAAGAAGCGTTGTAACACAGAAATGGGCGATGTCAATATTGGGGGTCCTCAGGTACCGAAAGTCGACGGGTTGAAGCGCGTTGATCTACACGTGGATCTTCCTGCATATCAGATTGGACAACGCGAATATCTCGCGACTGAACGTGCTCCCATTTTATCGACATGTAGCCTATCCCTGCGCTCCGATCACCTCCGACTGCTTCTCTTCTACATGTAGCTTTCATGCAAGAGTGGGTTGGGTACTTTGCCGATGTAACAAACCGGGAAAGTCTCAGATTGGATCGGATGGGGACATAAGTAGTACAGTCGTCCTGGTTTTTGTCCTCTCGTATACAGGAGTAACCGACAATTATGGCTATTCTTTCGCTCTCGAGTATCGCTTTGGCGGTGCTTTTGGGTGTCAGCCCCGCAGCTGCTGGATCTTTGAAGGACATCGAGCATGTAGTCATTTTCATGCAGGAGAATCGGTCATGGGATACTGTATGTGCTCTCCGGTGGTACTGGTGATTGAGATCATGCTGATTGTATCCAAGTATTTCGGAACAATGGCTGGAGTCCGGGGGTTCAATGATCCCAATGTCCAAGTCAACCCCGACGGCAACTCGGTTTGGCACCAGTAAGTGAGAGACGGGATCCGCGCATGAGAGGATTATTGACGGTCCGCTAGAGTAGTCGAGCCCGCCCAGTCCAATAAGACCAAGTCTTTGCTGCCTTGGTATTTGGGCCAAGAGGGTGGAGACTGGCACGATGCTATCCAGTGTCTGACCGCGGGAAGTAATGGCTACAAAGAGAATCAGCAGTCTCTTAACAACGGCTCAAACAACCACTGGGTCACCAAAAATACCCCTTGGAGTTGGGGTTACTTGAAGAGACAAGATATTCCCGTGCAATATGCGATTGCAGAGGGTTGGACGGCGGGAGACATGTATCAAGTGAGTAAACAGATCCGACTTCAATCGAAGCCTTGAGCTGACTGAAATAGGAAAGTCAAATCACAGCTACAAACCCCAACCGAGTCACGTTGGTCAGCGGCTCGATCAACGTACCTGGTAGCCCTCAGAGCAAAGACGAGGGAGGTGTGTACATCGACAACAACGAGGTTCCTGGTGCGTACCCCCATTCTATTCTCTTTCGTTGTTTTACCCCCACATCAAAGAATCTCCCACTCATCAAGGTAAACAGGCTGCGACGATAACGGTATTAACTGCTACCCACTCAAGTGGAAGACAGTCTATGACTTCTACGAAGAAGCTGGAGTTTCATGGCAACTATACCAAGACAAAAACAACTTCGATGACAACCCTCTGGCTTGGTTTGAGCAGTTCCAAAAAGCATCAAAGGACAGCCCTCTCGCCAAAAAGGGCACGTCATTCCTTGGCCTTGATGCCTTCTACCAAGCTGCTGCCAACGGCACATTGCCTGAAGTCAGCTTCATCGTCGGCCCAGCTGAGCTTTCCGAGCACCCACCATACATGCCTAAAGATGGAGCTTGGCTCCAGAAGAAGGTTGTCGACGCGGTTACCAACAGCCCCAGATACAATTCGACTCTTTTGATGATCAGCTATGATGAGACAGGTGGCTTCGGCGACCATGTCACCCCGTTCCATTCGCCGAGAGACACCCCTGGTGACTGGATGGAAGATCCTCTGGGCCTATTCTCGGACATTTTTGTCGGTCCGGGCTTCCGAGTACCCTTTTACATGATCTCCCCATGGACGCGAGGAAACCGCGTTTTTACCGAGAGAGCGGATCACAATTCCCAGATCCTATTCGTCGAAGAGTGGCTGACAGCCCGGGGGTACAGTAATATCAAAACTGATCAGATGGTTTCATGGAGGCGCAAGCACATGTCTAACCTTGTCAACGCGTTTGACTTCGATCACCCAGACTACTCTTTACCTCAGATCCCTGAAGCAGATACACCCGACACCAACTCGAAGGGTGAATACGTTGGGACCTCAAACTGCCAATCGCGCCATGCCGAAACAAGGCCTCCAGTTCCTTACGGCGAACAAGATAACACCGCGGACAGCAACTCGTTGTGGTTTGAAGAGGGTTATAAAGAAGTGGTTGGCTATCTCACCGAGGGACGATACTTGGTCTTTGAGAAAGATGGTCTGGCCATTACCAATACCGGTAAAGGAAACACACTCACGAGCAGCCGGGCAACCTCTCAACACAATGCTAAATCTCAACGTTGGGTCATACATTACAACAACGACGAGGAAAGTCAAGTCTTTACGATTTCAAGTGCATTGGATGGTCGTTGGATTGGCTCGAATGGTTCCCTGCTCCCTAAGGACCAGGGTTCGAGTGCTGCGCAAGTCCGTGTTTCCTTCCTGGGAGCAGGCCTTGGCTATACTCTGCAATTTGTGGAGCGACAACAGTACATTGATATCAATGGCCAGGGTGTTTTGAGTGTCAGAGGTAGTCAGGCTGGCTCCACCAGTGGCTACAAGATCTTTAGCGTTTCTTACCGAGACTAGGGAGATGATGTGATGATTTCGGAGCAGTTACGAGTTTGAATGAGCAAACCAAGTCATACTATCAAGAGAAATGAGACCCTCGAATTGCAAAAGAAAAGCTGGTATAATGAATATACATGCAAGTGCACCCTCGTACGAAGGCAATACCAACTCCAGATCAGTAAATACATAATTTTTCATTCCAACGTAGCTTGAATCATCAAGCAGTCTAAGCCTTGGCGACGGTAAACGGTCCTTGAGCGTTGAACAAAGAGGGCATCTACATAAAGTTAGCACCTACATCCACCCGGAGGTAACGGCATCCGGCTGCGATGGAAATAACACCACGAGCAAACAAGACCAAAGAATTGAAGCATACCTGGGGCGCAGTTGACAAGCTAGTCTGGACTCTCAAGTACCAAAGGGATCCCTCCTTGACCTGAGGCAGGTTCTTAGGGATGGTCACGTCGATAACACCCGCCTTCTCCTTGATGCCGCTGGTGATCTTGATAGACTGATCAAAGGAGATAGTGTCCTGCTTGCGCACGGGGTTGTTATACAGCCAAACGCTGTAGTCATCGCCGGGATATTTGTTCAGGGGGTCTGCGCAGTGAGCCGTGGGCTTCCGATCGAAGCGGACCTTGATGGTTTGACCGGCAGTAACGGTGGAACCATCGGGGATTCCCTGGTAAACATTGACACAGGAGTAGTCACGCTTGCCCCAAGCTAAATCAATTGAACACTGTCAGTCTGCGACCAATGGGGGATTGGTGGGGGTTGGGCAGCATACGCTGGTTCTTGTCGAACAAAGCAGTGCTGGTGGCCACCAGAGAAGCAAGAATTGGGACGGTGAACTTCATGTTGATTATTGACACTGAGATTTGTATACTTGATTTGTGAATTCGAATGAGACAATGTATTGAGAGAAGTGCAGAATGCCAGGGTCTTTTATAACCGGAATCGTCACAATGCCAATGCTGAGGACCCCTAATAATAACTTAGAGGTCTCAAAACGCGGTCTGCAAGTTTTGAGTGATCGGGTTTCACTCGGTTTCTCCACTTGGACTTGAATCGAATTTCTGAACTCTTGGCGTGAGGAGTGCATGGGTCTGTGAGGATGTATCGGGAGTCGGCTGTGCAGATCTCGATCCGGGGTGTCAGACGCCACACATGTACGGGGTACGCTCACCGTACAAACGCCTCTTGGGGGTTCAGCTGACTTTCAAGGAGTTCGCCGATGGGCTTTTGTTTGTTAATTTCAAGCATGACCTCGTAATGTCTTGGTTGCAATTTCCTGCTGTTGTGACTAGCAATGTTGATTAGGCCCACTTTTATATGAATGAACAACTCATTGTCATAACAGCTCCAGATGTAAGCTTAGCTGAAAAGCACAGACTTGATAATCGAAGTATCTGAAGACACCACGAAAGTACTCCGTACCGCTCACTTACTAACCAAACATGGCCATCGCGTACCACCTCAATCCTGTTTCAATGCATGACAAGAAAGGGAAGAAACAATCAAGCACACAAGTCGTCCTTGGTGCCATTATTGTTCAAACTTTATCGGTACGGAGGCTCATATCCTCGAACGAATGGAAGTCGGTATGTAAGGAGCTTAGGAAGCGATCTTGAAGAAACTTTGCCCACCAATATCTCACCATTCTCAAATGGAAAGCAATCCAGAAAGGTTCCAAGGATCACAGCATCTTGGACAAGACTGATTTTGCTTTTGAGCTTCTGAGAAATTTCCTTTGGCATGTGGTCGAATAACGCGTCCCAAAAGGCCCTTTCTGCGTCTTCAAATTCATCGGGGACATAAAACTTCCCCTCGGAGTACTCGCCAGCATATGTATGGATACGACCGAAACAAACCCCAAAGGGAAGAGGCGTAGATAGCTCCCAGTCAATCAAGCCCGTAATATTGCAGTCCTCATTGATAAGAACATTCACTTCGTTAAGGTCATAGTGAGAAACCCATAGTGGAAGTTCCTTGAATTGCTCAAGGTTGTTGTAGAGTCCTTGAAGCTGATTCTTGTATGGCTTGATTTCCTCTTCCGGTGAAGCTAGAATAGCCTTGATGTGCAATCGAACACGTCCATTGACGGCCTCGTCGCTATGGTCGGCGAGGTAGCCACGTGAAAGAACACGGCCAAGAGATCTGTTGATGGCGATGCGACCCCGAGCCCCTTTACCAGCAATTCCTTCGAGCCACATTTTGCCTGGTAAAAGATTGAATGAATAGGCCCAAACACCATGCGATAGAAGCTCTTCATCTTCCAAGGCAATGACGTCAGGCACAACAGAGCCTAGGGTATCTCTGGCTGTTTTGAAGACATTGAGATCAAGTGGCTCAGTTCGAAACTGCTGCACTATCTGACGCTTGTCCTTCAAGGTCAAAAAGAGGGTCCGACTGAACATTCCCTGCATAGGAGGCCTATCAACACGGTCCACCGGGCTGCCCAGATATTTCAGAACCAGTTTCTCCGTCCATTTGACTTGCTTGGTGGGAGTATCGAGAAGCTTGGGGAGATCCTTGTCACAGGCAATTTCCGGCATCGTGAGTGATATTATGACAGACTAAAAGAAAAGCCAAATTAGGTGGGTAGCGGATTTTTAGGGGGGATGGTGTCTAGGCAGCGCCTTCCAAGGTTGAGAGTACCTGTACCTGCCAGAAGGGAGAGCGGCGAGGGATTAAAATTGGGCCTACGTGACTGACAGGGATGTGCGGCTCAACTGGTATCTCTTGGCAGTAAAAAGTGCCGTAGCATAGTACGCGGAGTATCAAATGAGATCCTTGAATATCCAAATTCAGGAAGCCCTTGGGTTTCGTTTCAGATCTCACAATGTGAAACTTTTCATGTAGTACGATTTTTCGTATGACCAGCACTCATGTGGGAAATTCTGAGGAAGCAAGAAGCAGACTACGAGGAAGCAGAAGTTCAGAAACGATGATTTCTAGTAGGAAGGGGGTGTCTGGGGCATTATATGCCCCGAAAAAAGGGCGTGCAAACGAGGAGCAATTGTGGCTGCGCAAACGGGCAACTGAGCAACTGCACGAAGAAACAACACAGCAGCTGCAGCAGTTGATTGCTCAACAAGTTCACTGACATAAATTGACATTAAGATGACACTCACAAGTAGACAATGTCACCGGCACTGGCGATGATCTCTTTGGGGCATTTGAGACCAGGTCCACTGGCTTACACAACACATCCACAGTCTAGCTATTGTTATACCCCGTGAGCACTTGAGCTAGTATTCGAATATTTAAGCACCATGTTTGCTCGCCCAGTTACCCTTTCAACTCTCACATCAACCTTTGAGATCTAGCAATATTATCTACCACATCTGGCTATAATCCTTTGATCACGATGGGTTCGATCATCGCCCTCAACAATGCCCGTCTTCAAGAGACACCCTTTCCCTCAACAGAATACAACAAGCTTCCTCATATAAGAACTATGTCGAACGCTGCTACCGAGCACTCAAAGGAACATGCTATTCTCCTAGGGATCATAGCAGCCCATGGACTTCGAGGGACTTTCTCTCTCCACCTAATCCATAAACATTATGATATTCCCGAAGGCCGTTTCATGGTTTATGAGAATGTTCAGAGCACAGGTCACCAGGACTTTGTTTTGTGCAGTCCCAGGCTCCCGGAAAAATACCCGAAAACACGGGGCCTCTACTTCAAAGCTATCGCTGAGGGTCGTATGGCGGCGTACGAGTTCACTACGGAGCCAGGTGTTGACCTATCTGCACACGAAGATTTTGTGGCCAAATTCTCCTCGGCTATGATCAAACTCGGGGTCCAAGACATATTTGCTCTTACTGCTATGTCTATCTGCCCAGAAAATACAGTTCTGACTGAGTTTGAGATGGCTGATGCCCTCTCAACAGTTTTGGTTCCCGATGCTTCCTGGCTACCAGCCCAGGATATGGCAGCATCTACTCCGACAGACTGGATTGCAACACAGGACTATGAAAAATATGCAGAAGGTCCTGTGTCTGGAACCATTCAACTGAAAAGCCTGGATGCCCGATCAAAACTTGGCCACTACAATATCGGATGCACTGAGACCCGATCAGGAAACCATTACAAGCTGACAAAACGGACTCAACTTGGCACCGGCGATGGGCTGGAGACCCTATCAACACCTGGCTATTACAATATCGGATGTACTGAAACTCGGTCGGGAAACCATTACAAACTGGAACGGTCTCAATTTGGCACCGGCGATGGGCCTGAAGACCCCATCTTGGAAATAAACGGCGAAGTTCTTCAACGTGGAAGCGAGCCACACGCTATTGTGTCTCATGCCCTTTCCTTGGTTGATGCCATTTAGTTCGTCATAGGCAGTGAAGACCATCGAGGATCATCGCGCTATCTGAATACTGAAGTGGCATGTTACCAACACGTGTAAGAATCCGCTACGATTTCACCTTCATGAATAGTCGGCCGCATACTTAGCCGGTTTGAGTGTTGAGGTCTTGTTTGATGCCGTTCCTGACAGCTGATTTTGTGTTTCTAATCAGTCCTCACACCAGCTGTACGCTTGTGTCCTACTTTAAGTTGTTACATCCATGGATACTCCATACTTAGATCATTACTACAGACTGACTGATTTATGTGCTTCTGTTTGTTTTACGATTATGTGCCCACCTACTGTCGTTCATTAGGGACTCGATACCTAGCAATGCAATAGTCACACTCTTTTTCTGAATGCACAACTACACACTATGTCAAGTTTTACCGTGACCCGTGGACACGGAACAAACGCTAACCTGATAAAAACTCTTATTGTCCGAACCCAAATCTGGTAACCGGTCGTGACTTGAAGAGAGGCAGGGAAGATGCAGCGCGCAGGGTGCAATAAAAACGCAAATGCTAGATTCCAAATCATCCGTGTTTGCTATTAATCTGTACTTATCACGGAAACCGATCTACGGAATTTCACGCTCTCCCGGCTGGCGATATACCAACAACCTTGGAATGATCCATCCCTCTTCTACTAGCTTCAGGAGTAGGAACACCCGTCTGGGCAGGTGTGTGATACACTTGGCGGGAAGAGCAAAGTCGAATTCCAGGTCAATGTACGGAGTACAACCTTGGAAGAGGAACCCATTCCATGATTATTGGGTTCACTTTGCAATTTTCCAAGGTTGGAGCCAGATAGGCCCACTTGACAGGATACTTCCAAGTGCATGAATGTATGTGAATTCGCTTATTAAAACATCAAATGGCTCTAGGAATCCGGAATACCAGGTTTAGGCCAGCCAGGGATGTTCCCAAACCACCGCGAGCGATAAATCTCGTCACCAATATTAATCTTCTTTCGCCTTCCATTGACGACCAAGCTCACGTGGAAACCACGGAACTTGGTCCACAAGGACTGAACATAAATATAGCTGCCGTCGGGTGCCAAGTTGAAGCTTTTGAGGTCCGACTGCGGTAACTCCTCCCACTCGCCATCGGTATAGCCATGCCGGTCAGGGGTCGTAACCTCGAACCCTGGCATATATTTATCGGTGACATTTTCATAATGTGCTGTATACTGGCCCAGCTCGATGTCAAACTCATGAAGACCACGGTCCTCGGAAACAAGGAACTTGCGCTCACCAGGGACAGGCACTAAGTCGTGGAGTCCAGCCCACCAGGAAAAGCCCTTGCCCCATTCAGCTTCGATCCGTTTCGCTTCGTCGAGCTTATAAACATAGCGGTCGTCTTTCTCAAGTAAACCCGTCTCCGCATTCCACGGGTATCCGATAATCGTGCCGTACGCCGGGACCGGATCAGAGCCATCAGCCGCGGCATCTGTTCCGGCGGCCCAGAGCATCTGCCCTTGTTCGTCCCAGATCAGTCCGTGGATCGCGCGGAGACCGGTGATATTTTGGAGGATAGGAGGGTTGGCCATCAAGGGCTGCGAGGCACTAGCGTTATAAACGAGGATACCATCCCAGGGTCGCTGTCGGGTGGTTCCTACGGCGAGTCGATCGCCGGGGAGTGGCTCAAGGGTGTGCGCATTCCAAAGGAAGTCGTTTCTTCTACACAGTGCGAATGTGATGAGTTTGTCGGTGGCAGGGTTATCCGGGGTATGGTTGATGACGAGAGCGAGATCACTGTACACGGCACCGACGCTGGTACCGTTGTTCATCCACTTGACTTCTGTCGCGTCATTCGCCCTTGCATATAGGCATTTATGCACATCGGCTGGTAGCTCCTGCTTAACGTCCTTACGGTGGAAGCTCCAGTCCACTGTCCCATGGCGGTCATGGATCTTTAATAATGGGGGTCGGCCGTATACTCCGGTGATGATCTGCCCCCAGGGCTGGTTAAGGGGTCGTAGGCGCTCTTGGGGTTGAATAGGAGGGATGTAATAGTCGGCGAGAGGTTCGAAAAGGAGGGAAAGCCATCCCAAGTAACCGCCCAGCATGATGTAGGTATGTTTCAAACAAAGCAAACAGAGAAGATATACAAATCAAGGCCTCTACTAGGTCATATTGCGTAAAATCGTATGCCCGAATAGTACAGTGTATTCGTTGCAAATTTTCCAAGCGGCGGATGAGCAAGAGAGGTTCGGCCCCAAATGAACATGACGAGTGTCAACTGCCCCAATGTTTTAATATTTTACCGCTGAGTGCCGTCACCAACTCGGTTTCATTGGTGTTTAAAGCCCCGCCATCGTCACCGGGAGATAATAAGTTCCCCCTTCCGCTGTACTCGGGGCTTCTTGGCGCTCCGCAATTTGCCCATTTCAATATAATTCCAGGGTCCTCAGCTCCTGTTTCGGGTATGCACAGCTTTCTCAAAGCCTCAACCTGTCCGGCATTGGCTCACCAAAACAAAAACTTACAAAGAAATCGAGATTGAGCAAGCAAACAGTTGAAATTCGTAGCGAGCGGGCACTTGCCTGGGGTTACGTACCTCGTACCGCGTGGAGCGTAATGCGATTGGCCTGTGTCGGAGATTTGGGTGGGGCCTGCCGGATAGGGCACGCGCTAGTCCTCGGTGGTGTTTGGTTCGGAGGTCAGGGCAGCAAATAGGAACCGTTTCGCTCACACCATGTGGATTTTAAGGCCTCCACTATCATCCACCTTCACGTTAATCTGATTACGCCACGGTTTTTCCCAACGTGACTTCATGCCTATTGTAGTACTTGCACTGCTTGATTTGTATGGCATACGCCGGTGATGTCTGCAGTCTGTTCAATAGAAGACAAAGCGTTTTCCTCGATACAATATGAACACCCGGAATGTGCCTATCTACGCATCATGAAGCCCAACGGATATCCCGAGAGGCCGATGACGTATGCTTTCTGCCAGCCGCGTTTCACAGCATCCGGGTATTCTCGCTGAACTCTTATTAGGGCATGGAGTATGTATAGTATGGATCAGTCAGAAGGTCGAGCAGATATCTTCATATTGTACTACCTCGTTGTTATTGTGATTTGGGACCCAACAAGACGAAAGAGTATGAATGTAGATGAGGGCGGACCGCTCGCAGCAATCACAATGATATTGCTTCAACGGCTTAAACCAAGTGTCTTCCAAATGGCGATAAGTCGGAACGCTATCGTTACAAGACCTTTGCGTTCCTTGGTGCCCAGTTTGTATTGCCGGAGTAGGTGTCCGGAGTGTGACAAAGGCGGTGATATCTGACCCACGCTGGTTGATGTGGGCTGCTGGGGTCCCGTGATTAAAAGTAATGAGTATAAGGCTTGGTTAACTGTTGAAGCTATGATGTTCACACCTCAAACCCAGCCTACGGTACGCATCTGGCATAGGGTAGAAGTAGTTCAGCCAATCCACCACGAGGGTGGAAGTCCTCCTCATAGCGGCAGGAGAGGATTCGATAGAACCGAATACGGTCTACCCGAAGTTCAAAATGACTGCACATTATTGAATGATTGCCGCACAGTTGAAGTCTGGCCATTCGACGACCTGGATAAAATCCTCCGCCCCAAGTAGAGACTCAGTACGTATCTCGGCAGGACAGCACCTTAGATAGGAGTTTCCAGGAATGTGAATGAGAGATGCTGCAGAGAATAGTTATTGGTTGTTCACATTACGGTGGTACAGTACCACGCCTGGTGGATACCGAATAGTATTTGATCGTTGAAACACTCGGAGTGTAGTGAAGAGGGAGTACTGCTCTCCTATCGATAGTACGAGAGAGAATAAACGTATCGTAATGGCATATATTGTCGGAGACATCGGAGGGGGGGAGAAGAAGGTCTAGATCTAGTTAGTTATCTACCTGCTGGGAGCCTGACCAATCTGGCAGCCAAGGGCTGCGACATCCTACTATTTTTGTCTGAGTGCCTCATTATGTCATCATTCATCCCGCTGTTGTGCATAAGCTGCTGTCTACGTGAGTGATTAGCAACTTATGCTTTGAATTCCTCTAGCTCTCTTCATTGAGTGTTATGCATTGAATGACTTTATCCGTGCCTGGCCATGCCTTCCCCCAAAGGTCTGGCCGAATTGGCAGTACTAAATCAAAAACAGGGTGCGACACTTGCAAGTCAGTTCCAACTTCGGGTGTCGTGAATTCAAGTACAACCACAGCAGCTAACCGTACTCCAGAGTTCGTCGTATTCGGTGCAGTGAAGAGAAACCATACTGTTCAAAATGCACCAGTACAGGCCGGCAGTGTGCCTACAGTGCCTCGGGCCCCCAAAGAGCCTTGGTGTCTCCGATTCCGCAGTGGCATGCAGGCCAACGAGAACGTCGTGCCTTTGAATTCTACTTCCACCGAGCGGGGCCGGCTCTGGCGGGCATTCTAGATCTCACTTTTTGGAACGGAACCGTCTTGCAAATGTGCCGGCTGGAGCCAGCTGTATGGGATGCAGTCATTTCACTCAGTACGCTATACCAGCGCCCTCCAATTAATGACGAGACACCATTCTCTCTCATCCACAGTCCAGCGGCTGTGCGTCATGCGTATCACCAAGAAGCATTGGTATGGTACTCTCGCTCACTGGCTGCATTGCAACAACGTATTAATCAAGGTGTCGTGGATATCGCGATATCCACGATCACCTGCATCCTCTTCATTGCCATTGAATTGCTCCAAGGCCACAAAACAGCTGCAGTCGCGCTGTATAACCAAGGAGCACAGTTATTAGCAAGTGGTACACCATCCGCACCATCCGGCTCAGGGTTTCAGTCCTTGATGGCTATCACCAATCCTATCTTTCGTCGCCTGGGGGCGCAATTTCTCATCTCTACCGATGGTGAACTTTGTGACTCGTGGGCGGTGGACTATACAGACACCAATAAACTTTTCACGACAATCAATGAAGCCAGAAATGCGCTTCTAGGCCTCGTTGCGGAATGGAAAATTCTCAACAAAGATATCAAACGTGACCTGGGGAATCTGAACCAGGCACACGTCCCAAACTCATCTGCGTTTGTAATCCAACAGCGGCAGCTCCAGTTGGAAGCTCGTTTGCGTGTTTGGCACACAGCCTTTATGTCCATGATGTCCCCACGATACACGGGTATCTACCCACCCGCACAATGCTCCGATGACTCGACTTGTCTGCTCATGATGACATATATCAGCATACTCATTGAAACGAGAACATCTCTCGCTCTTAACGAAATGATTTATGATGAATTTGAAGCGGACTTCAATCAAATCCTGCAATATGCGCCCAGCGCTCTAGATGCTACTCGCAGCTCAGATGGCAGTCAGCCCGACTTCATGTTCGAGATGGGGGTGTTTCTTCCCCTCTTCATCACAGCACTCAAATGTCGTCATCCCCAGTTGCGTCGCCGGGCATTGAGTTTCCTATTGGATGCTCCGCCGGTACAGGGTCTATGCATGTGTGCCCCAGTGGTGAATGTTATTGCCACGATTATACTCATTGAAGAAGATCTTTACGATCGGGATCGGATCGAGTCACTTATCAGTGTGTTGGCGGGGCCGGGAAAACAGTCGCCTGCAGAGAAGCGTGTTGTCACATTCAATGTGTCATCTTATCTCAATAACGAAGGAATACGGGAAAATCGGCTTCACCTCGCTACCTATGCTTCGGACGCTGAGGGTAGATATGGGCTTTCGGAAACATCAGTATTGCTTCCACTTCTTAGTGAGCCAGCTGGTTGAGCCAACTTATAGTGCACATAGTACAGCCATTCGGAAAAGACGGACATTCCCTGATGATCCGAAGTCCACGTCCTGTTCTAGAACCTAGCCTGTTATCAGCAAATGCCCATGTGACACGAAGAGGAGTTCTGGTATGAAGCAATCAGCTAAATGCACAACTTGCAAGCAGTAAGGGCTACCTCCAGGGCTGGATGGAGACTCAGAATACGATATGCACCTTTCGCATATATTGTCTTAGTACTCCGTAGCTAATAACCGCAAGCCACCTAAGCAGCCCTGGAGCAAGACCGGTAATAATACGTCCAATACGGTAAAGTCAGCCTATGCTCCCCTCACGAAAGAACATTCCCCTCCATCCAACTTCAACATCTTTACAATCTGCCTAAGTACAGATACGCATGAAGCCAAAGGATTTTTAGCCCCAAGATGCCAGTGCGCCCCGGCCTCCACACGGACTCGTACAATGGAGCCAGTATCAACGAAGACCCACGACTGCTCCGCTCCTGTCTAGAGCCGGGAGCCGAGACCAACTTGCACTGAAAAGCCCATTTGCGCCAAATACCCTCTGCGCCAATACCATGTTCGAGGTGACATTCAAATACCAAATTGCAACATTGCGGTGTGGGAAGATGCTTATCGGCTGATATGACGCTCTCGAGTGGTGTGACACATTTCCCAATCCGAACCTTGGGAAGGGCGAGAAAAAGCTTCCCGGGCTGATTTCAGGGGTACATTGGACGGGGTCCGGACTGGGGCTGTTCACCGCTTCTGATTGGTCATCTCTCGATGCCCAATTTGCGAGGCTCCCAAAACGGTCACCTGAGCGATAAGCAATCGCTTTTTCGCCACTTTTTTTTTTTTTGTACAAACTGACACCCCGCGATCAAAAAGGAAGATCGCCTGGCAATAGTTTCTCGATATAATTGCAGGTGTGCTTCGAGAAATTGCCCATCTATACTTCCCCAGATTTCGTCATCGGATCCAAGTTGGGATCCAGGGACCACATCCACAGCCCACTGGGACGTTTCCGTTCGCTTGTCAACCCGTGGTTTAGGGGTCCATTTATTTCCCCCACTTTGGGTTTCTCCTTTCTGTCTCCAGACTCTCATTTCTAGGGCAACTTTCCTTCCGTGACGAGTGCAATTGCTTTGAGAAGTGGTCGCGTGCCCCCAAAGATAAGCAATCGCCCGTGTCTCGGCTTGCTCCTGGATCCGAGAACGGCCCCTCGGTACACCATTTTACCAGGTAGGATGCTCCTTTCCACCTCTCTTGTGCGGCTCTCGTGTAGTAAAGGAATCCACCTGTTGCGTTGTGCGTTATCTTTCCGTCCCATATAAGAACACCTTGCCCCCTGCTCCCTGCTTGTAATCTGCCGTCTTTCATCGGAGGCGACTCGACTTCTCGCCCCAGCAGCACCCCACTCGAGTTTATGCGCCTTTTGTCAACCCAAAGACTAATGCCCAACAGACGCATCTACGGGAAGAGGCTTGGACACCAATCTTTTGACCGAAACCGTGCACGAAAGTGAAACTGTGTTCGGTGCGCCAAGCGCAACGGATCTGAAACAGGATCGGGCCTCACAGACCCCAAAGCCCATCGCGCAACCAACTTCTCAACATCCATTCACCATGCCTGCGTTGGACGGCCAGTCAGGTGCTAAGCACGACGAAGGTCAAGATCTATCCAGTGTGAAAGAAGACCCCCAGCAGGGACTCCTCAACCAAGTGTACGAATGGCTCCATCATGAGAAGACCAGGCGACAGAATCGTAAAGCACGCAAGTCCGAAGCCACATCCTATGCACCACCTGAAGACGACGCGCCGACATCAGACGCCCCCTTAGAAAAACCTAGCTCAAGTCCCTCTTCTTCAGAGAACTCATTCTCACTGGATAAATTGGAGAAAATCCTCCTCCAATATGCGACCACCCGCCCAGAATCTACTGTCGACTCAACCCATCGCCATCCAGTCAAAAAGCAGTCTCGCCGCCGTCTCAAGGGCCTACGAAGGGGCTCTGCCTCTGAGTCTGAACTCACAGATGCTGAGGCGCCCCCACCAGGCGTGGAAGCTTACCTTGACAACACGAAGACACTTGCCTACACCGGCGGTGGCGCTGTAGAGGAGAATGCCGACTCGAGCGCAAGTGTGAAGCAGTCGAAGGATGCAGAGGCTTGGGTGACTTTCAAGACTGAAATCGTCCGTATTGTGCACACATTGCAGCTGAAAGGCTGGCGCAAGGTCCCCGCGGAGCTTGCGGGAGATATCGAAGTGGTTCGACTCAGCGGTGCTCTTACCAACGCCGTGTATGTAGTCGAGCCACCGAAGAATCTACCCCCTCCGAAATCCGACAGCAACACTCTAGTTTCGAGGAAGCCCCCACCGTGAGTGAACTCTCGATGCACCCCTTCTGGCAATGCAGCTAACCAGGCATTCAGAAAACTTCTCCTGCGTATCTACGGCCCTCAGGTTGACCACCTGATTGACCGAGAGAAGGAGCTACAGATCCTTCGCCGCCTGGGAAAGAAGAACATTGGCCCACGTATCCTAGGAACCTTCTTGAATGGCCGATTCGAAGAATACTTCGAGGCCCGCCCTCTTACACACAAGGAGCTGCGTATGCCCGAAACAGCGAAACAGGTCGCCAAGCGCATGAGAGAATTGCACGAGGGCATCACACTCCTCGAAGAGGAACGCGAGGGTGGACCTATGATCTTCAAAAACTGGGACAAGTGGGTGGATCGTTGCGAACAAGTGACTACATGGCTGGACAAGGAACTCGAGTCTCCTCAAAACGAGGCTAAGGCTGCAACAGAACCATGGCGCCGCCGCGGCTACGTCTGCGGTGTAACATGGGACGTGTTCCGCAAAGCTGTGGAAAACTACCGCAAGTGGTTGATCGCTAGTTCCGGTGGTATGTCCGAGATTAAGCGTCAGCTAGTCTTCGCGCATAATGATGTAAGTGTCTCACTCTGAACTGCCTCGGGATTTTATTGACATTCCTCCAGACGCAATATGGCAACCTGCTTCGCATGGAGCCTGCTACACAATCACCCCTACTTTTGCCCGCAAACGAACATAAGCAGCTCGTTGTTATCGACTTTGAATATTCATCCGCCAACACTCCTGGCTTTGAGTTTGCTAATCACTTTGTAAGTTCAATGGCTCGCTTCTTATACTTTCAAAGTTGCTAATCGAAGTAGACTGAATGGTGCTACAACTATCACGACGAGGAGCGCTCATGGGCCTGCAACAACCGTGCCTACCCAACACCCGAGCAGCAATACCAATTCGTCTCGACATACCTTACTCACCGACCCGGTGCTGCCGGAACTATCTCACCCCTGGCTACACCTACCATTCGCGCTCGTGCCTCTGCTGCAATCGCACCCCTCGACCTGGATGAGGGCTCAGATGGACCTTCCCAGTCTTTGCAAAATGAGAAGTCTGTTGAGGATGAGCACGACAAGGAAGTGAGATTCCTCATGCAACAGACTCGCTTGTGGCGAGTAATGGGATCCGCCCAGTGGGTCGCTTGGGGAATTGTGCAGGCCAAGGTGCCTGGCATGGAGGAAGGCATAGCCGAAGCCCTCGCTGCGAAGGGATTAATTGATACCGCGCCAAACGGCGACGGCGACGAGAACAAGCCTCCCGTGGATGAAGGTGCCGACGAAGAAGGCGACTTTGATTACCTGGCTTACTCGCAAGACCGCGCGATGTTCTTCTGGTCCGATCTCCTCGCATTGAATTTGGTCAAGGCAGAGGAACTGCCTGCGCCCCTGGTGGAACATATTCGCTCTCGACTTGTCGAATACTGAACATTTGGGAGAGAAGAGAAATAATTTGGACAAAGACTGTTCATAAACAAACACATCAACACGAGTTACGAGTTACGGTGTGGACGTCAGTATACAATCTGCGTCGAATCGGTGGTATACCACACCTACATGTATTTAGTACTCTACAGCGTTGGGGTTTCAACATCATCATCGAATACCATGTCATATCCTATTTCATTTCGATCATCCTCATCATCTCAAAGGGGTATCTGAAAGTGACATCACGGAAGCACAACTGACGAGAATAAATCGCAGAGCTACCTAAGACCAATGCTCAAACATCTCTCTCCCTCTATCGTCTCATCTCAAGCTTCTTCCTAGTCTCTTTCTTAGCAGCATCCACCCATTCATCATACGCCTTCCCCTGCGGATCCTTCTTCTCCTTGTCCACAACAACCCCCTTCATAACCTCCCCAATGAATCCCACAAAGTTACACCTCCGCAACGTGTTCTCCCACTGCCACGCAGCCCTCTTCCTCTCCTCCCTCTCAAGCGTCTCCACATCCCCAATCTCCCTAGCCCTCCCCCTCGGATCCCTAACCGCAGCCATGAGATTGAAATGCGTTTCCCCGGCCGGGTACCGCGCAATTCTCCGCTGAAGCACCTCAATCACCTTCTCCGGGAACGACCCCGTATCACAATCCCCATGACTGATAGGATGCGGCTGCAGTCCATCCAGCTCATACAACTTCCCATTAACAGGCGTGTACGCAATAAAATGATAAACATCAGCACTGTTCTCTTCATCCTGCGGACGAGCCGTCTCATCCGCGAACGGACTCGCGCGCGCGAAACTGTTGTGCGCGGAGCGGATCGCCTCGCTGTTCGAGAGCGCTTCGCCGCGTAGCTCCGCCGGGAACCCCGTTGTGAATTCTTTGAAGGATTGGAGCTCGGGGCCGAGGGTAATTGGTGGGAGGGGTGCGGGTGGGTTATCGTGGTTGAGGATTACGGAGAGGATGGCTTGAGTGCCGCAAGCGTTTTGGATCGTCTGAGCTGCAAAGAACAGGTTGTCTGTTGCTGTTGTGTCGTAGGAGCCATCTAGGGGCGCTTCGGCGCGGGCGCCTGCTGCTTCGCGGGTCCATTTGAAGAGGAAGATCACGCCGTAGACGGGTCTGGACGAGGTTAGCTTTGAGGCTCGGCGTGTTCGGGTTGGAGCTTTGCGGGTGGTTGTGGGAGGGTTTGATGAATTGCGAGGTCGGGGTGGATAGGTCACTTACCCGAGTGAGCGGATCGTGTCTGCATCTAGGGAGATGAGTTCTTCGAATTGAGTGTCTTTCACTCCGAGGGTCTCGATCAGAGAGGTGAATAGGCCCTGTATGGTGTCAGTTTGCTCTTAGTGGTGACGAATGTAGAATTTATTACCTCGTCTGACTCGATTGTGCTCCAGCCACCTGCGTCAGCCATCGTTGCTCAATGACTTGGGTTGTGTAGATTGAAAGAAGTATGGGTGCTGGAGCTCTGGCACAAACGTTGCTTTCTTCCCTAAACGGGCGGTTATGTCATTATCACGTGAAGACACATCGCGTATCACGTGCTTTCTTATCGCCTGCCCAAAAGGGAAAGAGCGGTATTTCCATCCTCACTTGAAGGGGTCTTTTCATCCTTCAACATGGGAATTTGAATACTCTCGTGCTCTAAAAGGACGCCGTGGAATTGTGAGAGCAGCATTGAGTCATCTGGTTCTAACCCATCCGATCACTAGTGATGACTTTACTTCAGGGTGTCATGTTGCCTTTGGAATATCTTCCCTTGCACAGGAAGATAGACTAACTGCCTAAGTCCCCTGGTGTGATAGTGAAGTCACAGGCTTAAGTGTGCTGTTGCTCACCTTTATTCTAGACATGACCCCCCGTGTTTCAGTCAGCCTGGATTGGGCTTCTTGGGGACGTTTTTGTTCTGAATGAGACGAGATCAGTCGCCGTGCTTCCATATCCTCCCCGATAGTCCCGAGAGACATCAATAGTGCAGTAGTGTTGTATGTCACAAGAACCTCTACATGTTCAATCTCATTTGGGCATCATGTAAAGCTCTTACCCCAGACCGCGGCGAAGAGCCTTCATACCCTATTGAAACATACCAGACATAGTTATTTCACTGCAGACATCGTCATAGTGTCTCAAAAGTTAGCCCAGATCCAGATACAGTCACTCAAATAATTGAGGGGCAGGTACAAAGAAGCCTTGGAACCGCGGTGGACCACATTCTTCCAGGTAAGCAAAGCTCATGGCTGTAGTATCACCACAAACACTTAGCTTGAACTCAGCTTGAACCTTGGAGCAAAGTCTAGCGTTCTGATTATCATTGTTTTTGAAATTAACAGACGATCAACATGAGAACCAAGGCCTAGGCTGAGAGTGCTATCGAAGACGCACCCTTTTATTCCCCCATGATATTCCAATATTTCCTAGTTCCAACAGAGATGCATGCCCAAAACGCTAAATTCCGCGAAACGATCCTGCGATATGTTCAGGAAGCGAGAATACCGAAGGATGATAAATATAGACTCTCTGTTGTCGATCACAATCTACCACGGGAGTATACGAAGCACTATGCCCAACTGCCTTTTTTGCGCAAAAACACATCGGAAGAAAAAAAGACAGCGACATCTCCACAAAGACCGAAGTATAGATTCCGTGCGGCTGAGAGCCACGAAAGTTCAGAAATAATCCTTTGCCAAAAATAACCTACCCCTCGATATTTGTTCGTAGCGCTAGAGGGGCTGCAATCCACGACAGAGGGACGCGCTTCGCGCACCGCTATCCACGAATAAGACCCATGAAGTACAATAACTATTTCACCAGATCTCTACAATAATAACAAAACGGATTGAATATGCCCTCAAGTTCGCAATTTATTAGACGTCCCAATTCGTCCTAGCACGAGACACAGTTCGGATAGATCTGGGGAAGCCAAGGGAGCGGCCGAATACGAGCTCTGGAGACCAGCCTCAGTGAGCTGCCAATGAGAAACACGAACTTGTACTTTAATTCTCTTTTATGGGGTCTACACATCGTATATGTCTATTCTTAGTTCGGGGGTTTGTTTGACTGCTCCGGAGTACATTCTCCGATGTTCCTGTCGATCAGCACGATGCGTTGTAAGTATGCCCATGTTTTCTTGTCGATCTCGCTTGCATGCTTCTGGATGATATGGGGGCTGGTGATATCTTGGCAGAGGGCGTGCACAACCCTCTACCTAGGTACTCCTTTCGTGATAGACACATGCTTCCTCGGTTGATTCCAAGGTTGCAAAGCTCCAGGGCTGATTCAACTCTTGATTTGGAGAAAGAGTACGCTGTGCAGGTGGCATCGATAGGTTATCAGATCTGAGTCCCAAATTGGATGAACTCATGGGTATCTCCAGGGCTAGGGTGAAAATGGGAAGGAAAGTCCTAAGATATGCCATGTTGACAAGAAAATTCAATATAAAATCCGGGTATATATAGCGTTATAATTATGAACAAGAGAGGTTCTTCGCAACCAAGTATATGGATGAAGATTGACATCAAGCTCAACGAGAACAAAACCACCAACGCTCATGCTCAACAAACACAAAACTGCTCCAAAGAAAACGCAAAAAAGAGACGAGTGAAAAGAACCTATACCATCGAACCAATTTCGACTCCGAATCCCTATATAAATGAGACGAGATCATTATCTCTTCACTCTCCCTCTGGTACCCAATAGCCAGAACCAAGTTGAACCCTCCTATTCGGAGGATCCACCAAAATAACCCCTGTAAAGTCGTAGTTGTTTTTTGTTGTTTTGTTGTTTTTCTTTCCAAATTCAAGCCAAAATTATGCCCATAGCGAAGCAGCAAATGGGTGTGTCTGCGAATAGACATCCATATTAAGACCCAGCGAGGCATCCGCTCGCGGCATATCGGTGCATAGCACATCGCCACCGTATGGCGGAGTAAATGCAGATGACTGCGGGATCGAAGCTGACGTATGTCCATGGTTCATATCTGATAGTCCAAGGTGGGCATTATGTGCGTCGAGAAGATGAGGTGATGGTGGGTATAGCGAAGGAGGAGCAGTTGCGATGAAACCGTCTTGGAGTTGGAATGGAGAGTTGGCGACTGTGACGGCTGGAGGAGAGTGTAAAGGTGGGGTATAAGCGGCGTATGAAGGAGAAGCGGAATCGGGAGATGAGGATGTGACGAGTGGGTATTCATGCATAGTGTGGTGGTATGGGCTTGGTGGGCCTGGAGAGTATTGGTCGATGGAGGAGCGAGGGGACCAGGGGAGACGACTGCGGTAGCGAGCGACGATTCCACGGGGTAGATCCATGAGGGTGAGAGCGAGACGGAGGTCGGCGTTGAAAGGGTCTGTGGCGCTGTGGGTGGCTATTATGCGGTAGATCTCTTCGATGGGCTCGACTGTTGGGGCACCGAGATATGCGCCGCCTAGTTCTGGGAAGAAGATGTCGAGGGAGATGCCGATGGCGTAGAATTGGGCGAGAATGGGGAGGGCGTTGATGTCCGAGTCGCTATTTCGGAGCATAGAGGGTGGGAGCCAGAAGAGCCAGCGGCGCAGGATCTGGATGCGCTCGAATGATTGTTCGGGTGTTTGGTTTGGGAATTCGTCTCGGAATTGTCGAGTGAAGTCGATGAGTTCGCCTAGGCGTTGGGAGTGCTCAAGGTTATGGGAGACCCGTTTCTGGGCTAGCTGTAGAGACTGGATTGTTTGATCGAGATGCATGAAATCCTCATCGAGAGGCTGGTAGCCTCCGGCCATGGAGATATCCCTGATGCTTAGTGTTCGCTGAGCTTCTACAAACTGAGCGAGATCCGACTCCTGTTTCCAATATGGGTGCATGGACTCGAGGACGCTCGAAATGCCATGTTGTAATGATGACCAATTTTGACTGTTTCAAAGGATTAGTCGACGATTCCAGTACGCTGAACGTACCACTCACTGTTCAGTCGCTTGCCATGACAAAAGGACGGATGCCGCAAGAATTGCATCACAGTTTTCTTTCGAGAAAGATCCAAGCGCTATCTGCAGCCCTTGAAGAGCGGAGACTTTGTGACGGAAAGCCAGTTGCTTCGTATCTGGATCTCGTGTCAAGAAAGCGAGATGAAACGCAGACAAGCCCAGGACCGCGCTCATCACAAACTCGCTACCCAACGCAATAGCGAGGAAACTAAGCCGCCTGTCAGCAAACAACGCTCCCCCCAACCAAGACGTGGGGGCTCAACTTACTTAGGCATTTTCTGAGCCCAGAGGGTGCAACTGCTCAATCCACGACGATGTAAATCAATGGAAAGACCAATAATATGATGGATCAGGCGCAAATCTGCGCGCGACAGCCCAGCCCACCCGGAGCGTGGACACTGGAGAAGCTCCGGGTATGGTGGGACACCGGTCCGGTGCCAGTTGTCGATTTCCATTTCGATCTCAGGCGACATGAGGAGGTCTGGACCACGAGGTGGCGGACTGGCACCTTGAGCCGCGGGAGTGTCCTGGTAGTCACAGCGACAGTTGTGCTTTGTACAATTGCGACTGGATACTGTTAGCCGGCGCAGGGCTTTGGGGCAGAGTAAGGATATTCACCATTGTGGGAATGTTTCATCGCATCTAATATGTCTTCTCTTGCACGTTTTGCAGCCGTTGCGGGATTTGGTATGGCTCTTGCGTGGTGGACCACCGCCTGGGCCGACCATTTTGACGATATTGCGATATTGCGGGGGTTAAGTGATAGATCTAATGGGCACGTATGCCCTTGCAAGTGTCAAGGATCAGTTTTTAGGTGAAGGAATTTCCAAAGTCAAGTCAAGTCGAGAGTGAGAAAGAGAAGAGTTCAAGAGTCCACTAAGGTAATTCTTATTCCAGTGACGATCGGTATTTTGAGCCTCTGGGTACAGGGGGGAAATCAAAAGCCAAGAGCCCGGGACAAAATCAATAAATCGAGAATAATAAAGATAATAAAATAAGCAGAGAATTAAAGAGAATTAAAATAAGTATGGATTATGTTCCTAAATCATCCCGTCTAGAATAGCACCCGTGGACAAGCTTATACAGCTGCCTCGATGGGTTTATACTTTATTTCCAGTCTGGAGTATTCCATACTCTCATACTCTCTTTGGTTACTGGTTTGCTGGTTCACTGGATTCACTGGATTCACTGGCATAGAGAGGACCATGGGTATTGGAAATACTTTCCCGTCCGTTTCTTCCGACCACTCAGAGGAGAAGAAGTACTGACAGCCCTCTGGGTCTAGATGCTGACTGCGGTCATTACTCTGAAGAAAGGGTTCTCGCCTGTTTTTTCCAACCCATTTCCGTTCAGCCAAGACTCTGCAGGGGCCATATTGTGGACAATCACCCCCAGCCAGAATGAAAGCCAGAGCAGAGATTATAGCCCGATCCTAGATCTGAAGGACCCTGGATTGTGGATCGCTGTCAAATACCGTTAACCAGGTTGGGAAAATGAAGGTGTCAATCGCAGTGCTACTCTGGACGTCTCTCAGACTGGATGCTCACTGGCTCAGCCAGTCCACTCTGCTCGCTAAGGAGCTTAGCCTGACAGGCGGAAGTCGACCGTCTCTACCCGTCTGTGAGTCAGATGGATTACAGTAATGTTCGGTAAAGCATCCCGAATTCAGACGCCTTAGAAGTGAAAGGCAACTAAAATTTAAAAAATACTAAAATATCATCCAAGCATTGCGCCGTCTTTTGGACCCCAAACCACGAAATTGGTTGAAGGCAACACATACTGGCGGGTTAGTCCGCGCAATCAGGGGGTGTAAGACCACACTCCCGGGTTCACAGCATCCACACATCTCATTTTTCGTTTTTCTCGTGCGCGTCGCATGCTGAGGCTGTGATCCCTGGAACCTACCACTGGGCTGGAACGGGCGACAGCCTGAGAAGGACAAGTACACGCCGAAAATGACTATAACTATGACTATGAAGATGAATTCAGAGGAAAGAATTGAAATGTGCGACGTCAATAGGACCCGAATGGGAAAATGGACCCCTGGTACTCCGTACACCCATTGTCTAGGCAGGGATGAGCGAACAAGTCGTGAGATAAGCTATTCCGAACAAAAGGGCGATGGGCGATGGACAATGCCCAGAGGTGGGCAATGGGCTCATTGCTGCAGGGTCTAGGGGCGTGAAATCACCCAGATACTTGTCACCCGCGTTCCCCGATCCGTGTGGGATCATGCACTCTAGCCGGAACGGGGGTTAGCGGAAGAGATATATCGGTAGCTTCCCAAGGTCCAGAGGGATTACTGAGCGCGGCGGAGTAGGGAGTGAAGGGGATTGAGAACCTGAAACTCTACGTAATCTGCAGTTATGTGACACCGCTAGATCTGACAGGCCACGTTTTCTGGGGAGACGTCTAAAGTCGGTGTGTGACACCTGGAGAAAGGTCCTAGATCCTGGTCGATGACGATGATGACTTTGATACTTTCACACGTGGCACCTTAGAGGGCTGGAGTGGTTCTACAAGTGTACTCTGTACAAAGTGTACCGACAGTAAACTGAGAGTATAGAGTATTCCAAGAGTATTCAAGAGTATACCAGGATCGCAGAAGTAAATTGGGTTTGCATTCTCACCGATAAGTCTCCCTTGTAGATCCGGAAATGTTCGGACGCTATCTAATTTTGCTCTTCTTTTCTTCTTTCTTCTTAGTACAATTCTTAGTACAGAATACTCCGTACTCCATAAAATTCTTTGATTATTATTTTTTTCTCCGCAGATCGAAAAGAACATAAGATCTATCCAATCAACGTTGATTGGTCTCGCTTGTCGCGACATGACACCCGAAAGGGGTTAGGCGTAGTTGGGGGCCAAAAGTACCGAGAGCCTGACGTTTCTGAACTTCTCGACTCTTGACTCTCTCCCTCAACTCCCTACTTCTTCCACTGTATGGAGTATTAGCCACTTTCTCGGCCCCGACTCCCGCGTGATCTTCTCACCCATGGAAACCCCTCCTGTTCAGCATATTCTGGATATCCCCAGTTCTCCCACAAGTAGCAAGCCCGTGGGCCAAAAGTAACTCTATTACGCCAAGAAATAAGGGTCATCCTAGACGGAGTGGAGCTAGCAGATCAGCACGAGATCGCCAACTATAACTCGCAGGCCTAATTTTGGCCGTTGGGTCATCTGCAATCTGCCAAACTCCACATCATCAACCCTGCACGGCAATCTAAGTGACTTTTTCATCTTTGCTTTTTGACATGTACGTAAAAAAAAAAAAAAAAGTCTCTCCCCAAGCGAAATTAAGCACCCTGGGGTCTATTTCCAGTCGGAAAGATCGTTGAGTTCCCGCCTTCAGGGAGTATGCAGGATCAGAGCCCTCCACTCCCTAATTAGAGACTTTAGCGTCAACTTTGTTTCCCAAGTAATATTACGGCTATAATAATCTTCTGATGTTGAGACCCGACCAAGACTACAGAGTACTATGAGGCTGACCCTGCCTTCTCTGTATTGGTCTGTCGGGCATGAGATCATGATGAGGAAAGGTTGCGGCTTGGGCATCTTCTCGGCGGCACCTGGGCAGATAGCTTGGCTTTGGTGTTTTGAGTGTCATGATGAGGAAACCATGATGAAAGAGAGCTTTGTACTCCGTACTGTAGAAACCACAATATTCACGGAGTACGCTATACCCATGTCATTAGAGGCAAAATTGAAGAGGCAAGAGGCAAATAAAGCGGCGCTCTAGCAATGAGTATGCTCTCTTGGGCTTCGTCTCCTCTTCTTCTCTCTTGTGGTTTAATTCTACAGGCCCAGATATCTCGACTGCAGGATCTCTGGTCTTTTCTCGCATGTTGGAATAACGAATGTTTTCTACATTTTGGATCATCCTTTCTTGACCTTCGGCCCCCAAAACAGAGCATAGGCTCAACACAGCATTCAAAATGGGCTTTCACAAATCTTCCATGGACATCAAGCTCAAAGAAGGACATGTCCTCACTGCTTACTGTCGTCGACCCACTGGAGAAGCAATCTACTCAGAACTCGACCTGGACGAGCTGCTAGGAACACGGAAAGGTAAGCAAACCTCGCTCTCGCTTCAGTCATACTAGATTTTGAGTGTTTTCCATGTTCATTGGTTACCGGGTTGCGGAAATCCGCGGGCGACTCAAGAGGCAATCCATACTAACATGACTTTTTTAGGAGAATTCGCCTGGGGATATAAGGACTTTTCCGCAAGTTCCCAAGATGTCAATTTGGAACTGGAAGGTCCGACCAATGAGCCAATGCTACACGCAAAGGTCGATGACGGAGTCGGACACCTGCGCGAGAGCGAAGTGAACCTGGCCGGTTGCATTAAGAATATAGATGGGAATTTGCGTTTCATGGATTGCTTCTAGTGGCACCATCTGGACAGTAAAGCCCAGGGTCGCGGTGCTATGAACAACCTTGGAAAGTACTGGAAGGCCTGATCAAATAGAATGTCGAATCAAACATGTGTTTCAAGTAAACGGTTCACCGAGAGAAAACCTTCTCTTCACCACACATGCGCATGAGTCCCGTGGGCTTAGTTCAAGGTCAAGGTCGAGGCCCAAGTCCTCCAGGGCTCACTCTGAGACTGTACCACAGTTTCGATGCAAGCCTCAGTACCAATGCGGCTGAGACTACACATAAGCCGGGGAATTCGAATCTGCCCAAGTCTTCAGCCGCTCCATCTGACAATCGGCCCTCCAGCAGTGACCGACGGACAGGAAATTGCCCGACACCCCGTCGTTACGCGACTCAATAGAGTCTATTTCGTGGCATAGCGCCCTTTTAGGCATAAGCATAAGGCCGTTCATCCCCGATCTCGGCGTCCAGCTTTAGTAAAGCTCGAATCTACTCCGTACCCCAACAGCACTAACGATGATCACCCAGGTACGGAGCACGGAGTCCAGGGTCTACAATGACCCCGGTCATCTAGTTTATCTCTCCAAGCCGCAGCAGACATAGCCCAAGGCCTAGTGGAACGACAATGCCCCGTTACAAGCCAGGGCGCACAGCCCTTACTCAAACAGGCAAAACAAGAGCCACATCTCCGGACACTACTTCTAGGTACCTTTCACCCGGCGCCAGGCGGTCCACAATACCCTTTTTATTAGAGTGGGGTCCAAGATGGTGAACAGAGGGGCGCCCCGTTCGTGAAAAAATGTAGTTAAAGGAAAGGCTCGCGTCTTGGTATCCGGGCCATTTTGGTCTAAGCGGCCAATCGGTGGGGGCACGGCGCTGTTTTGAGGTTTTGGTTGCCGACTGCCAATTCTAACGCGCCAATTAAGCGAGAGCCGGGATTTTGTGGGATATGGCTTTTGCACATGGATTGAGGATGTGCTGAGTGGATGACCGGGGCTTTTGGTTGTGCAGAGTTCCAGGTTGGGTGGTTTCATGTGCTGGTGAGCAGGCTGAGTGTTTGGATGCATACTCGTGGTCTTGGCTTTGTGTCATAAATGAAAGATCTGTATGGAGTAGGTGTTGATCGCATGCTTGGCTTAATGGGGAGAGAACATTGTCTTCTGGTCCGCGGAGATACTGGAGTGGGTATACCGCATATCTAGCCCTAGGGGGTTTTCTGTTGGGAGTTGATCGCCTCCGTTCTATAGCAAAAACGTTCGAAAAGAACCATCATAGAACATGGTGGAGACAGGTCTTTCTAGTCATCGGTGATATCTAGATGTCGCTAGCGAAGTACTATACTAGCTACAAGGTCAAACAATGATCACGATATTCAGATGTCTAATTCGGTGTTTGTCCGAGCTCTTCTTGACAAACGTACATGCCAGATCTCTTTTATGTCGATCATCATTATACTAGTTCCCTCTATTCGAATCTGTCACTGGTGCTTTTGTGCTGAGGCGGTTGAAGCCTGAATACCGTCCACCAATAGCAGCGAGCATTTGGTCATATTCCTACCTGCCCTACTCCGTAGAAGGGCGTAAAAGAAAGCAGCAACAAAAATGGTCCGAACACATCATCATCTATGGTGTAAACTAACTGACTGCATCAGTTAAGTGTCACTTGATACAGTGATTTTTGGCTGACTGCAACAGACAAGGGCCCCATGGCAGAGCTTACAGATATACCGAGGTGACACGACAGCCAGCCGGCAAAGCCCTGGAGTCTACAGACTTCGATGAAATCAGTGTCAGCACGCAAGTCCGACTTGAGAACAATGTAAGAATGTGTGTATGGCAGTCGGGTTCAAATATCGTCACAAAAGACATCAAACAAGAGCTTGGACACGGTGTATTCAATAACCCAATCGATGTGGATATTGGGCAGAGCCCTCAAGGGCATAATCCAATACCCTACAAAGCCAAGGGATTGTTGTTAAGATCTTCATTAAGACCTATCTATCTAGGTATCTGTCTAACAGGGGGATATGGTAATGCCACATGGAAGAAAACCCCCTGACCAAGCGCTGTGAAAAAGAAAACGACTACCCGGGAGCCCTGACTTCATGATATGCACAATAAAATGCAAGATAAGTACCAAGAAAGAAAAAGCAAACATAAAAGGAAGTCATTTCAGGTCATGCAATCATGAGATGTAACATAAGAAACAGCTAAATCGCAGATTGCTCCTTGCCATGGTTTTCTCCCAAATCCCACCTCTTACTATTAGTCTGACTTCTCAACCGGAAGTTCAGCTTTCCCATAACCCCCCTCTTTCCTCCCCCTCGTCAGCTTACCCCCATGTGGCCCCAGTTGAAGTGAGCGGCAGGGGAACCAGATCTGAAACGGACCTCAGGTGAGATTGGCTTAGATCTGATATACCGTGCGCAGAGTTTGGGCCACAGCTGGGGGCAGCTGGCCGAGGAAATCCGCGAAGTTGGGGATCATCGTCTTGTATCCCTGGAGGACCTGGAAAAGTAGTGTTAGCAAGGTCTCGGTGACAGTCGAGGGGATATGGTCTTACCTGCTGGAATGAGACTTGGATGTCTCGGTACTCCTCTTGGGCCAAGGATCGGGCAGGGAAGGAGGCAATGACAGTGAAGTAGTCAAGCAAGCTCGACTCCATTGCCTGGGGGTTCTTCATAACGATCTGGTTGAATCCTAAGAAAGCAGAAGCCTTCTCCCGGGTGAAATCGACCTTGTCCATTGACTTCAGGAATGCACCTGAGAACTCGCCAAGGTGAGGAGCAATTTGCTCAGCGCAGCAGAAGCCCAGGCGCCCCAGCGCCATTGCGGCATTCTCGTTGACCGAGTCGATGATCTCCTCGTTGGAAATGATGGTGATCAATCCCTGGTAAAGCTGCTCGGCGTAGGGGGCCAGAGGGGCGTTTTCGTTGACTGCGATCTCTCCGCATGACCAGCAGGCATTGTTCAAAACACTGAAGCCTGTGTGGCGATCATCGTCGCGGATCAAATCTAAGTCGAGCTGCTTGATCAGGATTGGTACAATGTTTGGAAGGAAAGGCTCGAGTTGCGAGAAGATGCTGATTGCGCAGTCACCGAGGAGGGCATATGTAGACTGGCGGACTTCGTAGTTGACATCCTCCATGCAGTAGCAGAGAAGTTCAAAGAAAGGCGGCTTTGAGGTGGCAACAAGCTCGCCGCTTTTCTGTGGGTCGATGGCTTGGATGATTGCACTGAGAAGGTCGATGCTGGTGACAAGGAAATCCTTGTCTGGCTCGTCGAAAGCGTCGTTGCCAACTGATTGAACGGAAGCCTTCAAGTTATCGTAAATGATAGTTCGGCAACGGGAGAAGAGGTGAGGCGCGAACTGTGCAAATACATCTCCATAAGCGGCCGCCACATAGCCGAGACATTCCAGCAATGGGAAAAGCTCTCGGGAGTCGTCAGTGACAGAGTTGTAACGACCGATGAGTGCAGGCATCAGAATATCGACTAACTGAGGCTTGGCCAGCTCGCTCATAACGCATTCGGCAAGTGTTTGCACGCAATCATAGAGAATGTACATGTTGCGATCTTTGTACTTTCCGAAGCATGCGACGAACTGTCGCAAGATGGGCTCGCAGTAAGGCACCAGGTTTTCATCCGACTTCTCCTCCAAGCTGGCGAAGGCTGAAGCCGCAGCTTCTTGGACCTTCTTGTTATTGTCAAGCATGCGGTGAAGGATGCCCTCCATCATGGGCTCGAAGAACTGCGCTTTTTGAGCGGGATCGCGCAGGTGTGCCGCCCAGCCGGAGTAACGGGCCAAGCACCAGCATGTAATTTGGCGAACGACGGGCTGCGCGTCGTTTAAGAGAGAAATCAAATAGGGTACAAGCTGGGGCAGATGAGGAGTGACTGCATCCATGCAGCCGTCTGCCACAGCACCGAGAGTAAGAACGGCGGCCTCGCGGTTGGGCCACTGGTCGTGGCGCAAGGTTTCCATGAGATACGGCAACAGGATTTCGAACACAGGGCGGTGATAAACGTTGGAGAAAACGTCAAGTGCAGCAGCGGAGCATTTGCGCAGAGTCCAGTTGCCCGAAGGGTCATCTCCAAATTCTGAATCTTCGATTTCTCCATCACTGAGATCAGAGTCGTCCTCGGTCTGTTCTTCTTGGGGGGTGTTGACTTGGTCACCCGGGCGTGAGGTGTTCAAACGATCACCTTTAGACTTGGCGAATTGGGGTCGTAGATCTTCGGCACGATCCTCTGTTTCGGCATCATCTTGCTCTTCCATCAATCGAGCGACCTCCTCCTCGTCATAGATCATGTTTTGGAGAAGTACTGGGATGATCTTGGGCATGAACGGCGCCAAATCGTCCTTCAAGCGTGCTTGCTCGCCGGCTCCAATCCAGAATTCAGCTGCGTCAAGGGCAAGCTCTGGGTCATCCGGGGATTGCTGCTGCATGATGATATAGTTGACCAATCCTTCCATGTGGGGGGCTAGCTTCTCCGGCGCATATTCCACAAGTTGGGAGAATGACTGACACACCATCTGTCTGACGCTGGTGTTTGAATCGCTGGAAAGACTGAATAATGTTGAAAGGAACAGGTCGAGCGAGGCCATCAAGGCTTGGGGTTTGTAGGGGAGGAAAATGTGGATAGTGGTGAGAGCAGCAGACCGAATCTTGGGACTCTCGACAGAGGCGAACTGCAAGAGGCTGGGAATGATGGTGTCGAGAGGACAGTGGCCTGAATATTCTCTGTCCAAAACTCGGCGGTTATCTTCACAAACCTTGAGAAGAGCATCCATTGCAGCCTCCCGGACCGGCATAGGGACATTTCCAGCGGCATTTCCAACAAGGCACAAGAGCTCGTTGACAACCTCGGGCCATGCAAGCAGACCTCCTCCTCTGACCAGCTCGGTGATGATGCTACCGGCAGTTCTTGAAACGTTGCGGTCGGTGTCATGCAAGGTGTGCAGAGCTGCGCTTTTGACGTAGGCAAGGCTTTGGGGGGTAATCATTTTGTAGGCAAGCGAAATCTTCGTCTTGACATTTGTGCCAGCGGCAAATCGCACGGTAGGGTACTCATTGACGTGAATTCCCGCCGAGGGGGAGATTGAGGGTGAGAGAAGATGTAGGTGATATAATTGATGTAGTCGGGTGAGGAAGTAGCTTGTGAGAGCATCTGCGAGCAAAGAAAGGAAAGATTAGCCTCCAGGTCCGACAATGCTTGTGTGACTGCATCTAGAGTAAGGCTGCAGGTCACCGAGCACAAGAAACGAGGAGAGTAATTACCTGCTCAGCTTTAGCTCGAGCGGGATTGTTACCACCGGCGAGCGAGTCGCGTAGGAAGCGAGCAAGGTTGCTCAATGCCTCCTCCTCTGGTTGCCACTCCATCTTAGTGCGCTGAGAGGATATGCGACGGTGAGAGACGAAAGTGCGAGTGGCACGAAAGCCCCGCCGAAAGTGTGGGAACGGGACCCCTTGGTTTCCCCAGATCGGAGATCAAAGTGTCCACAAAGATTGCCGGACCACAAATGGGAATCCGAAACTGCAAGCGCGGGGAATTGAGAATGAAGGAAACAGGGAGCCCAGTAAGGTCGGAAAAAGACGAGCGGCGGAGATCACCAAGGCACTGAGGGGTGTAGCCACTGCGGCAGAAAAAAAGAGACGATTGGATGGGGTAGGCGGTGTGGGTGCTCATAATTATAACGTCGTCGGACCTTGTCGCTCGCCAGTCTCTTGAGGATTGACGATCAGCTTGGAATTCGGATCCTGGATCAATATCTGGCTTCATTTAGTGTTGTATAGTGTCTTCCAGGCTCTTCTTGATGAAAACATTGATGTATAGATGTATATCACCATCGAGAGTTGAAGTGAAGCGAGGATAGGAAAGAGTGAGAGAATTCTGAGAAGTCACGATGCGGAATAATAGCGGAGGCCTACCGCGAAAATTTACGCTTGGGTACTTCCATTAATTTACTTCAAAACTTGTGACTCTCACCAGGCTCAGCTACCTCCCTCCCCTGACCTACCCTACACTCCTAGCATACCATCTCCAGGGCTAGAACCTTGGAAGAGAGTAGGTAGGAAACAGCATCATCTGATTACACTGCTACACTGCTACAATGCTACACTCCAGGGCTAAAGTACTATCAAACTTCCAAGGTTGTATTACTCCAGAGTGAGATCAACCATGGAAAGCGCCAACTTCAGCTCACCAAGGTTAGGCCCAAACCATCTTCTTGATGTCATATACGAGGTATTCCAACCATCCAGTCCGTTTCTTCGCATCAGCCAAAGATATAATATCAGACTGTTCAACAACCGAAGCATCAACGCCGCGGCTCTGGCCTGCAAGCAACGCACGCTCAATATCTAAACAGATAGAGCGAACACGATCCATCTCACGGACTGTCCCCCCAGTAGGACCCAGTCGTGGGCTCGCCGTGGAATTCGACAAGGGCAAGCCCTTGAATGCCATGAAGCGCGTTGTTGCGGGCTTGCTTCCGCGCAGCCATGAGACGAGATCCCATTCGCTGTTTGCACTAGCTGTGGTTTCCAGTGTGCTGAGGTCGACGTCGCTTTGCAGTGAGCGAGTGTTCACGCGGAGTGTGTTGATGTCGCCATCGCGGTACACCAGAACGAGACCAACGTTGGTTGATTCGTTTGCTTGGCTGTCTGTGAGAATTGAGGTGATGTATGTACCGTAGTGAATACGAGAGACGGAGCGGAGATCGATGCGTTCGAAGGAAAGGACTTTGGCTGTTTCCCAGTCGAATCGACAGCTATAAACTGCTGCGTCTGTCAAGAGAAGAACAGATTCCTCAAATGGTAATGTGCGGAGGGTGTTTGGCTGGCGAGGGGTAAGCATAGTCCAGCCCCCGAGGAATTCCTCCGAGGGACTGCTGATGACGATCTTGCAGCTTGTATCGATGGCATTTTGACGGAGCTTTTGAACAGAGATGCCGGGATCGGTTGTTTGAAGCTGGATGGCGAACTCGTCAAAAACTTGTGTGGAGACATTACCCAGGAGGTAGTCAATGCAAGCCTGAGAGAAAAAGTCGTTGACTATATTGTTGTAGTACCGGGAGAGGGTAAGTCCCAGGTCATTCAAGGCGCCTCTGTAGTCACGCTTGCGAGTGCGAGTGTAATCTCCCTTCAAGGCAGCAGTGGAAGAATATTGCTTGGAGATAGCATCTCCGTTGTCGGCCCAGAGAGTATTGAACCATTGCGTGGAAGAATCACCACCGAGGTCGATGTCTATGCCCTCGTTTTCGAGTTGATTCTCGAGAGCCCACTGTCCAAAGGCGCACTGTGCGACACCAGTGCGGTCAAGACAGTCCATGCAATTGGTTCTGATGATACCCTTCTGCGTCTGCAGGACATCACTGTCGGCAACTATAGTGTAGCAGAACTCATTCAAGGTATCTTTCAAACGGTCAACGAGACGTGATACGTTTTCGAACTTCATACCACGGCACTCGCGATGAAATTCGAACCATTCTAGCTGCAATGGGCTGCCATCAATGCCGCCAGCATTGTTGAAAGACTCGGTATATCTCTCATACTGCTCTCCGAGTTTCAGCTCGCCAGCCAGTTTGTCGATCAATGAGACGGCCTGGACTTTGCCATATCGCCGACTCATGTCCCGGAAATGTCTGCTGAAAGCAAGCAGATTTGAATCTGCAGAGCCATGTAGCACGGGAATCGGTTTCAATGCGTATGGTGACTGCGAAAAGTACAAGGGAATTGACCCGCGAACCTGCAAGTATGAATAAGCCGGATGAGACGGGCTCCAATCTGGCACAGAGAGAATCTGTTCGGTCTCAACTGTGTTAGCTGTGTTGCCCTCGTCATCGACACCACGGCGCAGGTACCGCAGACCAGGGCGATTGACAGAGCGTCGCGAGATCAATGTCAAAAGATAATCGCGTTTGCTGGAATCTGTCGAAGCACCCTCGACCTCGGATTTTTCACCGAGAATTCGACCTCCAGAGAGTTCCTCTGAAGAATCTGCAGATGGCTTCGGCTCAGTGCCAGCAATGGTAAATTCACGTTGGCCAACAAAGCCCTGAATGAGTGGTAAAACAAATCCATGTACACCATTGTCAATGAATGTATGCATTAGATGTCTGTTCCAAAAATACTGCCAATGGGTCAACAAAAATTCAAGGTGTATGTACACCAATTCCCTTTATTCAAGCATACCGATGGGTCCACAACTTTGTGGAGCGGAAGCTGATCTTTGCGAGCTTCCTGGGTATATAGAGAGCGTGTGAGATCATAATCGTATGCAAAGAAGAAATTGTGCGACGCAAACAACAGCTTTGTATAACGAAGAAGCTTCGGCAACAGATCCGCAGCCTGTGCGGATTTGGGCAAGTCTTCGCTCTGGATCCCAGCGTCATTGGCCGGAGATTCTTCTGCCCCAGTATCGCCCTTCGAGTCAGTAGCACTGTCATCCAACGGACTGGGTGGCTCCTCAACCGGCGACTCCGGCACATCTTGCCCCAGAGCCCCCGGCTGAGGCAAGCCCAGGTTCTTGCGCGACAGCCAATTAGCCGCGAAGCGTCCAAAGCGAACCCGCTTCCCAATCACATCTTCCGCTATACTGCCGACGCTGATTCCGCGGGCATGTGTGGTGTCGCGCGTGGGTGATGCGGGCACGCTGGCTATCTCCGCCTCGGCCTCGGCGGTGATGTTTTCATTATCCGGGACGTCGTCTTCGTCGGAGGAGGGATCTATGCTCACGTCCTCCTGGGAGGTATCCTTCCTGGCCTGGGTGATTGCGCGGCCAGCGTCTTCTTGTGAGGAGACGGGGATGATTGCAACGTCTGTAATTGCGTAGACCGGGCCGCCTTGAATGTTCGCTACCTCCTTTCGCTGTGTGATAGAAACGAGGAATGAGTGTGAGGCGACAGACAAAAGACCTATAGCAGGGTTGCTGCTGTGTTAGCATTGGACTTTTTGCCCCGCAGCTTTGGCCTAATCACATACCCACGAGACCGTAGGCCTCTAGGGCGTCTTTTCCGATGTTTTCCGAGGCTAAAGCGGGCAAAGCGGTAATTTTATTCGTTTTGTAATCAATGCGAATGGAGGAAGCTTCATTATTGCTTCCACCATTGCTCCGCGGACCGTTGGCACCCTGCGCGTGGAGGACTAGACCGTCCACTGCGGCGACGATAACCAACTTGCGCCACAGAGGCATGTCGCAAGTCACTGGGAACCGGAACCAGTATGTTCAGTTGAAGATGAGAAACAGAAGGAAACTTGGAATTGAAAGCAAGAATCTCGGATGGGCATGTTCCATAACCAGCTGACCAAATACATCATCAGCCCCACCTGATCTATTCTGCGCAAAATAAAATCCACACTGTATATACAAGCTCGCCATGCCATATCACCGAAACCAAAAACAAAAAGAAAATCGCATAAAACCCAGAGTCATATCCAGTCATTCATACAGACATGTCCAGTGTCTGATGAGCCTGAGTTACTTTGCAACTCTGGCTTTGTCGGTAAAAATACAAGTTTCACCCAAGCTTGTAGCGGGTAGTCGAATGTGAAAAAATGAAATCATGCCAAATGCCTCATTATATCCGGTGACTTCAATCAAGCTCAGAGCTGACTATTCCGCTTGGTGTGCATCGCGGTTTCTGCCTCGGTGCGCTGGAACGTCGGACCGGGCTCTCCTTCGTTTGCCTCCGTCAAGTCGTTCATGCCAATGCCGCTCTCGGCGTCGTAGGAATGCATCAGCCCCTCCCGATCGCCGTGGCCATTGAAGTATATGCTCGAAGAGCTTCGGCGAGACTGCATGGAACGCCGAGTCTGGAAGCTCGTAAGACCGTCCGTTGGTACTCCATCCTCATCGAGCTTGGAGTTCACCATTGAGTGTCCATCCGGATCGTGGCGGGAGAGGTTCAAAAGATATACGCCCGTAAAAATGATAAGGAATCCACAAAGCAGCGATATCGTGTTGACGGCGTCCGTGGTGTTAAATCCCTTGAACAAAATGAAGGAGGCGCAGAGAGTCGCGGTCGTGAAAGTAACATAGTAAAGCGGGTTCACACTGCAGGAGATCTAGGGTCAGAAACAACTCTTCGGCTTTGCGGGGGGAAAGGAGGCTTACATCGAGGTAGAGAAAGAGTTCAATGCCTTGTTGAAGTAGTTCATCTGCGTCAGAATGCAGAATCCAGTCACGATGGCGAACACATAGGTAGACGCGTGCACAAATTGGTTGTTGCCACCAAGAGTGAGCTTAAGCGCAATGCCGAAGGCCTTGACGGACATGACGGAGACCGATCCAACGGTGGAGCAGATCGAGATATAGATGAGCGGGTTCTTCTTGCCATACACCGGCGCAACCTTGTAGATCATCACAGTCGAAAAGACCGCAACAGTCAGACAATAAAAGAGGAACCCTGGCTGGACGGCGTATCCAAGGATCTCATTGACAGTGTCCACCTGCTTGTCTGGGGGCGCATGGAGAACGATCACAACCGATCCCAACAAACACAGCGCACAACCCAGCTTTCCTAGCACTCCGAGGATCTCGTTGAGGAAGTATGAACTCAAGACCGCGCTGTAAACCTATTGTTAGCTTTGGAAATTCTGCGCTTCGGGCTCGTGATTCGCATGCTTACCCGATGAGAACACTAAGCGCTCCTAGCGGCGTCACCAAAATCGCCGGTGCAAAGGCGTATGCGGCAAAGTTGGCTATTTCACCGAGGGCCACTGTTTATCCGTTAGCTTGTGCCTGGTCCCATTGTTGTGTCTAGCCATGCGGTTCCGTACATGTCACGATGCCACCCCACCACACAGGACTCTTAAGGTAGGAGAATCCTTCTCCTTCGAAACCATGTCGTTCGGAGGCTTGCATCAACCCCTGGTATAAGTTAGCGATCGCGATTCGACTTGGGTTCCTCCGATGGCGGCTGATTAAGACCGGGGCGCCGCAGCCGTCGCCCGGTTCACCGAGATCTCATTGTTCGCCATCGGAATCGCAGGAAACCGACCTTCTTCGTAATAACAAAACTGGTACCGATCGCCATGGTAGAAACGATGGCTAAAATAAGCCCGACATATCTGTAGGCGAACAGCGCGCAAGGTCAGTTCCTGGTCATTTCGGCCCGAGGCCCCAATTGCAGCGAGGCGGTGATCTTACTTATCTGGAAGCATTTTGACGCGATATCTGTATTAGGAGCCGAGTGCTCCTATTGTCGAAAGACCTCCAGTGTTGGCAATGGATCGGGGAAATGAGCGAGAGACTCGGGTAAGCGAAAGAAGGGCGGCTTAAGGACAGGACTAGAGGAAACGAAGGCCAAGAGGAAGGCGAAGAATGGTCAAGGGGACAGAAAACGAGCCAGCCCGAGGATTCTGTAATGTAGGATGAGTAAGGGAGGATGAAAGTGCCTAGGTGCAGGTGTGATGAAGGCAGATGTTCAGTGCCTGCGTGCGGTGGGGTTCCGTTTCAAGCCTGGCCGATCGGACGCGTAAGAGCACCGGCTGAGCAGCCAAATTTCCCGAGTTCTTTTAGGTAACGTTCGACTGCTAATTTCACCCTTTTATTTCCTTGGTATTTCACTGAAAGCGAAAAGGCCAGAACTGAGAAACGGGGAGTCTAGATCATGTTGATCCGAGCGTACAGATTGTGCCCCAGTTGAATCTATAAATACCGTGTACAACAATTGCAAGCTATTTATTGAATGGAACACTCCTAGGAAATTTTAACTACACCATGCATGAACATCAGGTTCTGCAGGCATGCAGCCTATCGCACATAATTCTGTCAGAAAGCGTTGGACCCTGAAATGTGGCGAAGATCGTCATTTAATCTCGTCTCGGTCCGAATGCAGCATGTGTTACTATACATAGGGCATCCCCAGATATGTCTCAAACCTGTGGAAATTTACCAATGGAGATGAGTGGATCGAAAGCCACAGCTAACACACCTGGGCAGCTAACACAGTTGGGTCTAGTGTGAGATCCTTGGCGTGTCTCCTGATCCCTATAATCCCCTTGTGTCCTATCTCACCGAGGCACTTTGGGTTAACTACAACCTCCAGGGCCCCGGGGCTCCAGGGCTGGGAAGTTCTGCTATTTCATGCGCAATTGATAACTCAGAAGTTCCAAGGTTGTTCACACCAATTCCAAGTCCTGGAGGTTGGTTCCAATGTTAACCTTGGAATGCATGATCTAAACCATACAGCACTTATGCATCTACGAGGAAGAATTTGGAAAGAATATTCTTATTGATAAACGCCGTAAAACAGGCGGGCTAATTCCATCGCGCCGATACGCCGGGTCCGAGAGGATGCGCGATTCACGACACGCAACCCAGGACATAAACACCGAACAAAGGATTTGGCCGAAGACCGCAGTGGTATCTCGAAATTTCAGGGAAGCAGCAGGGAAACCAAATAACAATGCAAAGATAGACGGGAATTGGAAGGATTTTTTTTGGGCATGACTGAAGATGGCTCCAGATTGGCGGGGATGGTACGATATATGACGAAAAGCAAGGCGGACGCGGTAGATTCCTCTATGGGCGTCTGCCGACGGGGAGAAAGGGGTCGGAACATACCTATTTCTTGTTAGTGAACAGACGACACGTTTCGTCAGTCGGTCGAGATTGCTGGTAAGTGTCATTAGTAGGCTGAGTAGATGACCCAGGCGGTGCGGGTGCAAATCGTCGAGATCCGGTTTCGTTCGCCACCAGGTGTGGGGGATGAGGGGTTGATTGTGGAAAGTCAAGAGTCAAGGTGAAAGGATGCGAGATGTGGTTTACGATGGCCGGCGACGTTTGGCCTCGAGAGTGGTGTCCTCAACATCCCAGTCCTCTTCTTCTTCGCGGGACCGTTTGGTTGACGCGTTATCGTGAGATTGGGATTCCGCAAAGGAGGGATCTGTTTCACCAAACTCTACGCCCTCCGTTTCCTCAAAATTGGTGTCATAATCGCCAAACTCATTCTCATCGAACTCGTCGTTGTCGGCGTCTGGACCGCCAATCGGAGCAGCTGCAGAAGGGTCATTCTCATCATACTCGTCGTCTAGACCTTCGAGCTGATCAAGCGCATCGTGCTCGCTGTCTTTTGCGGGGGTTTGCATCAGGTCTACAGCGATCCCAAGCAAATCATCTGTGGGCTCCGGGGTCTGCTCCTTGTTATCAGAGACATCTTTAGTCTCGCTTTCGAGTGTAGATGTCGTCTGCTCAGGGAGATTTGGATTTGCCTCATCTGGCAATAGCCCCACTGAAGTGGGTGCAGCCGACGGCGGGGTGCCTAGCCCATCTTCATCCTGCTCTTCGGAGACAGGCTCCTTTTCGATGGGCTGCTGGGCATCACCGGTGCCGGCGTGGCTGGAATCACGGCCTTCTTGGGACGTTTCTGAGTTATTGACGAAACCAACGTCTTCGTCTTCAAAGTATTCATCGGGTCCGAGATCATCGTAGTCATGATCGTCCTCGTGGACATTCTCATCATGCTGCTCAGTGCTGGTATCATCCACTTGCCCAAGTTGGTCATCGTGGGTGTACTCTTCTTGCGCGTCAGTTTCGCCAGGTGCCGCAGCCACTGTGGTAGTAGACTCGCTATGCGGGCCTTCGGATTCATAGTGATCTTCATAAAGATCATCATGGTCAGGATCAGTCTGCTGGGGTTGATTTTGCTCATTGATCTCATTGGCTTCAAATTGAACAGAGAACGGCTGGGCCTCAGTAGCGGCCTCCACTTCTGGCACGCTGATGTTGGCTTCATCCTTGGCAGGCAGGTTCGAGTCCTCTGGCTTAGCCTCATCGGAATGCTGTTGCTGAGTTGGGAGGTCATCATCGATTGGAACCTTCTCATCTTCAGGTTTTGAAGCTGATTGGTCTTCAGGGATTGAAAGCTTTTGCTCAGCCTCGGTGATGTAGTAAGCTTCGTCTTCATGCTCTTCGACCCCATGTGTGTGGTCATCCTCAGAACCAGGCTCGCCTTCGTCATACTCATCCCAAGAATGAATTTCAGACAGAGTCTTGCCATCATTGGCAGCATCGAGCAGATCCGCAATTTCAGCGGGGAAAGCACGCTTACTGCTCAGAGTGAGGTAGAGAGCATCGGGGTGATTAGCACCATCGTTGCGAGAAAGTCTGAGATAAATATCCACAATCTGGTGTAGGGTGACTTGGGATGTGTGAGAGGAGTCCTGTGAACTTCAGTTAATACAGAAGCAAACAAAACTACATGGAAAGGGGGCTTACCTCTGTCATTTGGATACCAAGGGTATCGATATCGATGATTAGAACTTCATTTTCAGCAACATTGCCTTGGAGTACCTGGCGCAGAGCCTTGAACAGCTGGGAAAAACTTTCATATGCCACGTCTTCGTCCTGGAGAAAGAAAGTCTCGGCCGAATCCCCTTCAAAAGGGGGAAAGAGAGCAATTTCATTCTCCTGGTAGATGATCTTCACAGGATGAAGAACTTCGTGGTGAATATTTTGGGTTTCGCCTTCATCGTGGTGATCCACCTCTGGACCCGACTGCTTCTCTACCTGCTGAGAATCTTCGGATGTTTCGATAGGTACCTGGTCCTCACTGACGGCAACGTTTTCTTTAATTGCGTCTGTTGCAGCAGCATCAGATTTGATTGCGTCGTTGGCCTTTTCGCTGGGCTCTTCCTGCTGAGGGGCGTTGTGGATTTGACCGAAGTCAAGTGTTTCAGTGGGTGGTTCTGCAAGGTCATCGTCTTCTTCGGGTGTGCCTGGCTCAGCCTGGTTGTCCTCGTTCTTGTCTGCGTCCTCGGTTTGGGACTCAGCTTCTGGCGCTGGGACTTCAGTTGGGACTGGGGTAGGTTCGATTCGACCGTCTTGTGTTTCGGGTAAAGTGTGTGAAACCTGCTCTACCATGGCCGGTTCAGCTTGTTCAATAGGAGCGGGAACATCTTCGTTGCTCTGTTCGATAGCATTTTCGAGAGTGGGAACATGGGTCACGGCAATTTCAGGAGCAACGACGTCTTCGACCTGGTCACCTTCGGTCATTTCTGCCTCATATGGCTCTCCCTGGGATTGCACATCGATGTCATGGTCTTCTGCGACATAGTTGTCAACATCAACCATAGAGCCTTCTGACGGTTCGTCGACCATGTCGGCATCAAAGATGGCGTCGTTGTTTGGTTCTTGAGGCTGAGAAAACTCATCTGCACCCATCATATCGCTATCCATGTTTGAAGCGTGGTCATCCATCAAGTCGATGTCGATGTCAAAATCATCAGCCTGCCCCATATAGGGCGAGGCCATCTCCATGGAGTCTTCCATGAGGGGAACTTCCATCGTAGATTGTGAGAGTGTGTTGATCGTTGTCATAGCAGGAAAACGCGTGATAAGCGCTTCGTGGTGCCGGATTCGTACGTGTTAAAAGGATTTCAGTAGCAGGGTTCCATGAAAGCGGTTTCAGTAGAGATGGCGGGAAAGGAAAAGAGAAGGGATCTCTCAGTGATACACCTGAAGAACTAGTAAGGGTCACTGTGAGTTATTGAATAAACCGAGTCCGGTTGAGGGAGGTTGAACGCGTGGGGGAAGAACGATGTCAAAGGAAAGTGTCTTGCAACGACTAAGCGAATTAGATGCACGGGCCAACCGCCGCCGAAGTGAACAGAGTAGCTCCCTACCCGTTGCCAACCATCAAGTCTACCCCACGACTCTCTATCCCTTTCTTTACTCTCTTATTCCCTTTGGTCATTTCTTTCTCACTGCGCTGACTCAATCATGGTGAGTGGTCAAGTCAAATCTATAGTGACGTCCAACTGATCAACACACAACAGGTCGTCCTGGCAGCGTCGATATGTACCCGCGGAGGTAAAGCGGTTCTTTCGCGTCAATTCCGGGAGATTTCTCGGTCTCGAATTGAAGCCCTTCTCGCATCCTTCCCCAAACTTGCCGACTCCGGAACCCAGCACACCACCGTTGAACAGGACAACGTGCGCTTCGTGTACCAGCCACTAGATGAGCTGTACATCATTCTCATCACCAACCGTCAATCGAACATCCTTCAAGACATTGACAGTCTTCACCTCTTTGCGCAAGTCACTACCAGCATTTGCAAGAGCCTGGACGAGCGCGAGATCCTCCGCAATGCCTTCGAACTCCTGAGTGCATTCGATGAATTGGTGACTTTGGGATACCGGGAGAACCTCTCCTTGTCCCAGATCAAGACTTTCCTGGAGATGGAGAGTCACGAGGAGCGAATTCAGGAAATCATCGAGCGGGTATGTTTCGGTATACTGAACGGGATTGGAATTTGTCTGACACAACGCAATAGAACAAGGAGTTGGAGGCCAGCGAAGAGCGCAAGCGCAAGGCCAAGCAACTGGAAATGCAGCGCAAGGAGGCTGCTCGCTCAGGACGAACCGCAGCTCCCAGAACTCCCTCGTACCCTGTCTACACACCCCCAGCACGTCCGTCTGTGCCCGACACCTACGATTCATACGAGGCTGAGAAGAAGAAATCATTTGCCAAGTATGTGCACTGTATTTGTGATCACTTTTTGGGGGAATTTCCGCTGACAGCTCAATCATTAGGCCCATTCCCACTCGCGGCAAGGGTATGCAGCTAGGCAAGAAGTCCAAGGCCACCGATATTTACGAAAAGGTCCGGGGTGATATGGGTCCTGAGATTGAAGAGGACAGCCCATTGGTGGCTCAGCGAGCACCATCTCCCGTCCAAGATATTCCCTCCGCGCGCCAGTCCCTCAACACAGACCGGGAACCCGTTCAACTCACAATTGCCGAAACTATCTCCGCTACACTTACCCGTGAGGGCGCTCTGAAGTCCTTCGAGGTCAAGGGTGACCTGCAGCTCCGTATTTCTGACCCCTCATTCACCAAACTCCGACTCGACTGCCAGGCTATCCCCACACACGGTGCCCAGTTCCGAACCCATCCCAATGTTGACAAGGCTTTGTTCGCTGAGTCTTCCACAATTCAACTGAAGGATACTACCAAGCGCTTCCCCGCGAATAACTCCATTGGTGTTCTCCGGTGGCGTGTTGCTAGCTCAGCTGACAATGCTGAAATCCTCCCCATCACATTTACCGTGTGGGTCAACAAGGGTTCTGACTCGACCACCGTAACGGTGGAGTATGAGCTTACCGGCGAAGACAGCCTTCGCGACGTTGTTGTCACCATCCCATACGGTTCGTCAGAGCCCGCAGTATCCAGCTTTGATGCAGTATACGAAGTTTCTGGCGACAGCCTGGACTGGAATCTGGGTGCCGTGGATGAGTCAAATGCATCTGGCAGCTTTGAATTCGAGTCGAGTGATGCTGATGAGAACGAGTTCTTCCCCATGAGTGTTCGCTTCACAAAGTCCAAGCCATTTGTGGATGTCGATGTCAGCAATGTTGCCTTGTTGGACATGGACGGGGAGAGCACTGCGTTCTCAAAGGACATCCGCAGCGTTACAGAAAACTTCCTTATCGAGTAAAAATGGGGTTGGACTACTGTATAGAGTTCCTAATGATGTCCGGACTGTGTTCATTAATTGTTTCCAAGATCGTGTTAAGCCAATCTGATTTTGAGATTTATATCTACAACTTACATCCATAGCACTGCAAGCGTCAGTGAGCGCGGCCAAAAAGACGATACCAGTTGCTAATAAGTGGACAGGAGTATTTGTGTATTGGATTAATCTCATATTTCGACTGCCCAGGTGGTAACGGAAGAGAGCTATCATCAACTTTGATACCTCTGTTTGACTGTCTTTTAAGTTGTCTTCTTAAATTCCCTTTTGACTGTCTTTTCGATTGTCTTTTCAACTTTCTATTGCACTGTCCTTTCAACTTGTCGTCGACTCAAGGAAGTCTTGGCTAAGCCGTGAACAGTGAACTAGAGATCGGGGATGCTATGTTCAAGTTAATGGGTAGAACCACGGGCGGTTTATCCTAACGTCAGGTCGACCATCAAGTTGAATGCCCCATAAACAAGGCCGCAAGGCCATTGATTTGAACACTTCACTGCATGCATTGCAACAATCATCCCAACGTAATACCATCGTCAAGGCTGTCTCCTAAATAACAGCGGGAAAGTCTGATGAGAATTGCCGTCAAGCTTTCCGTACCTCGCACCTTGCGGACCACCCTTCCAAAACAGTGTTTTTTAGTTCTCAACGCCAACCAGGGACGAACCAGCCTAGGGTATGTCCCGCCACTTATACACGTCAGATTGACTTCGAGCCCGGGTCTGGCCCACAAATGAATTCCGACTGTTGGGTAGAATTAAAATCCCCTTTGTTTTCTCTTTTGGCTGAAGGTAGATCGTTGGAAGCTGTGAAAGTCCATGCTGTTCAGCGTTCAATTCGGCGCGTTCAGCTCGAAGCTTTTGAGAAAGCCTGAGATGAGATCCTCAAGTGGGAAATCCGGTCCTTATATTAGGCTCTTACATTATATCCCGGCCCTTGGTCAGCTATATCGGAATCCAGAGCCAGTCGGTACCAACAACCGAAACCCAGCCCTGGAGGGCTGTCAACATATGCATCACCAGGGGTAGTAACCTAGTGGTTAGACCAATGCCCCAATCTCTTTGATATAATCAGATGAAGCTCCACTTCAGCTGCTTGGTCCAAGGCAAATAGCGTGATCAATAACCAAACGAAGACAGCTTTACTCATGGAAACGTTGGACTTTTGCCTCACCCCTTGGGGAATCGGGGGCAATCCACTGACTAGCTATTCCTAGTTAGGCATACGGTGGCCATTCCTGCACGCACAGGATAACCCTAATCGAGCATGGATGTCATCTCTGCTTGACTTTGCAGTTTCCTGCGGTGCTTGAAACCCGAACCCCTCTCTCATCCTCCCCAAGTTATGCTTCGTTTGGGTCAAAGTCCGGGGTCATTTATAAAACCCACCGACCTTCGTGTTATTCCACATCATATTCTCATCTGATGGGTAACGGGGCAAGATCTCGTGGAAATTGTCACTCTGATACGTATCTTAAGCTTCAAGATACTCGCGAGGATTGTATCTGTGCTCCTACGTAAGTGACTTTTCTACATTGAACTATATATCGATCAACGCGTTGACATTGAGCCATTGCGTTCAGCACCGCCCTTTCTACAGCTCGAAATGAGTAACATTCATTTCCCCTCCTGGGGTGATCAGCAGAGCCTCTTTAAATTATCGTATGCTGATGCGGAAACGTGTAATCAATTGGCAAGTGTGGTAAGTGTGAAATCATTCGATGACTGAACAAAGGAGTGTTATCTGATATCAAAAATATAGGAGAATCCAGTGTCTAATCTTGAATCCGGTGATTCCAAAATCACTACCAAGAAAATGGCCATCCCACGCCTAGCCGAGGGAGCTGAGTCTGCTTTCACCTCCCCGGGTAGGTTTCACCGACGACATGTTCGACGAGCATGCGAGTCATGTCGACAAAGGAAGACAAAGTGCACCGGAGATAAGTCCGGATGCCGCAATTGCCGAGAGGCTGGCATCATCTGCTGTTACACGGATGGTAAAAGAGAGAAGTCCAAACGGTATGCATGGTCAATCTGCTGGGTTTGTTGCAAGAATTGACCACTCATCCCGTTTGATATAGGCAGCTGGCAAGCCTGTCAGCCAAAGTACAAGCGTACGAGGATGTCATCAGCAAGCTGAGCAATCGATTTGGTGTTTCGGACGAACACCTGGTTAACATCGCCCTCGCAGCGGTATGAGATTCCATTCTGTCCAACAACGACCGTTTCTCTGACAAATGCTAGGAATCTGCACCAAATCTGGCGTTGAATTCAAAGTCAGGTACCACAGTGACCGGAGACTCTAAGAACATACGGAGTACAGGCTCTGAGCCACCGCCCTCTCGATCTTTGTCTGCAAGTCCTCCGGACTCGGTAGATCAGACAGAGGAAGACTTCAACAGAGATGAAACCTCCCGGGCGACAGGCTTCATCGGCAGAAGTTCCGAAATCACTTGGCTTCAAAAGCTGAGCAAGGTCGTCAATGTCGAGTGTGAGGCCTGGCCTGCGACCATTCCCAATACCGACGAGGATAATGGCCTTCCCTCTCCTACCTTGACACCTCGACCGGACACACCTAGTGATCCATGGGTGGTGGCATTCAACTACTACCTTGATGACTTGGATGTTCCAACCGCAGATCCCACGGACATGCATGGAGTACCCTCACGAGAGACGGCAACCCAGTTGCTGAATGCCTATCTTACCTCGGTGCACCCCTCATTTCCAATCATCGGGATCTCAACGTTTGTACCTCAGTTCCAGGTCTTCTTCAGTCAACCATCACTGAAGCCAGGAAACAAATGGCTTGCCATTTTGAACCTGATTTTTGCCATTGCAGCAAAATATGGCCAATTGACCAACGCCGACTGGAGAGAGGAAGACGATGACCACCAAATGTATTTTTCCAAGGCACGAGCTTTAAGCTTGGAAGATCAGATTCTGCACCATCCCGATCTCCAGCAACTACAAGTCGAAGGACTTACTGCATTCTATCTAAATGCGTTGGGACATATCAACCGGTAGGTAAATAACCGGCGCAACTTTTGGATATCAACTGACAAGTATCATCTATCTAGGGCTTGGAAACTCTCTGGTAGTGCAGTGAGAGGAGCGCTGGCTCTTGGATTGCACTTACAGAATGTGGGTGCTAGCATATCAGACAGCTCCAAAGAAATTCGCTACCGGGTTTGGTGGTCTCTGTACACCCTGGATTACCTCCTTGCCCTGATGACCGGACGCCCATCATGTGTCAATGATAGCGCATGCACCACGCCATTGCCCATTCCTTTTGATGAGAGTGATTTCCAAAAGGACGAAGTGGCTCGAATTATAAGCACTGCCACGCTCCGAAAATCAAGCCATTCGGAGCGGATGCCGACAAACAGCAGCATGGATGATCTGGAATCAACCACAGACACAGAGTCAAATGATGTGTCGGCTGAAGACGAGACGAAGCTGAACAGGGTCGAGTACTTGAAAAGTCTCGCGCCTTGCACTTCGCTTTATTTCCTGCAACTGACTTCATTGACCAGCATCTCGAAGCGGATAACGGTCAAGCTTTACAGCCCGGAAGCTCTCCAGTCCCCATGGGCAAGCACCGAGTTTACCATGCAGAGCTTGATGCTTGAGCTTGATTCGTGGTTCATGAATCTGCCTGCGGCCTATGACTTTACCTCGACGCAGACGTCTCAATGCCCAATGAGTCAGCGTATGGGCGTGGCTTTCCTCTTCTACAGCACCAAGATTGGAATAACCCGACCATGTCTCTGTCGGTTGGATGAGTCTATTCCTGAGGACGACAAGACGTACGAGTTTTGCAACAAAGCAGCTGCAGACTGTGTCGAGGCGGCATGCCACATGCTCACATTGTTCCCGGATAGCCCAGATGCATCGCTGCTTTACAAAATGTCACCGTGGTGGTGCACATTACATTACCTCATGCAAGCCGTCACAGTCCTCTTACTGGAACTGGCGTACCGGTCCCAGCACGTCCCCGAGAAAGCTACGATGGTCTCCAAAGCAGCGAAGAAAGCATTAGACTGGCTCTCGACGCTATCCAAAACAAACATGGCATCAGAGAGAGCCTGGAAGCTTTGCGATGGCTTCCTTCGTCGACTGGCTCCACACATTGGGATCAATGTGAGCGACTTGCCAACCAACGAAGAGTCGGACTCCTTGTTCAATGTCCCCGATACCGAGGATTCCACTGGCTTAGATGAAGAGCCATTCTCGGATAATGTCGTCTTCGATACCACCGAGTCTGTTCCTGTACCAGGCACAGTCGACACCCTTCCTGTAGAGATGAGCTCCATTGCTTGTTCTCCGGTGGATCAATCGGGTACACCATCCGCCATGCAGGAGTCCTATGATATCGAAGCACCAGATCTTCTAGATCAATTCATCAAGCAGGAGAAGGACCAAAGTTCTTTTGATGAGTGCTTCCCTTACGACCCAGCTACCGGTCAACTCACTGGCTCCTTCTTCCCATCTGGTCCAAACATGGACGTTGACATGGGGTACTTCTGGGGCGATCCCGTATGTTGATTTCATTTTGCTCGAGTTCAGTTCAAAGAAGACATACAAGATTGGAAATCGAAGATGAGCGAACGCAGAATCAAATTGGAAATCATATCTGCAATCATTTGAACTCGAGCTCTTTTCTTCTGTCGCTTCTTTTGCATGCAACTAAAGAACAATAGATGTTTACACCTGTTTTTAGTAACCAATATAGAAAAAAGTTATTATTGCTACTCTCGACGTTGTAGTTTCCCAGGTCTGAGAGAGGAGTCAATATTTGATTCATATTGCTCAGTTCCACCATGAGCTGGATGATTACTAGCTGCCTGTTAATAGATCTGAGTACACTGTGAGACAGTCCATGGATCATTACTACTCCCCCCGGGGCCTCACCCCAGGGTTTCAGGACAGTAACTCTAGCCCAAGTCCTTGGGTGAAAATAAGCATTCCTTGGATAGCAGCAGAAAAGAAAGTCGAGACCGGTCTAAAGATAAACAGTTTGGCTGTATCTGTTGTAGTCTAAAGGAGAAAATACATCATCATGTCATTGTTCGGTCTTCTTTCGGTGATGTATTCTCTTCGGTTCCGGTTCCTGCACGGACGAATGTTGTATCATTGTGACGTGCAGATGGTAGACTACAAGGCTAGCTATATGGGGTTTCAGCACTGAGCGAATTGAATAGACTGTGTTACAAGTAATTGCAGGGAGAAAAAAAGGGACATGGTTGGTGTGTAGTAGTAGATTACAGACTCATGGCTCACATAAACCCGGAACGCCGCAGTATCAAACCTTTTTCTTCTCCTGAAGCTTCAACTATTAAAGCATATTAAATCTCGATTCCGTTCAAAAGTTTTCCACGGTTTCTCCGCACCGACCAATAATAATTACGAGTGAGGGCTGTCAGAACAGCAAGATAAAGCCTTGGAAAGGATTCATCCCTCCAGTGCCTTAATTTGCCTTCCACAAAGCCTTGATTTCCTTCTTCATGGGCTTGAAAACAGCTTTGAACTCGGCCTTCATCGCCTTTCTTTCCTCCTTGGTCCACTCTCCGTTGCGCTTAGCCTCCCGCATCTCTCGGACATGACCCGTAATCTGAGTCGCGAGATCCTCCACGGTGCAGCGAGTACACTTCTTCTCACTGGCTAGGTCATTCAGGGCTCCAGCTAGGCCTTTGAGAACCTGCTGGGATCGAGGTTTCATGAGTTCGCCGTCGAGGAGTGGGGCCTGGTTGTGTCCACGGGTGGAGCAGGGCTGCTTCGGGCTTGTCCTGCATATCACTTAGTACATGGCTCATTGTGGACAGAGATGATCGTGTGTTGTCACTCACTTGGAAACTTCCCCGGTGGAGAAATACTCGATCTCGACAGAGGAGTGGGAGCCCTTGAGCTCGTCGATCTTGGCTTGGGTGTCTCTAGTCATTTTGAGTTGACGGAGACGTTGAGTTGGAGTCTTGGATATGGTGAAGAGCAAGAGATTGGGAGAGTCTGAGTGCTACTCTCAAGGTAAGTCTACTCAGGTAGTACTTATATACTCCCCATGCCCTATACCTGTCCGAAAGGAGTAAGTATCTTATGTCCGAGTGGACTACCCGATTCGGAAATCCGGGGATACCCCGATCTTCGCGGCTCGGGGTATTCTCTCGGCGGCTTCATCATCTGGGGGAAGGTCCACTAGCGCGTTCTCTGTCCAGATAGTGAGGAAGCTGTCAACTAGCTTGATGAGTGTCCGCCAGCGCTCGGGTGTCGTCCTGTAGACGTTAACGCCATACTTAGACTTGTCCTAGCAAGCGGGGTTGGGTACTACTGACTCCGGTGTAGGTATCTTGGCCTTAGGCTATGGATATTCGAGCTGGTTCTCAATGATGATTGGACCCACGCTAGCTGTGGTCTACAGTGCTGCGGTCGCGTCGATTTCGAGTATGGCATCGAGACAGTTGTGGCAACTGATGCACCCAATGACGTTAGCGGGGGTGTTGAACCCTATCGATAAGATGTTGCCATTGACTAGCGTCAATAGTGCCACGCATCTCAATGACAAATTGTCGTCCTGCAGCTTCCAGAGGAAATTTCTGTCAGGTAGTAGCGGCTTCAAGGTGTTCTTCACTTGAACCAATACTTGTTGTGTCTTCTCAACTGCATACACAGGCCTAGCTAGTTGTCGTCCGGACTTGGTGTGGATAGCAATTAGGAATAAGCAGTTCTGGCAGCTTGTGATTATCGTTGTCTGTTAGTCAATTAAATTCGAGGAGGAAACTATGATAGGCTAGCATATCAATACCGATCAGCATATTCGTAGCTAGGTGGGGAACCAGATGAGCGATGATGTTTATCCTCACGCGATCCTCGCATCCCACGAAGAAGATAGCTAGCTTGATATAGCTAGCGAAGAGCTGGTTGGACCTGATACCCTTTACTGTGATAAGGGAGTTCGTTTTGGTATCGACTGGGCTAGGCTAGTTCTTCTTGAGGTTGTCAATAAGGGTTATAATACAGCCTATGTCGAGGCAAACGGGCAAGACTTTATCAGGGGACACTTCCTCTACTACTCTGTAGTGCTATGATACAGGTATCTCCAGCCTCGGAAGGCGAATTTAGCTTGCGATTGTAGCGGCTAGTCCAACTCAATGTTGTCCTTGATATCTACAAAGTTTGCGACTACTTCGAGATCTGGCCTTGCTGCCGCCCGCTACATTCTCGCATACTAGTAGGTGACACTGACAGTCGAGGTCGTAGGTAGTGTAGGCATGTGGCAACAACGTCTGGAGTCGCTAGCTGGGCTGCGACTATGTCATCCTCGGAGTCCACAGTCTCTATGTAGCCCACTAGCCCCGAGTCTTCATGTTGGACATTGGGTAGGTAGGCATCGCACTCGTGATACCTAGGCAGTATATATCATACTCCGCCGCCACTGCTAGCTCGTTATATTCATCCGCAAGATTAGCCTCCACCCTAGAGAAAACATGATTGGGTTGTCTGTACCCGATAGAAGGCGTGATCTTGGGCGTAACGGGTGGCTGGAATTAATTGTGCTGATAGGGTTGCTTGGCCTTGGCGTGTGGTTCGATCTCACACCTCAGAGGCTATTAAGACTGGTATAGGCTCTCAAGCTAGCGAGGAGTCAGGCCCCTGTTGTGATTGAAATTGCGCTGGTTGTTAGCATATGAGCTAGTTAAACAAGCTATCTTTTTAGTTGATTACTGCTTCCAGTTTGTATATGTGTCATTTAACTAGGTCTTTAAGCTAGTTGGAAAGGCTCGTGGCAGGTATTGGTCGAGCTATCCAGAGGGGAGAAGATGATGATGACATTGCTGTCTACTAGCGATGTCTAAGATAGTTACGGGTCACCTGACCCTGATGATATCCATTTGAATGAAGGGAAACCAGATTCCACTGCTAGTTAGTCACATGGTAATTAGTTAATCCCTTGGACTTCCCGAGGTCCCAAGGTCCCGAGGTCTCAAATCTCGCCGTCACACTGTACATGTTCTGCAGATCTTCACTTACTTCGCTTTTCCGAAATGGCAAAGCAAAATCAATCAGCTTCTCCTTCTAGTACGGCACGTGACGAACGAGCTATGCGTCGAGCCATAGCAAGAGTACCCCCACCTACGATAACCCCACCTACAGTTACCCCACCTACAGTACCCCTGCCTACAGTACCCCGCGAACTGTCCATGCTCTCTACAGACACAGCAGAATCGATTGCTAGCCTAGAGCAAGACGCCCGGGCTAAGATCCAGGACTATGGAAGCCAGTCTCGTCAATATGACAAGCTAGTAAAAAGCGGCCTGCTCGCATTTCTTACGTGGCTTCCAGAGGCTGGCAAAACGTCACTTGCAAGAGATGTCATCGGGGCAAGCTCTGAACAACAGCTGTACGACGTTTTTGTCAATCTTTTGACTGGGATAGCTTCACCAAGTAAGTATATTCTATTCAAAAGTTTCTATGAAAGTTTTATAATATTGCCAACTAGTGAAATCTCGATCCAAAGCACCCTCAGTTGTAGAAAGCCCCTATTCCAAAAGTCAAGCACACGTTGAGATAGTTGCTTCTACCATTGACCAGCCAGAAAAGCGTGACTCTTCATTCGCAACACAGCTACAACTACGAGATAGTTATCGCTGTGTGATAACGGGCCAACAGAACACCGATCAATGGATACACGAAGGGGAACCAGGAGGCGTGTTCCATGGCCCCACTGAAGGGGCTCATATCATACCTTTTGCATTTGCCTCTTGGCAAGGAGTGCCCGGAGCGCCAAGAGATGTCTCAAGTGCCTGGGCTGTACTGTATAAGTGTTTCCCTGCACTACGCCAAATTCTCTCAGTAGAGAAGATCAACTCTCTCTGCAATGGACTCACCCTTCGAGACTCAGTGCATTCTCAGTTTGGCAAATTCACAATTGCCTTAAAACCTACGGTAAGTAGGTAATGGTCTACCATGAAACTAGTTATGCTCACTCTTTTATCAGGATATCGAAAATGAGTACGAGGTGAAGACTTACAAGCGCTATCCCCCCGCTGACATCGCCACCCTTCATCCACACGTCCGATTCATGCCAAATACGGAGTATGAGATTCCAAGCCGCGCAATTCTCGATACGCATTGGAGAATGTGTGAAATCTTTAATGCATCTGCTATGGGAGAGACCGTTGAACAACACATTCGGGACTGGGAAGAGTTGAGAGGCTCGGGGTGCGCTGTTGTGAAAGAGGACGGCTCAACCGATCTCGCTAGTCTGCTGGAGATCGCGCTATGGGGCCAAGTTTCTGCATGAATAGATCATACTTCTGTATTAATATTTGCTTAGGTCTGGGAAATAGCTTCGCCCGCGCACTCTTCTTGAAGCGGGGAGCTCTGTGGAACCTGAGGCTAAGTGCTAGGATTAGGGTCAGGGGACCCCGGGATTATCTTAGACATTGCTAGCTAGCCAATGTCATCATCTTCTTCTCCCTCTGCTTTTACATAAGAGACTGGTAGCATGTCGCTGTGATCCAGAGATCTTCTGGTAGTGCCTGTGCTAGCGATTTTTACAGTTAGGACCTCGTCAAAGGTTCATTGACCAGGGTCACTGGAAGACGAACTAGCGATCAGCCCATCCGCCAATCACCGCGAGCAGCAAGGACTCGGGCGTCTCTCGAGGCCTTTATCTAGCTCCTATGCAAGCTTCCCTGAACGCTTCAGCGAACGTGTCTACTAGCCAGACGCCTCATCAATTGATGTTCGGTGTCGATCTCCGTATGCCGTGGAACCTCTTGCGACAAGCTTTTGTTGGATCTCCCCAAGCAGCTCGCCAGGATGCCGACGAGTGCGCCAAGTATGCTCCGATGGTGATGAAGCTTCGATACGATAACCGAAACTAGCCTAGTTTACCTTCATCATCCAATAAAAACTAACCTTGGCCAAAACCACTTGTTTCATCCGCATTACAGCTAGCTTACGCTGGTTGTCCTTTCACTCGTAACAAGCTAGTATCGCTCCACTCGGAAAGTGGAATTCGCAGCGCTGGCCCCAGCGACGACGAGATCGCCGCAGAGCTCCACTCAACCTTTGATCCTCGATTCCCCACGACGACAGCAGAGCGGACGTCGATATGCGTTTTCGAGGCCGCGGACGCGGTCGTCGCAAACAATATCTCGTCCGCTGGACAGCCAATAACCGCCTGGAAGTTGGACGAAGATTCGCTCATCGGAGCTGAGGAGCTTGTTCTAGAACACTTGCGGAGCGTCCTCCACCAGCATCAAAAGTAACAGCCGATAAGTGTCTAACACCAGCTAGCAGTGTCCCACACCTCTTACCTGTTTCTCTTGCCTGTGACAATTCCTCATGATTATCAACAAAGTTCTATTACTCTTGTTGTATCTTCAGACCTAGCTCATATTTTACGCCGCCGAGGATGGTGGTGATCTTTCAATGGGGGCAGCTGTTAGAATTAGGGCCCAAGTGTTATTTGATGCCCGTGGTTCCAAGCTGTGAGATCTCATGCCATGACCTCCTGGTGTGTTTGCCCAAGTGGGCAGGTTTAGTGACTTACCCAACTTCAGGACTCTCTTCTGACATTATTGGCCATGCTATGAATGTTGAGTAGGTTTTAAGATCGGGAAACGTGACTTGTGCATAGCTATCTCATTTCCATTGGAGATATTCATGTTGTTTGATGAACTTTGTCTTTGTATATGTACATGCAAAGGTTCTTTGTACAGCTGGGTCTACCGCCTCCATGTGAAGACATAGATAGACAAAGCCAAATCTCAGAACTCATCCAGAGCCTGCTGCACTCCAATCCCTTTTGGCAGCAGTGAACAGCAGACGGGCAAGCTCATCTTGCGGAGTTGAGCGAGTAACACTATTCGACCGTGCCGAGGGGTAGTACACAGCAGTGACCCTCGCAAAAGAGATATCCACAGAATGCTTTTTCTGCAAAAGCTCAGCCCACGGAGTCCATTTCAAAGAGTGGGAGTGTTCTTGCTCAGAAGTATTCGAATTTTCAAGAACGATGCCAAGCAAGCCCCGATCATCCCAAGCAAACTTCTCAACACATTCCAAGGCGGGCATGATTCGACGTCTGACCCCACATCCAGTGTGAGCCTCGTCGATTGGGTAGTCGGGGTATTGTTTGAGAGAAGAGATGATAGCAGTGATATCCGAAGGCGGGCCGGATGGTTGATCGTTTCTGCTTTCACCCAATGTGTGTTCATCCTCGGAAGTGGCGCTGAAGTCGGGATCTATCAATGTCGAGCCCAAGAAGATAGTTTTGGCTCGCAGAGAGAAGAATCGAATCATTTGGCCTAATTGGAATAGGTCACATTGGCTGGCATTGTTGAATCCGCCCCTGCATTGAAATTGGCGAGAGTGAAGGAGCGCGGGTGCAGATGCCGTAAAGGCTGCACCTAAGGTTCTGCTGTTTGCTGGCTTTGAGGTGTCGATATCTTCCATGCCCCCATATACACGTAGGAAATGGGCCTGTATATCAGTTATAGTATTCAGCACTAGTTGGCGTCGATGGTATATTTCCTCTGTGGGGGCTTGTTTTAGCTGTTGGTTTTGTTTGAACAGAGGAGAGATCCATACCTTCAAGTCCATATGGCAAGTATTTCCAACGTAGTATCTCTTCCTCGGGACTTTCCAGCCCATGGGTCCAGAACCTGGAGCCGACAATGATCAAGGTGTGGGTCATGACTCTGACGATTCTGACATCGCCCAAAAAGCTGGATATGAAGATGATCTGTCGAATCCTGTCTTCTTTGCTAGACAAAAGACCGGCGTTGAATTTTGTCAGAGGGGCAGACTTTGCTTTGCCATACAAATATCCGACCCGTCGCAAGGTATCCCGCACAATGCGGGGGGAGTTGAATGAGTCCGCAAGTTCAATGAGCCTGGCAACAAGAGAGGGAGACTGGACTTTAAGATCACTTTCAAATGCCGTCTTTTCCGTCTCATCGGCGGACTCAAGGCACAGAATGCGCAAGAATAATTCGATGGCATCTTCTCCGCACATTCGTGTCGGATGGATCCCAGGCAGGGTGACTGTTGGTAGCGCATTATGTGAAACAGAATTTGGCGCATGAGAGTCATTCCAGGCTTTTTTTTGGGTATTGAACTGTCTGCCTTCGGAGAATTTCTCGGGGTCCAGGAGCGCTTGGAAATATGGACTGTTGGAAGCAAGAAGTCGGCTTGCCACCAGCCATTTACGACTGGTGGGTGATGCCAAGTCACTTGGTGGAATATATTCGAGAATCAAATCTCCATCTTCGGTAATCGTTTTGATGGAAGAGACTGCAGCGTCTGATTGACGGTCATTTTGACCAACAATCTTCTGTTGCCCGCCTGAGCTCATGGCGGAAAGATATGAGAAGCCCACTGCTCCAACTTATCTGGAGAGATAATAAAGATCAAAAAATTTCAAGGCGAAGGAGCATTGGAGTGAGATTATAAAAGTGGATTGGTCTTCGGAAAGCAAAGTCCTGCGTGTCGTGGTATTCGAAGCATTGTTGGATCTCCCACAGATGTTCAAGATGCTGAGTGGGTCAATTTCGACCCGGTCCTGACCCTCTCAGTCAACCCACCCGACTCAGATCTACCAATGCCGACCACAAGGGCAATGATGCATATTTCAAATTGTGGCGAAGAAAGCCACGCACGAGCCTCGGGAGTATAGGTGTGCGCTCAACTTCAGAGAGGAGCCAAGCGCTGGAGGTGGGCATTTCCCAAAATGACTAATCGACACGTGCAGCACTCCCCAGCCTTGGAGTAGGTACCCACAGAGGTGAAGGGCAAGAGATGTGGCTTTCTGTGAGCCCTGGAAGCTGTGTTATATGGTCGACGGGATCTATTTCCAAGGTTGATCGTACTAAGAATATTCAAAATCGAATCCGTGGCTTGTTCTAAGACCACGGACCAAGATATATGCAACAGAAATAGTATTTGAGTCCCCACCAAAGCACCATGGATGTATGCAGTGATTTAACAATAACAAGTTCCCAAGTCCGTTGAATGATGGACAAGCCAGAGTGATTGAAACAAGATAATGACACGCGCGTGTAGAATACAAATGCCGAAACTTCCAACAAAGAAAATGCATAGTGAATAGCGCCGGTGAAAGTCAAATTATGCAATGATGACCGCTGGAATATGCACGATCTTAGGGCCCTCCGGTATTTCTCTTGAGTGATCGCTCTCGCGCTCTAGTCGGTTCTGCTCTCTCTGTGCAACGCCCTTTCCAATAATATGGAAGAGGTACTGGACGGAGGAAGGAGTTTCTGACTCGAGCTTAGTAGATCCATTCCCTCTGGGCTTGAAGGCCGGATCAAATTCAAAGTCATGAGCCAGCGCAGGCGGCACAAGAGAGAAGACGCCGAGAGATCTTTGGTTCTCGCTAACGTAGGGCGATGTAGCGAGCTTGGCACAGTCCATGCCCTCTTGGGCATTGCCGTTGCCATCGAGTAAAGCCAATTCAAAGATATTGTTGCCCCGGTTATTGACAAAGAATGGCTCACTGGTCACGAAGCCGATGACGAAGTCCGAGTTGGCACATGCGGCAACTATCGTACTTTGGCGATATTCCGGGGTGAAGGCAGTTTCAATAGCACTAGGTAAGCAAAGTGCAACACTTCGGGCTAGCAGGGGCAAATTCGGCACGCCGTTATCTGCATGCAAGTGTGGCTGTGGAACGATCGACTCAGTTGTGACCGAGATAGTCGATGATTTCCGCAATGCCGATCCCCCCAGATTTTCCGGGCTGAACTCTTTCCAGCCATTGCTTGATTCTCCGAAAGGTGCTGTGATCTCCACATCTTCCCCTGACGAGTAATTGTTGAAGTCCGCGAAGATCTCTGTTTGGATGGTCTTGGTGGTTGTCGCGACAGCCTCACGGGCCGCCAATCGTAATGATGGAATCAATACATCCTTCTCCTGTTTGTCGATTGGGGTTGCAGGGGCCCAGGAGGTAGCTAAATTTGACCAGGTTGCCGTCTTCAGCGGACCACTGGTATATGTCTTCTTGATCAGATCCGTTAAGGCCTGCCGTGTTTCCAACGGTGCGTCTGCTCTGCCCATGAAGTTGACCAAGGAGTTCAAAATTTTGCTTCCTTCCCATAGTAGGAAACCATGTTCTTTGGCTAATTGCTGGAGTTGTTCGATCACGTCGCTCGACCAGTCGTCAATGCATTCTGCGGCAATTTGCAAGATAGCGATATATGGACCGAGCTCTGCGGCCAGCCGCAGCAATGAAACGGAGTCGGTGTGATTGTGGGAGAGGTAGGCGACGACGGGTTGCCCATAGGGGAGGGTCTTCTTGGTTTGAGCTACTGTCTGGAGGTAGGCCAAAATGGGGTTTTCGGGGGACCAGTCCCCTGCGGTTGACATGGTGGACAGAGTGACGGGTTGTCGAAGACGGCGTAGATGAACAAGAAAGATGACAAGGAGAGAAGAAGCTCCAAGAGTCGAGAATCCGGGAAGAGGGGCTGGAGAATATCCACCTACTCCGTACTAGTGTGGCGTCTAATCTTCCTTGGGGGATTGACCGTGCAGGCTTGATCAAGAGCCAATAATTCGTGGCCTCGTATGAATTCGTTGAGCCCGTTGGCCCCGCGAAGGAGACACTAGCCTCTCGGTGGAGACATAACCCGAGAGACACCTGGGCATTGGCAACGTCGTTGTGAGAATCATTATTGTGAGCTCAAATTGTGATCAGTGCCTCTTCCGTATCACGTTGTGAACTATCCGATTTTCGAGCGTCCTAGGAAATTGGATTTCATGCCCTGCAGATCGTAAGCGTGTCAGAGACTAACAGCTTAGGCTTGGTTAGCAAGTTCAATAGAGCCCCTCTAGCCAATCCCGGTATAGCCTATTCGATGACCAGACTAACCACATTAGGTAATTAGGTCGGCAGATACCCCGGGGGCTTAGGCTATCAAGGGGAGATATTATAGATTGCATGACCCTGATCCGCTGTCAATTGCATCCCCAATCTGCAGGTGATTTCTTGTGACTGTTGCGATTCCCGAGGTCTTGTGCAGGTGGTCTGATTGGTACGGGAAGATCCCAGGCTCCATTACAGCCTTTGCCATACAAACTTGATCGATTTTCTGCCGGAGTCGGGCGGATCCCTCTAGTTTTTTGGTGTCACGCCACGCTCCCCTTATTATTATTGCCATTTTTATTTTTTTTCTGCTTTTGACCTTCAACTGTTCAACTACTTCCATATCGGTCCCTGAATTGACCGATCACTTCGTCCTATTTCGTCCTTTCCTCGAAAATGCCTGGGAGGGTTCTGCCGACGTTCACCTCCGCCGAGGTTGAATCCCATAACACCGAGAAATCTTGCTACATCACTCTGGGACGCAACGTATACGATGTGACTGATTTCCTGGATGCTCACCCCGGTGGTGGAGATCTCATCTTGGAGTATGGAGGCAAAGATACAACAGAGATCCTGAAGGACGAGATTTCTCACGAACACTCCGACGCTGCCTACGAAATTCTCGACGAATACCACATTGGCTTCGTCGGCGAGGCTACACCAGGAAAGACAACAACCACCGTCATCGAGACGGTCACCGAGACCGAGGATGGGCCCATATATGCAAGCACCGGAATGTCGCGCGCGGAGGACCTGTCGGTCGACACAGACTACAGCCAGGATTTCAAGACCCACAAGTTCCTGGATCTCAACAAGCCGCTTCTGATGCAACTCTGGAGAAGCAATTTCTCCAAGGAGTTCTACCTTGAACAAATCCACCGGCCTCGTCACTACAAGGGCGGCGAATCTGCGCCTCTCTTCGGAAACTTCCTCGAGCCCCTCAGCAAGACTTCATGGTACGTCGTGCCGATTGTCTGGCTGCCACCCGTCTTCTATTTGATTAGTGTTGGAGCCACCGGACTCGGTGCCTCATCTGCCGCCGGCTACTTCACGGTTGGCCTGGCTCTGTGGACTTTGATTGAGTATTTGATGCACCGATTCCTCTTCCATCTTGACGCATGGCTTCCGGACAACCGCGTGGGTCTGACTCTTCATTTCCTGCTCCATGGTATCCACCACTATCTTCCCATGGATAAGTACCGCCTTGTCATGCCACCGACACTCTTCGTCGCCCTGGCCGCTCCATTCTACAAGCTGGCACACGCAGTCTTCTTCTACAACTGGTATGCGGCTGTGTCTGTGTTCTGCGGTGGAGTCTTTGGGTACATTTGCTACGACCTTACTCATTACTTCCTGCACCACCGCAAGTAAGTTGTGCCTTATATCTCACCCATCAACACACGACTAACCTCACATTTTCCCAGACTCCCCTCCTACTACCAGAGCCTCAAGAAGTACCATCTGGAGCACCACTTTGCGGATTATGAGAACGGCTTTGGCGTGACCAGCAGGTTCTGGGACAGAATCTTCGGTACCGAGCTGGTGACTCCTCCCCCAAGGGAGCCAAGAAGGCTCAGTGATCAAGTTCTGTTTCACTGCCCTCGTTCATGATCTCACGCCGAGTACGATCGAGCAGTTCCTCTTTGGCACTCTGCTGTCAAGTGAACCTGTGGAGTTTGGGTTTTATCAGGGGCTACTTTCATGCACATTCATCCAACATCCCGGCGTCTTCCTGGTGATTCATTCGATCAGGGGGCATTAAAGGGAAGTGGCTTCTTTATTCGAATACCACTTATCAGTGTATATCATCATTAATCATAATTGAACAAAAACGCATCGTTTGTCAACGAAAACATTTGAACAATTCAGGTACTGTACCTAGTAGACTCATGTCCCCTCAGGGCACTGCGTGAAGATCCAGATTATCCTGTCTTGGGTCGGTAACACCAGGCCCCTGTTCGGCCATATACCTAGGGCCATGGGTAGTGTAGGTGATCCTGTCACCTCAGTATTGGAATCAACCTGATAAGTGATACGGATACGAATACGAATACGAAATGAAGGCCTGTGAAGTCCAGAGTATTCGCCAGTTGGCCAAGAGCTACGCCCCAAGGAAAATTCAAAGGGCTTTGCCAGTTGGCGGTGCATTGTGGTTGCCATCAAGGATCATATGGACATGGCAATTGTTACGGAGCATGTTCAGATATTTCCCTCCCGGGGCCTGGACCTCGCCACCCGGAGCGCCGCACCGCCACCCAAGCCGCAGGGCACCCGATCACGTGGGAACACACCGCCTTTGAATGCTCTCGATCTCTGCTCCATCAACTCTCTCCAGCCAGAGCCGCAATTCTCGTCAGTCAGTTTACTTTTCATTCCGGATTGCGTTCCTACGGAATCAGCCGTCCAATAGCAGAAGGGTGCGTGGGATCTCCTTTTTAGTGACCAAATCCGCAAGCTGACCTTTCGAAGTGATCAAGTTCCTCCCCAACCGTTCCTCAATCGCACGACAGGTTACCCACCATGTCCGGACTCGATGTAGAGGCTCTCCTGGAGTCTGCCGCGGCCGCTCCCGCCGAGGCCCCCACCCAGTCGGTAGACCGCGACGACAATGCCGGCGCCGATTCTGAGCGTCGTGATCGTTCCCGCGACAGACGCCGTCGCTCCGACCGCAGCCGCGATCGCCGCCGCCCTGACCGAGACGTGGATGCCGACGAAGAAATGAAAAGCCCGCGGAGCGAGCATGGAAGTGCTAATGGAAGTCAGAGAAGTCGAAAGCGCAGCCGTAGCCGCGAATCTGACCGTCGCCGTCGCCGTGACGACTATCGCTCTGGCGGTGACTTCTGGCGTGGCGGAGGTCGTGCTCGCTCACGCTCCCGCTCCCCATACGATGACCGTCACTATCGCCCTGGTCGTCGTGACCGTGATGATGATCGCCGCCCCCGTCGTGGACGTGATGATCGCCGTGGAACCCCGGCCCGCCGTGAGAGCAAGTCACCTGAACTCAATGAGGATGAACGTGATCGTCGAACTATCTTTGTGCAGCAGCTTGCCGCTCGTCTGCGGACCAAGGATCTTATGGCCTTCTTTGAAAAGGTCGGGCCCGTAAAGGAGGCTCAGATTGTCAAGGATCGTGTTAGCGGACGCTCCAAAGGGTATGTAGAGCCCCAAATTATCTTTTGCGTTGAAAAGCATTTGCTAATGTCGTGCAGTGTTGGTTATGTCGAGTTCCGAAACGAGGAATCCGTCCAGGCCGCTATTCAACTTACCGGACAGCAGCTCCTGGGAATTCCCATAATTGCGCAACTGACCGAAGCGGAAAAGAACCGCCAAGCTCGTAACCCTGAAGCCAGTTCTGGCGGCCAGCATGCAGCTCCGTTCCACCGCCTTTATGTCGGAAACGTTCACTTCAGTATTACCGAGAGTGATCTCCAGAATGTCTTCGAACCATTTGGTGATCTCGAATTTGTCCAGTTGCAGAAGGACGAGACTGGTCGCAGCAAGGGATATGCATTTGTGCAGTAAGTTTTTCCCTTTGTACATTCTGGCGGGCCAGTTCAATTCTAACGTGACTTCTAGGTTCTGTGACCCCAACCAAGCACGTGATGCTTTGGAGAAAATGAATGGATTTGAACTCGCTGGACGTGCTATTCGAGTTGGTCTTGGAAATGATAAGTTCACTCCCGAGTCGAACGCGAACCGTACCTCAGGACCCCAATCTAGCACCCCCCAGAATTTCCAAGGATCGTCGTTCTCCGGCCAGGGAGGTCGCGGCGTCCAAGCCGGTGGCTCCAACAACTTCGACCGTGCCGGTGGCCGCGAACATGAGAAGGCTGGCGGTGCCAGTGCCCTTGATGACACCGATGTCGCTGGTGTGAACTTCAACAATTACTCTAGGGACGCGTTGATGCGCAAACTCGCTCGTACAGATGACCCCCAGCCCTCGGTTGACGACCAGCAGAAGATGCTTCGACCCAAGACCGAAACTAAGCCACTCCCCCTAAACGTCAACATGGCTAGCCGATGTGTGGTGCTTCGTGACATGTTCGATGCCGCTGAGTAAGTCTCATTACCTACAATTCCCCACCGAACACCTACTAATCTTGCTTGCAGGGAAACCGGCGAAGCCTGGATCAAAGAACTGGAGGATGACGTTCGCGAAGAGTGCGAGCAGAAATATGGCCACGTTGTTCACATCTCGCTAGATCCCAATTCTTCCTCCGGAGAAATCTTCTTGAAGTTTGACCGCGTCCAGGGCGGCGAAAACGCCATCAAGGGTCTGAACGGCCGCTACTTCGGCGGACGACAGATCACCGCTCAACCCGTCGTGGATGCCGTCTACAGCAGCCTTTTCTCCCGCACCAAGGCCATTTGAACTCATCCCTGAGTGTGGGTCCCTTTCATGACCCCCCATCATGACATCTAACGCACCACTTCTTGAAAGCAGGTCCCCTTGACCCCCGTGCTTCCCCTGGACGACTCTGCTCCCCGTAGGTGTCAATCTGTCAGCGTATTTTTCCCCTTGGTTTTTCCCACACCCGTGGGCATTTGCTACCCGGAGTTTTTCGTTTTTAGCAGCGTGGTCTGGTTGCATATTGATCGCAATAGTCTCTTCTTTTTCAATGGAATTCATGACAAGTTTCACATTGTCTTTGCGTAGTTGTGTAGACACCTAGCGAGGGGAAATGGTGAGTTCAAGATCTGCCGTACCAGTATAAGTTGTGATCAAAGAAGTGAGAGAAACCTTGGAAAAACTTGAAAGGGCAGGTATCTTGCACACAGACCCAGTGATCAATTGACCTTTGAGCAACGGAATCCATGTAGCCCTTTAGGCTCAAGACATAGACATAAGACTTGGACAAAGGCTACACTCTGTCTCATAAAACATGCTCTCGTAATTGTCGTTTCAGCAGCTCTGTTCTTCATTTTAAAGTTATCGACATAGTATCATGCAACTACATCCATATCTCTCCGTGACAAGCAGAGGGACCTCAAAAGGTAAGATGCTCTTTCGATGTACGAACCTTGTTAGGGCTAATCCAAGGCTGTGGGAGCAATTCAGCAACCAGCCACACACTTCAGCCCTCTTATAAAGAAACTGGCGGAGCAATCAATCTGCTGCTTGTGTGACAACACTCACATAAAGCCTGGAGATAAAAGCCACCTGGGCAGACCAGGATATTGGCTTCCTTCGTTCATTTCTCCCCGAGATTCCTGTCTTGATACCCACGAATGTACGCCCTCGCAAGGTACCTTCCAGGCCTGAGACATTTTGAAGAAAGCAATAGTCAGTCTATGGCCTTTACGCAGCTGCTCATGTGGAGTTAACACTCATAATATTGGAAGGTCAGATACCCCAAGCACAGTACCAGCCAGATACATTATGCCCTTCCCAAAATCGTCCATGCATAAACATCTTCACGAAGATGTGACTAGTCTACTAGAAGGCACAGGGCTTTCCTTCACCTTTCATGGCGGGGATGACGAGAAATCATCCATCAAACATCACAACACAAGTATCATGGGCCGATTTTCATGTAACAATCCGGCATGTCGCTCAACAGGATGGTCGAGCAAGAAGATCGCCACAAGAATACGTCTTTACCGAGGCAGTAAATACAACGCCAAGATTTATCACCAACGATGCAAGTCTTGCAACTGGCTCAGTCAGCCTCAGCTGGATGATTCGTATGCCGAGCGAGTTGTCTACTGGCTCAAACGATGGAACGGACTGGATGTTGAGGGTTTCCAGGGGTTCGATAAGAGCAAAGGTCCGCATGACAGCCAGCGCTGTGAAGGATGTAAAGCCGGGCACTGCTCTAAGTCCAGCGAGGATGACTGGGAGGGAGCACTAGAGAGGTATGTCGCTTTCAGTTCAACGGCGGTCAAGTTGTTAACATGCACATAGATTCACGTTCTAGTGGGCTAGAAGCCAAGCAGAGACGAGTAAAATCCTGGCCATGCTGGTTGGCCTACTCATGACGAGGTCAATCGCGTCATCTATTGGACCTGTTTGGCTATGTCGATGCGGAGTTCGTGGTGTTCGTCGAGAATCCCAGTTAACAGAAGAAATAGATAGGGAAATGGTCAGTCATGGGGAATTGCTAGCAATCAACAGGGATTCTCTCCAGACCAGCCCCAGTTTTGATCTATACAGAGTGTGTCAGTAGGAAGTTGGTGTAGAGTCGTGATCTATAGCGGATCTCAGGATGGAGTAGTTTACGGAAAGAATGTGCCGACCCAAGTGTTCTTATCTGCCGACGCCCGGGCCACTCCCCGCTGTCTTCAACCCTTTCTTCCTCCCCAGGCTACTTCTCTGTACTTCAATGGACCAATGACTCTCCTTTCAGCGAGGCGAGTAACAGGCAGGGTCTGGACCTTGACCGGCTACAGTGAGTATCCTGCCTCAGCCTCTTATCTCCAGCTAATCGCGATCTAGGCTTCGCCCTACGAGCTCGAACCTACACTACTGAACCCCCGGCCCCGTCGGCAGGACAGAAAGAGCCTCAGTTCCGCGACTACTTTGTGACACACTTGCCCTCGTCCTCCCTCCACCCTGATCCCCGCGGTCCGACTTCACCGTTTCACAAACTCCCTCGCGGAGCCTCAACACCGCATACCGAAGATACGCCACAATCTCCAGCTTCGTTCCAAGCTTTAATAGATCGCGAAACAACGGTAGTTCGAATTCCTCTTCGCAGCGCAAAGCACCATTTCGGCGCCGTGACTGCTCGCGGTACTCGCCCTGCCAATGAAGATACCTACCAAGCTGGCGTCATCGACATCCCGGCCTTCGCGAAGCGCCCGCCGGCCTCGTTGACGATCAGGCGGCCCAATAGACAAGACCCGTTAGCACGGCCACAAGAATCGCGAGCCGCGGATACAGCTCGGGGAGATCCGCAGGTCTTCTACTTCGGTGTCTTTGACGGTCATGGCGGAACCGAGTGCAGTTCCTTCTTGAGGGACTATCTGCACGAGTATATTCAAAATGCAGCACGGGACATTGAGCTACAATCGAGTCTACGGCCAGGTGCTACGGTTCCATCTACCAACAGCGATCTACCTGTCATGCAAGAAGGCGACCGCCGCCGAATCGGAGATCTTGAGAAATACCTGGTACAGACCTGGAGACGGGTTGTCGGGGGCTACTTCAAAAGATTCAAGCCGCCACATTTCGCATACGAGGGCACCGATTCCACAGACCCGGCGATTGCCGAACACGTTTCTATCGAAGAGGTTGTGGAATACGCTTTCCTTCGCGCCGACCTAGACTTCGTCAAAGCGCAAGCCTCCAAGCAAGAAGATGATCCAGTACGAGCTGAGCGACCCTTGAACGATGACGAAATATTCCACCGACCGAGCATGACTCGATCTCCCCATATTGGTGGACGCGCTCGTTTCAAAGGCGGCAGTACGGGAAGTGTTGCGATGATCTCAACCCCAACACCAGCTCCCTTTTGGCACCCCATCGCCCCGTCAAGTCTTCTCATCGCTCACGTCGGCGACACTCGCATTCTCCTGTGCTCAACCGAAACCGGCGAAGCCATTCCCGTAACCTCCAACCACCACCCCTCATCACCAATCGAGGCAAGCCGACTCCGCCGGTACGCCGCAACCTTCGTCACGGATTCCTTCGGCGAGGAACGCATGAGTGGACTCGCAAATACCCGCGCCTTTGGCGACGTTCACTCCAAGCGCATCGGTGTCTCCGCGGAACCAGAGCTCAAGCGCATCGAACTCGGCCCCGCGGAGTTCTCGTTCCTGATCATGGTGTCCGATGGCATCAGTGGCACCCTCCTTGACCAGGAAGTTGTGGATATCGTCAAAGAATCCAAGACTCCTGAGCAAGGTGCGCGTGATGTCGTCAACTTCTCCACGGAGGTCACCAAGGAAGGTGACAATGCTACTTGTCTTGTCATTCGACTCGGTGGTTGGGAGCGCCGTCAAGAAGGTGGTGTTGGAAGTATGGGAACCAGGGAGTCTCGCGCATGGCGCCGGCAGGAGGCCACTGATCCGCGCAGGTCACGGACGTGAAATGTTCCCTCTGTAGAGTTTCTTTTGTTCTGTACATAGTATTTATTCGTTGCTGGTATATAATCGTCTATAAGCATTGATCCATCTTTGAGCCAGAAATGCCCACGGGTGATGGTCAGAAATATCTTCTACTCGGAAATCACAATTCACTAGTTGTCGATAATCACTCTCCACATTTTACGCTAGGCACTACAAGAGGCAAGATCTATTCAAGCAGCCATTGAAAAGATGCTTAATCTGGTGGAACGTGTCACGTGTCACGTGATCGCTCGTACTCGTGTTTCTCCTATAGATCGACTGCAATTTCCAACATCAACAACCTTGATGCCTGTACGGAGTCAATAGCTACATCGTGTACACTTAGAACATGCATGTTGTTTGCGTATTATTCAATTGGAACCCCCAAGTACCAGGACCAACCTAGAGAACACAATATTATAACAATTCAACCACTCCTACAGCTTCAAGTACTCCGTAGTATAATCAAGTATGAGCTCTACCGTGTGGATCGCGGGAAGCTTCCAGGGTTCCGGGCAATCCGCCAGTGCCAGTGGACACACCTCCTGTTTTCCCTTCTGTTTTGTTCTCCAATTTAATTTTTCTTTCGTTTCAGGTTTGCATGCTGATCGCGTGGTAATAAAACGCGCTTATCGGCTTATCGGACCCGTTTTCTCCTTAATTCAGGCAACGTACGTGTTCTTGAGCTCCCTCCGATCCGGGCTGACGGCTATTTTTCAAAGACGAAACCGTCCGGCTACACTCCTTCCCGGCCTCCGACCTATACTTTAATCTCCCCAACCTGTCCGTTCCTTTCAAAAAAAACACACAATGAGTGCTCGCACACGACGTCAAAAAGCAGCCCTTGCGGCCGAGGAGAGCGACTCGCCTAGCAATGGCTCCTCACCCTCCAAGCGCCCCCCTCCAAGAGGGCCAAGTCCGCCGCGCGCGATGAGCCCAAGGAGAACATCTTCCTTTTCACGCCCAACCTCATCGGTACGATCATTTCGCCATCTCAGAAAGCTTTCAGAGCTTTGATGCCCTTATCGAGCTTCAGATCTAACTTCCATCTCCAGGGTACTCTCGAGTCGTGTTGACTTTCGCCTCCCTATATTACATGCCCCTCCATCCTCGAACTTGCTCTTTCCTCTATACCGTGTCTTGTCTGCTGGACGGGCTGGACGGTTATGCCGCTCGCTACTTCAACCAATCTACCACCTTTGGCGCTGTGCTGGACATGGTCACCGACCGATGCACCACCGCATGTCTCCTGGTCTTCCTGAGCTCCGCCTGGCCCCGCTGGGCCATCGTGTTCCAGGCTCTCATCAGTTTGGATATGGCCAGCCACTACATGCACATGTACGCCACTTTGAGCATGGGAGGTTCCAGCCAGAGCCACAAGAAGGTCGATCCCACCCGTAGCTGGATCATGTACCAGTACTATACCAACAAGGTACGATGCCGTCAACCCTTCATTGTTTGTCTGCCCAACTCTAACATTTCTGATCCGTCTAGGCCGTTCTGTTCGTCTGCTGTGCCCTGAACGAAGCATTCTTCATCGGCCTGTACCTGCTGTCCTTCTCATCGCCCATCCTGTCGCCCTCGCTCCTGCAGCCCGTCTCCGATGGCTCATCCGCCCAACCAGGCAACCCGGCCCACCCGGAGCCCGCCAGCCTCTTCTCCAGCCCCTGGAGCGCCGGTGCCCTCGAGATGGCGCGCGCCAACAAGCTCGAGAGCACCTGGCCGTGGATTATCACCGGCATTGCCTTCCCCGTCATGGCGTTCAAGCAGTTCGTCAACGTCGTCCAGATGGTGAACGCCAGCAAGTGGCTCGCCGAGGGAGACCTCGAGACCCGCCGCGCCAACCGCAAGAAATAAAGAATTGGAGCTATAGTGGAGGTTTGGGATGCAAACGCATCCTGTCTGCGCCTTCGTTTCCTTTTCTTGTCATGCATGTCTTTGGAGCTACGGTCTGTTTTCAGGGACGCGTAAGTGTATAGTCTTATTCGACTATCTCTTACCTCCCTAGGGATATGGTTGGTCTGGTAGTTGGATCCTATCAATAAGCATCTTGGGTGGGACTGCGGGTCATAGGTGACCACACATGGTCCGGACTTTGGGACCTTGTACAGTACACACGCGGGTTGTGTTTTCTTTTTGCTCTTCTCTTCCCCTTCTTTCTTCTACTTTTGTTTGGCTTCTTTCATTTTGAGCTGGTTTTCAGCTCGGTTCTTCTATTTTGTTCGTAAGAGTCTTTGTTTTTGTTGGATTTTCAACATTATTAACGCTGTTATACATCATTTAATGCATTTCTCTTGTATCTTCAAGACTAGCGGTCATCGAGATGACTGCTTGCTAAACGGTAGCTAGAATATCATGCCAGTCCCTTTCGGAAGCTCTTCATAAGTCCCAAGGGTACTCTCTACGCACTAAGACCACATTGAGGTAAATCGCAAGCTCTATGGCTCTTCTCTAGCTTGATATGCATGGCTGATCCCGAGATCTGACAAGTTGCCCCGCCATGCCCCATTTCAAGTACATTGAGACTGATATGAAGGTGTAATGACCAGATTTAAACATGATCATGCAGTAAACACATTGCTCCATTCAAAAACCCTGAAGCTCCAGTGCCTGTCCGTGAATAAGCGGTGCCTTTGATTGGATTTATGTCATCGGCGCCGATTTCGGAGCTGGTGGGGTCGAATTCACCCGCCCGCCATTTTTATAAGTCTACAGCTCTCCTGGAATCCAATTGACTCATTCCTAAATCCTATACCAGCATAATGTCTTCTTTCAACGTCGTTGTCTTTGGTGGTGACCACTGCGGTCCTGAGGTGAGTCGCGAATGCTCTATCAATTGGGTGTGGAATCCGGGGGACTGACATTCTGAACACAGGTTACTGCCGAGGCTGTCAAGGTAAATTGAACAGCTGGTCAAACACGTCTTCCATATACTCATTGTATCCTAGGTTCTCCGTGTCGTTGAGAAGGCCCGCGGCGTCACCTTCAACCTGCAGGACCACCTGCTCGGTGGTGTGAGTATACTCGGTCCCCACCGGACAAGCTCAACCGCTAACAACACCAGGCTTCCATCGATGCCACCGGCTCTCCCCTAACCGACGAGGCCCTTGACGCCGCCAAGAAGGCCGATGCCGTTCTCCTGGGCGCCATTGGAGGACCCGTACGTCTAAACCCCCCACAAACCACCATGAACCCCCCATACTCACGCGCGTATAGAAATGGGGCACAGGCTCCGTTCGCCCCGAGCAGGGTATCCTGAAGCTGCGCAAGGAAATGGGCACATTCGGCAACCTGCGCCCATGCAACTTCGCCGCGCCCTCGCTGGTCGAGAGCTCCCCCCTCAAGGCCGACATCTGCCGTGGTGTCGACTTCAACATCATCCGTGAGCTGACTGGTGGTATCTACTTCGGCGAGCGCAAGGAAGACGACGGCTCCGGATACGCCATGGACACTGAGCCCTACTCTCGGTCCGAGATCGAGCGTGTTGTTCGCCTCGCTGCCAACCTCGCTCTGCAGCACAACCCTCCTCTCCCCGTTTGGAGCTTGGATAAGGCTAATGTCCTCGCGACTAGCCGTCTCTGGCGTAAGGTTGTTAATGAGGTTATGGAGAAGGAGTACCCTCAGGTTACCTTCGGTCACCACCTCATTGACTCTGCTGCTATGTTGATGATCAAGGATCCCCGCAAGCTGAACGGTATTATTGTTACCAGCAACCTGTTCGGTGATATCATTAGCGATGAGGCTAGTGTCATTCCTGGCTCCCTGGGTCTGCTGCCCAGTGCCAGTCTTAGCGGTATTCCTGATGGCAAGAGCCGTTGCAACGGTATCTACGAGCCTATCCACGGTATGTGATCCTGTTCCTTCTGATGCTGCTCAACTTTGGGGACCATGGCTAATAGGCTCTAACAGGCTCTGCCCCCGATATTTCCGGCAAGGGTATCGTCAACCCCGTCGCTGCCATCCTCTCTATTGCCATGATGATGCAATACTCCTTCAACATGATCGATGTCGCTCGCATTATTGAGACTGCTGTCAGCAACGTCATCGAGGCTGGTGTCCGCACTGGTGACATTGGTGGTTCCGCCAAGACCACTGAGGTCGGTGATGCCGTCGCTGCCGAGCTCGAGAAGCTGCTTAAGTAAATATAAAGCCCATCTGGGTGCCCGATGTTTCTATATGAGATATGACTAGCATTGAAAACAACAAAATTGAATACCCGTTTTACATGCAATATGCTTCATTTGCCAAGCAAGTAACAGTAACACTCAATGATATCCTCGCCGCGCATGCAAGAAACTGGAAACTGGGTATCATGAAGACATAAACTCCAATAAATCCCCGGATGTCATGAAACAGTCCATAAACGCCGTTCCCTCCAACTAAGACCCCATCATCGAATAACAGGCTCCCCCATCCACTCCGGCTCATCCAACCCAGTATCAAACCCATCCTCAACATCCTCACTGACCGTCCTCCCCCTCAAATCATGAGCCCCCCTCGAAGGCCTCCTCCGCCTCGCATCAGCCGAAGCAGAAGGCCCAGCCCCAACCTTGCGCCGACTATCATCGCACGCAAAAACCTGGAACCCACGAACATGCGTATCCTTTCCATTCTGGTGATTCTCCATAATCCGCATCTGGATGACCATAGCCTTAAGCACATTCCCGGAGTAGGGATCATCCCCGTCGCTCTCCGGCTCATCAGCACCACAGTGCTCATCATGCTCATGCTCAGGATCACCGCAGTTCTGGGCATTCTGCGCAGAGCGCCGCTTCGGTTCATGGCGTACCCATCCGCCGTTCCGGCCGCCCACGCCTTCGAGTGGAATATCCACCCAGCCGCATGGTGCTTCGCCTTCCCACGTCGCGAACTCCACGAGGTCATTGCCGCCCATCCCTGCGGCGAATATCATCTTCGTAGGCGTGTAGCTTTCGTCGAGTTCGAAATCTAGATAGACGCGTACGCGCACGACGGCTACTAGTTTGAAGAAGTGTAGTGTGAGGGTGTGCGGCTGGGGGCCGTCGGATTGCCAGTATTGGGATGGGGGGGGGTTGCGGAGGGCCGCGACGCCGCAGCCTGGTTTGGAGGTTGAGACTGTCCATGAGGCAAGAGATGAGATTTCTCGGAGATTCGGTGGGAGTGGTGAGGCTGATTTCTCTGGGTACAATTGTTAGATCTGATCCAGTGTGTTGCGCGTTGCATTGCGGGCCGTACCTCGATCTTGCATTTCCTCGTCGCCGTCTTCGTCGAAGACCTCTTCGTGTTCTTCTAGCTGCTCGGGATCAAGGTCTGAGTCATCGAATTGTCCTTCTGTGGTTTGTTCCACGTCGAATGAATCGTCCGGGCTCGGTGCATCGTTATCATCGAACTCGGCGCCCGCGCGCGGGTCGTCGTCGTACTCGTCGTCGAAATCGTCGTCCATCATCTGAGGCTGGGGCTCGGCCCGCGGTCTTCCGAAGATTGCGAAGGGGTTTATTGGAGCTGCTGGATGTCCCGCTTGGGCAGCTTCGGGTGTGAAGACATCTGGACCGGTTGATGGGTGGGCGGGATTTGGATGGCGCGTCGGCGGAGTTTGGTATTGTGCGCGGAGATCGGGCGTGGTGTTTGGGTCTTGGTTTGGGACCAGGTCGCGCGGGTGCGGTTGCCTGCGCAGGTGTGGCATGGCTGCTCTTTTGGTTGGAGGGTGTTGTTGACGTGCAGAGCAGAATTTCCGTATGCGGTTAGCGGCTTATCAATATCTATAGACGACAGTTTATTGACGACATTACAAGTGGACTACTACAACACGTACAGGTGAACTTATGAGAGACAAGATACAAATATAAAGTCTAGGAACAATACATGTAGACACAAAAGGGTCATGCATTAATTTAATAAAGAAAGATACAAGTGTAGACGTGTTGAGACAAATTATGGTGACCATGTGGGGTGGGATACATTAATGAAGAGTGATACGTTAATGAATAGGATCCTAACATAAAGAGGAAAGAAGAAAAGTAGAAGGCATGAATGCTACGAGAGACAAGAGAATAACTCTCGGGCATGTCATGATGGGATCAAGTGGAAGGGTGTGATGATAGGCAAGGCCAACCCTCAGGACTCGGGAGACCAAAGGGAAACTACTTCACGAGGGGAGGGAAGACAATCAAGAAGATCATCAAGAATAAATGAGGTGATAGAATACCCTCTGAATTCTCGTCATGTGGGTAAGTTTCAAAAAGTGGTGACAACTCCGAAGAGATGTCGAGATCAGAATAGACTGGCCCTTGCGAGCCCTCCATCGCGAGATGAAGACGTGGGTCAACTACATATGGGAGAATGGAGTCAGCTTCGTGCCATGATCAGTATCCGCAGAGGCCTGTAGGCAGCTATCGAAGTTCCGCTGTCGTCCTAGGGCGTACTTCGTGCCTTATCCGTCTCCACTCCGCGGCAGACTCCCCGGAAACAAATTTGTGAGTGGAAAAGCAAAGGGGAACGCAAGGCAAGGGCAAAGGGGGTTGGGGAAAAAAGGAAAGAGAGTTGAAATTGGGGAGGGAGCAAGTATTTATACCCTGGGGGTGCCTGGAGAATCAGGCCTTCGTTTGCTTCCCTCTGCCCTTACCCTTGCCCTTGCCCTTCCTCTTTTGGGAAGTTTCCTTTCCCTTTTTGCTCGGGCAGGAGAGATCACATGGCCTCCAGGCAAAGGGTACACTTCATGGTGGTGCTGCTTGTACCTCTGGAGCTTCATGACACTTCCGCATTAGGACAGCAACAGCTTCCCGCCGTTAGATCTCTAGCTTACGAGAACTACAACAAAAGACAAGAAGATAGGCTGTAAAGGCGTTGATTAGATGACGGTTTTATATGACAGGTATATCAAATTGCAGCCCGAGTACCACAAGTAGACAATGGACGTTGCCATTCCAACTTCGGTCCTCTGCCACTTCCTTCTAAACAGAAAAGATGACCAGCAAAAACCTGCCATAGGATAAACTTGCTGAGTACCACATCATAGCATAAGGATCGAAAGGCACGGGTTCAATTGATGCCATACTGGGTCACATCATTGCAGTAGATGAATCGAGATGACATGACCCCGGTTGATGTGTGACAAGCGTCCCAGTAATCATGTAGCCTTTGAACAAGACACAGGACGTGATAGGTTGTTCCACGGCTGTACCCAACCTCTGGCTCAACTGACTTGAATGATATCAAGGACAAGAGGATCCAGCCTAGCCTCAATCTGGCAGCCTTCAAACTATACGTGACTGTGGGAGACCCTCATCTGAATTCACCCAAAAATCACGCTGACTCCGACGCAGAGCTAGGAGCAGCAGTGTGAGGCGACGGCACAGGACCAAGCGACGACACAGAACGAGCTACGAGTCTACGATCTCGATACCACATACAGGAGAGTGATGACGGAAAGCTCGGTTCCAGGATTTACCGTCGAAGCCTGCTTCGTTGAACGGCTACGGTGCCCTCGAATGTGCTGGAATCGCGAAGCCAAGATAGTGTTTAAATCAAATGTATTGACCTCAAATCTCGTATGTGGTATATCCAGAAGCAAAGGCTGTACGAGTATCCATAGGCTTCATCACGACGCCCTCCCAACGCCCATCACGTCAAGTTATGTCTCGGGGAATGCGTTTAGCAGCAGCACTCGCAGCACTCGAAGCAGGCGATACCGGCGCAGCTAAAAGGCAGTCAGCATCTCACGGGCCTCGTATGGGGGAGTTGGGCTCCAATCTTACACTCCACAGCAGATGTCACCACCTTCACCGCCACCGCGGAGTTCCATCTTCATGGATTCGGGGTTCTGTGAGATAAACGATTAGGATTCAGTTTCGCGGAGAGATGTGTGATGGGAACATACGGGCTGCTGGACGACGACGTTGTTGGAAGTCATAGCCTCGGCAGAGGAGGGCTGCTCCATGGTCATGGTAGCGGCATCCCAAGTGGGCTCCTGCTTGGATTCGTTGGAAGACTTGAACCAGCCGAACATGATGAAATGATCAGAATGTGTGAGAAGAAAGTGGAGGGAGGAGTGTAGAAGATAAAGGGGGGAGGTTACAGCGTTGTACGGAGGACCTTTTATTGGGATTTTCTCAAAAAAACACAGCCCAAAAGTGCAGAGCCGAGCGCATCGGACGGCTCTCAGGGACCGATGGGCCTATCGCGTAGACCACAGGCAGCCGTGTTCTGACCGGTGGGGCAAGCTGAATTAATTGCTTCGGGTGTCCAGGGCGCCTACGCATGAATCATGACATCGGTGGCACATCTAGATGTTTCATTGCTCTATAATAAGCACAGAGATAAACTAGGGATATTCAGCGATGTTACTTCGTATAAGTCGAAGACTCGAAGTGTTGTCGACGATCCGCGGTGAAGACGGGGGACAAGCTTTTAGTCAAGCTTTGCCCGACCTTGGCACGTTTTGCCGTTCAGCCCTACCGCGTCGCAATGACGTTGGTCTTGAAGATCTCACTTCCCATGGACCATGATATCCATAAGCCCACGCAATGACTCTGGCGCATCGTGCTTGGCCATGTGCAGCTCAACCAGTCGCAGAGGTGGATCATCGAAATCTTCGGCGGGTCCGAACGAAGGGTCCAGCAGGAGCATATCCAGTTCAGCCTGAGTATGGACTGCGTAGGTGCGGGCGCTCTCGGGCGCAGCCTGGAACGTGCTAGGCAGCAATTTATAGTCCCAGGGCTGAATGTCGTTGTATTCCGCCTCTGCTCCGTTGATCAGGCGTTCGATCGTGTAACCCTCGTTGCAGACCACGAACATGGTGATACCTAGTTTGCGCCGCACCATGGTGCTGACCTCCTGTACAGTCATTTGGAGACTGCCGTCGCCGGTGAAGAGGATAGTGCGACGCTTCCGGCCCCCGGGCTTCTGGTCATCTTCCCGCGCGGCGAGTGCGGCTCCCACCGCTGCGCCCACGGCGTATCCAATCGAGCACCACAGCAACTGTGTCAGAAGAACTGCCCCGCGCGGATAATGTGACCACAGTGTACCGAAACTAGATGTCCCCATGTCTGCGGCGATGATGTCGTCTTCTTCAAGCCAGTGGCTGATCCTCTTCCATACCCAGTCTTGGGTCAACAGGGCGGAGCGGTCGACTTTGTTGCCTTGAAACTCCACGATCGCATCACTATTAATGCTTGGAGGAACGGTGGAAGTTGACGAGACGGACCGAGGTGCGTCGGAAGTATCGTTGGATTGGCGTGAGGGGATGGAGGTCGATGGGCTAGAGCGTCCGTCCCTGTAAAGGGCATCGCCGAGTTTGAAGAGAACACCACTCGCAGCAAGGCCCGGGAACTCTTCAAAGCGAAGTGAAATTCTATCGCTCTCGAACTTGATGGTCTCAGTGTGGGGCACATCAGTTTTGAACCCAGCCGTGTTGATATCCGTCGACCGTGGCCCAATATTCAAGACCAGGTCACAGCTTTGAATCTCTTCAAGGATGGTAGGCTGCGAGACCCTCTCAGCCCAAATTCCGCGGAAATTGGGCAAATCTTCATTAATGATCCCTTTTGCCATCTGCGTGATGAAACACGGTAGTCCCGATCGTTCTACGAATGATCTGGCCGACTTCAAGGTATCCGGCTTCCCAGCCAAACTATCGACGATGATGATCGGACTCTGAGCGGCTAGAATACGATCTAGAATCATATTCACTGCGTTTTCCTCCTCCACCACGGGGTTAGGAGCGGGGTCCTCGACGGCCAGAGGCTGCGCAAGCGGAGATGGGTCCACCTCTACCCGAACGAGATCCATCGGCAAACCGATATAAACCGGCTTGCTCGAACGAAGACACTCGAGGATTGTCTCATCGATCAATCTGGCTGCATTGAACTTGTCTTTGAGAACGACCACTGCGCTTGAGATCTCGGCACTCATCCGGGCGAATCGCTCAAAGTCGCCATCCCCCAGGGTATGGTGTATCGGAAGTCCCTTCTCTTGAATAGCAGTCGACGGGTATCCGACAATATGGATAACCGGCACCAGCTCTGCATTCGACCCAGCGAGGGCGTTGATGGCGGAGAGTTCTCCGACACCAAGTGTTGTCATCAACGCAGAGATTCCTCTGATGCGCGAATAGCCATCGGCTGCGTAACCTATACGGAGAGAGACATCATGAGAGCTGATTCTTTCTTCGATGAAAATGGTGCTGAACTTACCGGCATTCAGCTCGTTCGTGTTACCCACCCAGTTGAGACCACATGGTTCAAGGTAATCCAGTGAGACGAGGTTGAAATCACCGGGACAGCCAAAGACTGATCGAATGCCCAGTTGATGGATGCGACAGAACAGATACTAGATGAAGACGATCTATGTGAGAAAACCCAACCGCAGGGTCAATTTGGTGTCTCGACAGGCGCTTACCTCGGTAAGATTCATGGCTTCAAGGTTTTGAGTCGAAGAACTTCAAATGGGAACAATGCGTTGAGAGCTGTGGCTGCTTGCTATATTGAAGATTGGCCTTTCCACTGCCGAGCTTACCAGGTCTTCTTATAGACCGATCATTTGCTGGAGTACTTTGACATTTCGAGTTGATTTCTCTAATCTAGGGCTCCGAGTCGAATTCTTGACCTTTGCAACATGATGTTCTGAGATCCACAATGATCCTGACGATTTCTTCAATAAGAGCTATGCACAGGATCGGCATATTTGTGTTACACCTCATGCCCCGTTGTGGCCATACAACAAAACCTGAGGAGTGTCATGGTCTCCATAGGGTATTTGCGTCATATACTTGTATGAAGTCGCAAGGCCGTGACTGATCTTCGACTTTGATGGCGGATTGTGCAACATCTTATCTTCATCAACGTCATTTTACTTCACCACTGATTTAAGGATCCTTCTTCTGCTATTATAGTGCAACCTTCCGTTGGAAACCATTGCCAGAGATGTTGCCGAGGCTGATCCTTGCATCCTCAAATACTAAGTTTGAGTGATCGCTCATGGAAGGCTCATGTGCTTCATTGAGGCGAAGCAACGGTGTACGCCCCTTTCTTTGGAGAAGAGCGCATCAAAAAATATCTATGAAGGAACATAGCGTCTCTACAGATTCTTCCGTATGCTGCAGAAAATTCAAACATTCCATCTTACTTGGAGATATCAAGCATATCACACCAGCCTTACATGGATGCCATTGGTTGAAGGACTTTCCAACCAATTGCAAATTAAGCAGAGAGCCACATGCTTCAATTGCCGTGATGTGGCCACGCATTAGGACGCTGCTTCTTGTGAAACATGTCCCTGGCTGACGGGTGAAGTTCATTGCGCTTCCCCGTGTTTTTTTCCAGATCAATCATCTGCCTCCGGTGAGATCAATCCCCCAACAGATTCAGAAAGCTTTGACCGCGCTATCTGGAAAAGAAAACATTGCACCAAGGGGCCTTTAGAGGTCCAATTCAGTGGCGATACTGACGATTCCTTTAATGGCCGCATGGTCTTTTAGGCGGAAATCACCAAAAGGAGTCAAATGATTAGACGCAACCTTGGAATTATATTTGGAGCCCGTACTACCGCCCACTTGGGCACGACATGAGAGGCAAGGAGTTACAAAAAAGGATAGCTGCATAATCTCATCGGTAAGGGCTGATACATCTCTGCAAGCCACCGGAGATATTACCCGAATCCACAACTTCTTCAAGAGACCTTCTAAGGTTTAATCTCGGGCTCTTGCTCCCTTTGATACAATACGGGAACCCAGTTGTTCGCAGTTTGCTTCAGAATCCAATCATCCACACTTGATTTACGCCTCGCAACAAGCTCCGCACTGTCATTCCGCCCCTTGAGTCTAATCCTCCATAAAAGTGTCACTCTCCTTCCGCTTCTATGTCCAAGTCGGTCAACTCATTCAATTGAGCGGTGCCATCGTGTAGTTTATTCAAAGCTTGGAGAAGTGTAAGAATACGGAGTAGGGGGCGACCAGCGGCAAAGGAAATATCCTGGGGAATTGATGGATCACATCGCACAGGCCAAGCCTGGGCCATAAATTGGCACCTGGCCTGTTACGGAGTACAGTACACTCATATTCAAATTAGACAGCCGCATCCTTGAAGCTTGGCTCTATTAGCCTAGGCTTACGACAAAGTAGGCCCTAGAGTGCCCATAAATTTCCTTACTCAAAATATATCAACTGTAAGTGTTCAGCTGCATGTTTGTCTAAACAGCATAGACATTGCACCATTCAGACATCTGGAACTTGAAGAGTCGGAGAAGTGGGCAATATATCGAAACAATTACATAGGATACTATGATTTCAGCAGAACTGTCGTATTGACTCACTAATATAGCCTTGTAAACCATTCCGATGGATTCAAATATGCGGGTTAGTGCTTAGCCACGAAATTAGCGAAGTATATGTTGCATGTGGCTAGATATAATTCGTCATAACGTAGATAGATCTACATTTTGCCTCACAAGTTCATCCCTTCCACATCCACCCGTGGACTCAAAGATTTTATTTCTCGCTCTAGATAGTACCTAGCCCCTTGAGAAGCAAAGGCTGCAAGGATCTCCCAATAATATGTTGATCTTGGCTCAGCTTGTATCCACACACCACCAGCAATATTGGTACTAGGTAGGGATTATGTATAGCTTCAGTCCTACCTTTCCTAAGTGAATTGTTCATTTCACTGTTTCTTGCTATCATAGCAAACATCATGCGTCTATCTCTGATACCATCTGCACTAGCCCTTGTGTGAGTGTTGTTTCTGCCTCTGGATTCGCAAATACCTGCGAAAACATATCGTCCTCTGGAACTACACTGCGAGCGGATTGCCTAGGGGCGGGCCCTGGCCAGCTCCAAACATCCACCATTGATATAAATCGTTGCCTGTCAAATTCAAATGGCAATCTTCGTGTAAGCCGAACTATACTGTTTCTAGTCATGATAGCAGCGCTGACCCTCACATTAGTGCACCTCAAAGTAAGGGACACCTTGGCACATACCTAACAAAATGTCACTTAAGGTACTCCGTACTGACGATTATCAGCGGTGGTTATTCAGGATCTTGCAAGAGCTGCGCGCTTCAAGGAAACACGGGCCTGACTTGCCAATGCCGCAATACATCTGGTCAGTTTGTCACAACGACTCAGGATATCAGTAAGTCTATACACTTACCCAGCCAATGTCGGATGCCTTGAAACTTTTGCTGATACGATTATGACTCGAATGCAGACGACTGTGCTAGCAACTGGGAGGGCCGTCTCACCTGTTAGTGACGTAGACTGATACGTTCTTGTCAGGACCACAGCACTAGGGATCTTCAGGTTGAGCACATAGCCCGCCTATATAAGGCTACACTAGACTCTATGGCCCAAAGCGGTATTTATTTGAGTCCCGGAGTATGGGTCTTGGGAACTACCATAGTAATGAATTCAAATTGAGCTCAACTACTGTTTTCTTCCAGTCGATTGCCCTGTACATATTGCCGAATCATCCATTGCTTCCGAGCTCTCCCCAGGCTGCCGTGCGTGCATAACAATTTCCACATCTGTTAGATTCGTTTTTCATGTACGATGTTCGCGTCAATAGTATGAGCTCTGGACTATCCACTTAAGAGAGAGCTTTCACAACATCTTTTGGTCTTTCATATCGAGCACTCTGGCATATTTTAGCGCTCAGAAACCCACTGGACTTAGACCCCATGCTGTTTCAAATTTGGCTTTCATCGTCGTCTTGTCCTGTTACCGAAAAGGAATCAAACTCGTCCCTAGGGCCGGTATGTGGGGCTCGGTTAGAGTTCGATCTGCCTCGGAAAACGTCATGGCAGCTAAAATGCTAGAATGAAAATCAATTGCCATAATCTGAAGTTGTGAAAAGCCTGAATCTGGCGGAATGACCAGTGACTTGTAAAGTCGCGAGCTATATGGCAGAAAAAGCCATAGACTGGGGTCATCGATACCAAAAGAGCCCCATCTCTGCACCACATTTTAGCTGCAGCCCCGCAAAGCTTAAGACCCCACATGGCAAAAGGTTGAAAAAAGAGATACTGCTGGATCCCCCATATTTCCCCTCCCGCAATCCCCAGAATTGCTCAATTACACCTGTCTTCAATCCAGCCCACCCAAGCTGGACTACCCTTCTCCGACAGCCACCTAAGACACCTATCCAACACCATGGAAAAGCTTCACAGCGCACCACCCTTCCGCGCAGAGCAAATGGGCTCCCTGCTGCGTCCGGATGACCTCCTCGTGATCCGCCAGAAGATAGCCGAGACCGGCATCTCCGAAGCCGAAGCCGGCCTCCCAGCCGTCGAGCAAGAATCCGTCCGCCAAGTCGTCAAGATGCAACAAGACCTCGGCTTCAAAGCCGTGACCTCAGGCGAGTTCAACCGCACCCGATTCTGGGGTCTCATGTGGGACGAGTTCGACGGTAAGCCTAATTCACATCACCACACCCAAACCCCCACAACCCAAACTCACATAACCAGGAACCATCCGTCTCCAAGACGCCGAAGCATCCATGTTCCGCCTCTACCATCCCGACGTAGTGAGTCTAATTGAAAAAGACCGCAAAGTGATGCCCGGCGACTCCGTGATCGCAGGAAAGAAATTGTCACACAGCAAGGCGACACCGTCGAACCTGCACGAGCTCAAGCTCGTCCAGGCCTCGCTTCCTCAGTCCGAGTGGTCGAATATCAAATTGACAATGATCACGCCTGCGTGGTTCCACATGCGCTACAAGCAGGGTCGTGCTTATACGGCCGAAGCCTACGCGAATGACGAAGAGTATTTCGCGGACGTGGCGAAGGTTTACCGCGCGGAACTGGCTTCGCTGTATGAGGCTGGACTGCGGAATGTGCAGTTTGATGATCCCGGCATGGCGTATTTCTGCTCCGAGGCTTTCCGGAAGGGGTGGGCGGAGGATGAGAGCAATACGGGGTCTGTGGATGATTTGTTGGATGCTTATATTAAGCTATACAATGATTCGCTGGCTGGGTTGCCTGAGGATATGCATACTGGTATTCATCTCTGCCGAGGCAATTTCATTGGGGGAGACACTTCTCGGAGGGGTCTTATGATATTATTGCGAAGAAGTTGTTTGAGGATTTGAAGGTGAATACTTTCTATTTGGAGTATGATACTGAGCGTGCTGGAGGATTTGAGCCTTTGCGGTTCTTGCCTAAGGATAAGAATGTTGTTGTTGGTGTTATTAGCACCAAGTTGCGAGAGTTGGAGGACAAGGAGGCTGTGAAGGAGCGCATCTTCAAGGCTGCGGACTTTGTGGCTGAGGGGTCCGGGGAGACTCGGGAGGAGGCGCTCAAGAGGGTATGTGTGAGTCCCCAGTGTGGATTCAGTACCCATGAAAGCGGATATCCTCTTCTTGTTGAGCATCAGAAGAACAAATTGAGTCTCGTGCGGGAGATTGCGGATGAAGTTTGGGGTCAGGCCTAAGAGAGCAGGGTGTTGTGTCGGCGTTTACTTTCAACAAGCGATCGGGTTAGGTATATATTCAACATGGACTTACGAGTCAATCAAAGAGTTTGTCATTGAAGAACAAATTGGCAATGGAAATTGATAAATGAAATAAGATTGAGACTCCAGTAGGCTGAAACTATGAGAAAGATGCAAAGTCCGTAACTAGTCCGATATGCTTGAAAGGCACGAGAACGGAGCATGTCCAACACAGAGATACAGCCCAGATGCAGAAATTTGATACAAGTAGAATGTGTATGACGGACAGTATTACCAGTATGAAAATCGGGCGCAGCAGGCAGCCAATTGAAATCCACATGTCCACATATTCATGGATATTTGTCAAGATGATCACACATATTACACGTTTTACGTAGCTGGTGTGACATTGCGGCCTTGTGCGTCAGGTCCCAAGGGACCGCGGGTAGCGGTGCGTCGGCCTGGTATCCATCCAGTATGCAAAGCGTCCTGAACGGCGCCTGCGCCGTAGAAATTGGCCTTGAAGAGAGTAGGAGGAAAATTGCGAGCGTTGGAGAGCGTTAGAGTGATCGAAGAATGGCAAACTCAGTCATCTTGGGGGGTAGCTTCAGCGCTAGGCTCAGAGGGGTTTTTGCCGACCTGATCCAGCGCGACGGCATGAAGAGCCGGCTTCTCAGAGACTTGCAGTGTACCGTCTGCCTTGAGCTTGAGTTGCTGTGTCACCCACTCGGCCACTTCTTTATCTTCGGTTATGGCGGATGAGGCGGCATCACCGGAGTCGGAATCCTCAGGCGGGGCGTCTTCACCTGACTCGGTCGGTGGCTGCATGAGGGGTGCGAGCCAAGGGTGTCGAAGGAGCATATCGTACGAGGGTCGGTTTTTCGGGTTTTTGTCGAGACAGGCCCGAACGAATGCATGCGCTTCTTCCGAGTAGCCTTCGTCGGGCAATGTTGGAGGGTCTCCATGAACGATAGCCTAGATTCAAATGGATTAGTATGACGCTCGGGTCGAACGCAACTTGGAGACTCACGTGTAGCTGACTGAAAATGTTGTTAAATGTTTCTGGAGGGTAGGGGTATCGGCCCATGGCGCATTCAATCACCGACAGCCCCAGACTCCAGATATCACTTTGGACACTGTATGTGCCAGCGCTAGGCGCTCCGGACTGCTGCATACCGCCTCCCGCAATTCTTTCGGGTGCCATGTAGCTCTGACAACCAATGTTGGTCTTTGCGATACTGGAAACGAGATTTCCACTGACACCAAAGTCGCAGATTTTGATCTGGCCCTTGCTGTTCACGAGAATATTGGTGGGCTTCACATCGCGGTGGATGATGTTGTGATCGTCTTTCAGTGACTTCAAACCCATGATGGTAGAAAGAGTAACCTTTCGCAGAATATTCTCAGAGACGCCGCCCTCGTATATCTTGTCAATGGACCCACCATCCATAAACTCGACACACATGTAGACCGCACCTTCCTGGAAGAATGCGCCGTAGAAATCAATGATGAAGGGAGAGAGACAGCGGTGCAGGATGTCTAGCTCCATGATGATTTGTGCAAATTTGGCTTCGTCCAACTCCAAGCGGATCTCCTTCATGGCCATGACCACTCCAGAGAGCTGGCTCGCTCCAGCATCCGGACTGCCGTCTTCAGCAGTCCGGCTGACGATGCCTCCCAAGCCCTGTCCTGGTTTGCGGAGATGCGGGCGACTGTGTCGAACCTTGTAGACGGTTCCATAATTACCTTTGCCCAACTCCTCCAGGCGATCAACTTCATCCAAGGAGATCTTAAAGCTGTGGCCTGAGGAGAACTCGACACCACCGCCGTGGAGAATAGCCTTGTTCTTGAAGTTGAGAGTGCCCTCTTGCGTGTTGATGAACTCAGAGTACTTGCTGAAAGCAGACTCCGCCTTCTTCTCTTCCGGTTTTTCATCGGTTCCAGCTGCGGGGGTGGGCGGGCCCGTGACATCCGACAGTTTGAGACCGGGCTTCATGCGCTTCGCCGCAAGTCCTCCTGGTCTCGGGGACACAGGTCCCGGGGAAGCGGAGGGAACGGGGGGGGAGGACGACCAGGGCTGGGGGGTCGGGCGCGCGGTCGGGGGCAGACGGCCAGCGAGGGCGCCGCCCGCACCGTTCCCTTGCGCGGTGGGGACCTGCGAGGTTGACGCAGCATGCGGGACCGGTGCTCCTTGTCGGGACAGCGAAAATGCTTTCATTTTGGCCATGATGTCCTGGTTCAATCCTCCGGTCGCTTTGGAGCTCATCGCTGGCTGGGGGTGCGGTGAGGCTCCGGCACCCCGCCGCGCAGCATTGATCTGGCCCAGGTGTGTGGAGGAGGCCGATAGGCCTCCTGAGTCGCGAGGAGGGAGAACGGAGGGACTGGAGGTCTGGCGGTTCAGAGTCGGGGAAGTCTCGCCAGAGGCCTCGTTTTCTGCTGCCTCAGAGGCAAAATCTCGGGTATCAGCCATCGCGGGCGGACCGACACCAATGGCCGGAGTTAATGCTGTGATGAGGCCGTGTTGGCTAAGCTGCACCAGATGGCGCTGTCGCAAAACAAAACTACAAGAGCTGAGTGAAGGAGGGCGGGGAGGAGTGAGAAAGGAAGAAAGGAGGGGCAGAAGTCGAAGTCGCAAGTGAAGTCACGGATCCACCGCGAAAACGTGGGGAAGGAAAACCCTACAATGGGCTGCAATTCTTGACCGGAATACACGGAGTACAGTGGGTTTTCTTTCTTCCTCTTTTTTCAGTATGTTAATTTTGCTTTCCTCTTTTTTTGTATACTCTTTTGACCAGATTGAAACGGGCCGCGCCACCAACCAATCACACGTCAACCAAAAGCAGGTTTTCACTGTTTCGCCTGTCTACAATCTTCACTTTATTCCTCTTGACACTGTGGAAATCACTTTTCACCACAGCTGACGACACTCGCTCTTGGCAAGCAGGTTTTGCTAATCTCTTAATATCCGTCTTTTGTGTGTAAAAAAACAAAAGTACCAGGGAGATTGAGCCTCTACCACTCCACAGTTTGGACAGAGCTTACCCAGTGACCACACTCTTCTCCCGCTTGGTACAAGCTTTTAATCTAATATACACTGGCTGGAGAGCTGTTCGCCATTGACGCCAAATGTGCGTGTCGTCATTATACATGCAATTTATGTGAGGGTCCATGAGCCAGCTGATAGCGGCAAAATGTCGTCATTTGACGTTTCTTCTAATTCTAATTCTACATCCACTTTTCTCACGGCAACACATATCCTCCATCGATGAGCACATCGCTACCAGTCATGTAACTTGATGCATCACTGGCCAGATACAGGTATAAGCCCTTGATCTCCTTGACATGGCCCTGTCTTCCAAGGGAGGACATCCGATACGCTTCTTGGAGACAATCCGGACCCGCTCCCATCTTGGTGTCGAAGAATCCCGGTGATACAATGTTGACACGCGCAAACTCGCGCCATTCACGAGCGAGGGATTTTCCAAAGTGAGTAACGTAGGCTTTCGTGGCGTTGTAGACGGGCTGGTCAACGGGGACGTTGACGACGTGGCCACTCATGCTGGAGGTAATGATGAGGTTGCCATGGCCTTGACGGGAGAACACTTCGCCGGCGTATTTTGCACAATAAACAATGCCGTCGACTGTTCTATAATTAGTATCCTTGCGCATCTTTCCGTTGCAAGGTGAAGACATACCATTCACGGACATCTGCTTGCGGTACTCGTCCAATGTCTGCTCCAAGATGGGCTTGGAGATAGCCATGCCTGGTCCCGAGGTCCATGATTAGCTGGCTGTGGACCGTTTGTGTACTTGAATCCACTCACCGGCATTGGCAACGAACACATCAATCTTGCCAAAGTCCTGAGCAACCTTGGAGATAGTTTCCTGAACCTGTGTGGACTCGGATACTGTAGGACATCTTTCTCAGCTCTCTGGTCATATCGCAATCAACAGGTCACGCTTACCATCAACCTTGTAAGCGGACGCTTTAACATTATGTTCTTTGGCCAGGTTCTGTGCCTTCTCAATTGCAACATTATTTCTATTCCCAACGTTAGCCAATTCATCGTCGGTGGATCCATCGCAATCTGGGTAACCGACGAGTTATACCATAGGGCGACATGGGCGCCGGCCTCAGCCATAGACTCGGCCACAGCATATCCAAGACCATCTGCAGCACCTGTGATGATGACTACTTTCCCCTTCATCTGGAACTGCTGCAGAACATTGGTGGGGGTATCGGGGAATGGTCGAGGGAAGCCCTCTCGGGCCCCGGCGCAATCTTGAACGGACATCGACATTTTGTTGGATATCTTTTGGAACTGTGTGTCTGGTAAAGAAACAAAGCACTTTGATCTGCCTGGGCCTCTCTTATAATGTCCTCCAAGTGGCATCGGCGCGGGGGGACCCACAATCGGTGCATTGCGCGCCGAGACAGACATAAGGGTTGCTTGTCGTCATACTCTTTTAAAAGGGCATTGGATTTTCTTTTCGATTCTTTAATGAAAAGAACAATCTGTCCCATCACGAAGATGCAACTTAAATTATGTGATCACCTTGATAGTCTCAAATGAAAGAAGCTGGTCAGACCCGTGGACATTACATACTCTGCAGCCTCCGGGGAATTTGGTGGGGATACTAGACGCGGGGAACTGATGCTCATGAAACAGCCTAATTTACCTTCGCTGCCATCTCATTTGACAAATATATTTGCATCTACCGAACAAGAAAATCATATCCAATAATATAACAGGCGCAAGAAATGTTGAACTCTGAGAGCCTGTAGATGAGGGCTCGGACAATCGTACCACTCCGAAGTGCCTCATCGGAGCTCTGCGGGCCGATGATACTATCAAGCACAACTTCCGCTAAGATTTGCGACGTTACGCAAAACTGCACAGCGGAATCTGAGAGCGCATCCCGAGACGAAATATCGGAATCTTTGACTCGATTGCTATTGGGATCAACCCGATGCCCAAGTCCAAGCGCCCAGTAGGGCCGCATGATGCCCGAGCGGTATGACGTTCGGCCCAGTCCTGATAGTTCACCCACTGACTAGCAATAGTGTACGGAATGCAGGGTAAGATCAACGCTACTTGACGTGTGACCAATCACTGACTATGGTGTGATCTGTAGAAGCGCAAGACCAAGGTAAGGAGCCTGCGACCCCCATTCCCATTCCCACCCGCTAATGTTTAGTGAAGTGTTCTGGGGATCAACCGTGCTCTTATTGCAATAGGGTGAAGAAGACTTGCGTGTTTGGTCCGCCTCCCTCTCGGACACCATTGACACGAAGGTGAGCGATGGCATCGGTCCTGTGCGTTGTGATCTTTCCAGGCTTATGCAAGATAGGAACCTGGATGCGACAGAGCTCCGATGCGCAGCTCTTGTCTCTTTGATACAGCGAATCGACCCGGACGTTGATGTTGAAGCTGCTTTGGAAGAGATAACAAGCAATCGTGGTCTAGACATCGAAGCATTCACCCAGACATCACAGGCGTCGAGAGCCGATCCAGAGAACGGTGCTCTGTCGGATAGACTTGAATGGAATGAACCCTCACTCACCTCACCATCCGGTCCTCAAAATGTACCACTTGATGGAATGGCATCACTGCCAAGCAAGAGAGCAGAGACTGGCTACCTCGGTGAGGCCCTACCGTCCTACCCCATTTCCACGGGCCGAAACGCTGACTGGAATTAGGAAACACCTCAGGGTCGAGTCTTCTCAGGTCCATCTCAGACCTGATTCCACACAAGAACCCAAAATCTCGGCGTGTCCACGACGAGCAGTCCTCCCTTGCCGAAACTTCTTCAATCGGTAGCCCGTCTGCGCCGGTCAACCTCGCAGACACCGCCACTATAAATAGCCTCATCGACGCTTATTTCACATGGTATAACCCATCATATCCCATCTTGCATGAGAGGACATTTCGAAGAGAATACGAGAACCGCCAACAAATCCATTCTCGATCGACATGGCATTCGATATTTTTCCTTGTCTTGGCAATTGGGCACTGGACTATTACGGAGGACACAGAGCAGTGTCACTACTATACTGCTGCTCGCTCACGCATGTCTATGCGAATGCTAGAGTCTGGCACTCTTCTTGCTGTCCAAGCATTTCTCTTGATGGTATGTCTACAAATCTATATTGCGCCGCTCTGAGTTAAGAAACTGACTTGATTACAGGGGAACTATCTCCAAAAGCGAGACAGGCCCAATACCGGATACAACTTTGTCGGAATCGCATATCGAATGGCGCTTGGCCTGGGTCTTCATCGTGAGCCGCCACCAGGAAACACAGCTATCAACACTTTGCTCAACGAGCGGCGGCGCGTGGTATGGTGGACCGTATACTGCTTTGACAGTGGGTTCAGCTTCACAACCGGAAGGCCTATCATGGTCTCCGACTCTTTCATAGAGACCAAACTTCCAGGAAATATAGACGATTCGGTAAGTATCCCGACGATGAGAATCAAGCCCAATTTCATCGCTAATGCAACTCCCAGAATTGTGAATTAGCCTCCAATCTCCCCCCACCAACCGATCACCCGACTTCTTACTCAGCCATTATTGCCCAAGCCCGCCTGGCATCCATTGGCAATGTGGTATTCAGCGAGATAATATCCTCAATAAATCAAAGCTCGTGGGACTTGAAGATCTCACGATCCATCGACAACCAATTCAAAGCATGGAAACTATCACTACCCTGCTATTTCACCGCACCAAACGTCCCACACTGGTTCCAAGGTCCACGCGCAGTAGTCCGGTGGAAAGAACAAAATCTCCGCATGATGCTGTGGTGGGGAAGTAAACGACTATGCAGCCTCTCCTCTGACCACGAAGAAGCGCAAAACATGTGTCATTTCACAGCAGTCGAAACAATCCAGGATATCTCGAACTTTTGCCGGGATAATCTTGATATTCTTCACGCGGGTCTGAGCTGGTACGCGACATACTTTATTTTTCAAGCTGCAGTCGTTCTCAGTATTCATCATCTACGACCGACGCAGCCAAATCATGCTGCGTTGGAGCATGGTGGTAATGAGCTGTGGTTGTCTTCGATTATACGATCTAGGGACTGTTTGGCATCTCTGAGCCAGCGCAATTCGGCGGCAACGCGCTGTTTGGAAGTTTTGGAGAGAATCGGGGATCAGCTGCAGCCTTTGCAGCAATCTTCGACGCCTGTTGCGGGACTGGAAGCATCGAATGACTATCCATCTGTTCCACTCCAGCAGGAAGAAGTGCCGGCAGATTTCGATGTTCCTTCAACGCTGCTGGCGGTTGATCCTACGCTTCAGATGCTTTTTGAGGATACATCATGGGATAAGGATCTCTTTGAAGGGCTCAATGGGTTTCCAAGTACGGGCGAAGGAGAGGCATTTGATTATATTCCATCAAACATTGATCAGAATTGGTTGAGGTCTTTTGACCCTTCAAACTAAAATTTGAGTCGATTTCTTATGATACAGCCGTGCAGACAGTAAAGAAATCTAGAAGCTCGACCATAGTTGAGCAGGATTCTGGGTTTATATAATCCCACCTGGCCAGTTTTGATATTGAACAAATTCTGGAGGATGATCGGAAGACAGGCTCCGAAGGTAGGACCATAGCGGTCCGATGTGCCCAATGTCACTTTATCCCCTCGGGGATCAGTGTCCCGGGACTAGAGGATTACTAGCTCTTTGACGAATGGTACGACTCTGGGGAAAGAAATAGCCGGATCCTCAGACCCCAGGTTTTGATTCCAAGGTTATTGATCGTGCCGAGCGTGAGCGCTAACAATTCCGCGTCTATAAAACAGAAGCTAAGCCCGCTATGGCGTGGCTCAAATACCTCTCCCATTATTATCGCCTATCTCATCTGTTCTTAAGTCGCGAAAATGGTGGCTCATGATAGTCCGGCTATCGGAGATATACAGATCTCTTATGGTCCAACAGGTAGGCCGGGCTAATGAACGATCATCCTAACGAAGCTCACTCGGTTTCATAGGAGTCAAGGGCCTGATAAGAAGCCCTTATATCTTTTCGCAAGCATTATTTGCTAGTATTGGAGGGTTTCTCTACGGGTCAGACATCGCTCCTACCTCGGAAAGGTCACCATGCTAACGAGTTTCTACTCGTAGGTATGACCAAGGTGTGATTTCTGGGATACTGGTTATGAACAGCTTTGTGAGATCAGATCATTCCACCAGTATCTTCGTCACTAACCATGGCTCCAAACAGGGCAAACGATTCCCGAGACTCGCCAACGATGCCGGACTTCAAGGATGGATGGTCTCAATACTTACCTTGGGTGCAATGTTTGGAGCTTTCGCCAACGGCCCTGTCGCCGACCGCTTCTCAAGACGCTGGTCAATTCTCTATGCCAACATCATCTTTCTCATCGGCTCGGCCATTCAAGCAGGAGCCCAAGATATGCCTATGATGTTTATCTCCCGTTTCATTACCGGTGTCTCAATCGGAATGCTGTCTATGGTTGTCCCACTATATCTGAGTGAAGTGGCACCACCGGAGCTCCGTGGGAGCCTTGTCGCACTTCAACAACTCGCTATCACTTGTGGCATCATGTGTGCTTTCTGGTTGGACTATGGGACACAATATATCGGAGGAACGGGGGATGGACAATCAGAGGCTGCATGGCGTTTCCCTCTGGCATTCCAATGTGTGCCTTCGTTGCTCCTGGCAGTCGGCACTTTCTTTTTGCCATACAGTCCACGGTGGTTGGTACAAGCTGGTTCGTCGACTTCCCATCATAGCCTTAACTTTTACTCTTTTATCACCGAGGCTAATCACATCTTGCTTCCAGACCGCGAAGAGGAAGCGCGCGATGTCCTTTGTCGATTACGTCGTGTGCCGGAATCGGATCCACGAATTCGTCTTGAACTCTTGGAGATCAAAGCGGCCAGCATGTTTGAACAGGAGACAAGAGCTGCAAAGTATCCGAATGTTAGCGGAAAGATTCAGATTGCGCTTCGGGAGTATAAAGATCTTTTTGTTCTTCGCCATCTCAACCGCCGTCTTCTGATTGCGTGCATGCTGCAATTTATTCAGCAGTTCACCGGTATCAATGCTGTCATATACTACGCTCCAACAATGTTTAGATCGGTATGTACTATTCGATTGAATACTTTACCATGAACCCCTTGCTGAAGTACCAAGATCGGACTTGATGGAGACTCGATCAGTCTTCTCGCAACAGGTGTTGTTGGAATTATCAATTTCGTCTTCACCATTCCTACGATCATGTTTATTGACAAGTGAGCTAACCCTTCTTGCACTCTTGCATTTACTGTCGCTAATAGCATACAGGTGGGGCCGTCGCAAGATACTACTCTTGGGCGCAGCTGGAATGGGCATTTCTCAGCTCCTAGTCGGCACACTGTATGCCGTTTATCGCAACCGATGGGAAACAAATGTCAGTGCAGGCTGGGCAGCGGCAGTCTTTATTTGGATCTACATTGCGAATTTCGCCTATAGTATTGGTAAGCCCTCTGAAAAATTCATCGAATCGTCTAGGTGTGCTCATCAGTCAATCAGGATGCGTCAACTGGGTTATGCCATCCGAGATCTTCCCACCTTGTGTCCGCTCCAAGGGAGTGAGTATTGCCATCGCAACTAATTGGCTGACCAACGTAAGACCTTTTTTGATTGCACCGTGTGTTTCGTAAATCTGACATCCTCTCACAGTTCATCGTTGCCTTGATCACCCCACGGATGTTAGAAAGTATAACATTCGGCACATTCTATTTCTTCCTGGCATTTTGCGTCATTCTCTTCGTCTGGGTGATGTTCCTGGTCCCTGAAACGAAAGGAGTCCCTATCGAGGAAATGGATCTGTTATTCGGGGGCAACCAGGGTCAGGAAGACTTGGCCCGAATGTTAACTGTCAGGGCTAGATTGGGGGTTGCGGAAGATGCGGACATCATGATAAAGCAGCACATTGACAAAGAAGGTATCACTTTGGAAGAAAGAGAGTGAACCAAAGCTAGGTTTCTGGGGCCTACATGTCTGTTTGGGTTCATCCATGGCTAGATTCTGGTGCAGGCAAACCGGGTAAAGGTCTTGGGCTTGGAATCGCTTCGAACTGTCGCAAGATTGATGCGGCCGAAAGGCTGATGTATGCCCAATTGTATCATTTGATCCAGTGACTGCGAGAATACAAACACCTCTTGGTAGCCACACTGCGGAACTCGTCATGCTCAGCTCAACTAGGGCAGAGTACCCGGCCGGGTAGCCGCCGCAGCACCGCCGGGTCCTGCTGAGACGGCTACATGTATGAGCCTTGGGCGTAGTTTGATTTTCCTTCTTCCACTTGATCATGGGATGCATAATCATGAGTTAGCCTTTATACTGTCTAGCTAATTCTGTCTGGGTATCGATGAGACAAACTTACTTCGAAGGTTCCCAAATGCATAAATTCACACCTAAAGTCCAGGCCCAAAGCACAGTGATCTTTAATGGGCCAGGGGTCAAACCCCGCGAGCTTGGCCTAATCCCCAGCCCACAGGGGCGCCCTCGGGAAATGAACCTTGAAAGACGCAAGTCAAACAAACCGAGCCTATGGAAAGACAGAACGAAATAGCTTCAATAAATAATCCACCAATACCAAATGAGACTACCGGCATAAGCGCTAGCATAAACTCGGAGACGGCGCCATGACCCTCTCTTCAATACCACGATTTAGTGCCGAATCACTAACACATGAACACCTCAGTGACCTCACCCACGATAATCCATGGCCTCCGCAAACCCCAATCCCAACAGCTTCGAAGCCCTGGGCGGGGAAGTCTCTCTGTATGAGCCTAAAGGGAAAGCAAGCCCACCGGCCGACGCTAGCGCGCCGGCACTGGTCATCCTCTGCACCTGGGTCGGGGGAGCCACTCCCCGCCGCATCAACAAATACGTTTCTCAATATCAACTCCTTTACCCAGCAACCAGCGTTCTCGTCCTGACATCAAATGTTGTCAATGTGGCGTTCCGACCCCTTAGCATGATCCGATCCCGTCTGAAGACAGCATGTGAGGCTGCTCGCCGGATATTAACGATCGCGGGAAATGGGAATGCCCAGCCCGGTACACTGCTCCACATGTTCTCGCACGGTGGAGCAGTGACCGGATGTCAGTTCGCTTTGGCAATGAAAGAGACCGAAGACCGGGGCGCACCCTTCTTCGCGAGCCTCAAGGGCATCATATTGGACTGCTGTCCCGGAGATAATAGCCTCGGCAAGTCATACGCTGCGGCGCGTGTCGCGGTTCCTGATAACCCAACTGCTCAACTCCTGGGCAGGGCACTTCTCTACCCGGCTATGTCTGTTGTTGTTGGTTTGCAGCAGGCTGGTGTCCTGCGTTCCGTACGGGCGTTGCGAGCTCTGCTTAATGATCCGAATACTTTTGGATCGAGTCCGGGGAGATTGTATATTTATACCAAGGAGGACCCGGTAGTTGGCTGGACTGATGTTCAGGAGCATCTTGAAGAAGCTCGCAGTTTGGGGTACCGCGTGGAACAGGCTCTCTTTGAGCATGGTGCGCATTGTGGGTTAATAATGGAGAACCCTGTTCAATATTGGGGTGCTGTTCAAACGTTCTGGGGTGGTGAGAAGGTTCCAAATCATCAGATACCTGGCCCGTCTCAAGTCTCTCAGATCAGTGTGCGCAGTCGCCTATGAGCGAATTAAATATTAACGCAGACAGTGTAGAGGCATGTTCACGCTGTATTAGAGTACGGCGTCCTGGATACCTCGAGTAGTGTATATCCATTTAGTCTTTTTTTTCTTGTCCCTTTCTCCATTTCGATACTCCACCGCTCACACCGATCGCACTCCGTCGAGTCACAATAAAATAGAAGGAGAGGATGAAGGTGTGAAACAAGGCCAAGTCAAGTTTGGGGGAGATGGGCCGGGCCGCCAGTTTGGGCCAGAGGCGTCAATCAGTGCCGATCTGCCAGGACTTCAAACCCTTCTCACTGCCGATTAGCGTGACCAGTTCTCAGTTGAGGACTTGGACCGGCTTGCACTCGAGATCTTAATCAGATCAAGTCTTGTAAACATCCTCAGCTTAAGTCAAAGAATATCAAAAGAAGGTTATGTGACCATTTCACTGGATGTTGAGAGTGAGAAAGTAAAGCTGAACGCATTTAATATTTTCTAGGTCTCGATATTATAAAATATAGAAGTCTCGAGATATTATTCACATAATTGCTCTGAAAGTCGATGTTTACCGCATAGTCACAAGCTCCTCGGCACTGGTGGGGTGGATAGCAACGCAGCTGTCAAAGTCCTTCTTGGTAGCACCCATCTTGACAGCGACTCCGAAGCCCTGCAGCATCTCACCAACTCCGAGACCAAGGATGTGCAGACCGACAACCTTCTCCTCGTCACCGGCGCAGATAAGCTTCATGCGTGTGGGGTTTTTGGCCTTCTCCTCGGGGGACAGGCCGACGTCGTAGAACATAGCAGTGAAGCGAGTTGAGTAGACCTTGATCTTCTTGTAGCGCTCGCGGGCCTCGGGCTCAGTAAGACCGACACAGCCAACTTCAGGGTGAGAGAAGACAACGGTAGGAATGTTTTCGTATGAGAGCTTAGAGTGCTTCATCTCAGGGCCACCGAAGAGACGGTTGCCGAGTTGACGGCCGGCGGCAATAGCAACTATCATCCAGACGTTAGTGGATGTGATATTAACAGAGAACATAGGGGCAGATATGACTTACCTGGGGTCAGCTCAGCTTGGCCAGTCATGTCACCAAGAGCGTAAACTCCCTCGACGGTGGTGTTCTGGTACTCATCAACCACAACGTGGCCAGCGGCGTTCAGCTTCACGCCCGGAATGTCCAGGTTGAGGTCCTCAACTTCGGGAGCACGGCCCACAGCCCAGAGGAGCTCGTTAACCTCAATTTCGGAGCCATCGTGGTTGATCAGCTTGATCAGACGCTCCTCGCCCTCGGTCTTGCCATCGCGGATAAGCTGGATTTCCTTGAATCCCGCGTGTTTGCGGTGAAGCTTGACACCAGCAGCTTCATAGCGATCGGTCATGGTCTCCTGGATCATGGGATCGAATTTGCGCAGGAAGGTCTCGCCACGGATGAACATGTGGGTCTCAACGTTAACAGCGTTCAGTACACCAGCAAGCTCAACGGCGATATATCCAGCGCCAACAACGGCGATCTTGCGAGGCAATTGTTCCATCTCGAAGAAGCCGTCGCTGGTGATACCGATTTCGGCACCAGGAACGGAGGGGATGCTGGGGCGGCCACCGGTCGCCAACAGGATGTGAGGCGCGGTGTAGCGGGCGACAGAACCATCGTCCAGCTTAACCTCAATGACCTTAGGCTCGGCAAAGCTAGCGCGGCCGTGGACAAGGTCAATTCCGGCGCCGGCCCAGTTCTTCTCATAGGCGCCGTTCAAACGCTTGATAACGCTGTCGCGGGTATCCTTAAAGTGCTTGTAGTCAAACTTGACTTGTTCTGTGTTGGAGTAGCCGTAGTTCTTGCCAATCTCAAGAGTCTCGTTGATAGTCGCAAAGTTCCAGGTCATCTTCTTGGGAACACATCTAGCGGGAAAAGTGTCAATGACATAAACCAGCGGCGGATCAAGAGTATTACTCACCCGACATTGACACAGGTGCCACCAGCACGGCCTCTTTCGATAATCAGAGTCTTTTTGCTATAGCCACCAGCTTCCTTCGAGCCGGCTGCGCGGCGGGCGCTGCCACTGCCACCACTACCGCCGCCGATGACGATGTAGTCATACTGCTGAACTTCAACGGGAGCCATGTTTGAAGATTGTTCGTTCTTAAGAGCGGAAGAGGAGAAGTGACGAGAAATAGTGGATAGTCGAGAGCTAGGAGCAATTGAGTCCGCGGGTGTAGGACGGGGAGTGTTAATAGTCGCCAGAGTTCGGTTCACGGTCAAACGACCAATGTTGTATCCGGTATATCTTAAAGATGAAGATGCTCGAAAGCTAATCCGGGAAGATTGGAGGGAGCGGGAGAGCATGGAGGGGAAGAGGGGAATAAATTATGTACAGCTGAGGTGAGCGGGGACGGAAAAAGAATATGGTGACGATATCGGGCTTCGATAATGCGCGTTCTGCCGGTGTTTCCAAAGTTCCATTACCCGGGTGATTTCTCAGCATTACGATGCTTACGTGATCTCCACGCCCCACCTGGGCACCGAGGTAGGTCTGGATTGTTTACATGTGGGAGGATTGGAAGGCTAAGTTAAAGTGTTAGATTGTTCGATTGTCGAGTTTGATAACTGGGGTATAGTAAGGAAAATGCAGAGAGTGGCAAGGTGTGACCAGCACGCCGGGAAAAATTCAGATATAGAAAGGAAAGATCGGGGTATGAGTTTCAACTCAAGAACCAGTGTTGAGGATCTGGAACATGTTGTGGGAGTGTTGAGAGTCATGGCAGTCGCGAACTTGTCAAGAAATAAGTCGAAACAACAAGAAAGTACCAATCATATCATTCAAATGACAAATGGTGCATTGAAACAACAGATAGACATGGAAACGGTGCCAAAGGCAACAAGAAAAGGCCAGTGAGTGAAAGCACAATTCTTGCCTGCATATAGTAGACACTCATTCAAGAGTGCCATGACCATGCTTTCCGAGGGGCGATTCAGGCAGCTGTTGAAAGACTGGAAGAGGGTGGCAGGGTGGGTGGCAGGTTGAGGCTAGGGAAATTGCAGGTACATTGTGCGTCTTCTGCTGGGCAACACATCGCGAGCCGTGAGACGGTGCTTATGGTGGCTGGCTCGTATAACTTGTCTGTGGCGGGGTTGCCTAGATGTTTCCCTCGGTGTTTGAAAGAAGGCGGGGCTGAAGAGTTCGGGCTCGCATGTAATGTGGTCGGGGATAGATGTGAAGGATCATGTTTCCGAATGTAGTGACAAGGTTTCAGACAGCAAACGTGGAAGCCAGAAGAGGATTGTTCGTCGGCGTCCAGAGTCCGTGGCGACTAGCGAGTATAGGCGATAACGGCGAAGGAGATAAGGCAGAAGCAAAGAGGGATGTACACAGAGCGCTCCATATCGGCCTTGGATGTGTTGGATTTCATTTCAAAGACTGGACAGGAGTATAGCAGGTATAGCAAGGAGAAGTCAAGAGAGGGGTCCGGGAGTATACAATGGGAATCTGGGGAGGGGCGGTGTACCAGGTGATCTTATCTGCTGAGTAACGGCGTTGGGGCCTCAACAAAATGTCACCTGATTCAACACTGATCGGTTCAATCTTACAAATGGGTCCATTCAAAATACCACTGCCAGGTTAATTTTAGATGTTGAAGCACAATCAATTTTCTTCGTTTGGGCCCGTGGCTTCAGGTGTGTTATTTGTGGTCCGTTTTGTCGACAAGTGGGAACACCACAACATCACACGTGGCGCCTGCATCCTCGGCACTTCAAAGATCCCAGTCGCCGATGTAGTACTTTCACAAGCCCTAAGTCTGTACAATGACATAAAAAATGGGTGCTATCGTCCTTGTCAAGAACTTGAGGGTCTTCAAGGCGTGTGCATGTACTCCGTACGGTGACTTCATGCATCCCTTAATAGCACCCAGCCTTCAATTGCCATCAAGATTCACACGGACACCACTGCCTCAACAGGAGTGATCTACGTGACTGCACTCCCCCTGGCGACAAGTGGACAATATCAAGCCACCCAAGCAGAGAGACCAGCCCCTGTTGACCATGAGCCACAGCACTGCGAAACCTCCACATTCATAAAGAATGAAGAATGCAAGGGGATATCACTCACGGTTCTCACCAACCAATAAACGGACCCTTGGACAGCCTTCATACCCGGCCAGAAGGCAAGAAAAACAAGTCTTAGGCTGGCCAGCCAATGAAGCAAGGCGTTGGCCATTGAATTCTCCTTGGATCTCTGTTTCAGAAGACTAGATTTGACCCTAGAAGTAAACAACCCTGTTCCTTCGTACACAGGAACACATCTTCCTGATCGCACCACCTTCTTGACGTTTTACGAATCCAATCACACTCTTTTTGTAACATCATCACCGCCAAAATGCGTGTATCAGCTCTCGTCCTCGCCGCCGCTCTGTCAATGGTCTCGGCCAAGAAGATCAACATGCACTGCGAGTTCGCGGCTGACAACACTGGCATGGTTCAATCTGCCTACTGCTGCCGTGACATGAAGCCCGCACGCGGTAACTCCAAGGTCAATGAGGCCATGGACTGTATGTAACATGAACATGTGATCAACGGTGCACTACTAACCACCCATTTACTAGGTGACACCCTTACCGAGCCCCAGATGTGTGAAGACCAGTCGCGGCCAGCCTGTTGCTACCCCATTGTAAGTTACTCGGGACATGTTATCATAAAACTCTAGCCGCGCCCTGCTAACCCGGTCTTTTTCAACGTCTAGGGTCCCAAGAAGATCTGTACCTCGCACGTTATTTTCATGGATGCGGCGGATATCTAAGGAGGTGATACATAGTTGCTTAGTTGGAGCAACACGATGACCATGGCTGGCTTCGGACCACAGGAAACATGCTCATATTGAGCAGCTTGATGTCAATATTTTATGTTGAACAGATATCCTAGGATAAATATCATTATTCAAAAGCTGCCCAGATGTCTAAACAAGTCGATGAGATACCCGCTGCACAATATAGACGTGGGGGTGGGATTAATGGGGTACACAAGGCATTCAGGGCTAGAACAACATCACCGGCTTTAGTAATTAAACCAACAGGGCCTTCCACGGGTGATACAGACATAGCGAAATTGAAGTAGATTGACTGGAGTGGATGAAGGAAGATTATGTATGATAAAATAAAGATCATGATTCGTTATGGTATTCTGAAGCGCTAGGCGAAGAGAAAGGCTTCATGCTCCAGATGCAGAGATGCTAGTAGTAATATGCAAATTATCGCAGCAAAAAAAAGGAGGCCAGGACAGCTATTCAGGAACAACACCAAGCATTTCTTCCGTGTTTCTGCGGAACAGTCGCTCTGCCAGTCCCGGCTGGGACGCGCACAGGTCCAAGCAACATTCTGTGAAGGGGTTGATGTCAACCCCGGAGAAGCGTGTGTGGGGCCAGTCGGTAGCGTAGATCACGCGATCAGGAGCAACAGACAAAAACTCGCGTGCCATGGCCTGCAAATCACGCATTTGATGGTCTTTGCTGAGTCTGTAGGGTGCAGAGACTTTGATGTAGGTTCTTCCAGCACGGAGCAAAGATATCAGGGACGAAAAGCCTTCGAGTTCATATGGATCAAACGAGGTACCAACGTCGGTCGAGAGTAGTTCAGGACTACCAAAGTGGTCGATACAAATGCGCACGCCGAGCTGTGGGAGAATAGACTCGACCATTGGAACCATCTTAAGAGGGAGATATATTTCGATGATCCAATTATAGGGACGGGCAATCTCAGCATGTCGAAGAAGGGTCTCTTCGAGCTCAGCCTGATCCATCACTTTTCCCACGGACTGGAGGTTGACTCTCAGTCCACGGACGCCAAGGCAGTGCCATTCGTCCAATGTCTCTTCTTGCACGGTATCAGGGTCAACGACAACCACGCCTCTGCCGCGGGACGGTCCGAGTTTCTTGAGTGCAGCCAATAAACACGAGTTATCGGCTCCATAGATCGATGGTTGCACGAGGACTAGGTTCTCAACGCCTAGTCCGGACTCAAAGGCGAGTGCTTCGGCGAGCGTGTGGGGGGGTGGGTTTGTACACCGCAGCTGGTGAGACAGGGTACCGTTCAGGTTCCACGACATGCATGTGGCTATCCCATGATCTTGGTGGGAGCCTGTGCTTTAATGAGATGCCCGCAGAGCCGGTATGACTTGAGCGGCGGGTGTCCAAACGGGAAGAAAGCACATTGAGTGATATAGATGGAGCCCCATGGAGTATATTGGTGGGCTGGGCGGCAGTCAGCATCCTGAATGATAGATTGCAGACAACAATAGAAGCAAAATTTGGAGGGGTTTGAAGAATGGATAGTAGTTAAGGGGGAGTCAAATAACAGGATTGAGGATTGAAGAATGAAGCCCTAGGTTATACTGACAGAGAAGTACGAGTAGGTCCAGCCGGGGAATTTCGCCCTCTGGCCGTGTCTGAGAACTATCATCCCAGTTTCATCGGTCAAGGTCCGTATCAACACAAATCCCTTTCAAATCCCTGTGCTGCAGGATTTTTTGCATTTAACCACAGTCGGCAGTCTCCGAGCAGGATCTCAGAGATTACACGACCCCACTGCCTCGGCACCCACACTCCTGTGACCTGATATAGTAAAGGGAAAAGTCAAAGCAGCGCGGAACTCGTCCGGGAGGGAATCAGTATAAATTGACGAACCCGCCATTGGGACCCTCCGATGAACAGGCGAGCCGTCAAGCGGAGCCAAAAGTGGATAAGTCGGAATAGACCGACATTGAAGAAGCAGTGAAACGCCCAAGTCTGGGGGAGAGACGGCAAGTAGAGACCAACAGCGGCAAAGTGCATATTCAGAGGCAATTGAGGTTGTGCTCAAGCCTCTGTCAATCGTCGAGGTCCGAGGGAGGGAGATGCAGAAGCGCAAAATGAAAGCTCGGACGTTGACCGAGGGGAAACTCTTTTAGGCCGGGATGCCGACCACCCAAACTTCCTCCCTCATCCACTGCCCTTTTGCCGACTCCATCTCCGATTCCCATACGGACCACTTTGTACGGAGTATTCCCCGGATTAATCACCAGGGGCTGCCTCCACAGTTCGCTTACACCATGCGATGGGATACGTCACGCTGGTCGACCAATCCCTATTATGCCCTGGTGATTACGGTCATAGCTTGTGCTGGAATTCCCAAGGGTATGGTTCCCCAATTTAACCGGCTGGTGTTCCCATTCGCTAATGTTTCTATCTTGTCGCAGGCTACGATGAGGGTGGCTATAGCGGCAGCGTGTCGCTCCCCTCATTTAAGGCGGACTTCAATCTCGACCCGTCACATTGGGAGAACAACGCCACAGGGCTAGCCAATCGGAAGGCAAACATCACCTCCTTCAACGTGTTAGGTGCAGCGATCGGAGCTCTCCTCGTGCTTGATCTAAATGACAGAATTGGGCGCCTGTGGGCGTGGCGTCTGGCGTGTGTTGTGTGGGCAGTGGGCACCTTGATTCAAATATTCGCATCTGGCATCTATGGGCTGTTGCTCTTTAGTCGCATATTTGGAGGGCTGGGCGCCGGTGCTCTGACGGTCACCGCTCCTTTGTATCTTAGTGAGATAGCCCCTGCCAAAACACGAGGTCTGGTGGTGGGGTTGTACATGGTGTTATTACTAGCCTCCTTGACAACAGGTAAGCTGCGACCCCTTGTCTTTACACCATTACCTCTATTCTGACTAGCTTTCTCGCTATCTGACAGGGTTCTTTGTCAATTATGGCGCCAGGGAGCACATGGCGACCGATCGCACCCAATACCGCCTAGTTCAGGCCGTGCCCCTAATCCCTACAGGAATCGCGTTCTTCCTGTCGTACCTTTGTCCGGAAACACCCCGATATCTTGTCTCCAAGCAACGCCACAGCGAGGGATTGAATGCGCTAGCGCGCTTGCGGGGAAAGCCTCACAATGATCCTGATGTGGTGGCCGAGTTCGAAAGTATCGATGCCCAAGTCCGTGAGCGCACGACGGACCTTGCCTCCGTGTCGCATTGGGCTATGTTCAAGGAGACCCAAACGAATCCTAATTATAGACAACGATTCTGGCTGATCATGACCATGCAAACCATTGGTCAGTGGACCGGTGGAAACGGTATCACATACTATGTGACCAGCATTTTCCAGGTATGTCAACTTAAACACATAAGCAACAATCAAAATTACCAATCTGCTAACACATCTTACAGTACGCTGGTCTCACAGGAGATGCGGAATCCCTTGTCGGTTCCGGCGCTTATGGAGTCGTCAAGCTAGTCTTCACCATGGCCTTCACATGGGGCCTCATTGACTTGCTGGGTCGACGCCGCTGCACTCTTGCTGGCCTTTCCCTCCAGCTGGCAGCACACATCTACATGGGCATCTATATGGGCCTGCAACCAGGTTCATCAGACAATTCCAACGCGTCCAATGCAGCTGTCGCCTCGGTCTTCATCTATGCTGTTGGCTGGTCCATCGGTCTCTGCACAGTTCCATACCTATACGGCACCGAGATCTTCCCTACGCGCATTCGCAATGTCAGTTACGCGAGTAGCATGTCACTACATTGGTTCTTCCAGTTTGCTGTCGTGCGTGTTACGCCGAACATGTTCGTTTCCCTGAACGTCTGGGGCGCGTATCTCTTTTGGGCACTTATCTGTTTCTTCGGCCTGATCATCCTTGGCATTTGGATGCCGGAGACCAAGGGCGTGCCTATTGAACAGATGGGTGATCTGTTCGATGGACCGTGGTATTTGCGCTGGAAGGCGAAGCCCAGACGATGGGTCGATGCTGAACCGACTCCCACGGACGATGCAGTCTCGTCTAAGGATGATCGTGCACACAAAGCTCACGATTGATTTTTCAAGAACGCTGTTTCGTTCCTTGTATATCATACACAGTTTCTTCTACATACTCACATGGCCATGTCTTACATAACTTGATACCCTTGTTTTTTCTTATTTGGCATGGATGGCATATCTATCTCCGCCTATACCTTGGTGTGTTACCAGGATGCCTTCGATCTTGAATCTCATATAGTGATTATATTATGCATGGATATGATATATGATCATACGTGAATATTAGCATCAATACTGTATAAGCCTCTTTCGCCGCTTGCGTGTAGTATCACAACAAAGAACCCCAGAAACATGAAAGATAGTGGTAACATTGTAGAATAATAGTAATCAAGTCCTTGCTTCAGAGCTACGGAGACACCAAAGGGAGGAAGGAAAAGAAGAGAAGAGCGAGCGAGCGAGAGATCAACCATGCAAGAGTCACGAAGTCTCCCCTGCCTTCCTCCCCAACCCGTCGTCGCATGTCCATTTGCAAAAGCGCCATCTCAGCCGCTGTCAAACCCTCCATCTCTGTTTGCCATTTGTGAAAGAAATCTCTATTTCTAGAGCGCAACCTTGTCCAAGGAACTCGGGCAACAATACGCCGGTCTGTTCACCGTCATCAAACGTGCCGAAAGGCTGGCAAACGGACTTGATCTGCTACCCTCCTGGCGAGTGCATGATGTGATCAGTGTCCATCTAGAGCCGGCGCCCCAGACCACAAACCCCTTCAATCGCGAAACCGGTGAGCCCAAACCTACGTTTGACGAAACCTTCCCACATAAAACCAACTGCCACGTCGTCCCGTGAGTCCTAGACGTCAGGATAAGGCGGCTTGGCCGCTATAGAACACTCTGCAAAGAGTATTCCATCCTGTGGCAGAGTGAAACGCGTTTGAAAGCGGTCTTTGTTTTTACACCTGCCCAAAAACCGCACATGTCTGATTTGTGATCTGAACCGCCAGCCGCTGCTCGACTCGAGGTGTCGGGGCGTTCAGTTGTCATGGGCAGCCCATACCCCTTGAAGGTCCATACAGACCACATCGCGTGAATACAGATTCGATAATGGGCGTTGCTGACGGGCTGAGCCGTGTGCCTACTAGACTGACGACGATTCCTGCGGTGGGAGCTCACTGCTCTGATATTGTGTGTCAAACCTTCGATGAAACTGATCTTCAGAGCATTGATCTCAACGTTGTGGGATCGACCCGTGTACCATCGAATGGGCCGGAGCACTCTGCATGTTCACACAACAGCTCGGGCATGATGTTTGCTTTTTGTATGCACTAGATCTCACTTGGCAGACACAGCGCTAAAAAGGACTCTGATTATTGGATGATGGAAACACCCCTCATTCGCATCAAGTTGCTACGTGTCACCCGCCAGATGGCTTGGATGTAAGCTTGAAAAGGACTCGCTACTCCATGTGATCGACCTAAAAGTCTGACTACTGGACCGAAACCAATGTTTGCCCCCATCTCAACATGCCTCCTCATTCGAGAAATTGGCGAGAGTGGCTTTGCCCGAAACTTGGTCTAAGACGAAACCAACGGAAACGGACCACAGAGAATCAGAGCATCGAAAATGATCACAACAGTCAAGAACGGAAGGACTCAGTCGATTTGCAACAGCAACAACAGCAGTGCTTTGAAAAAATAGCATAGACGATCATGGTACCTCAAATATAGTACATGGTCAACCGCCGAGTGATCAACAGACCCCAAATTCTCCCGAAACAGATGTGGATCCGAACAGCCTCTGGACGAGGAGCAACAAAAAGAATGATGTTGAGCAAAATTCACCTGCATCTAAGCACAATTTCATATGGAACAAAGCCTATGCCAATCTTCAGAACAACCCCAGCAGACGTGTATACAAGGAGCGCTACGAAGCGCTTATGCCTGGAGTCTTTCCAGATAAATCCATTGCTGGCGAAATATCACAAGAGGATGATCGGCTGCAATTTATTTCAGAGCAAGGTTTGCTGAAGGTTCAAGGGATCAGCAAAGTCACTGGAAAGCTCAAAGATGTAGCTGGTGTCATTGATAATCTCGAAACACTCTTCGGGATCACTCTGAAAAATATTCCACAAACCGCGTTGCCCTGGGCAATAGTATCATCGAGCTTGCAGGTTTGTTGCTACTTTGCCGATTTGGCTTCAAAGTATTTGATGCTAAAATAAGTCATACACAATCAAGATGCTCGTTACAGCGGTCGACTCATCGGATGCTTTCTACACTGGCGTTATCTGGGTCATTCAGCGCATGGACTGGTACTCAAAGATCACGAATCAGCTCCTCCGCAAGGAGAATGATATGGAGCTTGTGCCAATCCGTGAAGACCTTGAGAAGAAGCTGGTGGAGCTCTATGAAGAGTTTCTCTTCTACCAGATCAAGAGCGTTTGCTGGTTTCACAGAAATCAGTCATTGGCTTTGCTGCGTACAGCTTTGAAGCTTGATGACTGGAAAAGTGACCTCGAATCCATAAAACAGAAGGAAGACCCTTTCCAGGAGGACATGAATCAATATGAACTAGAGCAGGTTAATTCCCGGCTAGAGGCCATGGATATGCGACTGCGCTCAGCTTTGGACAGTCAGCAGCACACGACTCAAGAGATCATGTCTTCTTTGTTTGTGATAGATCCACGAATATTGATGCAAAGAATCGAAGGACGAAAAGACCCCCTCGTCCCGAAGGTGCACGAGTGGATGTTTGAGACAGGTGATTGGAACAAGTTCATGGACTGGGATGATCCTTCTGCGCCAAGCTTCCTTTGTCTCAACGGACTGGCAGGGAGCGGGAAAACAATGATGGTGATCGGAATAGTCCGACGGTTGACGGCAAAGGAAGAGGCAAATGGTCACCAAACGCTGCAATTTTTCTTCCAGGGTAATGACAGTGGACTCAACAGCCCTTCGGCGCTACTCAGATGTCTGATCTGGCTTTTGCTTGACAAAAGTCCGGACCTGGTCACCCACATCAAGAAAGAATACGCTACATCTCGTGAGAAGCTCTTTGAGGGCAAGTACGGATTTGATAATCTGTCACCTATCTTCAAAAGAATGCTCCAAGACTTCACTAAATCATACCGGACTACAATCATAGTCGACGCTCTCGATGAGTGTGTTGAGGAAGAGCAGAGGATTGTGCTTAACTTTCTGCAAGGGTTGATATCTGGAGACGGCACTAACACAAACACCAAGGTGCTTGTGTCAGGTCGACCGAGCTCCGTATTGAACAACTGCGCGAAGAATGGTTCACGGGCATGCATGATAAGATTCGAAGACAACGACATCGGGCCCTCCATGAATATCTACATTGATGAACAATCGGCTCGCCTAAATTCTAGGGCAACAAAACTCGAGGAGAAAAGAATTGTGGACGAAACCATTGTACATCTACGACTTCGCGCAAAAGGCATGTTCCACTGGACATCATTGATGTTGAGAGAGCTCGAAAAGACGGATATCTCATGGTGGGAACTCACAGTTGCAACCGCTCCCACCGGAATCATGGATTTGTATGGGGTTATCTTCAAGCGGCTGGAAACACAAACATCCGGAGCTTTGTTGCCGGCATGTAAAGAGCTTCTTGCCTTAGTGGTGACAGTATATCGGCCTTTGACCCGAGACGAGATCTCTCTATTTCTGAAGCTGCGCCCTGAGTTGTGCTTTGGTGTGATTTCAGCATGCGAGTCATTTTTGACTATGCAAAATGACAAGGTATATCCAATACACCACACGGCACAGCAGTACCTTCAAGGATCTGGTCCATCCCCGCTGAAAATGCCACCAGAGCAGCTTCACAGCCAAATCTTTCGACAGTCCCTCGAAGGCATGAGGGGTATATTAAAGCGTGATATCTACGGTCTGTCAGATCACTGTATTGCTGTTCAAGATCTCGAGCCTGAATTGATGGTCCCCAACCCGAATCCCTTGGGGCCTATCAAGTATTCCTGTCGCTATTGGGCCCAGCATCTCCAAAAGTCTGGCTCATTCCAGAGTCACATCGAACTTATCAACAAGTTTTTCCATGAACAGTTTCTCCATTGGCTAGAAGCCATGGGGTTATTAGGCTTGTCAGGCAAAGTTTCTGGGATTCTTGATGATGTCCTCAAAGATTCAGCAGTAAGTTATCCCTAGTCTGAAGATTCAGCGTCGGTTCTCTTCTCTAACAGACATTCTAGGGCAATGGAAACCGTGAGATAGAGACTTTTGTGCTTGATGCTAAGCGATTTGTATTGAGGAATCTGCAGCTCATGGAAACGGTACCGCTCCAAGTTTACATCTCAGCATTGATCTTCTCTCCGCAGGAAAGCTTATGCCGACTCCGATTCCATCGTGAGTTTCCTGTTGCACTTTCAAGGCTGCCTAAAGTGGGATCGAATTGGGGTCCGCTGCTCCGAACTTTTGACAACTGTGAACAATATGTGGCGCAATTTTCACCCGATGGAGAGTTGCTTGCAACCGCCTCGATGGAAACCATCAACATATTGAGTACTACTGAGTGGGATCTACGAAAATCACTGAAACTCTCTTCTAGCGTCAGATGTGTTGCATTCTCACCACAAAAGTGCTTTCTAGCTGCGGGATCTGACGATGGCTGTGTGGTTATCTGGGATACGACGGAATGGAAAGAGACACATCAATGGAAGCACAGCATATCTACAGAATCGATCGGGTTCTCTTCTGACAACTTGCGTCTTTTCGGATGGTCATATTCGGAGAGGGCTGTCTGGGTATCTGACCTCGCTCATATTTGTTCCAATGCCCCCCCAGAGCCACACTCCAGAGGTGATCGAAAATGTCTCCATGGGGATGGCATTGTCCCCATCAGCGAATATCCTCGTCACCTTCGGTGATGATCAGTTGACAATGACGGACACTAAGACTTTGAACTTGGTCCGCAAATTACCGGTGACACAGGCAATCCGCAACGTTTGCTTCTCGGCAGACGGAAAACGCATGGTTGCAGCCGGTATCGACACGACATGGCTTTTTAAAACTAAAAATTGGGCCAATGTTCAAGAGATACATGTCAACAACTTCATCAGGGAGCTATCGATATCTCGAACTGGACGGCTCATCGCGGGTTCATCCATGACAAACCACATCGACCTGATCGATGTAGAATCGGAGGGGCTCTCAAGATACGAGATTGAGGGATTTGGAAGCGGGGCTATGACCTTTTCCCCTACCCAGGACATACTAGCCTCTGCTGGCTTCGATGAACTAGTGAGAGTGTGGGACACCCCGCCAGACATTGTACAAGTCCAGTCCTCATTGTCAGGCGATAAGCCACCTCATTGCAAATATTGTTTTCAAGTTGTGTTCTCCCCAACCGGTCAACATGTGGCATCCCGTGCCTGGGGATCAGATATCATCCTCTGGGATGCCAAAACAGGCAGTCAAAAGTTCTGGCTCAACCCTGAAAGTGCAGATGAGCATGTCATGAAATGTAACATTCTGGAATTCTCCCTCGACGGTGAATGGCTCCTTTGCTGGTCATATGGAAGCCCTCTCAAGGTGTGGAGTGTACACTCAGACAAGCCCGAATTGGAAGTTTCGGATTTGGGTCAACTGGAAGATCAAGCATTTTTTGACGAAGAAGGTCTCGTTATCAGATCTCAAGATCGAGGCGAACAAAAATTTTCCCAGTTCAGACCGGGTGATAATGGAGGCACTAGTCTACCTGACTTTGAAAGGCCATACACGGTGATCGGTGATTATATTGTTGATTCTGTCTCGGGCGAGCGCATGATATGACTACCTGCAGAGCACCGGCCTTTCACTCACGGTGATGAGTCTGGTTTCGATGAAGATGAGGGGGTCGCATGTCACAACAAGACAATTGTATGGGGAACTGGATCCGGGCATATTCACTTCATGGACATTGAGCAGATATTTTAGACTTGCATCTGCGCACTCCGGTCACTTTCTCACACCAGATCTTGCAGTACTAATTACTGAAGTGGGAATAGCGCACTGGCGGTCTGACATCTCAGACAAGAGGACGGGTGTGCTCAGTGCTCGGTGGTGATCACGGGGAACTAAGCAGGTCCCCTGTACGGCCGAAAAGGGATATAGGTGTTATTTTGCAGAAATTTGTAGGATGCTGGATTCTCGTGCTATGTGCTCCTAAGGCTAAAACTACTAGTCTGGACTGTGGCGCGGTTTTTTCACTACACTACGTCCTCCATCTTTATTAGCCTTGATCTCACATATTCCCAAGGTTTGCTTAAGTTAAGTTTAGATCTCACTTTGGCTCAGATTCTCATGAAGAGCAGAAGGCCGTCCCGGATGGGTGGTCCTTGCAACTTGTAGCAGGCCCCTGGAGTAAATCGATGGATATAATGTATAATTTGAGACTTTTTTTCTTTGGAAGAGAGCTGGGAGGCGACAACGCTATAGCTATATAATCGGGAATCATAAACAAAAATCTAAGTCTTGGGCGTGACAGAAGAAAATTGGCCATCCAATTTTATGGACAATATCAATGAGGAGGTCTACCCCAACCCTGCTGCTCATAAGCAGGCGTCATGTTTGTTGGGATTGGCTGTGCGTATGAAAACGCTTCATACACCTCGGGTGTAATCTCATAGGAACCGGAGTCCTCCATGGTCATGACGGCATTGGGCATCCCGCCCAATAGATGAGTAGGTTGCATTTGAGGCATCTCCGCAGAATGGGGAACGTTGAACACTCCCCCTTGGTGTTGGAAGCTGCCGTATCCCTGCATCAAGGGTGGGTTTTCGGGTGCTGGGGCTTGGGCGTGAGCCGCCATTGATGCTGAGGCTTGGTGATGATGGTGACCTGGAGACACGTGGCGGGATGGATTGCTGCCTACTGACGGTGATTGGCTGTGGCGAGGTTGTTGGTGCTGTTGTTGAGGGGGTTGGTGATGATGATGTTCTTGAGTGGAGTCGGGCCGGGTGGGCATTGGACCGTGGATGTTGATCTGTAGTTTCTGTAATTCCAAGGAAATAAGGTTGAGGGCTGTGATGACAACTGGGTTGGCGGTTTTCACCCTCTCCAAGGCGAAAATGCAGAACTTGAGTTTGTCCAGTGTGCCTGGAGCGGCATACTTCAAAGCTTGGATTTCAAGCAAGAAGATCGAAGATGCGGTATAAATACTGTATGCGAGGGAAAGAACCACATGACTGTCGCCGAAAGTGCGACGGTATAGGTCGAAGAGGGACAGGATGGATGACGCTGATGCCATGCACTGTACTAAATGGCTCGAATCGTATGCATCTGGTCGAGTCTGGAGAAGCTCTCGAGAGCAAAGAATTGGCCGGTGGAGGAGGATGTTGATTGTATGATACAAACAGCTATTGCAAGGTTAGCACGACGCTGCATTGAAAAAAAAAGGGGAGGTACAAACTTCAAGATCACTATGTGGCTGGGTGGTGAGTACCCCGGGAGGTTTGTTGCTATCAACTTCAGATAATCCGGCAGGTCGTCCCACCATTCACCCAGCGCTTTGCCCTGCTCCTGAACACACTCGTAGAATTCTGAGTCCGTGCTACGGCGTATCGGGTCATAGATGTTGATCAAGATCTGGTTGAGTATTTCTGCGAGACCGCACATCTTCATGAAGCAAGATGTTGAATGCGCGCGTGTGGGCGGGTAGTGGGCACCTTCTGGGAAACTCACTCCATGAGGCGTCCAGTACTCGATCTCAGCGGTGTCATCGAGAATCATGCGCGGTGGGCTGACGCGGGAATGCTGCATTGCCGGTGCCCGGCCAAAGTACAAGGACACCACCTTGTCCCAGAAGTAACAGCTCCAGAAGAGACGGTTTCGGATTTCAATGTCTTCGTCGCTCAAATGGGCCGACCCAGAGTATTTCCGGCTGTCGATAGAGATTCCTAAATCGTCCAGCAGTCTGAACGCCATGCCACTGTACAGCCATGCTTGTGTTCGATTTCCACGGCCGCACTCCTGTGCACTGAGCAGGAGTAATGTCTGGATGCTGGGAATTCCAGCATATCCGGTTTTCAACGAGTCGAACACACCGGTCAATGCGCGGTGTGAGAATTGTGCACCACCATCGAAAGCGTCCAATAGCAAGCCGATCTGTGGTTCTGCCTTGCACCATCGTACGGAGTGGGAGATAATGGCGTTTAATAAGACGTCCGAGTAATACGTTCCCTGGATTTTCATATCACCTGTTCCCTATCAGTATTGTAAAGCGATCGAGTTGAGCGTGAAACAAACGTGTGAACGCAGGTCGGTAGACGAAATTCCAGAGCGGTTGGATCCAGCACCAGTGTGAATCGAGGAGATATTGGAACGGTTCCTGTGAAGCACATACGTCAGCATAGGTGAGGCTTCATGTCGAAGACGCAAGACCTACAGGCATAGCCGCCATCTGCTCAAAAGCCCTCTCGCGCCATGCATTGGTGATGAGCCGCTCCTTCCGGCCCTCGACCTCCTGCGCATGATGCAATTTTGCAGTATCGCTACCTACCCCACTTGGCAGATGAAAGAGACTCGTCGGGCCATGGAAAGACACGCGACCGTCGTTTTCAACATTCAATCCATCGAACTCTCGCGCAAGATCATCCGTCTCTGTTTCGATTTTGATTCTGGGACCGGCGCTCGAACTCGATTCGGCGACCGACGAAGGTGAACTTGCTTTCCGGAGCTCTGCGTCCCCATCCGGTCGAGATCTGGACAACGCATCCTCCAACTGGGCGACGCGAGCTTCGAGCTGTTTGGTGTATGATAGAGTTGGGGCTCTTCGGCGAGGATCAGCGGGGGGGCTGCGGAAGGAGGGGGGGCAAACGGGGCGAGACTCACAAGCTGTAGACACACAGCTCACCTCTCGTAGCACAACGTGAACATGACGGACTTGCTCCGTTACATTTAACCTGCCGAGATTCGACCAGTCAGCTCGGCAATCTCGGGCGGCGTCCGAGGGGATCCGCGCGCACCTTGCGTTTACGACAAGCCTCGCACGAGAAGGCGCTCTTTCTGGGGAGGGTGGGCTTGGGCTCGGCCATTCCAGTCCTTTGAAGAATAGAAACAAGCCTCCATGGAAGAAAAGAAGATGGAAAAGAAGGACAAGGATAAATTTAGGAATAGGAGAGAGAATTTTTGGCCCCAAGAATGCGTGGGGCTATGATCGCGGGGATTAACCTTCTGAAACGGGTGAGATAGTATTGACGTCGAATCAACTGAATCTAGCTTGTTGAATCCGGAGCCTTTCATTGGGGGTAAGGCTGGGCCGGCCTTGGGAGTGCCCGACCCAGTTTGCGACCCATCTGTCGAATCCGTCGAATCTGAGGACTCCAGTAGGGAAATCTTAACGAACAGCCAATGGAGGCGAGGAGGATGGGAGATCATTTGTGGTTGACGACGGGATTTGCTGATCTTGGCAGAATTCTCCATCGAGGGCTCCACCGCCACGACGTATAAAGTTGCACTTCGTCACGAGGCTACTACTTCCTTCTATAGTATGAGATCGTTGATCATTGATCATTCCAGGGCTGTGGATTATGGCGATTGCGATTGATATTGCTATTTGCATGGTATTCTCAAGTGTTTAAATTGTACAGACTCATTTTTTCCCCTTGGGACCACCCTTGCCCTTAGGCTTGCTTTTGCTCTTCGGTGCCTTGGCGAAATCCGCGTCACCCTTGCCCTTCTTCCACCCGATTTTGCCTTCGTGGCGATCATTGGCATCGTCAAGACGCTTCTTGTCCTTGTTGCTGAGCTTGACATTGCTTTTCTTGACATTAGGACCGTTCAATTCCACAGCACCCAGCTTGCGAGCAACCTTCTTGTCCTTCTCCGTCTCGAACCATGTACGCTTGGGTCGAGACATGATCTCGTGCCCGTGCTTCATCAGGTTCTCACCCTTGGTGAACTGCATCTCAGCCTGGGAGAATTGCTTCTCGGTCTTCTCTTCTTGCAGGACCTCCGCCACCTCATCGGCCATGTCCTCGGCCTTCTGGGCCCAGCTGTCGGCGACAGCCTGCTCGATGACACGGCTGGCAATCTTGGCGCCTTGGGCCTTACCGGCCTTGACGGCGAGCTTGACGACCTTGCGGTCTGGCTCGGCGGCGATGGTGCATGCACGACCAGAACGACCGGCACGGGCTGTACGACCAACACGATGCAGGTAGATCTCGTGGCTTTGGGGGGCTTCGTAGTTAATGACGGTTTCGACACCCTTGATATCCAGACCACGGGACGCAACGTCGGTGGCGAGAAGGAAGGCAACCTTGCCATCACGGAAGTTTTCAACGGATTTGATACGCTGGAAACAAATATTAGTATGGTTTGTATAAAACGTAGAGTGTTAGATCTCACCTGTTCTTGGCTCAGACTACCGTGTAGCTCTGCTGCCTTGAGGCCCAGTAGACCGAAGATAATGCGAATGCGGTGAGCCTCCTTCTTTTGTCGGAAGAAGATAATGACGCGCTTGGTGTAAACATCCTTGCACAGGTGCAGCAAATATCCAATTCTCTTGTCCTCCCGTCCTGGACGAAGACGGACAAACTCTTGCACAAGGGTCGAGACTGTGTTCTTCTTGGCGTCGACCATCAAACGCATAGGACGGTTCATGCCAACACGAATAAGCTTGTCGATGGAATCGGTCATTGTAGCTGAGAACAGCATAGTCTGACGGTTCTTGGGGATAGTGGTCAAAATCTCATTCAACTCATCCGCGAATCCGTCCTCCAGCATTCTGTCAGCCTCATCGAGTACGAGAATCTCGAGGGTATCAACGGTGAAACTGGGCGAGTTGCGCATGTGATCAATGAAACGACCAGGAGTAGCAATGATGACATCGGGTCTCTTCTTGAGGACGTTTTCCTGCTCACGCAGACTGAAACCACCAACCAATTGACAGAATGTAACGTCTGTGAAAGTTGCCAGCTTAACGGAAACATTGTAACACTGAACAGCCAATTCACGAGTGGGCATCAGGATCACAACACGACTCGTGGGAGTCTTGCGAGGGCGGAAGAGAAGACGCTCCAGAATAGGAACGACGAAGGCTGCGGTCTTTCCGGAACCAGTCACGGCACTACCGACAATGTCCTTGCCCAGTAAAGCAACAGGAACAGCCTTGCGCTGAATGGGTGTGGGGTCTGTGAATCCAACTGCAGCCAGACCTCGAAGAATTGGACGAGAAAGGTTGAACTCTTGGAAAGTCATCTTGGCCAGGCTGGCCTTGGTATCGGTCTTCTCTTCGGGGGCGAAGAAGGCCTTGCGCTTCTCGGCCTCTTCCTCGTCAACCTCGCTCTCCGCGTCGGAACCTGCGTCTGACCCGTGGTCGTCGGGGTGACCAACGGGTGTAGCGACAGAGTCATTGTCAGATGCAGCGTCGTCGTCGGAATCCTCATTGCCCTCCGCATCCTCATCATCAGAGCCCTCGTCTCCAGAGCCAGGCTCGGGGCCTTCAGCCTCGCTAGCCTCACTCTCCTCCGCGCCCTCCGCGCCCATACCAAAGGCATCGTCAGCCATGAGCTCGTCATCCTCGAAGTCCACGGGCATTTCGTCGCCAGATGCGGCGTCGGCGTCCTCCTCAGATGCGCTCTCCACCTCCCCGCGGGCAGCCATCTTCTTCTGCTTCTTAGCAGCGGCCTCTGCCTTCTTCGCCTGCCTCCGTTCGATAATGTCATCGATATCGACAGCCTTCTTGTCGCCTGATTTTTTCTGCTCGCTGTCCTCAAGACCCCAGCCGTCGAAGCCTTCGGTGACACCACGATTAGCCGCACCGGCGACATCGAACTCAAACTCGGGGTTCAAGACACCGTCATCTTCTGTCGCATCCGCAGCCTTGTCCCTCCTCCTCATCCTCCTCCTCTTCAGACTCGGGCTCGGGCTCGGGCTGAGCATTCTTCTTGTTCTTCTTGGCGCTCTTCAATTGCTGCTTTTCAAGCTGCTTCTGCTTCTTGTTCTTGGGCTTGGCGGTATCGACTTCGCGCTTGCGCTTTTTGTTGTCTGTCGCAGCCTTGGCATCCTGCATTTCATTGTCGTCATCTTCTTCGAAACGAGGCTCGTTCTCGTCGTCCGAGAGTGTGAGGACGAAGTCGTCGTCTTTGGCCATTATGAGGGTTCGTGCGAGACGCTGGGCAAATCTCGTAGTGGTATATCTTCTGTACCCTCTCACGCAACCTTGACAAAAAAATTCAAGGTCTCTGAGTACTGTACAAGCGACTCAATCCCGTCGAGAAGAAATGGATCAACATGCAAAAAAAAAGTTCCCCGGGCGGTGACGGGGAAATTTTTGGATGACATAAGCTGATCTGGGCGCGGTCAAGTCGCCTAGACGGTCCATAGATCTTGCAAAACACTTCTTGAAAAGGATCACAATGGACAGTCTGGAATACTCTTATCTTGCAAGTTATGATGGGCCAATTTCATAGGGAAATATGTGTCAATTATTGCTATTAAAGAAAGCCCCAATTCAGATCTAAGTCCAGGCATCCTCTCATCGCTCACCCATGTCTGGAGATATTTTTGTGATTTCTGTTTTCTTATTTCCCTTTCTCTTTTTCCCTTGCCCAAACTGGATATGTCTGTCTGTAATTCAATGCACTCTGCCGCGTTCACAAGAGCACAGCGTTGCGTATGGAGTTAGTCGAATAAGTCAATCAGAGGAGCAACATCCACACTGGCTGACTGTGGGGAAGCATTAGCCTCGTCCACTTCACCACCAAGTGCGGTTATTTCCTGGGAAGAGACTTGGCGAGCCATGTAATAAAGGTCAAACCTGGGATATTGTGTGAGTAACGAGGATCGATCGGACGAGGACGCGGACGAGGAGCATACGGTTTGCCGAACTTCATTCTGGCACCTTCGAAAACACACTTCTCTTGGAAGCCAAAGTCCCTCTTCAGCCATTCCTTCACCCATTTGTGCTCCTTCTGTGGTCCGGGTCGATCTGCAACGGCGCAAAGCAGCGTACTGAGAGGTCGGCAAGTGCCGGGGCCGTACTGCACTGTGCCCTTTGTATCAAAGCGGTAGTCGCCGGTAATTCCAGCAGTGAGATCAGTCTCGAAGCAAGAGAGAGTCATGTGGATAAGAGCCCGTCCGATGTGGTGTCTCTTGATCTTTTCCTGGACGAAAACTTGCAGCTCGCCAATGGAGGCGTCGGCGTCGTTGGTGGCACGGTGGTAGCCAACGTAGGCGAATCCAACGGCGGGATCGATGTGGTTATCGAAGTATCGGATCTCGCCACGCTGGGCAGCAACAATGAAAGGGAGCTTTTCATCACGGCAGAAAGAAAGCAGTTTCTCGTAACCTGCTCGGTCCATGGGCTTGACATCACCACTGGCGAAAGAGGTATCTGTGTACCACTGCATAATCTCCAGGACTCGCTCGGCATCATAGAGCTCCGCTGGACGCAGGTAGACGCTGGGATGGACGATCTTGGAACCTGGTGGCAGATTGAGCCAGGCACGGTGCGGTGCGGTGCGGCGCAACTCCTTCTGTCGCTCTTCTTCGGCCTTGATACGCTTCTGGTTCGCAGGGCTCCAGTTGTACACGTACCCTTCCGATGTCTCGTGCCAGTGGAGACGGGTGAGCGTCTCCTGCATATTTCGGGGCGTAGGGAGATGCTTCAAGTCCGGCAGGAACATGTCAGAGATGCCGTCGGACAAGGCAGTTCCATTGAAAAAGGCAGCTCGGAAAATGTTCACCACTTGGGGGTCATCTGGAAGCTGATTAAACCAGCTGAAGAACTGATCCCTGACCACTTCATTGGGAAGCGAGATAGACGAGACCCTGTACGAGTAATGCCAGTTGTTCCAGCGGTCTTCAGGCTCGATCGGCAACATGGCATCCTCCGTGGTGGTTGGCTTCGGAGTGTAGATGATCTTTTGCATCTCAGTGGTCAATGTCAGCTGGCCGTTTATGACAATTGGGAACATGGGCTGGGAATCCTCGTAGGCCTTCACATGGGCCTCATTCCGGACTTTCCACTGCGACCTGAATTTCTCGTTGTCAATCTTGTGCTTTGACCAATTGGGGTTTGGGAAACCTTCATCTCCATAGATGTGATCGGGGAGTACACTTGGTGTTCCAAAATCCGCCCAAGGCTCCGGATTTTCCACATCTGGAGACAGTCGTGGTTGAGCGAGATACTGGTAGATTTTGCTATTGGGCTCAGCTCCGGGTCCATCTCTGGCCTTTGGAAGCATCTCTGGACAGGAGTGGTCCTCGTCTTCCCTGCCAGGGACCCATCTGCGCTCGGGGGAAGGTTCTTTCTTCACGCTGTGCCAGCGCCGGCCGATCTCTTTTGCTTGTTCAGAGGTAATGTCACCCAGGTTCTGGATCAACACATTGACCTCATTCGGGTTGAGAGTGTGCAGCCGAGGCGATCTGGCGATAGCGCGAGCTTTGGCGATTTTAGCGGCAGGGGTCATAATCGAGTCGCCGAAAAGGGTAAAATGAGGGTTGTCTGTAGCCGTCGTCTGCTCGGGCAGTCCTCCGCAGGGCTCGCGTTCCTGACCCATATTGGCGGATGCGAGGTCCTAAAAGTAAACCAATCAGTTTGACGGGGTATCAAGCGACAACTCAATTAAATCTGCGAGAAAAGTGACTCTGAGGATGGACATGTTGCACGCAGGCCGCGGTAGACCGATGTGTGTAATGGCAGTCATGGAAGTGGGGGCACTTTAGAGCTGAGATGATTCGGGCAATAGTGTAGAGCGATGTGAGTGAACCGCATGGTACAACAGGCAGGCACTTACTTTAACGGAAGCTGGTGCTGTCTCACAGAAGTATCAAGGTCACAAACGATGAAAATGGATGAAATGGGATGAAGAAGTGGTAGAAGGAAGGAGGAAGAGGAGGAAGAGGAAGAAGAGGAAGAAGAGGAAGAGAGGGAAAGTTAGAAGAGTTGAAGTGCCCCAGGTTTGGTGAACACGCAGACTTGATGAGACCCGGGGAGCTCAACACATTGGGACTTGTTCTCTTTCCCTCTAAATCGGTGGGCAAGTCGCTGGCTCAAAGTTGGAAGTCCGCAGGTAAGTTTAGTCTCTACCTTTGGAGTATATAAGAGCAAGTATGTCCAGGTCTTGTATACGGAGAAATCCAATTTGGCACCGCTATCAAAGCATAGGACGACTCTGTACATCAGTGCATTACAAGTCATATTTCCAAAGGTCAAGTGAAGACGAGATGGAGATTCCGATACGTGCTGCTAGTCACTTTACGACTGCGTAGGCTACTATTTTTGAAGCTGCCCTCATCTTTCATAATGATAGAATGCAAATGTTTTTATTCTGAAGTTTGTAATGTTGATATTGGGTGGGGAGTTGGGAGTATATCGTGTTGATCGACAAACATCCAGCTCAGAGCCTCAATCCGCTTTTCAAAACCGGCGACGGCTTCCCTTTTCCAACCTCCCCCCAATAAACCATCCACCATGTTATCCATACTGAGAAAGGCCCGATTAAAGGACAAAGAGATGCGCATATTGATGCTGTATGAACTCTCGTCAGCCATTCACACCGGGATGCTGATCATCGCAGGGGTCTCGACAATGCCGGCAAGACGACCATCGTCAAGCGCATCATGAACGAGGATGTCACAACCGTGAGCCCCACGTTAGGCTTCATTATCAAAACCATTGACTTCATGGGGTGAGTTTTCCGGGCATTCATTCCGAGCTCTGCTAACCTGCAGCAGATATAAACTCAACATCTGTGAGCCCGAGCGATCCGCCGGCGCAACTTCTTACTGACAGTCGTAGGGGATGTCGGCGGGCAAAAGACCCTCCGATCATATTGGAAAAATTACTTTGAAAAGACCGATACTCTCGTCTGGGTGGTCGATGCCACCGATCGCCTCCGAGTCGATGATTGCCGACAGGAGCTCTCGGGGCTGCTTTTGGAAGAGGTTCGACCCCCCACCCGCCAATCTCGACGCCAACTGACCACTCTCCAGCGACTGATGGGTGCCAGTCTTCTGGTGTTTCTGAATAAAACAGATGTGGAACATTGTATGAGTGAGCAGGAAGTTCGGCAGGTGTGTTCTGAGTGTTTTTCATTTTTTTGTTTTCCCTCTGGTTGTGGACTTGACTGAATTTTTTGGCAGCGCCTTGACTTGGATTCAATCAAAACACACAAGTGGACCATTCTCCCATGCAGTGCAATGACGGGTACGAATCTGAATGGGGGATTGGAATGGGTGGTTCAAGATGCCAAAGACCGTCTTTTCCTCTACTAAATGTTGGATACTCTTCGCGGCTAGTCTGCGATCATTCCAAGGCTGTCACGTCGAACCCGAGCACGGCCAACTTTTCTCTGACTTTTCATTATAATCACAATCTTCAATACATATTGTTTAACTTTAACTCATGTGCAGTCGAGTTTCAATTCGGCTTGATTCTCATTCTCATTCCGATCCATGTCGTGCATCTCGGTATTGCTGTATTCCCGTCCCAGCAAGGACCAAACGTTGAGGCCAGATTGCACTGCGAATCCGATAGGCTGTGATATCTCATAGATCACAACCTTCTAACGTTGAATTGGTGCACCTAATTCCATACACGTTGGAAGGTTGAATGCTATGCTTTTGTTCCGTTCCGTTTCAAATACACCCCCTAGTATATGCAAGGTGCACTTGATAGATCGTTTTCACCGTTGACTTACTCCATAGAGCTCACTTCGTGACTGATCACTCCGTAGATTTGAGAGTAGTTATGGAATAGAGATAGGAGAATGAGCACCCCCTGAGAATCGCGTAGAAGAAAGAAGCCCGATGGAAGAGGAAAACTGCGGGGCGGAAGAGCCGATCCACAACAATTGGTGTAAACAAAGGACCGTTTCAGCGTAGTGTGACAGGGTGTCTAGTAATGCAGCGTACATATGCTTAAAGTAATACACTAAAGAGACTAGGCTTAGAGGATATGAACGTATGCCGTAGATTGGATGGGAAAAATCGTGCTGATCATCACGTCCCGATTTAATTTAAACAGGGCGGAGAACACAGCCCTTGGACACTCTTCCACTCTGCAACTCCCCCCGTTTCCACCGGTGTTTTGCACACATCATGGCTGTGCCCAACGAGAGCTCGGAAGATGTCAATGACTTCCTACAGCGCATTCGGGAACTCGGCGAGCGTCGCGACAAAGAAGACGATGAGCGCACCAAGAAACTGGAAGAAGAGATCCTGCAGGGTCGGAAGGAGAGACAAGCCCGCAGAGCCGGTATGCCCCTCCCCTTGAGTGCTGCAACTGCAAATTGCACCCTGGAATAGGCTGCAGGTGGGAAAAAAAATCATAGCGTGCTGATAATCCGATGACTCAATCCAGAGCGAGCCCGATCATTAGCCCTTACCGACGACTCGTCCACACTGAATATCGCACGACTGAGCGCGTCTTCCATTAGCCCCGGGTCTATTAACCCCCCCAGAACACCTTGAGCCAACACCGCATACCGAATCAGACACTCCGAGCGGCGTGGATTTGAGGCAAAACACAGAGTCCGTCGCGGAGACAAGGCGCGGGTCAATCCAGGAACCCGGAATGGACGCTCAACCACGGGAACTGCCCACGCTGTCCCGGAGCCGTGCGGGGACTCTGTCCTGGCAGCAGCGTCCACCCTCGCGGGAATTCGGTTCCATGTCCCCCGGTTCAGCTTCCCCCACCCGTTCCCCGACTCGCGCAAGCCACTTAAGGCACCACTCCACGGCCTCCGATGACAGACCTCGCTCCCAATATGGATTCCCACGCCTGTCAAAGGATTTCTCGAGCTTTTCTCGCTCCCCAGAGCGGGGGCTTGCTTCGACGCATCGGGAAAATGAAGATCGGTCGGAGAATCAGGCAGAAGCGGAGGCACCGCAAGCACCGGAGGTGACCGAAGAGTCGAGTGCGAAACTAGATAAACTAGAGGCAGTAGAAGAGAGGCCATCCTCGCCCCCAAGGACCGGTTCTCGGGATAGCAATTTCGGCCATCGCTTCTCTGTATCATCTGTTTCAGCGGGATTGGGCTCGCCGGTGCATTTGTCGGAGGCGCAAAAATTGGAGCCTCGTCAAGCGGAGTCGTCGGTTGATGAACCTGCGTCTTCTCCCAGCCAACGGCGTTTGTCGCCGGAACGCAGTCGTTCGACTTCGCCAACGAAGGGAATGGGAGGCTTTGTGCAAAGTGCCATGATGAGAAGATCAGATAGCGTGTCAAAAAGATGGAGTGCGCAAATTCCGCAGGGGTTGACACGGTCGAACTCCATTATTTCGAACCGCAGCAGTGTGGCAGGTCCAAGTCAGAGTGAAATGGGCCCTCCTCCTCTTTCCCGACCCCGGGGTGACTCCTCAACTCTCCCACCTCGACCTGATTCCAGCCACAGCGACGCACGCACAGAAACTACTGAACGACCAACCACTCCTTCTGGGCCCACCATCAGTGATAGAGATAGCCTTCGAGGGGGTGGAAGTCCAAGCAGATCATTCCGACCAAGCCACTCGCGATCTGCGAGCTCGGCCACGGGGGATGGTAACGACTCCCAGTCAAGTCCTTTCGTCTCCAAAACTATGGATCCCCGCCGCTGGAGTCCAAGCAAAGCTACCTGGCTGGAAAGTGCCCTCAATCGCCCAGAATTACCACGTCAACCCACCATGCCCGCAGCACAGCAGCCCAACTGGGCTCGAGACCGTCAATCACGCGGGAGCGTCGATATGGGTCGCGCCAACAATTTCAAAGAGGTTACTCCTGTTGGTCTCATGCGCACTCCCCCACCAGGACTTCTAAAAAAATCTGGCGTTTCTGGCCCATCCCTTCCCACGAGCCCAGATAAGGAGAACCCACCTGAGTCTCCCTTGGGATTCCCTCTGAAGAAGGTCAGTATTTCTGGAGCTTCAACCTCTGGAAGTCCTGATGCGAAAGCCAAAGAAACACTCCCTGGGTCTCCGTTGGCTTCTCCTCTGAAGAGACCTAGCATTTCTGGTCCTTCTTTCCTTGGAAGCCCCGAGGCGAAGCCAACAGAGCCCGTACCTGAGTCTCCTGCCGAATACCCCTTCAACAAAAAGTCAAGCATATCCGGCGCTTCGCTTTCTCGGGGGTCTATTGCAGATTCTCCATCGGAATTCCCCTTGAAGCGTCCAAGCATCTCCGGGGCATCAGTCTCAGGAAGCCCAACCACCCATCCCAAAGATACCACTCCTGCCTCTCCTTCAGGGAGCTCATTCAAGCACTCTGTGTCAGGCGCCTCAGCTATCGGAAGCCCTCAAGGCACGCCGAAAGAGGTTGCTCCGGAGTCTCCGTTGGCTCTTGGTGATTCTAATCAGGGGCCGACAGAGGAGCGGCCTGCGTCTCAGTCACATATCGAGGACACTTTGAAGGCCCTGTCTGGCGGAGAAGCGGTCGAGGAACCCAGTTTCACCTCCCATGATGAGACGGAAATTCAATCACCTCAATCACAGGGACCGGAAACACCTGCAAAGCCTGAAGCCACAACTGAACCCGAGACTACACCAACTCCCAGGGACCCTCCTAAGTCCTTGGTCAGTCCCAAACCAAACTTTTCTATCTCTACGTCTTCGCGCGGGCAGATTTCGCCCAAACCCAAGCCAGCACCATCTCCTATCATTGACTTCCGCGCAAACCTGAAGAAACGCGAGGTGGTCAAAGAGGCTGGGAAGGAGAAGGAGACTGATTTCCGTGCAAACCTCAGGAAGCGCGAGGTTGTCAAGGATAACGAACAGGAGAAAGAGCCAGAGTTCAAGAATGTCTTCGGCCGACTCAAGAAAGCTGAAACCCGCAATTATGTTGCCCCTGACGAACTCAAGGGAAACATTCTACGGGGTAAAGCGGCACTGAATGAGACTGGTGGGCCCAAGAAGACCGAACGCGTCGACGAGTTCCGGAAGAGTCTCGTTATGCGCAAAGACGAGATGAAGGCAGGCGGAGGCTCCATCAGGCGAAACACTGCTGGAGAGAAAGATGCTCCCAAGGCTGCCGAAGTTGTGCCGGAAGCAATTGCAATGCGCCAGAACATGACCAGGACCAACAGCATTAAGCAAGATATCGTGGCTGAACCTCTCTCGCCTGCTAAGAGTGTTGGCTCGCGAGCATCAGTGGATAGGAAACCGGTTTCTTCAACTTCGTCGTTCAAGGACGTGGGTTCTTCCCGCACTTCTCAGGAACAGGAGCCCCTTTCGCCTTTTCCTGTAGACGATGGGATTGATGAGCCAAGCTGGCCGTTGAAATCCACCGAAGCCTCCGCTCCGTCTGTGCTCCAAGACCAACCGGCCTCGCCATCGCCTGTGGCCCTCGCGATCAGCGACCACCAGGATACCCCCGAGCTGAACATTGCTAGCCAAGATGAACCCCGTGAGCTCGTGGCCCCCGTTAAGCCGATCACAGAAAAGGAACAGTCGCCTCCAGTCGCGAAATCCCTCCCACTTCGCGAGCTTCCACAAGCACCCGCCGCAGAAGCTACCGCGAGCCCAGTTCAAGCTGCGAAGAACAAATTAGCCGGTCGAATCAATCCAGCACTCGCAGGCCTCCTCTCTCGTGGCCCGCCCGCCCCCGAAGGCCCGAAGAAAGAACTGCCGATTACCTCTGCTCAAAGCAGCCCTGTTCCCTCTGCGCCCCTCGAACACGCTACCAAGAGCCGCGCCAGAGGCCCGAAGAGACGCCCTCCCCAGACTGCGGCTTCCGCTACGTTCGCTCAAGATCTTACTAAGGAGGTTGGTGCTATCTCCTGCTCTGATGCCCTCCCATCACAGACTCCCCCATCCTCGGTTGAGTCTGCCGAGGACAATTCGGATCGCTTCTCGCAATATGATGACTCTGTTCCTGACACCAAACCCCCTCGTCCAGAGAGCCCTGTAGCCGAGCACCTGCCTATCGAAGACTCCCCTGCCGAGCAGCCCCCTGTCGAGCAACTTCCCGTCCAGCAGCCTTCCGTCGAACATTCCTTTATCGAAGACACTCTTCCCGAGCAGCCATCTAGTCACGAGCTTCCTACTGCGTCAAGCCCTGTCGAACCAAGCCACGATGAGCGACCTGCCTCCGAAATTCCACCTGCTAAAGAGGCCATTGCCGAGAAGCTTCCCACTGAAGAAACCTCTTCTGAGAACCTCCCTAGTGAGAAGCTCATTGCCGAGCGACCTTCATCTGTAAACTCCCACGCCGAAGAGACTGTCGCTGAGGAGCTTCCTGCCAGAGAGCCTTCTCCTGAGCTCCTTCCTAGTGCAACCTTTGTCGATGAAGAACACCACGGCGATTATTTCTTTTCCCACGATAGTGATGTCGAAGAATATCCCGCAGAAGCCATTTCCTCCGAGCACCCCCATAGCGAGAAATACGTTACTGAGCGAGCTTCTTCTGAGATTTTCCGCACCGAAGAGACTATTTCTGAGCAACTTCCTGTCAGGCAGCCTTCTTTTGATTTCTTCCCTAGTGAGAAATCTATTGATAGGCAGTCTTCCTCTGAGGATCTGCATTCAGAGCACGACTTTGCCAATTCAAGCTTCGATGAGCAGCATTTCCCTGAAGCGCTTTCTACCGAACAGCCGGCTGTTGAGCATTCTTCAATGAGGAGATCTTATAGCGAGGAACCTTCTTTTGAGGAGCCTTCCGTCGAGGTTCCCGAAGCCGAGAAACCGCTTGTCAAGACAACTTTGGAACACGCCCATGTTGAAGAGCCATACGTTGAAGAGCCATACGTTGAAGAGCCGTCTGTTGAGAGTCTACATGTTGAACAGCCGCTAGCCGAAACGCTTCCAATGGAACAAGTCCATGTCGAGGAGCATCATATCGAGGAGCAATCTGTCCCACGACCATCCACTGCGCGGTCCACTGAACAACCTCCTGCTGAGACATTCTTCAATGACCGTCGGTCTGTTGAGAGCCTTCCTGTTGAGGAGACCATTGCGGAGCAAGTCCTTGCGAGGGAACCCTCCCCCGAGCCAGTTGCTGTTGAACAAAAACCCATCGAGCAACCTCCTGCGGAGACACTCCTCAAGGAGCGTCGGTCTGTCGAGAGCTCACCTGTTGGGGAGACCATTGCAGAGCAAGTCCCGGTGAAAGCACTCTCCCCGGAGCCAGTTGCTGTTGAACAAAAGCCCATCGAGCAACCATCTATTGAGCAAACTACAGAAGAAGCGGCTCCTCCAGTTCCCCTCAAAAGCGAGCCTCCTCACAGCAAATACCCGCTGCCCCTTCAGACTCGCTCCCTGATCACGGATTTCAACAACTTCCCTTCTCGTCCGTCCGAGGGAACGGCCCGTGGGTCTGTGAGTCCCGCAGAGCAAAGTCCATTGAGCGGACCGCCTGTTCCATCGAAGTCTAATTCCCCCTCAACATTGTCGCCCTCAACGCCTAAGTCAAGATGGGCCCAGCAAAATCGATACGCATCACCTTCGCCCTCTCCGTTGAGAACAAGCTATAATGAAAATCGGAAGGATTCGGTCGCTACCCTGCATAGCACCTCCAGTGCCAGCGTCACCTCCACCCGGGAGGCTCTGAGTCGGCCTGTCGGTCATCCCTCTCCGCCAGTTCCTCCGAAGGACGATGACGCTACGCTCCAAAAACCGGTCGACCCTCGTAGACTTTCGCGAAAAATGTCTGCCCCGTCGCTAGTTGCTCAGGCCAGCGAGGCGCGAGAGGTCATTTCGGGCTTCTTCAAAACATTCCCCAACCCTCAGAACCGGATGGACATCGATCCCCAGATGTTGCTGATGGGCAAACCGGATGACACTAAAATCCGAACCGTCAAGCGCCACATCTGGGAGCTTACGGGCGATGGCAGGCGCCAGGAACTTCCTTCTCACCAGGAATACATCCTATACCAGGGAAGCATGTATATTTGCGTGCACGTGTTCGAAGTCGGACGCAGCACTACTTCCGAGGTGTACCTTTGGCGTGGAGACGATGTCCCCGATACAGCGGTGGACAGCGAGCAGCCCTTCGCGCGCAAGGTCGCTCGTGAGAATAGCTCGAAGTTGCAGGTTATTCTTCAAGGCAAGGAACCAACGCGATTCATCCAAGCTCTTGGGGGGATCATGATTACCCGTCGTGGATCCAGCTCCCGCCATAACTCGTCGGCTCTTTACATGCTCTGTGGACGCAAACACTTGGGTCAAATGACCTTCGACGAAGTGGACTACTCATTGCGCAATCTCTGCTCTGGCTTCCCTTATGTCGTCTCAGCTCCCTTCGGCAAGCTGTACTTGTGGAAGGGCAGAGGCAGCGGGCCCGAAGAAACCGGTGCTGCCCGATTGATTGGTATGGACCTGGGTCTGACGGGTGAATTTGAAGAAGTTGCCGAAGGCGAAGAACCCGAAGATTTCTTCGATGTGTTTGCCGGCCCGAGAGAAGCAGCACCGCACATGTGCCAGGATTACTGGTCTCTCAAGTCGAAATACAGTCACTTCCGCACTCGACTTCTCCGCGTCGACCACGAGCTCGGCCAGCCAACTCGGTTCTGGAACTTGCGCCGTCCCGGCTCTGGCTCGCCAGTCGTCAAGCCCAACGATTGCGTCCAGGAGATTGAGCCATTCTGCTATCGCGACATTGGAGAAAAGGACGTCTACGTTCTAGATACCTTCTTCGAGATCTACGTGTAAGTTTCTCCGCCTGTCTCATCCACTCCCTGATACTGATCCCTATCTCCTATAGCATCGTGGGCGAACAAGCTATACAGAAGTCCGCCGATTTTGCCTCAGCCGTTGTCTTCGCGCACGAATACGGCATTTTAGCCACCTCGCTGCAGGATCGGCCGTTCATCCCGAAGAGTTATGTCGCACTAGGCGGCGTCGCTGACCGGTGCCAGAGCGCGTTCCGCAAATGGAACCCGCGTAACCACCATGCGCCTTTCGTGTTCCCTCTCGATGTGGTTATCGAGTCGCTTCGCTCGCTCGGGGACGAGTGATGTGTTATGTTTGTTTTTACTTTTTTCTTTCTTCTCCCGGGTTTTGTTTGATTATGTGCATATTTCGGCCTTGTGTGGATAAAAGGGCTGTTTCGGGGGGATTCATCTACTTCATAGAACAACGGAGCATGGGATGTAGATAGGCATAGGCGGATTTGCATTTGCGGTGTACTTAAGGTTGAATTGATCTGTTCTGTGTATAACAACAAGTGTTTATTATGTATGGAGTATGGAGGATGAAGTAGTGGAATGTGTTCGGAAGAAAACCTTGGAAGAGTGGCCAGTATGGAGCCAACGTACGATTGCGGAGCGATAAGATAAAAGGGAAAAAAGGGCATGTCGCCATCACGGAAGATTAGCGTCTCCAGTCCACTCCACTTCCATTTCAAAGATGCCGTGAGTGTTCTCAGTCTCATCAATGGACCCTCTCATCCTTCGTGAGCTTTCGAAGCTCGACCCCGCGGTGCCGTTCCGCTACTCGACCGACCATCTCCATCACACCTGGGCCAAGACTTTCTTTTCGCGCCCGGAGCTGTACATCCGCCCGCAGACGATCCCCGAGATCCAGCAGCTGGTGACTCTCGCCCGGCGCTGTCGTCGTCGTCTCGTCAGTGTCGGCAGTGGTCACTCCCCCTCCGATCTCACCTGTACCTCGTCCTGGCTGGTCAACCTCGATCACTTCAATGGCATCCTCGAGATCGACCCAACCACCGGCTCCGTGACCGTGGAGGCAGGCATTCGATTAAGCGAGCTGGGCATCGAGCTGGAAAAGCATGGCCTCACCCTCCCGAACCTAGGCAGCATCGATAGTCAGTCCATTGCCGGCGTCATCGCGACAGGAACCCACGGCTCCTCCCTTCGTCACGGCCTAGTCTCGGAATGCATTGAATCGCTCGGCCTCGTTCTCGCCAATGGGCAGTTCGTCCGCTGTAGCCCGACCAATAATGTTGACCTCTTCCGCGCCGGTCTAGTCTCCCTCGGAGCGCTCGGAATCGTCGTCGAGGTCACTTTCAAGGCGTGCCCGTCGTTCAATATCGCCTGGCGCCAGGAACGATACTCGCTCGGCCGCGTGTTGAGCGAATGGTCAACCGGTCTGTGGACCACACATGAGTTCGTGCGTGTCTGGTGGCTGCCATATGAGAAGGGTGCTATCGTCTGGCGGGCTGATAAAACAGACCTGCCCCTCCGCGCTCCTCCTCAAAACTTCTACGGCGACGCTCTCGGCTACCACATCTACCACAACCTCCTCGCGCTCTCCTCATATATCCCGCGCATTCTACCCTGGGTGGAATGGTTCGTTTTCGGCATGCAGTATGGCTTCCGCGCCGGCTCCACGGTGACCGAAGCGGTCGAGCCCGCGCGACAAGGCCTGCTGATGAACTGTCTATACTCCCAATTTGTGAATGAATGGGCACTCCCTCTGGAAAAGGGGCCCGAGGCTATCAGCCGGCTCTCCGCATGGCTAAACGGCGACCCAACGACCGGAATCCCCTTCTCCTCCAAAGACCTGTGGGTCCACTGCCCAGTCGAGGTACGAGTATCCGACACCTCGCTGAACGAGAAACCCCGCCCGTTCCTCGACCCGACCCGCCCCGACGGCCCAACCCTCTACCTCAATGCAACCCTCTACCGACCTTACCTGCGCGACCCGCCATGCCGCCGACGATACTATGAAGCCTTCGAGTGGCTGATGCGCGACCTCGACGCCAAACCACACTGGGCGAAGAACTTCCAGGCACTCGGCCCGCAGGAGCTGGGCAAGGCCTACGGCGAGGACATGGAGTCGTGGATGAAGGTGCGCAACGAAGTCGACCCGGAAGGCATGTTCGTGGGCGAATGGCACCGCCGCAATCTACCCCTGGCAGATGACAGATTTCCCCTCCTTGAGCGCGAGCAGGAGCGTCGCAAATTCGGGGTGCGTGGCGTCGGGGATGGCGTCGAATGGGTAGGAGATCGCCTGCAGGCTCCATCCCAGGTTTGGGACGAGAAGGCGGCTTACACAGAAATGCCTGATTCACCCGGCACGGCGACTAGTGAGGAGAGCTTTGATTTGCTCGCCAGGGGTGAAGCAAGTATCTTGCTCCCCGGTGAGAAATCAGGCTCCTGAAGCAAACATCGGGACCCGATTTCCCCTGTGATCTGCTGATCTGCTGGTCTGCTCACTGCTGACTGGCTAATGAACCTGTCAGCTAATTGTCAGCTAATTGGGAGGGTTCTGTTTTTTCCAAATGTATGTATGCCAACTGGAGATGCGGGTCGAAACGGTCAAAGATGGTCCCTTCTGTTTCTTTTTCCCCTATATTTGCTTTTTCCCTCTTGCCAAGGGACTTGTCCTCGTGGTCTCTGGGAAATTGCAATCTGATTGTGTTGGAACTAGTGGGTTATCTGCATGTTCGACACTGTTTCTCATCACCTCTTCCTCCCATAGGCTTGTTCGACTTTTTTTTTCTTTTTCTTTTTTCTTTTTTCCTTTCTCACTTGCCCCTCTCCAGCACATATGCATAGATGAATCAATAGTCCCTGTTTGTACATTGACGTAACTGGTGAGGCTCTCCTATTCTGGGATCGGGGAGAGACCTGTGTCTTCCTTGTTCCCTGTCTTGTTCAGCTGAGAGAGACTTGCACAGGTTCACAAGTCCAACAGCTCTCAGACTCTCTCTCGACTCACAGACTCACAGATTTCCAGTATTCCCCCAAGTTCTCAAGTGTCGCAAGTCCAGTGACTCTGGCAAACACAAAAGCAAACCCGCAGAGACAAAAGATCTATAAGTTCAGATCAGGGCCGATTCGGGATCTTGAGGCGCAGTGTTTGTGTGCAATGCACGCCGTACCGGGGTGACTATTGCGACTATTGCGACTTTCTCCATACCTTCTCTGACCCCGCTTCACTCTACTTAATATACTGACTGGACCTATAGGGGACTTCCTCCGCCCTACTCCTCTGGCCCCAGTTCTTCTCCCCTTTACCCTCAAGCTCCTAGAGCCCGGGATGGTAGCATATCACACTGTCCCACGTTTGTGTACACTCTTGCGAGAGCCTTGACCCCCCAATATGATCGAAAGCACGCGCTCCCAGCTGCAGATGAACAGGGGCCTTGATTGGGCAGCATTGGCGTCTACAGTCGTCAAGCGGAGTTGACCTTCACTGGCACTCTGACGTGCAGTGTCAGCACTCGTATGACAAAACGCTTCTCTACTTCGACTTGTGTCTACCGTACCTAGTCGACCTGGTGTGAGTCTGTCCTCTCCACGTCACTGTCAGGTATTGCTATATGCGGGGGCCTCTATCAGATTTCACTACCTCCATTCCTTTCTTTCTTGCTTTTTTTTTCTTTACTTCCTTTTCTTCTTTTCCCTTACTCATTACCTACACCTATATTCTCCCTCTTCCTTTCTCCCTATTTATCCCTTCTGCATTGCATACTCTCTGAGTTCTCAATATGATATCCATGTCGTGGCAGCCAAAACTTCGCCCTAAGGGTTTCCCACATAGCATTGACGACTTTGCCGCTATGGCGTCGCTGTCGGAATTAGAACATCGTGCCCGCACTGAAGACAAGCGCGACCAGCGCGTCTTCCGAGTCAAGCGCAAACATGTTCTCAAGGCTTGCGATCGCTGTCGCGTCAAGAAAACAAAAGTAGTTCCCCGAACCCCCACCGGCTCGGAATCTACTAACCTTCCCCAGTGCGATGGGAAACAGCCCTGCAATCGCTGCTCCGTATATAACCACCCATGTCTCTTCCGCGAACGAAAAGCCACCCAAACCAAAGTCTACTCACGAGGGTTAGTCCAGAATCCATAGAATCCAGCATTCCCTGCAATCGCTAATCCCCCACAGATTCGTCGAGATGCTCGAATCCCACCACTCCCTAGTCGTCAAAGCCCTCCAAAAACTATATAAATTCTGCATCAACAACGAAAGCTTCCCCGGCGATCCTCTCGCCGAAGCACCAGACGGCCACCCCCTCACCCACGCCATCCTCGACCGTCTAGGTCTAATCAAACAAGCCGAAGAAAACGCAGACGAACCAGACGAGGACTCAGAGGATCTCCGCTACCTGCGCCTCCTCTCAACTTCAACAGAATGCAGCGTCACAGCAGAACCATCCCCAGAACCCTCCACTCCCCCAGAACCATACCCGGTCTCCCGTCCAATGGCCCCCGCCCCACTGACCCGCTCCAACACAGCCCCGAACTGGCAGTGGGATCTGCCGGTGCAGAACTATAACTACCAAGACGGTTACGATCTCATGCCGATGCCTCGCTCATTGACTGCCCCGGATATCGCTGATATCCCGCCTCATGCTGATCTGGCTTCCTCGGCTCTTCATGAGCAGTCTTATCCCTATGCTCTTGGGTGCTGCGACCAGCCGCAGGATGTTAAGCCTGTTGTCTCGAGGATGCCGCTTATTGATCACCAGGGTCATATGGGCTTGTCGTCGGAGATGATGGCTGACTTCCAGTTCCAGGGACCTGAGGCGTTTTATCCGGGTTTTACGCCTGGTTGGAGTTTCCCTTCGTCGTAGTTTCGTTCTATACGATATACAGGCTTTGAGGGTTTCGATTTTCAGATTTCAGGACTTTTCAGAATATGGCATAGGCTGTTGAGCAGCTTTTCTCTTTACCTTTGTTTTCACTTCTTGATTTATATTCTTTTCTCACCCTCTTTGCTGGTTCGATGGGTTGTGGTTCTTTTTTCCCCCTTCGTTTCTTTTATACCCCCCTCCACATTTTTGGCTTTTTTTTCCTTTCTTTTCTTATCCCCTTGGATGCATATTTTCAAGACATGAGCACTGGAAAATACTTGCGGGAAATATTGGGATACATGTCTGGCACATTGAGCCCTCGTTCTAGCATCTTTCTGTTTCGGGTTCAGCCAAGTCTGCTTTGCTTTCTCGGGTAGCTAAACTCTAGAGCTTAGCTAGCTTGGGAGAGAGTAAGCCCTATCAATCGACTCCTTTTTGACACTTACCCTTACAGTTTAAAGTGACTATTCTCCCAGGGACCGGGGTGTTTTGTACAAATGACTTTTCAGAGGAACCTTGGATTATACAGTACATGGAAATAACACACTGGCTCTGGCTCGGATATGTATCTAGTCCCATTTAGCAGTCTTGTCACTCAATACCACCACCTGCGCACTGGTTGTCACTTTTCCTCGATTGCCACTTGTTATATACAGCCAACCTCACGAGATACGTATTCTACGTCTACATCTACACTGTACACCCCCCCACTCCCAGAACACACGTGCAAGTATCCTCAGTACCACTCAGACCCAACACCAACAATCTATACAACCCTGAGAGACCTCATAGTCTCATGGTCCCATGGAGGCTCGAGAGTCTAGAAATTACTAAATCTAACACCAGATCTCGATCTAGGTCTTGGCCTTGGGTGGTCATACAGTGGCACCATCCACGCACAACATGGCACAATGCACCCGTTGATCTGGCATCAACCTAGAACATCGCGCTTGGGGGTAGTATGGTACATGGTGGACTTTTGGAGGTTCGAGTCGGTCGATTGTGCGGGTGGTGTTGTCGATACAAAGGACTTTTGAGGAGGGGGGGCTGGGGCGAGCTGTCGAGGTCGAGGTAGTGGCGCTGCGGGTGGGGGGATGATTGTGAGAGGCTGGGGGATAGTTGGTGTTGGTTGGTTGTGTACCCTGCACTGCAGGAGTAGGGCGGTACGGGTATATATATCTTGTGTTGAAGGTTGCGAGTGCAGGTTTGTATCTAGTGACGCCCAGGTGCCTAGGTGTAGAGCAGACTTTATGTTGTCCAAATGGTAGAGAAGCTCGAAGGTACCTACTTCGAGGTCTTTAAGGTTATCCAAGATTCTGCGTAGACGCTACAAAGGCTGCGCAAGGTATTTGATGAAGTTTTTTGGGTCATTTTACTAGTCGATTCCCGTCTATCCCAGGACTTCGAACGGTAGATGCGAATACATGGAGCAACAGAAAGAGAGGGAAAAAAAGAAACCTTTGAAAGAAACAGGCCTCAAGAATACAACGAATTAAACAGAAACCCCGAAGCTACCTGATGAATAGTTGAAAGACATTAGCAGAAATGCAATTGGAGAGTCTTGACAAGCGTAGGTCCAAGCCCAAAAGCTCAAGCCAAGATCCACGCACGTCACACAAGTCCTAAGTACAATCGATCAATCATGCAATGAAAAAGGAAATTAATCCTCGTCTTCCGTCTCCGTGTCGGTATCGCTGGTATCGCCTGCGTCGCCGTCGGTGTCACTCTCGCTGGAGTCGTCGGAATCCTTGCTCTTCTTCTTGGGCGCTTGGCCGGTCTTGATAGCTTGCATTTGGCCGGCGATGGAGTCTGCGGTGCATTAGTAGGTGATCAATGTAGCTACGGTGTTTAATGGGAAAACTTACCCTCGTCGGGCTCACTGATGTCGTCGTCCTCTTCCAAAGACGCGGCCTTGGCGGGGTCGTCGATGTGCAGAGTGATCTGTGCTGTGTTGTCGAGGCCCAGGTAGCTGTCACAGAGCATGTGGAGGACGAAGGTGAAGTCGCCGACCTGTGGGGGAGCCTGGAACTGCATCTTGAGGGTCTGGACGTTGTAGGTCGGCTTGCCGGCCTCGTCGAAAATCGGCTTGTCGAATGTGGTGAAGGTGAATGGGGGCACGGCCATCTTGCCCTGCTTGGCGTCTGCCAGGAAGATGTTCCAGCGAGGGGAGTGGTCACGGGCCAGGTACGGGGCGTGGGCGAGAGGTGGTTGGATGGTCTCGATCTTAGACTCGACCTTCTTGCCGTCTGCCGTCTTGGTGGCACGGTTCTTGGCCGGCTTGCGGCCCATCAGTGCCTCGAGGTCGTCCTCATCGGGGTCGATGTCTTCGAGATCAGCGGGGTCCACAGGTGGCACGGAGGTGCTGCCTGGGGGAATGAAGCGCGCCTTCACTACCAGCTGTACCAGACTGCTGGGGGTGATGACCTTCTCGCCCATGACCTTGAAGAAAATCCGCTCGGGCTGGAGAACGGGGAGTTGCTTGGCGACAGAGATGGCGTCGGTGTATTGCTTATCAGAGAGAAGTCCAGCGCCAACAGTCAAACTGCGACGTTGAGCCTCGGGAAGTTCCATGTACTTTTGGATGGAGAGGTGCTCCTTGGAGTCTTCGCCCTCTACGGACTTGACAACTGCGTCGGTGAAATTGGGAAGTTGGAGAAGGGGAGAAGAGCCCGGAGACACGGCTTGGATGAGGTTCTGGGAGGATTTGAAAGCGCCAACAATGGGTCCAAGGTTGCCAAAGGCGAGAGCAATGGCAGTGAAAGCTTCAGTGAGGGAGAGAGCGACAGGTGCAGCCTCGTACTTTTCTGTGATGTATTAGTATCTTATTTGCATCGAGTATCGGTGATCCTTCTTACCGGCATCGAGGGAGGCATCGTTCAGGTCAATACGGCCAAGGTAAGCCCACAGCAAAGCCAGAGCCTTACGGCGCGAGGAGCTGTCCAACTGCTTCAAGGCGTCACGGTCCTTTGCGGAAAGGAATGTGTTATCATCTGCCAGTACCCGGTTCTCGAGCTTAGCCAGGCCAGACTCGGCCTGAGCTCCTTTGAGCATATCCTTGAATTCCTCACCAGACGACAAAGCGCTGATGATGCCACCTTCGGTGATGTCGTCCTTGTACTCGCGGAAGATATTTCCGGCGCTAGCAACAAGAACACGCTCCTTAGTGTAGCGCTGGGATCCATACCACCACTTGCCAACAATGTATGGCAGAAGCACACCCAAGAGAGCACCGTAGACTAACAGAACATACTTGCCATTGCCATCCATGACAATAAACTGGGGAAGAGCAATACCAATGCTGAAGCTCTGCTTGCCATCGGGGTGACCGAACTGAAGGTAGTTGTTGCGCACCTCCTCATCGGTCAGAGCCTTGTAGGCCTTGGTCAGCTCGACAAAGCGGTCGTTGAGTGTCTCCATAGTCTCATTCTTGGCGGGGTCGGGTCGGATTTTATCGGGGTGGTAGACTAGCGACATGCGCTTGTAGTGTCTGGAGATAGCCTTCTCATCTGCGCTCTGATTGAAAAATATCGGTCAATTGATGCTCTTGTGCATGCGCCTATGCGCCAAACGTGACAACTCACCCTCGAAACACCCAATATATCATATGGATCGTAAGCCTTCACGGTCGTTCTGGCTGTGACAACAATCAAGTATATCATCCATGCCATGACGGCGTATCCGACAATCACGGTAACAATGCGCTTAATTCGGCGCTCTTTGCGCAGGCGCTTGCGCTTCTGCGCGTCAATGAGATCGGCATGTTCTGGCTTGAAGTCGGACTTGATGCGGGGAGCGGTGTTCTCGAGCTCTGGAAGCAAGGCCACTTGGTTAGATATCATAAAAAGCAGCCACAGCGTATATTGTTTGTCTCACCTTTGCTAGGTCGTAGGAGGTTATAGGTGAGAGGAAGGGTAACCAAGCCGGTCAAGGTGAGGATGAAGAAGGGGAAGAATTGACCCTGGGACCCGTTAATATTTCTGGCTCGCTCATTGGAAAAGACACGTGCTGACCTGCTCATCGTAGGTGTAGTCTGACGACATTCTGCGGCGGGTTCAAGGTACAGACAGCGGTGGCCGCTGTCCGCGGAATTTAAAGAGCGTGTTGCACAGGGCTGTTGACAGTAGCCACTGTGAATGATCAGTCGAACGCGTTTTGAGGATTTGAGTAGTCTCAGAGCCAGAAGATAGCCCAAAAACCTGGCCGACAGGAAACAAAGGAACGATGAAGGGGGGAGAATCAATATCGCACTTCCTGATCTGGTGATGACCGTGTCCTCAAGCAGGGTCCGTTGACCGCCTTCCTGGTTTGGGGCTGAATGGGCAGTTCCTTTGTGTGGCGCAGGCGGTGAGGCGGTATTTGTTTCAGCGGTGTCAGCCCTGGAGGAGCCCAAGTCTATGTGTCATCGCGAAGATTTTTCTTTGTTTATCAACTTTGTTCGAACTCGGTGTGCAGAATTCATCGGATGGAGATGTCCATCAATCTTACTCCGTATATCTACTTGAGCTACCTTAGAGTCTTTCAACATGAACCCCATAGATACCTACTCCTACATCAATTTTATACAATGACTACCTCAACTTTGAACTCGATATGAAATGTTCTTGATAAATGATGATGAAATTTTGTTTTGTGAATATGTAGTGAGCGCAAGGCTTCAAAATTTTTATATACTGTGACCAGATACAGTCCAAATCGGGACAGTCACGAGAATCGAAGAGCCAATCGACCCCACTAGCAGCCTAACAACCCCATCAGTTTGAGGATTTCGACAGAACAGATCCACCGCACACAATCCTCCGCTAATAGCCATGACCAGCCAGCCCGTCCAGAAAGGGTGTTCAAGCGTCAACAACTCGAGGTCGGACGCGAACTCAACCTAACCGAACAGAGCCAGATGACTAGATCATACTATGACTCATTTTCTTGTGTGCGATGAACCGGAGACCATGATCGACACGGCCGGGCTATGAGAGACCAATCCAATACCCGGGGGTATCTTCATTGCTGCAAGTCGGGGACCCGGAGTGATCCGTGTGATCTGGTGTTCTGGTGTGTTGGCGCATTGAGACGGTAGACGCAGGTAAAATGCGTGGCCGATGTTCGATGGCTATTTTTTATTTTTTTTGTCGAACGCGGATTCATAAACGTCGCAAATTCGTTGTAAAAAAATAGAAAAAAATGATGTCGTTGGTTTTTCTTTTTTGGTTTGACTGAGAAAACAAGAGACAATGGAGCGGGACATTCAATCTCCAAGGGCATGGCCACTTGTGCTGAGGAGATGTTAGAATGCAGTTTTTGAGATGTCTTTGTTCGAATTGCAACTCACGAGTTGATATAGTCCAGTCCGCCGAAATATTCAAGCATCCGGTAACAGAGATTCACATCGTCACCAGGCTCGCCTCCGAAGAGACGATATTGCTCTTCTTCCAGACCAAAATCCAGCCGCGAGGAGCGTTCACGGGTCTGCCAAGCCGTATACCCATTGTGCCATGATGGGGCGAGGGTGATTGGGGGAGGCGCAGTGCATGGAGAATGGGTTGACACAAGCTGGCAATGGCCGTTCTGAGGTGTCTTAGGTGTGTCTGGAGTCGGTGTGATATTGCGGTGAGTTGAGCGTGGGCGAGTTCGGCGTCTGTTGTGTCTCTGGCCCATCCTCTTTCGAGGGTGTGTCAAATTGGCGAGGGAGGAAGTTCCCCGAGAATATAAAAAAAGTGGAATGGCAAGACTTTTAAATAGGAGCGACCATCACCTCCTGGAAGGGACGAGATGAGGTACTGAAAGAAAAAATCGGATGTAGATATGCAGCAGGGGTTACCTTTATACAGTGGGACCACCGTGAGTCACTAGGCAGGAAAAAGGGACCCACTGTTTTGCTTCGGTGGGGAAGCGATCCTAGTAGCCTACGGAGGATCACCTTATGATCGTATGAAATGGCACAAGCTAGCCTCCTTGGGCCGAAAAGGCGTGCTTTCTTTCGTCAAATCAGTCACCCTTTTTCGATGGCGTGTGTTCTCGCGTCATTTGAGCCTCTCGAATTGGACTAATTTGGTCAATTTTTTACATGAGGTGATTCCATTAGACCAATTAGCACATAATGGCGATTCTGGCGAGAGCATTACGACTAATTCTAAAATCCAGCTGAATAAATTCCCATTGAAGAAGGCTAGAATTACTGGAAAAAATAATAATTCACGAATAAAATAATAAAATGCCAGAAAAATTGAAACATCAAATGATGGAAAAGCGCACAACGCACCATCTCGGGTCCCCATATGCCATGGCCGATGCCGGCTCTTTGCCGTGCGGACCGAACGGCGATCACATCAGGCAAGACTCCGACTTTACCCTATTTCCTTTAGGAGTATGCAGGGCCCCGGAGGGCTTCGTCATACTCCGAAACACCTTTCAGGCTCCTGAAAATCCTTGGGTAGCAAGTACCAAGTTTTGAATTTTTACACCTTGCGTCGAAACTGCGTGGCCCGGGCAAGGGTTGAATTCTAGGTTCTTCTACAGACGTCTTGGCTTTCAGACACAAAGAATCTGAGTCAGATTGGAATGCGGGAAAATTCTCGAAATTTTCAACCTTGAAAGGGAATTGGAAAAATTTTCCAAAAATCCGGAGCCTTTGAAATTATTGACTCACCCCCTTGTTCCGTAAGGAGTACGGAGTTCTGAGTACCCGTGGGCTCAGGCTAAGAATAGTGTTATTCCCCCTGTCTCTATACAAACGCAAACATTTTAATCTCCAGACTCTCACGGGCAGGAAATCCCGTATACAGCGGATCAACAAAGGCTGTGTGTGGGACAGTAAAACCACCCTCATCGATGCGGTGGCTATCGAATTGAGTGAAGACGAGCGGCTCATTGGGCCGCTGACCGCTCAAATAACACCAATTCTGCCGGGGATTGAACGCATACCGCCCCAGCTCAGTCCACCCACTGGGCAATGCGATTCGACTGGTGATCCGGTCCTTCATCTCCACGGTCCTCCAGTCACAAACTGCCAGCGGATCCCGTTGGATCGTCTTCAATGGTCGCCATACATTGATAATCAGCACCCGACTGGTGAGCAGTCTGCACTCTTCGGGCATTCTCGTCGACAGTTGATGTAATGCCCCCGCAATGGAGAAGTCTGAATGCACGCTGTGTGCTGGTGAGCGGTTATTCGCGAGTTGTGCTGTGTCGGTTGCGAAACAGCGGACCCGGTCCACGAATGTGATTGTCCTACTCGCTCCCGTTCTGCTTCGGTTCAGTTCTGAATTGTTTGTCGACGTCGACTGGGGATCAACTGACATGTCACGGACTAATTGCTCGGTCTCGGGGATGATTATCTCCTTCATGCATTGTGGGTTGTATACTTGGTTGAGTTCCGTGACCTCGTGGTTTACGTACGTGAAACCGTTTCTATCGAGTGTGAATGCGGACTCTTGTCCTCGGATATCTTGCACGGTCACTCTATGTGCGCCATTCAATGTGCGCTGCTCATTGGTAATACTCTTAGTATTTCCCTTGGATTGGCATTTGACGTCATCGTCGACCGTCGGGCGCCTCCAGAACATGAGATCCGCCTCGACATGCTTCGCTGGTACCTTGGCGGTCTTCCCCACTGTCAGGGACTTCTGGTGTTTCGGCATTGACGCGTGGTATTGCTTGGAAATCTTATTGGACTGGGGTCCACTCCCCCTTGAGGAGCGTGGGCTAACGTGTACCCCCGTGGCAAGGGAACTAATGTTAGTCGACAGATTTACTTCCAAGGTTGTAGGCTCGAAAACGAGTTGCATAAGCTGCGACCAGATCAAAATTAGTTTGATCTTTTGGGGACACGCGAGGACTTTATGCTCAGCTTTGAACTGAGTTTGACCTAACATGGACATCTATACGAGTACGAAGCCCAGATTTCAAGGTGGGTTTGGCTGATTGAGATTTGACGAAACACACAATAGGGGTTTCATAAATTGGTGTCTCAAAATCCTGTTATTTTTGGCGTCGATCAAGATTTGGTTTTGGCTTCTAGAATCCCCATTAAAATCGGTCGCTTAGCTTTGACGGTCTGGATCGGGGGTGTAGTGAAAATGAAACAAGTCACAACAAGTCTAGATCTCAATGCATGACACTTGGGAATGGAACAATTTAACAACGGCAATATGACCCATCGGTACTTTCGTAATGCACATGGGGCCCTTCGATGAAACTTAGGTCTAGGCTTTTGCTGTCGCGAGCTTGGAGCCCACAGCCTCGAGCGAAATGGGTGTCGCAGCTATGTTCATAATAAGCGGCACCGGCAGGATACATCACAACCCCGGGTCGGCTAGCCCGGCCACAGAATACGTAGGTGTATAGCGCTCAAGGATCGTTTTGAATGTCAGTGCCTGGGGGCTTCTGGACTTGGCCTGAGTCTGGACCGTGTGTTGACATCGCTCTCTACATAGTGTTGTGACCTGCGATTGACGACAGTGAAGCCGTTCAAACCAGCAAAGTTGGATCTCATAAATCAAGGTGTCGGAGTTATAATGTGATCTTTTCATCGTGAAAGCTACCATCTCTGACTTTCTTGGAGCTGTTCACAACGGCCAACCTTTGTATACATAGGGGGTTGTTCCAAGTAGCAAATGCCAAAGTGTCGCTAGTTGTTGACTATCTGTTGGACACTTTGGAGGGGACCTGATACAGTGCCCTGTCATATATGAAAGCAGCAGCCGGGATCTCCGATGACCATGTATGCCATGTCCTCGGTAGGAGGAAATTTGTGCCGGACGACAACAGCTGGCAGATCTATGACATTAGCGGTGGTCTTCTGCAAGGCATAATGAAGACTACGCATTTCTTCCATCTTTCCCGACGATTCCCAGCAGCCAACCGGGCGGAATCATATCCATCTAGTATGTCATGAATTTCACACAAAAGCAAAGCTATTTGTGAGGTCAAGTAGGGGTTCTGTACAGAGTACAGAGAGAATGCACAGATTGGACGCACGTTATGCGGTCAAAATGCCTTTGACCGGAGGAACCTTGCAACCATTGACACTTTGGCGGAGTGGTTAACGCGTACGTTTAAATTTCTTGTCTTGCTCTAGCTTGACGTAATACTAACCCAACATAGGCGGGCCTGCTAAGCCCGTTTCCTCGGAAGCGCAGGTTCGAATCCTGCAGGTGTCGAACACTTTCTTTTTTGCCGTTTTTTTGCTGCAACCTCTGATTTGTTTTTGCGCATGGCTTGGGGTAATTTATGAGAGGTCAGAGGACATCATGTCAGGCCTAAGCCTCCGACAAGCATGTTGAATGTGCTGGGAGAGGGGCGAAGCGGATCAGAATAATCAGGTCCTGATGACTAGAACATAGAGCTCAGAGAGCACAAAAAAGAAGGAGACCTGACATCACCTGATCTCTAACGCAATGATAAAGGTTTCAACAAACGAATCCAGAGATGAGTAGAAGAAAGAGACGAGAGAAGAAGCTCTGCGATCCAAGTTTATCGCCTTCCTAAGGCACTACACAACCCAATTTGCTACTCATTCTTCCTATTTTCTTTATATGCAACATTTCGAGCGATCATTATCTGACTTTGTGTAAGGTGTTTGTCATGAACGCTTCTCAAAACAGCTGTAAACGGCCCTCTTTCTAGCCAGACCCTAAACGCAAATGGGCCAACTGAACTCAGAGTCAGAACCTTGAGCATATTCTAGGTGTGGGGTGTCACTGCGATAGCGCATGTTGTGGTGGCGAACTTACATAATGACACTTTGGCGGAGTGGTTAACGCGTACGTTTTACTCAGTCTGGCTCATGTCTGACTCAATACTAACCCAACTTAGGCGGGCCTGCTAAGCCCGTTTCCTCGGAAGCGCAGGTTCGAATCCTGCAGGTGTCGAAACACTTCTTTTTTGTTCACTCTGTGACCATTCCCTAGCGGAAATCGACTGACCATTGGCATGTCCTATCTACTTGCCTGGATGGTTGTGGGTGAGCTTGGTCATATTATTTTGCTTTGTTGTTTGGACAGAACATTGGTGCTATAGGCAGCGTTGACGAAGGCTCAGCGAAGCTTGCATGGGTGAGATGGAGTCGGGATACAGATCGCACCAATGTTGCAACCAAATTTCGGCGGTTTGATTGTTGCACTCTGAATGACCATTGGCTGACAGATGGTAAGCTACCGTGTATATGAGCATAGTGAACAGGCCTTTCCAGAAGCCTTCGACGAAACGTTTGTCGCAGTCGGAAATCCAAACTAGCAGGATGCCCAAGTCGCCCTTCTGTAGGTCGTGTAGAACCGCGGTTGCCCAGTTTTAGCCTTTGAATAAGATCTCCCTGGACTTGATCCGATACGCTTCGTTTTGGAAGTGTACAGCAACTGCATTGAACGTGCAGGTACGGGTAGACCTGCCACGAAGTCGATCGTCAATGTGTGGAAGGGGATCGGGTGCGCTAGTATCGGCTGGAGCCAGCAGTAGATTTTGTGCTGGGGCACCGTGTTTTTGCGGCATTCGTCACACTGGTCAATGTAGCTTCGTTGAGAAAGAGGATCTGGTAAGCGTCGTCCCTCTGTCAGTTACGGCGGGCAACTTGATCGGCGGACTTGTGAAATTGGTCGAGCATATCTGTATTTTGCACTGGACTACCAATTGTGCCTCAATCTAATGTTCTACCAGTGTCCCCTCCCGTTGAAGACCAACCTTTTTCTTGCAACGAAGTATCAGTCCGGGTGCCGTAGGTTCTGCTGGATCCTTTCCCGTCAAACCATCAGCGACTAGGTTCCCAAAGACATTGCAGTTTATAAGGCTCCAGTTCTTGTTTCCAGACACGGGGGAAGTTGAGCAAAACGATACATTGCCCCTGCATCCGAGTGATCTCATCTTGATCGGTTGTTCTATCGTCAGGTCGTGATGAGCCGACGGGCATACCGTTTCGCAACGGATCAATACTTGGATGACTGAAAACTCTCTCGTTGCACGCCCACATAGAGCCACTTTTGTGATAGTTGTCGCCACATTCGCCATCCGGGGCCGCTGCTACGGCCTCCTCGATCTGCAACTGATTATGACCCACGGCCAGTGCTGAGGGGGCTGCCGCATCCCCCCTCCAGGTACCCAGCGGTGGCCGAGCGTGTTCATTCAGACGGATTGGTGCTGGTTAGAACTCTACCGCAACTTGTTAGTAGAGCCCACGGGCCTCTCGAAACTCGCTGGCAAACCCAGTATGACTTGGAAGGCCTGGTGGCTGAATAGTTCAAAAGCAGAACGCGGGCTCTGCTTGGACCCGACTCGCATTGACAAAACCACAGTGCCTTGCCCAGGCAACAAATCTTCGTTGCAGCCCTCGAGAGGTAATTTGTTCTCTTTCTTTGGTTGTCTCTTTACCTAGCATCGGAGCTCCGTGTTCTGCAAATTGTATGCTTCTCGACGAACGGGTCAAAAGCGTAACTACCATGGTCTTCGATAATGGATTTCTGTCCATAGAACTTACGACATCGGGCAGAGAGCTAAAAGTCATGTCGGTAAATTGGGTATATGTGTGCATGGCCCCTTCAAGTCCCACACCCATTCGACAGTAGGTCTCCCGTCGATGTTGAACCACCTGCGAAAAGAGAACCTATTCAGGTCATTCAAAGGGGTTCAAGGCTCAACGTGCAAAAGATGCTCGACGAGCTACAGTCATGCCTGGTTTATCTGAAGTGGATAGGACGCCCTTAGCTCGGTCTCGACGCCGTGATGAAATTTGGTGCACCCTGCGGCATCTAGTGTTGCAACCCGGTTCATTGCAATGTGGATTGAACTTGCTATTGGAACTTCAAGCTCTGTGCGTAGCTTATATTTGGCTGCAGCGCCACGAGCAGCTCGCGGATGTCGATTTGTGTTCTGCGAAACGCCGCCCATAGCTGAATAGGACAAGGAAGAGTTCTGAGCGGGGGAATTTTGAGGAAAGAAGATGTTGAGAGAGGACGGGACTATAAAGCCGGCTGGAGTGAGAGCTCGCTCTGAAGCGTGTTGTAGCGAGGGTGAAGTTGAGGTAAAAATGTAGTTTGCATCGGATACGGAACGACCCTAAGCTGGTAGCTTGCGAAGTGAAAGTTCCGAGCTAGAAGTGAGATTGGTAAAAGTGGAAACGGCTCCTAAAAGGAGTAGATAGAGTACATTGTTGAGGGGTCTGCAATCAACAACAGGGTGGCCGCAGTCGACCATCTCAGTTCCACCTGTGCTAGCATTTGTTCGGAGAACCCTGAACCCTCTTGTAGACGACAAACGCCAGCAACTAGTACCTAGTGAGGGCGCCGTCTTACATCCATGTCATATTCACTTCATCATGGAATGCATTGAACCTTTTGTCCATATAGGCCATCGACTTTGGGCCGGCCTTGTACACCTGTGTTTTGGGGATTCTTGTATTAGGTCTCAGCTCATCCACTGTTCTTCCGATAGCTTCACCAGTGCCGGCCTCCTGCGGGGTACGAATGCCGTGGCTCTTTTCCGGATATTGCTTGCACAATATGCTCTTTCTCTTCGACTGCCGGCTCTCCGTTGGGTGCCTCTAGGTGGCGAGACCACGACTTATTGGACTCGACGAACTCGGAGTAGGCGAGAATCAAAGCTGATTGACCATGCACTGCTCCCTTCCGCAACAGTCTTATCAACCTTTTCGAGATGGTTATCACATATGGAGTGAGCTCGCGACACGCAAGAGCAACTGATCCCGATGTGCACGTTCGGGGACTGTAAGGTCTCTCGGAAATCTGATAACAATAGCTTTCTTTCAGGTTCTCTTTCAGTAACGATGGTAAGATGGCCCCAGAACCAATGTTGATTTCTTCCAACTACCTAAGCAGGTTAACAGGAAGCCTGGCAGAAGGTCGAAGGGGTGGTTCTTGCCTGCTTAGAGAGGAGGAGGCCGGTTGGCAGTTTGAGCCCGCTACTTGATCGGTTCCTGCCTCTCTCACCATGCGAGGCACAGTGTTTTGATATGCCACAAGGGTCTTCTGGCAGTGATTTCCCGCGGAATCACGTCTGCTTCCATCTCAGGGGCGATAGCGACCCCTAACGGTTTGATGGGATTGAGTCAGGCATTAGAAAGAGCGAGTGGTATTCCCTTTAACTTCGGCCACGAGTGTTCAAACATTTTCAATGGCTTGTCCAGCGGGTAAGACGCGAAAAGGCGTGTGGCGGATCGGCTTCCGATCACGAGTTTCGAGGACGAACCAGGAATATGCTGCCAACTGTTACGTTAGAAGCCTGCTAGTGGCAAAGACGATCGCATATCCGGGGGCTATGATAAATGGGTAGCGTAGCGCACAGTGACCTGACGATAGGATGTTTCTTTTGGAGTATGGGGCTTGCCTGGTGCCTAGTAAGAAGTAGCAGGATCTTTCCCGAAGAAGCGTGCTGCTCAAGCCCTCTTGCCTTAGATACCAGACGGAGAAAATCTTCCATGGACTGCTTTAATGGCTTCCGCGATTGAAGAGCTCAGTCCAGAAAAGACTAGAATCCGGTAGCCAGCCTTCGAGCTCCGGCGTGCTTGGTGAGAAACAAAGTTTGAACTGAGCCGAGCGGGTGCCCTACGCCAACTAGAAATCACCCGCTAGCAGTCTAGTTTCAAGCTGTCGGTATCAAAGACGGTCTCCGACGCTTGTTGGATACGAATGACGTTGTAGTGGCATTTGAGAGCATCAAGCAGTGCGTAATTACCGTGTTCATCGCCACTGACGATCACGAGAATATCGTGCATCCATTGTTGACGCTGCGGCAGTGGGGCTAGCATGGTGGGTAGCTGGCGTCTGTTCACTTCAGTGAATGGGTAGGAAGCAAACAACGCAGCTGCTATCTTGTTTCCTCCCGTCTGTTTGCCAATGCAGTGGCAATAGCGTCCAGTGCTGGTGACCAAATGGCATGGCAAAGATCATCCATCAACAGCACAACGCATCGCTAGCGCGGTATCGGGGAACTGCCCGAGCGTATGTCCGTCGAGAGCTTTCAACGAATTTTGAGGGAGCAGATGTTACCCTTGGTGTCATAGTTATAGGGTCACTCTCCGGTCAGATCATTGCTGATGAGGCTGTTGGCAGCCACATAGGCAAGAGGTCCGAGAAAGACAAACTGGCCGGGGGCTCGATTCACTTGTCTTTGTGGCCAAACTGTGGGTAGGAGGCTTGCTGCTCGGTGTTGTCATCCTCCACATACTGGTCTTCTTCGAAGGTTTCAAGATGTCCACGCGGCCTGCTGATTTATTTGATAGCTTTGCCTGATGGGACATTGAAAGTCAATAGCCCCTTCGCCTTTGCAGCAATGGTACGTTGGACTCACCAATGGCACTGTGCACTTTGCTGGCCGGTTGATGCGCTTGCTGCGGTCATTCTGCGTGGTGAGTTCGATTCATTGGGGAGTGGGAGTGAGCGATGCTGTGGTGTGCAGTGAGAGTTGTAAACCTATGGGGATTTGATGGAAAAGAAGGATCAAGTCCTTGAGGGATCTACCACACCCGGGTCATCTCTCTTCCCAATCCTGTCATCACATGCTCCGCCAGACCTGGCCTGGCCTCCAGACGCGCCGGTGGACCTGGTTTCTCGGGGATGGGAATTGGAACCCATGAAGTCCTTATGGCAAGTTTAAGTGATTGCTTTCTGGACACCATTCCTGGTCAATTAGCCCACCCCCACCATCTAATTCTGCATCCAAGAGTTCTCTTGTGGTCAAGGCGTGCATCTAGACTGTTCGACCTCCTCTTAGGGCTGTCCCTCTATTTCAACTGGCATTCCTGGGTCCAGGATCTGGTCAGAAAGAGAGACACTTTCGGTTGTTCTGCGTGGCCACTTTTCACACACCAAGCCAAATCATTAGACCTCACTTCGCCAGAAGCAGGTTGGAACAAAAAGAAAACGCCAAAAAAGATGTGTTTCGACACCTGCAGGATTCGAACCTGCGCTTCCGAGGAAACGGGCTTAGCAGGCCCGCCTATGTTGGGTTAGTATTGAGTCTAATATGAGCAAGACCGAGTAAAACGTACGCGTTAACCACTCCGCCAAAGTGTCAATTGATGTAAAATTTGGGAAAGCAGACTTCTCATCTAGCTTTTTATCAATGTGATGATTGTCTGAATCGATATATGGACCGCAGTCTTTGTTGTTTTTGGTGGTTCAATATGGAAAAAAGCATCGACGGAATGGAGAAAAAGACATGTAGTTAACTCCTGCTCTTCTCTTTCAATCTTTTTCCTCTTCTTTGCTGCAATCGCCAATATGATGAATGTGTGCGTCATCAAATCACAGATGCCTCAAGCTTCCTTCCCCACATCTACCATTCCCTGCAGGTGGGTCCTCTTCTTCTTCCTCCATCTTCAAAACCTTAGTACATTAAACCTATAGCTTCAAATTTTCTTCTGGTAATTGTAATCTGCTGCCAAGTTGGCGAAGGAAGAATCAGGTCGTTCGCTAATGTGATTCCAATCTGGGGAAGTAAAGAAGAAGAAGAGAGCAAGAGAGCGAGACCTGCTACATGAGATCCACATCCCTCTTCTCTCCTCAACCTGTTAACTTCAGTCCATCCTTCGCAACCCGTGATCTGACGCGCTCAATCACGATCCAGCTCCTCAGTCTAAATCCTGTATCTCTGCCATCCCTAAGAATGGCCTCTGTTTTCCAATTCGGCAACTGTAACTCTTTCAGTAGTGGTAGCAAAGCATTAATTTGCCTCGTGTCGCATCCAGTAGCAACGGGGTTGAACCCATCTGTTAGAAGGCCGGGCTCAAAGGGCCCACAAAGCAAGAAGCAGAACGCACACAAGTAACGTGGCGAGGAAGAGAGATGAGCGAGAAAGCAAAGAGACCAGAAGCCCCACGTCCCCAAATGGAAAGCAAGGAGGGGCAGACCCAGGTGCCTCTCGAATACCATCAAATTGCCAGCAGTTGACAATGAGCACGCTCTGGTTTCGGTCAGCGGTCCTGGGTCCGGATCTGGCCATAAAGAGGGTCGGTCCCAGGTGTTTTACGCGGTAACTCATGTTGAATGATTTATAGCAAGCCAAATCAGTAGACCTGGATTCAAACCAGAGTTGAGTTACCCGTTTGTTCGCAGAGTGACCCAAAAACAAAAGTGCAAAAAAAAGTAGTGTTCGACACCTGCAGGATTCGAACCTGCGCTTCCGAGGAAACGGGCTTAGCAGGCCCGCCTATTTGGGGTTAGTATTTTGTCAGGCAAGTTCAAGACAGAGTAAAACGTACGCGTTAACCACTCCGCCAAAGTGTCATTATGTAATATTGACACCACAAAGCGCTCCATCTGTCACCAGTCCAGCACCGCTCCCCGCCGTACTCAACTTTCTATCAGTGGCTCTTTCATTTCATTTGGCAATGCGGAGTAGTAGGTCTGGGATCCAGCCGGGGCAAAAAAGAGTCAGTCCCTGCTGTCTGACATGGCCCCCTCTTTTCTTTCATGTGTACAAAGCCAAATCAGAGGCAGCCACATTTGAAGGAAAAAAGTCCATCCAAAAAAAAAGAAGTGTTTCGACACCTGCAGGATTCGAACCTGCGCTTCCGAGGAAACGGGCTTAGCAGGCCCGCCTATGTTGGGTTAGTATTACGTCAAGCTAAAGCAAGACAAGATTTAAAACGTACGCGTTAACCACTCCGCCAAAGTGTCAATCGATAAGAAACTCTGCTTATCTGTAAATTAAGTCCTCTTATAATTGTCATCCTACCGAAAAAAATCAAAATACACTCCCCACTGTCCCCAGGCCGTCTCCTAGCCTGGGCTGGCTTTGGCAAGATGCATCATGTTACAAGAATGAGTTTATCTTCTCGCCTTCAAAACTCATCCGGATCATGCATACATTATCCCATAGTATATCTACACAGTCAACGGCGACACGAGCACGAACGGAGTATTTGGTGGACCCGTGGACATCTTGGATCCGTCACCTGGGCACAGGGAGCTTCATCAGTAACTACTGAGGTCATATATCCCCCGTTACTGAAATATATATGTGTGATGGATGTTTTTTCGCCTGGTCATTTGGGGATGCAGGATTCAGTCTCGACGTATTCGCACCCAAATTCTATCTGTTACACCGCTGTGCCTGTTGATTGGGCTTTACATATCCCGTGAGCATACGAACGAGTGCAATTTGATACTAGAATCGCTTCACTCGGTGTGCAATGAACAGATTGAGAAAGTCATTTTGTTTGTATTCCAAATCCGGTGTATATATGGTGTCCACCGCCACTGCTGCCCAGATGGAGAGGATCATGTCTGCCTTCAAAGTCAGAATCTCGCTGGGCCCGAAAGGGGTTTGAAACCCACCTATATCCCGAATCTTCCCCACTTCAAATGAAGCATTCCAAGGTTATTGCTCTGCAAGCTCCTCCTCGTTCCTAGCCCCCAAAGTTGAGCAAGCACATTGGGTCGCGTTCATGTAAACACTGGAAGTCACCAAAACCGGCACCAACTGTGCTATACAATTTGAAAGTTTTCGCTCGCACCTAGTACTCCAGGATCCATGCACGACTGAGTGCCACCACTCGCGTCCTGAAACAAAAGTAAGCTCATTCCCAACCGATTTCGACCAACCTACCAGGACCCCAGGGCATCACCAGTGTTGGTATAAGCTTGTAACCATCAGTCGTACCCATAGAGTGCATATACGCGTGGGGCATTTGGTGCAAGGAGCCCAGGCGACGCCGTACACCGTGCTGGCTACGGCAAGCCAATAACGTGTCCCACTGAACTTCCAGGGTTCCAACCATCCCAGACGTACTGGACTCGCCAAAGCCATGCAGTAGCCGCGTCAGATTGGCCAGCCCAAGTGACCCACAACCCCCCCCCCAGTATTATAAGCAACGGTGCATCGAGCAAGCGCGGGAAGCCAGGTTGGCACGAGACGCGGATGTGGGTAGCGGAGAGCACGATTCGGACGTAGGTAGTTGGCCGTGACCTGTAGATAGAAGTTGCTGTTAGCTGCTGTCATGCGCTGAGAAAACGCGCCAGAGATTTCGCACCTCGATCTGCACAGAGAGTCGCCCAGAAGCCCCTTTTGTCCAATGCCGCAGATGCTGTCAGATTGATTCTGTCTTCCTGGCCAAGTAAAAGTAAGCTAGCCCTCCTGATCGACCTGGAATCTCGGTCCCCACTCAAAGGATGCTGCAGTGCAACGGCGGACTCTCCCACCCGGAGGCTGTCAGCTTGCCAGCCCAATGTAATATCCATACCCGGATCATGCGTGAGGCCGCCAGTCGCGAGATCGTAGTCCGGATTTCGAACTCCAAGCCACCACACTCCTTTTGCTGGATTTCTCTCACCTGGGATTTGAGCGCCACAACAGTCCGTTCTCCGTGTCTTCCAACCATGGGTATCCGTGAAACTGTTTGTTGTAGCGTCGCATCTGGAGAAGCATTAGTGAAGTTGCTGGAGGTGTTGAGAACCATGGTATCCGCTCTCTGCTCTCCACCATAACCGTGTTGTAGAATGATGGTCCGGAATGCCACACCTCCACGCAAGTTGTGCTTTCACTTTTCACACACGTCCATGCTCTAGTAGTATACGTACCATCTCATCCCCATGTTCTGAACGTATTGTTTCCCTTCACCTGCACCCACAATCTGTACGAGTCTGTCAGTTGTAGAATCGTAGCCCACAATGCTTCAGTTTTCCAAACAGGCACTATTCCACTTAGCTGTCGTAACATGCTTCCCCACTCTAGCAGCCTATCGCCTCACCTTCCCACCCCGGGTGTGTGTAAGACTGCCGGTCGTAGGATGGCACCCACAAAAGCTCTAGCGACACCGCCAGGACAGGCTCCGAGGCTCGGTGTCTGCGTCACTTCTGTCTCCTTTATCGACTCTGTGCGAGAATATGAGCCGTGAGATTGTATCCCATAGCATGTAACCAAGCAGTTTATCTCATCTCCCTCACACCCTGTGTATGTGCTAGACCGCCGGTCGTAGTAACTGGCACTGTTCGGACGCGCTTTGAGGCTCGGTGTCAGAGGTGACGCGGACACCTCCGTCGACTCTGTGTGGCACTGTTAGCTGTACGATCGTAGTTCAAAGCGTCACTGCGCAACCTGAGCCCGCTCTCCTAGGGCGCCATAGCATGTAGCCAAGCAGTCCCTCTCACCCCCATCACACCCTGTACATGTGTTAGACCGCCGGTTTCAGTAGCTGGCGCTGTTCGGACGCGCTTTGAGGCTCGGTGTCCGCGTCACCTCGAACACCTCCGTCGACTCTGCGCGAGACCGTCAGCTGTAGGATCGTAGTTCAAAGCTTTACCGCGCAACCGGAGCCCAACTTCATTGGATGCCATAGCATGTAGCCCCGTTTGAGCAGCCCATCTCGCACGTCCCGCACTCTGAGTATCCGCGAGACCGCCAGTCGTAGGATTTCATCCGCAGAGGCCTCGGTGGCACTGCTCGGACGCGCTTTGAGACTCAGTGTCCGCGTCACTTCTGTCACCTCCGTCGACTCTGCGCGAGACCGTCAGCCGTAGGATCGTAGTTACAGCGTTACAGCGCGACCGGAGCCTGCTATCCTCGGATGGCACAGCATGTAGCCCCGTTCGAGCAGCCCATCTCACCTCCTCCACGCCCTGAGAACGTGCGAGACTGCCGGTTGTACGGTCGTGTCCACAGAAGCACCGGTAGCACCACTGCAAGCACCTTGAGGCTCGACACACGCAAGCGTAGACACTAGAGCGTCGAGGGGCATCAAATCACCTCGCACACATCAGCGACAGCGTACAGTAGCCCACCCCGACGATAAACACCGACCAGGAAGGCATCACAACAAGGCCAACAGGTACCCACAAGATCCCTCGAGTGACATCTACGGGGCTCTTCTGCTCATTGCCCTCCGCAAAGCCGAGTAGCAGCTCGTAGCGAGTCCCAGAAGCGCCATACGCCAGTCTGCCAGCAAGAGGATCACCCCATCAGTAGAAGCTAGCAGCCAAAGAGACCAATGTGAGCCAGCTCTCTCCAAGAGGCCTATTCTTAACGTACGGTCCAGTCTACTTGAGGCTATGACGCGTGGAACTCGCACGGTTTCGGAGGCCTCGACACGCGACTCGTAGCTTAGAGATGCGCCAATGAGGCTGTCGCAACTCGTGTCAGAGCCAGGAACACCGCTCAGATTACAGCTCATCTACTTGATCTAAGTGCTCTCGTCATCTCTGACAAGGCCATGAGCTCCTTCGACTGCCGCGGTGGCCTGCGTCGCGCTGACTCGACGGCTTCCCGCAACAGCTGGCGCACCGCACGCGACCGGGGTCAATCCACATACATAGCAGCCTCACTTACGAAGGGCATCACTAGAGAGAGCAGCACCCTTCAATCTGTTACGCCTACAGAGTACTCGCATGCTTGTAAACAACGGGATCGTCATTGAGGTCCTCTGCCTGCTAATGGGTACGATTTACGCGTAGGGAGACGTGTCGCTGTATACGCTGCTACTGTAGACTTGAGAGAGCCTTGCCTGGATGATGACTACATCGTGCATGATGATCTACGCCCGTTTTTTCTGTGGGGCTGGCTCGTGGGCGATCCATGACAAGGCTAAGATTGCGGGCCGCTGTGGATTTCCGACCCCTGTTTTCCGGCCGACCAACCAGAAGGGGGGTAAGCATGTGACTCCACTAGCTTCAATTTTCCGAACCAATCAAAGTGGGGTGGGGCGAGAGGGCTCCCACTAGCTTCGATTTGGCGGACCAATAATCACAGGGCTCAGATCAAGCCTTCACTAGCTTCGATTTAGCGGACCAATGAGAGCGCGTTGATCTAGTTGATCCTGGAGCCCCAAGGGCCCCACTTCTTGGGGTATAAATAGTAGCCCAATTCTTCCTCTCTCCTCTTCTCTTTCTTCCTTCTTCCTCTCTTCATCTCTCTACTCTGTCTTGTCTTGGATCCTCTACTGGCTGCCAACCCCTTTGGCTCTGGACCTCCATTCCCTTGGAGCTTGCTCATCCTGGATACTCCCATCTGGTCTGGACCCTCTGGCCTTGCTCATGGCATCCCACTTTGAGTCCTTCGTCTGGTCTCCCATCTGCCATGGCTCCTCAGGCCCCTCACAGGACATCCCCCTTTGGGTCCTCAAGGCTCTTTGGGTCTTTCATCATCTTCCACCTTGATGGTCTTCCATCTTGGTGAGCTTCATTCTTGTCTTTGACAATGCATCTTAACAATGGGAAGGTACTCTACCTTCCTCGAATTTTGCGTTTGGTCTCTTTGGTCATTGACACATCTCTTCTTAGATGTCCTCGGTCCCTCGGGTCCTTCATCCATATTCCACATGACCCTACACTCGATGACCTCTCATCATGACATCCCACTTCGAGTCACTCATCAACAATCTTCATGAGCTTCAATCATCATATCAATGGGAAGGTACTGTACCTTCCTCAAATTTTGCGTTTGGTCTCTTTGGTCTCTGACGCCTCTTGGCTTTCTTAGATGTCCTGCATCCTCCATTCTTCGAGTCCTTCGTCCACAACCCACATGGCCCTCCACTTGATGACCCTCATCACAACATCTACATCCCACTTTGGGTCACTCATCAACAATCTTTATGAACTTCAATCATCAATCAATGGGAAGGTACTGTACCTTCCTCGAATTTTGCGTTTGGTCTTTCTGGTCTCTGACACAGTCTTCTTTTCTTAGACATCTTTTCACACATCTCTGCCTACGTCCCTACCATTCCCTCGAATCGCGCTCTCGACAATCTCACACAACTCATGCAGCTGTGCTGTGGCGGGCTTCGGCCTCAGGTCAAGCAGCACAGCAGCACATGCACACAACACAACAAAAGAAAAAGGAAAGTATGAGGTCACACAAACAAAAAAGACCAAGGAAGGGGAAACAACAAAAGAAAGAAGGAAGGAAGGAAAAAAGGAAGCCAATTTTCATTTTGGGCTCTCGCGGATTCTCATCTCAGCTTTGCCTGGGCACTGTTCACAACCTCCGCTGGAGAGTCCACTCAACAAAAAAAAAAAAAAAAAAAAAAAGACAGGCAACAAAAACAAAAAAAGCCTTGTCAAAAAAGAAAAAAAGAAAAAGAAAAAGCAATCATCACAGTCATTCGGTCAATTGTCTCTTGTCTTGTCTTGTCTCTTGTCTCATGTCTACTTTGTCCACATCATCATTCATCGTCTCGTCTCTTGTCTCGTCTTTCATCCACTTCATCCACTCAGTCATCATCTCGTCTTTCATCAACTTCATCAACTCAGTCATCGTCTCGATTCGTCTCTCGTCTTTCATCCACTTCATCAACTCAGTCACTCAATCATCGTCTCATCTCTTGTCTTGTCTTTCATCCACTTCATCTCGGTCAATTGTCTTTTGTCTTGTTCTTTGTTTTGCCATCTTCAATCTTCATTCATTCCACCATGCCTGGGACAGCAAGAGGAGGGAAGCAAAGAAGCAGTCTTGGCGAATAGGTCTCCGCAGGAGAGTCTCTGAAGGAGACGGCTCGCGAAGATGCTACTTGGAGCCAATACAGAGGAGACCTCAAGACTGCTTGCTTTGGGGGGAGTTTCAAGTGTCCTATGGCTCACAACAGTCGTTTCTTGCGTTTCCACTCAATGACTCTTTTTTCCACCGAGCGTCGTTCCACTCAATGACGTTCCCCTTGATCTTTAAACAATCACTTCGCGGCAGCTGTGACGGGGCGGGCTTCGGCTTCAGGACAATCGCACAGCTTGCTTTGCCATCTCTTCGTTTCGTTTTCGTCGTTCCATCTCCTCGTTTCACTCGATCTTTAAACAACCACTTCGCGGCAGCTGTGACGGGGCGGGCTACGGCTTCAGGACAATCGCACAGTCTGCTTGCTCTCTCTCTCTTTTTTCCACCGAGCGTCGTTCCACTCAATGGCGTTCCTCTCGATCTCTAAACAACCACTTCGCGGCAGCTGTGACGGGGCGGGCTACGGCTTCAGGACAATCGCACAGCTTGCTTTGCTCTCTTTCTATTCCACTCAATCTCATTCCAGTGAACGTTCGACCATTACAATCACACCTAGGACAGCAAGGGGAGGGAAGAAAAGAAGCAGTCTTGGTAAAAGGGTCTCCGCAGGAGAGTCTCTGAAGGAGACGGCTCGGGAAGATGCTACTTGGAGCCATTACAGAGGAGACCTCAAGACTGCTTGCTTTGGGGAGGCAATTAAACGTTTCCTATGGCTCAATCATCAATCGTTTCCACCCTCGAGTGTCAAATCTCAATCATTCTCTTGCGGCAGCTGTGACGGGGCGGGCTTCGGCTTCAGGACAATCGCACAGTCTGCTTGCTCTCTCTCTTTTCTCCACTGAGCGTCGTTCCACTCGATTCCAAACAACCACGTTTAAACAACCACTTCGCAGCAGCTGTGACGTGGCGGGCTACGGCTTCAGGACAATCGCACAGCTTGCTTTACTATCTATTCAATTCATCTTCGTTCGATTTCCTCGGTCCATTCCACATTCGGTCATCGCTTCGTTTCGTTTCTCTCCGTTCCACTCGATACCGACCTTCCAAACAACTACTCGCAGCAGCTGTGACGGGCGGGCTCCGGCTTCAGGACAATCGCACAGTTTGCTTGCCATCTCTCCGCTTCGCTTTCCTCGTTTCACTCGAATTCCACTCAACATTCAGCAACCATCTCGCAAGCAGCTGTGACGGGGCGGGCTTCGGCTTCAGGACAATCGCGCAGCTTGCTATCTTTTCGTTCTATCCAAAATTCAAAACATCTATGTCTGGGACAGCAAGAGAAGGGAAGAAAAGAAGCGGTCTTGGTAAAAAGGGTCTCCGCAGGAGAGTCTCTGAAGGAGACGGCTCGCGAAGATGCTACTTGGAGCCAATATTGAAGGAGACCTCAAGATCGCTTGCTTTGTTGGGGGAGTCACAAGTGTCCCGAGGCCCAGCTATTCCACATTCGACTCAGTTATTCCATACCTCACATACAATCCACATTGCTCTGCAAGTTTTAAGAGGAGGGAAGAAAAGAAGCGGTCTTGGCAAAAAAGGGTCTCCGCAGGAGAGTCTCTAAAGGAGACGGCTCGCGAAGATGCTACTTGGAGCCATTACATAGGAGACCTCAAGACTGTTTGCTTTGGTGGTGAAATCATTCTTGCTTTGCTGAGATCTTCGAAGTCCATCCGTCGATGGCATCCTCCACAAGTCCATCCGTCGATGGCATCCTCCTCCACAAGTCCATCCGTCGATGGCATCCTCCTCCACAAGTCCATCCGTCGATGGCATCGTCCACAAGTTCATCTTCCGGCGATCACATTCAATTCAATCAATCAACAGTCTATCATTTCATCATGCCAGGGACTTCAAGAGGAGGAAAGAAAAGAAGCGGTCTTGGCAAAAAGGGTCTCCGCAGGAGAGTCTCTGAAGGAGACGGCTCGGGAAGATGCTACTTGGAGCCATTACAGAGGAGACCTCAAGACCGCTTGCTTTGGTGGTAAATCACAATCGTCCCTCGGCTCGTCCCTCGGCTCGCTCACCGATGAATCAATTCCTCCGCCAAATCTCACATCACACCACTCGGCACCTGCGACGGGGCAGGCTTCAGCTTCGGCACAATCGACACATCCTCTCTCTCATTCCTTCACGTCCTTGCACCACTTGATCAATTTCCGCGACGAGATTCCACTTTTCTTGTCATGCCAAGTCTGGTCCTCGGGCGCTCCGTGTGAAGTTCAGTCACTACGATTTTTTCACGTCTACTACTACTTGTCTCCAATTTCAGCTGTCTGCATTGATGAAATGTTATGATAATATGTGTTCGCTTTCGGTTTAGAAATGGAGCAAGTTTTTCACATTTTCAATGCCTTTATATTGTAGAAAGGTAGGCCTTAGACCACACCAGGAGTCAAGTTCTGTCACTAGGCATGATGTTTATTTGGCTTGGCTGCAACAACACATGAAAGATGTGTGAAAAGACCCTAAAAAAACAACCAAATATCCCTGAAAATCACGAAGGGGCATCAGAAGTAGATGCGAAGGCACCTTTACAATGACTTCACCGAACGCAAAGCATCCCTCTCCCGTTTCAACAAGGACGGCACCTGGTCCGCTCCTGGCCAAGGCCTCCATCTCAGTGACCTCATGTGTTATGTCGCAGCCAAAAATTGCACAAATGACGTGCTGTACGCGGCATGGCCTTATTATTTCGATTCTAATAGGAACATGCGCACCATGAAGTACCGCTTGCCAAAGGATCCAGCCCCCTCATCTGGGCCCATGGCAGCCAGTGCTAGCTGCGTCGACTGCTAGTGCCCAATCAGTTAACAAACAGCCAATTTTCCACGAGGTCCTGGACCCTCTCCGAGCGCAGGACATCAACGCAGTGATTAGTGGGCTTAACGAGCTAGCCCCTCAAGCCCGAAAGGTGAACGACCTCACCCATCCTTGATTCGGAGCAGTTCAAAAGGGTTCTGCAGATCTACGATAGCTGGGCTGAAGCACGTAGAGCCGCCAGAGCTCACGCAGCCCAGATCGGGATCAACATCGACAACCTGCAGCTAGCGGTACTGGGAAGAATCTTATGCGACAGAAGCTTGATCAAGTGATCGGACCGCTACTTGACAATCCATTCGAAATCCCAACGACTACGCCGCACATAGAGGATGACAATCAAACTAGCATCGCGGAGCATGAGCCAGCTTCTGCCTCCGCTAGTAAGTCTACGGAACCAACGGCTTAGAATACTGATCGAGGCGAATCTGAGAAAGTCCTTCGCAGAATCCGGACACTCGCGCGTTCACTTGTATTCAGATATGATCAGTTCACTTTATGGAAGAAATGTTTTACCTGATCTCAGAGAAAGTAGACTATGCAATGTGTCTATGCTGTCAAATTGGCAAGAATGTGAATGTCGCCCCGCTTATATGCTTTGTAGATATCAATCGCTAAGTAGATCCTCGAATGACAGCGAGCATTTCTTCGCCTTTTGGTGCGGTAGTGAGATTTTCGTATCCAGTGGCAGTCACAAGAATATCATCTTCAATACGAACACCACCGATGTGCACATATTCCTTTGCAACGTCAAAGTTAATGTACTTGGCGTACGGCTGCTTGCGGGCATTATCAAGAGCCAGTGGCGAGAAATATAGTCCCGGTTCAACAGTGACGACCATACCCTCCTCCAACAGAGGAGCGGAGAGAGTACAAGGCGAGAGCAGATCAGATGTCCAGTTCTGATTACGCTCTCCGAGTGCCATGATCGACCCCTCAGAGACATCGTGCACTTCAAGGCCAACGTGGTGACCTAGGCCATGAGGAAAGAAAACTTTGGATGCGCCAGATTCGCGAACCTCATTGAAGGAGCCCTTCAACATGCCAAGAGACAACAGCCCTTCAATCGCGATGTCGTGCGCGAGGTCATGTAGTGAACGATAGCGCACTCCTTTGCCCATCCGGCGGATCGTCTCTTCTTGCATGCGCTCAACAAGCTTGTAGATGTCTCGAACGTACTGGCTGGGCCATTCCCCTGTCAACGGGAAGGTCCGTGTGACGTCACTCGCGTAGCAATTCCACTCTGCACCGGCATCGACACATACGAGCGGCTTCTTATGGAGAGGCTCATTATTCCGAGAGTAGTGGAGAACGGCCGCGTTGGGACCGGAGGCCGCGATGATTTGGTATGCTTGATTGCGGGCCCCGTGCGATACGCATGTGTTCAGGAACGAGCCCTCGATCTGCGACTCATTGGAAAATGACTTGATGCTCTCTAAGATCTTGCGATGCGCAAGTCCGGAGATCTTGTTAGCTTCGCGAATCATGCGAATCTCGTATTCATCCTTGATGCCTCGTGCCGCGTTCATGGCCTGTTCAAGGTTTGTAAGGTTCACGGGGAGATCCTTGGGCAGAGATTTGGGCTTTTCTGATTCATGGATGAGGTATAACTCGGTATCCTGGTCGCGCTCATCTGCCCATTCTTTCAGCTCATATTTGAGCGAGGTATGATATCTAACATAGTCCACATCGTATCGGTCTTGAGCATCTTCCCGTGACAGAGTCGGTCCCATCCAAATGGCGCGGTGGAGATCAAAGTCGGGCACGAAGAGAGTGAGTATATCGCGACCGATATCATATGTCAGGGCGCAGTCAGCTTCATCGGCTCCGCTCAGATAGTAGAAGTAGCGCCGTTGTCGGAACGGACGTGATTGGTCTGAGTCACGCAGGTTGATCGTGGGCTGTCCGGAAAGAAAGATTAAGCCCCTGGAAGCTCCAAGCTTCCTAGCGACGTTACGCGCATGCTGCTTGGCTAGAGCGGTCTGGTCAGTCGACAGCCGGTTGAATGCCGTGTAGCAGGATGGTCTGCGAAAGGGCGAAGGGCAGCAAAGGCATTTCGGCCTTGCGGCGTTAGCACTGACCTGGGTACTTATCACAGGAGGTAGGCGTATCCAGGTGGATGTTATAGGCATCAAAGTGAATCATGACCTCCTCATCCAAGGGGGTATTACCCCGAGCTTGACCTGTCGCACACATCTGGGGACACAGACTTGAGGAGAGGGGTCGAAGCGAAGCAAGGAGTCACGAAGAGGGGAAGAGACGAAGGAGTTAACTGAACAGGGTTTAGTAGGGTACTAAGTACGAGTGACAAGAAAGTCAAAAATCAACAAGGCGAGACATCACAAGAAAGGCGAGAGAAAAGGCGTGAACAGCTTAGAGCCCCTACTGAGCTGCTCCACCTGGGCCGGAAGCGTCTTAGATAACCCGCCTTTTTCTATCCGCAGCCGCCCACTTATCTCTCTCTTCTCCCTCACACATCTTGTTTCATCACTGTCTGCTCTCTAAGTGCTTTGTTTTGGCCTCTCCCTGATTATCTGACTCGATTTACTGCAGTCAATGAACGATGCAGGGCCCTGAGGTTCCGAGCAGCGCGCTCGCAGACCTACCTTCGACCCTGAGAACAGTGATAGGCAGCCCGACGACGTCACCGATCGGCTCAACGTTACCTCTCCAAACAGATCCTTTATTATCACAGCAACAAATACACGAAAACCTCCAAAATGTGCTATCCTCTTTCTCGCAAATTCGCCCTGAGCCTGGGCTTATCGCCAGTGGCAACTCGACCGGCTCGACCGGCAAAGGCATCCTGATTGGGATCCTGTCCGCGTTCGGCTCCGCCGCAGTTGCCTTTGTTGTCTTAGCGATCTTTTTCTTTTTCAAATATACTCGCCGGGGGCGAATTATGCTGGATCGCATTGGCCGACCCGGTGAGTTCGATGATGAACAGGCATTTGCGCGCGAGGAGGAGACGGCGCTAGAGTCAATGGACGACTTGGCGCGGTCGGAATACTTGCGAGCTAAAGGTAAGCGCCCGTGAGAATCTTTTGATGGGTCGTATGTCTCACATCTCTAACTCTGCCCAGCTTTTGTCCAAGGAAACCCGCCCGAATCAGTGCAAACCGATATATCCCTATCACAATTCCTCGCAATCCAAGAAAAAGGCGTATCCGCATGGGAGTTCCAGCCAGAATTGGAGATCGCAAATTGCTTTGTGGAAGCCCGCACGGAGATTGAGTTCTATGATTCGGAATGCAGTGTGCAGACAAACCTCCCCCTCCCCAAACAGAATGAGGTCTACTACTGGGAGGCCAAGATATACGATAAGCCCGACTCAACAATGATCGGAATTGGAGTGACTACGAAACCATACCCTCTCTTCCGAATGCCTGGTGCGTTACATGACAATTCCTACTGCTGAGACTGTGTTAACGATTTTAGGCTTCCACAAATCTTCTGTTGCCTACCAGTCAACCGGACACCGCAGGGTCAACCAACCATTCAATCCCACCCCATACGGACCTCCTCTATTACAAGGCGATGTGATTGGTGTCGGCTACCGCCCTCGGTCAGGGACAGTCTTCTTCACTCGCAACGGCAAGAAACTGGAGGACGTGGCTCATAACTATCGCTCGCAAAACCTCTTTCCTACGATCGGCGCCAACGGTCCTTGCACAATCCATGTCAACTTTGGTCAGATGGGCTTCGTCTTCATCGAAGGAAACGTCAAGAAATGGGGATTGGCCCCGATGACTGGTAGCCTCGCCCCACCTCCACCTTACGGAAGCGAGCAAGGCAGCATTCTGCTGGAGTCGGGCCGCGAGAGCGCCGCCCAGATTTCTCAGCGTGTTTATCAAAATGCGAATTACGCGGCCTCGGGCTCAAGTGTCAGGATTCCTCCAGTACCAAGCCCAGGTCCTGCTAGATCTCCGACTGACATTTCCCTCGCTCAGCTGAATCACATACCACCTCTTGAAGATGCTGGTGAGGGATCCAGCCGGTATGCTCTGGGAGATGAAGAGGCCAATGTTGGCATGGTCCATGACGAGCACCATGAGGCCCCGCCTCCGGAGTATTCTAGTCCTGATGGCAGTCGCAGGGGCAGTGATACCTCTCTTGACTTCCCTTCCAGGGGTGCACTCGAAGAACATGGCTCTCCGACCGACGATGCCATGGACTCTGCTGGTCAATATCTCCCGAGTTACGAAACTGCGGTCGAAGGAGATACAGATGAGCACCACCCAAGTGGCCAATGATTGGCCTCGATTCTTTTATACCCTGTCTACATGTGAACATAATCTCTGCATGAGAGGCTCTGTCTGATCATTTCTTTGTTGTTTTATTTAGCGGGTTCACGGACGGTGTTTGGGCAAACCAGGAAGTCTAGTTCCTGAGGCTTTGTTTTCTTTTTTTGTTTCTTTCTGTTTCTTTTGCTGTGAGTTATGAAAGGAACTCTCAGACTTTCACTCGCTCTGCCCTCCACCCTTACCCTTGGGGAGTCATTGAACACGAACACATGTATAAGGGCACACTCATTTTGCTATACCCAGCTCTCGCTAGCCACCCTCTTTATGTATATATCTCAATACAAGACATCTACTTGATCTGACATTCCCTCGCCGATTGAGACACTTTGAGTTGAAGATATTGTCGGATTCTGCTTTCGTATCTGTGGCAGACCATGGAATAAGCCGATTCCTACAGAAAACCCGAAGATGAGCAATGTCTGAATGACCTTGAGGAATAGATAAGAGTGGAGAATCCCAAGAAGTTCCTTATAAAGTACTTCAGGGGTGGACATGTTCCGTAGTGTAGGCTAGTTTATTTATACAGCAGTTGGCCCCCACAAGATCGCCAAGACTTCCACCTCGAAGCTTTGATCGCAACCTCTTGTATTCTTCACATAGCATTGCCATTCCTGATCCCCAGATCTTCGTTGCATTACCGTGGCTCCGATACGATCGTACTCCACTAGCCCCAGTTTGCCGGTCCACCCGAACTGTGTCTCCGAAACCTCACCTCTCCGAACTTGTCCACCGCCAATCGATCGCCACACATCTGCACCTGCACCTCGCTTGCATAAGTGGCTGTCCAACCGCAGCACAAGGGCGCATCTGTGATACGAAGTCAGGTTCCCCCAGGTTCTCCCCCGGTTTCTCAAATCTGCACTCTGCCGACCAGTCTCCGGAATCCTGTTGCGGCTTCGCGCGTGCTTCTGTCTCCCCGAGCCACGAAAACCACTAAACCACTGCGGCTGAATCTGAGATATAATCGCCTTTGTTTTTGCGTGTGACGCACATTCTGTGGGGGTTTTTTGTGCCAGAGACATTTTCACCCGCCCAATTCACAAGCTGCGCGCGCGTTAAACCTGTCGCACACGTGTTATCTCTCTTGTTCTCTAGCCGCCTCACAACTCCGCTTGAGAACTGATCAGTCTATTCTGTACGGTGAGACTTGTCGCTGAGGCCTGGCTTCTATTGGAGATTTGCCGTTGAGGTACTCCATACATTGAAACGATCTCGACTTCCGACACGGTGCTTGTCAGTCATGTCTCAAATTCCATTAAACACAAAGACGGACGCAAAACCGGCAAAAAAACCTGCATTCCATGTCATTGTTTTGGTAAGTGTCTAGCTGATTTCATTTGCCTGTCGCAGAGCCCGTCACGTGGAGGCCATGTGTTGACTATGATTCGTGTACGGAGTACCGGGGATGATTTTCGTCATATCATGTCTCTGATAGCGGGTTCTGACAGCAATACCCCTGCGAAAATACTGAAAGTGCCGAATGTTAATTTCAATAGGGCCCCACGGGTGGACCCCGTGAAGATAGCGTCACCGGCATTCTGGTCCGCTCGACTGCAACAAACTGGGCCCCGGAATCCGTCGTCGCTGTTGATGCAGGTACCCTCTTGGCAGGGATTATCCGATTACTGGAGCGGTATATGCCTGATTGCACGAATGACGAGGGTGTCATGACAAATGGGCCCTTTCAGGGGCTCGAGTTGCCCAACAAAACACCACAGGCAAACGGAGCCCATGTGTTTCGTGAACTCATTGGTAATGTGCTAATCACACATCCTCATCTTGATCATATTGCCGGTCTTGCAATCAACACTCCGATTTTAGAGGCGGGAAATGGCCCTAAATCGGTGGCCGCGCTTCCCTCGGTGCTGTCCGCCATCAAAAACCATATGTTCAACGACATAATTTGGCCGAATCTGTCGGACGAAGATGGTGGAGCTGGTTTACTCACGTATCAGCGTTTAGTGGAGGGTGGAAATCCTCGCTTTGGCCGGGGCGACAGCCGAGGCTATGTTAGAGCCTGCACTGGGCTATTGACCAAATGTCTCAGCGTCAGTCACGGCCGATGCAAGCAGCGATATCACCCCGAGAGTGGAACGCATCACCGCATAGGAAGTACCGTTTTTGCCGAGCATCAATTGATGCTTCCTTCCAGAGCAATCTCGGTAGATCACACCGATGGCAGGTAAGCTAGAGCGCTTGACTTCCTAGCCGTCAATGGAACTTGTAAACTAACCACTCCCAGTTTCTATTCGCCCGCTCGCTCCCCGCGCCTCTTTCCATCTACCAACAAGGAGCCAGTGATGGCAACAGTCGAAAGTTCAGCTTTCTTCCTGCGCGACCACCGCACTGGCGATGAGATCATTGTCTTCGGCGATGTCGAGCCAGACTCGGTCGCACAGGAAGGGCACAATAAGCTAGTATGGGAAGCCGCCGCACCAAAGATAGCCAACGGCAAGCTACGAGCAATCTTCATCGAATGTTCCTACAATGACAGCATCGACGACAAGTACTTGTATGGCCATATGTGCCCACGGCACCTTGTCGCCGAGCTCAGCGTGCTAGCAACCAAAGTCATGAATGTGCGCAATGGCAACTTTGGCGAGAAAAAGCGCAAGCGCGATTCTATCTTCCCAGTCGAGGCTGGTAGTGAGCAAGTGAGTCCGCGATCGAAGCGAACCCAAAGCACATCTGGCGACAGACTTGAGCCTCGGTCGCACCCGGCCGACTACTTTGAAATACCGCAAATACCCAAAGTTGGCGGTCCGGACTTTGGAGACGGTGGTGATCATGCTGATGTTCTGGAGTCGCCGGATCCTGAGTCTTGGGTTGATACTAAGCCTCTTCCTTTGGAGGGGTTGAAGGTTTATATCATTCATATCAAGGAACATCTTACCGATGGCCCTCCGCCAGGAGAACAGATCCTAGAGGAACTCAAGGAGCATGGCGAAAGGGTGCATCTGGGATGTGAATTCTTTATTCCGAGTCCCGTGGAGGGAATATGGATATGATCGGTGATGACTATTATGTGGAGGCTTTTGTCGTTTTGTCCTTACACAGCGTGTGATTAAACTCTGTACCATAGCCAAGTTTGCTTCCTATTAACACTGATATCGTTGTGTTCTTTATTACAAGATGGCTCGACCCCTTTATATCCATGGATACAACAGCAAACCTTGAGCCTCGCTATGGATGAAGTTATCTCCCTCTCCGGGATATCCAGGATTCCTTCGCAGACACCGGTCAGAGCGAAAGAGTCCCGGGGGATCTTCCAACTGTCAACTATTGTGCAGGGTTTGGATACTTGGGCCGAAGGCGAGTAGGTAGCGCTGTCAGTGTGCCGTCCTTGGAATAATAGTTGTTGAGGTAGAACACTAGCCAAAGAGGTCAGCTTTCGAGAACTAAACACAGTCAGTCGGAGTTAGTCTTGACTCACTTCGTGCAATGATGGCAAATGTGTCGCAGTTCTTCCACTTCAAATCTCCACCCGCCAGCTCCTTACATCCAGCATACTCATACTTTTCGCTTGTTCCATCACCAAGAGACCTCGGGACTGCGCTCAAAAATCAGCCTCATTCAAACATTCATACAAAGAGATGCGTCAAACTCACATTGATCGAAATTACCGGTATGGATCAGCTCGTGCGTGAAAACTGAACTGATCGTCTTGGATAGGAAATCCACACTCTTCCCCCGAACATCACGCGTGTTCAACTGGCTGAATGTCGGCTGCTGATTGACTCCAGTGTAGTCTCTGTTACAGAGCATAATGACATTCTTGCCCAAGGCTGTATACGCAGTAGCCTGGACAACATCGCAGGGACTTTGATTAGGTCCCGGCGCAGGGTTATATCTCACATCCGCATACCCTCTATCTTGGTCTCGATACACGCCCGTGGTGATCTTCTTCAGATGACTATCTCCACAAACGATGGTGAGATCATCCACGGATTCCGAATAGTCACCTGGGACCTTGGATGCTGGACCAAGCGCATCTGTGCGATTATGTTAGCCGGAATGTCATTTTTCAGAACACCAAGAGGAACCTACTGGCAATAGCCTCATACGCTGTGGCGCTGTGGTCCCCGAAGAAGTCATCTAGGATACTGCGCCTTCCTTGGTCTTTGCAAGTCTCATACATCGATTGTGGTTCATCGCCCGCCTCGTGCGTTCGCTCCCACATTGCGCAGGCTGTTCCTGTGAGACTTGACCAACTGAGCACGGCTTTTGCTTCTTCCATTGCATTTTTGATATCATCGCGATGATCACCGCAGTCACAACTGCTGTGGATGTTGTATGCGAGGGTTTGTGAGGCTGCTCCTACAAGGAGAGCTACCGAGAAGGTCTTCATATTTCCAATGGAATATTGACTTGGCTGTAAGGAATATTCAAATCAATGGAAAAAAATCGCACAAGAAGAGGAACCGCTGCCTTCTTCTGGGATGGATGGGTCTTGAAAAAGTATACGGCTTATACATCCACCGAGCTGATGCTTTTAGTTCTATACATTAAGGGCTGCATAGCCCGTTGCAGGGTCCACTGCGCTAGGCAATGGAGATTTTTGCCACTGCGAAATGATCTCCCGTCTTCTTTGGGGGCCATGGGGCTGAACGTTATCGTTAGTGGAAAGCGGCACGTTTGAACGCCCTGGGTTAGCAGCAGCCATCACTTCTATTCCTGACCACTGAGCCCGAACAAAACCCGAGCAGACCAATGAAGAGCTCGACAGTGATCCCAGCGAAGCTCTAAGCTCGAGAGCTAAGAGCGCCACTGGCAAATATCACATGGGGGCTAAGTGCGAATCTTACTGTGGGGGGCCTGGTTTCAACATCTCCCCTGCCAAGCACTCGCCAGGTGGGGGCTGTTGAAATGCAGTGGACTCCAGAATATGCACGTCTAGCCAGGTCTAACGGCACAAGGCACAATCTGACAGGGGTATCGAGGATGACATACTGCCCATATCAGGTAGTGGGGGCCATTGATCGACACTATGGAGTGTGTCAGACGTCCATCACTACTGTTTTGGAATCTTCACTCCCTGCAGAACTAATTTCCCGAACCTTTACCCGTGACAAAGCGATAATCCCGCAATGGATTTGGAATCCAAGGACTTTCGCAATTGGATACAGGAGGCTGACATCGGTGGAGGCTGTTCAGTGCCCAGTGGAGCAATCTCTTCCTCGACGTTGCACGTTAGCGGCTCATACGCTGATGCTTTGGGGGCGAAGAAATGACGGACACTAGAGAACACAGCGGACAGAAAAGAAGGCATTCCCTTCTCATTTTGAGTCTAACAAGGCCTACTTCGTGTCCTTGATCTTGCAATGATGAACATGAGGGCTGTTCTTTTCAGCTTGCTTCTTCTAAAAGCTGCTGCTATTCCTCAGGGTATCCCGTCGTCGAGAGCCTCAAGTTCGACTATCTGCAACGGCCCTAGCTGCTCTAATTCTGGCTTCTCATCTTCTGCCCAGACACCGAATCCATCCACTTCCTCCATTCCATCGTCCTCAGTGGAGCCGACGAGCTCGATTGGGCCCTCCAGTGATGCCAATCCAAGCACCTCCAGTGTCTGGTCCACAGATGGTAGCTCGACAGCCGCCATTGGGTCTTCTTCTTCTTCTTTTGGGTCTGCAACCTCAACTGCAGTGATTCCTACTGGCAATCCAAGCACTACGCCACCTAGTGTCTCGTCGTCTGCAGCGCCCACTCATTCTTCCACCGGGGGATCATCTTCTGTGGATGCAAGCTCCAGTAGCTCTATTACGAGCTCTTCCATTGCTGGATCATCAACACCGAGCTCTGCCTCCACCGGGTCTTCCTCTGCAGACTCTTCTGCGCCGGCATCCTCTGCGCCGGCATCCTCTGCACCGTCATCCTCTGCGCCGTCATCCTCTGCGCCGTCATCCTCTGCACCGTCATCCTCTGCGCCGTCATCCTCTGCGCCGTCATCCACACCAGCATCCTCGACACCGGCATCTTCTACACTGGAAACCTCCACGCCAAGTACGTCCCCAACAGAGTCTTCCACGCCCAACTCATCAACCCCGGCGTCTTCAACCCCTGCGCCATCCACCACTTCCACTTCTGGAGATGCTAGCTCTACAAGCCCACCTGAAAGCAGCGTGTCATCAGAATCTAGCACTCTTCCAATCATCACTATCACATCTCTCTCTACATCGTCAGTGAGCACAGTGACAGGGGTGGATAAAAATACCCTGATCGAGACAACGGATAAAGATGGTCACCATACCGAAGTTGCCTTCTTGTGGCACTGCTGGTTCTGTGGCGGCGGTGGACTATTTGCTTGGGGAATTGGTAAGTTGCATTGGCACACTGAAATGTAAAACTACCGCTCACACTCATATAGGACCGGACCCAGGTGTTTATCCTCCTCCTCCCAATCCCCCAGTTACGAACTGGCCAACGATCACTATTGGTAACGACAAGCTCCCCACTCCTGAGCCTGAATCCACAGCCTCTCAGCCCTCGTCAACTGAGACATCAAAGACCACGACCTCTGAGTGTACTACCAAAACAGTGACCAACAGCTGGGTATCATGCACACCGGTTCCAACAACTACGAGCTCCGGAACGCCGTTGTACAGCAACAGTTGTACCACAAGTACATCGGTGGAAACAGGCTGCAGTGCTACACCTTCGTCGTCATCGACCTCAGCAACTACAACGCCTTCGGCTTGTACTATCGCTATGAAGGCTACTCCATTCGCCACACTGACAGATCCGATTCCTGATACGTCTGACACAACCTCTACCCCAGGAGGCACGTCAACAGCAAGCAGTAGCTCGGCATCAAGTAGCCATGTATCTACTACGTCGGCGAGTGGCTCCTCGAGCTCATCACCAAGCGCCACACCCTCAAGCACCCAAAGCATCAGCTCAACGAGTGGATCTTCATCAAGCTCAAGCCAGGCAACCACTAGCTCCTCAAGCTCAGGTAGCTCGTCTTCTATCTCTACCAGCACATCCTCGTCCACCAGCAGCTCCGCCTCCCCAACAACCAAAAAGACCTGCACTGGTGGCAATGGAGAGACATACCCAGTATCCCTTCTGAACACCGAAGGGTCTCAATCAGGAAACCTAGACAAGTTCTGCATCGCCGCCGCCAGTCACACAGACTGGCCCTACAAGCAGACCTTCGATGGTGAATATGCTGGCGACCCGAAGGCTGTGATGGAAATCTCAACCCAAGAAGGTTGCACCCCTCCATACGACGGACAAATTTCAGCCGACTACTGCAAAGAGTACATCAACCTACTCGCTAATGACTGCGACACCGACAGTGGCAACAAGCACGGCGGAACAGTGTCAACAGACAAATGCTACACCTTCAGTCTAAGTGTCACGTCTGAGTCGAAGCTCAGCTGCAAAGGCGGCAATGGGTGGACCTGGCCTGTTGATCTTCTGAACGGAGATAGCAGTGACAGTGGTGTCATTGATAATTTCTGCACTAATGTGGAAGCCAACACCTGGGATGGATTCCATGAGGATTATACTGGTGAAGGAGAGAGTGACAACGAGTGTACGATCACTCTCAATCTGAATGATTGTGATGGTAAAATGAAGCTATCGCATGACGAGTGCGTGCATTATGTTGGGCAGATTGCCAACAACTGCGACACTGACAGTGGAGATAAGCATGGTGGTATTTTCGATGTTGGAAACTGCCTGTCCTTTAATATGACGATGTACGATCCTTCCGTTGTGTTTGGAAGTGGTTAATCGGTCTTTTTGTATATATCGAGTTGGATTTGGAAGTCTCATAGGACCAGACATGATGAACTTGCAACTGATTCCAATATAATTCAGTTCCATATGAAACAAATCAATAGTAAAAGGCCTGCTTAACTAGTAGTATTGATAAACTCAGAGCACTTCGGCTTACTTGGAAGCTTTCTCCGCTGCCTGAGAAATGACATCTTCCCAAACAGCGAGATCATTGGAAGGAATACGAAGACCCTTCTCTGTTGAGGCATCCGCACCCTCGACAGGAGGACGAGCACCAGGTAGATCCAAGATAGCCTCACCATCCCGAGCAAAAGAGATCAGCTCCTCCTCTGCGCCCCATTCACCCATAGCCATTACGCCAATAGGAACGCCACTATCAGCAGCATAGCCCGCAGGGCAGGTGATGGCGGGACATCCAGTAAAGTTGGCCAGCCACACATACTCCATGTTCCGAACGGAAGCCTTTCCATCAGACAAACCACGGGACAGATCCGCCTCCCCGCCATCAATATGCCACCCAGGGATAGGGGTGGTGGGTGTCAGAATCAATAGCCCAGGGTGGGCCTTGAAAAGATGGGCTAGATGGGTCATAAGAAGGTTCCGCAGACGCTGAGAAGCAAGCAAGTCTTGTGCGGTGATCTGCCACATGCCCATGGAAACAAGTACCTTGTTCGGCGCCGTGAGCTGTTTGATATGATCGGCATCAACGCCAGATGCAATTTCCGCCATGATAGTCAGGACGTGCGCACGCTGACCCTCAGTAAGATAAGGAATTTCGATGTCGATGACATTGTAACCCTCCTTGCGGTAGTAATCAATAGCCCTATCGAACGCAGCACGAACCGGAGACTCAGCTCGATCGATCCAGTCGCGGACAATTCCGATCGTCTTAGTTCTCTTGGTATCTGGGCGAGGGGGCTGAGGATATGGGAATTGGGAAGAGATAGGGTCTTCCGAAGCCGGTGCCGGTGTCGCCATGGTGCGATATGCCAGAGCAAGGTCATCAATGCTCGTGGCCATGGGTCCAAGGACACCAACAGTGGGCGCCAGGCTCTGAGATGGAGCGCCGGACACGCGGCCATGCGAAGGCTTCAGCCCCCAAATACCGCAGAACGACGAAGGAATCCGAATCGAGCCTCCGCCATCTGCGCCAAGCGCAAATGGCACGAGGCCGGCTCCGACAGCATATCCAGAGCCACCGGAGGAGCCACCGCAGTAATATTCTTTGTTATGGGGGTTTCGAGGCGTGCCGTAATTGGGGTTGTTATTGTTGGTGTCTAGCCCCAGCTCGTGCATGCTGGTTTTTCCAATGATGATAGCACCGGCATCAAGCCATTGCTTCACGCACCAGGAAGTTCCGTCGGAGCCATGCTTGAAGTCCAGCTTCGATCCTAGTGTCCGTTTGTAACCCGTAACGTGTACCTCATCCTTCACCGCGACCGGGACACCATCCAAAGGTCCTAGCGACTTGCCCTCCTTGTATCGCTCCGTAGACGCTTGCGCTGCTGCGTAAATTGCTTCGGTTTGAGATTCGAGGAAGGCAGTCGAGTGCTTTCCGGGAGGCTGCACGTCGCGCCGAATTAACGGCAGCAATGTCTCAATGACAGTCGTCGGTGTCAATTCTCCTGATTTATAGAGCGCATGGTAGTCTGCAGAAGTATAGTATCCATGGTTGCCTTTCCTGCGCGAAAGTGTAGCAGATGATGTCTTCGCTGCTGACTCGGCCTTGTTGGTGTTTTCAACGGGGATCACGGTTGGATCGTACCGGCCGGCGTATTGGCTCAGGTGAGGGATTTCGCGAATGACTCCGAATCCGGCATTGCGCCAGAAGTAACTCTGGACGAAATTGACGTTATGGATCCTGCGTTCAAGAGGAAATATCAGTATGGCATGATGGTGACCTTGGAGGTCGTGGTTGCTCACAATGTCGCGCCGATCGCTAACGGTGTTCCGCGGAAGACTGGAATGACTTGGTCTTCATGTTTATATGGGACAGATGGACCCTCGCGGGGAGGCGGGTAATTGATAAAAGTCCGCTCGCTCATGATTGTTGGAGTGCGAATTGAAGAGGAAAATCAGCCGAGAGAGTCGAGTTCAGCTGTTGAGATTATTGTCCCATGACATCATGCCGCGGCTCAACAGCAATCTACAAGCACGCTCCAACTGATCATGCAGGTCTATCAATAATTGAGACAAGTTAAATATGAATATATAGACATCGTTTTATTGAGATCTAATGGTCCAAAATATACAATTACAAGCTCAACTTGATGTTGTACTTGTCCATTGCCAAGGCAGCACCAGTGAGGACTGCCGCATAGACAATCAGAATGCCCATGGCCTGTGGCGTGTTCAGGTCCAATGTTGGCACGCTCAAATTTACAGCCCCGGTCAGGAGGTTCGCAATCAAGAAAAGCGCAAGGCCTCCGCGGTTGAAGGCATGCAAAATCGGGCTGGTCGCGAATGATGCTTGCTCAGCCTCGGCTTCCTTGGTCGTCGCACGGTGAACTGCCGGGAAGAAGACAGTCTCGGTCAAACAGAACAAGAATAGTTGTACACTGTTGAACGCAGATACCCACAGCACGTATGGCATGTTGGCCAGTCGACGCGAAACTGGGATATTAGCACCGTGGCCGAAGGCGTATGTGGAGTTGAAGAAGAAGATCGTTGACCAGAACATTCCCTGTAGGACCAGATTTTGCAAGACAGATTTCCGCGCTTGCTGGGGCGACTTTGTCGCTGAAGTGCCTCGGGGAATGATGCGAATTCCAACACCGCGTCCGGCAAGGAAGATCGCAAAATATCCAATGAAAGAGAAAACGCCCTCGCGGTTCTTCGATAGTAGGTCCGGTCCCCGTGGTGCCACAAGAATGTAGCGCTTGAGGTCAGTGGATTCCAGAGCGACCTGGTAGAGAACCGCGGTCAGAAGTGCGAGCACTTCGTACGAAGGAATCAACGTCGTCAGAGAGTCAAACAGCTCCACGAATGGAGGCAATAAGCCGAGTGTGAAAAAGAAATTCCAGTGCACACCGTACTCAGTGACATGCTCAGCGTAGTCCAATCCCTTCACACTCCACAGCCGGATAAGACCCAGCACAAGCAGAGGAATTGAGTGTCGAGCGGAACCTATCAATCTCTTGTACAAAGCTGCCTTCGGTGTCTTCGAGTTGCGGCCCTTTAGCACAGCGCGTGCGGAAACGACACCGGCTGAAAACACGAACGAGCCAACGCCCAGGTCCATCAGCGACGTGCCCCAATTCTCAACCTTGGCGAAGCGACGTGGGAATGCGCGGAAGTCCACCGCCAGGATCGCCACACAAGTGACAATCATCATGGCGGCGCGGTAGGTTGTCAAGAACGGGTGGACGGGCAAGGCCAGCTGTTCCTCGGGGGATTCATTTTGGGCCTTGGATTTGCGAGGTGGTTTGGCCTTTTGGGTAGTGCGCTGGCCGTGTCGGGTAAGGAATAGGAGGACGGCGGGGGAAACGAGGAATATGTTGAGCAGGAGGGGCGCCGACGAGTATGCAGTCGTTGCGAACAAAATTGCTAGTACGTTGAGGATGAAGTCGGCGGCGATTCCGGCGGGGCCGTATGGTGTGAAGAATGAAAGCCTCGATTGGAGCGCGGACCAGAGGAGAACAGATGTCTAGAAGAAGCTTCAGTTAGATATGAGTCAATTGCGATTGTATGAAGTGGGCGCTTCTTACTGAAGCAACGAGAGTGACTGTGTTGATTTCGAATATTGTGCTTCCGGCAAGATTAGACACGAAGGCCTCCTTGCGAGCTTTGTAGCTCGGATCCATGTTGATCAAGTGTCTACACAGACAGTCAATCCCAAGGGTTGAAAAATAACGAATGACGTGGTGACGAAGCTGGAGAAGCTCCGAATGTTCTATTTACCCGCAATCACCTGACCATGCCTCGAATCGCGAGAACAACTGTCAAGATCAAAGATGACACTCTGTCAATTGAATATGCATATGTCTCGCTGGCCAAATCAAGTAGTGCGAGGCAGCATAATTTTATGAGGGCTTTAAGCTGCGGAATTGAAAGATGCATGTGATTTGCGTTGCAATTAATGATGTGTAGTAAACTGTTCGTGAATCTATCGTTCTATAAAAACATTGACTTGATATGCTCTTTTTGCCATCCAGGGTATCTCAGTAAAAACGACTTAGGATCTGGGCTTTCCACGTCCACCACCACCGCGACGGGCACCACGGCCTCCGCGGCCTCCTCCGCGCTTCTTCTCAACACCGCCTCTGTCAGCGCGACCAGCTCCCGGGCTGAGCGCATCGCGGCTCTTGTTTCGGCCGCCGCGACCACCCTGTGAGCGGTCACGGGGTCTGCCACCGCCCTTTCGGTCGAAGTCGTTGGGGTCAGCGTAAGTGAAGCCAGGGATACCCTTCAAGCCCATCTTGCCAATGACCTTCTTGTCCATCGGAGGAGGTTCGGGACATCCCATACCCTTGACGGCCATTTCGTTTGCAAGTTGGACCAGACCAGCCTTGTCGAGACGCAGTTGGCGCAGAAGACCGGAACCAGCGAAGAAACCGATGAAGGAGGAGTATGCACGCTGCTTGGATTCTTCCTCGATGGTGTACATGGCGTCCATAACAGCCTTGTTAAGAGCGGGAGCGGCCGCGTTGATGGCCTCGGAGTCGGGGTGGGGCTTGATGGGGAGATGGCGGTTGTTTTTCATGAAGAAAGACTCGCCCTCGGTGAGGAGAATGATGGCACGGCCATCGGCGCCGGCGCGAGCTGTACGGCCAACACGGTGAACGTACTGCTCGCCGTTGGAAGGCAAACCGACCTGGATGACCAGATCGACGTTGGGGAAGTCCATTCCACGGCCAATAACGTCAGAGGCGAACAGGATTCCAGACTCGGCCTCCTTGAACTGGTTTGTGGTTCTTGTGCGAGCACCCTGGTTGAGTCTGGAGTGGATCTCGTACACCTTCAGGTGAACCATACCCTTGCAGAACACACCTGCGAGGAGACCAACCATGTGCGCAGTCACACCGAACACAATGATCTTCTTGGATTCTTTCTTGATTTCGTGCTTGAGAAGAGATGCAAGAGTGGTAAAGGTATCTTTCACGGATGGCATCAGCACAGAGTACTGGGGCACTCTCTCGTGTGTTGGTGATTCATTTTGGTCAATGGTAGAAATGCTGGTGTAGTCCCTTCGGAGCACAACATTGACAACATCCTTGACCTTGGGAGGGACAGTGGCTGAGAAGCACATTCCCTGCCATCCAGTGCTCTTCTGGGGAATGAGCTGGAGAATCCGCTTGACATCGGCGATGAATCCACTCTCAAGCATGGTGTCAGCTTCGTCCAGAACCAGTGTCTGGATGCTAGAAAGCTTCTTGGCGGTAGGAGTTTCGGAGAGGTAGTCGGTCAGTCGGCCCGGGGTTGCCACCAGAATGGAAGGCGACCCCTTCATGAAAGCAGAATGCGCAGATGCGCGCGCAGTTCCACCAACAGCGATGTGGCACTCAAGGCGAGTCTCCAGCTGTGATGTGAGTTGATCACATGATTTTGCGATTTGCTGTGCGAGTTCTCGAGTAGGTGTGATAATCAGAATGCCGACTTTGCCCTTGGGTGGGGTGTTTCCATTCAGCAGGCAGTGCAGCGCAGGTAGAAGGAATGCCAATGTTTTTCCTGTGCCGGTCTTGGCTTGGACAAGGCAGTCACTGCGCCAGGTAGGGAGTTCAGTCAAAACGCGGTGCTGGACGGGCGTCATGTCATTGAAGCCCATAACGTTGAGAGCCTTCAAAAGTCTAGGGTCAAGCTTACCAGCCATGCTGGAGTAAGGCTGAACAACTTCAGTTGCCTGGAGTCCTTCCATTGTGAAGGTGGTGTCGGATATCAAAGAAATCTTCAGCAAGGTGGAGGTCAAGAAAGCTCAATTCACAAGCGGTGGCGACGGGAATTGATGGTTGGCAAGGAGCCAAGAGAGCGATGGAAAGAATCAAACAACTCAATTTACTATTTATTTTTGCGAAGTGATGCAAAAACAAAATATCGATATTGAATCTAGCTGTGAACAACGCAGAGATTGTTGCCAAGCATCAACTTGACTTTTGCACTAAACATAAGCATCTTTTGATTGGCTGTCAGTCCCACTTTGGTGGGCCACCACGTGATCTCGGCATAATAGCTTGGGCCCTAGTGCAACAAGTGCTTTCACGCTAAGGGGCAATCCTGATTCTTTCAAAATTAGTACACGGAGGATATAGTTTGGAGTTTGGAGTACGGAGGGAGTAGTGATCATCACTTTGACTCCCAGAGTTCCAAGGCAATCTTCTCTTTCGAGCCTTGGGATACTCTCCAACATTTACTTGTGGACTGTCATCTTTAAAAAAGTGTCTTCAACAGTCTATCAGATCATGTCTCTTATCCATCACAAATCAAAGCAGGATAATATGCAATCCTCCAGGTTGGGTTTTCATATATGAGACTAAACCTGATACCTCCAAGGGCTATGAAGAGTGATATGCTCTGGGAACGGTGCGTAACCTTGGAACTAGACCGCCGACCCTCAGCGTTGAGCCCCCAGCGTCAATCTATCCGTACAGACCACGGCGAATCGAAGGAATGCAAATTGCCAGAACTTGAATCAATTCAACAGTTGGTGATATAGTACATGCAGCTGGAAAAAAAAAAAAAACAAAAAAACAAGAGATGACAATACACGTAAGATAACACAGAACGCGTCTTCACACATAAACATTAAACCCGCGGAAATGGAAGTGCATGAAAGGTAGGCTCACCTCATGATGATACTTGAGTTGGGCTTGTAGCGTAGTCACCGGACTTGTAGGGCAGTCCCCAGGGAGATCCTGAAGCGGTAAAGGAACCCACACCCCTGGTGCACTCCTCTGATAAACAACTCGATCCTCCCAAATAACGCAATCATCGTATCGGACGTGGTCTTTGTAGACCTTGCAATCTTCATACTCAATGCAATCTTTCGATGGGTCTTCCGCTTTGATATGTCTGATGTACGCGTGTTTCGTATCTCCCGAAGGTGGAATTCGAAGATGAGTTGCAAAGCCTTCTTCGGAGGGCAGCTCGTTCTCCTTTGATATCAAAGGTGGCGAATGACACTCTCCCCAATGCCCTTTGCCATTAGCAAAAAGAGCAGAAGATTTAAGGGACGACCAGAATGCCATTTCGGGAGAACACAATGCTGACGAAGTGTGAAGTTGTCGATGGGATGTGATTTTGTGTGCAACGTATGAAAGGTTGCGTGTAGTCGGCTTTGGTGTGGTTCTCTGGAGCAGGCGAAGCTGTGGAGTAGATGTTCTTTTAGTAGTTGTCAGGAATAAAATCTAAAAACCAAGCAGGAAACTTTATACAAATTATTGAGACAATACAATACGCCTTGGAAACCGTCCCGGGTACGTAGATTTGTAGCAGCCAGGTTTAATTTAGTACCTAGGTATTTCAAGTACCGTTCTGGTCTAGTCTAATGATCTCCTAGAAGAGGTTATAGTTATAACGGTAGCCTGGAAGAGAAGATCTAGGCGTACAGCTCCCTACGGGGGCGTAGAAAAAGATACTTGGGTAAATTCATAGAAAGATACCCAGAAAGACGTTCAAAAAGATATCCAAAAAGATACTGATTGAACCAACCCAAGAGTAAATTCCGTAAAATTAATACCAATCGAATGTTATTGTGTCGGAAATATAGAAATTGGCACTGGCCGCTATAGACCTAGGTACCTAGGGTACGCAACCTTGGAACCAGGCCGCCGACCCTTTGTCTCGAGGTATTGGAATGATATAGTTCGAATCAGGCTAAACTATGAGGAAATTGCATTGCGAGGGCTGTGCTCTGGCAAAATCGATCCAGGACACCACATCGTCCCCGAACGTATGCCACCAAGACTTCAGAAACGACAGAACACGAGACCGATCCAAGGCCCGGCTCAAGTTTATCACAGTCTTAAAGCCATTCTCGATGATTTTTTGGCCAAGTTGATCTCCGCGGAGCTCTGTTCCAGCAATAAAAAGAGGCCAAACGAGATCTTGGGTGAAATGTAATCTGTTTCGAGTGTGGGACAGCCGTTGTAGACAGTCTAGGATTTGATCACGGGCATAACTTTTATCTTTGTCGGCTGTGGGTAGTTCGGATAGTGCTTGAGTACTGTATATCAGTGTAGCGTAGTAATACATCCGCACGACCAGTTCGAAGTCCTGGCGCTCAATATCCGACCAAAAATAGATAGTTTGGTTGACGTGCAAACAATGTGATTTGGCCGATTCGATTCGTGCATGAATGTTTTGAATTTGGAATGCGGATGGTGGTGGTAGATTTGAAAACCGAGAGCGAGTCTTGAGGCGCTCTAGTTGGGTTATGGAGTGGATGACGTGGACAAAGTCAACCAGCACGGCGTCTTCATTGCTTGTCGGCGGGTCCAGTAAGATATCATCGATCTGATTGAAACTCGTGAGATTCGTCCACACGGATGTTGAGTAAAACTCTTGCAGGAGAAACTTTTCGACCCGAAAAAGTGGATGATGCATGCTCGAACGATTTGCTCCAGCCAATATGATTTCACGGGCAGCAAGCAGATGAACACGCCATCTTGATGTTTGCGCTTTCAATAAATCACTGTTGCAGATCATCATCACAGACCCTAAAGTCAGATGGAATGTTGTGACTGAGCTTGTCTGCGTTGGAGGCAAGCGGGTCAAGTCACCCAGCTCCTGTGCCAGCAGGACCAGAGCTTTATTTAAATGAGCATCGGAGATATTTCTGAAGGTTTCACACCAGGGGTCATCGTTGGGGTACTGGGAGGCCAGATCATGCGCCGCTAGTGCGAGAAGAGATGTGAAAAGTGTCTCGGAGCTTTCAGCGAGAGGGGAGAATTAGCTGGCGCCATGGGTTCTGTGGTCCATCAATCCACGCCAGTCTATGTGCCACATTTTGCTCAAACCAGTTGAGCAATTTTAATGAATGAGGAGGTTGCGGTGTTGACAAGGAGAGGAGAGAGGGTGGTATCATCAAAGGGACCTCCGGGGATGGCCGTGGTACCAAGGGGGCATCATGCCTGGGCATCAATCTTCCAGTTAATTTGCCCCGACTAGCAACTCCTTGGTCCCATTTGAGCCTCGTTCCATACCCGGGACATTCGAGGTTACGTTTTCCACATTTCTTACAGCCGGGCAAGCTAAGATCGCACTGGATACGTCTTCTTCGACATGTTGAGCAACCTAAAAATTACTATAAGCATTGCATTACCAAATAACCGGTCAAAGATACCTTTAGGTGACATGAGCAAGGTGAGGCTCTCCGACATTTCTAAAGCGAGGTACAAATTTTTTAATATTAGAGGGCGAAGTGGTAAAATTCCTTACTCCTTTCTATATTGTGACCGCATTGATGAAATCTTGCCGGCCAACCCCACTGCGCTAATCCAAAATAGGATGGTTGATAGAGATTTTGATAATGCAGTCTGGCGAAGTGCAGTCTGGTTGGAGGTTGCCCTGATATTTATGGGTCCCAGCAGCAGAAGTATAGCCTCACGTGATGATTTCATAGATTCTGGCAGGATTTTGAGAGGTAAAAGCCTTGGGGAGATGAGCCTTAAGACATGCTTGATTTTTCATAGCTGATTCGAGGTTTTCATATTTTCTTTCAACCTCAAGGATCAAATTGCTGCGGGAAAAAAAAAGCCATTGATACCCTGGCAATGTCTTTAACGGTACAGGTGACTGCGCCAAATGGCCGAAGGATTGAATTACCAACTGGATTGTTTATCAACAACAAATGGGTGAAGGCAGTGAAGGGTGGTAGTATCACAAGTATCAATCCAGCGTAAGTAATGTTATCTCCGAGAGAAAGAAGAAAACCACTGACCTAGCTCACCAGAGATGAGACCAATATTGCATACGTGCAAGCCGCTACAGCCGAAGACGTCGACATCGCCGTGATAGCAGCTAGAGCTGCTTTTTTTGCAACCTAACTGGGTGGACATGCATCCCTCCGCCAGAGGAGAGCTGATCCGAAAATTGAGTGATCTCGTCCAAGAGCACATGGAAGACCTGGCGACACTTGAGACATGGGACAATGGAAAGCCGTATTCTGTCTCGCTGAATGAGGACCTTCCGGAAGTGGTAGGGTGTCTGAGGTATTTTGCTGGCTTCGCCGATAAACTCCATGGTCAGGTCATCGAAGGTGGCGCAACCAAGTTTGCGTATACAGTACGGGAGCCAATTGGTGTTTGTGGACAGATCATTCCGTGGAACTATCCCCTCATGATGGCCGCTTGGAAGCTCGGACCGGCATTAGCTGTAAGTCAACAGCTCTGGATAAGTCATTTTGCCATTGAATCTGACCAATTTGCAGTGTGGAAACACGGTTGTCCTGAAACCATCTGAGCTCACTCCCCTCAGCATTCTGTACTTTGCCAACTTGATCAAGGAAGCAGGTTTTCCTCCGGGCGTCGTGAACATTCTCAATGGTCGAGGAGAGGAGGCCGGAACTGCAATTGCGAGCCACCCAGGGATCGATAAGATTGCGTTCACGGGGAGCACAGTCACTGGACAAAACCTCATGGCAATGGCTGCATCAAATATCAAGAATGTCACACTTGAGACTGGTGGCAAATCTCCGTTACTTGTTTTTCAAGACGCAGATCTGGAACAAGCAGTGAAATGGACACATGCTGGCATCATGAGCAATCAAGGTCAGATTTGCTCCGGTACCAGTCGGATCATTGTGCAAAAAGATGTTTATGAGGAGTTCATCGCAGCGTTTCGGCAATACACGGAAACTACGAGTAAGGTCGGTGACCCATTTCATGATGACACATTTCAAGGGCCACAAATCTCGAAGACCCAATATGACAGAGTGCTATCATATATTGAGTCTGGTGTCCAACAAGGTGCTCGTCTTGTTTTAGGTGGAGCACCACCAGACAAAAAAGCGTCGGGCTTTTTCATACCTCCAACAATCTTTGCCGACGTCACAGACGATATGATCATCTCCCGAGAGGAAATTTTTGGACCAGTGGTTGTCATATCAGCATTTGAGACGGAAGAACAGGCTGTTCAAAAGGCCAATGACTCGCCGTATGGTCTTGGATGCGCCATTTTCACCCAAAATCTTGAACGCAGTCATCGATTGGCCCGGAAGATGGAAAGCGGAACGGTATGGATCAACAGCAGCAACGACAGTGATTCACGAACTCCGTTTGGGGGTGTCAAGCAGAGTGGAATTGGGCGGGAATTGGGTGAAGCTGGACTGTTGACATATTCCAGTATCAAGTCTATTCACGTCAATATTGGCGCAAAGCTGTGACGTGGTCTGCAAAGATTGCCATCAAATGCGTTTTGCAGTTGAAAGATTGTACCGTGGGAGCAGGGTGTACTAAATTGCGTGATGTGAGGGAAGATGGAGAGCTGGGTAGCTCGGCAAACTAGAGGCATGCAGGCAAGCGACGTACCTGACCTACCCCATGACGAGTTTCAGAGATCCGGCCGGGACATCGCGCGACAAGGATGGCATGGTACCATGATCTGCTATCATTGATTCCAAAATTCAACGGGCCACTGGTTTGACTTGATCCATCCTACCGTCGACTCTCACATTCAGACCTCGGCAATCGGTCGCAGCACAATGAAATTGACTCACAACCGGGAACAGCCTTGAATTGCCCCAGATCAAATACTTACAACAATTTATTCTCCCAACAAGACATCGACGTCGCTGCATATGATAAACCGCAAGTGACGTAGGCCGCGAATGCTCCCGGCTACGGAGTAAGGCTAGGCGCATTAGCCCTTCCATAGTTGGTGCACCAAAATAATTGACCAATTGGCAGCAGCTGGATGGATAGGATATGCAGTTCCAGGAACGCTATCCTCTCAACGAAAGTCCCCTTGGACCTGAAACATTGGGCTAACCAAATTCCTAAGAAATGCCCCTGCCTAACTTCCAGACGTTTGTGTCAACATGGTGCCGTTATACTAAACCCGGTATTACATCCGAAGTGATCGGCCGGGGAGCCCGGACCAACTGTGTCTAGAACGTAAAGTGGAGAGATTCGCGAGCGCCAAGGGGCCGTTTATACTCAATTAGTAATTGATAGAGGACCGTGTCTAAATCGGCGATGGTACGGAGTATAGGATTTCTCGCTCTATATTACGGGCCTGAATGCCACCGCAATAGTCTTCGAGGTTTGAATATTGAGAACCTGACTGCGAGCACCAATGGTTGTCTCGTGGGGATATTTTCGCATGCTGGCGGGTTAGATTAAACAGCCCTGGGAGGCTGTATTCTTTTTCCCGCCGTTACCACGTTTATTAGCGCGATCGAAATACGGCGTTTCGCGGCTCCTTATGGTGCCAGCAAAGCTGAAGCCACATGATTGCAGCAGGGTAGTGATAAGTCCGCCGATGGTCACCGAAGAGATCGATCTTCTCGATCTGATGTGCCATAAATGTGGTCCACAATGGGTGGGCAATGCCTCAAAAGGGAATCTGTTACATCTCAAGTCCTTGGAGGGCATCAACCTGTGAACCCAAGGGTCCGATCTTTGCTTTAAGTTTGGGAAAAGAAGAGCCTCGGGTACCTCGACGGGGTTCAAGAATCTGGGGGCCGAAATGAATTTCTATCCGCCCTTTTGACTTGTTGTGCAGCCACAGACCCGGGGGCGGCCGTAGACCGATGGAGCAACGCGCACAAAATCGAGACATTGGTGTTTCAATAGTAGTTGAAAATTTGGAACAAAGCCGCGAGACTGTCAAATTAGTGCCTTTTTTCGACCCCACCCGATGGGGTCATCGCATGTCGCGAAGCTGCGCGAAGCTGCGCGAGCCAACACACAAGATGGATGGAAGGGAAATCGAAGCCCAACACGAGGTGCTGCCCAGACATCGAATCGGAAAAGGCTTTATCTCATGCCGTTAAGTGACAGTGACATCGAGAGCTCGGCACCTGTATGCTCGCATAAAATCAAAAAAAAGCGGATCTCGAGATGGGGGCCATCCACCGTAGTGGCTGGGAGAAAGCCGCTATAGCCATAGCTTGTACATACCCACACGGTTCGTCTATTTGCCAACGCTCATTGGTCGGTTGCAAATCCTTTTCAATCTGTCTTTTTTCGCCGCATCATCGGGAGATTGGCCTGGCGCGTTGGCGGGCGATCCGGAGATGAGGGGTGACACCATATCCTTATTTAAAACGTTTTTCCGGATGGACATAGACGGGGCAGTTGATGTTCTTACATAGCCTCATTTTCTATTGAGGCCAACGCAGCCTTGCACTCGCACGGCCTGCCGCTATTTTCCTTAATCCCTGCTCGGCTCGGAATAGTCTGAAGCCACCCACTCTCGATCCTTGCGAATAATTGAACTGTCGTTCTCTTCCCCCATATGAAGTCAGTTACACGTGTTGAATGCTGCATTCATGGTGGTTGACGGAGAGCCCTCTGTGTGAAACAATATTGGACAGGGGGAGGATAGCTTGGCTGGGACTCGTCTGGTATTCAGCCTCAGCCTCAGACAAGAAAACGGGCTGCTATGAGTTCCCAAGAGCCTCCCAGGAGGCGAGAGTCACGCTCGGGGACTAGAAAGGTATCCACATTATCCACGGAACAGCTCGAGCGGAAACGTGCCAACGATCGAGAAGCCCAACGATCTATTCGCCAGCGCACGAAGGAACATATAGAGCAACTTGAGGCTCAAGTTGCCTCCTTTCAGTCACAGATCGAGGAGATGAGGCTCCGAACCGATCGATTCGATGAAGTCATGCAACGAAATGCATTGCTGGAAGAAGAAATGAGTCGTCTGAAGCAACAGATAGCTTCTCTCACTGGGCGACCGGAATACGTTGCCGACAGTGAGTCGATGGGTCCTTTTCGAAGTGGCTGGACTATGGAGGGCGCCCAGAGCAACACTCCATCCGAGATCTCCACAGCAGGGACCTTGCTATCGCCGCACTTTGCCCCATCCTCGAACCCCAGAACGCCATCAGCCCTTTCGGCGTCGAGTCGGGCTTCTCATCAGCATGACTGGCAACAATACCCCTCCGCGAGATCACCATCCCTGGGTGCATCCTCCAACCCAGAATATCCCAGCCGCATGGATTCGTACGTGATAGACGGCCAGCTTCATCAAGGACAGCGCATTTTTCCACCCTCGATCCCTGGCACAGCACCTCATATCAGCTTCGGTGGCCCAACAGACCAACAACAGTCTGCTCCTCCCTTCTCTCAACCCTCTTATGGCAGCCGATCGCTCTCTATGCCGAACGCCAGTTCCGTATCCCAACCAACCTCCGAATCCTTCCAACCCTCAGGCTCAGCGTACCCGCAACAAATGCCGCAACAGCAGCAACAACAACAGAGTGAAGGGTATGACTACAATCCTCAATGGACATCTCAATCATGAACAATCATGAAGCCGAGGCAAGGCGCGGTGGTGTCCACAAAAGTGGGCATGCCTGTAGCAAGCGTAAAGCTTAAAAACAAGGCCTTTATACGGCAAGTTTGCCCATCCCGACATCCTCAACCAAAGACTGATCAATGTTATAAACAGCATCATACCTTTTGTCATGTGTCAGCTTGGTTGTCGTGAAGACAAAGTGGAAATGATCTCCGCCTCGGATAGGATATCCTGTCGGACATGTTCCGGTCCCACTCTCGATCTACGTGCTCCAGGCTGTCAGCCGTTCCAACCACTTGAGATTGGCAAAAAAAGCACCGACTGATCCGTACGAGTGGACATATTGAGGTTGTGTTTGTAGATTGAGCTGGCAATTCGCTGCCGATCCTATCTTATATATACACTGGCGTCTGTACACAGCGCGGGATTAGAACCAGTCCAAGCCATGATCAACAATGGCTTTCAACGTGCTGTGTATCCTCAAGAGGATAATAGATTCACCTCCCAAAAGTGATGCGCCCAATGATGCACATCTTGGAACAATTTATAAATAGCAATAGATATCAATTATCGCACCGTCTATTGCGTGTACTGCTTCTGGAGAAGCTTGGCGATGGTCTGCAGCTGGATGTTGCTGGTACCCTCGTAAATAGCACCGATCTTGCTGTCGCGGAACATCTTCTCGGCGATGCCCTCACGGACGAAGCCCATACCACCCATCCACTCAACGGCGGAGCTGGAGACACGGCCAGCGACCTGGGAGGCATAAAGCTTGGCCATGGCGGCATCCTGAACAAAGTCCTGGCCAGCCTCCTTCTTACGGGCGGCATTATAGACAAGAGCGCGTGCAGCTGCGATCTCGGTGTATGCCTGAGCGATCTGGTGCTGCATACCTTGGAAGTTACCGATCAGCTCACCAAACTGGCGACGGTCGTTCCACACGTATCTTTGTTTTCAGGTCAGTCAATTGAGTCGGTGAATCCAGATTGAAAGGAAAACTTACCGAGCGGCGTTCTCCCATGCGCCAAGAGCCAGGCCAGTCATCTGGGCGGCGATACCGATACGGCCCTCGTTCAGCACGCTGATAGCATACTTGTAGCCCTGGCCCTCCTCGCCGAGCAAGTTGCTCTTGGGGATGACGCAGTCATCGAAGTTGAGCACACAGGTGCTGCTAGCACGGATACCGAGCTTCTTTTCCTTCTTCGCAATAGAGAATCCAGGTGTATCCTTCTCAACAATGAAAGCAGTGATGCCCTTGTAGCCCTTGCTGGGGTCAATGTTGGCAAAGACGATGAAAATACCCGCCTCCATGGAGTTGGTAATCCACATCTTGGAGCCATTGATCTTATAACCATCGGCGGTCTTCTCGGCCTTCGTCTGCAGGGCGAAGGCGTCGGAGCCGGACGCAGGCTCCGAGAGACAGAAGGAGCCAACGGTGCCGGTAGTGAGCTTGGGGAGCCATGTGCGCTTGGCCTGAGCATCACCGTACTTGAGGATCGCAGTGTTCACGAGGGTGTTGTGCACATCCGCCAGGACACTGACACTGGGGTCGACGCGTGCAAGCTCCTCAATCGCGACGATGGCCGCGGTGAAGTTCATGCCGGCACCGCCGTACTCCTCAGGGACCTCGATACCCATAATACCCTGCTCGAAGAGCTGCTCCACAATCTTTGTATCCATGGTCTCAGCTTCATCCATGTCCCGTACCTTGGGGCCGATTTGCTCCTGTGCGAACTTTGAGACCATCTCGGACATCATGGATTCCGTGTCGGACAAAAGGGTGATGGGTGTGGGTGTGAGCTCGGCGTCGGCGTCCCGTCGGAGGGGGGTAGTAGAGAAGGCATAAGCACTAAAAGAATCAAGATTCTGGTTAGCAAAGGCGGTTCTTGAGCTTTCTGGCAAGCAAGACTCGTGGGAATGGTGACACGGTACCTTTGGATGGGTCGGCCGGGAGCTAGCCGCTTGCCCGCCAAGCGGACTGAGGGGGTACGCGACAAAGGCCGCAACGCGCGAATAATAGAAGCCATGGTGAATAATTAGAGTGGGATGTGAAGAGGAAAGAAGAGGAGGAACGTGAAGGTCTTAATCACAAGGGTCGCGGTGAGCCTCGGTTACCGGCGGCGCTGGGGATTCGCGGGGACCGCAAAAGTGGGGCTTGTCAAGTTGCACCGAGGATGACTTCGATACCGCTCGGCCAGTTACCCATTGGATACTTACACTGCGAATCGCTATATCTGCTTGGACTTTTATACGAGTTGAATGTGTCCACAACCTTGGAGGTGGCGATGTTCACTCGCCATATCAGCACGGAGAGCTACAGCCTGGGGAAAGCACACGAGGCAAAAAGACATGTGAAAGCCTACGAGCAAGGGAAGTCTGGGTTAATGTGTCTTGGGAAATCAGTCAATTTAGTTAGTTATATGTAATTAGTGTAAGCAGGAAGCTTTGAAATGTTTGGCGAGCGTCTTATTATCACCAGGCTAAATATGTGTTGTATTATGTGGACATCGAGTCCTCGCCGCATATTTGCAAATCACGGGACTCGCCCATCATTGCCCTCTATGTATTTCCAAAGGCTGAGTTTTTCCTATACAATTGCATCTCTCACAATCTTACATCAAACACCTTTCCTGTCGTTGGTGTTGTGTCGAATCAAGTCCTCTCCCGAGATACTGTCATCGCCCGATGACGGCCCGGCATGGTTCTCCATATCCTCGAACCGAGTCACAATGTCGGTAGTGATGACCACGTCTCTGGATCCGCTAACAATGTGTTCCTTGCTTCCATTTGGCCCCTCGGTCGCCGTGAGCTCCATCCAGCCCGGGTCGTCATCTTCGCCACCGAAGGTCTTTCCGCGGTAAGCATTGGATTGGAAATGAGTATGGCTGGTAGGGTTGGACTTGTTCGTGCCATAGGCTGCGTTTCCGCTCGAGTTGCGATATTGATACGGCGTGGATGTTTTCTTAGAGGTCAGACCGAGGCGTTGGAGGACTCTTTCCATGAGAGGTCGAATCGGCGGCACGCAGCCCACAACGATGACGATCCACGCTTCTGTCGACGCCCATATCACGAGTGAGGATTGAGCCCCTGGAAAATGAAAAGGTCAGTAATGATCTGGCGTTGCAATTCAAGAACATACATGTTATGTCTGTTGTTTCGGTCAGCGCCTTGAGCTCGTATGTTTTAACAGCGGAGCAAACTGCGGCTCTAGATTCGGGTGTCAGCGCGGTCTAGTGAGACCCAAGACTCGAATGATGATAGCTTACATCCATCCCAGTCCCATCAGTATAGACAAGGCTATCTTGATCCTCAACTTCATTTGAAGCTTCCAGAAGAGATGGACCGGGTAAGTTGCCAATACCGCATCAGTGAATGAATTGAAGCCTTCGAGATCAGCATGCGGTTACACAGCCGCCGAGACCTTGACTCACTGGCTTGGAAGAACGAATAGTTCTGATTAATCTTGCGCCCTGGATCACAAGTTCCTTCCACAGAGTCATCCCACAATTTGTGCATTGGCTGGCACTGGCCGAGGATAGTTCCAAGCACGGCAATGTTGATCGCTCCAATAAGCACTCCAAGAACAATCAACAGCCATGGTTTTTTCTCGTGGCGACCACGGATCTGTACCAGAAAAGCAAGAATTGCAAGCTTACCCAGCATACTAGCAGCGATGGCCAGCAGCTGAAATACCCACGACCATTTCAACGCTAGAACTATACCGTCGTCGGAGAGAGCACTTATATGCTGGCCCATTCCAGCATTGACTGAAAGCTGCAGAAACACCTGAGCTGTGGTCTCAGTCGCCTATCCAGTTCTCATGTCAGCTTGCAACCAGAAAGGAAATAATTATACTAACTCTCCATACTTACCACTGTCAAGCCAGCGATAGCAAAATCCCATCGGAACCGGCCCACGAACTTCCAATTGCTCACAAACCGCAGCGCGAAAAGGATCAGCCCAATGCAAGTCTCCGTCCAAGAGATTGCAAGAATGAGGGCAGCATTATTGTCAGCCATCTGCGGCTTCAAAGCGGGCGCGTCTCCCTGCACTTGGTCGATATGCACGACAATACTAGGAAGTATGGATGATTAAGTGAAAAGGTCCAGGATAAAGTCATTATATTAACAGCTCATTTTGCATATTCAGTGGAAAGTGCTCCGCAATTTGGAAAAAGCCTCACGGTGTACAAATTACAGGGGCCATCCCTTGTTTGCCTTGTGGAAGACAGCATCTCTCATACCAGCACACACACGCACACGCACACGCACATCACACTTCAGCCATCTAAGCCAATAAAGGTGCTTCGACCTTGGAAGGTTGTCGCGTGTCCATAATCATCGAAGTTAATTACCTCGCAATTGTTCCGAAGCTAGGACCCGAAACTAAAAAGAAATTTCTCAATCTTCTCGAGCCAATCCCTGTCGCGAGTGTTGTGTTTGTGCCCTCCAGCATGGATGTGATGTTTGGGTGCTTCTCATTGGCTGAAAGCCAAACAGACAAACCTTGCTTCGAGGCTGGCCCCGGCTCTCATTAACATGGTATGTTGACCGTCTGTGGAAAAGGAAAAGAATTCTAGATTGTCGGTTATGTTGCCCAGTTGGGTTTCTATTTAGAAGGTAGGTAGAGTATGGCCTAATACTTACAGCGACGCGAAATGAAATGTCTCATGCCATTGTCGGCCTTTGGTCAACATTGGGTAGTAGACTAATATTCCATCAATTTGCCAAGAGGTGACTGACATGGATGTACGAATGTGGATTTGATTAAGTGGAAAGAAAAAAAAAAGTTCGGCTCCATCTCGAAAACCTACGAGACGACGATCGATTTGCAAATCTTACGCGCATCGAGATGTGTTGAGCACAAACTATGATCGCCCTATGGTCGTGCGCACATGTACCTGTGATTCTACTTCAAATTTCGAGTGACACAAAGCTGAGAGAGGAATAAGCCATCTAATAATTTCCATATTGCACAATCCCATAGGTTGACTAGGACACTTTGCATGTGCTTTGGCGGGACTATACCGTTGTAGCCACGGCGCGCAATCTAAGGGCACGGGTCCCCACTGATTAGCGCCCTCGAGCCGAGTTAGCCCCCGCCACTAGCGAGATGATCCGGGGGCCGAGAGCGAAACTCAATGACCCTGGTTCACGCTACACTAGACGGGACGGCACATAAATTAAACCCATCTACTATAGTCACATACAACGAATTTGTAACTCTGCTTGGTACAGTTATCATCCTCCAGGCTCTTCGTAACATATTTCGGCTAATTCGCGTAGTGGTCCGACAGTTTTAAGATTTGGTCTCGTGAGAACTCTATTCAGAACTCTCTCGAACTATAATGAGACCACGGAATCAAGACTACGCTAGAAAATGACAGTTCCGCTATTTCCCTTGAAACAGGATATACTCTGAAGCTTTGTAGATTCCAGGTACAGAATGGCTTTCCATGGCCAATTGGTTCCTAGATGAGACCCGCAGCCCGAAGCATATCCTTCTGGTGCAGCCAAATTCGAATCTCCTTGCCCTTGAGATAGAACGGGATATATGCTAGGTATACTGCCACGTTGATTGCGGCCACGGTCATAAAAACACTAAGCACGCCGCTGGCAGTGATAAAGTCATTAATGACCCAGGTCCAGATCCACGCAATGCAGCTCTTCAAAGCGGCGATAGTGACCATGATCTCGACAGAAAGCTGTAGATCAAAAGTTAAATGTTAGCGAGCTTGCACCTCAAATTGGGTGACCCGGGTCAGCTTTGATTCGTACCTCTTTGTGACAATCCAGGGCGTAGTTCATTCCCAGCGTAGTGCCCATTTGACTTCCTACCGAAAGTATACCTGCCCCCACAATCGGCATCGCCCAATGCATCTGACGCTCGTACGAGAGTCCGAACCAGAGTGCCCCAAAGAAAGTAAAAAACGCCGCCAATAGGCAAGTGGGCAGTCGCATCTCCGGTTCCCGGATACCATTGTTGCGCTTGGTGAAGAATGTGGCAATCCAATCACCCCCCGGCCCAGAAAAGAAGACACCAAAAAGAGAACCGATAAACGGCGATAGAAAGAAGAGACCCTGGCCATTGGAATTGAACCCGTATGGAGGTGGTGCAAATAGCTGTGCCACGGAGGCACCGAGGATGACGTTCCAACTCAGAGCCATTCCGTATATGAGGCATGACCAGATCACAGTGGGGTATGCCAGCAGAACAAATGGACGAAGGAACACATGGAAGAGATTGACATTTGGATCTCCACTATTCCAGAACTTCAGCTCTTCCACGAAAGTCTTCTTGCGCAAAGTCCTAGTTTCCTGAACCCAAACCTGCTCTTTTGAGTCGGATTCTTCGCCTGCTTGACTTGCGCGGAACGGATCGGGGCGAGGTCCAGTGTACTTGGTCTCGGGCATGAAAAAGAACATGCAGACAATGTTAGCGGCAATAAAGATGGTCACGATCCAGAATGCCCAGCCCATCCCAAGAGCCTGCACGATGAACCCTGAGAACATAGGTCCTAGCTCGTTGCCGCCCAGCACAGCAAGTCCGTAGATAGCCACCAGCTCACCTCGGTTATGCAAGAAAAACATGTCGGTCACTGTTGATGGGACGATTGACTCGATGGGGGCTTGGAAGGCTCCTAGAAAAGCACGACCCACAATGAAAACGGTGTAGGTCTTGTCCGATGCAATGGCCAGCCAGATACAGGCAATGGCCATAAGAATATTCGAGAAGAGATAGACTGGCCTGCGACCATATTTCACAGCAAATGGCATCCATACGCAGTTCCACACGCCCTGGTTGATCAAGCAAGCACCATTTGCGTATGTGAGCTCCTGAAGGCTTTTGCCGAAGGTCACAGCGAGTTGGTTCATTCCTGAAACATCTGTCAGAGCTATTGACCGACATGGAACATTCAAGTAACATACCAGCTGCCATGATAGGACCTGTGATTGCACCCATAAATGCAAACCAACAGCCGTTGAACAAAGTCAGGCTTTTCTTCATAGTAGACCAGCTCAAAGGATCGTTCGGATCATTGAGTGACGGCTGGGGGACTAGAAGCATGTGTCCATCCCCGCTCGATCGATGCTTCAGCTGGTGAAGCCGATCGGAGATACTTCCATGGTCGCTGTTGTCAAAGAGTATCTCAGTTCCAGGTGCAGCATGGAGTCTGTCTTCGACACGCTTGTCGGACTCGCGAGGTGGATTTTCTGACATTATCAGAGTGCTCATACAAGCCCACAGAATGAATGAGAAAAAAAAGGAACGTCGAATGAGTGTGACAAACAGTGAACAATACTTAGTAACGACTCTGGGCACCCGTGGACGGCGCGAATCACAACGTGGATCTTGTCGTTATTATACCACCTGGGCAATCACCATACTTTTGTCCATCCCCTATCAAGTGTTAACATAATTCGAACTTCGGGAAATCCGGTAGACTTCTCAAATTATCTTTTTTAATTTTTCTGACCTTGTCGTGCAGACATCCCTGTATTCGCAGCCAATGAGAGGCCCAAATCTAAAGCACCACTTTGTTATCCCACCTGGGCAGGGGTGTTGGGGCTGTCGTAATAACAGACCTTGTGCGTGTCCAAAGCAATTAGTTCCCCTCTAGCCCCTGGGGCCATACCATTTCGGCCCCGCAAACAACGCCATTCGTTGATAGTTATGCGACTTTCTGGAGTTTACGTGGCCCCCGTCTAATGAAACTTTCCGCGACTAGTTGCGCCGTGGATGCGTTGCTCAGTCACACTCTTGCTCTTTAGCGCGAGGGCGGTCCTCAAAGATTCCACTTCATCAGAAACTCCCACGAGTCTATTTGAAATCCTTGCCAGGCAAGCTTACTGAATTAGGTCTTGAATTTCTGGAATGGTTGAAGGCTCTCGCGGCCCGGCCGTATTCGGAGTCTGCTCTTCGCTCGGAAATCCCGTCACCTATATGTACCTTGAGTGAGCCGCGGATGTTTTTGTGGTTGCGATTGGAAACTCTTACTGCGCATACGATCATTTTCTTCTCGTCAAATTGAAACCAAATCATAGACATCCACCTGAAGACAAACATGGCACCCTCGCGGGATTTTGCCTCCCATCAGCTTGGGGGTACGCACGGCCTACCAAGCTTCATTCCTGTACTTATTGTTGGCGGAGGGCCAACGGGCCTCTTGCAGGCCCTTCTACTATCTCGACTCGGGGGTACATGATCTCCCTGTAGCTGCTCTTGGTATTCGTTATTAACAGTCTCGCGCAGTTCGCTCATTGATCATTGAGCGTTATCCTGAACGATTGGCAGCCCCCAAGGCCCACGCAATCAACCCCCGCACCCTGGAAATCTTGCGACAATATGGACTGGGCGAAAAGCGGATTCGCCAATTGGGCACTCAACGGAATGACAGCTCTTGGGTCAATTTTCTCACCAATCTTTCCGGTGATCTGATTGGCAGGATTCCCTATGAACGTATGGATCCTGCGGTCTTGGATGATACACCAGAGGTATTGTTGGATATCTGTCAAACAATGGTTTCGGACCCCATACTGATTTGGGACAAAAGATGATACACAACATTCCTCAACCAGTCCTGGAGCAAGAGTTAACAAACCAAATCAGCAAAGATCCCAACATTACCCTGGTTAAAGGGTTCAGCATCCATGCTGTAGACCAAGTGAGTTACCGACCTTCTGATATGCCCATTCGAGTAGGTAGTCGACATGACTGACCCTGGATCATGGATAGACTGAACGCGAGGTTCGTGCGACAATAGAGGATCGAGCCAGTGGACAGTTGCATCAGGTAGCATCGCGACACTTTATAGCTTGTGATGGTCGCAAGAGCAAAGTTCGTGAATTGCTCGGCATCGATTCGGAGAGTGAGGATTCGGACCAAACGATGATGACCATTCACTTCAACGCCAATCTTCGGCCAGTCGTCAATGATCGCGTCGGTATGCTTTACTGGATCATGGACCCGATTGCGGCAGGCTTCATCATCGGATATGATCTCGATGGTACTCAGGTACATATCAGCCAGGTCGATGTGAAGCAGAATCCAGTCGAGTCTTGGACGGAAGAGCTGTGTAAGGAGAAGATTCGTGGAGCCATTGGTAAGGATGATGTGCCATTCGACATTCTCAGCTTTCGACCTTGGGTCTTCCGACGGCAAGTTGCACACACCTTCCAGGAAGGAAATATCTTCCTGTGAGTTGCCTGAAATCATTTCGCCTGTGAAACCAAATTAACGTTGTTTAAGTGCCGGTGATGCCGCTCATTCATTCCCGCCAACTGGCGGGCTCGGTCTGAATTGCGGTCTCGCAGATGTCCACAATCTGGCGTACAAGATTGCCCTGGTTCACCGGGAGATCGCAAGCCCAGCAATCCTTTCGACATACACATCCGAAAGGCGGGGTGTTGCAGATTCATACTCCAAACAGAGCGTCAAAAATGGTAAGGAGATATTCGCGCTGTTGCAAAGCTTGAGGACTGCAGGTGTAGAAGATGTTGTACAAGCACGCAAGAATATGAAGGATGCGTTGGCGGATCCAGAACAACATGCGGACGTGATAGCAGGTATTGAGGGACAGCGGGAGCATTTTGACAACGTGCGTGACATCGTCCCTTGCTTGCATCTGTGACAACAAGAATTTGGCTCTAACCTCCGTCTTTATAGCTTGAGCTGCATATCGGGTATGTGTATGGCTTTGTCAATCCACCACCTCATGCATCTTATTACTCGCCAAAGTTCGTGTCAGGGGCACGTTTGCCTCATGCGTGGATCAAATTTCACAACTCGCCTATCTCTGCTGAGAAGCTAGGTAGACATGCTGCTCTTCCGCGAGAGCCAGTCGACGTTTCCTATGTTAAAGAACTTTCCGAGGAGGAGATAGATTCCCGTCAATGGAGTACTTTGGATCTCTGTGGTCCGCTTTCCTGGACTCTGATTCTTGGGCGAGACCAGCCGCTCGTGCCTTTGTCAAGCTTTGTGGATCACTGTGAGTCGATTGGACTTGAGCTCAACATCTGGCGTCTTGGTGAAGACTTCGACTTGGCCAAAAGTAATGTGTTGGATGTGGAGTTGTCAAATGGTGGTGGAATCTTAATTCGCCCTGATCAGCACGTAATGATGAGGATGACTTCTCGCACTACAGGAGATGATATGTTGAAAGAGCTGAGAAGACATCTCGGCGTTTGATAATAGCGACATAGAATACGACATAAGCAGTATCCATCATGTGTTTGATCTTGGAAAGGGCACACGTATTTTCCCAAGATTGTAAACAACACACTCGTGAATTTCACCATATTCTCACAAAGTTCTCGAGTCGTTCTCGTACACCACCCACTCCACTTCATTCTCACGCGACACTCACTAGGTATATACCACCCCTATCCCACTGACGGCGAAACGCAAATAACCCCTGAGTTACTACTACAGAAGCATCAGATCGTTTTTAATCCCACTCAAATTTCCATACTCAAAGTGACCATGCCGGCCTTGTACGATATCGAGACTATGTTGATGCTCTTGGGAGTTATGGTGCAAACTATTGCGATCACGGTCGTGGTCTCATTCGTTTACAGATCCTTTGTGAACATGGCCACCGAGGCGCTGCAACAGGCTTTCCGTCACGCCTGAAAATACTGGCAGATCGTTCGCACGTCGGTGATTTATGCATTGTGTGTTCTTCCCAGTCGCTCTTTGCGGCTTGGAAATGAGGACTTCATCCCGTAAGCATTGTTTGAATTGTCCACTTTGAATCTTGCTTTTCGACTGACTGAATCCATACAGATGAGATCTAAAGAAACCTGGCACGACTTCGCTTCTCCGCCGTCTCGCGTGTATCTGTATATCCTCGTCCCCAGCAAGGTCATACCGCATTTGTCTTCACAGACAACCTGGATATCAATTGAATGGGGGGAACATTTGTTTTTTGCATGGTTTGGCGTTTTGGGTATGTCAGAATCCTAGGACAGCCTCATCGGCGTGTTCCGTCTCAAAGTCAAACCGAATCAGATCCTCCTTGTAAGGGATGAAATATGTACCCGTCACTCTGATTACCAAACATGTCGCAGTCAGCCTTCATGTACTCGCGGTCAAATGCAATTGTCTCTCGAAGTTTACCTTTCGTGCTCGCTGCTTGCTTGATATTCGGCCAATGCAGCGCGATCTTCGTGATAACTCACGAGAGCGTACTCGAAGCCTTTGCTCTTTTCGATTGGAGTTGTAATAGAGGGACCTCCAACAACAAGTCTTTGGCTTTTGACACAGGGAAGAGACTTGAGAGTCTTGATTTGCGTCAGGAATTCTTGCTTCACTTTGTCGGCAACATCGGCGCGGAACTTGAAGAGAACTACAGGTATGTCAGCCAATTTTCCGAGCGTCTATTGGAGTGCCACCATACCAATATGGACAAGAGTCATTTTGAAGAAGAGACCTGAGGTGATTTTGGGGAACTCTCTCGCCCCGGAATGTGGTTCCTTTTAGATGACGCGCCCGACGGATGTCTTCCGTCTGCCAAGCTTAAGGGTCTACGAGCCTCGGAGACGTTCAACGGTGTCCAAGTGACTGTCTTTTTTGTCTGGCCTATTGGTAGATTACAGCAATCCAATGGTAGATGTGGCTTTGTGTGGATTATTATATATTACAGAGCTTCTTTTGAAGCAGTGAGGTCAACATAGAATTTCTGTAGCTCGGCTGGGAGCGGAAGCTTCCCGTCCCAACCGAACTTTCCCCAGACGTCCTTCTTTCTACACTTTCACGCTCCAGGCAGATGCCGTGAGTTCATCCATCTCTTCCTGCTAGTGTTTTGTTCAGAGTGCTTATCTCATTCTTTGTATGCAGGATTTGTCTCTAGCGCATCGCATTCCCTCCCTCGATGGATTCTCCACGCCGGTCTCGGAATCGCGCCGCCTGTCGAAGATGCCAAAGACGGAAGATCCGCTGCGACGGGGATCTTCCCCGCTGTGCATCTTGCAAGAAGGCTAGCGTCGCCTGTGTGAACGACGGCAAGCAAGAGGTAAGCCGAACGTAAGTGGCACTCTGCAGAAATTAGATCTTTCCTGAACCTTTTGTGGGTTCGTCTTATGCCTTAAGACACTGAAAACATCTCAGGTACATCGCGAATCTCCAAAAGAGATTACAATGGCTAGAGTCTTTTGTCAAAGAGCGCGACTCGACGTTTCGCCCAGAAGATGGTCCGCAAGTAGACTTGTCAGACATCTCCCTCCTCGAGCCCACCGAGGGGGACACCCAGCTTCAGTCGGCAATTCCAGAAGATACCGGGGCCCAGCGATCAAATACGCCTCATCATGAGCAGCCATCAGACTCCACGGACTCGCTGCTACCTCGAACTCAATCTAGACCAGCTCATGAAATCGGGCTTGTCTCCCTATCCTCCGGGGGAGAGCCGAGGTACATCGGCCCTTCGAGTGGATATTTTCTCGCAAATCTTGTCTTTTCAAATGCTGGTCGACGAGCAGGACCACCTAGAGACAATGTCCAAGGCAATGATGGAGGCTCTACTCGACCTATGTCTCTGTCGTCAGACTTTTTCAACACCCCGGCACAACTCCCCAGCCGTAAAGAAGATGCCATGGAACTAACCTCAAAATTCTTCACGTCAGTCCATTTGGTATATCCATTTCTACACGAGCCTTCCCATCTGGACAGGCTGGAACGCATGTATTCCTCTGCAAGTCACGACCCTGTTGATGCCTTCCACGTCTACATGGTCCTCGCCATATCGGCTTCAGATCTTTCCAGGCGGTTTCGCATACCCCTTCCAGCTGAGGGGTATTACACAGCAGCTACAGGGCACTTCGAACTCGCATGTGCAGAGGGGTCTCTACAAGGACTGCAAAGCTTGCTACTACTAATGGTCTATGGCCTCCATAATCCTTCCTGCGATATCAATGTGTGGAGTTTGAATTATCAATGCCTAAGCTCGTTGATAGACCTTGGTCTGCAACGTGACATTCGCGCATCTTCCGCGTTTCCCATATCCTACCTGGAGCAGGAAATGAGAACACGTATCTTTTGGGTAGTTTACAGCTTTGATCGCACATTAGGGACGATGATGGGACGACCAATTGGGGTCAGAGATGAAGCTTGTGAGCTGCGGGTAAGTGTCGACCCCGAATCAATCGACCAATAGCACCTAATAGGATTATCAGCTACCGTCAAATGTCTCCGACAATGGTCTTCTTGAACCAGCACCCACAGCGAGCTCCGAAGGCACATCGACCTCCCACATCACCTTTTCGATTCATTTGTTCAAGCTGGCCCAAATCAACTCGGAAATCAAATATGTCATGCACAGTATTTGCAGAGATACCCCGCGATATGCCTATCCCCCAGTGGCAGACATAAACTTATGGCAAAAAGATATGATTGATCGCTTGAAATCATGGCTTGCAGATATACCATCTGCGCCCCCAAACGACACAATAGTGAAGATCTGCGAGTGCAAGTACCACGAAATGATGATTCTGATCCTCCGACCGAGTCCCGGAATTCCTGATCCTTCAGAAGAGATGCTTGGTAAATGCTTTCATCATGCTGTGCATCTTCTTCGTGAGTTTGGAGGGCTTTACCGACAGGAAGCTCTACTTTACAGCCGACTCGTTGTTCATTCAATCTTTTTGAGCACCCTGATTATGCTTCATTGTCTGTGGAGGCTTCCCCGTGTTGCCTCGGAGGTTCAGATAGACGAAGTGGTAGCTGACACGAATATCAGCTTGAATATCTTAAGCAGTATTGGTGAATACTGGACTGAAGCAAAACGGGCAAGAGACTGCATACACGAGTTGTCTGGTGCCACTGTTCAAAGGCTTATCAGGATGCGGAGCCTGGAGTCCTCTTCAATCCAGAGCAGACCGGGGACGAACCAATTAGTTTCTAGCACCGGAAGATCAACGAGGGCACAAAATGTTCAAGCAATGGACCTAATTCCGCCACCTAGGCCAGATTCCGGTGTTGAAAATGTTCCATATAATCCCTTCATGGATGACTACGATCCCAACATCGACTCCATGAGCTGGCTGAACGATACTATGCCTGGCGGCTTTATGGACCTTGGAGGCGCTCCTGATTTCGATACGCTCATGTGGGAAGTTTTCAATGCTAACTCGCGTTGAACTTTCTCAATTGCCAGGTTATATTATGTACATTACCAGAGAATCAATCTGATCGCATCCATCAATTCGTGTCACGGCCGTTCACAGCCTCAAACTTCACCTGCAAAGAAGACTTGACATCAATCTCCTGGGGTGTAAGATCGAGCTGAGGAGAGTCATCTCGATAGCCTGAGGCGCATTGAGTAGTCATCAAATATCTCGCCCGCGGTGCAGCAGGATACTCCGAGTCGGTCACCTCCACGGCAACAACATCCCGGCCGAGAACCTCGGACAAGTCATCCGCTTGATGAATGGCGTCACGCAATGCTAGCTTGCGCGCCTCGGAAGAAAGCCGCTTCCCGGTCTCATCGGTGAGACTCCAGTCTATTGAGTCGATCTCGACCTTCGGGTAGGCTAGAAGTGCACTGACAGCTCTGCCCATTGTGGAGAAATCACGGAAAATGGCCGTGAATGTGATTTTGGCGTAATGTGGATCTTCGACAGGTCTGTCGCGGTCATCTCTTGACTTTTTCCACGCCTTGATGTTCGAGGTTGAGAATTTGGTCACGGGTGCTTCGTCGGTTATGGAAGCTTCCTCGGGTGAGTGGAATTGTTTAAACCAATGTTGGAGGTCATTAGCCGCGGAAGTAACATCTTGGGCGACTTGATTTTGCTGTGAACCATTGGTTTTTATGCAGAATTTGAGGGTGCATCTCTCTGGTGCGTGACTGACGGATGAAGTACCTGTCACGTTGATGCTGAGGGGAGCCATGTTGGTGTTTAATGATTTGAGAGTACAAGGTTCAAGCTGTGAAAAGAAAATAGAGAGAAGTATGAATATTGAAGATCTTATAGGGAGCACGGAGTTGAATTTTGCAAGGTCCACTATGTAACTACAGGCAGCAATAGATCAACATCGCCACCTGGCACAGCCCTGCAGCTCCTGTGGGGTAGGATGTGAGGCAAACGGTGGATACATCTGAGATCTCTGTCACATTCAGAGAACTAATCAAAAACATAACTAGCAGGAGCGATCAGAATGTACCTCAACAGTGGAGCCATGTACTCCGGACGTTTGTCGACAATAAGTGACCTCGGCTGTGTTTGTTTACCGATTTTGAATGACGTCATTTACGGCTAACAGCGGCAAAGACGGTCGGCGGTCGGCAAACACTTTCTTCCGCCAACATCTCTCCATGCCGAGGGCTCCAATGTCAGACAAGCGCCGAGCGCGTGCTGTGTGCGTAAGATGCCACGGTCGCAAGGTACTGAAAGCCTCTAATCAATTCTTTGCAGTTTTAACAGATCACACAGGTGAAATGCAATCTAGAAGATCGACCAGGTGGGGCCTGTAGCCGGTGTCAACATGAAGGCCACGAATGTCAACCTCACATTGGTTCACGCAAGCAGAAGGCGCTTCGTACCTCACTTGCTGGGTCTAATTTTGCCGCTGTATCTCCTGCTCGATCGATCGCCGCTGGAGAACCAGAAACTATCTCGCAAGAAAATTCATCATCATCGTTTAGTGTTCTAGGAAATCAGCCACCAAACTGTTCAATTCCAGTCAACGGAGCTGACATCTCCAGGCAGCCAACTTTCATAGAAGGAAGTGCGCTCATTTTAGACACAAGTCAGGCATGTCGACTCCCGCCTCCAGTCATTGCCCAGGCTTTATCCGACTTTTACTTCCGTGAGCTCTTCTATCTCGTGCCAGTCTTTGACCACGGGCAGTCCGAAACTCCGAACTCTGTATTGTTGCAGCAAGCATTATGTTTTGCCGGTAGTACTATGCGACAGCCTATGGAACCTTCAGCGGATTGGTCCTCGTTCTCGATATATGGACGAATGAAAACATTGTTGTTCCTTCATCAGGACCCAAACCCCTTTCACATGCTTGCTGCTCTATGCGTTCTTGGAACCTGGCTTCCATATGCCCCCGATGCAATAACACTGGACAACCCGTGGCAATGGACCGGTATGGCTATTCGACTTGGCATACAACTGCACCTACACGAGGTTGGCGCATACAGTTCATTCACACATCCCGGAAGATTACGAAGAATTTGGTGGTATCTTTTCATAAATGATACACTTCAGATGGCATGCTGTGGGCGCCCTGGGATGTTCCCCTTGAAGGAAACCACTGTCCCCTTGCCTGAGAAAACTGATTTTGAGAACCCTACTGAGCTGGGAGCTGCATCTTTCTGTGCGCTCGCTTCTCTTTGTGTGCATTTGAGAAAAGCCATAGATCTCGGAAGGCATCAGAACACTCCACAACACGAAGTGTATCATGCCCTTGACGAGCTGAAAATGTGGAGAGAACTCCTACCCATTGAGCTAAATTTATTCGAGGCGGATACCAGAAAAGCTTACAATCGCCCTATGGTGGAGCTCTACATCTTCTATCTGGTGACTGTGATCTTAACCTGCTCACTCGGTCGACGTGATAGCTCACCGTGTCTGAAACATGTTTCTATGGTTGCCTCATCTTGCATCTCTCGGTTGTACGAGGAAATTCTATACCACGAGGATGTACAATATTTGCTCCCCATTCACTCTTGGGCAAATCTTGTCGCCGCAATCCCACGGGCTTTCAGTGACAGTGATCTCTTGAACCCTCACCGAACGCACGAACTCAACATCTGTGAGCAGGTGCTGGAAACCATGAGCAAGAAACATACGTCCGCGTCTATGGTTCGCGGCAAAATCGGCAGTCTCGGCAGTTTTGGCACAAGCATGTTTCCTCAAGCTGACGATTCAAGCCCTATACCCGACGAAAGAAGAAAGGAAATGGCAAACTTGTTTTCTTTTCCCTTGAGTTTTTGTCCAATGCTTGATCTTTTATCTTCAAGCAGAGTCGGAACCGACAACCTGAACGACATCTCTGCTTTGTCCATGGATAGCATGGAAGGGCAAGATTGGCCAGTCGATTGGTCGCTCTTCTTACTGGAACCCCTTATGGAGGTCTAGTCAAATGTACAAAGTAATCAAGAAGCATTGTGGGGTATCATGTGCTAGAGATAGATGGGGGTGTATAAAGATCATTGATGCGCCGATCGATATCCGGATCTTTAGGAAGGGTCTATTAGTGAGAAAGAAAAAAAAGGAACTTGGACACATCTAATATCTACCATGTGTCTCCTTATCCTGATCTCATTCAGATTCGTCCATTGTGAGTGCCATCTTTGCGCTCTTCTCTGTCGGGTGAAGTCGATCTACAGCCTCTCGGCTCTCACGAAAATGAGGTTCGGCTATCCCGTAACAGCCGAGAAGCCATCAACTTAGCGTTTGATTTTTCAGTCTACTTTGACTATTGAACGTCTGCGGTAGGGCTCTCACGTTATTTCAACTTTCATTCACGAGGGAACAACACTGAAGCTCAATCCCCAGAATGTCATCTATCCCAGATGGCGGCGATGTGCAATTAGAATTCATGACTACCGGAACCGTCCGCATCCGACCCTCAATGCGCTCACAGCCAGCCAGCAAGTTTGGATTATTTCGGCGTATCCGATCACTTCTGGACAGAGAATGGACTGAGCCCCTACCAGTGGGTGTATTTTTGATTCGCCATCCCGAAGGTCTATTCCTCATGGACACCGGTCAATCTCCCTGCTGCAACAACCCGGGATATCTCCCAAGACTTGCCTTCTTCAATGGATTCCTCAGTCAATTTACTATCGAACACCACGATGGAATTCTAGAGCAGCTTCATGAGCACGGAATCAAAGCAACCGATCTCAAAGCGGTTATCCTAAGCCATCTCCACAATGATCACGCGGGTGGGCTGGAAGACCTTGTCGCAGAAGCGCCCAATCTACCTGTCTATATCAGCCGCGAACACTGGCAAGCCTTTGGAGAACATCCCGTTTTTGCAAGCATGGAAGGTGCTACTCCCAATCACTGGCCTCAAGACTGGTCTCCGCTCGTCGTTGACCTCCATGATACTCCACTTGGACCTTGGAAACAGTCTTATCCTGTGACCAAAGATGGAAGAATACAAATTGTCGATACGTCAGGTCATGTCCCGGGGCATATTAGTCTGGTGGTCTACGGAAATGATGGACCTGGAGAATATAAAGTCACTTACTTCCTTCCTGGCGACGCGACTTACGGATTGGATCTTCTAGATAAGGAGCAGCCCGACGGTATCAATGATGATCCCATGCGTGCGCTTCAGACATTGAAGACCATCAAGGAATATGCCAAAGCCACTGATGTGGTGGTTCTACCTAGTCATGATGTCAATACTCCTCGATTACTTGCTGAGCGAGTAGTCTATCGACCATAGAGCACTCTGCAGTCTTGTTTGAGAGCTGTTATAGTTACTTATTTGATTATTTGATACTTTTATTACAGTTAATTCGGCGATTGATTGTTGTGGAAATTATGTGACATGCGTGTACTGCTCTTTATTCCCGAATTTGAAAACGTTTGTTATGACCTTGCTAATAATCATGCGGAAACACAAGTATCACTCTGCTTCATATCAACCCACTTCCAACAAGCCTTCCAAAGCGCCTCACATCTTTCGTCGTCTTCACTGATCCGGGCAGGTGGTTGGGCTCTTCTTCCGTTAAAGTGACCTCGCCTGGACGCAAACTCGGGACCCAGACCCAGCGCGACGACATCCCTGGCTGAATTGGCGTTGGATCGAAGCTTGTTCGTGAAAACATTGACGATGGGCAACATCATTGCAAAAAGCCAGAAAAGTATTCGGTTGATTGTGCGCTGAGCCTCATGTGCGCGGGATTCGACAAGACCACCTGGGTCCACGGCGGTCACCGTGATCTTGCTCAGCTTTGGGCTCTAGGCGTGTTGTTAGTAATTATTTTAATCCTTCAAAGGTACCTTCTAGCTGCTCTTACCTTCTGGAGTCGCTTGTTTAAGCTCTGCATGAACATCACATTGGCGAGTTTGCTGTTGGCATATCTCCGCCAGCCCATGTCATGCTCAGATCCAATCCTGTCGGGTCCCGGCTTGATCAATTGATCAAGATTCTCGTTGGTGGGAAGCTTTGCCCCCAGCTTGGACAAAGGATTGATATTTTCGGGGTCGTGAACCTCAGAGCTGAACATGACTATACGACCTAGCTCGTGATCCATGCTCTGCAAAAGTCTTAGGACCAACAAAAAGTGCGCCAGATGATTGACTTGAAACGTAGACTCCATGCGATCACTCGAGAATCGAAGACCATCCAAAGACCATGTGAATGCGTTGCAAAATATAGCTTTTATCGGAGGAAGTTCTTGAGAATCGACCAGGCCAACAATTTTGCTCGTGAATGCGCGGACTTCTGGGATCGAGCTCAGATCGAGATACTCGATCAAAAACTTGCTGGCACCATGATGCGATCGGGTTTCCTCGAGCTGGAGCAAGTAAGGGCTCTTTGGTGATGCTTTTGGGTCTCTGGCGGTCGCAATGATGCTTATCGAAGGGTACATTGAGATAATTTGCTGTATGGCTTGGAGCGCGAGCGAGCCGGTTGCGCCGGTGATCACTATGGTCCCCTCCATGACTGAAAACCAAGATTATCACTTTGAATCAGCGTTGGATGCTGAATGAAATCTTTTCTTGCTCTCACGGCAAGCAAATGTAGGTCTTATAAGCTACAGGGGTGATTACCGAGTCTCGTGTGGTTTAGCCGAACACTCTGTGCATTGCCGGGCGAGGGTGAAAACATTGCACAAGCAGGCTTGGCCAAATCCCCGACTGAACCCGCTGAACTAAAGAGACAAGCGAATTCTAGTAAATCAAGTGACACATTCCAGTCATGTTGTTGAATGAGACAGCTCGGGGGAAAGGAGACAACAGAGAGCACTACCATGCCCAACCTGTCTTCAGTGCATTCAAAGTGCAACAATTTTCAGAAATGCAAGTTGATAGAGCGCCTTGCTCTGCGAAAATGGCGGAGCTACAAACATTCTGCATAGCCAAAAGATTCATTGCAGTTTCCTGCTCTACATCTTTTCCATGGGCACGGTTATCTTCGGCCAAACCCGAACGAAGTCCACGGCAATACAGTGATTATGGTGCGTTCTGTGAGCGATGGTGTCGATTTCCAGCGATGACTTTTTTTGTTGCCTGAAGGCCACCAGTACAAGCATTTCGTCGAAGTTACCGGAGTTATTTTCAAATTGGACGAGGAAATAGTTGTACTGAAAGCAGAGATTTCCTATGTGGGAGCATCTCGCGCCCAATGGAGCTTCCAGGTAGGACAAATTAGGGAAGAGAAGTACTTCGTTCTCAAGAAAGTGCAAGGTAGAGTTCAAGAGCACAACGTGTGTACCAAGTTTCCAAGTTTTCCCCCTCTGTTTGACCCTCTTCTCAGATAGAGTACTCTTTCGCCTCTCTCTCTCCATCTAGGTCACCATTTCTTTCCTCGCTTTTTCCCCATTGGCTCATCCATACATGAATCATGCTATGAGCACGTTCAAGATCTTCGGGGACTTTTTTCAAGCGAGCGGCCGTGTTTGTAAAGAATCAAGCAATCCTGAATCACGCTAATGCTACTTTCGGCTTGGCATTGTGGACACTTTGGTATAGATATGCCGAGATGCCGTTCACTTCCCACCTAGCTGAAACGACTCGGCAACACTGCCCCTGGACTAGCGGTTTCTCTTACAGAAGTGCATCCCACGCCCCGTGCAATTTCCCCTTGACAGCGGGCGACCTGTCCAATAATCCACCAGTAAGCGACGCGTCACTAATCAAAATGAACGTCTTATCCACTCTCAATATTCTACTATGCCCAATCTGATAAAACTCAGGCGGGGTGAGGTCTGCCAAGTCTAGATTCGAAGCTTTTTTGCTATAAAACGCCTGTCTTGGCCCATTGCTTAGCATGTCGTCCCAGGTCGCTCTTTTCCCGTCGTTTCATTAGGTTCAATTTTCATTCTTTTTCATACATTCTTTTCTCCAAAATGCGCAGCGCGCTTTTGCTTACTCTTTGCCCCTGGCTTTGGGCTGCGATAATCCTGCTAACGATGCTTGTGCCGCTGCGTACACTGCATCCAGATCTGAGGCTGAGGCATTCTGTGCAACTTTCACTACAGGTGCAGTGACTGCCACCACAGACTTGCCTGCCTTCGCTTCTGCTTGTGGTTATAAAACAAAGCACTTGTCAAGTGCATGCAGCTGTATTGATACGGCTTGGGCCACCGTTGCCGCTGGTGCGGCTTCCTCCAAGGTCCCCGTGGCTACAAGCGAGGCTGTTACTAGCACTGCTGTTGCCCCTAGCGAGCCAATCTCTACTACTGCCCCTGCGGTCGTTAGTACCCCCACGACACTCGTCAAAGTCACCCGTTCTACTCAACCATCTCTTACCACTGCGCCTGCCGTTGTCGCTGCCCAGTCGGTCAGCCAGGCTGCTGGAACAGGATCGTCCTGTGTGGTGACTGCTTATGCTTCCATCTCCTCCGCTGTGGAGTCTTGCACAAACATTGTGCTTTCCAACATCTCTGCTCCTCCGTCTAGCACGATTGACTTGCAGAGTCTTCAGACTGGTGCTACCGTCACCTTCGCAGGTACCACCGTAGGTAATTCCGGTCCATCCTTACTTGCAAAATACTTATCAACAATAGACGTTCGGTGACACCTTCGATGACGACTTCGATCCTATTGTCATCTCTGGTCATGATATCACCATTACTGGAGCTTCTGGCCATGTGATTGAAGGTAATGGAGCAGCTTACTGGGATGGCGAGGGATCAAACGGTGGTCAGGACAAGTGAGCATCCCAACTTTACCCTATCACTCACATTCAATGACTAACAATCGTTTAGGCCCGACCACTTCATCGTCCTCAAGAAGCTTTACAACTCTCAGATCACCAACCTCAACATCAAGAACTGGCCCGTTCACTGTTTCGATATCACCGGTGTTCAGCACGTCACCATTTCCGGCCTTACCTTGGACAACTCGGACGGTGATGAGCCCAACTCTGCTAGCGGTGACGATGCTGCCGCGCACAACTCCGATGGATTCGACATCTCTTCCAGTGATTATGTCACTCTGGAAAACATTGTTGTCTACAACCAGGATGACTGTGTTGCCGTCACAAGTGGAACTCAGATCGTGATTGACAATGTCTACTGTTCCGGTGGTCACGGTCTGAGCATCGGCTCCATTGGTGGCAAGAGCAACAACACTGTCGACACTGTCACTTTCAAGAACTCCCAGGTCGTGGACAGCCAGAATGGCTGCCGCATCAAGAGTAACTCTGACACTACTGGTAGTGTAAGTTGATCGCCGCCAACCCTTCCTAGTATCACAACAGTGCTCATCCGTCTACAGGTCAGCAACATTATTTATCAGAACATTACCATGTCTGGTATCTCCGACTACGGTATCGACATCCAGCAGGACTATCTCAATGGCGGCCCCACTGGGGAGCCCACCAACGGCGTCAGCATCAGTGACGTTACTTTCACTGATATCACCGGTACTTGCACCGATGATGCCTATGACTACTATATTCTCTGTGGTGATGATAGCTGCTCCGGCTTCACTTTCACCGATGTTTCTATTACTGGTGGTGGTGAGACTAGCTCCTGCAACTACCCTTCCACTGGTTGCCCTTCGTAAGCCGGCCGAGATTGCCGAATTCACCGACTTCGCCGTGGTTGCCGTTGTTGCCGTGATCACTTGTCCTCCGGGTGTACCCTATGTAAATTATTCTCAAATTCTACACATTCCACCCGATTATTACAAGACATAGCCTCTCAATTGTTCTCTCGGGACTGTTAGGCTATGGCGATCCATGTTGCGTTTCAGGTTGTGCGTATACGGCAAACTTCTGTCGCTTTAATTTAGCGTCAAGTAGATATTTTGAGAGTGACTTCAAATGAAAGTGCCGAGTTTGCTCCCAAACCATGTGCATCTCGACCCTTTCAACCATTAGGTCAATTATTAGCACAGCTGGTACAATATTTATAACCTTGAACAGTTTTGCCATCTTTCAAGGTGTTCTTCACAATCTAAAACACACTGACTCCAGGGCTGCTGCTGCTGCTATCTCGCCAAAATCTAGGCTGAAACCTCCGACCGACACCATCAATCCAAACATTCCTTGGGGTGAAGATAAATTAGGCACCGAATGAATGTTTTGTAAGATTTCAGGCCCTTTTTCATGCAAAGTGGTTTACTGAGCGCACTGCCGAGATGTCTCTGAACTCAGGTTTCCGCTGTAAACAAATTTGGAGTCCGAATAGATGTGTTCTTTATAGATATTTTGAATGAGGTTGTAGTCATCAATTGGGGCGTGTGACTCAGTGGTAGAGTGTTCGCTTTGCAAGAAGTCGCCTTCACAAGCTTGCGAAAAGTCCGGTGTTCGATCCACCGCTCGTCCAATATTTTTGTGCAGATTAAATAGTATCTTTTTTTTCTTACTCAACCTGTGGTCCGAAACTTTGTGTTTTGAGTGTTTATTCGGTGTTTATTTAAATAGAGGGTACTTGGGAGCATCGAGCTTGCATGTATACACTCTTCGATCTTTCATGTTGGTGGTTTGTACGGAGTACAAGTAGGCGGATTCCCGACCGTGGTCCACGGGTGTGGAGTATGGACTAAAACCCCCGCTGGAAATTGCCCGGTGGTGGGCCACATGAGCTTCCACGATTCCAAGCGAAGGCTCCGAAGCTTGAACAGGATTTTTAGATTATGCTGTAAAGCTCGATACTTATGGTTGTGTCCACGGATTGTGCGATGATTAGACAACGGGGCTCATGGGTACGGAGTACTGCTAGCTCACTTTGTCTGTTTGGCGCACCAGATATGCACCAACATATCAATACCACGGCATAGTCGAGGGTATGCATGCCCTGTAAGTTCGGTTATTGTTTTAAACCCCAGGGCTTGGGTGGCAATTACTTTAGTTTACGAACTCAACTTAAAAGTAGATGGGAATCCGCATCTTTCGCAGAACTATATATCCATAGAGATTGACCTCCGGGGCTTGAAGCGGATGAATCCGAGCGCCGAATGTACACATAGGCAAAAACCTGCCAAGGTTGAAAAATTGACAGCTGATCTGATTATTCGAGAAGTCATGCTAAACTAAATGAACCCAACATCACCCCGAGCAGGGCTAGGAGAAAGCTCGCAAAGTTTGGGACGTGGTGCAGACCTGGGGTAAGTGCGGAGCAGCCCAGCCCGGCGCACCATCGGCTGACAATCACCTGGAACAACCAACCTCGCCCCTTGTCAGCAAACAAGAGTTCTACGCGCCCAAGCCAAAGGAAAACACCATTTCTATAACTCGTCCGAGGAGTTGCCACTTGAGCACAGGACCATACTTTCAATGTCCGACAAGTCACCTCCAACGGATCTTCCCGTGCACTCATTCTCTAGCACCAATGAACTAGAAGCATTTCTCGAGCGCGAGCATACAACCCTAGAAGGGTTCTACCTAAAATTTGCAAAGAAAGCATCCGGAATACCGTCAGTTACCACCGCAGAAGCCGTCGAAACAGCTCTATGTTTTGGTTGGATCGACGGTCGCGCCAACGCGCTTGACAAGGATTGGTGGCTGGTACGTTATACACCACGCCGGGCCAAGAGTATCTGGTCCCAAAAGAATGTCAAAACGGTCGGGAAGTTGGTAGAAACCAATCGAATGCGTCCGGCAGGGCTCGCGGCTGTGGAAGCTGCAAAGGCTGATGGCCGATGGGAACGCGCCTACGCCGGCCCCGCTACCATAACCGTGCCCGATGATTTCGCGATCGCTTTGAATATGGAGCCCGCTGCTGCATCCTTTTTCGAGTCTTTGAATAAAAGCGACCGGTATGCTGTGTTGTGGCGCGTGCAAACGGCTTCTCCGAAGGCTCGCGAAAACCGAATCAAGACACTAGTACAAACGCTACTTGAAGGGAAATGGCCTGCTGCGCAAGTGGAATCGGCAACCAAGCGCAAGGGAGCCTCTGATATCACGACAAAAAGTGGTGATTCTACAAGCGTTGTGACTAAGAAACAAAGGCGAAGCAGTCGCCTTAGAGTGACAGATAACGGGGACGCCGAGACAGAAAGAGCTTGATGAAAACCAAAAAACAAATATGCAGACAGCTGGGTTTGGCAGGCCGAAATCATTCATCAATTTTCACCACAAGATCTCCATCGAACCCCTTTGCCTGGGAAGAGTAATAACCCCGTTGGTTGCTCACCACCATTTTGCCTGCATCCTCGACATAATTGACGTTGAAGTGTGTATGACCGAATGCCCACAGCCGTACCAACGGGCTTTTCCAACATTCCTGCGAAGAAAGATCGGTGGCAAAGCCCGATGAAATCCGACTATTCGCGTGTCTTGGATCAACTGCCCTGGCGTCCTGAGTAACCGGACTGTGGTGTGTAAACACTACTATCTTTCGATGGGGCTCCTCGGTAGCTATTTGTGAGACCTGGGCGTTCAACCATGCCACATCTGACTGGTGAGCGGCTGTGTGTTCTTCGACAGTCCAATCATTGATGTGGTAGAAATCATTGAGGCCGAAACTGACGTGCTCTTTGTGAGTTTCGTCTACCTGCGAGAAAAGCGTGCACCCCAATACAGTCACATTCGCTGAAGCGTCATATCGAGTTTGATCTAAGAAGACGAATGAACCGGATTTGTTTTTTTCGTTTTGGCCCGGCGTAACACGTCGCTGATTAACAGAGGTAGAGAATCGATGAAGCTCTTCTTTTGTTTCTGCCCAAGTAGAGTGGTATGGCTCATGGTTGCCCAGAAGAAAATACACGACGGAGAATTTGCTCAGCTGGGTTTCGATGAATGGGAAAAAGCCGGTGTCCTTGACAGTTCCGATGTCACCCAGAAGAGCGAGGTAGGGTGCCTTGGGGGTTATTTCGAAAATATCATAGGAGGCTGGGGTCTCAAGATGGAGATCGGATATTATTTGAATCTCCATGATGGTGGGAACGGAAGACCATGCACAAATGCGACGAGGCAATGCAGCTCGCAAGTCTTGTAGGAGCGAGAAAAAAAAGGAAGAAAATTGGAGAATCACTAGCAACCTTGGAAGCTGCGTCCCAAAGTATCGACACCAGGATACCTTGTAATTCCAGAATATGACTCCTACCTCTCAAAGCCCCGGGCCGGGGCTCCTATTTGGGTACGTAAGCATCTAACTGGTCATATGACTTTACGGGGTCTATGGTACAGGATGAATATTTATCTGTTATAATAATCAAAACAAGAAGAATCGGCTGTGCTAACGGCCTCTGTGGGCGCAATTTCTAGAAATCCCCGTTCCAATATGTATACCAGTTGACGAACAGTTGATGAAAAAGTCATGGGCAGAACGGAATAGGTACAGAGTAAGTGCTGAAAGTTTCACAAAAACTTATATATAGGACTTCAATCCTGTATAACAAATTAATCAAAATAGATAAAAATAAACGGATTCCACATTTATTATCCTAGCCCTTATAAGATCTACAGAGAGATATAAGATTAGACAATCACTCAAAAATAACCTTTTCATTCCTATCTGTTTTCCACAACTAGACTTCCACTTGGATTGGATGAGGATCTCCGGTGTCCTGTGCAGCTTCAACATTTTCGAACGGCATTTCTTCCATCTTTGGCAAGATGCAGCTACCAAAGTGAGGATACAGCCAACGTCAGCTCGCTCCAACACTGGAGAGTTCAAAGAAGGCGCTTAAAGGTCAAAGAACTCATTACACAATGCTTAACCGCATCTCCTATATATTGTACCTAGGTAGCTATACGCCTGTCGCGCAAGAGCTATACCTGATCCTTTTGAATATGTTGTCATTCAATTCTTCAATTCTTGAATCAATCTTTGCTCACTTAGTAGTGCAACATGGCCACCATGCGTAGAACAAATGGTGATCCCAAAATTCCGACACTCTCCTCTCATATCACATCACATCTATTTCTGGGTCATCAAGCTGCAATTCCCTGAAAATTCTCTCAAGATTCTCAAGGCCGGTGATGACGTCATGGTAGAAGGCCTCTTGAAGCGCAGGGCTCGCAAAGTCACTATCATGCCCAAAGTCGCAGTATAGGCATTTTTTGATGATGGTTTTGTAGCTTTTACTCACCATGCGGTAGCTTTGGTCTACCAATCTGTGTGCTGTGAACCAATCGGCAAATCCCTGTGTTTCCCCCTTCTCGAGATCGACTGGTTGTTGTAGGGTTCTGAGAGGAGCTTGATATGCAAGTTCTAGAAGCATAACACCCAGTCCAAACAATACAGGGTTGCGGATGTGAGTGTAATCGGACGATCGACGCTGGGCATTTATCGAGGAACCAACAGCCCTTATAGATGTGGTCATGTAGGGTAGAACATGGTGTGCCTGGTGGAGCAAGGAGTCACAAGGGCCGAAGAATTGAACATCTTCACTACGCCATGTTTCGTTGAGCCATGGGGTAGAATGGTAGTAAAGGAAAGCAGTGGCGAGATTTTTGGCAAGTCGGACTCGCTCATATTGGCCCATGCTTTTAGTGGAGTCTGTTCCTGAGAGGCATATCAGCTGGGACAATGATGCTGAGGTCGTTGCGTTGTTGGTTTGATTTCCCATATATGCCACAAGTTTACAGGCGTTGTTGTCTCTGAGCAAGCCGATGCATTCATTACATCCTTGGCGACGTAATGACCTCTCGACCAAGGCGCAGAAATTCCGTTGCAAGTATAGATCGGGAAATCCAAGCATGGATTTCTCGAGGTACGTTGATTGTGAAGGCTCTTGTAGAAGTTGGAACTGAACGCGCTTACGAGACCTTGGTGGATTTTGCGCTTCTTCATCTTGTCTTGGTCGTTTTTCAGACTGGCCATCTGAGGTTGTTGGAAAGGCCGGTTGAGAAATTGGTTCAGGGGGCTGACCGTGGATTCCACATTGATCCAGATTGTATTTGCCTGCAACTTATCATTTTGGATAATGGCCAAACTGAAGTTCACTCGTTTCCCATCCAGGTCCGGTTGGAGAGAGATGTGCACATCATGGACTGCATGCACATTGCAGGCTGTCCCAAGGGCATCGTAGAGGCTACAAGCCGCTTGCCTGACAACGCGGAATTGCTGGAATTGTCGACGCCCTCGAGGTGTTTTCACAATGTGCGACTCATTTGAGGCTCTAGGCTGTTTCGGGTGGGGAATAGAGGATGCAAAGACCTGGACCATGGATTTCAAGTCTTCTACGGCGTCCTGTATGTCGATTAGCTTCTGTGGTGGCGAGGGCTACCGTAGATGACTAGCCTTGAGAATGTCTGCAGCATTTACGTGCTGCTCTCTCGCCTTAGTAGCGACAGGAAGACGCATTGTGGTCTCTTCAACTTCCACGAGTTTCGTTCGGATTGCTAGACCCAGTTTGAGGCAAAGGTTTTCCGACGAGCCAATCTGATTTTTGAGAGCGTCGGAAGCATCTGAAGACAAGGTTTCCATAACTTCCAACAACACAACACGCTGGGTTCTTAAAGTGCTCCTGAGATCAACATCTTTTGGCAAGAACTTTTTGTGGTGTTTGAAACAGCTGAGCGTACTCTTGAATCTCGATATAATTATCGGTAGAACTACAATGATCAGTTGAAGATAAAGAGACGAGAACAAGAAATATTACCTTGCAGCAGGTCATCATCTTGGATGTCATGTTCAATTGGCGGCGAGGGTGCTTTGTTAGAATGAGCTGATAGGGATGTGTCAAGGTGACAGGAGGAACCATTTCCTATGAGATCCTCACGCTGTCTGCTTTCTTCTTTCGACTGATCAATGATTGCCCATTGCTCTAGTAATGATTTCATGCACGCAGCAGCAGTCGCAGCAGTGTACTTTTGCCATATTTTGTCCTTGTGGCTGTCAGCGTAGTCACACACCCCTTTTACCACGATGCAAGGCAGATTATGAATAATCCCTGCACCCTCCATCTCAAATGCAATAACATTCTCCTCTGCTGCAATTCTGTCTCGGTCCTCGCTAGACTTCATGACTGTATCACCGGAAGCCATCCGCCCGAAGTGGATGTTGGTCCCGCTTGGCGATGGGTAAGGACGATTGACCAATCTCTTCGGGTCACATTTCAAAGATTCACATGTTGCTTCCTGGGCTTTTACGCAAAGCTCGTTTTTGTGGCACCTTCTACATTTTGAAGGACCATGGTGTTGATGATGGTAGCTCGGCTTGAAAAGCCGATCTAGGTCCCTCTCAGGGCTGCGATAGTCACTATTTTGCTTTTGCAGAGTATCAAGATGATGGTTGGTCCTGCCGAGTAGATTTTCACGGCCTTTGCGACTTCTTAGTTTGTGCAAGAAGGCTTGGATTTCGGCATTTGCAGATTTGATTGCAAAACCTTTGCGTCGAAACCCTGCCGGGAATCTCCTACCCAAGTCGTATGGGACGATGTCATCGCTGATGATTACATCGCCAAGAAAAATGTCGTTCTCTGTTCTGCCTGGCACCCCTCCGCAGACACCAACAATCAACGCAAGTCGGATACCCTGAAAGCTCGATCGGAAGCTCGCTGCCACGCTTGCTGCGTGCCCTTTTCCGATATCAGGCATGTATGCCAAGACAACATTGTGATCTCCGATGACCCCAGTCCGGTATGCATTCTGGTCTCCCAATGCTTTTCCGTATCGATCGCGATCTTCGTCCCAGAAACAGTCGAAGATTTCTTCTACAGCATCGGCTTCCAGCTGTAGCGCGCAGATGACAGCGACGTCGAAATCTCTTCGGTGCTTGGGACGCACTGGGCCGCTCATCGTAAGTCCTGCTGAGGTGTTACCCCGGGCTATAGGGGTCAGCCTCACAACGTCACCCTCGGCGCTTAGGTATAATTTTCAGATGGAGGAGCGCATGTTCACCGAGGGGATCAGCCGGAAGAATGATTCACCACGTGCATTAGCGCTATGTGTTGTTAGGGGGTTGTACAAACAAATATGACGGAATACAATACAATACCCTTGGCGTATTCATCCTCCCCTCATTTTCATCCCACATTGTATCACGTCTTGAAGCTTCGAAGTTACTGGCGTTTACGGTTGGCTAACACTCGGTTGGTTTTCCGAGGAATAACTCATCCCGAAGGTTGACATTTTCAAGCATTTGATATTTCGGCCCCCAAACGTCAACCCCGCGCTTTCTGAGACTGACCCAAAGGTGAGACAGCAGCACGATGGAGCCAGCAAGTGAGTTTACTCAAACACTCAGTGAGTGGGTGCTTTCAAGAAGTGATCACAGTACTCAAGATCCAAATATCGGCTTTGTCGAAACTCTGTATCATACCTGCTCGACTGCACTGGTCTACCTCTGGAGATCACGATTCCGGTTCACATCACAAATTCCGCGCAAGAACACCTTGAAGAAGGATGTTGCCGACATCCGGCTGTGGGAAGAGAACTTCCCTCCCGGCCACCTCGACGCCATCTTGGAGCAATCACGTCATCTGAAAACAAACGTGATTGAGAATTTGAAGGGAATCGGCAGTATTCTGAGGCTTTTCTTGACGGATTGCAACAGTGCCGCCATTAGCGGAGACCAAAGAGACGTTGAATCAAGTCTTGCAATGGATCTTGATGCTCAGTTGGAGAAAACAATGATAATGCTATCCTCTGACGAGAATTCCGAGTCGTCTTCAGACGACGAGTTTTCCGATGATTCATCCTCTTCTTCTGAGCGTGAAACAAACCAATTTGGACGAATTCATTGCTATGTGAGCTGCCTCATGGATACAGCACCATTGATAAACAAGCGAATTGCCTTTTCCCAGGGTAGAGTGGAATCACAACAGACGTCCTCCGAGAATGTGATGAGATTCTCACAGAGTGCGCAGCCTTTTGCCATGCGCATTCAAGATAGGTGGGTTACTGTTTCTGGTATCTCCTTGCCCGGGCTCTTCGTTAAAAACATAGGTTTTGCATTGGACTCACACCCCTGGTTGAGCGACTCGCCCAGGCAAATTGGGAGAGGTCCATTCGGATCAGAGCGCAACGTGAAGAACAATCATATGTTGTGGATCGTGACACTGTGACTTTATTCAAACCTTGTTCGATTTTCAATGATTCTGGTATTGGAACATCTGCACCTACAATGTCACAGTATGCCGCTTCTGCTGCCTCCCATACCTCGTATCTCTCAACGCCTGGGATAGAGGCTCACGGTCGTCCTCGAGTACCTTCCCTGCCACAGAGCGACGGACGCCCTTTTCAGTGCGACTATTGCCGAAAGGTGATATCTTTGCAAACTCGGATTGATTGGAAGTACGTATCTAAGATGCTATCATGCGATAGGCTTGCATAATAGCTGACCGAATAGGATGCATGTTTTTGCAGACTTGCAGTCATACCTCTGTACACATGCAGATTGTGAAGATGCGCTGGTGACATTCCCCACCCGTAAATTGTGGGCCGACCATGAGTTCAACGAACACTTCACTCAGAAACAGTGGCGCTGCTTTGTATGCAATACCCTCACCACCACCGAAAACTCGTTTGTCGAGCATTATTCTGTGTCTCATAATATCCAAATGCCAGGAAGTCGATTAGCAGCAGCAATCTCCGAGGCACAAGAGGCAGTCTTGGGACCAGAGTTTAGAGAGTACAAATGTGTGTTATGTTCCCAACGTGGTTGGCAAACAAGAAAAGCCTATGCAACTCACGTTGGACAACACCTGGAGGAAATCTCACTGGCAAGCCTTCCGAGGGATGAAAAGGACAGTAGTGACGCCGATTCAGAATCTGACATATCAAACGACGCGACCAAGCGAAGCTTACCGGGCGTCGAAGTTCGCCCAACAGTTTGTAGAGAGGATCCACCAGCTATCACACCTATACTTGCTGGTTCAAGGGAGGGTTACGCCTATGAGGTTGGGGAAGACCCATGGTTACCAAAAGAATCAAGACCTGATTCGGACGATTTTGTGCGGCTGAGGCCTTCATGGCCACCGCATTCTGGGCTCACAGAGGACTTGGTCAACAAGAACATGGATCTGATAAAAGATCCGAGTGTCCAAAGCCAAGGGGCAGTGTTCCAGGGTACCCAGCCTTCATCGATGGATTCACAAAACTCTTCTGGAAGCGAAGAATCACGTTCCCTAGGTATTTTGACCATGCACCACCAAATTTCGTAGATGATCTAACAGCGATTTCTGTATAGCTCCCTTTTTGAATAAAGAGATAGCCCACGGTACATCAACTTATGCGGAAGAGCTACTGGGAAACCGATCTAGAGCTCAATACAACGAGATCGTCCCTAACACTTTGCCTCTTCATAAGCGCCCACTTCTACCACCGGCCAAAGTGGATATCTCTTTGCTGCTGAACCCTCTATCACCATCGTATTCTGAGCGCATAGAGGGCTCGGTTAACCAGGACATGAATAAAATAAGAGACTCGAGTGTCCTAATTCAAGAAGAGACTGCCTCCAAAGATGCCCAGACTTTATCCAAGGGTTTACAAAGCTCCTCGGAAGGCCAAAAACCACCTATACCTGTTTTTTCGGATTCTCCGAGGACAGGCGACTATTTCTCGCCTCAGATGCTTCCTCGCGGTCAACAGACCGATTTTGGAATGACGAAAGATCCTTTTGATCACGAGGCGAGCCGCACAAGAGGCAATTTGCCCAAAGCTGTCACGGATCCTCTACGTGTCTGGCTTCACGAGCACATTGACCACCCTTTTCCAAGTGAAGAGGACAAGCGGGTGCTTGCGACGGGGACTGGTCTCTCGTCTACTCAGGTACAAATTTCCACTACTCAGTAGTTGTGGTCGTATGTTAACCTCATCCATCGCAGGTCTCCAATTGGTTTATCAATGCCCGTCGGCGACAGTTCCCTGGTTCATCTGAAGAAAACATGCAGTCAGGTGCTCAATGAGCAGATCAATGCGCTCGGAGGCGTGTTCAATTTTATTCTGAGAGCAAAAAGCGGCAAGAGGTGAGCACTAAAATGGAAAGGGAAAAGTCTCAAGCGCCAGGAATTATCTGATATTCTCTGATACATGTGCAATACGAGAGGCGGAAAGAGCAGATGGCCGGGGGAGATGGCCCAACCAAGCCAGCCGGTAGCAATTCCGCCGCCTGCCACGGCGTTGTAGAGCTATTGAAATGTGGACTACAGTCAAATTTTGTGTTATTCATATCAATCATCCCCAATAAGCTACTCTTGTTGAACAAGACCCGAAGACGCCATTTCAAGGAAACATGAAGCAAAGAGGTCACACCAGAAAAAGAACATAGCCACCATTCCCTACAACACTGTCCCCGTGACATTCGGACTGAGATTCGCAAATAGGATCTCTACCATGACTCCTTCAGATACGTGGCTGAACATTCAAATGTGTAAACAACATAGCAGACCCGAATGAATTGAAATCGGCTTCAGAATAAAGTCTGAGAGCTCGGAATAGGGGAAACTAATCATCGATGATGTATTCTACGAACTATGAAATCACTCTCCCTGTAATTTGGTGTACCTCACCGAGGTGATGGCAGCAACTTCTCATTTGGAATGTGTTACAAGGCAGAAGCTTTCCAGCTGCTGACATGTATACCTTCCAGCTGGCTCTCTATCCACTTGTCACACATTCTGGAATCCTCTTGCAGCAACCTTCGATAAATCGACGAGGGGACCATGGGACTGACATTCACTCCGGGGTAACGATATCCAATCAAATTAGTCGATCGCAATATTGAGACCCGCTCACTATGGCGATGTGGCGGTGCTGTGGCGCAACACAGCCCTCCATTTATCTAAGCGCCGAGACATGATCTCATAAGAGGACCCCTCCTTCGTTGCGGCCTGAAATAGATTGTCCCTCTTTTCCTTCCCTAGGTGAATTCAAATTATTCAAATTTCTCACGATTTCGATAGAGATTCTTCGCTTTCTCATACCACTAAGTGAGACTCGAACGACGTCATACCTACATTAGCAGCAACTAAAGCTGGGAGCAACAGCAGGCCGATCGTGGCAATCAACAAGATGTCGAGCGCAGCGCAGGATCCCCGTCTGCTCTACAGCGTCAGCAACATTCGCGCATTCCATATCCAAGATGGTGAAGAGCAGGACCTCACGCCATCCGGCCCTCAAACCCTCTCTCTGTTGATGGTCCCCACCAACACCGCCATCGCCGGGCCCGGCACCGAGTCCCCCGAGGACTCAATTGAAGACGACTTCTACCTTCACCTGTACCTTCCACCCGAGCTGGATATCGCAATCCCGGCCACAACCCAGATCTTCCACCAGCCTCCCAACAGCTACCTCATCCCCCGCTGGGACATGGGTCCCGATGCCGGCGCCTTCATTCGCGTCCAATTCCCAAGCATCGGTTCTGGCCCGAACAACGTAACACAAGACGACGTTGATACGTTCGAATCGATCCTTGCGCAGTGTACAGCCTTCCTCGAGCGAGCCCCTCCCCCGAAGGCTCAAGACTTTGCCGCTTATAACCCCGCCGATTACGCACCTGGCGAGGGTTATGTTGGGTCTTCAGACAAGAAAAACGCAGATGCGCATGGGCGGATTGTGTTGGTTGACGAGGAAGACGGTAGTGTCGTCGGAGAGCTTGGTGATGGCTATAACGTGGTGGAGGATTCCGACGTGAAACCTGGATCTAAGAGTAAGTGAAGCACTTCGTGATACCGGACCAGCAGCTCATAATAATTTCCACAGGACCCGTTGGGATTGAACTCCCCGCAGAAGGCGAAGGAAACCGCGTCAGTGTCAGCAATGTCTCTGAAGAATACCTAGCGATGGCCCGACACCCGGCCTATAAGAACTCCACACTCGTTCAAAGTTCAGCTACGGCATCGCGTCTGGTGGTTACCGGATCCAGCTATCTGGCAGGAATGATTGCCAGCGGCGCAGAGAGCTTCCAAAAGAGAACGAAGCCCGTCCCCAAACCCTTGACCTTCTCGGATGCCACGCACGCGCGCATTCGCAAGGTTGGCAACTTCTCCAACGGCGCAGCAGATCTATCGGCGCGCACAGTCGGGCAAGTCGGAAAGGTCGCGCAGAACCTAGGAGCTTCTCTTGCGCGCAAGCAAGAGTCCGGAAAACGCAAAGGGATCGACAAGCGAAACCCGCCCCAAGACTACAAGCCAGGCGTGATGAACAAATCGATGATCGCGTTCTCAACATTAGCCGACGGCATTGAACAAAGCGCTCGGAACATGCTGTTCTCCGGTGCCAATGCGGCCAGCTCTATGATTGACCACCGCTATGGTAACGAAGCCGGTACCGTCGCGTCCAACTTGACGGGCGGTATCAAGAATGTCGGATTGGTGTATATTGATGCCACGGGCGTCAGTCGCCGCGCGCTTCTGAAATCCGTAGCCAAGGGTATGGTGGTGGGCAAAATGCGTGATGGCAAGCAGGTTGTGGTTGGTGGTGGAGATGGAGGCCAAGTTCCAGAAGCCGCCGCCAGCGCTGCGGGCCCTTCGGGGTCGGGCGCGCGGGGCCCTCAGTCGTCGAGCCCCACACCGCCTCCTGCGTACGGCGCGTCGGGGACAATGTCTCTGCCAGGGGGTAAGCGTTAAAAACTCTAGGGGCTGGGCATGGCGACTCGGCCGGTGCAATGGGGATTTGAACGTCTCTCTCTACTCCATTCGGAATTCTGGGTACTCCGTACCCTGTGCGAAGTACCGATCTATCTCTTCTTTTTCATTTATGTGTGGCGGCTGGAATTCCCCATTTTGTTATCTCGAAACTTGAAGTGTAAAGCTTCATAATCAATTTATTTTTGGATAGATCGCTTGCATCAACGTAAGAAAGTTCCGGCTGCATCGTATGCAAGGTCCATTTACTTCGTTCAATTCGTTCAGTATGATTGGATGGGATCGGAGATTTGACTGGATGGCACGGCGACTTTTCGGATCCGTTACCAAGGTACTCCGTAGGTATGGTGGTGGGCATAAAACGCGATGGCAAGCAGGTCATGGTCAGTACTCCGTACGTGTAGGCTCCGCCGACAGTGGGCCCACGCCAGTAGAGCGGAAACAGTCTTCACTGTCGATGGGACCTGTCCCCTCTGAGGTCTGCTTTTTCAGAGACAAGTCGACATCAGCAAAGTGGCCCCTTTCCGAGCCACTGATGTAATGCCCCCGGAGTCACTTGTAGATGATGGATTTTGAAGATTTGCTCTGTCTTGGTTTCTGCTGGTTCTGGGCAGCAAAAATTGTGAAGACATGGTAGAAATAAGGATTTGGCTTGAATCTTGAGATCCATGGATCTATCCATCCATGGAATGCTGACAAAGATCGGTTTCCTGATCAAGATTCCCAAACATGCATTTCCCCTCACAAGCAATCTCTCCCTAGCCTTGAAGCAGAATCACAAACTATTGCCATGGGTGAAAATGCCACAGGACAAATTACTCAAGAGGAGAGGGAAAGGAGGTGGCAGATGGCATGGACGGCTCGGATGCGGCAGATTGTCCCTGGTCTCTACCTGGGAAATGTCGAGGCATCCCACAAACGAGAAATGTTGCAAGAGAACCACATCAACGCCATTATCTCTCTCACCGATGCTCGATGGGTATGGTGGAAATCTACCACAAGAGAGGCCGGTGTTCCAGAACATCGTCACAAATGGACTCAGTGTGTAGATTCGTCGACACAAGACCTCCTCGTCCATATGAAGGATATCTGTGACATGATCGACGAAATGGCATCGCCAGCTCTACCCTCCTTGCGTCCCTTGCCCGTCAAGTGCGACGATGGAATCATTGATGAGAGGCATGGGGCAGCTTTAGAAGCGATATTGATTCATTGTGATCTTGGGATATCACGCTCGCCGACTGTTATCATTGCCTATCTCATGCGAAAATTAAACATGTCGCAAGCAGATGTGTTGCCCTTTGTTCAATCAAAGCAGAAAGTCAAACCAAGCAAGAATCTTACGCGTCAACTCCAAGTATGGGAGGATGAAGATAGGACTGTCCCGAAACCAGCATACAAAGCATTTCTTGAAGATCGGGATGTTCTTCTTCGAGAAAGAGGGCTCACAGGGAACGAGCCACTTGCACCTCTGAATCTTTGATAAAGACTTGTTTTTTTCCACATCTTCATACACTTGAACTCGGCTCTCATTTTAGCATGATTGAAACTGAGACTGAGAGGTGGCGTCCATGAAGAAAACAAAGCGTTACAGAAGTCCAATGATTGTGGCCATTGAGCTTAGCGAAGTTGCATATCTTCCTGGGCTTAGCCAAATGAAAGCAATCGATACCAGGAAAATCCAACCACCTATCACAGATTGGTTGGAGATGAGCGCTTCCTTGGTCAGTCTTCACAAGCTCCCGAGGTCATAGCTTTGATCGGCAGGAGCCAATAAACTTGTTCTCTGATTTGGCTTCTACCAATTTTAAAGGGCAGAAATGAAACGGAGAGATGTCACAAATAAGGAAATTGTTTTTTACTTGAAATTGATTCCCTGGTAAGAAGAGTTGTTGTAAAGGCGGGATTTGGCAACCTGAAGCTCGGACTACCGCGAGGGCGGTACATGCAGGCAAAACGTTGTCAGTCGAGCCCCACACCGCCTCCTGCATACGGCGTGTCGTCTGCCAGGGGGTAAGCGTTAAAATTCTGGGGGCTGGGCGACTAGTGGAACGGGATATTCGTATCATTCTGTCATTCTGTCGTCTTATCTTTCTCTCTTTCTCTCTTGGTTCACGTCCATCCATGGATATACACAGCAGCGACGGAATAGAAATTCCCAATCTACTCCGTACAATCTCCAGACTTGAAGTGTTAAGCTTCATGCATAATTTAATTTTGATGGATAGCTCGCGTCAACACAATAAAGTTCCGACTGCATCGTATGCGAGGTTTGTTTAATTTGTTTGTTCAGGTACGATTGGATGGGATTTGGGTTCTGACTAGGTGGCACGGCGAATTCGCAGGGCTCAGAGCTCAAATCCGACTCAGACCGTCTTTTCCTAGCCACCTGATTTGTATAGAGTGCAGACCAAAGACCGGTTTTTGAGGAGGTGAGGGTGAGAGTCTCATGTAGGCAACGGCTAGGACAGGCATTGGACCAGACTGCTCATATGCGTTACGGCCGGTCGATCTATCCGATATCGATTGGATAAGAGGGTAGATGGCGAACATGCCAGCGCATCGCTGACAGCTGTCTGCGGCCCACTATCCCTTGCCCAATGGGACTGAGGGTTTACTAGTGAGAATTGGCTGGATGTACTCCGTAAGCTGTATTGGCGATCTAGGGTGAAAACAATACAACGTGTTATTGCAAGCAGATTTGATATTCGATATAATGGCGGAGTACGGAGTACCCATTGGGTACATGGTGTGATTACTGAAGTAAGGTTAGATCTTCAGGTACATTACTCGTACACTGGAGTCATTGAGGTTGCAATTGGGACAAGATCTGTTTAGATCGGAATGTTACCGTGGGTCACTCTGCCCCTACCGCGGTTAGTACGAGCCGCTGGAGTAAAGGCTCTCTATGAAGTACTCCGTATTGCACAGAGTCCACGGGTATGGGATAGATGGGGTACTCCGGACTCTCAAAGGGTCCAATTATTCCGCCGTGATTCAATCTGTACAATGTACGGGGACCTATAGTAGGGCTGCAACGTTGCAAAGCGGAGCGCTAATTGACATTTCGAGGAAGCTAGGGAGTTCTCACTACTGCACAGCATTTCCATGGTTAATCTGTGATCTATTGATCTGATGTTAATTTGAATTTTTTTTTAAAATAGAATTCAATCCAAGCCGAAAAGCAAGATCTCAGAGCTCTGGAGCTTCTGTTCTGGGAGAGTAAAGATGACGATCGTCCTCAGGTGTCCACTCGATGAACACTCGAAACAGCCGGTGCAACCCCCTATTTTTTCGCACTAGCTTTTTATGAAACCGGCCTCTTTAGCTATGCCCTCCCTTGGCACATGTGAGGATCTCGAGCCCTTAGTACTCCGTAGGCAAGGGATTTTATATTGTGTATACTACTTGTACTACTTGTACTACTTGTACTACATGTATCATTCTTGGGGGTATTATACAAGTGTACCCATTACTCCGTACCCAGTCCCTTAATGAATTGATTCAGCATATAATTAGGAGTAATAACTAGAATTCAAATCAACTCCCGAATAAAGACAGAGACAGAGAACAGAAAAGAATAGAGCATTGAGATATATACCCAATTAGCTAATAATCCTAATTTGCGCAATGTAAACCTCACAGACCCGCCTCCCCCAGACTAACAGCGACTAATACCAAACCTGCTCGTATCTCACCTCCTCTTTTCCCTCTTCACCTTCTTCTGAGCTTCCCCGGCTTGCTCTGTTTTCTTTTCTTTTCTTTCGTTCTTTGATTTTGTTTGGGGGAGATCTTATTCTTTCCCCCCTTTTTACAACTCGGGATCCCCGACCGGTGCTTCCCGTCTTTTTCCTCCCCCTCGCGCCCCTTGTCCGCCCCTCACCCTGTCTTCGATCATGTTCAACTGCCGTCGCAATTGAATCTGAGTTCGATTGGAACTACAATCGCGTCTGAGACATCTGCCGCGTTTGTCCGTTTTCTCGAACGTGCGACCCTGAAGCAAAGCCGTGGGTCTGGGGACTCTGGAGTACAGCAGAGCAGGTATCTTTAGCTTTCGTTTCGTTTCTCGAGGAACTTTCGGTTTCTCGACGCGTCTTTACCTCTGCCCAAGGTCGCGACCTGGTGTCTTGGGTGATTTTCTAGCCGAATCCAACGGTTGTTGCGCGATTGGTGGTAAGGAAGCTTCCCCCCCCATTCCTGCGATCTGATCTTGTCAGATCCCCCATTCCACGCCAAAACGGCACATTTTTCGCGATTAATGATAAAGATCTTGGTGGAGATGACATACTGACATATCTTTCAATGTTTATAGGTTGCGCCTCGAACCCTGATTTGGCGAGTGCGACCGGTCGCCCCAAGCCCCCAACATTTACGAGTCACCCCCGAAAGGTGTTTGTGCTCCCTCGCGCCAATTGTACCAATCGCAGTTGATACCATTCATCTGTCAACAATTGACCGCAGAAGCTGTCTCGGTCACACAAGTCTCGCCAGGCTTTGTGCATTTACTAGACGAAGGTACGCTGTCAGCCGTCGCTCGAAGCGCTCCCCAGCGCGTGCTCACTTCTCATCGCAGCACACTCTTGGGTAATTGAGTTACTGACCTCTCTTCAGCCATTTCTGAGGCAGGCCCCGAACAGCTTCTCCGGCTATGAGCACTTCCCATCAACAGGTTGTGCCACTTCCCGCCCATGCCGCATCCGTATCGACCACCACATCAGCTCCCTCCCAGAAGCATGCCCGTGCAGCCTATCCCGACATGTTAGGTTCGCCCCCGGTCCCTCCGCCGAGGACCTCGTCAACACACCACAGCCGGCGCAGCCCGAACGGAGAGAAAAGCAGCTCACGACACGGCAAGAGCAGATCCGATCGAAAAGAAAACCGCTCCCGCACACGGGAAGACCGAAATGGCCGTTCAAGGCGCCATCCGGAGGAGACATCCCGCGAAGTGCAGCAACCCAAGACAGTACCCGTCGCAGCCCCGTCGGACTCGGAAGTCGAAGGTGTTTCTGATCAAGGAAACTTGGTTAGAGAGCCAAGCGCAGTCATCAATTCAATGTTTGCCAGTGATCCGATCGTCGATCAAGAACGGGAGCAGGTGCGACAAGCCGAAGTGGAAAATGCCGCGTCTGGTTTCGCTGGCAGTGACGGCACCGAAGAGGCTCGCGGACCTCGGAGTCGTCACGATTACGCCAACAATGGAAACGTGGTTAAACGTAAAGAAACCACGTTTGGCTCCTACATCCTCGGCCAAACCCTCGGAGAGGGAGAGTTCGGAAAGGTCAAATTGGGTTGGAAGCGCGACGGCAGTATCCAAGTGGCCATCAAGCTCATCCGAAGAGACACTTTGGGACACAACCCCAGCAGATTACCGAAGATCTACCGCGAGATTGCCATTCTGCGCGAGCTGGCTCATCCCAACATTGTGCGCCTTCACGAAATGGTGGAAACGGATCGCCATATCGGTATCATTATGGAATACGCCTCGGGAGGTGAACTATTCGACTATATTCTGAACAACCGATATCTCAAGGACAACTCCGCACGCCGGCTCTTTGCTCAGCTGGTTTCCGGAGTTGGATATCTGCACAAGAAGGGAATCGTACACCGCGATCTCAAGCTCGAGAACCTACTGCTTGATCGCAATCGCAACATCATCATCACAGATTTTGGATTCGCCAATACCTTCGACCCGGTTGACCCGCTCGACGAGGAAATTGAATACAACCTGACCAATAAAGAATATGTGAAGCGAAAGCGACTCGACAAGACTGGTCCCAATGGTTTACGACGGGGTGATCTGATGCAGACAAGCTGTGGTAGTCCCTGTTATGCGGCTCCGGAGCTTGTGGTGAGCGATTCATTGTACACAGGACGGAAAGTTGATGTTTGGAGTTGTGGTGTGATTTTGGTATGTTCTACTTTGGCCGGAATAGCTCAACATTGACTGACCTACAATCACAGTATGCTATGCTGGCTGGATATCTTCCCTTCGACGATGACCCAGCAAACCCAGATGGCGATAACATCAACCTTCTCTACAAATATATTGTCACCACTCCTCTCACATTCCCCGAATATGTCACACCCCACGCGCGTGATCTATTAAGGCGAATACTCGTGCCTGATCCTCGGAAACGTGCAGACCTGTTCGAAGTTGCCCGACACAGCTGGTTAAGCGAATTCTCACACATTGTGTCTCATATCACAAGCAGCACAACCAACGTCGTGGATATTGCCAACACAACGATCCCAGCTGAAGCACAAAAGGAAGCACCTCCTCTCATCCGAAGTGCCTCCGTACGTGAACCACCAAAGACAGCACAAAGTAACGTTCCGCCTGTCGGTGGCCTCAGTCATCATGCAGGAGATGTTTCTCAAGAACCGCCAACCGAAAAGTCCCGCACTCCCCGTGACGCCAAGCGCAGGACGGTACAAGTCGAGTACGTTGCGCCTCAGTCACAAACAACTCGCGGCGAACCCCCGGCGGAGAAACCCCCATCGCGCAGCAGGATCCCCGTTCCTTCAGAGGCCCACAACGCTGCCTCCGCGCAGGCATATGCAGAGCCCTCGCACAGACCCACAGAAGCGCCAGCCCTCAACCTCAACAAGCCGCTGCCTGGTCACTTCCCGCGCTCTACCTCAGACAATGCAGCTCTTACTGGGTCTCACACGGCCGCAATCCCTCAGGGCACCCGGCCGGCCACTGGTGGCTCCATGAACTCCTTCGGCAACACTGGTCGGCTGCCATCTCGTGGTTCATATGGCCAGCCTGTGGCTCCTACTGTTACCGCAACCAACACCCAGGGGAGCTTGGCTCAGCCAAAGAGCAGACAGTTTGCCCTTGCACAGGAGCCAATACACGCAAACACCTCGTCTGTCAGCCGCCCCAGCACTCAAAACCAGCAATTGCCGCCTGTGTTCAACACAACGCCGCGACAGGAGCCACCAAAGGGTCACAAGAGGTCCAACACTGTGTCTAGCCTGAGCGACAAACTTTTCGGGCGTTCTACTTCCATTCTCGGTGGCCGCGGGTCACAGCCCAATGCGCCTCGAAACAATAAAGATAAACGTTATCCTCCGGTTAGCATGAAGGAGCCGCTTGGAAGGGAGAACTCAAGAATGTCTGTTGATTCTCGTCGTTCTATGCAAACTCATAACCGCAAGGCCAGCGAAGCCGGCGCGGAGAATCGCCCTCGTCGATTCTCGCTTTTGCCGCAATCCTTCTCTTTCCGAGGATTCGGCACCGCTCGCGCTCAGACTCCGGAGGAAGCACAGCCGGCCCCTCACCCAGTCGACCCCCGAGCTCCACAGCGCCCAGCAACAGGCCCTGCGGGCCCCGCGCAGGTTGAGAGCCAAAGCCGCCCTCGCGCGACAAGCTACAGCACGCAGGATGCCATGGGTATGGTCAGCGAGCGACCCGCAGAGAATGGTCGCCATGAACCCGAGCCTCTTAGCTACGAAGCTCAAATCGATCAACAATTTGCCGACCTAGGGACCCATTTCGACCACACTAATGATTCCTCATATGGTTTGCCCTCGGCCGAGCAAGTTTATCAGAACTCTGCAGACCAATACTCCAACCACAACCAAAGCCAGGGATCAAAACCCAGCTACTACGACGACTACAACTATGACAGTGTGCCTAGGCAGTCTATGCAGGTCGGTCGATCAAACCGTGGACCGGGAGTCTTGCAAAAGAACCACCGCAAGTTTGCAGATGCCTACGAGTACGAGCGCGACGGGTCCCACCACTCTGGCAGCTCCGGAGCGGCCCGAAAAGTCATGGATTTCTTCCGCAGACGGGCCAAGTCTCGCGCTGGCGATGACCGTTGATTTTGTATTCTGATTGAATACCTTCCCAATTATCCACGGGGACTGACTGAGACTGGATGGATCAATCAAGCTTGGCTTTGATCTAAGCAGATTCAACCCCAATCATTCTATGCTTCTTTTTAGTTGCTTGAAAGAGCAGCGAGGTTGTTTGGATACCATGTGATACCCTGCTTTTGTCCCCTTGCATGGAGCGATAACTCTTCATCCATTGGGTGTTTGATTAATTATCTAGCATGTTCATTATTTTCCTTTGTTTGAATACATTTCCTTGCTCCTAATGTCTTTGTTTTTCTTTTTTGCTTCCCTGTTTCCCCCGTTCTACACCCACATGTCATTTGCATTCTCTTCTCCTGTTACTATTATCTCTGGTTGTAAAGTGAGACCCATCTTCTTCAGAGCATTCTATTCACCCCCCTTTGCCTTGTTATTCTGCCCACCTTTCATAGCTCTTCGTTGTTCCTCTACAGGAGGCCATTGCGACGATAATTCAATTGTGACACTATTTCATCTTATGTCAATTTTTTTCAATTCACCCATGTCCATTAATACCCCGTCACTTCTTACTGAGGGTGGCTTTGTGCTGGCGGCTGTTTCTCGGGCTTTCGTTCCCCGTTGCTGGTTCTCGGTACTCTGGGGCCAGTAGTTTGGTCAATACATTGGTTCTACATGGCTTGACGATCTTTTCATTGCTAAATTTGAGACTTGCCCCCATGGCAAATATAATCATCGTAGTCTGTTTCATACACACCTCTTATGTTTGCAGTCTATCCATCTTTCTGATACCCATCATCATTAATTTACAACTTTAAATGCTCAACGTTGACCAAGTCGGCCTCTTTCCTCAGAGCTTCAATCTCTGACGCAGCGAAAGGAATGCCTTCCTTCCTCCGCTTCTCCTCGGTGATGATCTCAATCTCCCCAGGGAAGTAGATCTGATCCACACCAGCCATTCTCTCAGATTCGACAACGCGCTGGTAAAGATAGTCCATCCTCCCCTTGAACTCTTCAATAGTCATGAACAAATCCGGCTTGATAGCAACCAGGAAGTGTCCCACATCCGCCGGTTTCGACGGATCATAGGGATTGGTAACATGTCCCGCAAACGCAGACCCAGAAAGCACACCAGAGAAAACATCCATCATAACAGACAACGCAGATCCCTTCGGTCCACCCATAGGCAACATAACACCCTGCAAAGCCTCCGCAGGATCATCCGTCCTCCCCCCATCCCGATCAAGCGCCCAATCCGTAGGAATCTTCTCACCCCTCCTCAACGCCTTATAAATCTTCCCCCGCGCCGCGATAGAAGGCGCCATATCAAGAATAAAAGGTCTGCCCTCCCCAGCCGGCGCACCACACGCAATAGGCGAAACACCCATCAACTTCTCCTTCCCACCCCAAACAGGCAGCGCAGGCGAACTATTCGTGAAAACAAGAGACATCATATCGGCGTCCAAAGCCTGCTGCACAAGCCAAGCAGACATACCAAAGTGATTCGAGTGCTTAATGGAAACCATGCCGATACCGAAAATCTGAGCCATCTCAATAGCGCGCTTCATACCTTCGTGCGCGGCTACGAAGCCGAATCCGTTGTGTGCGTCGATTTGCGCCACTGCTGGCGTTACTTGGTTGAGTGTTGGTGTTGCAGATGGGTCTAGGGCTTTTTGTCGAATTCGCTCCATGTATGATGGGATGCGGTTGCTGCCGTGTGTGTCGACGCCGCGCAGGTCGGCGGCGACTAGGCACTTGGAGACTATGGCTGCGTGGGCTGGTGATGTGCCATTTGCGATGAGAATCTGTTGCACGAATTGTTCGAGGTTGGTGTGTTGGATGTTGTGCATTTGTTGGGGTTGGTTGGATTGGTCTGCCATTTTGTGTAGATTGTAGCAATGTTTTTGGGTTCTTATTGTTGTCTGGTGTGGTTGAGGACGGGTCATTTGTTGAGGTTCCGGCTTTTATAGAGGGGGCGGATGGGCTCCGAGAGGCGGAAGGCTCCCGTTTGTGGGGTATACTTCTTATGCGGAGTCATCCGTGGGCTTTGCCCAGGTGGAATATTGACGACTTCAAAATACTGTGTATTGTTGGTCATTGCTTAAGTAGCCCAGGGAGAGCCTTGGAAGTTATTTTCGCATGTCGCATAAGATTCCGAGGCTTGAACTCCCTCGCTACCTGCATCCTGCCATGGGCCGGGTATAACCTCGAACCTCGAAGATACGATAGACTGCACCTCTGAATTGGTAGAAGCTTTTTTGAATATTTGCTGATCTAGTGTAAGATCACTATACACCAAGCCCCTCTTAAGGGGAAACTCTCGATATCAATGCACGATGCTCTAATACTTTGTATAGTGTTCCACTAACTGGCAAATGATGCGGGTTGCCGTGAGACATTCTCAAGTTGTATAGAATGCGATGTCTATCTAGTTTTTCGAATGGTTTCCTGGCTGTCACCTCATGTCACAAATGATTCTGGTCATCAGTAACGTCGTAACTATTTTGTGCAACTACAGTAGTATATTCCCAAAGTTGAAACGCAAGCGGAGTATATCGCCCTCGGGAGAGACCCACACGGAGATTTTATAACACACCCAATCACATCGAGTGCAAACAGTACAAACTTATTGCGGGCAAATTTTTGGCAGAAAGCTGCAACATTTCTGCCGACTTTTGAGAAGTTCAGCCTTTCAATTGACCTTTCAAAATGGAAGACGCTCCAAACGTCCAGGTGTCAGAGGCCAGTCCCGCTGTGCCTCAAGTGGACCTCCCCAAGCGCGAGGCCGCTGGCGATGTCGCGGCAGTGAGCGAGCCTCCAGCCAAGAAGGCACGAGTGGAGGAACCCACTGAATCTACTGAGCCTATCGCGAAGGATATGCGCGATAGAGGTATTGCGCCAGTGAAGGCTGAGTATGTTGCAATTACCTCAATCATACGCATTTCAACTAATTCAGTCTTTAAAGGTACCGTATCGAGACCGCACCCAAGCCCCGTCCTACAGAAGAGATAAGCCCCGACGATGCGGCCGAGGCCGCTCCTCGCGATGCCCGTGATGCGCGCGACGGTGGCAAAAAGGACAAGCAAGATAAGAAGAAAAAGAAGAAGGGACAAAACACCAACCGCAGCTACGGCAAGTCCGAAGATGCCAAGGGCCTGTGCAGCACGAGAATGTTCGCCAACGAGTTCTCTGCCGGCGAATGTCAATTTGGCGCCGACTGCCGATTTGAGCACGACCTGCGTGTTTACCTGAAGGATCACAAGCGTGAAGATCTCCACACTTTCAATGACCTCTGCCCCGTCTACGAGGCCATGGGCAAGTGCTCTGCCGGCTGGAAATGCCGCATGGTCGGTTCTCACTCGACTGAAAGAGAAACCGAGGATGGCAGAAAGGAATTGATCTTGCTGGAAGACGCTGAGCGCGTAGAGAAAGCCCGACCCCGTCATCCGAATGCGACAGCTGACGGAATTGTCAATATCATTCCCGTTACAGACAGAATCGCCCTCACAAGGAAGAAGGAAAAGACACCTCGAGCCGACGCTTACACCACTTGGGCCAACCAAGTATCCGCGGAGCTAGAGAAGGCGATTCATCAGCGATCAACCGTCCGCGACCAGAATGGAGATGTTGTCGAACCAACCGAGGCCGCAAAGATCGAGATGGAGGAGAACCGCGCTCAATTCCTCGAGCCCCCATTCATGCCTTCCGAGAAGAGACGTATCTACTTTGGACCAGAGACTCCCGTTCTGGCACCTCTTACTACCCAAGGTAACATGCCGTTCCGACGACTCTGCGGAGATCTCGGCGCCCAGTTCAGCTACTCCGAGATGGCTATGAGTATGCCATTGATTCAAGGTACCAAATCTGAGTGGACCTTGCTGAAGGCACACGAATCTGAAATGGCCCCGCCTTCCGTCATCCCGGGAGAGAACATTGTTCAAGGATATGACAACTCCAAGGATTCAAGATTCGGAGCCCAGATCGCTGCCAACAAGCCCTGGCAAGCTCTCAAGGCGACCGAGGTGCTTTCAAAGTTCACACCGAACCTGCGCGTGATTGATCTGAACTGCGGTTGCCCCATTGAGCTTGTGTTCCGCGAGGGTGCTGGTTCAGCTCTACTTGACCACCACTCCAAGTTGGAGAAGATGATCCGCGGTATGAACGCCGTGTCGCAGGAGATCCCAATCACAGTCAAGATCCGCATGGGAACCAAGGACAACCAGCCCACCGCCCAGAAGTTGGTTGAGCGTATGGTCCTCGGTGGATACGAGTCTAACGTTCTCAACCTTGGACCTCCTGGTGCCGCAGCTATTACTCTCCACGGCCGTAGCAGACAGCAGCGCTACACTCGCCAGGCTGACTGGGGATACATCTCAGAGACTGCAGCTCTTATCAAGAGACTCAACCAAAAGAAGGATTCGCTCACTGACACCATCCGTGAACCGGATGAACGCCAAATGCCCAACGGCGGCAAGACTTACTTCCTTGGAAACGGTGATTGCTACTCGCACGTCGACTACGACAACCACGTCACCAACGGTGGTGTGGACTCCGTCATGGTGGCCCGTGGAGCCTTGATCAAGCCCTGGCTCTTCGAGGAAATCCAGAGTGGTCAGTACTTGGACAAGTCTGCGACCGAGCGTCTGTCCTACATTGAGAAGTTCGCCAAGTACGGTCTTGAGGCTTGGGGTTCTGATGAACACGGTGTTGGAACTACCCGCCGCTTCTTGCTGGAATGGCTTAGCTTCACTTATCGCTACGTTCCGATCGGACTTCTGGAATACCTTCCCCCCAACATCCAGCACAGGCCTCCTGCCTGGCGCGGTCGTAACGAGCTGGAGACTCTGATGGGCAGCGGTAACTACAAGGACTGGATTAAGATCACGTAAGTTCTACTCACCCCCAGTCTGATCAAGAAATTATCTAACATTGCGATGCTATAGTGAGATGTTCCTCGGCCCTGCTCACGAAAACTTCAACTTCGAGCCCAAGCACAAGTCGAACTCCTACGATGAGGCTGAGGGTTAAGTCATGCTACAAGCCTCGGTCCATAATTGTACATAAAAATTACGAAATGCATTACGCGAATCTTTCAAGACTTGTCTTCCACACGCCTTGCGGCACTGAATACACCCGGGCATTCGGATATCTGACCTGTTAATATTCTTATAGCAGCTTCAATCAATAGTCAGAAGCTTCTCAAAGAACCCACCAAAGCCTCGTTCCCGATCATGAAGATGAATCTCTAAAATCCAGTGACGCCTGAATCCATCACGACCCGCTAACCCCATTGAATCACCATTGCCCTTGGTAATGTACAGAGCGATCCTATCCCGCGGGATGCGCTCATGAGGAAACGACCCAACAATGTGTCCCGCGATATCAGCCCCGAAATCGAAACCCTCCTGCTTCGCAATCTCACAGGCGATATCATACAGTTCTTCGCCCGACATATCAGGGTTTTCGCGGAAGCGCGCCTTCACAATGTCCCAGATAGGCTCCAGGGCATCCCGTAGCTTGAGCTTATGGGGGTCATTTCCAAGAACAAATGTACGACCAAAGTCAGCTTCCCAGGCCTCGAAAACTGGACCCAGATCCACGACGAGAATGTCGTCGTCTTGGATTACTCGGTCTGGAGGGTTCTCGGCGAACGGGCTTAATGTGTTTGGCCCACTGCGGATGACCCGTTTGTGCCAGTGTGTTTTGATTCCATAGCGATCTAGACCCAGTTGGTAGATTTCTTCATTGAGGGTCTTTTCTGTGATTCCGGGTCGGATGAGGGTGCTTTCGATTTCTTCGAAGAGGGCAATGGCTTTGTCTTGGGCATTGAGAAGCTGGGATGCCCGTTCAATCTCTTCGGCACTGGGGTTGGGGTGTGCCATGGTCAACGGTGAGAAGTCGGTAATAAGTTGAAGGTAATTGGTGAGAACGTCAATTTACTCTCGAAATCCATCTGTATGCTTACTTCCAGTTAATATATGGCTAAAAATACCCCTCACTTGCAACACAGCTCTACATTTGATGTGATAGGCGTAAGCTCCACAAGGTAACTCTTGCCGACTAGTCCGGATGGAGTATTTGAAACCACTCTAACAAGAGGCACGGCAATGCGAGGAAACTCCCGAGGTCCTGGCATTGGACTCTGTACTCCGTAGGGCTTATAGATCTAGATGCATCCCTCGATTCTTATCAGCCGAGATCAATTCAGCGTAGATCGTTGTATGACGACATACTTTGAATGTCAATTTTTATAGATGGCTCCTGATCATTTCAATCTTGTATTCCGACGACCATTTATTACTGCAAATCTGCCCACAGATGAATTTAAAATAATATGCAGCCCTGGAGGTCCCAGGAACGAGGAGTCAAACGGCGAGGTGATGACAGCATCACGTGCCGATCAGCTATGACGTCTTCCTCCGAACCTGGAAAACTTCCATAAGACCACCTCTTTCTCTGCACGTCTCACCTCAATTGTCTCAACCCTCGGCTTCAAGTAACCCCCTCTTGCTTTAGTCATTCTGCGTTTGTGCTTGGTCACTACCAGAATTGCCACTTTTGGTCGCCTTTGTTTACCATTCAAGCTACCTCCCCCGCCCCTTTTGATTAGGCCAAAAACCCGACTCCAAGTGTCGCTGCATTCTCAATACTCGGCACAATGACTCTTTACTTCTCTCTTGTAGGTTCATTGGCTTTTTTGAAGTTGCCCGCAGCTTTGCCGTTGGGCTCCTCGTCCGAGAATTGCTGCAGCCTACTGCCTGAAGCTCCCCGCGCAGCTTAGGCTGCCACCCAACATGTTGGAATCCCGCCATTCTGAGTAGACTAACGCATGTATAGGTGTTCCTTCTGTTGGTGTTCGAGATGGCCGTTTTCCTGGCCCTCGTCATCCCTCTCCCCCACACCATTAAGCGCAAACTCTTTGCGTTCATTTCGGAGAGTCCGATCATTGCCAAATTACAGTATGGGCTGAAGGTATGCCGCGAACATTATCGACACTGGAATTACCGGTCAATTTACTAATGATACCTAAAGATCACTTTCATCTTCATTCTTATCCTGTTCATTGACTCCGTCAACCGCGTGTACCGTGTCCAGCAGGAACTTGCCTCCTTCACCAAGGAAGGCCCCGGCATGGGGTAAGCTCCTCAATCGGCGAGATCCGCGAGAAAGAAGCTAACATTGATATCTAGCGCCGCCCACCTCGGTACCGACCGCATGGAGGTCCAGGCCCGCAAGTTCTACTCTCAGCGCAACATGTACCTGTGTGGATTCACTCTTTTCCTCTCCCTCATTCTCAACCGCACCTACACCATGATTCTTGAGACCCTCCGTCTTGAGGACCGCGTTCGTCTCCTCGATGGTGACAAGAAGGCTGGTGGCAAGGACTCTGCCCGCATCGCCGAGGCTGGCTCCGTCGGCGAAATCGGCCGTCTCAAGGAAGTCATTGAGGCCAAGGATCGCGATATCGAGACTCTCAAGAAGCAATGCGAGGGCTTGACTCGCGAGTACCACAGCCTGGGCGACAAGGTCTCTGCTGAGAAGGGTAACAACAACGAGAAGGGCGACAAGAAGGACCTCTAGAGGCCTATTGTTCAGGATCGCCGAAGCCAGCATGTGCAACCTTGGTTTCGGTGGTTCCGCCCGCGTTGAAGTTGTTTATCCGAGTGACAACCTTGTCATCTGCTCGACATGATACTGTTCATAGCTACTTTTCTGTGGTCCTTTTCTACCAAGTCCATGACTGTCTCAGACATGCAGCGGGGACTTCTGTGTCACTTCCCGCTCCTAAGCGGATAATTTAGGATTATTTTTGACTGGATTCCCGGGGCTATCATACTTAAGGTGCCTGTCATATTCAATTACAATTTACATCTCTACATTCATCCGTTCCCTCGACTAGTACAACACTTGGTCTTATTGATTCAGCTATTTCCCGATTGAAGCCCTTCATATCTTATCCGATTAGTGTGAGCATGGATTCTTGATGCCTTTTTGCCCCTACTCATCGAAACGGTGCTGTGTCTTGCATTGCGGTTTACTAGAATAGCCAGTTATCTCAAAAGTCATGGGCTCATCGTTATTCGTAAATAGTATACACATGAAGATAGCCTGAGTCAAACTATCAGACAAGGAAAGTCCAGAAACTAGGATAAACCAGCTCCTCCTCGAAGATGCGGCGAACTTGGGCGAGCACAAAACGCTCCACTTTTCCAACATTTTTCAGGACCTGTTTGCCGTCCTCCTTGCGACCGATCTCGCTATCAACTCGGATCTCCTGTAACAAACCACCTTGTCGCTTTGGATCTTTCTCCTTGTGGTCACCTCCAGACTTCGGCCTGCCATCCTCACTAGGATTCTGACTGCCCTGCGACTGCTCCGAGCCAAGCAATGCATCTGCATCTTCAGCAGACAAGAAGCAGAAATGCACGCGCTTCCGAATATGCGCCACGACAGCAACTCCGTCAAAGGTGATTCCCGTGACGTTGAGCTTCAACGGCAAGCCCACGAAGCTTGGCATGGGGTAGTCCAGTAGAATCTCCGCTGTCAGAGACATTCGCACGTCTCCGGCATACTTGGCATGACAAAGAATTTGGAAATCTTCTGGACGTCGCTCGCGCATTCGTGGCGGAGTGGGAAATGACTGATCTGCGTCCCCGGGACCAGGGGATTCGATAGAGGGCTGCACCGCATCGGCAGGGTCGTTGTTGTTGTTCGACCCGCCACTGCCAGCATGGGCTAGGGAAGGATGTGAAGGAAGGGTGTTGGCGGTTGATGGTCTCGAGGTGGAGTTATTACCATCCAGGTCTGGTTCTGCGAAGTGCTGCCCTGTTGAGTGGGCTACATGGGACCTTGAACCGCCCATCCCAGAATCCGACCATCCACTTGCAAATGGCGTGCCCCCAGCGACAGCAGCAAGAGGAGTTTGAGTACCTGATAGACCCCCCAAAGATCTCATATGGTATCCGAGAGTCGAAGTTCCACCGGGGATTCCAGGCGTGCCAGCGCGGGGCAAGAAATGCGGATTGAGATGATCGCCTAGCGGTGATCTAAGCGCGGAAGGTTGAAACCCTTCACCAGGGTATGGATGGTGGCTGAAGTTGCGGGGACTGTGGGCGGTTGGATTGAAGGCCATGTCGTCTTCGTATGGAGACTCTTGAAGATCGGACATGAGTTCGGACGAGGTGACTGATGTCCCTGAATCATCTTCATCTTCCTCGTAGAAGTCGGCGAAAGGCTCGCAGAGGTCTTTGATCTCGAGGTCTGGAGCTATGGTTCCGAAATCGAAGGAGTGGACCTGAACTGAGCGGATGAATCGTGGTAGGGTGATCTCCTGGAACTTGTCGTGGACAAAGGACCGGATTCGCTCGGCCAGGGCCTCTCCGTCCGGGCCGGAGGTTGCGGCTGCCCAGTCGACTTCGATTGACATCACATATGCAATTGAATTGCTTCCAATGTTAGGATAAGAGAGAGGGTGGAGGTTTCACCTGAGGAACCCGCGGGTTCTAGCTTATCTCCACGTGATGCACATCATATCAACCAGTTGGCGCGATCCATGGATGGATCAAACACGGGCCATCTTTTATTTCAATCGACTTTTGAACTTCGACACTCCATCTAGTGCCAATTCTTATAAATTTCGAACAGGGAATCTTTAGTTAATTTCGCCGGGTTTGGAAAGATCAGATATTTTGAAAGAGCAAATTTTTCCAAAAAAGGAATTGTATTATGTCCAGTTGATAGAAGAATCCACAGTAGCCCGAGCCAAGTCCAAAGTATTCAATATTTACATATGATTCTCGAAACATGAAGTCCTGGCAGTACCCTGGAATATGTGCAGTGAGTAGCAACCGAGAGCAACAACAAGGACATGCCCAAAAACACAAGAGATATACACACAAGTGCAATGCAAAGAAATGCAAAGGAAAGAAAAGAGATGCAAATGCTAGATCAATGCCAATGAAAAAGAACCTCCTTCTAGCTTGCAAAGACATCCATGCCACTACAAAAACCAAGTCTCCTCCAATTCGCATATAGAGTGTGATGATGGATTTATCTTGCCGAAGTCTGCGCTATTCCAACGTGGAACAAGCAGAATCAGATCGAGAGAGGCAAAGAATCTCCACATTGGCCGTTGAACGCTCTGATATGTTTGACTCAGGTTGTCTTGCGACTTTGACTTTGAGGCTTGTGTGATATACTTGAATATTGCAGTCAGCAGGTTGCCAAATGAATCACGATCTAGGTAAACTTGGAACGGCTACTCACAACAATTCATGCTGGACCACCGTGACGAGGGCACTGAACACCCATTCTCTGTCGAATTTGTTCCTTTACCCCCGAGCAGAGGCCAGTGCCCAGCTTTGCACAAGCAACGACACCGTCGGATTGCTTGGTGCAGCCGCACTCGTAGGTGAAGATGTAGACAGAACACATTCTGGATGTAGTAGATAGGATCGATTGATGAGGTAGTTTCACTCGATTGTATGGCTAATCGAGGACGGTTTGAGAGGTCAGAGAGGATACTGAACTCAGAGGCTTGATTGCTGTGACAAGAAGCAGGAAGCGGATGAATGTCCAGCTTTATAGCATACATGCCAACATAGTGAAAGGGGATTCACTGCGCAACTGAGTAGTCACGACAAGAGAATGACTCCATCTACGAGCACCAAAAGTCTGCAGTTCATGCTTCTAGTATGCCTTACGCAGGCCGTCACATGTTGCGCAGTCAAATGAAGGCGACAGTGGGTTTAAAGTGGTGCACATACGCCCTCCCCGGGGCGTTGCTTTCTGCCAACATTGAGCGAAGTTGGTTATAGGTGGGCCACCTGGAGGCAGCATCCCCTAGTCATTGAGGGTCGGGGTCGCCGGGCAGCAAAGGTTTGCCCAAGGTCCCTGACTACTGATCATCATTCTTGATGTAATTGTCTAGCGGCGCAGGTCCCAGGGAAGAATTGACTCACTTTGAGAAACAGCGTAGTCAGCTGTAGGGCTCATTTCCTGAGCATCAACAGAACCCCTCTCTAGGCGAATCTCATAGGACGGACAGTGCGGCTATGGCGTGGGTCAGGAACATGGTTAATTTCCAGTGACAGACTCTGTTGATCCTCATAGCTGATAGATAGCCAATTGCGCAGCAAACATCTGCGACATCATGTAGGAAGCCCGGCGCTTAGCGCAAGCGGCGCAGGAGCTGATGGTAACGTGATGCGGCTCAGGAACTCGAAGCGAACTGTTGTTCATGTGTTATTTGACTCACTGCAAATTATTGTAAGGATAATTGGAGAGCGGCAGGTACAATGCATGACTGGACACTTTTTTCGCGTTCATCATTCTTCACTGATGTCGTCAGGTGTGCAGAACTAGATGTGTGAGTTATTGAACCAACTCAAGCCGGAGAAACATGGATGTTCTACGCGGGATCCAACATCAACGGTCTTTCGAGCAGCTGGTAATTTCCCAAAAATTCGACTCATGGGCGTAGGTACATACTGCCTTCTAGCTGTGGTGCATTTGGCGATAGTCGCCGCAAGCTCTACCCGACTTTGATGGGCTATTCTACACTGCAGCAAAGTGACTTGCAAAGCTTACAACTATGAGCATTAGGCATCAGACTAACATTTCAATCAAGCAAGCTGCAAAGTAATTTCTAGAACCATGTTCATAGGGTGCTTATCAGGGAATGTTCGAATGTTCTTGGGGCCTGCGCAAGCAGGCTGCGGGGCTGCGGGGCACAAACAAAGCGTTCCCAGCCTATCGATCAGTTCTAGGGGCACGATTCCCGGTAAGAAACACCAACAACTTTCTCAGCAACAACCGCAACAACCTTGGTAGAAAGTCATGCTCATGTCCTGAGGCTCCCTTGCTCAGCCCCCGGTCCACCGGGATAATAATTCCGGGCGACTGAAGATGTGCGAATCTAGGGGCAGTCCGCGGTGTCGAGCCCAGCTAAATTCTACAGGCCTAGACTTGTCGCTGCATTGCCGCCGTTGGATTTGAACATATTCCGGCCCGATGTTAAACTGCCTAGGTGTACTCCGTACTCCGTAGGTGAACTACGGAGTACCTGTGACTGCATGAAGGCTGCACCACGTGATTGATCAGTTTTCAAGGTGTTACCTAGAATGTCGACTTCGTTAAATTCTGCCATGGCATTCAGATTGAAATGGATAGATCAATTTGAAATCAATGCATCCCACATGCTTGGCACACCCCGGAGTGACAATCACCCGAATCTCGAGAATCTCAATTGTGGATTCTGGGGAAAAAAAAACCAAACAATGATGTCACGCCTGCTCCTTTTTGCTCCAAACAGCAGTCAGTTGCGCCCTATCGGGTGTGCGAGAAAAAAGCCGGGGAGATCTGACACTAAACAATAACCGATGGTCCTAGCGGCCATGCGGTCGGGATGATTCGCGAGAAACGACAACCGGAATCTCGTCTGGGAAAGCTTCCACCCGAAACCATTATTCACAAGATGAACACACGTACTGCATAAGTGTGGATTATCCGAGAGCCTGTGAAATTAGTGAGATTTCGCACGCCAGGGCTTGGCTTCTTCCATCTGCTGATCTTCCGAGGTTGACTTTCGGCTGGCAACGGGCCTTTCTGGGCAAAAAGTATTAATATTGCGCAATTTCACACTGCTTATCTCGCCAAGGCAGCATATTTGCCATGGGGAATGAGTATCGTCCGCCCAGACATTGGTGCAACAATGTTCAAAGCCAAGAGAGGCGAAGTCCAAGCATTCAGAAAAAAGAAAGGGTGATAGCCGGCCAATAGTGAAGTCTTGGCCATGACTTTCTGCCCCCCCTTTTTTGGGCCAAGACATGTGAAGTTCTCCAGCATGTTTGAGATTTGCCCTTAGAGGATAATCGCGGGGGGTGGCTTGCATGACTGACCCGTACACTTCACCCCCCGGCACAGATATGATGTCCTGGGATCGGCGTGATTCGGGCACATCATCGAGATGCCCCTCATCCCTCAAGGTTCCTCTTGGCTTATTATTTCGGTGAAAGCCTGGGATCTGGACTATATAAGTCAGGTCAATTCCCTACCTTTCCTCTCTCATACAACCATCCCACTTCACACAACCGCTGCTCCAAATACTCTACAGTTTCCAATCTCAACCAAGCTTCTTTCTTCACACACACTTAACTTTCTACCCAACTCTTCAAGATGTACTCCATTCCTCCTCCTACTCGCTTCTTGGTCCTCTCCGCTGCGGAGTCTCGCCCTCACAACCCTTCCACCGCCAGCAACAACTTCCTTGTGCTGTCTCCTACTGAGTCTGGCCCTGACCCTCGCGCCTTTGAGGACTCCCAGAGTGAGACCAGCTCCGATGAGAGCCCTGAACTGGCTCCCCTCAGCCGTGCTCGCACCAACAGCTCTGTTTCAACCAACTCCTCCGGTTCTTTCAGCGACCTCAGTGCCAGCCTTCCCAATGGTTTCCTCTTCCTGGGCCATGGCAAGAGCAAGAAGAACTAGATGTCCAGTCTTCGACTAGCCTACTTCTTTCATCTTTTTCTCATCAATATTTTCTACGATACCATCACAGCGACCGATGCATCAACTGGCTTTTTGGGAATATCAAGCCGACCAATGGCTTTGATTTGGGATTTTTGGAACGGCCTCACAGCAGGAACATAGCAGGAAAAGCTATAGGGGTGTTTTCTTTGGCGCTACCATTACAAATTGGTCTTCATTTTTCATTTTTGTCTTTCTTCATCATCTTATCACTACCCCATTTGCTTCTGGGAAGCATACATACACAGCCCTCAAGCGGCCAGCTAGCGGAAATTGAACAAAATGATCTACTATCTGCATAATTCTTCTTCTCCACGTATCCACCTTATCTATCCCGTGACATACTTGTAGACCACCTGACCTCAGCGAAGAGGAATCTCCGTCCCGCCGGACGCGAGGGAGGTCCCTGAATGCTTGCCAAGGGCCGCCAAGGTGATGATTTTCCGCCAAGCCTAGTGTAATCTGATACTCCCGCCTTGGCCGGAGGACAGGGATTCGCATTGCGAATCATATGGCCTAGGCAACAGTGCGTACTCCGTGCAGTTGTGCAACTCGTTTTTAGGTCGCCAATCTTGCCAAGGCCCCTTGTTGTTAATCTTCCTGCAACTATACGCAACTCCTTATCAGGCAGTTTTGTTTTATTTTGCCTTTGTTATTTGTTTTTCTTTGACTATTTTAAATCTCTCCTTGCACGTTTATTGTTGATTGGATACGTGAGACTTCATCAGATCTTCGATCCACAATGTTCCAGTGCCCAGGTGGCTATGCTGGGATTTTTGTTTCGGTGAGACCCCTCATTTCCCCCTGCCCCTCATATGGGCCCCCCCAACCCCATTTCTTTCTCCGCACGTTTCCCGGTGAAATTCTGGGGCTAGGATGTGCACTATCTACTTTACTTCATCGATAGTCTCGGTGTACCCTAAATTGTCAGCATCCAATGACAAGGGTCTTGGTCAACCACATGACGGATAATATAAGGCGTGACTCGGTAAAAAGGAGAACCAATTCGGTTTTCGGATTCCGATGCGCCCAGAACCCAAGTACATCTTAATTAGGGCTTGGACTAGGACTAAGGTTCTCACCGATGAATTGGAGATATCACCGGCTGTATGCGCAATAGATCTGTCCTACCATGTGTCTTTCTCCTTGGAAACCTTCACCAGCCGGACTTGATGAGCCTCGTTGGTACGACACGAGCCTAAGATTATTGGCCGTGCTGTCCCACGCTCGGCTGTCAGATCACCACAATTTATCTATCATCTGTCTTGACCGCTATTTCTTGATCGTAATCCTGGAAGTAACATTGAAAACGTCAGGTTGATCGGGCTTACCCGTCTCAAACCATAGCCAGAGCATAATTTGGTCTCTTTTCTTGCTGATCAAACCCTACGATTGTGACCTTCCCCATCCATGTCTCTTTCACACCAGTGAGGCTTCAAGGCGTAGTCAGACTTTCGGCTCCGAGGGAGCCATGTCTCACAAATGTCCTCGGCTGGAAGGAAGAATTTGCAGACGCATTTTCCTAACCTAGGGGCGGTGCATGATTATATGCTTAATTGGTGTAAACTCGGCGTGTAAGAGGCTAGCCCAGCTGCCTGTTAACCCCACATCCAAATGAAAACAAAAGGTCCCTCCCAAGGTACTTGCTTGGCCCGAAAAGAGGTATGTACAGTATGTACGGAGTACATCCTACGGATAACGCGCGTGCTGTACTCCGTATGCAAGATAAGGTTCAACCCCTATCTTGGTTCTCGAGGTCTTCTGCTGAAAATAGTCTATGATACATTGAAATCCTGATGAGTACAACAAGAATGGAGATTAAGCAGTACTTAATGTTGACATATGCTAGTTGGAAGTAGTACTTAATGACTGTTGAGTTCATGGATACCAGGTCATGTGGGTCCGCAGGAAGCGAAGCTGGAAGGGACAGATAATTCTGTACTTTTCATGGACTACAAAACATCAGCGGTTAATTCTGATGCAAATGCTGTTTTTTTCGATGGACCATCGGCTTTGCAAGGCCGCATTTTCATATATATGACTATCACCAGAAATATAAGCACAAACAGCATAGGTCAGATGTTATTGTCATAGGCTGCCATAAATTCGCTCCCTATTCAAAGGGCGAACTTCATGCTCAGTCCCAAATCCTGCCGTCGAGAGCAGTGCTATCTCTGAATTGTCTACTGTCTCAACTAGCTCGCCGAATTGTATCTTCAGATCCTTCAGCGCCGTGGAAACATTCTCCTCCCCGCCCAAACATCCACCCCGCGCAATTCTATCAACAATTTCACTTCTCTGAGCAGTGGTGAAAAGTTGAAGAAATCCACCATCCGTCGCGGGGACACCGTTCGACCTTAAAGCGTAAAAGCCAAAAGCCATGGCGTACAGAGTGCCCAGGAGCATTAAGCCGTATGGGAGAAATAGGTTGAGTGGGCGCGAAAAGGTGTATATATTGCGGATCTCATTGCGTGTTTGATTAACCTTCGTTGTCCAGTTATTGGGTTGGTAGCTGATGATAGATAGAACCACGTCTTGCAGCATGGTATTGATACTGGTTTCGTTTATTGTGAAGAGGCCGCCATTGTTGACTGATATATTGGAAAACGAGGGCGAAATATGGACACCAGAGAAATACTGAGCGATTGGCAAAATAGTCATGTAGTCATTGGTGCTATTGTGGAAAAAGTCGTTGGGGTTGATGCTGCGGTCATATGGTGGGAATGTGGTTGTGAAATTGTAATAGTCGAAGCTATCCGAGTCGTTGTGAAATGAAGGAGTATTATCTGCGCGAGTAACAAATGTGGCGTTGAATGAGCCTGAAATAGTTTTCATCACAGGAGTTATGATGCTGTAGAGATTGGCATCTCTCAAGATTGGTGCCACGGCGGAATTCAAGGGCAACGTGAAATTGGGATTCTCACGATCAACATCAATGATAGATGGCGGAGCAGGCATTAGAGGTTCAATGGAACCTTCATCGATATTGACCTCGAGAGATCTGACATTATCCTTGTAGGTCGTGAGGACAGTGTAGTCTGCCCGTGATGGAATACAGGTCCAGTGATGATTGACCATGTCTATCCTCCATTCGGGAATTGTCCGATCATCGCCGTCGAGCGGGCCTTCTCTAAGATTCTGAGGCGAAGATGTAGATATTGTAATGTAACTGTGAGACGGGGGTCCTTGATTTTGGGATCATCGTAAAAGTCATACCGGATTGAAGATTGCCCAGTAGATGAATTGAAGATGGGAATCATATCGTTCTCATACGGTAACGTGCTGGTATTGGTAATCAAGGTACATTGAACATATGGACCAGTGAAATGCAGACTGTAGGAGCAATTGGCTGAGCATGTTGATGAAGCATCCTCAACACGCTTCGCCAGAATAGTCCTGTGAATCATGCCATGAAGTGCAGGCTTGAGGTTATAATCGAGAGACAGGGAAAGCGGGTCGCTTTTATGCCAGCCCGTAGCGGGAGAGCCAATAAATCCAGTCAAATGAAACAACGATTTCTTTCTGATCGAGTCGATGGTCATGTCCCCAAACTATTCAAAGTCAGAAGAGAGAGCTGGTAGTTTGAAGCTAACTCACATCCGAGGCATTGAACGTGGGAACATCGGCGTTCAGAACGCGAACTTCCTGGAGACTGGAAACCACAGTAATTGCACCTGGCGGGAAACTCATCGCGATAGAAGCGAACCAATAGAAAATAGCGACCATCACAAGAGGACGCGCCCTTCGAAATATTGTTTTATCGAATAATGATAAAGGGTTCGAGCGTAGGGTAAAGATGTGTTCGATGGTTAAGATCGCGAGGGGCTGGCGTCGGAGTATATACCATAGATATTGCGTGAAAGAAAGGCCCAAGCAGAAATGAATTAGCAAGGTGAATGTGCTCGACAAAATGACGGAGATAGTCGTCTCGTATGTCTGAGGGACTCGTGATTCGGGACCTTCAGTAGGCGTCCCCGTAAGCACCTGGTAGAAGATGGCATGCAGAGCAGCGACTAGAAATGCTGTTTATTCAAACATTAGTCCCAAACGCTGAGCTGATAGTATGGTTAAATGAAGAAAATCGTGATTGCGGACCAATTATAAAAGATCCCACCATGAGGAGTGGTGTTTTAAGTCCGACAGACCATCGACTTTGAAGGGCCACATTTTCATATTCTGGAGGATCATGCATAATCAGAGGATTTTCGAAGGCATGAGCCAGTACGTAGCCCGAGATATAAGGTGAAGTGCTCAGTGTAGATGATTGTGAGGAATGGCAAGTGAGGGAGAAACCATAAGAGAATACTTCAATATTTTCTCTCATCCAGGATCTAGGTCCAAGTGCGCGCCTTTCGGGCACTCAGCCGCAGCCAAGCCTTTAGTGGGAAGGGTCCATCCCACTGCCTGGAAGGTGATTCAACGCCTAAACAAACCTGGCTTTGTGCATAAGCCCTGGAGGTTGGGGGGCTGTGTGACTGTCAAGCCAGACCTACTTTAAGTCATATTGTGCGAGTGCCTTCATATCTCACATTTCTCTCCAAGCAGACCGCGAAAGAATTTGAAGGGAATATATCACCCATATGAAAACATCCCAAATCCGGCTCAATTTGGATTCCAGGCGAATCAAAACAGTCAAAAATATAGAAATCAACAGCTGATATTGCGCGAAATGAAGATTCGACAGAGCTTGAAGGATGGCTCGAAGAATAAGAATCAGATATCCGGAATTAATTGATAGCCGCCGAAAGTTTGGTGATCGCCGTTCGTATATGCAGGTCTTTCTGACTAGTCACAGCCCATGCACCATACTGTTCGCCCGGGTGAAAGTATGTATGTAATACGGAGTAGTATTTGGAGGCTGAGGTCCATCTTCCAAGGCTCCTTGACGTGTTAAGCCATGCAGTAGACCAAATGTAACATGACTAGCTATTTACAGTGCACTGCCATAACCTATCTACATAAAAAGACAATAATTAACATATTCTTAGTAAAACTAACTTTATTTCTATCTGGGAAGTTATATGACTACATACTCTACAAGTTTAAGAGACTGAGCTTGGGTTTTGCTGGGCGTTAATATCAGGATTGCTAGACTTTAGTATTTGGGTAGGTACTCTGGTAAGGCAGACTTCGACAAGGTCAAGTGATCCGTCACGTGTATAGGAAGGATAGAAGCCTTATTATATAGATCCTACTAGCTCTTTTGCTCTCCTTTCCTTCCTTAGTTCTATTATTGTTGTTTCCTGGACCATAATAGAGATCTTCAAGGTTTTTCTTTTGTACTTTGCCGCCTGACACCTGGAGTCCATCTTCCAAGGTTGAATACCAGAAATCATTTCCCCCGATGTTCTGGCAGGTGTCTTGACTTATATACTGGGAGTATGGAGTTGATGCTGCGATTCTAATAGATTTACCAGCTTATAGGAGCTCTACTTCGAGTGATACTGGAGGTATGAGAGTTGGGGCTGTGATAAGTGATAATGTCAAGGCATAACAGAATGCCTCCTTGTACTGAGGTATGTGCATATGCACTGGCATAACCGATGATGCCTGATGGCATAGCTAAAACTCTACCTTTGCAGCTGTGATTTTGAAGACCAAAGCAGCTTTTTGACTGTGGTTGCAACCATGGACAACCAAGTAAAGATTGAATGTAGAAGCTAAAGCCGGCTATTGAGGGTCTTAGAAGTACCTGAATTAAACTCCGTACAATGCGAAACGTCTTCTTCAGAATTCCCCAAGTTTGCTGACCGAATTTGACGAAGAAGGATTGTAGGATGTATTACATCGCTCACCAAGACGGCCATAATTCGTTCAAAATCGTGTGTACAGGCATAAGAAAGGAGATAAGATCCCGGTTGGTAAGCAGTTGGTAGACGACCTGGGGGAAAACCAAGGGGCGGCCACCGCAATGGAGATATTCAAAGTACATAGAGATAGATCGTCGGCGTCAGATCAAATGCCGGCTCGATGCCATAGTGAATACAACGACGGCTACTTCGCCTCAATCGGCACCAATTTACTCCGTATTCTGGGAAACCTTAAGTAGAAAAAGATGAAAATGGTCGCTCAGTAACATGATAGACTAGCAAAATAGATTGATTGATCGAGAAGAATCATCTGCCTCAGCCGTGTCTGCATAGTTCAAAAAAGTGAATAAGTTATCTACGGAGTAGATACGAGTCATGCGACACGTCGAACTGTGATGGTCTCAAGTTGCATATTTGGTACAAAACCTTGCATTCCCCGCAAAACAAGCCACGCGGGGTCGCTGTTGATAGTGGAAAGGCCGGTAAGGGGTCGGTGATATGCCCCTTATCAGGATGGTTCCGATTGCAGATCAATGAACTAAGCGCTGTAATCAATGACTTGGCTATGATGCAGGGTGTTCACGATCCCTGACTCGGTATACATCTCCACCTATGAGGATTTCGCATTAAAACTACTGTATAGACTAAAAGTCAACTAAAGCTTGCATACAGGCGGGATGTCCCTTAATGGAGAAGTGATAATCGCATGTCTAGATCAATCACGCAATGCACGGAGTAAGTCTTACGCAGCTGTTTAATTAGACTGTGCTTGTATATGCACCATAAGCAATTCAACCAAATGGACGCATCATATTTGGGACCCGAAGGCAACTGCGCGGCATCCGCCCAAAAATTGGCCCAGGGCGACACCCAAAAGAGTAAGTTCAGTGGACAAGAGCTTTCGGGCGCGCGTTTCGTTCCAGTTAGCTACATAATACGTTACACTAGCTTTTAGTTTTGGGCTGCCGTCATTGAATATTGGGCTGGAATAACTTCGGTAGTTACAACTAGGTTTCTCCCGTACGCCGGAACGGAAAGTAAAATGATGGGGCTTATGAGGATGACTCGTACGGAGTACAGAGTACTCCATGCAATGTGCAGTGCATACAAGTATCCATAAGCCGAACGGTCTAGACGAGGCAGATTACGCGGGTGGCGACGTTGTTTTCCATGCTTGCAGGTGCAGGTCGGCCGTTGAGCGCTTGAGCCGAAGTACTTCCGAAGTAGCAAGACACTTGAAAATGTTTCAGTTACTTCGGACTCCGTACTATAAATCGGGTTTCATACTGACTATAATAGTGCATAGCATCCGCAGTCTATAGCGCTGTGTTTATCACCACTACGGGTATAGCGGATAGGCTCCGAACCTCGGGAGTTCCCCTTTCCAGCGGAGTACGAGGCGGGTTTCAGGTCAGTCGACGTTGGTACCAGTAAATTACGCCCTAAATCTGCTAAAATCCCCCCTAAAATCCCGAGGACCCATTCTGCTGACCGCTAGAAGCCCCCATTTTCTCCCGCACGTTCTAGCGTGTATCGGCCAAATAATGAGTTTTGGTAAAACAAAATAACAACGAGCTGGCATTGTGGTTATTCCAAGTACGGAGTACAGAGTACTCCGTTCAAGGTACAGAGTACATTTGCCGATCAGACGTCAACGTTATTCAACGTGAGAGCGCATGGAAAAAAGGGGGATCGTCTCTAGTACAGATGCCACCGCGCAATTATGGATCACAACGTGTCGGTATTCCGCACGCAGTATGGGCAAAGGCAAATCCCGCCACCCAGATCGCTCTTATCTCAGATCCCCCTTGCAGATGACCCCGGATTTTCCAGGGTTTTGCAAGGATTTTCAGATCGATAGTACCCTTTCCTCCGTGCGATGTGAGGCTATTTGACCAGATATCTAGGAGCTTGGCATCGAAGGCGATTCTTCAGCGAGATGAGCGAGACTAGCAGAGGGTGGTAGCCCCACTGAGAGGCGACTCGGGAGAACCTTTCGGTAATAGTAAAAGTAGTGTAATGATATTACTAGCACAATTCGGGGGAAATTAATACAACCCCAATGAACATCATTTGGAGGTTGTAAGAATGGAAGTATACGACTGGTTCATAAGAGCAGGATATAATAGCCATGAATTATATCGACATCATCGACTTCCAGGGACTATATTTCTCGTTAGTCATAATACACTAGTTCCGTTTCAGGTAATTCGGATACACCATTATCGATAGTGACGTTTTCAGAATGCCACTTGAGCATGCCACAACGCTTCCAGTTGGACCTTATACTTTGTTGGTTGCACCGGGATAGTCTAGGATCTGCTAAGATTTACCTAGCATTTGCGATCTACTCATTTAACATCGTAATTCGGTCATCACTGGCCTTTTAGCGTACTCAAGACCACTAGAAATGAGATCACGTGGGTCACGGCGCCTGTCCTATTCCGGAAGAGCGGGTTGGTAACCATCTCATACAGTGGCTGTCCCTTACTATTCCTCATCTTATCACTCCTACTGCTTATATTGGTTCTTATCCCAGACTTAACTTCAAAAGCACCAATTCATAATCCTCCCGGAGTTGCCTCACGATCTCACACTCGACTTTCTGCCAAAAGCGGGATCGCATCCGAGTGGGCTCTTGTGAACCCGCCCAAAATCCGCCGTCCACTCAAAAGTCCACTCATCGAGGGGCACCGGCTGTCTCGAGTTGCACTCCCCCATTTATTTCAGCTTTCGCATCCCTCTGTGTGAGCTTCGCGCCTCAACGCGGGACTCGAAGTAAGGTCGTTGTAATAAGCCCCTCGGGTTTGGCGTGACATCGCGCAGACCAGAGACAGGGAACCAGGATATTTCCTCGTCCGACCTCCCATCGGAACCACCACGGAATTTTCTGCCAGAATTAACTATACCGGCAATTCACGATGACGGGCGCTGCTCCCATTGATATTTCTACCCGGACAACCTCAGTGTCGCCGCCGGGCCAGCAGGCGTCCAACCTAACCTCGGCCTTGCAAAGAGCCGGGACGGGCGAGCGCACAGGGAGCTTTTCACATCTCCCCGGAGGAGCACTCGGAGTTTTTAAGGCACCCCCGCCTCGTAAGGACTCGATCGGCGCAGCCACAGCACAATGGGGCAATGGGACGAAACCTATCTCCATGTCCGGCTCTGCCCGCGACAAAGGCCGTCGCGAGTCCCTCGCGGGGAGCTTGGTTGGTGGTATGAGTTGGGGTGGTGTCTCTGTTGGTAGCTGGATTCGTGATGAGTGAGTTGATTTCCCGGTATCAGGCAGTGTGCCAGCAAAAAAACGCCTTTGCTGCTGCTGCTGTTGCACCGCATCAAAGACTGACCAAGGAAAATTTCCGCAGTATCATAATGACTGGCACCTCGCCATTTACCTTCCAGTCGCCGTCTTTCCACTCTTCATCGTATCTCCCGAAGCTAGAAGCAAATTTCATGCGAGATTTTTCGTGCTGCGGTGTGACGTTACCAACACTCCACGACCTATTACAACACTACGAAGAAGCCCATGCGACCAAGTCGCCCAACCAAGGGCACCGGCCAAGCCAGGGTGAAAATCGAGCTGCCTTGGCTGCCGCTGCAATCGCACAACAACAGAGTCAACAGCATGGCAACCAAGGACGTGGCCTGCAGCCCGACCGGACCCTGGACATGCAGCGTAAACTCGGACAGAACCCATCCCCGTTACAGCACGCAGACCTGGACACAATTGACGACATGGAGTTGGACGACGCGCTTGGCGATGGTGACAGCTCAACATCGCAGTTGTTCTCCCCCCAGATGCATGATGGACAAGGAGGATTTGGAAATTCCAACCTCACCCCCGGGCAATTAAATCTCGGCATGCTTCCAAGCCACCAAGGATTCAGCACCCCATCGCAACCTGGTACACCGATCGGATCTGGGCGGCCTCTTTCTCTGCAGAACAATCCGACTGTCTCTTCCGTCAACACCCCAACTTTGATGGCAAACCCTCTTCAAAACTCACAATTCCGAAACACACCCGATTCGTCCGGACCAGGGACCCCTGCAGAAATAGACGAAAACATGATGGGTGGCTTTGGTGACCTCAGTATGCAAAATAACACCATGGGCCAGAACCAGAACCAGTTTGGCCGCTTCAACGGTAACAATAATGACATGGTCGATCTCTGCATCGACGAACCAGCCAAGCGCCTATTCAGCCCGAGCGGTGGCATGGGCTCTCCCAATGCCCACTTCAAGCTCAGTGGAGCCCAATACGGTCCAAATAGCGATATCGCCCGTCGCATCCGCGAACAGCAGCTGTTGGCCGGTGTCCCCGATACAACCGTTATCCTTCCCAATGAGGAGCCGAAACCATTCCGGTGCCCCGTCATCGGTTGTGAAAAGGCATACAAGAACCAGAATGGGCTCAAATATCACAAAGCTGTAAGTGCTAACTTTAGTTATCAAACTACTAAAGGAACCCCGGCTAACCTTTTTTTTCTCTTCACTTCATAGCATGGCCATAACAACCAACAACTTCACGACAATGCTGACGGTACTTTCTCCATTGTCAATCCGGAAACCTCAGCGCCCTACCCAGGCACTCTTGGCATGGAGAAAGAGAAGCCTTACCGCTGCGAGGTGTGCGGCAAACGTTATAAGAACTTGAACGGACTTAAATACCACAAGTCGCATTCCCCACCCTGCAACCCAGACTTCCAACTCGGAGGCCGCAACCTTGCCATGGGCGGTGGTGTCATGCAAGGACAGAACATCAACGTTGCTGGAGCTGGTCTCCCCGGAATTGGCGAAGAAGGTCTCATGTGAACCTGTGAACAAACTGTGTCGTATGTCCATACATAATTCTCAGCTAATGCGAACGATCTCAACGGCCTTCGAGAGCGAGAGCACTCCACACGATGTCATGATTTTGCTTTGGTTCCGGTCTTGGAGTTTTGTCTTGAGTCACATTTTTTTAACCTTTTCTCTTCGCAAAATTGCTGTTTGGCTTTGGCTTTGGCTTTGGAGGACAGGCCTTGTTCTTGCTTCGGCGGTATGTTCCAACTATCATGACTGTTTTCTTGCTTGACCTCCTTCGCCTACAAATTTCTGTATTGGCTTGGTAATAGAGCTTACCTTGATCGAAGACCCGGAAAAAACAATGCCGGCATCCAAGGACTGTATAGAACAATTCCTTGCTTGATTGTTTTGTTTTGTCTTGACTCTCTCCGCTTCTTCTTGCGTCTCATACGTTTTCGCTTCTATGGAAGCACGAGGGGACTTTCGGTACAGATCCCCCGTCTGATTTGATTTCCTTTTGCTTCACGTTTTATGTATGGGTTGGCTATTTGTTTTTGGTTTTATATGTTTGCTCTTATGCTTGTGTCTGCGTTCGACATTCTCGCCGTGCCTCTTCGTGGGAAGATAACGGTCGCTCGCAAGCTCGAGCATGTTCCTTGCGCACTTTCAAAGCACTGAAAAGTGCATACGAAGGGGATGATTTGAGGTCTGCGTGACATGGGACTGTGTACTATGTTGAGGCCAGCATGTCGCTCTCCCTTTGCATGGTGTTCGATTTCTTCCCTGTGAGACGAATGGAACTGGAACTGGGGTCCGGGGGCCTGGGAAAAATGGGAATGGAAATTATAAAAAGTGCGGTTTATCGGCGTTGGACTTTTTTGTAGATATGGATTTTTGATACACTTTGGTTTTTGTCTATGATTTTTATTCTCTTTGCAGTCTTGCCATTTGGCTTCATCTTCATTTTACCCTGTATCTCAAGGTTGACGCCTCATCAGCTTCCTCCAGACACCTACAGTTGCTCCGTGGGTTGGACCAACGTTGTCGGTACAACATCAACCAGTGAAAACCCTGGAACGGACGAATCCACCGGGATGTTTTAGACTGCAACGCAAACCCAACTCAAAAGAAATGACCGCACTGTCCGAGAATCTCAAGGCCGGGGAGGCCAGGCACGAACCTTTTACTTGGGACTTCAGTCATTCAATGATTTTATTAGACCTAGCCATATTGGCATATCGTTCTAGAGTAAAGCCAGCCCTAACAAGGCATGGTCAAGCGCAAAGGGAATGAAGGTTAAACATGAAAAAAAAGGCAACCCCATCCAATCTCACTAGTAAGCGCCGTGAGCCGTGAGCTCAAAACCAAGCAAAACACGGGAAAGACCCGGTGACATATTTCAGTATCCGGGTAGTGGAAATCATGAGAGGAATATTTCGCTTGAAGGATCCGTTTCGAGAGCGTAAATGGAAAGACGTAGATATTTGTTTTCGTTTGTGTCGTGAACACAATGGGAAATTGTTACAGAACGGGGGAATGAAGTCGTCAAAAAGGATGTTGGAGGATGGGTTGGAAAATGCAGAGTTGTGGTGGTGTCGGTTGACTACCATTCAAACTCGCCTTGACCCTTGTGGAAGACATATCTAGTGAGGTTAGCGTTAATGTCATCGTTGGCGGGCAGTTGGTCTTACTCTTTTCCACCACTGGTCAGAATGCCGTCCTTCAAGGTGCACTTCCACTTGTTCTTGACACGCTGGACCTTATCATATGTGCAAAGCATGACTTGACCTTCTGACTCGTCGGCATCGTGATCGTCGGCCACGAGGTCATCAGGGTCGTCGAGGTCGGAGTTGATCGCATCTTCGTCTTCTTCCTTGACCTCGCCGTCTGCGCCATCAAATTGTCCAGACATAGGGGGAGCCGAGGGAGATACCTCATTGTCTTGCTCGATGCAAGCACTGATGGCTGCTCGCCGGGCAATCTTGGCAGATGATTCGTGCTCAGCCAGAGGGCGCATGAAACCACCACCCTCGAGCCCGCTCATACGTTGCTTGAGGTGCTCGCGGAGCATGCGATCACCTTCTCCGCCCTCAGCAGCTGCCCTGCGGCGTGCAACCTCGGCCTTCCATTCAGCCAGAGAATCACCACCACCATCGGTCTGACCTCCCATAGGAGGGTATCCGTGTTCTTGCTTGATATGTGGCATCTGGCCATGGGCATTGGGGTGCATCTGGGGGTATCCTTGTCCAGTCTGGGCCTGCGCTTGCATTTGACTAACAGATGTGGCGGCAGCAGCACCGTATCTCTGCTGGAGAGCACTCGCAGCACGGTCGCGAGCTGACTGAGGGTTCATACCATGCGGCGGCATCTGAGATGTCATCTGGTGTGTCATCTGAGGCATTGGGACCTGACCAGACCCAGGTTCGGTCTTGATGCGAGGACCGCCCATGGACATGGGGCCAGGAATCTGTGCAGGTGCATGTTGAGGAATTGAGACGGGCGGAGGAATGTATTGTTGTTGCGGAGGCTGAGGTCGAGGAGCGTTGGAGGGTACAGTCGCAGGAGGATGGATGGGGTTTTGAGTAGGCTGCACTGGGGCAGGGTCCCAAGGGAAGTGGGCAACGTTGACAGAAGAGAGCTTCTTTTGCCAGGTCTGTTTAACGTCAGTATTATTATACCACAGGGTCATGGACGAATGAGATGATGGCTGGGATAAAGGCTTGGCAGTCTAATGCCTAAGCGGGTACCAGCGGCACATATAAAGGGAAGACTCATAAGTCGGTGTTCCCCCATAAGCACCGCCTCCCGCACCTCGGATTCCCCCGCTTTTGGCCGACCAAGATCAACCACCTCAAAATGACCTGGCACTAGAAAGAGAGGATAACTCACATCTCGCAGATCATGCAGAGTCTGTTGATCGACACCACTTTCTTCAAAGTCGACCTGGGATGAGTCGCAGACCTCCTGGATGACCTTCTCAAAGACCACGCCCTATGAGTCGACAGTGTTAGCTCTCATGTTGTGTCAAAGGAAGTGCAACATAGCCAGACTCGAAGACCAGGAGCCGCCACTATAGACTAGAGGACATAGCCGCGAGCTTGAGAAAGGCTATGGTGGTCTGCCTGGACTTACGACTTGCTGGTTGGACATGGCTGGTGGGCGACGAGGGCAAGCGGTGAAAGAGACCGAAAAGTGAGCGGAGTGGAAGGCGGAGAGGAAGGCGAATCTGAATTGTTGTTCCCAACAAGGGTAGCTTGGGCAAGCTCAAGAAGTAAGGCGTGCTGTCGCAATCAAGTTGCCGAGAAGTTGCCCTTCCGGGAATGACGCAGTGTCTAGCGAGCGACTGGGAAAACCGTAGGTCTTGCACTGACAAACAAAAATCAAAGTCGTAAGAAGTGAGCCGCAAACCACTAAACGTCTCAAAAGCAAGATGGAGAGTTTCCCGATGAGTTGCTAAAGGTGAAGGATACGGCAAGGCGGTGGAAATCCGTCTGTATGGATGCTTATGTCATCTTATGTCATCCCGCCAAGAGTGGATTTGATTTGGTGCCGCCAACATCAACTTGGACTGGGACTCCAACTATACTCATACAGCCACTTGGTCAAATAGAACACATCTGGTACTGAATTCTGAAGTTTCAAAAATCGACACTTGCAATGTATTAAACACGCCATAGCGATGGTATTTGTACAATCTGAAAACCCATCATACGGCAAAATAGATACAACGAACAAAAACGCCATCCGAGACACCAAGATCATCCGAACAGAGATAAAAAAAAGCCCCAACACCAAATTATGTCCCAGCCCATCAATGCTTTCAAAAGTGAACCAGGGTATCGAGCGAGTTAAAGAAAAATGTGCAGAGTTCCGCTGCCACGGCTTAGCGGATAGTCATAGACTTGGTCATCTGGGCCTTGCTGCCAACACCACCCTCACGAGCAGCGGAGGCACTGGTCCCAGCCTTGCGCTCGAAGATCTTCCAGAACTTCAAGCTCTCATCAGCAGCCGTGGTAGCCAGCATCTGACCATCTGGGCTGATAGCGCTGTGAAGAACACGGGTCTCGTGAGCAGGGATCTCAACGTTGCGAACCAGAGTGGGGTAGCTCCAGATGCTAAGAGAGTTGTCGGGGAATCCGCTAGAGCTAACGATCTCGCGGTAGTGGTTGCTCCAGCGCAAAGAAGTCACCTGGGAACCGGTGTCAATGCTGTTGGTGCGGGCACCAGTGGTGGTGTTCCAGAAGTGAATGTGACGGTCGTATGAACCACCGCCAGTGGCGAGGAGGTTGGATTGCCAGGGGCACCAGCTGAGAGCTTTGACGGCAGCGCGGTGGTTGGTCTTAGTGAACTTGGGAGCAGAGAGAGAACGAGCATCCCAGATGTTGACGAGGTTGTCGTTTCCACCAGTCGCGAGCTGGGCGCCGTCGGCACGCCACTCGAGACCGCAGACTTCAGAGGTGTGGGAAACCAATTCGGCGATCTTGTGATCAGCGATGCGAACATCGTGGTTGTAGACGAGACCACTGCGAGCTCCAGTAGAAAGAGTGTGCTTGTTCCAGCCCATGACACCGACACGGGAGTCGTGGCCGTACATGCTACGCAGCTTGGAACCCTCCTCGACATCCCAGATCTGGACCTCACCAGTTCCCAGGCCAACGCCAACGTAAGCACCATCTCCACTCCACTTCACACTGCTGACGTAGGTATCGGGGTCGGTCTCCAAAAGGCAGTTGACGGTTCCAGACTCGGCAGACCAGACATACACGTTGCGTTCCAGTCCGATAGCGACCTGGTTGCCAGAGCTCCAGTCAAGCAAGTTGAGATAGTAGTCATCCAAAAGGCCAGGGGCATCCAGAACACGCTCTGGTGCTGTTTGCACACGGCGACGGAACTGAGCAGCTGTTGACTTGGCAGGACGGAGAGGACGATTGTACTGAGCACGGAGATCAATGGGCTTGGATGACTCAGGGGGAGGAGGCTTGAAGGCGAGAATGCGAGTGTTCATGCTGACACCACAGGCCTCGGCAAGAGAGGACTTGTATGCAGTTGCCTCTAGGGCGGGGCGTGTGTATGTGGAAGGCTCGTTGTCATCCAGACCCAAGCCCTCCAAAGCAGAGCTCAGATCATCGTCAAATCCACGGGCACCCATGTCGAAAGCACTGGCACTGGCTGCCGATGCAATAACTGAGGTCCCATCATTACCGTTGCCACCACTCTTAGGGCGTTGACTCTCTTCGGGCTTCGCGGCACCAGTTGTAGCCAGACCCTCACTCGCGGCTCGGTTTGGGATGAAACGATCACCGGCGTTGTGGGAAATCCGCACAGTGGTCTTGCTTGAACGAGTGCGAGGAGCAGTCTCTCTTCGAACACGCTCCTTGGAAGGTGTGTTTGCGCTTGTGGCGCTTGTACCGGTCAAAGTCCAGTCAGACACTCCGAGCTCCAGGTGCTTGGGTGACTTGCGTGTGCGGGCGATGTTCGACTTGGGAGATTCACGGTATGTGGAGCGAGTTGTCTTTGAGACGGAGGATTTGGCGGGTACCGAGGACTTGGTAGAAGCAGAGGGCTTGGTAGAGATGGAGGACTTGCTAGACACTGACGTCTTGGCAAAGTGGGCGGACAGGTTTCCACCGTAGACAGATTTGGCTTGTCCGCGGCCGGAGTCTGCCTGGCGAGGAGGGGTGAAAGGCGACTCTTGGCCGCTGGCACGGGGGTTTGGCGAGGGGCTCAGAGGGATACGGCCTCCAGCAGTTTTGGTCGAGAAGAGCCCAGTGTGGCTCTTCACCGGGGTGGACACACTGACAGAAGTCATAGTGATATAATTGCTCCAAGTAGATGCAACGGGACCAGCCCTAATAGAAGATGCAGAATACTAATCGATGTGGTTGAGACAATGTCAAACAATGGAAAAGTATGCAGTGATGATGATATAGCAAGAGGCTTTGGGTGATAGAGAAGAGAGAAGCCAGGTCGACCAGGGGAAGGAATAAATAGCAGGTATACTCTTGCTAAAACCTCGAAGTTCCCCCCAGCAACGGTCCCCTGGGTAACATCCTACCTAATTGGGACTAGTGTTGGGCTGACACATCATGCCAGGCGCTTGCCTCTTTTGATGAAGATCGGCTTGGCGTCAAGTCCCTCGCGCCTCATTCAGTCGGGCGAACAAAGAGAAAATAAGTTAATTTGCATCCTTTCATCCTTCAAAGAGGGTCATTTAATTGTGCAGTAGCTCTGAAGTGTTCAGAGGGGGCTGCCTTTGCTTGCAACTGGGATGGCGCATCTCTCCGTTCTAAATCCCCACCAGGCTTCTTCCTCCTAGTTCCACCCAGACCCACTCGCACGACGTCTCTTCCTGTGATCTTTTGAGGCTCTGAACAAATCTTGTGTCCTTGGAGACAATGCAGGACGCCTACTTGATGCCAGCCTGTCCGGCTCGAGGTCGCCGGACCAGCGCGGACTATCGTCCCAGTATCAAGAAAGCTCAGGGTCATGTCCCCGCCTGCTTGGTCAATGCCTCGGTGACGTACTGCAATAATGACCGCATCTACGCCTTTGGAGGATTCGACCAGTACACCGACGAAGGTCGGCACTTTCCTTTACAATTCCTAGAACCCGTACTAATTAATCTTAGTCTACAACCACGTGCTCAAGCTAGACCTGGAGACGCTGCAGTGGGAACTCGTCGATAACTACGGCGATATCCCTGGAGTGCGCATGGGTAACCACTCTCTCTTCTCATTCGCCCGTCACACATACTTAAGTTCGCAACGTTCTAATTCGATCATTTCTCTGTGACAGGACATACCGCGACCCTTTACCAAGGTGATAAACTGATTGTCTTTGGGGGAGAAAATGAGCATCGCGACTACTTATCCGACGTCGTCATCCTTGACCTCAACACCTTTACCTGGACCCTTCCTGAGATCCGTGGTTCGATCCCCCGTGGCCGAGCGCGACATGCCGCAGTGATCCACGAGGACAAGCTCTTCATCGTAGGTGGGGTGACGGGAGAGAACAACCTTATCTTGGACGACTTGACATATCTGGATCTACAAACCTGGACCTGGTCCCGGACATGGAGTTTCACCGCACGATTCGATCACACAGCTTGGGTCTGGGGCACCCGCCTTTGGATCTTCGGTGGCCTAGGCCCGAACATGGAACGAACAACTGATATCTGGTGGCTCGACCTCAAAGGATCCCCATCGCTCGCCGGCAACATCACTCCACAAGGTAGTGTCGACTCCCTGGATGTCAATCTATCCTCCACTCATCTCCCAGACTCTGTATCTAGTAGCCCCCATCCAATGTCCCCCCGATCCGGGATTTATGCTGCAAACTCGGGAAGTGTGCAGGTGCGCAACCTCAACCGACGCAAGCAGCTTGCGCCTGGTGCCATCTCATGCCTCCGCTTCAGCTCTGGTCCCCATGTCCCATCCCTTTTCTCCGGTACACATTTCCACTCATTTGCATCCGGTGTCCTCTTGGACCTCATCACACCCTCCGAGACCGTAAGGTCGCATGACTGTAATTTATCAGCTCTTGAACTCAACTCACTGCGATGGCAAAGGCTCGCCGATGGCCAAGAGATCTTCCGGCCCGGTTATCGATGGCATTACTGCACAGTCAACGACACGGGGACCAAAGCGTGGCTATTGGGATGTAGTCTCGATGTCGCCAACGTACCCGGTGGCAGTGACGACAATCACATGAGCGAAATCCTTACCATCGATCTCGAAAAGTATGGCTTACTGGGTAACGGCCTGTCGGCTGAATCCCCCGAACAGGACTCCTCTTGGCCCTTCGATCAAACAGGTCCTTCCCAGACAACTGGACTTGGCTCTGATCTGGCGGCGGCTTTCGACCAACATCCTCAATCAGGCAGCGGTACAGACTTTGTAATTACCGCCATCCGCGACGACCACGAAGGCTCGGTTCTGGAAGATGCGGGCGACATGCCGGATGTCTCTCCATCTGAGACCCAACCAACCTTTGTGGAGCCAAATGTCTGGACCTCGGAACCCATCCATGTCCACCGAATTATTCTGCAACTACGGTGGCCACACTTTAAACGCTTGTACTCTGCCCAAATGGCCGAGTACCACACCAAGCGGATGCACATTCCTGAACCCCATTCTGTCGTACGCGCATTTCTCTACTATCTGTACACAGATAGTATATCCGGCCACCCAGAGTTCCCAACGAACGCCGTCGATGTTGCAGGTATGCTCGTGATGGCTAACCTTTATGACATGCCCAAGTTGCGGCTGCTATGTGTCAACCGACTGAGCCGAGAGCTCGACGTAGACAACGCAGCCATCATATGGGAGCGTGCGGGCCGAACCAATGAGCACTGGCTCATGCGTCGAGCCGCACAGTACTGCCTGACGTACTGGGGTCGCGTGGTTCGTTCAGACGGTTTCAAGTCACTGAGCCACCAAAGTCTGATTCAGCTCTGCGAAGTGGTGGACACGGAAGGTCGCATCATTGCAGGGCCTGAGTTAGAAATGGTCACTATGGGGTCTGATGGCCTCGGGGACCGAGAGAAAGGATCTCGACTACGTCTAGGCTCGACTGCGGACGAGTTGTCTGAGTTGGATGCCGACGACGAAGGCATGGAACTGTCATGAGTTAACGAATGGGGCACGCATCACCGTCCGGAGTTCTTGGCCTTGCATTTTGAATCTAGCATAAGTTTTGAATAGAGAGCTGTCTTAAATTTGTAACTTTTGTCTTTTAGTAGCCAGGGTGGGCGGGCCGGTCTACCGCGGCTGCCGCTAAGAGCCACGCAGGGTGGATCCCGACGCTCTCGGCGCGGCGTCTCCTCCGGGTCGCGGAGATCATTCCTCTCACGATAAGGAAGCCTTGGTTATATCGTATTTGTGTGTTTGCGTGTTTCAGAAAATATCTGGGTGTACATAAATGTCGTATGGTCGACTCCCACATTCCAAAACACACGGTACACAACGATTTCTTGAAACAGTGACATATTCGCTATGGGTTCCGTCGAGCAGTCCACTTTGCCCCCAGATTTCGTTTGGGGGTTCGCAACCGCCGCATATCAAATTGAAGGAGCTGTAAACGAAGATGGTCGTGGTCCGTCGATTTGGGATACATTTTGCAAGATCCCCGGCAAAATCGCCGGTGGCGGCTCTGGGGATGTGGCTTGCGACTCGTACCATCGAACACATGAAGACATTGCCCTGTTGAAGGAATGCGGTGCTGGTGCTTATCGATTCTCTCTATCCTGGTAAGAAGCAAATATTGCCCATTCATGAAGTTACTCGTTAACATTCAAAAACATAAAGGTCCCGCATCATTCCCCTCGGCGGCCGCAATGACCCCGTCAACAAGAAAGGCTTGCAATTCTACACAAAATTCGTCGACGATTTGATCGCAGCGGGAATTACGCCCATGATCACGTTGTTCCACTGGGATCTTCCCGATGAACTCGATAAGCGGTACGGCGGAATGTTGAACAAAGAAGAATTCGTTGCCGATTTTGCGAACTATGCGCGGATAGTCTTTGATGCATTCGGTTCCAAGATCAAACACTGGATTACTTTCAATGAGCCCTGGTGCAGCAGTGTTCTTGGATACAACACTGGATCTTTCGCTCCTGGCCACACAAGTGATCGCACCAAGAGTTCGGTAGGTGATGGCTCAACAGAGCCGTGGATTGTGGGACATAGTCTGCTCGTGGCTCATGGAGCCGCAGTAAAGATTTACCGCGATGAATTCAAAGCACGAGATGGAGGTGAAATTGGGATCACGCTGAATGGTATGAAATACACCCATTGTCACAACAAAGCTTCTACTAAACATAACAGGTGACTGGGCTGAGCCATGGGATCCGGAGAACCCAGCCGATGTCGAAGCCTGTGATCGAAAGATTGAATTCGCAATCTCGTGGTTTGCAGACCCAATTTACCATGGAAAGTACCCAGACAGCATGATCAAGCAACTGGGCTCTCGCCTGCCGTCCTGGAATGCAGAGGATATTGCCCTGGTACACGGTAGTAACGATTTCTACGGTATGAACCACTACTGTGCCAATTTCATCCGTGCTAAGACCGGAGAGCCGGAACTTGATGACATTGCGGGCAATTTGGAGCTGCTACTCGAAGACAAGAACGGCGTCAGCGTTGGGCCTATCACACAGTCACCTTGGCTACGACCCTCTGCGATTGGATTCCGGAAGCTGCTCAAATGGCTCAGTGAGCGGTACGGATATCCCAAAATCTATGTCACGGAGAACGGGACTAGCGTGCTGGGCGAGAATGACATGCAGCTGGACGAGCTGCTCAATGATGAATTCCGCGTACAGTATTTCCGGGATTATATCAGCGCCATGGCTGATGCTTTTACATTGGACGGTGTCAATGTGCGGGCTTATATGGCTTGGAGCCTTATGGAGTACGCTTATACCTCCTTCTTCACTTTGTGACTGGAACTAATGTCTTTATTAGCAACTTTGAATGGGCTGAAGGGTATGAGACTCGGTTCGGTGTCACCTTTGTTGACTACGAAAATGGCCAGAAGAGGATTCCCAAAAAGAGCGCCAAGGAGATTAGCCAGATCTTCGATCGGTTAATTGAGAAAGCTTGATTGGATTTTGATGACATTTGGCAATGCTCATGGATTAGAATGTTATGTGGATGTTTGGGCTTGCTTACCCATGCACTGGATGATTGGATTCCTTACCCAGGACAAATTGGAATAGAATGGCCACTTTGAGCATTTTGATTCTTCACAGTCTTTAAATTTTCCACAGAGTCTTCCGCGAATGAAGCTATCCAGGTGAATGTCCCTTAAAAGCAGGGAACTTAGTAATTCCGAGCCCGGGCCAGATAAATGAAATTCCAGTACTCCGTACGGAGTAGAAATGCGAGGACTGTCTCCAGGGCCTCATACTTCACCATCCAATATGGAAATCTCGCATATATCAAGCAAGCTTTCACCATCACCAACCAGATTCCCAGATTGCTGCCTCGGCATATCCAGCACATTTCTCGACCACATCATTTCCCTCCTCCCAAGGAAGCCATCATTCACCGTTTCCGTGGGCAGTGGCTCTGGTCTTCTGGAAGCGTTGATCACTGATCGCGATGAAAATGTATCAGTACATGGCGTTGAGATTGGATCAAGTGTCAATCGATACATTTCCGAGGAAGATATGCATGTCGTTACGGGAGGCTGGGGCCTCTGCCCTGCTGCTCAACAGGCCTCAGCGTGGATATTTGTCTACCCACGCGATCCAAAACTCGTTAAAAAGTATATTGATACATATGGGAATCAATCAATTGACTTGATTGTGTGGCTTGGCCCTCGGGTGGATTGGCCAGATTATGAGGCCCAGTTCGCTCAATCCTCATTCTCAAGTTTAGCTTTCCCTGATGATATTGGCTTGACGCCATATGAGCTCATGGCTGTTGCGAGGAAGCCATGTTAATATATACCAATCTTGGAACTTTGTCGGTCTGTATATACACAAGGTGGGGTGAATTCCGCAGATGTACATATATGCACTCTTGAAGAGCGAATGAAGTCCACTAGTGGAAGAATCAGGTTTTTCGGTATTCTGAGGACAAGAGCCGAGGATACCACCAGCTACTCATACTTGGGCGTACGAGCAATGGTCATCGCAAGCTGCAGGACGTTCCAAAAATAGAAAGTGTGCCTGATTTGTCTGGCGCCAACGGCAGAGCCCACTTTCCCCGAACCCTTCCAAACTTAGCCTTCTATGTCGCTGTGATCAGAGCTGTCAACCATGGTCCATGCTAATGGCAAGGCCTCGTCATTCACCCCCAAACAGCCGCATTGGTGCATCCAAGTCCCGATCTGGCTGTAAAACCTGCAAGTAAGTTTGTGGCTCAGGAGTCAGGACTGCCAGGATAGTGCGTTAACAAAGATAGGATTCGGAGAGTCAAATGTGGAGAGGAAAGACCCAAGTGTTTGCGCTGTACAAGCACTGGACGCAAATGTGACTTCGAGGGAGATGAAGTCTCTCGCCCAGCGCCATTGACAACAGGCCCGCTGGTACCGAGCTATACACTCTCATCATCCCCTAATTCTGGTAGACGAGAGCGTCGTGCATTTGAATATTACTTTCAACATGCTGCCAAATATCTCTCTGGTGGAATGGATATTGATTTCTGGACTAGCGTTGTCCCGCAAGTTTGCCGCAGTGAGCCCCCAGTATGGGACGCCGTAATTGCCATCAGCAGCTTGTTTGAGTATCCAGAACAATCATCGCATTTCACGTTCTTGGGGACGGGAAGAAATGATGATGCTCTCAATCAAGCTCAAAAAGAGGCATTGACGTGGTATTCTCGTTCGATATCTGGCGTTCATTCCCAGATTGATCGTGGAATTGCAGATCCTTATATCGCTCTTGTCAGCTGTGTGTTGTTTATCTGCGTGGAAACAATTCAAGGCCGCATGGAAGAGGCCCTGAAACTCCTCCAGCAAGGCTTCAGTCTGATCCAAGACCTTCGTCTAAGGGCTTGCCAAACTTTCATCTCTTTTACCAAAGTCGCACTATTGGAGAATACTATTATTCCTTTGTTCTTGCGGCTGAATACGATTGCCCTCAACATATCTGGCACACCAGCAAGCGAGCTATTATCTTTCTCGAATCCCACGGATTATCCGCTTACGTCCCTTGCTTCTGCCCGGCATACAATAACTATGCTAGCAGCCGAGTGCATGATCTTCCACCGCGATGCAGAGCTGCATCTGCAAGCAGTGGATAACGAATCAGACGTGAGCCACCATCTCTACGCCAAACAACAACATCTCATCTCTGAACTTGAACGCTGGCTTCATGAATACGGTGTATATTGTCAGACAATACAGCGCAAGAGCTCTCTCCTTGGCAGTAGCCAGGCTGCCAAGACAGAGCCAATTCTCCTCACATACCATGCAGCGGCTTTTATTCTCGTTTCCACTTGTCTGACACGACACCAATCGGTGTATGATTCTCATATGGACAAATTTAAGACAATTGTTGAACAATCTAGTTTTACACTGGACGCACTGGCTAAACCAGATGGTGTATCACCTCCCTTCACCTTCGAAATGGGAGTCGGACTTCCACTTCATTTGACCGCGCTGAAATGCCGCCATCCAGCTTTGCGGCGAAAAGCGCTGCAACTTTCTAAGAAGGCGCCTCCAGTGCAGGGGTTTTATAAATGTCTGCCGGGGATTGCTTTGGCAGAACACCTCATGGCCATTGAGGAAGATTACAGTGCTCAGATATCTCGAGCTGCGAGCCAGAATGGCAGCCCCGAAGTATTACACTCTGCGAATTTTGAAGATGACGGCGGCCATGACCTGGAACTTCTGGCACTCATTCCCGAGGAGGCTCGTATATGTGATGCTGGAGTCTTTCAACCCAAAAATGGTATTCCACCCGATGTTTCGGAAGTGAATATTTCAAAGTGGAACCGTGGACCAGATCAACTCTTCATATCCTTTCGACGACTATCATGTGGAAGAGGGTCTGGTACATGGGTGATAGTTCATGATTGCGTCCCTCTGGATTTCTGATTGTGAATCATCTTTGGAATGTGGATCTTTAATCGCACTTGGGAGCTGAATCTGAATACTTGATGACTTTCTTTCCCTCTGCCAATCCCACAACCCATTGAATTTTGATCAAATAATGTCTCTTTAATTTTCTATCTAGGTTCAAGTACCGAAGCAAACGTTGGAACTCCGAACTAAGTCCCGACTTTCTTTGTACAAGAGCCCCTTAAAAATCATCAAATCACAAAACCAGGCCTTGCGCAGCCCATTTATCAAGAAAAATCGATTCAATTTCTAATGATGATATCTCAGAGTGCATATCTAAAATGCTTAGACTCCATGTCTGTCATATCCTTGAAGCCATCCACAATAGCTTGAGCAGCGACATCATCCGGTACAAGTTCACCATCCTCTCTAACTGCCGCATCTCTTCTTGCATTCTCCCATCTCATAGACACATACGCCACAGCAGATAGGACAATAATTCCGGCATAGCAGATCAAAAGTCCTGCAAGGGCAGAGTAGTAGCGTGGAGCTTCTCGAGTAAAGAATATATTGGCTCCGGCGACGTTCCCAGCCGCGTACAGCGAGAACCATAGGCCGTTCGCAACAGCACGCTTCGTGTGTCCGCCAACGTTAGTCGCCAAGATATTCCACGAAACAATCACTGGTGCTCCAATAATGTATTGCAGCCAAGTACATCCGACCAAAGTCCAGCGGTGGTCTAGGTCTGTAAAGCGGATTCCTAGCAGACCGGCAAAGGGTATGAGGCAAACGACTGCAAGCACGATACATCGCGAGTCTTTGATGTATGTAGCAACTATGCCACATATCGGAACTACTAGGGCTTCAATGGCGCCAGTAGGAAGCTGAAGCAGTGTAGCGTAGATTCCATCGAACCCGAAGCCCTTGATGAGCGCTGATGCGAAATTCGAAACACCACCGTTGATCACACCGCAGGCAATACCGATTCCAGCACAGCAGAGGACTTTGACATCCCAAAGGTTCTCCACTGCTTGGCGAGGCTTGATTTCTCGAGTCTTGACACCAATCATATTCTCAGCAACGCGTTGGACGGCTATAACGCGCTGTCGATGGGTCAAGAAGCGTGCAGAGCTGGGAGAGTCGGGCATGAGCCATAGGAAGAAACACGCGCAGACAAAATTAAGCAGTCCAATCGTTAGAAATATAAGCTGCCAGCTGCGGAGAGAGGTATTGTGGGTATGGCCCAGACCGAAGCCGAGAAGGGCGCCGACCATAGTGGCCATCCCGTTGGCGCTCAGCCAGATCGCCATGCGTATAGGTTGCTCGGAGCGTTTGTAAAACATGGCTGTGAGATTCATCACTAGACTCATATTAGTTGCTGTCAAAGTCCGAGGTTTTCTGTATTACTTACTACAAGGACTGACTCCAGCTTCTGCCATACCCAGCAGGAATCTTAGCACCAAGATCCCCCCATAGTTTGTTGCGCCGATGTGAGCGATGACCAGTACACTCCAGATCAGGAGCATTCCGCCCATATATTTAGCAATTGGCAAGCGCTGGATCAAGAGGTTGGCTGGAAGAGCCCAGAAAAGGTACCCGAAGTTGAAGATAGCAGCGACCCATGAGTACCGCTGCCCCTCGAGGCCGAGGTCGGGAATGAGGGAATATGCAGAGGCATAATTGAGCGACAATTTATCTGTAGGTCATTAGCACCATGTCTAACAAGAAAAATACCGCAATTGATGCATACCGAGGAACTGAATAACGTAGGTCACATAAAGCTACGACCGGAAATGTCAATGGGCGATCAACAATGTGCAGGTGTCAAAGAATACCCACCATGGGCATGATTCTCCAGTCGATAATCCGCAGGACCTTTGCCCCCTCACTCTCCAACTCCTCGGAAGACAGCTGCTCCGCTTCGAGGTACAAGTCGGCACCTATATCGTGGGTTTCGCCGAGTGCAACACCCTTCTCCACAGTGGAGTCAGGATCCACCTTGACGTCTTTGTTCATAATGCAGGGCAGATGGAAGTTGCAGAGATTCTGCTCTCGAAATCACATCCCCTCCCGGGCTTATAAGAGCCTGGTCGAGTAGAGCACTATCTCTGCCAAGGAGATAAGGTGCATTATCTCGAGGGTTATCTTTCGGCAATTGGAGATGGTTGATAGGAAGTATTAGGAACTGCGGAGAGAGCGGACAAAAGTCCGTGTGGAGATGCCAAGACATGCTGCGGACTGTTGTCCGCCAACTTCTTATATACCGAGCCTTGCCAAGAGCGTTGCTCTCTTCACATATCTCAAGGCTCGGCAATATGACTCAAGAGAATCAGAGTTTCTCACTGCTCGATGCTAGCATCGCGGAGCTTCAATCAGCTCTATCTGCAGGATCGCTATCTAGCGTGGAACTCGTATCAAAATACTTACGGAGAATTTCATACTACGATGCAAATGGTCTGAAGCTCAGCGCAATCCCAATCATTAACCCATCTGCAATCGATGATGCCGCGGCTTCTGATTCCAGACGGGCGGCTGGCCTACCACCAAGACCACTCGAGGGCATCCCATACCTCGCCAAAGACAGTATCAAAGTCAAGGGCATGAGTGTCGCAAGTGGCTCACCGGCTTTCGAGACCCTGATTGCCAACGAGGATGCAGCATGCATTCAGATCCTCCGGGATGCCGGTGCGATTTTGCTCGGCCGCACCAACATGCCTGCAATGGCATACGGTGGAATGCAGCGCGGCTGCTACGGTCGTTCCGAAAGCCCATATAACAATGAATATTTGGCTGCGGCGTATGCATCTGGCTCTTCAAATGGCTCCGCAGTAGCTACAGCTGCCAACTTCTGCGCTTTTTCTCTGGGCAGTGAGACTGTTTCATCGGGTCGGTCCCCCGCCTCCAACAACTCAGTTGTAGCCTACACACCTTCCAAGGGTCTTCTCCCTTTACGAGGTGTCTGGCCTCTCTATGCCACTTGTGATGTCTTGGTACCTCATACTAGGACCGTGGAAGACTTGTTCCATGTCCTGGACGTCCTGGCCCTTTCCGATCCCACACCGAAAGGCGATTTCTACCAGGAACAGAAACTCATTTCCATACCTTCAATTGACACACTCCGACCTCAATCATTTTCAGCACTACGCGAAAATGCTTCACTCCGTGGCAAACGTATCGCTGTTCCCTCCATGTACATAGGCGGTGATCAATCGTCGCTCAACCCAGCTAGCAGAGTCAACACTCGAGCCTCCATTATCAAGCTCTGGCAACAAGCTCGCACAGTCTTGGAATCACTGGGTGCAGAGGTTGTCGAAACCGACTTTCCACTTGTCACAAGCTACGAGGCGAATGCCGACAAGGGCCAATTGGTCACAGTCGCAGGCCTCCCAGAAGGCTGGTCATCAATGGAGCGGAGTGAACTCGTTGCGCATATTTGGGATGATTTCCTCATTGCAAACGGACAGGAAGGCCTCGATTCTCTTTCAAAGGTCGATCCATCCACTATATTTCCACTCGCACCTGGCTCCTTGAAAGGCGCCCCCGACGCAGCGAATGCGTTGCGATGGGATGAGATGGTGAAGTATCCACTTCGAAGACCAGATTCTATTTTCGATGTTCCTGGGATCGAAAAAGCAATCCAGGCTTTAGAGAATGCGCGCAAAGAGACACTTGAGAATTGGATGGATGGGCTTGGACTCGATGCTGTGGTTTTCCCGGCAAATGGTGATGTCGGTGCCGCGAACGCAGATTGTGATGAAGCTGCTTCAGTTTATGCTTGGAGCAACGGAGTCAAATACTCCAACGGCAATCGACCCATTCGCCACCTAGGTGTACCGACCATATCGGTACCCATGGGGGTGATGGAGGATATCGGAATGCCTGCAAATCTGACTTTCGCTGGCAAGGCTTATGATGACAACAGCCTGCTTAAGTACGGATTCGCGTTTGAAGCGGCGATGAAGGGTCGCGTGCAACCTTCCTCTGTGCCTGCATTGAGCTCCGACGTGATCAGTAGTACACAGGGTCCTCATTCGTGGACTTCTCTGCCCACTGCTGAGTTAGTGGTACAAACACAGTCAAAGCAGATCGAAGACTCAAATGTTGTGGTTCGGATTGAGGGGACTGTGGTGCCTGATGATATTGAATTGGATTCACTGTCATGTTTCGTCAACGGCGAGCCTTTTAACGCCATCTCCGATGGTGATAGATGGTTCCTTGTTGCATCATATTCCCTCTCTGGCCGTGATCAGAACTGGGAAAGGTGGTCGAGTCCTGCATTGACCCAAACCATCGTGATTGTAAATGCCCGTACGAAGTCGGGTTTCACAACTGGAAAGTTGATCGTTTTGTAAATAGTACAGTAGTTTAGCTGAGACACGACTTCTTTCTTCAATGTACAATGCTGAGATCATGCTCGTCTCTTTCACCTTGGACAAACTCCATCAAATCATCCTCCAGGAGCTCTTCTTGTACAATTCCACCATACATCATATCCTCTATCATGCCGAGCACCGCGCGATGTAGGTACCTCTTTTTCAATTGCCCCAAATTCAACTCAGCTTCTTCAAGTGAGACCACAGTCTCATTTTCAACTTCAAATGCATCTCCAGGCTGCAAAATCTTCTGGTGTAGGAACTCAAACACGCGTAGATAGGGCATCGCATCCGTCCAACGGTCACCAAAAACAGTCAGGTTCGTCGTGCACGTAGAGATAGCTTGTTGAATCGACTGTTGGATCTGTTGATCTCTACAATCAGACATGGATCTTGTCGTCCAAGCAATATAGAGAAGCATAATTCCTGCACGGAACTGGAAAACGAGCTGCAGAAATGTGAGCGACAATACTTGGAGTAATCGGGGTGGTTATCATTCACACTTACTGCAGACCATGTATAGCACATCACATGTCCCTCTTCCTGTAGCATCCTGAAGTTGAGGCAGACATCCACGATTGCAGCAACCATGTCTTTCATCCCGTCCATCTCGGTGAATTCCCTTGTCCCTTCGCCTAAAATCAATAAACTGTAATCGTACAGCTTCTGCATCCATATCGGATGGAGATATCCGCTTTGAACGTTTTTCAAAGCATTCTGTGGTATATCCTGTCTCCAGCTGTCCAATGCTGGTTTGAACAATGACAGACGGCTTTTGAAGTCTCCGACGAGATCTTGGCAAGGCAATGCTTCCCTAGATCTTCTTATATTTGCTTGAATCTTGCGAAGCCTAAACAGGTGACTCAGAGCAGGATTAATACCCAGTGCAGGCTGGAGTGTATCTCCGAGAGAACACATCTGGGGAAATGTTCAGTATTGGCAGGGTGAAAAATGGTGGGTTAAACTCACATCATCATCCACGACTCGATACGCAGCAGACACCGGCCTGTCCCAGCCAGAAACAATGACCTCGTTAAGCATATAACATGTGATGAACATCTTCTCCAGGAGAACGTCATCGACCCCAGTCCCCGATCCAATTTCACTTGACAAAGCTGCATGTTTTCGAATTTCGGCCATTGTGGCCACACAGAAGGGTAGAACGGAGCCCACGCTGGTCGTTATCTCCTCTGATGAAGGAGAATGCAACGCATATAGAATCATCAACAACGAAGCTTGTATTTGTAACAGCATGGATGAATGTCCGACAACATGGGGATAGTACCTCATTGCCGAAGTATAGAACTCTTTGGAGCGGAATGAATGCGAAGTATCTCGCTGCAGAGTGCTGAATAGAGATGCACCAATTGCATAAACCATTTGCAAGAAGAATGCTCTCCATTCATCCTGTCCATCGGAAACCCCGTTGGTATGCCAAGATTTCCAGATGGCCTCATCCAAAAAGGGCCACTCACGATGAGTGACCGAGAAATACATGTTTGCGTAGAGCTCTTTCAGCCATGGGGTATCGTCGGAAGCGAATGGAGTCAACGGGGCCATGTCCATCCACGGGATATCGAAAAAGGCGGAGAATGAATCCGGTGAGAGGTAGCCAGGCGTTCGCCATAGCTTTGGACTAGCCAATTGTACCCCGGGGAATGTAAGAGCATTATTAAGTTCACTGATATCGGGGCCAGTTAGCGATTGCTGCGCATCGAAACCCAAGTCGATATCGGTCTGAACTCCAACATCGCAGGTGTTCTGCAAAGGCGCAGTTTGACTGGGACGACCTAGCTCTGCGACTCGTGCCTCCAACTGTTTCAGATAACTGAGCGGAATGGTAATGTTATCGCCCGCTTTTCGAGACCTCGCGGGCAGGCATTCAGCACCTTTGCGGCGACACTCGCTGCAAGATGGTTTTGCATGGTCACATTTGCGCTTTAGTCGGAAGCAGCGAGCGCAGGCTATATCTCTATGCTTCAGTGGGCGCGACATGCAGCAGTAGAAGAAGACAAATGCGGGGACTGAATTGATAACTTAATAAGTGGCTCAAATAGGAAGGTCGATGCGACGATAAGAGTATCTCTTAACGCTGTTCTTATAACCAAATTCCGAGGTATCAAATACATCTAAAATTATAATATTCAACATACCCTTCCATTCAACTGGCAACGGTCTTGATCCATCGTTGAGCCTTCGTATCGTAGCCGATCAATTTGGGATCAATGTGCAACGTCTTCAACATGAACTCCATAGTAAACTCCTAGCCAAATCAGTCAGTTGTTGAAGTCGTTTTAAAAGGGTTCAACTCACTTCATCGGTGTCCTCATTAACTGCAGTGCCTTGGTCATCTGGTTCTTCAATCTCTCGTGGATCAATCTCGTCATCAACGTGCTCCACCTCACGCTTCTCCTCGTCACATTCCCACCGAGTCGAATCCCGCTTCGACTGCTCCTTCCACACAGTCATCCCACCCATACGTTTGACTCGCTCTTCGGCGCTTGTAAAGGCTTCATCGGCAGCGTTCTGGCTGATAAGGCGCCATTTGACAATCAAAGCTTCAAGTTCGGTATCTTTATCTGACGTCTCAAGTCCGAGAGCTTGTTTTGCCTGGTCGAGTTCTGAGCGCAGCGCGGCTAGCCGTGACTGTATGGCACGTTGCTGTTTTTGGAGCGCGATGATGTCGGGGTCTGCTGCTTGGAACGACTTTGGGGTATGGGGCAGAGGATTGAGGATTGATTTGCGCTTGGTCGGCATCGGAGTGTCTGGTATGGATGAATTTGTTTCTTTTGAGAGCTCTTGGGGTACAGAGGGAATTGGTTCTTCGGTTTTTGGGGTTGGTGTGGAGGGTTGCGCATCAGTGGTAGGGGCGGATCGGCGCAAAGGAGACTTGAACGGCTTAGACAGGGTGGCCGCTGGGTCGATGCGACGACGTTTGGTAGGTTGAGCCATGATTTACGGGTTTCAAGAAGTGGGCTAGGTTGAAAGAAACAAGGGAAAGGGAAGAATGACAACATCGAAATAAAATGCGGAGAATCGGCTTATCGATAAGGAAATATGGTTTATCTACATTCAATGTCCGACTCCTCCTGCTACCCATTGCGCAAATTCAGGATCTCCAGGCGGCGGGAAAAAGCCTCTGTCGTTGGCGTTCGCATTTGCGTTGCCGTTGGCATTGGCGTTTCCATTCTGGCCATTTGCATTGTCGTTTTGACGATTGCGCTGTTGCTGTTGCTGTCGGAAGTAGACCAGCACCAACAGGGTAGCAGCAAGCCCGACAATAAGCAGACCTTCGAGCATACTTTCGTCGATATCGAGATCCAAATCATCGTAGTAGCCATCCTCGTGGCTCTCAGAATCCAACCCGCGGTATTCGTCGTCGTCTCCCGGGCGTTCATAAAGGTCTTCGTAATAACTCTCTTCGTCGTTGTCGATGAAAGCGGTGATCCATTCTCGGAATGTTCGACGGGGTCGCGACTCTGCTTGTAACATGTCAGTCTGAACTCAATATAATGTGAAACTGCTAGAGCGGCTTACCTTCTTCATCACGGATGTTGTTGATGTTTCCATTGGTGATACGATTCCAGTATCCACGAATTCGGAGCTTGAGCAAGCTCATTTTTACTGGTAGATAGGCTTCGGGGCTGAGATCGAGCGCTAGGTCATAATACCGCTTGGCCATGTGGAAGTCTTGGTCCACCGCCACGCCATTTTCATGCATCCAGCCCAAATTCCAATAACCCTGCGCGCTATGATGGGCCTCAGCAGCGTTATGGTAGCAAGTTGATGCCTTTTCGGGGTCGAGAGTCGAGCCAACGCCAGACAGATAATAGTCACCCATTTTCAGCAGGGAGTCGATGTTAGCCTGTTTGGAAGACCGTGTCCAGTAGATCAGTGCCAGTGCTGCATTGCGCAGCATGGAAGGCCGTGGTTTTTCAGCCCATGGAAGAACCGAACTGAGCGATAACACAGAGCGATGCTCATCGAGTAGATAGGCCACATTTGCTTGAGCATTTTCATAGCCTTGTTCGGCTGCCATCATGGCTGCAATGAGAGCCCCTTCTTTGTCATCGGTTTCGTACGCATGATTCGCCTCCGCAAAGGCCGAATGGACAATCTCGGCTTTCTCGGCGACCATCTTATAGTAAGCAGTGGCAACGCCACAGTGTCGCTGTCTTCCGATGCCAAAGTTCGCCATTTCTGCTAGGTAGTAGTATGCCTCCATCCATCCATAGCGGGCAGCGAGCTCGAAGTAGCGAGTTGCGGTTTCGATATCGCCTTGGTCCAAAAACAGAGCACCCAGTCGCGACTCTGACGCCGGGAGATCCTGATCAGCCGCAGCTTTGAAGTATTCTGACGCTCTGAAGCCATCTTGAGGGACCCCATACCCGTTGAGGTACACCAGGCCCATCCAATGCTGGCACAGAGAGTCACCGTTCTCAACACCGCGTCGGAACCATGTAAGAGCCGTCGGATAGTGTTGCTCGACTCCTTCGCCGCGAAGATACATCAGACCAATGTGTCCGGCAGCTTTGGCGGCCAGCTTATCAAGACCTGCTTGCGCGTTTGAGTTGGTGGAACCGTCTTTATTCCAGTACCTCTTGGTCACAACCTTGAAATACCTCATAGCACGTCGGAAATTACGAGGCAATCCACGGGCACCCTCGAAATTCATCTTTCCGAGAGTATAGGTGGCCTTCATCTCGCCCTTGCGAGACATGAGGTCCAGGTATTCAAGAATATCCTCTACGCTGGCCTCGGGTCCCGCATTAGCAGCGTCTCGGGCATTTGGCCCGGAGCTTGACATACTAGCTCCAGGGCCGTAGACACCACCTTCTTCATCAGCCCAGCGGTATGATTCTCTGACCAAAGCGCTACCACCTGGTGGACCAGACCGGTAGTACTGGACAGCCTTATCCGCAACTTTTTTGTAGTAATGGATTGCGCGATCGCAGTTCTTCGGTGTCCCAATTCCAGAATGGTAGCGATATGCCAGGGTCATCTCAGACCGTGTGTTTCCCGTCTCCGCCGCGAATTCATGGTACATGAGAGCCTTGGCCTGATCGCGCTCCACAGCACCACCAATACCCGTCGCATACATGAAGCCAACCATGTTCTGTGCCGTGTTGTTTCCATCCAACCAAGCCAACTCGTGGTACCATTGAAAAGCCGCTTTCAAGTCTCGGGGGTGAGAGAAGTTGCCGTAGAAGTTCATCTCCGCCAACAAGAACAACGCGTCTGGGTCTCGGTCTTCTTCCACCGCAGCCTTCAGCTCCCGTACTGCAGTTGCAACACGGGGATTCAGCTTGGGTTCGGGATTCTCAATCTTGGGGCCATTCATGAATAATAGTCGGAACGCTTGGCGGCCGTAATGTGTACCTGTCCCAAGCAAGCCCAGCGACTTGTCGGTTTGTTGAGTTGTAGGTTTTATTGAGCGGAGTAGATCCCATGCATGTTCGACTCGTTCTGACAGCAAGTAGCAAAGTTAGTGACCTTCTGGTGTAGGATGCGAGATAGCATTGCGCCGAAGCTCTACTCACGGGTCATGGGCCGGGGAACTGCTTCCTCCGTGGGAAATGGATATTCATGGTGATCATCACTTCCAACTTCCGATGATAGTTTTTGGTCCGTAAGTGGCTGTTGACTAGGCCCGGCTGCACAAGTCTGTAGAAGCACTAGATAGGGGTGTCAGCGTCCGTTGTAGTTGCGGAGGTGCGGGCGGAGCTTACGCAGGGCCGGTAGAAGCTTGAATAACGACCTCATGATGCCTGCAATATCTGAGAATAGTTCCGAGGTAAGAGGCACATTGCGGCACCCCAAGCTGGAGAGTGGCTAAATGTAAAGAAAGCTGGGGGATTCGCGATATGATGTAGTTCCCTGGTACGGGCCACTTGGCATGACGGAGCTTCATTTTGCCGAGGGCGTACGGTATGGCAATGACTGCACCAAATCAAATCCCGCCACTTTGGCCTCAACTGTTCGTTGTTGTATTCGATTTGTTCGAATTGATTAACTGAAATGTCTACCTACCTTTACAAACTCCTTTTGAAATACCTACTAAAGCATGATACGTCTTGTTTGGGAACCCAAGAATCTATAGGTACTATACCGGTAGTCTGTTATCTACCACTGCACGTTCTCCTATGATCGCTTGACAGAAAATGTCAATAAAATTCTTCGGATCTACTCATCCCCTAGGGCTGTGTACAGAACGGGAAATAGCAGGCAAAGTACGTCCCCAAAGCGCTGTTCATGCAATGAAAACGGGGCAGTCATGACCCACCCACTGGCGATCGAGTTTCCGCCGCTGATCACAATAGCTGAGAATTGAATCACAGCTCTGCACCGAACAACGGGGGCTTCGGGTTCACAGTGGTGTGGAGTCAAAGTCACCTGCGAAACGGGCAAACAATCTTGGAGCAAAAAGATGAGGGCTGATACCGAATACTGTATGATTTGGTGTTAAAAAAAGGTGAAAAACAGATACAATTGAAAGGGAAGAACAGTCCCTGATATCGTGAAAAATTATCAATCAATTCCCATGCGTGTGGCGCGAAAAGATCTTTTTTGTTGTTTATGTGAACTTCCGTTCGATGATGGTACAGGTGTACAGCACGAGCCTGTGAACAGGCGCGCCAAGTTCATCCGTAGTTCACTGACGTGGCGACGTAGGGCTGTAAGCCGGTGAAGTGGGGCTGTAGGCCGGAGACGTCGGAGAGCCAGAGAAGTTCGGCGAAGTTGGCGAGTAGGACTGGGGACTCGTGGGAGACCACCCAGGGGAAGTAGGTGTGTACTTAGGAGATGTGGGTGAGGTTGGGGACAGGTGCCGGCCACCGCCAATCGCAGGACTGGTGGGGCTGTAGCTGGGTGACGTCGGGCTAAAGGCAGGCGAGGCTGGACTGAAGCTAGGCGATGTTGGGCTGTAGTTGGGTGAAGTGGGGGAGAACCCAGGCGACGTTGGAGAGTACGATGGCGAGGTGGGAGACGCTTGACCATACGCAGGCGAGGTTGGCGAGTAAGCCGGAGACGTCGGGGCAAACGATGGGCTGGCAGGGGAGAAGCCAGGGGATGTTGGATTGAACCGAGGACTGGTCATGCTCATACCAGGCGAAGTTGGTGAGTAGCTTGAAGACGGCGAATATCCAGGAGATGTTGGGCTGGTGTTGAATGGACTCGTGGGAGAGTAACCGGGGCTGCGACCCGCAGGGCTAAAGCCGCCAGTGCTGTCAAATCCAGAGTTGCCACCGTAGCTAGTCAAGCCACCGGTATCCTGAACAATGTTGTGGGGCGGCGAGAATGAAGCATCGGGGTCACTGTCAGTCATGTAGGGTGAGCTGGCCATAGGCGAGCCAGTGTCATACTGAGTGGCGGCACCGTCGGGGATGATGGCATCCTTGGCCCCGACTGCACCCATGAGTCCGTAACGTGCATTGTTCGACACGACTGTGTTGAGCAAGCTCTGGTCCAGGTAGACGTCGAACTCACCCGTTCCAGCGGGCGCCATCTGTCCAAGGATCAAGTTTTCGGATACACCACGGCAGTCATCAAGTTCTCCGAAGGCAGCAGCCTCAAGCAAAATCTCGACTGTCTCTTCGAAAGAACAACGCATAAGAGCACCGTTGTCGGCACGGTTGATACCGTGACGAGTAACAGGGGTCAAGTAACCACGGACTGTCATGACATCAACCAAAAGCGCCAAGTGACGGTGGTTGACATAGGAACCGTCGAAAGCGAGCACAAGCGTCAACTCGCGGAGCACGGCTGTACGCGCAGCTTCGATACCGAAGACCTCGAAAATCTCGATAAACTGGTTAGAGTATGTACGAGAGGCGTCAACGCCGGGAATCGAAAGAACGGCAGCCAGGGAGGAACCACTGGTTTCAAGAACCCACTCCTTGCAGAGGGGATCATTCTTGTCCGAGAAGAGACGACCATCATCGTGGACGCGGACCTTGGGCTTCTCGTTGATGAAAGCACGGTCGACGCCAGTGACACCACGAAGAGTCAAAGTGTCCAGCAGATGCTGCTCGAGCTTCTTGAGAGTGACGTCGTACTCAACATCTTCGTCATCGTCATCCTTGTAGTCTTGGACTTGGCGAATACGAATGACTTGCTCATCGGCGTTGTTATCACTGAAGATGACGGCGATATCCCGCGGGTAGGCTTGCTTGATTCTGGTCGCGACGTCTTGAACCGTGAGACCCTTATCGAGAAGTGAAGGACGGCTAAGAACGATACGAAGCAACCACTTGGACTGTGAGCTCGAGTCATCCTCAGTATCCTCGGGAATGATAAAGTAGGATTCCACCATATCCCTATCGTTCTCAATGACAGTAGACTGGATTTCGGGGTCATAGTAGATCTCAGTGGACTCGGTCACGGACCGCAGACTAGTGTGCTCGACAAGACTGCGAAGAGTCTTGGCACCATCCTTGTTGTGGGTGTCCATGCCTTCTTGGTAGACAGTCATGGACGGTGTCTTGATGTTGGTAGCAACGTTCAAAATTTCCTTGAGACGAGGCACACCAAGGGTAACGTTCTTGGAGGACACACCAGCAAAGTGGAATGTGTTCAGTGTCATCTGCGTAGCGGGTTCTCCAATGGATTGGGCAGCAAGAACGCCAACCATTTCACCGGGGTTTGCGGCGGCGCGAGCGAAACGACTCTCAATGGCACCGAGCACGTGCTGGAATGCCAGCTTGTTAAGAGAATAGTCCGTGACGAGGCGACGGAAAGCAAGACGACTACGCAACTGCGCCTTAAACAACAAGGTTGCGTTCACCTGCGCCTCACGCGAAATAACATCCTCACCGCGGACAATCACCAAACGATCCAGTAGCTGCTGAACTTGAGGAATGACCTCGGCGGGGTGCAAGTCACTGATAGTGCCTTCGCGAATATGGAAGGTTGTGCGAGCCATCTCAAGGATGCGCTGAATGTTGATGGGAAGCTGCATCATTTCTTCGTCCTCCTTCACCACAGTTCGGAGGAATTCACGATCCTTAACAATCGCCTCCCATTCTTCGTCAAAGAACCTCTGAACCTCCATATCACCAGCAATCTCATTGGCTTGCTCCAGAACCTCAGGGCCCAGAGTGCTTTCAGGGTCCATGACATCAACGCGGAAGCGCTTCCTGAGGGTTTCATCGTCACACTTGATGTGATCGACGCGCTGGTTCTCAATGTGAGCACCATCGAGACCATCCTCTCCGTAAATGAACTGAATGATATCGTTCATGGAATTGCGAACAGTTCCATCATACTTGACCATCACTTCTTCAAGAGCCTTGACAAGCTTACGCTGGATGTAACCAGTTTCGGCAGTCTTGACAGCAGTATCAATCAGACCCTCACGACCAGCCATGGCGTGGAAGAAGAACTCTGTTGGGGTCAGACCACGGAGGTATGAGTTCTCAACGAAGCCACGGGACTCAGGAGAGTAATCATCCTTTGTGAAGTGCGGCAATGTGCGGTACTTGAAACCGAAAGGAATACGCTTTCCTTCGACGGACTGCTGTCCGACCAGCGCAGTCATCTGGGAGATGTTGATAGCGGAACCCTTGGAACCGGAACGAGCCATCTGAATGGCGTTGTTCAAATCCTTCAAACTCTTCTCGGTGGCATCACCAGCCTCATCACGAGCATTGTTCAGGGCACGAGAAACCTTGCTCTCGAATGTTTCACGGACGTTCATACCGGGGAGGGCCTCAAGGGTGTTCTCAGTAGCGCTGGCAGTGATCTGCTCGACTTCCTGCTTTCGGTTGCGAACGGCTTCCTCAATCTTGTTGATGGTCATTTGATCGGGAATTGTGTCACCAATACCAATACTGAAACCGTGGTGGAGAAGCCAGTAACCGACAATAGACTGGGCACCGTTGAAGAACTTGACACAGGTGTCAGGGCCATACTCGTTGAAGATGGTGTGGATGACACCGCCACCACTGGCACCAACAGTCTTCTTGGAGAGCATGCCATACATCAGCTGGCCACCGTGGATCAAGAGACCGCCATCGTTGAGAGGACTGAACTTCTCGGCCAACGGCGAACCATCCTTATCGACACGCAGTAGGTTGAGGCCAGACGGGAAAGCCATACTGATGATCTGCTTTCCGGTCCAACGGGGGCGAGGCTTCAGAATAGCAGGTGGAGGAATAGCACCATCCCAGTCGGGAACCCAGAGCATGAGATTCATTACTTGATCCTTGGTGAGGAAACTGTCACGACGGCAGATTTTGTAGATACCACAAAGGGTATCTTGGACAATACCCATAAGTGGACCGTTACGCTGGGGAGAGACAATGTTCTTGGGGACCAGGGTCAGTTCAGCAAGCTCGGCGCGAGCCTCTTCGCCCTGGGGAACGTGCAAGTTCATCTCATCACCATCGAAATCGGCGTTGTAAGGACTCGTTACCGACAAGTTCATGCGGAAGGTGGAGAAAGGCATCACGCGAACTCTGTGACCCATCATGGATTCCTTGTGCAGAGAGGGCTGACGGTTGAAAAGAATGTAGTCGCCGTTGTCAAGGTGGCGCTCAACCTTCCAGCCATAAAGGAGCTGCTGGGTGCCGGCACGCTTGGCGTGACGCAGATCGATACGCTCACCATTGTCACGGACGATGTAACGAGCACCGGGGTGAATGTTGGGTCCGTTCGAAACCAACTTCTGAAGCTTCTCGATGTTGTATGGCGTCACAACTTCGGGGTATGTGAGAATACGGGCGGTCGAGTAGGGCACACCGACTTCATCGAGGGACAAGTTGGGATCACCAGTAATGACAGTACGGGCGGAGAAATCCACACGCTTGCCCATCAAGTTCTGACGAAGACGACCCTCCTTACCCTTCAAACGGCTGCGGAGAGCCTTGACAGGACGGTTTCCTTTTTGCATTGCAGTTGGCTGTCCAGCGATGTCGTTATCCATGTATGTGGCGATGTGATATTGGAGTAAAGACTCGAATTCGCGAATGACGTGCTCGGGTGCACCCTCCTGTTCACATCGTTGAACGTTCTGGTTTGCACGCACAATTTCAGCGAGCTTGTAGGTAAGATCATCCTCTCCACGAGCACCACTGGTAGCTCCCATGACGACGCTGGGGCGGACAGTGGGAGGGGGCACAGGAAGAACGGTAAGAACCATCCACTCTGGACGGGCATAGTCATTGCTCAGGCCCATAATCCGCACATCCTCAATAGAGATGTTGCGGAAGATGTTCAGTGCCATAGCGGGAGTGATGACCTTCTTTTCAGGTTGTGCCATCTCCTCCTCCATCATAGCCTTGCTGGGCTTCCATGTTCCTACCAAGCAAATTCCTTCTTTCCGAACTGTGGGTTGCGCGTTACCGCAACCGCCGTGGTTGCGTCCCTTGGATGCCTCCTTGGGATCCTCGTCGTCGGCAGGCGCGTCAGCCTCACAGATCAAGACATCCTTGGAGAGACGCCAGATTGCGTCGAATCGTCGCTTGGGGTCACGGAATCGAAGAGCCTCGGTGAACTTGCTGTCGCTCTGAAGTTGATTTAAGTCAGCAAAATTACCAGTCAAGATTTGCCATCCCGATAGAGATGACTAACCGTGTTGGCCTTGATCTTTCCACAGTTGTGGCAGACGGTTTCCAAAAGCTTCTTAATTTTTGTCAAGAAACCTGAAATGAGATGAAACGTCAACATGGGTTCCATCAAGAAAATCTGTAGCAAAACGACACACCAATGTGGTAAACTGGGCAGGCAAGTTCGATGTGACCAAAGTGCCCAGGGCATTCTTTCGGTCCCTCTTCACAGGTCTCGCAGTTGTATTGTCTTTAATAAATCGTTGATTAATATTTGAGTTATTGAAGCCTGAGAGATCGCTGGGGGTATCGTGCTTACCTGTCGATTGTACCAAGTCGGGGGTCGTTGATACCCTTCGTCCGGGGGCGTTGGCGTTGGTCATCCTGTCGCGTCGTTAGCAATCCGACAAGTGTCGCGAAACTGACGGAACTCGAGGCTTGAATTGAGTATGCGACAGAAGAAATCACCGAGCACTCACCAATGTTTCCGGATACTCGATGTGTACCACACTCATGCGCTTGATTTCTTCGGGAGCAAACAGACCGAACTGGATTTCCTTGATGGTGCGCAAAGGCGCCTTGGAATATGGGAAGAAAACGTTCGACATATTGGCGAAGTTGTGATAATTGAAGATGGAATGAAAACGCGGTGATAACCGGTCAGGTGTATGTGTCGTGGAAACCGGGAACCAACGAAGGCACTCGGATCGTAAACGTCGCGAAAACTGGAGTGACAGACGTGAAAAGAAGCTAAATGTCGAGTTTACACGTAGCGACGATGAAAAGAAGGTGGTGTGGAAGCAGCTGGCCGGCTGAGGCCTTTGGCAGCCCTTGCCACGAGGGCGCCGGCGACCTGGTGGTCCCGGACGTCACGGAGCAGAAAAGAGAGAGAAAAGGTGCGCGCAGCAAAGATGAGCACGTCCGGAAGGGCCTGAAGAAGTTTCGCGATGCTAGGCGCGAACTCCTGGGTTGTGGAGGGGATGGGAGATGGGATGTCGGGAAGATGAAAGGGAGATGTTCTGAGGTTGCCTCACTGTGATGGGGCTTGAGTTTTCCCTGCACGGAGAGTGCTCTCTAAACCGGATCTGACCGCTCTGGCAGAATTGCGGGTACCTTCCCCAAAGTGCTATCCTCTGCGCTTTCGAAGTACCTCTCTTCCGCTACTTCGGGGGCGGTGAGCGCTGCAGCCCGAGATGGAAGGCAGCCATCGGCCCGCGGTTTAAATGGGTGTGTCCACCGCCCTGCCTTCTTGATGATTCTAACAATATCGATTGGCAGAAGTGACTGTCCGTGAATGGTTGATAGTCCTGGGACAGCGAATTACTGGGAGTTTGCGATACTCTAGTTTCCACTGGATGCTTTACCAACGGTCTTTCTTCCGGCCTACACTGGCTTCATACGCAGGCTAGGCGCCCTCACGTCCAAATCACTTCTCCGCTCTATGCACCCGCCGCAATGAACTTGTCGCTCGTGGATCCATTCGTCTTGGCCCAAGAGTACCCCGATACTCTGACTGAAAAGCTTAGTATGTTCGCCTTCAGTTGAGAATTTCAACCTTCAACTAACATATACTTTACAGGCAGCGGTCATGCGACATGCTTGAGTTTCAACCACAAAGGCGATTACCTTGCCTCCGGACGAGTACGTGAACAACCAGTCAACAATACCCAAATACCAAGGCCTGAATGCTGAATGACTTGACAGGTGGACGGCACAGTGGTGATCTTCGATATTGAAACGAACGGCGTCGCGCGCAAACTCCAAGGTCACACGCGACAGATCCAATCTCTCAGGTACACTACACTCCCTCAGACTTACACACATGCGCAACCGCTGATCCAATCTTAGCTGGTCCCGCGATGGCCGATATCTTCTCACGTCTTCCCAAGACTGGAAATGCATCTTATGGGATCTTCAAGACGGCTCACGAGTGCGCACCGTCCGATTCGAAGCTCCGGTCTACATTGCCGAACTACACCCATTCAACCAGTATGGTTCCCAAACTCAACGTCGCCCAGATCCGAGCTAACAAGCAGCACAGTCTTCTCTTCGTCGCCTCTCTCTTCGAGGACCAACCCGTCCTCGTGGATGTCTCCAGCCCAAAACCCATAAAACGAATTCTCCCCTCCGCACCCCTCCGCGCAACCGAAGATGTCGACCCAGCCGCAGCAGCCAAACAAGCAGCCCAAGATGCGAAGCACTCTACTTGCGTGACTATCTTCACAGCATTTGGCAACCACATCATTGCCGGAACCTCGAAAGGCTGGATCAACATCATCGAAACGCAAACTTGCACGACCATCCACTCAATGCGCCTCTGCAACGGCGTCGTCATTCTTCTCCGCCTCGCCTCAAACGGTCGCGACCTTCTAGTCAATAGCTCTGATCGTGTGATCCGCACAGTGCTCATGCCGGACCTGTCCCAGCTAGGCATCGACCTCGAGGCATCTTCAATCAAACTGCATGTCGAGCACAAGTTCCAAGACGTCGTCAATCGTCTCTCTTGGAACCACGTCACATTCTCTTCGACCGGTGAATTTGTCACAGCGACTACATTTATGAACCCAGATATCTACGTCTGGGAACGCAGTCACGGCTCACTAGTCAAAATCCTGGAAGGACCAAAGGAGGAGCTTGGCGTGGTTGAATGGCACCCCTCGCGACCAATGGTTGTAGCTTGCGGACTGGAGACGGGATGCATCTACACGTGGTCGATCGTGAGTCCGCAAAAATGGTCTGCGCTCGCACCTGATTTCGGCGAGGTCGAGGAGAACGTCGAATACATGGAAGCGGAAGACGAGTTCGACGTTCACCCGGCCGAGCAGGTTCATCAGCGACGACTCGATCTCGAAGATGAGGAGCCTGATGTTGTGACCATGGACTCGGTCAAGGGAGAGGAAGTCGACGGTGTGGAGCCATTCAATTTCCCTGTTCTCCTTGATGTGGAAGACAGCGATAGTGGGGAGGATGTTGTTGCCGTTGGGCCTGGTACCATGCGCAAGCGGACGCCTGGCCCTAAGGAAAATGAAGAGAAGGCGGCTAACGGAAGGAAGAGGCGCAGGTAGGCTTTGCCCAAGTGGGCCTTTTGTACTATTCGACATTGCATCCATGGTGTTTCTTGGGATATGGCTTTAGGGGTCTGGCGTCAAAGGGTATTTCTTGGTGTGGAAGTTTTTTTTTTTTTTTTTTGCAATCAGCAATCAGTGGAATGCCATAGTTATTCAAAGCTCTGGTTCCGTTTCTTGTACCTAGGTCACTTTGGCTGCGGGTTCCTCATAGTATTGGGGCATCTTTTGACCATCAATAACGTTCTCGATCTTTGGCGGGGGTAGACGTCTTTCTTATCCATCACATCCGTTCAAACGTATGGCCAGGCTGGCCGAAACCATTGGAACTGCTTCCACGGATTGGCCTTGCAACGCCACCCCCAGTGCATCAGATGAAGTCCAGCTTTTTGAATGATACGGAGTACATTCATTCGCGTTCTATGCAATTGGGCTTCCAAGACTTCGGCTTTCAGCTTTCCGAAATTTAGCTCTATGAGTTGTTGGACGTGGTCATGCGGGATTATAAATAGTTCAATGAATACCTGGTGCCAATGTTAATCGCCAGAACAATTGAAGCGCCCAGGTACAGCACACATCTATTTAATCCGGATCTGAAAGTTGCTCGAGGCCAAGACATTTTTGATGTTTGTAACACAACCTTGGAGACTTTGGATCCGATCATTCTAACCATCTGCGTCCTGTTGTCGCACATACCTCCTACCTACTTCCAAGGTTCATCCTCTACGTCCACCTAAAGGCCCGCGTTACCACAAGATGCCTTCTAACGAAATCGGTTATACGTCGCGTTATACCCCAGCGGCGTCTCAAATAACGAGGAACGCAAGTAAGTCACCTCTTCTCTTTACTTCTGGTATTGACTTTCTAACCTTTGAAGATACCACTGGGCCTTCCTGATCGGACCAAAGAAAGAAGACATACAAGCCATACCAGGCAAGCGTTACCACGTCAAGAACTCCCCCTTCGGCTGGGAATTCGAGGAGGATCTATTGGATGATGTCCGAAACGCCAGCAACCTCCTGGCGCGCATTGTCATTGCGAAGATCCAAGATGAGCAGCGTCTCATTTCAATCTTTAACCGCCTTCCTGTTGTGCAAGGAGATCCGAGCTGGAGGTGTCGAACGTGGATGGCAAGTGCCGTTGACGAAATTGCAAAGGATGGGAAATGTGTCGGCACCGCTGAGTTGGATTAGCTGAAAATTGAAGCGTTTGGAAGACAGTATGTGGGCGACAAGACTGCTGGTGGTCGCTATCGGACTGTTGCAGATCTCGAAAAACCGAAACCTACTTGGGACATGCTTGCGAGCAGGGAAATAGTAGCATGAAAGCTAGTGCCGATGTTGATCCTTTTCTCGATGCCGGATTGTTCTGGCTTCAGGCATCTTTTGAGCCCCCAGACTTCATAATAGATCAATGGCAATCTACTTGAGTGTGCTGGCAAAATAAGAGAATGTGTATTTGAAGGTCAAGCTATGGGCTCATATAGTCATCAACTTCAGTACCTATCAGCAAGATCGTCTCCCGAGGTCTATCAAAAATCTTGAAAGACCAATTCCTCTCTACGGCATCATCTCGTTCGTCAGTACAGGGCACCACGATATGTATGCGGAAGAACAACTATCCACCCCAGACTCTTCATCAACTTCTGAATGTATGAGCTCGGCCGATGTTCGCGAACCTCAATGACTATCTCCCGGAGCGACGGAAGCACCTTGAAATGACCGTCGACCCATTTCAATGCCACTTCACAGGCCTCTGGATCATCAAACCGATCCGGATCGAATGCGCGTTCCAAAGATTCCGTGCCCTGCCAGGCGATAATAAGACATTTGATGTTCGGACACCATGACTCAATCAGAATCTTCATGAGAGCACTGTCTCTTGATAAGTAGCGAATTCTCCCGCTAACAAGGTCAAGGCCAGGAAAGTCGACTCTGATGTACTGAATGCGAGAGGCGTTGGTTCGGCCGATCTTAAGCATAAATTGGCATACTTCGTCATAATCAGGATCGCTGAAGTTGAAGCAGTTATGGCTGTAGAGTAACGATCTGGCTTCGTGGAAGATTGTTGTGTTTGTGCGGAGAAGGTTGGGTCCTAGCCTGTCGTGGAAGTGCCATGGACTCAAAGGTTTCCATGGACTGAGAGGGCTTCTGTCGACAAGGACATACTTGTATATCATGATACGGATTTCTGAAGGAAGGCTCATAAAGCTCGCTGGCATCTTGTTGGTTGACATCGTGGTAATGCTTGAAGGAGAGAGAAACTGCAAGTTGGAAGAAGGAGAGGTCGAGAAGATGATGGTTTCTAAAAGAAGGGTCCCTGGTGCTATTTATGCCCTAATGGAGCGCGCAAACAACAACCTCGGGAGCAAACAATGAGCAATCGCAGCAAGCTGACATGGCATTTACAGGGCATTTCAAAACCCATGGATACAAAGGGCTTGTGGATAATTTCGTCTCCTTTCATGTATCACACTGAAACCTTCCACAGTTGGAAGCTGTTGAGCTGTCCACGGGTGCAGGTGTCAACCAAGGCAAGATAATGTCGCAGTTTCAAGGTAAGAGCAAGGTTTGAAGCATTGAAGCATGTAAGCTTTGGGCAGCGTGGTAGCAAAAAGATTACTCCATGCCTCTTCGATACCAGTGAGATTCAACTAGTTTCAGATCACGAAATTCGAAGATTGCCAAAAATTTATATACTTAATATGCTAACACCACCTAGCAAGTCGCTGCACAGAGAAACAAAGATTTATATAAGAAAAAGCAAAGTCAAGACGACTTCGGACTCGCCACAGCAATAGAACCGAGAGTAACAAGGGTATCTATCAGCGAAAAACCCTTTGGGGTGAAAAAAAAAAGGAAAAAGCACTCGGCCCAAAACGCCAAGAGATGCAAAGCTCAGCATGCAAAGAGAGAAATATTTAGAAAACAAGTGTCATGATCCGCAAGCTGTCGATCTCAAGAAAAACAAACATACACATCGTCAACCATAATCTCCAAACCTCCAATCGAAAAGGTAGTCCTGTCAGCTGCGTTGCTGCAACTAGATAGTCATCATAAGCACAGCCCCAGGCGTGCTAACTATTGTTTTGATTTGCAGTAGATGCATTGCACATTCTGGACCAGCCAGTGTCTGCGTGGACCCGAGGTATGCAAGTGTGCTGGAAGAAAGCGCTTGGCTTTTCCAAAAAAAAAGGGTGCTAGAGGGCATATCCGGGATGCTAGAGCGCGGAGGGACCTCAATCCAAGACAACAGGCACGAGTGGTTTGCGCGCCTGATAGATATGAGCCATATTCCAAGTGTGTTTTTGTTTATCGAAGGCCTCGTGCTTGACATCTGCGGAGATCTGTTCAATCTGCGCTTTGGTCCAGCCTAGCACGCGACTGAAAGGAGCCAAGCTGAGAGGGAAGACACTCTCCGAGATAGCCAGATTGTACCAGCGGGCCACCTTCTGCTCGTGCTCATCCGTATGCCAGGGGTTCAGCGGCAGCCCGACAGTCTGGTGATCAATCTCGGTGAAGCCAGCGTCGCGCAAAGCTCGTATGGTTTCACTCGGACTGTGCGCAATGGGTCGCTGAGAGGACTCAGTCGCGTGTCGCAGTGTTGAGTACCAGCTTGTCAAAGCGGGCCCGGGGCTGCTACCCTGGCAGCGGGGCTCAAAGTCGATCTCGAGCTGCTCGACCCAGCCACCGGGTCGAAGGTGCTGATGAATGCGACGGTAGAGGCTAGGCCAGCTGGCGACGCTGCCGGCGGCCATCTGCATGTGGACGATATCCCAGGAGTCATCGCCCAGCGTCCAGGGGGATTCAAAGTCGAAGGGGGCGTAGAAGTCGCAGTTTTTGGGAGAGTTACTCGGTTGGATTGGAGCGAGGTCGCAGCCAACCACAAAGGCGTCGGGGAACTTTTTGGCCATTTCGATGCCCCAGATGCCTGTCCCGCAGCCCAAGTCTAGAATCCTGGCATTCTTGGGCATGGGTGCGTATAGCAATCCATCCCCCGCTCGAGCTACCGTAAATAATTTGTGGAAGATATCGAGACGGTCCTGCTCTTCTTCGTCGCACGGGAGCGGGTACTTGCCCTTTCGATATCCGTGGTATTCTCGGCCGTTTTCTTTGTGAGGAGGATACTTTTCGGGGATTCTAAAAGTCGGGGTCAGCTCAGAGGATCGCCAATTCGGTGAGGCCGAGCCTACTTTTTATCATTGGAGATGATCGGGGACGATCGCGATAGGTGAGAAGCGTTTGACACCATGGACGCCTGCGTCGCCACCGAGCCATTGCTCATGAACCGAGCATTCCTCCTGGGATCTGTATCGACTGGATCGCGGTCGATCAGGGTGCACAGGTCCATGGCGTTGGAGGGTTGCCGTGATCGACCTCGATCGCTTGCCCCGACGGAGTGTGAATAGTACCGACTGCCGACCTCGCTTGGTGGATTGGACTCTGATTTATATCGCTTGGCTGGGGGTGGGGAAGGCATGGGAGGGAGGTGTCGCAGGTGATTATCTCGACTATCTCGGTCTCCGTTGGTATACATCCTCGGCAGTGAGATACGGTCGGGCGCGGGGAAGGAACCAGAGAAGTCCCTGCGAGACATGGTCTTGTCCAAATCAATAATAGGATAATCGCGTGACATGCTGTACGGAGTAGAGGGTCCAGGAGACAGCAGGGATGCTAATTGCTATGCAAGATGCAGAGCGGTTTGAAAAGCGAAGGGCGATTCGTACGGTCGGGACGCAAGAACGGAAAGAGGAAAGCGCACAGCTTTGACAGCTTAGACCCAAATGACGGGCATCACACAGGATTTAAGCGGGGAGACCAAAAATAAAATGGAAGAAAGAGGAAGACAAGGATAAGAGAAGAAGGGGGGAAGTGCAGAAAGCCCAGGTGCAGAAAGTCCAGAAGTACAGTGGGAAAGTACGTTAATGTGCTTCACCTGGGTTATCTCACCACTTCACCTTCATTTCCTATAATGTCTACTCTACTCCGTACTCCATGCTCCATACTCTTACTATTATTATTTTATTTTTCTATTAATTTACTCCCCAGCTACCCGCGTTTGCCTTCTTATATCTCTTCCTTGCTTCCAATGTCTTTATTATCAGCACATATCCCGGCAGCCCATCCCAGATTCCCGGGCCCATAAGCTAAACTAGTTGCAGCTTGGGGTTTGCAGGGGAGCGAGAAAAAAAACCTTAGATCCTTTTGGCGAGATTCTAACCAAAAAAAAAGAGGATCGACGACTCCACGCTTAAGCGGGCGGGACGCGGTCCGTCTGGGCCTGTCATGAACAAAATTCCCTTGCCCTAAACCTGACCCTGATTCATGCTACTCCGTAAACTCCGTATACTCCGTATAAAGTAATATAAAACCATCCAAGCCAAGCAGAACCGGGAAATCCGTTCACCGCAACCCAAAACCCTGGGTCGGCAACCCCGGTAATCGACGTGTAACCTACCGGTGCGTTGGGTCTGACTCGACGAAGATGGTTATACTAGTCAGATTGTGAAAGGTAATGATTGGGTACCAATTCCACATTCCAGTAGCTTTTACCAAGGCAAATCCCGACTTACACTGGTAGGGTATTGTCCTCATATACGGAGTAGAGAGCTTCAACACATCATTTTGTACAGAGTACTCCGTATTCATACGTACGGATTCCTCGGGTATACTACGGAATAGACAGCCCGTCCCATTCCTTCGGTCGAACTCCGAATCCCTTGCATACTTGTAGCATGTTCCCATCGCAAGACAGCGATCGGACCGCGCCGATCGTCCTGTACTCGTCACACCAGGATCGCCTGGGACCGGGGACCGGATCATAGAATGATTGGCCTTTGAGACCGTCTCCTAACAGCTTGGCACCAGCTAGTACGCCCGAAATGTCTGCCTCATTGCCTTCTTTCCGAGACAAAAGGCAAAAATATCCCCTGTACGGAGCAAGGTAGATCTGTATGTGATCACACCATTTGACACTTGACATCTTGACGTCTGACATAGTTTTAATGGATGTTTTCTGTATTTGATTGACTCATGAGCGTGGGGAGGAGGTGAGCTTACATTACTCGTATTGCAACATCCCCCCCACCAGGCCATTTTCTTGGCTTCACGTAATTTCCTTCCCGAGCCACAGAGAGGTTTCCCCAGCCACACGCGCCACTTACATCTTTTTGCGTTCGTCACCGCGATGCATACCCTCAAGCCTGTCGCTTCGTCGACGCTATCTCTGCCTACGGATAATTATATCTATTCAATTGTTCCGTCCGCTCCCGGTACGTTTGCAGCTATCTCATCCGATGACTCGCTGCGGGTGTTTGACGCGAGTTTGAACTCGTCGGTGCTGTCAACCGCTGCACATGCCGGCGTGACATCTCTGCGCCGCTTCGATGACTCCCTGCTAGCTACGGGAGGGCGAGATGGGAAGGTAAAGATGTGGGACGTCCGGGCTGGAAAGCCCGTTGTGGAGATGCAAACGGGTGAGTTTATTGTTGCTAAGCTTTTCTTTTCTTTTTTTTGGGAATTTTCCTAGTTGGGATGGTTTCGCAAATCGGATAGATGCATCTGGTGCTGCATTTCCGCCGGCCGGTCACTGGCTCTCGGAGAATTAGCGCAAGGATCTGACTGGAGTGGATTGAGTTTGTATACTAATGCATTGTCTGTAGCGAAGCAAGCCCCTGTGTTGTCGGTGGCTTGCTGCTCCGAGACGAATACCGTCGTCGCGGGCACTGAGCTCGTCTCGTCCCAGGCCGTGGTTGCTTTCTGGTACGTCACATGTAACTTTGTCAGGCAGAAAGCCAGCGCTTGGATCTCTGCTCTCCACAAGATCATATATCATCTATCTAAACCATAAAAAAAAACAAACCAACTAACCAAATCAGGGATATCCGATCCCCTCAAACCTTCAAGCTTCAATACGTGGAAAGTCACAACGACGATATCACCGAAGTAAGCCCTTCCATAACCCCCCTCTCCTCAAACCCACTAACGGCAGCGTGCCTGTCACACAGCTCCAATATCACCCGACCCGCAGCAACATCTTACTCTCCGGCAGCACGGACGGGCTCGCCAACGTCTATGACACGACAGTAGTTGACGAAGACGAAGCCCTGGTCCAGGTAGTCAACCACGGCTCCATCCACCATGCCGGATTCCTATCCGAGCGCGCCATCTTCGCCCTGAGTCACGACGAGCTGTTCTCTGTGCACCCGACCACGGACCCAGACGATGCAGCCCAGGAGCCCGAGCCCGTGCAGTTTGGAGATCTGCGCGATCCGCTGGGTTGCGAGTACGTTGCGCAGCTTTGTCTCGGTGCGCAGCCGTATATTGCCGCCGGCAACAAGATGTGAGCTCCTGCCTTTCTGGCTGTTTGTGCAGCGATCAGACCACTCATGCTAATTTATATAGGGAACAACGGCTTGATCTCGTCCCTCTTGTGTCGGGACCTTGGTCGTTGGACCGTGAGAATCTGTGGCGTCTGCCTGGCGCTCATGGGGAGGAGGTTGTGCGGTCCGTTCATCTGGATGAGCAGGTAAGTTGATGGAGAATTATCTCGGTTCCGAGGCGATTTGAATACTAATGTCCCGAATAGAGTTCGTCTGTCTTCACGTGTGGAGAGGATGGATATGTGCGGGTGTGGAAGCCTGAGGAAGGGGACAGTGAGGTTGCTCAGTCTGGATCTGGATCGAAGGCTCGGCCGAAGGAAAAGAAGAAGGATCGGTTCAGACCGTACTAATCGGACGAGTGCATCTTGCAGTTCTGCAGTGTATCAATGGACGACTGGGGCGAAAATAGAATATGCAGAATGTCACGAGTTTTATGTCACTGAGGTATGCTTTATGTCTTGCATATTTTAGATCTGGACTGGCCAGTTGCGTTGGCACCTGGGCATGGGGTGATGTTTGCATGGAGATGCACGTAGGTAGGCATATATCTACTTCTGTGTAACGGCAACTGCCGTTCTGGGGATACACCTGGGCACTTCCAGGGTTAGCAAGACCTCGGGGTCATGCTCAGCCGCACGCCTGGCCAGCTAATCTCTGGCCACCATGGTTGTTATCTCCAGGGCTAGCCTTGACAGTACAAGATAGAGCTTGAGATCGAATATTAGAAACATCGAGCTCTCGCAGTCTACCACAAATATCGGAAATTGGCGAAACATTGGACAGGGCGCAGTCTATACGCGTATGCACGAACCATATTGCCATGGATATCTTCGGTAGAAGTGGAGTAGACCCAAGATTATCTAGACCATGAATCCGTGGAATCAGGGACGAGAAGAGGATAAAGATAGATCAGGAGTGAGTGGCTTCCCGGGGCATGATTCCCGGTTCCGAGGATTACCCGTCTCTACTCACTCTCTATACGCGTATTCGGCATCGCAAGTATACCAAGCCAAAAACTTAACCAAGTTGGGCAATTCGATCTCTTAAATTCTAATAAAAGGAGAGAGAATCAGAATACTTAAGAACTTGATTTCGCTCGTTACCTAGAAGTTCAATCATTCCCTACGCAGTTGCAGCAAGATCATCCTTTCAAAATCTCATATCATTTCCCTTATACTTGATCTTTACCCCCATTCCGCCTGGGTTATACTGGCAGCATAATGTCCACCGGAATGGCCGCGCTATGTGCCTCGGACGCCTTTTCATGGCCCTCCATTCCTGGCGCTCAAGTGACAGCCTTGGAGGCCTCCTATGTGTCCAATGTCACCAAGTTCATCTCAGAGTACTATTACTACAACCACGGCAACGTACAGGCAAATGAGGTAAGCTTCTGCAATGTCACGCTATCCTATCAACATACCGGCAAAAACGACTCGGTGATGGTTGGAATTTACCTACCCAGCGAAGATTGGAATGGGCGCATGCAAGGCATTGGAGGAAACGGGTATACCGCAGGCTTGACATCCGTGATCTCCGTAGGCATGATCGGCGGTGTGGCTGAAGGCTATATCACTGTGACCACTAACGGTGGTCACACTGGCACTGGCGGCTTCAATGATGATCCTTCTGAATGGGCCCTCAACAGCGATGGAAGCTTGGATTATCAATCTATCGAGGACCTCGCCACCATCTCTCTGAACGATGCTTCTCTATACGCCAAGTCACTGGCTCAGAGTGTCTACGGCACTCCGCCAAAATACTCGTATTGGACTGGTTGCTCTCAAGGTGGTCGTCAGGGTATGCAGCTCGCACAGAAATACCCCGACGCTTATGATGGCATTGTCGCCGCTTCCCCCGCGATCAACTGGTCAGAGATGTTTGTGAGTGGAGTGTGGGCACAATTCGTAATGAACATGATGAACGAGTACCCTTACGGGTGCGAGATCGATGGTGTTGTCGCGGCCGCCATCTCTGCCTGCGATACTGCTGATGGAGTTGTTGATGGTATTGTCTCTGACCCTACTGCATGCGATTTCGATCCTTTCTCTGCAGTCGGCACTCAGATCAATTGCACCGATACCAATTCCACGCGAACCATCTCGAACGCGACAGCCCAGATTGTCAATGCAACCTGGACAGGACCACGCGGTTCAGATGGCCAATTCTTATGGTATGGATACGAAAAAGGTGCAACTTTGACAGGCGGTACTACGGTAGTCAACACAGAGTGCTCGAACTCAACCTGTATCGGAGCACCTCTCTCAATGCTTCTCGACTGGTTGCAAGTATTTGTTGAGCAGGATTTGGACTTTACAGTTGCAAACATTACTTCTCATGAGCAATTTGACTTTTTGTTCGAGAAAAGCCTTCAGAAATGGGGCTCGTATCTCGGAACCAACAACCCAGATCTGTCTGAGTTCCGGGATGCTGGAGGTAAAATGCTGTCCTATCATGGCTTGGTATGTCTTCCTCATTTTTTTGCAATGGATGAACGCTAATGTCTAGCTCACAGATGGATGAAGTCATCCCTACCCAGGGAAGCATTGACTATTATGAGAAAGTGCTCTCTCGAGACGCCAATGCCGCCGAATACTATCGATTCTTCGAGGCGCCTATGATGGGTCATTGCTATGGTGCATCTGGCGGTTATCCTTCTACTATTTTCGACAGCATGGTGGCTTGGGTAGAGAACGGTACTGTTCCTGAGACCCTCCCTGTCAGCTATACCCCCAAGGATGGCAAGACGTATGACCGTATGCTCTGCCCTTACCCACAAACCGTCAAGTACAAAGGTACTGGAGACCACACACTTGTCGAGAGCTTCTATTGCGCTGAGTAAGGCAGCGACTCAAGATTAATTCACCTTTGATCGACCAGGAATAGGGTTGTGTATATGTATTTATATGGAAACAGTGGACCAAGATGACCCGTGCTTTATCCTTGGCCTTCACAAACGTATGATCTTGGGCTAGAACTCTCTTCTAGTCATCAAATTGGAATGTGAGTGCTCAAACGATATGTTGAATTGTAACATCCTTCATCTAGAAAATTTTCATTTTTTTCATAAAAGTTGTGTCTATTTTTGCAAAGTGAAGAAGAGACAGGATTGGACGCTATCCCATGTGAAGCCTTTGATTCTTGGATAAAACAAAGCCAACATCTTAGAAAGAGCTAAGTGAGATCAGCAACAATACTGCCGAAATTCTTCATCTGCATCAAGAATTGGCCACAGGTGCTCCATGAGTGTCAAATTGACATCTATCGAACATGGCAGCTCGGGAGATTCTTCATGCTTGGTATGTCGGCTCAACTGTTCCTCCGTCGACAAGATAAGTGCCAAACCATCAACTCGAGATATTTCAGTGAGTGGCGGAGAGATAAGAGCAGGGTGAACCGGGCTCTTATTTTCATCGGCATCAAAATCAACACCAGTGTACATATCATGCTTGCTCCATTGACTGACGGTAAAGTTTCCGCCACTGAAGTTGAATTTAACCTTGATTCGACTTTTGTCGGGCTGCAAAGCAACCCACTTCATTTCTTTGTCCATCTTTTTTGGGTCGAACGCTCTTACAACAGTGTGGAGGGCGCCCGCTACTTGCGACAGCGGACCGTCAGCGAGCAATTCGTGTGAAGACTCGGAAAGAATGAGAGGCGCAACAGCATTTGGAAAGTATCTCTCTGGAAGGTTGAGGCGAGTAGGTCCACGTAGGTCGATAGAGCCCCAGAAACCACGAGAAAAGCATGAAGCAATTTCAGAGGAGGGTACCCCATGGGACTTCATTAAATGCACTCGTGCACGATATACCTGCTGATAAAGATATGCCGAAAGCGCCTCAAATGTCGATACCCAGCTTGCGCCCTCAGGATCGGTTGCCAAGTCTTTGAGATGCTTCAGTTGAGAGCCCGTAAAGCGTAACACACGTCCAGTAACTTTTCCGGTGATCTTTGACGGGGTATCAGAGACTTCGGTTTTCGGGCCTGGGTTGCTTTGTTCTGCATCATTGCTCTCGTTCAAGCAGAAAATGGACGGTTCAAACTCAATAGCTTCCTGCTGCTCATCATCGGGCATAAGATTTGGATGTCGGAGATAAGAACGGATCTCAGGAGCAGAGAGAAGAACCGGGTTCTCGGAGCCAGTGAGATTCCGATAGATTTCTGCAAGATCTTTGACCAGGTGGAAAAACCCGGATGCATCGCAAACGATATGGTGTAGCCGTATACCAAGAGCGACTCCTCCACAAGAGAATCGCGTACGTTGGACGGCAAAGATAGGGTCGCGGCAAATACCCTCAATAGTAGGATCAAAAGGTGGCGTTAAAGCATTACCACAATCCGGCAAGCTCGTCACCAAGATACGACCATTCGCACGATCCGGTGTGGTGAGATCCTTCAGCTGTAATGCACATTGAGCCACAAGCAACTCGGCTCCAGTCCCGATGTGAGAGACTTCGGCCGCTCGGCTATCAGGATTGAACTGGAGACGACCTGTTAGGTGCGGATAATAGTCGAGTAGCCGAGAAAGCGCTTGCTGGAGTTTTGGAAGTTGAAGAATCTCGTGGGGAGACGACGGCGAGGCCAAGTTTGCATGTGGATTTTCGTACACGAGCACAACTTCAATAGGGACCGAAGGAAAAACGAGGTGGTCGAAGGGGCCTAATGGCCAGTTTGGGCCGAGTCCAGCCTCCAACGTACGGTCTGCGCAGTGGATAGGAAGCCGTTCGATAATTTGAACATCCTCAGGGCGACTATTCTCAGCCATCCCGGCGGGCCAGAAGTAGAAGTAAGAGAGATCGAGAGAATGTAGCTTGATGTTGTCAAAGGGGTGAAGAAGAGGGGATGGAAGAATGGGAGAATTGAGATGTGAAGTTTATGCGACGAGAAAAACGGCTTTTTGAGGTTGATAGTTCGGACAAACTAGGGCCAGTGAAATAGATTCGACCGAGCTCCCCAGGAGGATCTCGGTCGTTTTGTGAAGGCCTCGGGCTAAGAGAAGCATCCTATTGGGGCTGTGGACGGGAGTGTGGACCAGAACCAATAAGTTCATCTTTCATCCGAGCTGACTTGGCCCAACTTCGGACCAAGACCTGCTTGCCTGTTCGGACGAGAGTCAACAGCATGAAATAAAATGCTCCGGGGCCCGTGGACAATGAGTCTGGATTTTAAAGTACCCTGATTCTGCTCACATCTTCACTCCCTCAAATTCTTCATATGGGCTGAACCCACTGTGAGAAATGGCACTCAAAGTCTTTATGTAAGACTGTCACAGGATTGGAAGCTGTGTATGAACCAAGCTAACATGATTGACTATAGCACTGGCGTGACAGGCCTTGTTGGAGGCGACATCCTATATTCTGTCTCCCGTGCTCATCCAAGCTGGGAATTGGCTTGTCTTGTCCGAACCAAGGAGAAAGGTGCCAAAGTCCAAGAAGCTTACCCCCAGGCGAGGCTGGTTTACGGAACAACAGACGACGTGGATTTGATCGAGAAAGAAGCTTTCGCCGCAGATATCGTCTTTCATTCCGCCGGTAGTGATGAACATGTCCCTTCTGCACAAGCCATCGTTCGAGGCCTAAGCCGCCGGCAAGCAGATGGCCCTGCCTACTATATCCATACGTCAGGTGGCTTTGCACTGGCCTCCGAGACCCTCTCTACTGGAAGATATGGCGAGCGGTTTGACAAACAGTATGATGATTGGGATCGTATCAATGAATTGACCTCTCTTCCCGACCATGCACCCCACCGCATCGTCGACAAGGTGGTACTGGCTGCGGATCCATCCAAAGTTCGAACTGCCATTGTTGCCCCCGCTGTGATCTATGGCCAAGGGCGAGGCCCGGACAAGACGAAATCGGCACCACTGTTCGAGACTTTTCTTACCCACAAAAGGGTTGTCACTGTCGGCAAGGGCGATAATATCTGGCATAACATTCACGTGCAAGATCTCAGCAAGCTTTATCTTCTTCTAGGAGAGGCAGCCGCCAATGGTGGTGGAAACGCTACTTGGAATGAACAAGGGTATTATCTGGCAGAAAATGGCTACTATGTCAACCGTGAGATGTTGTCGCTCGCGGCTAGCATCCTCTATAGAAAAGGACTGGTGGCATCGCCCACTGTCGATTCCGTAACCCCAGAAGAGAGCGAGAGCTTTTCACCTTGGTTAAAGGTGATGATTGGTGTGGACTCGCGTGGGATCGCCTTGCGCGGCAGGAAACTATTGGGCTGGCAACCAACCATGCCAAGCTATGAAGACGAGCTTGAGAATTCGCTCGAAATCGATGCAAGGGATTTGGGCTTGATGTAATCTCAAGGTTGACCTAATTTACAGCCTGGAGGCATGCGTTAAAAGTATCTCGTTTTCACGGAATCGAACCCACATCCCTCATTTTTTTTTTCTTCCAGCGTAGAGCAAACACCATTACCAAATGTCCAAAGCAAGCCCGGCAGCGAGAGTGCTTTTACAGGCGTAATTAGGTGTTATAGCACCTGTGTGTGGAAGCTTTGGGACCCAGATGAAGCAGGGAGGACGGAGATATTGTGTGGACAAATGATGGTCATGTACGATGGGGATGCCAGTTGGGGCATGATGCTAATTTGCAAAGAGCTGATGTGACTAAGTGGATGACACATGAATGAAAGACGAAATATTTCCAATGTTCGATATTAAAATTGTAGTGTGTAAAATATCAGACACCTTCCAAAAGGGAGGAAATCTGGTTTGGAGATAAAAGGTCGTGACTCGCCAAAGGACCTTCATAGCTCCAAAATATGTCATTCAGTGAGTCAGAGAAGTCAAAAAACGAGTCCTCCCTGGGCGAGAAATCTCCAGGGACACTCAAAGGGTCACTTGACTTGGGGATGATAGATAGAATGCCAAAATATGGCAAATCGACCTTGTGAACAGTATCATACCCTGTCTCTTGGCAGACTGAAACCAATCCATTCAATGCCTCAAGACAACGGCCGCACAACGAGTCCACATTACCCGCTGAGCAGATTTGCAATGTTTCCATTGCTTTTTTGATCAATGTTTCATCATATTTGTTATTTTCAGATGGAGTGACTGAGTCTTTGGTCGTGCCCCGTGTGTTGTCGAGGATAGTGAGAAATAGTGTCACTGCCGCAGTGAATGCCGAGAATCCCGTAAGTTTGATGCTGTTGTCTGTGCTGGCTCTCTGGGGGTCATCGCCACAGAGTAAAAAGAAAGCCTCCAGGAATAATCGGGAGTTATTCGCACAGATTTCCCGGCCATACCTACGCTTAGGTAAATTGAAGCGCTGGAGAAATAGCGGCAAATGCAAGTACGATTTGAGCTGGTGTACTTGCGTTAGCCGGTAAATGCGGGCGTATTTCTCTCTCTTATCCTGCAGATTAGATATATAAGTTATATCGAGGTAGTGTAGTGGGAGATGGGTAGCCAAAGCATCGATCTTCTCATCGATTGCAGAAATAGTGGACAGAGAAGGCGCACTAGTGGCTTGTATACAGTCAATAACTTGACTGGTTAAAATGGCGAGATGGCGGTGATGAAACGTGGTGAAGGAACCAGAGCCCGCCGGAGGGATGTAAAGATCACAGAGTCCATTTGGCACAGAGTAGGGAAGACCAATCATCAAGCTGAGCCATCGATCGGCGTGGAATAGCTGCCAAAATATTCCGTCAAGTTTTTCTGATTCTCTGTGTGCTCGATGAATACCCTGTAGCTGAAGGAGGGTATTCGCTCGTCGGTAAACAGACCACGCACGGTGGTGTTGCATAGCACTGAAATAACAAAGACCCAGTCCCATCAGGCATTCGAGTCCATACTGGCAACCGGCGAGGTCATCGTCATGTAAAACCCATCGCTCTACAGCCGACAGATATGTTTCAAAGACACCAGTGCCAAGGGCCAAGCACACAAGGAGACTTCCAAGTAAGCAGGGATCCCCGGAGCGAAAAGCACGAATAGCGAAATCTTCAAGGCTTTTGTCTGTTTCTTCCCCCAAGAAAGACCGAAGGCATCACGCCAGGATTCCCACCATCCGCTTTGATTCATCAAAATATCTTGAAGGTCAGATATCGCCGGCAGGGAAGCACAAAGACCTTGCAGGGCCTCTTTATGTTTGGAAGAGAGCTCCGGATCAGTATTGGTGTGCTGGTTGTGCGATGAATCTTGCTGATCCATTGATTCTTCTGATATAAGAAAATGGTCACTCTGTATCTTGGTTAGAAATGCATACCAGCTGTTCATTGAAATGAGATTTATATACCATTTCGTTACCGATCAGTTTTATAACCGGAGCACAATCGGTCTCCCTGTATTTGCGGCTATCGGCTGTACCAGAGATGGCTATAGGTCGTGACTGTCGCGTAGGTGACAAAGGAATAGATGTGAGTGATAGTACCGGCTTCAATCGCCTTTGTAGGGATTGAAAAGCTTCTATCAGAGGGGATTGGTGTTCATGACACCCACCGGCATTGCTTTGAATATGGCTCATTGATGGGTCCTGTGGAACACACACAGAGTTGCGCCTCAAGCAATGTATACAGCTGTCAGAGTTGTCGGATTGGAAGACACATCGAACTTTTCGATTCCTGCCTATTGAGTTTATGAGCCTTGATTGGAGAAAAATGACAGTAGATACTTACAGGCAATGCAGCTTCGGGTACCTTTCCTCATGCGCTTCCTCGTGGTATTAGAACCACTACTAGGATACAATGTGGGGGGCATTGTGGCCAATGTCTGGTGCGATAAGGAGGTCCGGGTTGAGGTAGACACTGATGTTGAAAACTGAAGTTGATCCCCATCAAAGCAGAGCAATGTCACATGACGTCACATACGAAGGTTTGTGGTATGTACTCCGTAAAGACGTTGGAGTAGTGAGAAGGATCCCAATGTGGCTTTTATTGGATACCTGCACCACCCAATATGAGGGAACCGGACTGTAGTGGCGTAGTACCAGAGGCACTGTGTTGAGGCCTTATTCTGGAGGCCTCACTTGCTGACTAACTAGCTGTCCAGACATCTGGAGAACTACCTAGGGCCCAAAGTACTTTCTGTACATATAGCTGTATCTCAATATAATAGCAGCTGTAATTTGCGTGTGTAATACAGCACAAGAGGTATAAGAGAAAAAAAACTTACGTGATAGGGAAATCCATTTCGTAAGGTATTGTGAACATGTAACTAGACTTACTTGTCATGCCTGAGAGATCGGGCATAAACTCTTATCTCCAACTTTTTTCAGTCTTATCCGAACTTTTCTTCTCAGGCACAGTGGACTTTTTGTCCAACTAATATACATGCTCCATACCACCGGACTGTCTGCTCGAATGTTCAAGTCTCCACATCACTGAAACCACCCGGACTATCATACACGTTGCGCCCCGACGAATACCCAACCACCTATCTTCCTCCCTCAATCCTCAAGGGCACATCAACATGGACGCCCAAGCCTACCTAATCAAGCACGGCTGGTCCGGCCCCGGCAATCCACTCAACCCAAACCAAAGACCAGGCCTACACGGCGGTCTCGGTCTCACACGACCAATTCTTGTCGCGCGCAAATCCAACAACCACGGTGTAGGCAAGAAGACCACAAAAGACGCCTCGAACCAATGGTGGCTCCGTGGCTTTGAAGACGCGCTCAAGGGCGTTGGCGAAGATAACCACGAAGCCAAATCTGCACGCGAAGGCAATGCCCTCACCAGTGAACTTTACCGCCATTTCGTGAGGGGGTCTGGGCTGGCGGGGACGCTCGATCCTAAGAAGGCGGATAAAACAGAAGATACACCAGAGGTTTCGCCAGAGGAGCTGGCGAGGCTAAAGCGTGAGGAGGAGAAGGAAGAGAAGGCTGCGAGGAAGGAGGGGGAGAGCTGCGCGACGCGCGCAGAAGGCTGTGAAGAAAGAACAGAAGGCTGTGCGGAAGGAGGCGAGAAGGGTGAAGCGGGTTGCGAAGGTTGAGAGGAGGGAAAAGAAGCTTGCTGAGAGGGCTGCGAAGAAGGCGAAGAAGTTGGAAGCGGAGAAGGAGAAGGAGAAGGAGGGAGAAGATTATCCTACGCCCATGTCAATTGACCAGGAGCCTGAATCAAAGGTCGATTTGGATGAAGCTGCTTCTCGATTGAAAGAGAAGAAGGAAAAGAAAGTGAAGAAGAGCACAGAAGGCGAAGACTCCAAGAAGAAGTCTAAAAAGGCCAAAGCCTGATTCTGAAAAGTTCCATTTCCACGGCGTCTCATGTATATAATGTTGCATATATCAATTTTCCCTACGCCATATAGAAACCAAGATACCCTTTTTGTTTGGCACGTGAAGAATGCGTTCTATTGCTCGGTGACCGGTAACTTGCCCGGGTTTCCTGATAGGATCCACGGCCGTCTGTTCCAGAACTCATCCTTAATGATATCGACATGATCGACCGCAACTTGTGCCTTCCGGCGCAATTTACGGACCTTGTCTTGCTGTGATCGTGACTGCTTTGCCTCGGGCTGTTGTTGTTCTTCCAATGCTGGTGTAGCTTTCGGCTCTTCCAGTTCATACTACGGACGTTAGCGGTGAAAGGGCGGGATGGAGCGACACGATTTGTACCTGACGATAGAGAACAGTGCCCTTCTTGTAGATCTCCAATTCATTATTGTAGTTCACTCCAAATCGCTTGAAGAGAATCTCATTCTTATCCGCTGCCACGGTACCCTGTAATCATGTCAATACCGGGTAGCTTGAAGGGAGAAGGATATTTCCTACCTTCAACTCTAGCTCAGCCTCTGTATTACCCTGGCCGCCCTTCAACACCATATGCCAAAAAGTGGTGTTGTAGAGGTTGTTGATATGGCCTGAGATTATTGAATTAGCTAGATGTAACAAGATGAATGGATCGAGCTACTCACAATCAACCTGTCTCCAACTCATATAATCACGCAAGATCTGAGCATTGGGATAGATAACCGCACGGCCATCAAATGAAGGTAAAAGAGGCGGCTTAAGTGGCGTATCTGGGAAGTATTCGCTCCACTTGTAGATATAGTATGCAGTGAAAGTTGAGACGACGGTCGTTACCAGTTTCCTATGATTGTTTAACGATAGTTCGTGGGAATGGATGTATAGGACTCACCCATTACGCCGCTCAAAGAGCTGGCAATTAGGATGGAATACAAAACTGGTAGAGGTGAGCGATTGAAGTGGATGCTGGTATTGGCATAGCTGAAATACCTGAACTCATCACTAACGCCGTAGGCAATGCATAGATCTGGAAGGTCTTTCATGACTTCGACTGCAGCGGCATTCATCAGATCCAGCGCGCGACGGTCATTGGGCTTTACGAAGCCATAATGGTCGGAAAGTCTGGAAATGTTAGAATATTGAGCATATGCAGTAGTACATTATGCAGCGGTCAAAGCTCGGATCGAGATGAGCCAAGAGGCAAACTTGCGTCTTGAGCTTGCTGCGACAAGGCCCACCACCGAGAGAAGAAGGCACTCACTTGTGGAATCCTCGTCCATCAATGCGAACCACAATCCAGGTGTTGGGGAGCAGCACATCTGGCTGCTCAAAGTTCTTGACGTATTCAAATCTGTAAATTATGAGGAGCTGGAATGTGATCAGTTGGATCTTATTTACCTTGAGTTCGCCATGTTGGATTTGGCTGGGAAACAATAGTGGTTCGTCGAGTGAAAGAGTCATTTTGTGCGGGCGGGCAGAAATCGCATCCGCACATTGTGCCCGACATACTGCTACTTGAGCCATGCTCTGGTGGAGGTGCTAGATGGAATACTTGACCTGACAAAAAGAAAGCAGTGTGTTTTTAGACTACAAAGGAGCAACACATGAGGACGTAGAAGAAATAATAATATTTATTCAAGAAATAGAGAGTGGAAAGATTCGTATGTGGCTTAGATGCATATCAATCGCGGAAAACCCGGCATGGTGTATGGTACTCCTTAAGGAAACAAGAATGAAGGGAAGGAGGGACGTCGAGTCCATAAATACAAATCATGAGGTTTCAACCTCTTCTGGAATCTCCTCGTCACCAGTTTCACTGGCTCGCTCACTAGTCTCACTGGCCTTGTCAGATCGACGAGACTTGCGGGAAAAGAACCCCAGACTACTCCGAGTAGAACGGTCGGCGGAAGCGACACTCGAGACAGTGCTGTCAACACTCTTTCCAAGCTGTGCCTCGCTAGCAGTGTCCTCGTCAATATCGCCTTGCGAAGAGGTGTCCTTCTTGGAGAAGAGTCCTGAGCGGTCTTTCCACGAGCTGAACTTGCTAGAGCTGCCCTTGCGGGTGATCTTGCGGATGAAGGATTCCTTGGAGGCGTTGTCTACAGAAGTTCCAGATGGCATACGCTCCAGCGACTCATAAGAATCAGCGGTGAAGTGCGAAAGGGAGCGGGAGGTACGAGGCTCGGATGGCGACCCGTCATACTCGCGCATTTGGAATGGACTTTCAGGCCCGTTGTCCTTTGTCTCTTCCTTGTCCGAGTTCTCGCCAGCAAAGACGGCCGTGAAAGCCGGAGCATTGGGATTCAGCTTCGGGGTCAGTGGCCGATGAGAAGAAGAAGGGCGAGTACCGATTGGTGCTTGGAGTGGCCGGTGATGACGCTCAAAGTTGTCTTCCACGAAATCTGGTTCTCCCGTCAGACCTAAAGGAAGGTGACCGGATGACCCGTAGGAGATCGAAGGTCGTCGAGAGGGAGCTCGAGACCAAGTCGATGGCGAAGCCCAGTCAAACCCAAGAGGGCTGTTGCGATGCCCGGCGTTCTCCATCGACGGCCATCCGAAATGACGGTTGTCTGTCGAGGGGTGAGGAAGTTGATTTTGGGTGTCAAACGAAGTAGATGAAGGTCGCGGAGACAAAGAGCCACGTCGTACCCCGCCGAGAAGCGACGATGGATCGATAGGATCATGCCGAGGGCTAAACTGGTTGTACCCAGAGCTAAGGTCAGAGTTGCCACGAGAGCCAGTACCGCCAAACCCAAACTTGCCCGACGAAAAGATACTCGAGAAAGCGGCTCGCCGGGAAGGTGCATGGTCTGAAGAGCTGTCCATGGTAACACCAGTTGTGTTGCTCCGAGGGAACAGGGACATTGGATTCGCCCAGTTTCCAGTGTAGCTCGACCGCCGGCGACGGGCACCGATCGGGTCCAGCTCATCGGGGTTCCGCGGGAATGATTGACTTTGTCCAGGTTTCAATGTACCCAACATAGGTGATTCGTCTGCGAGGGTCTTTCCACGAGGTCGATGGAAATTGAAGAGCCCGGAGAGTCTGCGGGATGCACTCTTGGGGGCTTCCCCTGCAGCCGATAAATGAACCCCTTGAGATTCATCCTGTCGGGGTTGGGTTTCAAGAGGGCTTGCGAAAATGCTACCAGCTCGGCTGTCCGAGGAGACAGGCGACACTGGCCCGTGACCAAAGCTATCAAGAGGATTGGTAGATGTATCCATGGTCGCGAATCGTGGACGAGTTATCGGTCTTGGGAAGTCCGCAAGCTCCTCGTCACCGAGGAGATCGGATGGTAACAAAGCATCCGCACGCGGACTCATTTGCGGATTGTTGAAGGTGACTTCGGAATCTGAGCGCATGACCTCCGGCGGGTCAGACAAGCCGGGGAGCGCCATGCCATTGTTGATGTTGAAGAAGGCAGAGCTTGGAGGGAAAGTAGGCGAGTGATTGGACTGGTTGTAACTGAGGCCATTTGAGAATGAAGTGTCGATACCCGGGAAGTTCAGTGGAGAGGAGACATTGCTGACGAGCGAGCTGCGATGACGACGGGGTCGAATAGTAGTACCGGGGTTGGACATATCAAGGTCTAAAGATGGCAGCGCGAAAGCACCTGAGCTGCCCGGCCGCTGAGCTGTCAGCCATTTCAGGCGTTCTTGCGCTTCTTGATATTGCTGCTGAGCTTGCGCATGAAGATTGACCAGGGTGGCATATCGTGCATGCAAACTGCCCAACTTGTGCTCCCATTGCCGAGCTCGCTCATTGTCAATTCGATCCAGCTCCTTCCCGTCCTCACTGTCTCCGTCCTGCAACCCCATTCTCTCCTCCTCGAGCTTCTTGACTCGGCCTCCCTTGTCCTGAATCTCGTCGTCAATCATCTTCATCTCTTGCTGCTCTTTGGCGATCTTTTCCCGGACTTCGTCTGCGCGCTCAGTCCCTTCAACTTCGATTTTGGACTTGTCCCCCTTTGCCTGCTCGGCATCGGATTCCATGCGCGCAATCTTCTCCTGCCATCTCAGGATGTCGGTCTTGCGTTTCTTGCGCTCCGCCTCTTTCTGCTGAAGGAGTCGCATGCGTTTTGACTTTTCACCCTGCACTGTCCGATTGACACTTTCGAGCTTGTAGACGTGCTTCTTCAAATCACCACTAGCCTCATCCTTCTCCCGTACACGCTTCCTGAGTTCGCTGCGTTGCTTTTCCAAGTCCTTCAGCAGTGCAATGTGCTCGTCTTCTTCCTCTGTTCCTTGCTTCTCCACGCTCTCGTTTTCATGCTGCAATGCCTTCAAGCGATCTGCCAATTGCTCTAAGGTCTCATCCTTGGCGGTCTGGGCTCTGCTTTTGAAGTTCTCTTCAAAGTTGCCGTGTGCAGTTTCCAGCGTTCCGGCAGCGGGAGAGATTTTTCGCCCGGCGGAAGGCCTTTTGCCGGGTAGCTGACCGGTGCTGTGTTCGCGAGACATTATCGGAGCGGAAGGGGTTGGCAAGCCAACTGTCGACCTGGGAATCGAGGCGCGGACGATTGGGCCTCCGGCACTGCCGTTTTGCTGGGCCTGAGAAAGCGGAAGGGACTTGGTTCGGACATGGAGGATCGCACTGGGGGTTTGGAAGTTGGCGGCACTGAGGGAAAGCACGCAGATATGGTAAATACTCCCAGGCAGTAAGTTGGAGATTTCCACCGCTGTCTCTGCTCGTTTGGATTCACCAACTGTGGACAGCACCCGTTAGCATGGGGGTTGTCGACAAAAATTTTGCATCTGCGTACCTTTGACATTGTTGACCTGAATGATATGCTTGTGTATTGAGTTGTGAAAGTCCGGTTGCTTCCAAGCAAGGCGAATCTCACGGGCAGTGATTTCCTCGAGTGTGACCTCTGGCGGCGGAGGAATGTCTAGACCGAGCTTCTCGACCAAGACCTCATTTGACGTTTGACAGACCTGCCATGCACGGTACAGAAGCCTGATCAAAAATGCGTCAGTTGGGTCACAGAGTCAACGGGACAAAGGACTTACCAGATCAGAGCCCATAATATCGAGACGGCAAGGAAGAGAGCCATGACACCTCGTACTCGCACGCGAGGGACCACAGCTGGGTAAGCGTCAAATGCGAAGTAAAGCGGCTCATACATCCCAGCGTCAATTACCCATGGACGCGGGCAGCGGGATCGAGAGAGACGGAAGGATCGCAAACGCCTTCAATTTGGCGGGATAGCGTGCACGTGATCTCCAAATTCAGAACTAGTCTTATTGGGCTTAGTGTAGATTAGGATCAGCCGCTAGTCCGCATTGGGAACACACTACCGAGGTTATCCCCAGTATAAAGGCTTCTGACAAGCTTGGATATTACCAATCTGTATGCTATTGAGCAATCCATAAAACAAGTACCTATTCATACTTGACACCTATTTCACCATATCATCAGTCTTTGACGTGGTCTACCTAATCAATGAACCATTTGCTAATATCTTCTGACAGATAGATGAAAAACTGTCTACATGTTCCCTACGCCATGATCAGGCTGAGTACTTGAATGCTCTGTACAGGCATTGATTCTCTATTCGGTGCTTGTGAACATCAACGAACGAGTCATTCGTATATTCGCTTCAAACTTACTCTCTGTCTAGGTGTGTCGGTCGTCTACGTCGATAGAGCTGTAGGGAACATCATAAAGTAGTGCCAAAGCTACGTCCGTAGGGTATCCAAGGATTCCCTACATCTTCATCTTCAATCATTCGATCAATTCTTGCCAATTAGCACCAACCCTCCCCCGGGGATTTGAGTCCCCAAGAGAATTTTGAGATGTCCTAAGCCCCTCCATCTTCACCACCTCTTCTTCATCCTCACCATCCTCCTTTGCCTCCACGCTGGCCTCCTTGCGCCCCCAGTACCCATCCACGGAGTGGTGGATTCGGAGTCCACGTCGCGCCATCTCCGTGGACATAGCCAATGATCGGTGAGTTGTGGGGGTTCCTGTTCTTGTCCTTTGTTAGCCCATCCTACAAGCCATGATCACATTTCTGCTTACTTGGAAATAATTGTGCCGACGCTGTTGGTTTCACCTTGCATCGAAATTTTCTTCTGGAGATTGCAACAATCAAGGCATCGAAGGTTGCAGCGTGCGTCTTATCTCCCGAGAAGTGCTCGATGCAAAAGGCAAGGTGGGAAGAGAAAGAGATAGTCGATGCTCCGTGTTAGATGTCGAAAACGAGGAAGTTTCCATCCATGAGGCTGTACTGATTCGAACAACCGTCCTGGGAGTAGCGGATGATTGATTGCTCGGAACATTATTTCCGGGGCCAGCATGAAGAGGGCATCGCCAGTGCCGGACTGCATGGCTGTGGGAGATATCTCTTCCGCGGGGGGTCTCAAGTGCGGCCGCTGTGTAAAAAGATGCTTCTCGCACCAGAGCCCTTATATTGAATTAGCTGCCTCTAGGCAACATAAAGTTTTGTGTGAAAAGAGTCACATGCATGACATGAGCGGCCAGTACATTCACCAGAACGTCATTCTTGGAAGTCACTGGGTTCCTCAATGACGATTGATGAGCAAGACAAAGGACGGGAGCACCTAATCCAGGAGATGTCTTTCGGAGGCGAGTTTGATTATTGCAATGGCCCCGAGAAGGGAACAATTCTTTGGATAAAGCTCAGAATAAGAAAAATGTGATATTTTTCTCTATTGTTGGGTTGCTGTTCATCCAAGTATGACATTCGATTGTTTTGAACTCCGCGGGTCTTTCAAATTTTTGCGAAGAGTAGAAGGAAATGTCGCCTTCAAGGCCTCATCATAGCCACTCATTGCAGCCAGGATGGGGGAGAAGGGGCAGAGAAGTTGATACAGCGTTATCTTTGAAGAGATGTTAGTGACTCTGAATCTTGAATCGAAGATCATGAATATAGGAGTCAGTTGGTCTTACTCTTACTCACACCCAGGATTGCAGTTGACCCCAGTTTTTGGAATGAAGCAGACAGAGCCAGAGGGATCAAGTCTGTCAGCGATGCTTTCCCATGATCCATGAGTAGTTGTGTCAGCTCTGTGTGCAACAAGGCTGCTAAAGGTGTGAGAGCACCTAGAGCACCTTCACCCAGTGTTAATTCAGCTGAGGTGAAGGCCGAACGAGGTAAAAATATAAATATAAGTAAGAAAAGTCCTGGTGAGAGGGAAAGCATCAGTTATATTATGCAGATGACATTATTAAGCTCTCTGCAGGCCGAGCGTGACAAGCTTGATGATGAATTAGAGAGGGAGAGCAAAGAGAGCGGAGTGGATTGTTGATTGATGTTAAGTTTAGGCAAACAGGGACAATGGGATGCACCCCAGGCCTCTATTGTGTCAAACATTTCCTTTGACCATAGCACTTTCCCCTTCAACTTGTATGCAGCTTGATAAATTGCGTGACCACACTGAGCTCCTTCTTGCCACCAGGAACAATGTGTCCACCAGAGTGCCGTACCACGATTGGACTGGTCTTATTGCCTTCATGACAATAATGTACAAGTTTCATGGAGACCTCTTCTTCTACGATAGTATCCATACTTCCGAGAAAATGCAGCGTGGGCGTCCGTATAGCAGGGCTATAGAACGCACAATAATCCAAGTGGGACACAGCATAACCCGAGATGCTCCCGACAAAATTGAGTGGTGGATGAGTGAGCTGAGCAAAGGCTTCTGGAAACTCAATGCCACCCTCTGAGCTCAATTGAGTAAAAGCATCAGATCGATTTTCTTCTAGAAGGGAGGCAATCATAGCAGCCAAAGCCCCGCCCTGACTAAATCCAATGATTCCGTCAAAGGGGCCTGACTCCTTTAAGATAGAGGCAATTGAGAGCAAAGAGTCATTGAGACCGGGCAGAACCCCGTCAATGGACTCGGATTGAAACCAAGACCAGGCGCCGTGGCGATCCCGTAGTTCGGATGTGCCACTAGGCGAAACTAGCGGGAATGGGGCCGTCGGGTAGATCAGTTCATTTGTACCGGGTTGAAAAGGGCCAAACGCCCGCTGGAACAATTTCTCTAAAGCCTGGAGCTTAGCACGAAAGAGCTCTCCCGATTGGCGGGATCCTGTATGTAGTTTCAGACATCAGTATTGGCTTTTCGGAGGCTCTCTAGGGAGGACCTACCATGTAGCATCAAGATCTTCATCGGTGGAGGGGTTCATGCAGTTAATTCCAAGGTTTCCATGGCCATTTGGACGACATTGAGAGCCATATATCAATGGCGGCTCGGGAAATTCACCAAAATCCAACCATCCCTGACTGGCGTTGGCGGTTATCGGGCACTTACTTGGGTATAGTGGGAGGACATAATGATAAGCAACTGTCTGGACAGATTGAGATTGCCAGCGCATGTCTCTTAGACCCAATGAGTCAAATCACACGCTAATATGTCTATCCTTTTCTATGAAATGTCTTCGAAGATGCAAAGGCTATGGACTATGGGCCTTGTACTCGGTGCAGGCTACTCCGTACCGGCTATGGAAGGTACTGGCCTTAGGACACGATTGGTTCGGCTTGAACCATCGGGACTTGTCGAAAAGAGAGAGAAATAATAAAAACCAAGTTTCCTAGGCAGCGTACGGAGTACATCGGGTGATATTTGTCGACAGGTGCCAAGCACGCTGGCTGGAAAGTACACGCCAATAAATACTTATAGACGTAGACGTAAGTACGGAAGTCCCCTTGCTCATGCAACATGATGCCTGATGGCTTTTTATCTTACGGCTGGTGTTCGAGGCAATGATGTTTTTGGCACCATTGAATGTTGGGAAGAGAGCCCAGTTGGCTCAAAATCCAGTGCATCCACCCCAAACACATTGTGTTTCGAGTTTGCCAGTGATTTCTAGTCTTCACTTGTAATTGCGTCCAAACGAAGAAACAAGACGCCGATCGACGCAGGTCCACTCTTCTCTCAGTGCCTCGGCAGCTGACGTAACTAAAAATGTTGGGGTGCGGGCGAAGGTTGAGATGTTGAACCGTTGGCCTGAATGTGGTTTAGTTTTTTGGAGAAAAAGAACCTTAGATCTGTAGATGCTCTTCCGATCGATTCTTCGGTCTTTGTATTTGCGAAAAAAAAGCCTCACATTCTCGGATGTCCCGTGGTTATGCGCCTTGTCTGCTGAAGTGTCACATGGGCCCTTGGGAAGGCGGCACTCCAACCTCCGATTTTCTCAAAACTTGTCTCAGTTCCCGACTTCATTCGCCTCCCGCATTCTTTTTTGCATATATCGATATTCAGAGGTGCTAGACACCACTTGGAGGGATGCAGTACGTCCGGAGTATTGGTGGTTCGGTCTCCAAGACATGGAATTCTATCAACCCGGCCACCCTCAGCGGGGCTATTGATGTCATTGTCATTGAGCAAGAAGATGGTAAACGACTCTATGGCAACTGCTGGTGACAGCACATACTAATCTAATCGACTAGGTACCCTCGCATGTTCGCCCTTTCATGTCCGATTTGGAAAGTTTTCGCTCTTGCGTCCGTTTGAGAAAAAGGTCGAGTTCAAGGTGAACGGGGTCCAGCAGAAATATGCCATGAAGCTCGGAGAAGGAGGCGAGGCCTTCTTTGTATTCGAGACGACCGATGAGATCCCCGCATCCTTACAGACTTCGCCGTTGGTCTCTCCGGCAGCAAGCCCAAGGGCTCAGAGCGAACCGGATCTTCCGCCTTCACTACAAGAGCCCGACTTCTTCGATCTGGACAAAGGGAACGATGCCTTGTCGGAAGGTGCAAAGACCCCACCGGCGATGGGAATACAGGCGACCAAGATGCGAGCGAACACTGATTTAGGTATGTACCTTCGTTCCTCCCTTCCTCAATCCAAGTCCATAGTTACTGACCGAGAGACCAGGAACAATTACCCCATTATCGCAATCTCCCAACGAATCGAACCTATCTCATTCACGACACGGCTCACTCGGCGGCAAGCCGCCCCTTGACCACTCCCTCTCGGATAACGTGATTCCGCTCACCTCGCCTCGACACTCCTTGGGAGGCCAGCAGGCAAGTGAAGATGAGGAGACTCCTGAGGCCGAGGGCGAAGCGGACCGTTCTCGCAGCCCACCTCCTATTTCCCCAGAGGAGGCGGTTTCTCGTGCCCAAGTACTCTCAAAGAAGCTGTCTGGCTCCAACATCCCATCTCATGTTAACGAGACGGGTGATCTGATGCTGGATATGACTGGGTATAAAAGCAACGATGAGGATGCGCTCCGCGCTGAGATCGTTGCCCGCAAGATCCTCGCAGAGGAACTCGAAGGGAGCTATGATATCGGCGCATTGATTGGAGCCGATGAGCATGGTAACCTGTGGATCTACAGCAGCGAAGAGTCCAAGGAGCTGGCTGATCGGAGAGCGACTCTCAACTCCATGCGTCCCAACACCGTGTTGAACGATGATGCCATCTCTGACCCAGGATACCACAGTGACGGCGATCATCCCGTCTCGGAGCCTTCCTTGACCTCACGTCACCATCGGACCAAATCAGATGTCCAACCTGGGTTCCCCACGCCCCCGCACTCGCCTTTGCATGATTCTTTCGAGGTCGAGACTCGCAACTACGCCAAGACTCTCCGCTTAACTAGCGATCAGCTCAAGGCCTTGCAGCTGAAGCCTGGCGCCAACACCATGTCTTTCAGTGTCAATAGAGCGATTTGCACAGCGAACATGTATTTGTGGAATGGAAACACCCCCATCGTGATCTCTGACATTGATGGAACCATTACCAAGTCCGATGCGCTGGGCCACGTTCTCAACATGATCGGACGTGACTGGACGCACGCTGGCGTCGCTAAGCTTTATACCGACATTGTGAACAATGGGTACAACATTATGTATCTTACCAGTCGGTCCGTGGGTCAAACCGATACCACGCGTGCCTATCTGAATGGCATTTGCCAAGATGGGTACAGACTTCCTAGGGGACCCGTCATCTGTAGTCCAGATCGCACTATGGCGGCTCTTCGACGAGAGATCTATCTACGAAAGCCTGAAGTTTTCAAAATGGCATGTCTCCGTGACATTCTCAATCTCTTCTGTGGCAAAGAGAATCCATTCTATGCTGGATTCGGAAACCGATTGACCGACGCGTTGAGCTATCGCTCTGTCAACATTCCATCCACTCGAATTTTCACCATCAACTCAAACGCCGAGGTCTCGTTGGATCTGCTCAGTCTCAATAAATACAAGAGCAGCTATGTGACGATGCAAGAGCTACTTGATCACTTCTTCCCACCAACCAGTTTGCTTGTGCAGTCTGGAGGCGAAGAATACACGGACTTCACATACTGGAGAGACACACCACAAGAGCTCGATGACTTCTCCACGACCGACAGTGAGGACGAGGGTGAAGACGACGACGCCGATGAAGACGAAGGCGACGATGAGTACGATGACGAAATGAGTGACGGCGAAGGTAGCGACTACCCCGACGAAGCCGAGGGTGACGAAGATCTCGGCGCCAGCTACATGTCCCAAGACTCGGCAGCCTTTTCCAACCCCGCAGGCTCGATAATCGAATCTGTCGAAGGCGATCTCATCGCCGAGGAGGCCATCGGCGAAGAAGAACTTTCCCCGATCGTCGAACAACCGCTCGAAGCAACCGAGCTTTCAACAACTTCTCTGCCTATACGGTCAAAGTCGCCTCAGAGCCCCTGAACATAATCTGACTGCTACGAGTACGATTTTGACGTACTTAGATCGACCTTCGGGCATTTCTCTGCGCCATAGATACCCGCCCTGCTGTTTTGAGTCAGATTCTGCGTTAAACTGCTGACAGCGATATATCCACGTTCAACACTATTGCATGCAGACCTGGAGTTGGAGACTGCATTATACAAGGTCCCTTTGGGGCTACTTTAATCATAGCATTGATGGCGTTTCTGTTTTTGAGTTTGTTGTATATTCGCACATACACTTGATGGATTGAAGACGAAGATGACGATGGATGCAATTGGAACAACTTGTTAGAGCCATGCAAATACATTTAGTTGCTAAGAAGAAGAAAAAAACACCGAACTAAATGTAAGAAACAACATAAAAGTAAACTGCCTTGGTGTAGTTCGACGTGACGGAGCGGAGCCCCAGCCCAGCCCCGGAACCACAGACACCGCTTACTAACAATCGCTATCAACGCTCAAAGCTTCAACTTTTTGACGCCACTCACGCAACCTCCAACCACCTCCAAACAAACCCCTCAATATGTCAAACCCAAACGCCTACGGCGCCCCAGTTTCAGACACAGCCTTCCGCAAAACCTGGGATCGCGAAGAATACACCAAAAAAGCCGCCGAAGATGAAGCCAAACGCAAAGCCGAAGGCAAAGCCCGCTACGAAGCCAAGCTCCTGGGCAAAAAGTACCACGCCCCAGTAGACTACAGCGCACTGGATGAAACAACCGCCCGAAACAAGCGCCTAGATGTCTCATCGATGGTGGGAAAGACGATGCTTGTCCCCGCAGGAGCGGGAATGGGCAAGCGCGGCGCCGGCGCCGGATTTTACTGCAAGGACTGTGATCTCACGTTCAAAGACAATATACAGCTTGTGGAGCATTTGAATAGCAAGCAGCATCTGATTGCGACTGGGCAGAGTGGGGAGGTGAAGAGGGCTGGGGTTGAGGAAGTGAGGTTGAGGTTGAGGATGCTTTCGCATCGGAAGAGGGTTAGGGAGGAGGAGGAGCGGAAGGCTTGGCAGCTTGATCTTGGGGTTAGGCTGAAGGAGAGGGAGGAGGAGGATGCGAAGGAGAGGGAGGAGAAGAGGAGAATTAGGAATGAGAAGCGGAGGAAGGTTAAGACTGAGGATGATAGCTGGGAGGGTCGGTTGGGAATTATATCTTGAGCTGTTGGGCTCGGATTATGTTCTACAAATGATACCCATGGAGTTCGGCTTCTTTTTTTTCTCATGTGCAAATGATGTTCTATTAAAATTGTGAATCGAAACTCAAACAATGACCCTAACACCTAACAAAACATAACGCCTTTCATGCAAGTTCATATCGTCCGAAAGTTTTCTCAAATTCCACCGAGGCTGACTTAGTCAATGCATTCAATTGCCTCGAGTCGCTGGAGTGCGCGACCACCCTCCTTCTCAAATTGGCCGACGAGTCGTTCACATTCTCGCTTCAATCGGTCTTCGCTGTTCTTTGCATTCCATGAGATCCATTCTTGAACAGTCATTTTCTTTTCTGGGCTGGTCAATCCGCCTTTCACGCCCTTGAGCAGGCCAGATAGATCGGCGTTCTCCTTATCGCTGGCATCTCCATAGAGCGCCTCATCAATGTCCACCGGGGTCCATGGATGACCTGAAGGTCCAAACCCAGCATTGGGGTTGCGTTTAGATGGCGATGGGGTGCTGGCCGTAAGAGCAGCACGGAATTCAGGATGCTTGGGCGTGGAATGAATGGGAGGTCGTGATGATGAAGGTCTTGAAGACGGAGGCCGATTTTCAGCATCCGACGATTGAGGAGAGAGCGAAGGTGTGCTTTGATGGGGAGGCGGGGAGACTGCCTGGTTGGATCGTTTTGAGGTTCGTCGAGACTCGCGCACTTCGTGGGGGGAGCTTTGGCTGACCAAAGTCTCTGCAAGATGTTCTTCCTTCGGGATATCGCTGTATCGCTTAGTGGTTTTAGCTGGCAAGCTCGGTGTCTTGCGATGCGATGACTGTGGTTCAGGCGAGGGCTCCTGGGGAGCCGGGGAGGGTTCTTGGGGTGCTTTGACCAGCTCAAGCTGGTCGGGCAGGTCATCTGCGTCGTCGAACTCATCATCCTGTTCATCCACTGGCGATTCGATATCAGGATGCTCCTGCGCTGGCGATTGAGGAGGTGGAGCTTGCTCCGCCTTCTTTTCTGATTTCTTGGACTTCTTCTCTTTGGTAGAAGCATCCTTTTTCTTGGAGCTCTTCTTCTCAGCCTTGCTTGATTTTTCTTCGGCTTGGGGCTTAGGTTCGGGCTTCTTGTTGATAATTTCGACAGAAACGAGCGACTCTTGATGTTCGGGGTGGTCTTCATCATCGGTCACGGCATGGGATGACGGACGAGGCTCCGGTGATTGTGCTTCAACAGTTTCTTGGGATTTTGCCTTCTTCGTGCCCTTCTTCTTGGACCCCTTTGTAGCCTTCGCCTTTGGAGCTGGCGGCTCAGGCACTGGATGTTCGTCTTCAATCGGCTCATCAACCGGCTCACCGATGGATTCGACATCATCAAAGCTCGAAGGTGCTTCGTCATCTCCCTCTGGCTCATCTTGAGCCGGCTCAGGGGTTTTCTCCACAGCTTTCGACTTTTTGGTTGACTTGGTCTTCTTCGATGGCTTCGTCTGCTCAGGCTCCACAGGCTCAGGAGAATCCTCTTCCAATCCTGCTTCAATCTGTGCCTCAATCTCTGAGTCCCGCGGTGTCCGTGCCTTTGAGGGAGCTTTCGATGCGACAGGCACATCAGATTCCTTGCGTGACTTCGAGGACTTTTTCGTGGGCTTTCGGCCTCGTTTTGGCTCTTCGTCGGAAGCAGCATCACCCACAGGCTCTGCATCTGCCATGACCGAATCATCGTGCTCATAGTCGTATTTACGAGCCACGCTACTACTCCGGGTTTTCGTGGCCCGTCTCTTCGCAGGAGGCTCCACAGGCGGCTGTGATTTTTCTTTCTCTTCTTGAGCGATAAGGTCTGGCTCGTCCTTTATATCTTCGCTGGCTCGCTTCTTTCCTCTGCCGGCACGCTTGGGCTTTGAGGACTCTGGCTGTGCAAGTTCTTCATCAACTCCAGCCTGGCTTTCCGTCTCCGTGGGCTCTTCCTTTTTGCTCTTGCTGGCCTTTGATTTGCCTTTAGTTGCTTTCTTGGTGGATTTCGATTTCGTGGTAGATTGAGACATGATACTCTGGTCCATCGAGTCGTCCATATCCATTTCGGGGGCTTCTGATGTGACGGATTGCGTAGAAAGTCGAGAAGAGGCCTTAGAAACACGAGGCTTCTTGGCCTTCGAGCCTTTGCCCTTCTTGCCTGGAGGTTGCGCGAAGACAAAGAAGGAACAATCTGATGAGCGGCGGTAGTGTTCATCACTGGAGGAATTAGCGCAATTCGACTTGGAAGGAACGGTCAACGCTTACAATGGATCATCCTTTGGCTCCCACCCATCCAGAGACAACTTGCAGTAGGCGCAGCTGGCCAGATCATCGCTCTCGTCTGTTGGGCAGAAATACCAACCTCCTTCAACCATCTATTAAAATTGTGAGCTTATCGCGAATGACCATGTTGAAGATGCGACCATACCTTCTCTGACTGACACACCCAACCCCGTTTTCCATCGTGTGGCCACGCTTCACCAAAGGTTGATTGCCGTGCTTGCGTGATACGATCGCCTGTTGGGTCTTCAATCGAGGCGGGGTTCGAGCTGTTTTGCTGGATGTCCATCAAGATGGCCCACCCGCAATCGGGCGCATGTTTAAGATGCTCTGTGATGGGGTTGTCATCTTCCTCCCAGCCATCCAGCGCCCGGTGGCACTCGAAACAGGTTGTGTTATCAGGATTCGTTTCGTATGGTTTGTAGTAGAATCCGGCGTGCGCCAACTAAAGACCCAGTCAGTCGATGCATGGCAAATTCGAGGTTTTGGTACACATACCTCAGCTGGCGAAGGTCGCTGGTGCGGCCATGTGATTGCCTTCTGTGTTTTTGTGCCGGAAGATCTGCGCTTCTCCGGCTTTAAAACGATGTCAAAACTGGCCAGGCGGGCCGCAAAGGTATCCATTTCGGAGCCCATGGCGTGTGTTCGGACCGATTCGTGAGAATTTCACCTATGCTGCGACATGCAGAATCTCCGATGTGGGGGAAATGGGCGTAATTCGGTCGAAAGTGTCGCTGTTGTTGATCTCCGCGTCTGTTTACTTCCGTTGTTATGCAAATACGCGCATTCACGTGATCGGTTACTCAGCACCCGAAGAGGAAAGCAGGACGGGGTACGTCAGTGTCGGGATGGTTCACGGATCGATTTTCTTCCCATACACTCCTTTGCTTCCTTTGAGGGACGTCAATGCTCTCTGATTCTTCTCAATTTCTGCGCTCCGCGCCCCGATCTCTCTTACCCGACTCCCCGTTATGCCAGGAGTAACAGTATGTCAGCTTCCATCTCTACCCGATGATCTCCAATCTCACACTTCTCCGCAAGATGGCTACATCTCGGGGACTTAACCCCGGCTCCCTTCGGTGCACTCGAAACATCCTTGCATCCCCTCGTCTTGTTCCCGCCGCAGCTCGCTCATTGTCCATAAATTGTCGCCAAATCTCTCCCTATAATGGCCGATCTTCGGCAATCCAGCGCGGTTCGACAGAGCAATTGCTGCGCAAAGTTTATAGCAACCGGTCGTCCTTCTCCACATCATCGTCTTCCTCATTACCGGAATCAGACTGGGATCATAACCCGAATCTGTCTATCTCAAATTTCTCCGAACTACCGTCCAAGGACTTCGGAGTCAACCAGCACATGATCATAAACCAAGAGTTCAAGGAGGCATTGCGTATGATTCTTTGGCAGTTTAAAGCGCCAATTCGATATGCATTTGCCTATGGCTCGGGTGTTTTCTCACAGAATGGCAGTACCGCTCCATCCAGCTCGTTGCACCCCTCGGCCCCAACGGCTATCAACAATATGCAACAGGGATCTGGTAAAATGATCGACTTTATTTTTGGAGTCTCATACTCTCAACATTGGCATGACCTCAACCTGACCCAACATCGTGATCATTATTCGGGCATGGGCTCGCTTGGGTCATACATGGTTTCTCAGGTGCAAGACCGCTTTGGTGCTGGTGTTTACTTCCACCCTTATATCACTGTCAACGGAACTATGATCAAGTACGGTGTGGTCAACCTTGACACACTGTGCCGGGATCTCACCCAATGGGACACCATGTATCTTGCTGGTCGTCTGCACAAGCCTGTGAAGATCCTGCGGGATCACCCGAAGGTGCGGTTAGCAAACCAGGTGAATTTGCTGTCTGCCTTGAGGGTTGCGCTGCTTTTGCTTCCCGAAAGGTTTAGCGAGTTTGAGTTATACTCCACAATTGCTGGAATGAGCTACATGGGCGACCTCCGCATGGCCCTCCCCGCCGAGGACCCCGGAAAGGTGCGAAACATTGTTTCCGGACAAATGGCACACTTCCGTCGCTTGTATGCACCACTCATTGAGAACCTTCCCAATGTCGATTTCCAGGATCCCCGGTGCAGCCAACAAGATTGGATCGATGATCCAAACGCTATCTTGGCCATGGCACAAGATATGGACCCGGTAAAGCGTGGCAACATGGTTCGTCGCCTGCCCGACTCTTTCCGACAAAAGCTTTACTTCCAATACCAGTCTCGCTATCAAATTCCACGGGTTGACTTTGATAAGATGATCCAGGAGAGCAAGGACTCCGAGGACGTCCTTCGTCGTCCCCAGGGTGGTCCCTTCGAGAGACGCATTGCCGGTGATGACTCTCTCCAGGAACAGGTCGCCATGTCTATCGAAAAAACGATCCGCTGGCCTAGTACTGTCCAGACCTTGAAGGCACCTTTGACGGCCGGTCTTAGCAAGAGCTGGACCTATATGAAGGAAAAGCGTGACAAGCACAAGAAAGCACAGCAGACAAAGGCTGCGGCATCAAAGGAAACTTCTTCTGATCCCAAAAAGCCGGCCGAGGATTCCAAGCCCTCGGAGACAAAGGAAAACAAACAAGAGTAGGGTGGCGGGTTCATTCTACGGGTCATCCCACGTTGTAGAAATGAGGCATATGGAGGCGTTTGGTTTGTTGTGATCTATGCATTGAATCCATCAATAACCTTGGAATGTGCCTGGCATCGATGCATCGGCAGCTTATAGTGCTCTGCCAAATATATACACTTTACATATATTTCCTATCTGTGAAACAAAGAGAATTTTAGAACACATATCCTCCAAGTTTGGTTCGACTTCCCCCGTTGAAGTACCTACACAGCGTAGATGACAATGTGCAACTCTTTAAATAATCTATCCATGGGTGACATTTAAAATATTACCTTCTCAAATGCCTCTTGGAGCCCCCTGCTCCCTAACCACGCCTCTAGAGCTTGCATATCACCACGATTAGCGCGCTGTCCGCCACGTTCACCCAAGGAATCCGTGATCTCTTCCATTCCAGGAAAGACTCTCTGAACACTTTCCACCTCCCGGAAACGCTCGCTCACTTTCTTCTGGTGGCTGGGGATATCCCCCCAAGAATGTGTTTTGATAAAACTCATATAGGAATCGACATCCGATGACACTCCCTCAAGACACAACACGCCAGGTTTGCCTGCGAGGACAAAGCCCGTCAGAGAATAAGCAGGTGCAAGATTGACCATGTCGTCTCTCTTCTTTCGCGTGGATAGAGATGGGAAATAGAACCAGACCCGGACAATGGGTCCTTTGTTGGTATCTTCTGATGGGACGGTCTGACTTTGCTTGCTTCCAAGAATTTGATTGGCCTCCACTTGAATGTATTCGAATACTTCTAAAGCGTCATCGCTTTGTGGTATTGAAGCGGTGATGTTGGCCGCCTCGGCTCTAGACATCCAGTCCGGTTGTCGAAGTGAATAGCCCAATGAAGGTGGTTGGTCGATTGTGTCAGGACTTTCGCAATGCAATGGTACTGAGATATTGACTTGTATATTCCGGTCACCGTCTGCAATTGGCAGATACACAGAAAGCGATATAGTTGGCGGGATACCGGAGATTTTGGAGTCTGGATTCTCGCACCAATTGCGAAGTTTCTCAACGTATTGAGTTGTCGATTCAGGAATTTCTAGTTCCTCTGGCGATGGGAACATTGCCACTAAGAGGTCAATTGTGGATAGTTGTGACTCCATAAGGTCTGCTGGCAGAATTGAGGATTGATTTGATGCCATTGTGGGCGATAGTCATCCACTGACCACCTCAGTGAAGATTTGAGATTCGTTGGATTTTCAACTTCACAAAGACCTCGAAAGTCGAAAGTATGCAGCCTTGAGCGCTATCAAGCCCAATAGTGTACAGAATATAGAAATTCGCCGAATGCCAAGGTTGTTCAATCAACTCGCCGCATTTTCGCCAAGCCTGGAAGACGAAGTGTGCTTATCTAACAAGCTAGCGAGCCTCGAGAAACCATCTTCCAAGGGTTCTGATGCTTTCCAATGTTTATCGCGAGATGAATATAAATCTCATTTAGGTAAGCGCATACCGGGCCTGGCAAGCGCGTGGACATTTGTAATTTCCCCGACCTCGGGACTTTCAGTTCTCCGACTCTGACGCCCTGACACGGCGATACCCGCTCAGTGGATTGAAAGACACTCGAACTGCTGCAATGGCTTCTGAACCTCAAAATTCCGGGCAAATCGATCAGAGCCCTCAGCAACGCCGCCAGAAACGTATTCAGGTGGCTAGAGCGTGTGATGGGTGTCGCCTTCGCCGCATCAAGTGTGACAACCAAACCCCATGCTTGAATTGTGTGAAAAGAGCGCAAGAATGCAGCAATAACGGGATACGCAAACATTCCACTCTAACTGAGGCTACGGAAGAGATTGAGTTACTCAGGCGAAAAGTCAAGCAGCTAGAAGACGAGTTAAAACAGCGGCCCAGAGTCAATCACAATCTACCAACACCGACAAATTCGTCATCTTCGCCCCAAGCTTTCATCCCAAGAAATGACCTTGGATACCAGTGTAAAAGATATTGGGAAGGAACGCAACTTCGACCTGCACGTTCCTCCAATGAGACATGGCTGGGTGCATCGTCGCTCCAATTCTTCGTTCAACGCCTCAGTGCCTTTCTCACTTCCAGCCTTCAACAAGCTCATCCAACACAACAACTGCTCCCCATCTCAGCGAGTGATAACCAACTACTCGACAGACCATCATGTAGATCTAACAAGGATCAAGCCAAGCGGCTGATGTCTTTAGCCGGGGAGGCTCCTGCAGGGGGCATCTACCTCAACCCAATACAAGAAGAGTACTTTATCAACCTCTTCTGGCAGACCTACCACACTGCACTTTTTCCAATCTTGGATGAGGCCCAATTCAAAGACCACTACCAGTCTTTGTGGACCGGCGGCACAGAAAGAGCACCCTCCGCTCTTGTCGACATCGTGATTGCCATGTGTATGCAATACGGAATCTCAGCCCTGCCTTCTGACACACAAGGTTTCCTAGTGGAAGGCAAAGATGCCCTTGTCGCCGGTCGATGGCATTACTGGCGTGGACAGACGCTCCTCACATACGAACTCGAAAGTCCATCCCTATCTACGTTGCAGTGTCACTTGCTTTGCGCAGTGTATTTGTGCGGCGGATCCTTCCATAACATGATGGACAATGCGGTCGGTACAGCCGTTCGCACTGCTTACATGCTTGGTATTCATCTAGACCCTCCGCCTAGCATGTCAGATCGGGACCGCGAAATTCGGAGACGCTTGTGGTGGGCTGTCTATCTCATGGACAGCAAGGCTGGAATGAAGCTCGGCCGTCCTTTTATGCTACGTGATTCTCATGTCATGCCGGACCTGCCTAATGATAGTATGGATGCTGCGAGAACATCGGGGTCTACATTTGCTCCCATCGGCGACAACGTGACTTGGCTGAGTTTCAACTTGCACCAAATCAGGCTTTACAAGAAGACACGGGCGGCTTATATCCATTTCTACGAGCAAGATCTCCCGCTGTCAAACGGCCAAACTGTTTGGAGTAATTCTAATGCCTTGGAAACCAGCGCAGAGCTCTTACCGCAGCATATAGAGGAACTTCAGGAATGGGCCAATAATATACCCGGACCTTTGAAAATGAATCGCCAGAATCATGGAACACCTCTTTCCACAGATCAGACAAGTCTGTTAATCGAGCAATTTGCGCCTCTTTGGTTACAGCGCCAGCGGGTGCTCCTCGAAGTCACCTACCATCATCTCAGCATTAACCTCTACCGACCATTCATTTCTTTCGGCTCACGCCCACGCCCGGGGACTGTGGCAGAAGATACAGCGATGCGATGCGCGTCTCATGCAATAACACTGTCGATAATCACAAACCAAGTTATCGCGGAAACATCCATTCTCGATGGTTGGCATGAAGCTTTCCATTATCAGTGGAATGCTGCAATGACTCTCGTAGGTTTTGTCGGGGTCTACCCGCGCACTCCGTTGGCCACCGAAGGTAGAAAAGCCATGGATCTAGCAATCTCGGTCTTTGATAGCTTCGGAGCCAAGTTTGCCGTTGCCGAAAATGCGGCTAAGATTATGCGAGATCTTTGTACTAAGGTTGATTTCTTGATCAGCCGCAGCGAGCTGCAACTTCATTCTTCTCCTTCCGTGGATCTTGAGACGGGCTCGGCCTACAATCCTACCAATGTCCCAGCTGAGCTCACGTCTAATGTTTTTGCTACCGGGTCATGTGGCGGAGGCTTAGGTGTGCCTGGGTCTGACTTGATTTCTTTCGGATCGGAATTCTTTGACATGGCCGTTGATGTTGATTTCTGGAATGATCCTGGCATGCTTTGGCCTGAATTTGATAAGCTGGCTGCATCTTCAGCATACATGTGAACAGCAGTGTTGATACCTCGGAGTTCTCCGCAAGCATTATTATCGCCTTGTGTGTCTCGAATTCCCGCAAGGGCTGGCTGATTGTTGAGTTGTTACAAAGCAGAACAAGCTTCAGGATGCACCTAGAGATTCCTCTGATTCCATGTCAGACTAAATAGTATCCACTCTCTTGGATCGGAATAGATAGAAAATGCACTAGTTATCTGTTTTCTCCGCCAGCGCATGAGCTTACAGTGCCCGAGTTTGGGTCTGGTGCGCCGGAGTTGCGGAGTACCTACGGAGTATGCTGAGCAGACTATTCACCCCGCGATCCTTCAAGTACTTAGATTGAAAAAGAACGTTAATCGAGGGTCTCGGCCGCAAGCCACCCGGAGTCGCGGAGTCGCGATATTGGTGGAGTTGCCGGAGTTCCCGGAGTCGCGGAGTTAACTATGAGAAAGCACTGACCGACCCCTACTACGCCCGCAAGTACTCCGTATCAACGACGTCAAGAGTAAGCAATGGAGAATATAAATAGGAGGCATTTCGCTGCCCTCAAATCCCCATCACATCAAACAGTCCAATTCCAACTTTCCATTCCAAAACAATCAACCAACCAAACCAGCCAAAATGTCTCCTGCCCGCAAAGCCCTAATCAGCATTACCTCTGCCTCAGCTAGCCTCTTCAACGGCAAAGAAACAACAGGTCTCTTTATCAGCGAAGCCCTACACCCCTACAATGTTCTCGTCGCCGCAGGCTTCGAAGTCGACCTCGCCTCCGAGACCGGAAGCTACACTCCAGACTGGCTCTCCCAACAACCCGACTTCCTGAACGGCGAAGACCTGAAGACCTGGAACGACGTCAACAGCAGCTTCCGCCAGAAGCTTGACAACATGCCGAAAGCCGCAGATGTAGACGGAAGCCAGTACGGTCTGTTCTATGCCTCTGCTGGCCACGCTGCTCTGATCGATTACCCGACTGCCACTTCCTTGCAGAAGATCGCTGAACAGGTCTGGGCTAATGGCGGTGTTGTCTCATCTGTTTGTCATGGACCTGCTATCTTTGCCAATATTCTTGATCAATCGACTGGTGAGCCGATTATCAAGGGTCGTCGCATTACTGGGTTCACTACTGAGGCAGAGAACACCATGGGGATTATGAGTGATCTGAGGAGCTGGGGTGGGGAGATGGTTGAGGAGCTTGCTGCGAGACTCGGTGCGAAATGTGAGTTTGTCTTGTGGATGCTTTTGAGAGTTCGAACTTGGTGCTAATATGGCTTTAGATGAGCGATCTGCTGGTATTTGGGATGACTTCAATGTTGTGGACGGCCGCCTTGTGACTGGTCAGAACCCTGCTAGTGCTACTTCGACTGCGAAGGCTGCTGTTAAAGTCTTCGAGACGCTTTGAGTCGAGATTAAATGGTATGAGGCAGCCAGTCTGCTATTGTGTTGAATCTTGATGTTTGAATTGGCCGCGGGGATCCATGGTGCTATAATAGATTCAGTTCCTTAGTGATCGAGCGCTGCTTTCTGCTCATTTTCCACTCGTTTTATTTAATTATCTGAATGCTTATATGAATCAGATAGACCATGCCTCAAAGTGATATACTAGTCGTTCAGATGCAATCCTTACAGCGATACTAGACATCATAAATCTGCGTAGACCTTGACATTAAATTTAATGATGGAGCTCTTCACATATGATAATTTCCTTTCTGAAAAACAATGCTAGGTACCTTGGAAGCAATTGATGACTGTATTCAACTAGAGATCTAAGAACGGTGGGCTTATCGGGACCGATATAGATCGGCATTTGACTCATAAAGTTCCCGAGATAAAACCCCCCTCCACCCCCACCGGCCTGAACATTCCATTGACACACACAATGGCTTCACGAACCTCCCCTTTCAACTTGGCCACTTGCGCCCGTCCTAATATCCTAGCATTGCAGCCTTACCGATGTGCCAGAGAGTAAGAAACCCGCTCCAATCTACAGAACCCAGCTAATGAGTCAGTGACTACAAAGATGACGGTACCAACGTCCTCCTCGACGCCAACGAGAATGCCTTCGGACCCGGTCTCGCCCTGAACAGTGAGGGTGCACTGCAGGCTTCGCAAAGCGGTGATGCCACCGGCGCTTCCAAGCCTGAGATCGACTTCCTGGGCCTGAACCGCTACCCCGATCCGTGAGTACGAACTCCCTTGCGATCATGAACCCTGTCTGACAGAACAGTCACCAAATCGAACTCAAGCAGCTCTTCTGCAATCTCCGAAACACCCACCACCACACCCCCAAGACCCTCCTCCCCGAGCACATGTTCTGCGGCGTCGGCTCCGACGAAGCCATCGACGCCCTCCTCCGCTGTTTCTGTGTCCCCGGCAAGGACAAGATCCTCACCTGTCCCCCAACCTACGGCATGTATAGCGTGAGTGCACAGGTCAACGACGTCGAAATCGTTAAAGTGCCCCTCGACGCCTCAAACGGCTTCCACCTCCAACCCGAGAAGGTCAACGCCGCGCTCTCCGCCGACCCATCCATCAAACTCGCCTACATCTGCTCCCCAGGCAATCCCACCGCAAACCTCATCCGCAAAGAAGACATCCAAAAGGTCCTCGAGCACCCCACCTGGAATGGTATCGTCGTCGTCGACGAAGCCTACATCGACTTCGCCCCCGAGGGCTCCAGTCTCGCAGAATGGGTCACCGAATGGCCGAACCTCGTCGTCATGCAGACCCTCAGCAAAGCCTTCGGTCTCGCAGGTATCCGTCTCGGAGTCGCCTACACCAGCCCGGAAATCGCCCTTTTGCTCAACAGCCTCAAGGCCCCTTATAACATCTCCAGCCCGACGAGCGCGCTCGCCTCCGCCGCTCTCACGGCCCCGAATATGGCGGTCATGCGCAGTTATCGCACTCAGATCATTGCGCAGCGCGATCGTCTGCTTCGTGAACTCCCTACCATCCCGGGTGTGGGTCAATTCCTGGGTGGGTCGGACGCGAACTTCTTGCTGGTGCAGATGTTGAACGCGGAGGGCCGACCGTGTAATGTGACCGCGCTGGCGGCGTACGAGGCGATGGCGGAGAAGCGTGGGGTCGTTGTTCGGTTCCGCGGTAAGGAACTTGGGTGTGAGGGCTGTCTTCGTATTACGGTGGGTACGGAGGCGGAAGTCACCAAATTCCTGCAGGAGCTGCGGGTGGTGTTGGGTGGGTTGCGCGATGGGGCTGGTATCGCCTCATTGCGGTGAGCTGCGCGATTAATCATATAAAGTTCAGGCTAAACGGACTCGGAAAAGTTGTCAGTTGTCAGTTGTACAGTTCATTGCTTATCGGCATTTCAAGATCATGTTTCACAGAGCATCTATAAAATCTACATATCAGTTCGTTACTCCGTACGGAGTCCAGATATGACTAGACGCCCTAACACCAAAGTAGTAAATAGTCGTATGGCCCATAGTCCAGACCCTGAATCTGCCCTGATTGGATCTTTCACAGGATTCTCGCTTAACCTTGTCAGATATGATACACGAGATGCCGATTAGCAAGTCGAATGTCACTGGCTGTTAAAAAGAAAATAACGAGCAGCGCTTATCTCCAAACACAAACGGGCGGAGTACGGAGTAGACCTGGGCACACTGTGGTCTTCCGACCTCCTCACTTTCCGAGTCTCGGCACTGCTCTTATGATGACTTGTTCTCCCGTCTCATTCCTGGGCATTTGGATGATCTTCCCTTCTCCTCTCCCATCTCCCAACGATCTACGGAGAAACATCCACTACCCTATTTGTTCCCCACATTTCGGCACGTGCAGCAATGTAAACCGACTGTGATCGCTTCTGGGGGGCGATGCTGGCTGCGCGATCGATTTACCCCGAGAGCCCACCGGCCATGCAGACCAGGGTTCAGATTAACCCGACTCTGCTGATGAGCTGGTGGGCAACGGGCTTCTCACTGGCCATTATCGTCGTGCGTCTGGTGGGTCGCTATACACGAGTCGAACGCTTCTTTCTCGAGGACAAGGTCATTATGATCAGTGTGATTCCACTGGTCATTCGCATGGTCTTGGTCCACTTCGTTCTCACCTTGGGGACGAACAATACCACCACTGCCGACTTGACAGAACAAGATATACGAAATCGGGAAATAGGAAGCAAACTAGTTCTTGCTGCGCGCATATTTTATGCAATCTTGTGAGATATCCTCTCTCCGAGGTCCAAGCAGAGAAACCCATGAAGCAGACTAACAAAACCAGCATCTGGACCGCCAAAGTGACCGTCTGCGAGTTCCTCAAAAGAGTCACAGGCCTAACCTGGCGCCGCTCAACAACAATCTTCATCCGCTTCATCAACATCTTCCTCTTCTCAACCCTCGTCGCAGTAGTAATCGCCACCCTAGCCGAATGCCAACCCTTCAACCACTACTGGCAGGTCATCCCAGACCCAGGCCCAACCTGCCGAACCGGCTACGTGAACCTAATAACAATGGGCACCTGCGACGTAATAACCGACCTCCTCCTAATCGCCTTCCCAGTCCCCATAATCCTCCTCGCCACAATGCCCCTCAAGCGCAAACTAGCCCTAGTCGTCCTCTTCTGCGGCTCCCTCCTCCTCGTCGGTATAACAAGTTACCGCGTCCCATCCGTCATAGCCCACAAAGGCTCCCAACAATACCGATCCCTCATCGCATCTCTCGAAATCCTCGCCGCAACAGCCGTCTCAAACGCCCTGGTAATAGGCTCTTTCGTCCGAGACCGCGGTATCAAGAAATTGAAATATAAGCGCGCGCAGGGCTCCGCCTCCGTCTCTGAATCAATGGATAAATCCCACCTGCGCAGAAATACCGTCATGCAGAACCAATGGGGTTCGGACTCCGACCTCGCAAATGGTCTTTGTATCCGCCTCGATCCTGATCTTCACCCATCGGATCGACCCCTCGTGGCACCACTGGCTGTCGCTCGCACGGGATCTATCGATCCTGCTTGGAGCTTTGGTGACGATCGTTCGTCTGATAGTGAAGTGAAAGCTCCGCGCGAGTACCTGGAGACCAATGAGTCGCCGCGGACTGCTTCGCGTAGAGTTTCGTTCTCGGATGTCGGTGGTTTGTTATCCATGTCGATGCCGGAACCCAGTCATGTAAAGCCAGATAGCGTTGTGCCGGAATCGGCGCGTCGTCGTGCTGGTAGTAGGGCTTTTCTTGAAGATTGGGGGATTGTACCGTCTCGTGCGACTGCTTCTGCGCAGAGACCGGTTCTTTCTGCTCCTGATCCCCCGGAGATCACGCTTGATCCTGTTGAGTTGCAGGATGTAGGTGGGCTGCTGTCTAAACAGCCTCGATCTTGATCTTGGTCCTTGTTTTTGCTTTTGTTTTTGTTTTTGTTTTTCATGAGATGTGAAATGATTTATGGCTCTGGATATTATCTCACTTTTGTATATCTTAGGGGTTTGGGGCTTGTTGGTATTCTTTTGGTTTGGTTTTGATGCTTGGGCATGCACATACTCATACTCCATGACATGTATCTATTGCCTCCCTGTGTTGTATTCCCCCTTTGCGTTGAGAGCGTTGACATTCTGAATTGTTTTTGAGGTCCTGGGCTGGGTATTATCGTTACTCTTCGTTAATTTTATGCTTAATTCTGTACCCTACTTGATTTACATACTGCAATCATGGTTTTTAAACATTGTGTGTGTGATCATACAATATTGGAAATTTAATGAAATCTGACTAAAATGGAGTGCGAATTGGCCATTGGCTTCTCTATCGCTGCCCTATGCTGTGGTGGACCGAAGTCGAGTTCCATTCACCCTAGGAACAGCGTCCATGTCTATCATCTCAAATCGGTAGACTCGGAGTTGATCTTGCATTCACTTCCGGTGGATGTGGTCCATGGATGTGGTCAGAGTCCAACAGGCTGTGTTTCAACAACACTACATTGCTGCATACTTCCAAGGTTTGAGCCAGACGTTGTTTGTGTATATACCCAAAGTCTGAGTAGACATGACCCTTGGGACACAGGTGGAACTATGGATTATCCATTAGCCCTAGAGTGGAATGGGAGGGTTCTCTGTTGATATGGTTTCCTATTTGGGAAGGAGGGCATATTCCGTCGGTCAAAACCCGTCAGAAGTGGTGAGTAGTTAGTACTGAGGGGTGATCTAGCGGGTAACAGCCCGGACAGGTAATCCTGTTAACCTCCCCTCAGCCTGGCGGCCAGGGTGCGAATCCTGTTTACGGAAGTACCTCTACTATCTTCCGGGAAGGGACTATACGATCTTCCACGTTCAATCCCTGGCGGCCCCTTTTTCTTGCTTGTTTTCTTTTACCACTTTACTTCCTGTTTTCTCTTATCTCTTTGGCTCATAGCAGTAACCACTTACAAGTCTATGCTTCTGCCACGAGTGTTTGATATTGTATACCAGAGCCTAGTTCTTATGTGGATCGATACAGCACACTATATGAGGCTTGGCAGATTGAATCAAGAACGATGTGAAAAAGCGATTTATAATGTAACAATGATGAATTTGAAGGAATCAAAGCTTGGATACCCTGACAATGGCCAATTCTGCACAACTCTTAGGAGCGTCGGGTGTGTTATTTAGCAGTGATTGTATACAAAGGCACTCCAATAGACATATGCTGCAGCAAAGTTCCAATTCCCCACCTCTACTCCACTGTAAGATTGTCCTAAGCAGTTACAAGAAGCATATGAGAGCCATGTTTTTGATCACATGATGCCCTATAGCCCTGAAAATCCGGGCCTTGAAGGTCTCAACCCACCTGTAGTAGACGTTCAACCCCAGAAGTGACATGGTAGATAAGCATTGGACACAATGAAGCCATTCCGGTGCTCAGGTCTTTCCCAAGGAGTTTCGCCCATTTCCTAGCTTTGCTGCATTAAGCCTGGGTAATTATACCAAGAAAACTGTCAGTAAGAACAGAAAATAGCCATTCATACACAGACTGCATTCATCTAGACACAAGTCAAATTTAAATCACAGGTAAACCCCCCCAACAAACCCCCAAAAAGGAGAAACTTCAAACCTGTACGCCTTGCTGCCCATAATACAAGGGGTAGACCAAAACTTTTTTTTGTGTTTGTGAGGTAGAATGGAACAGGGAAAAAAAGAAAAAACTCCCATCCACTTCTCGTTCGGTGATTCAATCATCCAGCCGATGCGGCTGACGAAAACCTTTTAGCAACAAGGAGGAAACCCCTCTTGTTTCAAGATGTTGAAGTGGAAAATGCATTGCAAATTTGCGAGGCAGAAAACCAGACTCGACGGGTACTGCAGAACCCCTCCTAAAGCAAGATACCCGGCACAAAAGCCAGATACAATAATCAACCACCTCAAATGACCCAGCGGTAACTGGCGTAGCGACCTGCAGTCTCGGACTTGCGAATAATCTTCACGACCTGACCACGGCGCAAACCAAGGTACCGAGCAACGGGATCGGAGACCTGTATACGGGGGAGCTGGGACTCCTTCAGACGATAGCGCTCAAGCAGACGGGCCTTCTCCTCGGGACTGAGGAGGACGTGCTTGGGGACAAGCTCGTGGCGGGTAATGTTGACGAGCAGATCCTGTTCCTGGAAGTGCTCACAGATGCGGCCGGGGACACCGCTAAGCAGGCGGACGGCGGAAGGAGAGATAGGAGTCTGCGTAATGAAGATTCCGGTGTGGAAGTTGTTCTCATCAACGAGGTGGTTGAAGGCGCGGACTTGCTTGGTTCCGACGGCTGAGTTGTCGGGGCAGAAGTCGACGTAGATGGTGCCGCAGTCTGGCTGGGGGTTGGGGTTTGCTTTGCTGGGAAGTGGTGTGTATTTCATCTTCATGAGTTCGGTGGGACGCGCTTGGATTTTCATTTTAGAGCGGCTGTGAGGGGTGAAAGTTAGCGATTGATCGTTTGCATGGCACATGGCTAGTGCGTGGCAGTTTTCACTGCGCTTTTGCGGGGTGTGGGCGCAGGGATTTTGCGTACTCAGCGAAGCCCATAGAGTCGGAATATTTTTCGCGGAATTCTGATAGAGGGAGTGCCAGCTCGTTGTCGGAAACTTCGTAGCCCTGAACATTATGCGGTTAGCGCTTTGATCATTGACCGTGCGATCACCTCTGAGAAGTCACAGAGTGAGCTGAAGGTGCTTACTCGGTCCGCGAGCAGTTCGTAGACGGTTCTAAAGGTGCGCCAGAGGCGAGTCATCTCGCGATCGGCCTCCTGGGAGTGGGCCGCGTCTCCGTCCATGGTGAGAGATTAGTGAGGAAGTGCGGGAAAACCGAGTGAGAAGAAAGGACGAGGAGTAAAAAAAAACGGGTTGACGGGAGCTCCAGTGGAGAGATGAGTGAAGTTCGAAAAATCGGCGGGAATTCTGCCATCGACACTTAGTTAAGCGGAGAAACCGACCGAACCAATTTAATTATTCCAAGTCCCCCTTTTCAGTTTCCCTTAGGTCTCGTCTCAGTAGTCAAATCAATCCCTCGGCGACTCCTCTCCTTCTCTCCCAACTCTCTCGTCGCATTATATACGTCGCAATGGCCGCCACTGATGCGGAGCGGGTTAAGCCCACCAAGCCCGATGAGGCCGCCTACAAGGCCAATCTCGCTGAGGCCGAGAAGCAACATACCGCTGCTCAGGAGAAACTGGTATGCTAATCGCAGTCTTGTGGCTACTGGGCTATTCCTCTGATGGGTCGCGTGGATGGTCCCGACCCACTCGGATTGGCTTCGTGGCCATTACTATTTGTTTGTACCTCACGAGACTAATGACTGACTTGCGCAACACAGAACCAAATCAAGAGCAAGTTGGACAATGCTAAGCCCAACAACAAGGACTCGCCTGCCGGCAAGCGCCAACAGGAACTGCGCACCGAACTCTCCTCCATCCGCCAGAAGCAGTCCGGTTTCAAGTCCGGCCGCACCTCCACCCAGGAGAAGATCAACGCCCTCGACGCCAACCTCAAGACCCGCATTGCCGAGCAGAACGCCAACCGCGGTCGTCTGTCATTCAAGAGCGTTGAGGAGATTGACAAGGAGATTGCCCGCCTTGAGAAGTCTGTTGACTCCGGAACCCTCCGTCTGGTCGATGAGCGCAAGGCCCTGTCCGAGGTCTCAACCCTGCGCAAGCAGCGTAAGAGCTTCGCCGGTCTGGAAGATGCTCAGAAGGGAATTGATGACATCAAGGCCCAGATCTCTGAGCTGCGCAAGACCCTCGACAATCCCGAGGCTCGGGCGTTGAGCGACAAGTATAACGAGATCCAGAAGGAGCTCGACACTATCAAGGCGGAGCAGGACGGTGTTTTCAAGAACCTCAACGCTCTGCGCGACGAGCGTACTGCGCTGCGCAACGACCAGCAGGAGAAGTTCACTGCCATCCGCACTATCAAGGATGAATACTATAAGGCCCGTCGTGCTTACAAGGAGTACGAGGATGAGGCATGGCGCGTGCGCCGCGAGCGCCAGAAGGCTGAGCGCGATGCCTTTGAGCGCGAGAAGCGCAAGAAGGTTGCCGACAAGAAGCTCGAGGAGGCCTCCCAGCTTGCCTATACCGATGAGATTCTCACTGCTCAGGGTCTGATCCGTCACTTTGACCCAGCCTATAACTTCTCCGCTCTCGGACTCGATGAGAAGAAGGACCAGGGCAGCAACTTCCGTGCTGGAGTTGGCCGTACTGTTGAAGCCGCCGAGATTAAGGGCATGAAGGTCGTTCGCAAGGACGACGAGGAGGACTACTTTGTCGGATCTGGTGGCAAGAAGGGCAAGAAGGGTGGCAAGAAGGCCCCCGCTGCTACTGAGAACAAGTTCAACATGAACGTCGGTATCATTGAGGACTTTGCCAAGGTCAAGATCGACCCCCCTATGAACCAGTCGGCTGTCCCTGCCGCGGTGGAGAGCTTGGCTGCCAAGATCACCGAGTGGAAGAAGAACCAGGCCAGCAAGACCCAGGAGGTAAGTTTGAAACTCTTTGTTGGCTGTCAGCTGCTAATAATTACCCCGCAGAACATCAACAAGGCTAAGGAGGAGATTACCCGCCTCGAAGAGGAGGAGGCCAACATTGCCCAGACCAACGGCCGGGCTACTGACGCCGCCAAGAAGCCCGCCCAAGAGAACGGGGCTCCCTCAGCGGAGGCCGAGCTCGCTCAGGAGCAGGATGCCGTGGCTGATGTCTCGGACGAGCTCAAGAAGGCTGAGATCGAAGAGAAGGCATAGACCTGTGGCTCAAGGTAAATGACCACGCATCAACGTACATGAAGTCTAGCGTTTGTCTAGCATTCTCCTTGTGTTTTCTTTTTTGGATTTTTTTTTTATATTCTCGTTCGGCTCTTTGCATATGCATTATATGAGGTTTTTTAAATGGACAGTTATATCCAAAAGTCATAACCAATCGATTGAACAGCCCAATCTATCTCCTGAGAACATCTAGAAATAGTAATAAAATCATGGTGCCTAAAGCAACTCGAGGCCGCGTATAGAAAATGGCAAAATCCGGAAACCGGTTGACTAAGCGCCGCGACGTGCCCGGGCTGCGCCACTGCAAGACGATCTCTCTTCCTCCTTTGCGACTCTTTCAATTTTCCTTCCTACCTCTTGCATTGCAGTCTACCAGCTTCAAATCCCAGTTGCGACAAAACTGACACAACCTGACACAACCCCACACGCAATATCCATCCTCAGATCGGCGCTAGATCCGACATCCCCACTCAACCATGTCCTATAACAAGCCCGTACGTCAAACCCCATTCCAACTCCCTCAAACACCCAACTAACTCCAACAGATGAGCCCTCCACCCTCATACCCTGCGCCCACCCATGACGCAGGTCCTTACAATCAAAACCCAGGTGCCGCAACGGACTACTATGGCGGCGGCCAGCCCCAGCAGGGCTACTACCCGCAGCAGGGACAAGGGTACCCACAGCAGCAGCAAGGCTACTATCCCCAACAGCAACAGCCTATGTACTACCCGCCTCAGCAGCAGGGATACCCTCCACAGCAGTACAACGATCGCGGAAACCACTCCTCGGGCGGTGGAGCCGGTGGTATCTGCGCTGGTATCATGGCTGCGTGCGCCTGCTGTTGCTGCTTGGATATCTTGTTCTAGAGTCCCACTCTGACTTCTACATACACTGCGCTCGGGGTCCGAGTTGAAAGCCACTCGCTGCCGTTTACGAATGCTCTGATTTCACGAATTGTTTTTGCAAACTGGGGCTTTGGAGATTGTTCTCTCGTATATATCCTTGTTTGGTGCAAAACAGGACGGCGTTCTGGGTCCTGTCTTTGACTTTTCTGTATTTTTCGCTGTTTTTACTTCTGTTTGGTCTTTATTTTGGCTGATTGACTCTGTTATACCTAATAACAATGTTTCTACACCACTGCTTGAGTCTCGTGATACTTGCTTTTTTTTCCCCCTTTCCCCATTGGATCTGACTCGAAGCGCTGAGTTGTTTCAGGTCTGTTTTTAGATCTATGCTCACATCATTTGCGGCCTCGCTCTATATCATTGGGAATAAAGCAGATCACTAGAGAAACTTATAATCTACTGGCATTGGCTGTGCCGTTCCTACAACCTTTATATTCCATTGTATACCTGATGTTCACTGAGTATTCGAGGTCTTCCAAATCATTCTTCTTAGGCGCATAAATGATACGTTTATAACCTTAAAATTATAGGCATTATAGATACATCGCAAGCAATCATTAAACATCACCCCATAATCATAGCACATAAGCATAAAGTAATTACCTCCGACTCCCATATTCACTCTCACCCCCATAAGCCAACGGATCAACATGTCTAACCCCACCCCGCCTAGACCTTCTCGGCGGACGAGGCGACATATCCGAAGGAGCAGAAGAGCTCTCCTCCTCAATAACTTCAACAAGATCCTCATCCCCAGTAGCAGAAGTAGCAAGCGACTCCTCAACGACAATGCGATCATGTCGACTAGCAGGTCTCCGACGATAACTATCACGGAATTCGGCCTCTTCAATAACCTCGACCTCGCTCCGTCTTCTAGATGCGCGACGCCGACTGCGCACAGATTCCTCTTCATCCATTGACATGCTCACGCTGGATGCTGTTGGCGCGCCTCGTGCGACTCCTCCTGGATTCACTGCTAGGAACAGTACGTACATTAGCAGGACGAAGCCTGCTACGCTGCCGAGGACAATCCCGACGACTGTTCCCGCGGCGGGGCTGTCGTGGAGGCGGCCGTAGGTTGAGGGGATGGATATTGTTGTGTAGCGCTTTTGGAGCGCGGTGTCGAGGAGGTTGGGGCTCCGGTGGGCTTTTGATGGATCCAGGTCCATTTCGAAGGTTGACATTGTTGCGCGATTATGTGGATTTTTTGAGGGGGTTTGGTCGGGTACTGGAGATGGTGGAATGTGTAGTAGCGATGGCCGGTCAGGGGCTCGGCTTATTTGATATGACACGTTGGGCCTGGGAACGAGGTTTGGAATGCGACTGAAGACCTCGAGGTCGAAATGAAAGGGAAAGGCCCGGATCGCAATGCAAAATGGCGAGGTTGGGGGTGGCTGGGATCTGCGGAGAAGTGGGACCCGATCTGGTGTGTTGTATACTTCACTTGTTGGCATTAATTAATATCAATTAAAAATTCATCTCACTCTCATTCCTATATATCACTATGCTAACGACTAATAAGCACCCTTGCGCTTCTCATACTTGGGTTGAGGAGCCTGTTCAACCTCACTCAGAGCAGTCAACACTGGAGTAGTGTTGACCAAATCGAAACTCTCCAACTTAGCCCCGTCATTCTGAAGCGCCCAAAGACTCAAGGCCAGATAGTTCGTGCCCCGGTAATTGAGAATACCCTCAGGGACCGGGAAGCTGGTCTGGGGACCAATGTTGTTCACATACTTAGCGTACTGGTACCCATTGACGTAAAGCTGAGCGCGATACGCAGCCGCCTTCGAGGTCGAGGTCGAGTTTCCAAAGTTGAAGTACAAAGGAACATCCCAGCCCTTTTCGATATTCAAGTCAAAGCTTGCAGTGTAAAACTTGATACCAGGGGCGGACAGACCGTCGAACGGACTACCCGATTTCCAGTCCGTTGGTGGCTGTGGCTGGTGGAAACCTTGACGCTCGGCGTAAAGACCACCCTCGTTGAGCGGGCCGCGAACAGTGTCGAGATAGTCTTCGCCGCCGAGGTTACCAGTCAGCTTCCAGGTGATGTCACTGGCGGATCGGCCCGAGAGCTTGTAGTCCAGGATACCTCGGGGATCCTTGGTATCATCCGTGCCGACGGTCCAATCCTCGTCAAGGCCCATGTTGTCGATGACTACGGTGAACACATATGATTTACCCTTGGTCAGGGTTGGTAGAGTGTATGTGGCGTTGTTATCGGCGTTGATGGAGATTCCACCCCAGGATCCTACGTAAGTTTGGTTCAGCCAGACGGAGCTGCCGAACGCTGTGCCACCCTGGGTCCTGAGGAACAGAGTCTTTTCTTCACCAGTGGCAGTGAAGTGACCACGGAAGAGGAGGTAGCCAGTGTGGAAACCATAGTCCGAGGCGAACAGTGAGGTTGGCGTCTTAAGGGCATTCGCAGTGTTGGGGGTGGAAGTGTGGTCTGCAGAGACCCAAGTAGAGTCATCGTAGGAGTTTTGAAGCTCGGGAAGAGTATCAATGGACTTCCACTTGAGGTTCTTCAGAGTTGGGAGCTGGACCTTGGGTGCGGTGTACTTGACACTGCTGGACCAGATTCCGTTCTTATCGACCGTGACTTGCGCCTTCTTGCCGTTGATTACAAGGCTCTTAGCCTTGGATGGAGCCCCAATCACCTCAATGGGAGTTGTAGCGTTGAAATCGGCAGTGATGTGGAGGTCGCTTCCCTGCACATAAGCAGTTCGCACAAGATATCCGGCTTTGACGATAAGGGACGAAGAAGCGGTCTTCTGCGAGCTGTAGCCAGGCGCAGTACCCTCAGATGGGAGCTGAGGCACCCAATAGTTATAAGCAGAGTTGCGATCTAGCCATGTGGTTAGTGATTTGAGATAATGCAGCAGTGAAATATCAAGGTACTAACCCAGGAGGAGAATCTTCAAGTCCCCAACTTGCACAATGCGACGGGTGGTAGACACGTCCCAGCCAATGACAAGAGCCTTGCCCACCTGCTTGGTGGTGATGCTGGAAGATGAGCCCTCAATGACAGAGGGCTTGGAGGTGGAAGAGACGGCCAGCTCGTGGTGCTCGCCGGGTCCACCATACAACACAAGGATCTTCGACTTGCCAGACTTGGTCCAAGTGAAAACCTCAGCGGAGGAATATAGGATGTTAGTACCCGCAACATCATAGTCGACGATGTGAACCTTGGAATCACGACCACTCAGGGTAAGGCTTCCGCTTAGTTGAGGAATGGTGACTTGACCGGCACTGGTGGGAACCTTGAGCTTATAGTCGACAGAAGCTTGGCTCGAGTAGTCATTGTGTCTGACAACGAAGAAAGAGGATTTTGTGCTGTTGCCTCCGAGCAGGGGAGTCACAGCCAGATCGGAAGAGGTGGTATACTTCGAGGTGGTCAGGCTTCCTGGTGTAGATAGCAGGTAGGCCGGGGACACTCTGGCAAAGTTTCCAATCAACTTGAGCTCACTGTACTTCTCGCGAGTGATGTTGCGAGACTCTGAGATTGGGGAGCCGTAGTCGTAGGATGTGTAGCCGCCTGGGTGTCCCAGGTTACCCCAGTTGGTACCACCGAAGATCTAGAAATTTTAGAATTTGGCGAATATTGGAAGAGCAAAGGATACATACCATGTACAGATTCAGGAATGCAACTCTGAAACTGAGGTTGTTTTTGTAGAAGACCCTCTCAAATTCATGGTTCAAGAGAGCAGCACACTTTGTAAACCCAACACCTCCCCACGGATCAAATGCTCCACCTTGGAACTATAACTCGGTTAGAATGGCACACGTTTCTCGTTTACGGATATAACATACCTCGATCAGAGAGTAGGGGGTCGAAGGACTCTGCTTCATATGCGTGGTATAGAAATCAGTGGGCAAATTGCCCGATGGCCAGGTAGAAGGGTTCGCGCAGTCAAAGCCAAGGGGATAGCTATCGTGGCCGTAGATATCCACGGCACCTTCACCAGTCCCGGGGGCATTGTGGCCGCCAGCCCAGGCATCGTTGCTAATAAGAGGAACAACAACGCCGGCATCGCGAGCCTGGTCTTCGACGTATTGCATGTAGGCACCATCGGGGAAATTATCAATACCAACGGCACCGCTGTATTCATTCTCGGGCTGGAAGAGGATGATGGGTCCGCCGTTAGTAATTTGGCCCTTGGCAATTGTGGCACAGACATTTTTCATGTAGCTTGAAAGCTTGTTAGCACATAAGGCTAAGAATACTCTTGGCTGAGGTGCACATACTTGTCTGTTGATTTGAGGAAGGCCTCATCACTGGTACGTAGAGTTCCGTTGACACGCTGCAACCAACCTGGGAAGCCACCTCCAGATACTTCGGCGTTGATATAGGGACCGGGACGAGCGAGGAGATAGATTCCTGCCTCCTTGGCAGCATCGAAGAATGGCTCGAGCTCGAAGATACCCTCGGCGCTGTAGGAGCCTGGCTTGCCTTCCAGAAGGGCCCAGTCAATGTAGAAAGAGACACAGTTGAAACCAAGGGCCTTCACTTTCTGGAAGACATCAATCCACAGGGATGGTACGGGCAGACTGAGATGCCTCAAATTAGCAATGGACTTTTGAAAACGATCAATTGATGCATTTGAACTCACCGATACGGGTGAATTTCACCACTAAACAGCATGATCCTCTCGCCATTGACGAACAAAGACTTGTCATCCCAACTGACCTAGCACCCAAATTAGCACACTCTACGATTGATCGTCGAAGTCCAAACACACAAATTTCTGCAACAAGGCCCGCTTAACAGGGTCCGGATGCTCAGTGATACTAAAACCATTGAGCGAATGGCTAATAGCCGCACCGGCAGCCTGAGCCGCCAGACAGGCAATAGCCCACGTCGACGAGAGCTTCATGGCTCAAGTTGTATGCAAAGCAGGGTAGCTCTCAAATGCAAACGTTTAGTGCAATGCAGGGACAAGCTGTACATATAGGGAGAGTCGGGGACTGATCGCCCGACAGCCAAAATAACCGGGATCAAACATGCAATTCCGTAGCAATTGGAGCTAACCGTCATTCCACAGCTGAGGGGTGACGAGGGGTGCTCCGGAAGCTCCGTGCCGTAGTAAATGGCGATGTTGCATGCATACAAGCCCAGGTGGACCGATGATCCTTACCCCAGTTTCCTTCGCCCTGCGACTATTGCGGGGCACCGCCGCAATTTTTCCGCATATCGTATGGCTGGAAGGGATATTTCCTGGTTGGGACTGGAGATCGTCGGTCTGCTAGTTCTCGTGGGATTGGGAGGCACCTGGGTCAGGCTTGAATGATGTAAGGGATAGCTATGTCGGATAGCACTCCACGAAGTAAATAGAGCTCAGTCCTTTCTGACCGACATCCCCCAGACGAGACAATCTGGGCATCAATCATGTTCGATGGTCAAATGGCGCCATCTGTAGATTAATTAATCAAAGAGATCAAGGTACCAGGGCGGGGAAGTTGAATTTAACCGGCGCAAACAATTAGTCCTACCGATGATTCTCCGAACATTGAACATTGAAAAATATCATAAAATTGGCTTTTAGTACTCCGTACATGTAGTTCCCTTATGTCACATCCACCGTTTAAACAGTGGTGTTGAAGCGATCCTCCTCATCGCCATCCTTCGTGTATGTCTCGCGTTCATCAACAGCGTCCTGAGCATCCTGTCCAAGCTCCTTGTTCTCCTCCTCCAATGCAACTTCCTCAGCCTCGGCGGTGGGCTCGGCATCGGCAGTCTTCTTGAATGTAGTGTTGATGAGCGGGGTGGAGTCGTTGAAGATGCGCAGCAACATGGCACGACGCTCTTCCTTGGGCAGCATCAGGTTGAGGGAGTGAAGGGAGCGCCAGAGAGGCAGCACCATACGCTCGCTGTAAAATATTAGTGAATTGTGTTTCATAAAAGAAAAGAATGTAAACTCACGGAATGCCATCGGCTCCTCCGTTTGGCTCAACGCGCAGAATACTGCAGCCCATGGGGATATCCTTGACGCGCTCGCCAATCTCACCCAGAGACTTCCAGCCATCGTCTGAGACCTTGGGGAACATCTCAACAAGAAGGCGACGCAGGGTATCCCTCTTGGTCAAAGTGACAGAGCGCTCAGCGCCCAACCAAGGCTCGATGATCTTCAAGCCATCGGTCTGGACACGCCACCTGCAGACGTTCTCACGCTGTGCGTCTTGCTTGACAAACATCTTCACACCGCAGTGGACAAACTTCATACCCTGACCTTCGTTGGAGACAAGGATATCGCGTGCCAGGGCACTGGTGTAGTAAACTGTGCGGGTAGGGAGACCCTCGGCGTTGCGAACCATGAAACGGTCACGGGGGAAGCGCTCCGACAGCGTGTAGAAGTCGAAGATGGGACCCAGCTCTTCATGGTTGGGGTCAAGGTATTTGAAGGGCTCCTCTTGGCGAGGTCCCTTCTTCTTCAGCTGCGAAGGAGCTGCGGAGGTCGCGGGTGTGCTGTCACCGGGGGTTTCGAGGCCAGTTCCCACAGACGGCGCAGGGGTGTGGATTGGTCGGTCACCGACGAGGACCTCATTGCCATCGTCAAGCTTGGTTCGCTTGGCGGGAATTTCTTCCTCCAAATCGCTTGCCTCACGCTTGGGGAGAGCGACAGGAGTAGACTCATCAAGGGTAGTGGCGTATGTAGGCTGGTTAGAGGCCTCGGCAACGGAGGCGTTCTTGGCAATCTCGGCCTCAGCCTCTTGGTCAGGAGTGACGAGTTCGTCCAATGCCTCAAGCTTCTCCAGGGGCTTTCCATCGGTCTCATTCTTCTTGGCGTCAAGTTCGGCAGCCAGCGCTGCGACGGAAGCCTTGGGGATAACGTTGCTGCTCTCGGGCTTGGCGCGAATCTCAGAGGTCTTTTCGAGCACTGTGATGAAGAAACCGCCAGTATCCTGCTGGTGGGGGTAGACACGCATACAGCGGTCCAATGGCAGGTCGGCAGCCTCACCAGTTGGTGCGAACATGCCCTCTGCAAGTCTGGCAAGACCGTTGATTCCCTCTTGGTTACGGTGCGCCTCAACTTCCTCCCAGTTGTTCCACAAGCGACCCTCGCGGTCCATGACCTTCCAGTTGCGCAGACCGGCAGCTCTCTTCAGACCGGTGAGCTCTTGGCTGCAATCGACAATCTTGACGTTGGCGGCACCACCACAACGCTCAATTGCAGTGGCAACAATGGCCTCGTTTTCGACGGGGTTCAGACTGCAGGTCGAGTAGACAACACGTCCACCAACCTTGAGCATCTGCAAAGCGCGAACCAGGATGCGAGACTGGATACTGTAGAGACCGAGAGCATTACCGGGAGTCCAGTCCTTCCAGACGCCGACATTCTTGCGAGCAGTGCCATCACCAGAGCAAGGAACGTCTGCCAAGATACGATCAAACTTCAGGTATCTGTTCTTAGGCTTGCTGCCATCCTCAGTGGGCAGGGCGGGCAGCTTGATGGAGGGGAACATAGTGGCATCGTGGTTCGTAACAATCAGGTTGGGGGAGCTCAATCGCTTCATTTGGTGAATAAGCATGTGAGCGCGCTTGTAATCACTGTCGTTCGCGATAAGCAGACCGGTGCTGCGACCATCGTCGTTCAATCCTTCGGGGCCAAGAGGCTCGGGTCCAGCGTTGCCATTCTTCACCTGCTCGGTGACTTGGGCAACAGCATCTTCCTCGCCGGCATGAAGCAGTTCCATCAATTGCGCAGACTTGCTACCAGGGGCGGCACACATATCGAGAACGGTCATGCCAGGTCTAGCATCAATGAGGAGGGGAGGGATCATGCTGACAACCTCTTGGCGACTGATGTTTCCAACGTCGGTCTCGGCGACAAGGAACTTCTGGAAGGAAGCGAAAGGTGCGAATCGTCGAATGACATTCTTGGGGGTAGTCATGGACCATGCGAGCTGGTCGGGGTACCATGAAACCGGGCGCGGGGGCTCGACGAATTCGTTCTCGTACTTGATAGATGTGATTTCGGGGATGTGGTGGTCTTTCAGGCGCTGCTGTACAGCAAGAGCATGTCTATTGAATGGCGCAATGATCAGTATTGTTTGAGAAGACCCTCGTGCGCAATCGCAAATTTCCAGTCATGGATACGTACCCTCGAGAACCAGTGAAACGGAAGCTGTTGGGCAGGTCCTTGCGCATTGTAGCCCAGAAGACCTCTCGCTCTTCCTCGGGCAGGAACTCAGGCTCATTGTAATAGCGTTCGAACTTCTCATTATCTTTGGCGATGTCATTCCAATGGGAGCGCGTACGGGTAGCGCCGCCGCCTCCACGGGCACCACCTCGTGAACCCTGAGATATGGTCAGCGCAAAACAGAAACAGAAATGAGCAGAGTAGACAAACTTTTTTGCCTCCTCGTTTTCCCATTGTTTCGGGGTAGTAAATTCAAATGATCAAAGAGAAGAGAGTGTAATAACTCCAACAAAATCACTTCAGAAATCTCCCGCAATCGCGGATTATTACGTAATCAGATATTCGATCTCTAGCCCTCAGGTGGGCAGATTCGAAACATGATACGTAGGTGCATTTTGGGGAAGTTGCTCAGATATTGTCTCACGATCGGATTGGACCTCTGCGATATATCGCGGGTGAGCATCAACATGGCTTGACCAGCCCCAGAATTGCTGAATGGATTGGGGTTATATCGCCAAACGATGAAATGGGTTTCCATCTCCGCCATCCACCTGTGGACCCGGAAGTTGAATCTGTTTGTGTTGACAGTATCGAAGAATTTCTGTGCAGTTGGATCGCTGTCTTGAGTCAGCTCCCAGAGGTCCCTGTAACGCTTGATTGCTTGCAAGTCAAAGGGATTCACCAGCTGCGCCGGTTCATCACTGAATAAACCCATGCTGCGTGCTTGCTCCTTGGTAGCTTTGATGCTGACTGTATGCAATGACACGATGAATTCAGAGAGCCTGAAAATTGACCCCCATCGCACATCATCGTCCATCTCGGTGCGCCGGTGGAAACGAATGAACGGATGGAAAATATCCGCGCTCACGGAAACCTTCTTGTCGAAATACGCTGCTTCAGACAGACTCATCAACCTTTCCACCAGCTTGCGTTGCTCTTCTTGGGTCACATTCTCATCAGGTGCATTGAAGTGGAGAATCTTGGTGGATTCGAGCCAGCACCGGATGTCTTGCAGGCTCCCATTATCAGATGATTGCAGGCGCCCAACATCATACTTCATCCCGTGGACCATCTTCAAAGCGACATCGCGAGATTCCTTGCATATCTGCGCGACATTCGGAGGTGCGCGGTTCAGGGCCCAGGATCTTTTGAGGTCACCTATGGGTATGTCGGGATCATTCGGTTGGCCAAACTCGACGATTCGCTGAGGAACAGCATGCTTCCATATTATTGCGCGTATCTCGAACGGAAGCGAGAAGAAACGGAACGGTTCGCTCATAGTGAAAGATACGATGAATGAAGTTATCAAAGAATCTGATGGGGTGCAGTAGGTTGAAGAGAAGAGAAGTGAAGAGATCTTGAATAAGGCGAAGAGAGTTCATCATCTCATAGAATTCGGTGCTGATCACGGGATGATTTTAGAACTTGGAAGGAACGCGTGCTCATCAAGATCCATGGGTTGCGAGCCTCAGGCGAAATATTACCTTACGATCAAATATTGATATGTCCAGATTACTGCAAAACGTGTGTGCTCACTGCAAAGACTGCACTGCAAAGACTGCTGCAAAGCCCGTTGAAAGGACTGCTGCAAAGACTACTACAAAGCTCTTTGGAAAGACCGCTGGAAAGACCGCTGGAAAGACCGCTGGAAAGACCGCTGGAAAGACCGCTGGAAAGACCGCTGGAAAGACTACTTTATTGCAAAAGACAACCATATATCCAGGGCTAGCACTCCTCGGAAGATCACTATGTTGAAGCATGGTGCTCCAGGCGAGATCTTCGTGGCTATACTCTTCTACTCACCATGGGTTCATATACGAAGGAATCATAACAGTGGTTTACCTAGGAGGTTCAGGGTTTTCAAGCCTCAAAGCCCCCAATGGTTGGAGACGTAGTTTTACTAATATCTACTAGCTAGGTGCTCCTTTTCATGTACTAATCACAACTCAAGTATCCAAGTATCATATCTTGGTGGTCTGAATCTAAGCAATGGCGCTTCGAACCCAAAGCTTACGTATAGCTGCGCAGATACCGTATTTTCTTGAGTCCAATATGGGCAGGGTGTCATTCATTGACCTTGATGAAAATGCCAGTGTTCTGGACCGCCGTTTAGAGGACAGCCTTGGGGCAGAAAGCATCTTCTGGGTAGTATGTAGTAGGTGTTTCCAGCATTGGGACATCATCTAGTTTAGTGGTTCAGGCAAATTATCTCTAGAGCCTGGCTGCTATACGCTGCAGACTCAGCAGTTGAGTGACTAGATAGCATGGCCTATGCACCCAGGTTGCTAAAGAGCGTAAGTAACATGGGGTGTACTCACTCCATGCAAGGGTGATAGGATACCAGCCCCGATTTCAGCTGAAACCATCCACATCATCCTATATTTGTATGCTATGGTTGTGGGAAATGGGATGGTAAAAGCTTTAGACGATAAAAGAATAAACCCAAGTGTTACAATACTTCGGAGCAGTGATGGATCACTTCAATGGAACAAACAAAAGAGATAATTGAGGGTTTGCTGCAAAAGCCGCAAACTATATAGTCTACTATGGCAAACCATTAATTGCTATTTCACACACGGATTTGGGATCTAACAGCCCAGGCAATGATTGATAGTACATTCAAACAAAAGCCGCCAAGAAATCCAGATTTCTCCAAACCTTCAGCGACGATTTTCACACGCGATCATACTCTGGAACAAATTAAGAGATCATGCGGGACATGTCTCCACGGATGCGCTGGTAGTCGAGGATACCCTCGATGCTGCCGACGGCGGACATGGCGAGGTCCTGATCCCACAGCTTGCGAGTAGCGAAGTCCATGACGTCCTTCTCGGTAATCTGGCTGACGGTGCGCTCGATGTCCTCGGCGCTGAGACGGCGACCAGTGGTGATGATCTGGCGGCCGATGTCCTCAGCGACGGCGGTGGTACCATCAAGGGACAGGAGGATGGAAGCCTTGAGCTGGGCCTTGGCACGCTCAACCTCGGCGGAGGTGACGTTGTTGCAGAGGCGAGACCACTCACGGAGAGTGAAGTGGATCAGGTCGTCGAGCTGAGTGAGGTTCTCGCTGACGAGGTAGATACCCCAGAGACTGGACTTGAGTTAGCATTTGTTCAAGCACTTCCAACAAAACGCGGTATCAATCGACTTACCCGGTGTCGCTGTAGCTGGTGGAGAAGCTCATGAAGCTGTTGGCGAGGTTGTGGTGGCTGACGTGGGAGCTGAGCTTGCTGCCGAGGAAAGGAGACTGGCCCATGGCGCGGTCCCAGTTACCGACAATAGCCTGGGTGACGAGAGCGGTGAAGTAGTCATCGTCCTTCCAGCTGACACCCTCGACGGCGAGAGCGATGTGGGCGGAGGGGATGGTGTCATCGCGGAGGCGGACCTCGGAACCAATGAACTCGGGGATACGCTTCTGCTCGGCGGAGAGGGCGGCGGCGGCGGAAGTAGGGGGCTGGCTGGGGAGGCTACCGAAGTGCTCCTCGGCGAGACGAACAAGCTGCTCGTGGGGAATGCCACCGGCACCGACCAGGACCATGCGGTCAGCAGTGTAGTTGGTCTTGATGTAGTTGGTCAGGTTGTCACGGGTGATGGTCTGGATGTTCTCCTTGGGGCCGAGGATGGTGCGGCCAAGGGGCTGAGCCTGGTAGGCGGTAGCGTGCAGGTGGTCGAAGACAACCTCCTCGAGCTGCTTGTCAACCTCCTCCTGCTCGCGCAGGATCACATCGCGCTCACGCTCAATGGCGCTAGCCTCGAGCTTGGAGTTCTGGAGGATATCGGCGAGGATGTCGACGGCCTTGGGGACATCGTTGTTGAAAGCCTTGGCGTAGTAGACGGTGTTTTCTCTCTGTGGCGGAGTTAGTGATTCGTTTGGTGGGTGTTGATGGATAAGTTTCCGGGTCGTACCGATGTGTAGGCGTTGAGGTGAGCACCCATGTTCTCAATCTCGAGTTCCAATTGGTGCTGGGAGCGCTTGTTGGTGCCCTAAACATGTTTGTCAGATTATGCGCTTTGGGAGTTGAGGGTTGTGGGGTCGAACCTTGAAGGCGAGGTGCTCAAGGAAGTGCGCGGTTCCGTTGGTCTTGTCAGTCTCTGCCCGGCTACCGGCATCGATCCAGACGCCGACCGTGGAGGTTTGGGCCCATGGGGAGTGATCAGTGGCGATCTAAGAAAGATTAGCGAAGCTGCGATGCAATTGATGTCGATTGGGCGATCATACGGTGAATCCGTTGGAGAGGGTGGTGGACTGGGTGGTGGACGGCAAAACCGGGGACGCAAAGCCACGCTTCACGGGCTGGATGGACTTCAGGGCCGCACGAGTGCGGGTTGCCTGGTGCAAGTTGAGAGCAAGGCGCCGAGAAGCCATTGTGCACGACTTTAATAGGTGGAGGGAGGGGGAACAGGGGAGAGATGGAGAAAAGAGCTGATGGAGACGCCCTGAGGTTGAAGTTCGGAAGTCTGAAATTGTTCGCCCAGCTTAGCCAATTACATAACCCGCTTTTCCAAACCGCCCTTCCCATCCCGAATCCTTCCTTAGTCGCGATTTATCAGCGCTCAAGGCCTTTATATCATCTGGTTTGGTCTAGATGTCCTACATATTAGTCGATACAATCCATATATCTGGTTTTTACCAAGTTTTACTCAGCCGATCCGCCTCAATTTGCAAAGTTCCGATTTCGGTCATCCAATTTAGCGCCTATTGATTGGCTCAATGGTATATCTATCTCATACAAACTTGCTCGCAAACTGCTTGATGTTCTCCTCCATGGAAATGTCCGCTGCAAAGCCCAACTTAAATGCATGCGCAGTATCAAATTGAGGAGTCCAGGACTGCACGATCTTGTCCGTAGCAGCATCATATTTCTCCTCAACCAATGCCCGACGCTCCGGGCCCCCAACTTCCAGCAATGCATCCAACATCTGCTGAATGCTAACCTTCAGCCCGGGAAGATTGACAGATCTCGACTCTCCGAATGCCTCCTTCGGGATTGAGCGAGCATGAATCAAGTTCTTGATGACGGTGTGCGGCGAACAGATCCACATTTCCGTCTCCTTGGCCACGGGCAGAATAGCCTTCTTTCCATGGAAAGGTTCGCGGATAATGTCACTTGCAAAGCTGCTAGCAGCTTGTGTTGGCTTTCCGGCTCTCACTGTCACTGTCGGCAAGCGCACGCATCGACCGTCCAGGAATCCTCGTCGTGAGTAATCGTTCAGCAGCGTCTCAACAATGAGCTTTTGCGATCCATATGATGACGAAGGCACGGGTGGGAAATTGGTTTCATCAATGACGAACCCAGGAGGTGCAAGGCCGTAGACTGCTAGTGATGATGTGAAAACCACTTTTGTTCCCGGTGCTGTAGTTCGTAGCCGGTCAAGGATATATCGCACTGAGTCGAGGTTGACGCGCACGCCCAGTTCAAAGTTTGCCTCTGAGCCACCAGACATGATGCCGTGAAGGAGATAGACTGTTTCGTAGGAGCGAGATGAGCTGATCAATTCGTCAACCTCTTTCGTTGAGGTGAGGTCGGCTTTGATGCATGTCAGACGGTTTGCATGCTGTGTGGCGGATTCAGGAACTTCGGGCTCGACGACATCGGTGATTGTCACGGTTGTAGTTGCCGGAGTGCTTGCGAGGAGAGAAGCCGCCAACTCCTGGCCAACATAACCCCCCTGCCCCGGTGATCAAAATCGACATGGTGGGTGTAGTATATCAATGTTTATACAGCCAAATGAATGATGAGAAAAGTACTCGTTCCAACACAATTATTTAATGCTGCATGAAGTTATATCTATAGAATTCAACTACAACGGAAAACTGGATATGTATCCGACTTTATACTCCATTTACTTGCGGGGTTATTGCGAACCCCATTCTTCCCCCACGCCCGTCCAGTCTCAATGATTTCTCTCCGCCAATCGACTTCTTGAATCCCACAAGTTTGATCACTTGAGCTAAGTTTCGCGCATCAATTCCGAGCCACTTTGCGAATTCAACCTCGGCGAGAACCCCGAATACTTGAACACCCGGCGCATGTCCGACTTTCAGTCTCGGGGAATGCAAACAGATTAGATGGAACCTTGGAAGCTTCCTGACCGGATCTTCTATTCAATTCTAACTGTAAACCCCACCATGCGATTCACGTCTCCCACATAGAGCAACGGGCAGCCCTAGAAGAATAATGAACTTTCTTCATTAACCTCAAAGGCCTATCTGCACCTCTACCTGGACTAGCGGGAACAACATACTACAGGTCTTCTACCATATAACTACACATCCGGGTATCTCATAGGACAACAAACAGACACCTGGCAATTTACTTCTATACGCAAACATTTGCACGCTCTTTCACACGTATGCACGCTCTTTCACACCTGCGCACACCCTTTGCACACCCTTTGCACACCTGCGCACACCCGTTCACAGTATAAGCAACTTCTATAGTTACAGTCCTTTGTTTACTGACTAAAGATGCACCTACTCCAGTGACTAGTCCCAGACTACCTACTTGCCTGGTATCAGATAACACAGGTGACACATTCCAGCGTGTAACATTCAAAGAAACTAAATTTTGAGACGCAGCCAAGAGTACATAGGCGGAAAACCTGTCACGAAAAGGGAAAAACATTCGATACATCACGAGACGCCGACGGGAACATGAAAAGAAAGGACATGACCAGAGATTAAGATCTTTAACCGGAACGGGTGTAGATACCGGCAACGATACAGTGGTCACGCTCGAAAGGCTCGAGGGTCAGCTGCTCCTTGGGCTTGATCTTCTCCTCACGCATCTTCTGGACCTCCCGGGCGAAAACAACCTCGGGCTTGGCTGTCGAATCGATACACGAGGCCTTGATAGAGATCAAAACACCACCGCCGTCGCGCAAAAACATGTGTGCGTTCAAGCCAACAATTCGGGCCTGATCAGGCTGGGCAACGTCTGCGAAAATGACATCGACGGTGGGCACCAACATGCGATATTTCTGAACATGGCGCGCGTCTTCAACGATTGGCACAACATTGGTGCGATGAGTGGCCATGTTGATCAGATCACGACCGGAACGGTGAGAGAATTCGACAGCGTAGACGTTACCAGTAGGTCCGACAATATCGGCGACGTGGGACACGGAGGTACCGGAGGCAGAACCCAGGTAGAGGACCTTAGCACCTGGCTTGATGTGGATATCGTCGAGACCACCCAGAACACCGGCAGCAAGCTAAAAAGTCGTTAGAAAGATTCCAGTACAGAGGCATGAGAAGTGTTGTAACAGAGAACGCAGCTGACACAGCCCATGGAACTTTGATAGATGGGTATTTACCTTGGAGCGGAAAGGGTTCCAGACACGGTACTCCACCTTGGTGGCAGCACCATCCTCATTGGCAGGGCCATCAACAGAGATACGCTTCTCGCCGTAAACAGCCTCACCAGGGGTCAAGTTCTTGGTGACAAGCATGTCTTCCTTGCCGCCACGAGCGACGAAGATACCGGCGTGACGGTGGGGCTCCTATTGATAAGGAAAAAAAATCAATCAGTAGCTGATTTGGACTCTTGAGCTTTCGAATACTCACAATGACAACCTTGGCACCACCACGGGCACCACCACCTCCACGAGGAGCACCACGACCACCGCGAGGAGCACCGCGGCCTCCACGGGGAGCACCACGGCCACCTCCGCGGCCACCACGGTCACCGAAGCCACCTGTGTGAGGATTCTCATCAGTAAATGCGACGAGATTAGAGCAGCATGTAGAGAGAGCGGGGCAATTGAAATGGTATAGAACCATCAACGACCTTGACTCTGCATGCGTGCAAACGAGAAGACTTGAAAAAACTAACCACGACCACCGCCGCGACCACCGCCACGACCACCACGGTCACCGAATCCACCACGTCCACGAGGGGGACCACCACGGCCACGAGGAGCGAAGCCCATTGTGAAGTTTTAAGAGTGAGTACTCGGTTGTAGGAAGGTTGAGAAAGAAAGGTTGAGCTGCGAGTGCTCAAACCGGAGGTAAGTGAAAAATCGGGGGAAAAATTCCCAGGAGATTCGAGGAGTGGGAAGAGAAAAAATTGACGAGAGATCCAAGATGAATGGATCTAGCAGTTCAAATAGAAATGGATTCTATCTGGTCGTCGGTGCGGGTCAAAGCCGATGCTGCTCGTTGATGCGGTCGAGATTTTTTTGCGCCTTTGGGAACTTTCAGAAAATCAGAACGGCGCTAGTCCATTCTAGGAATAGCTTCCCTTCCGCGTGAGGACGGCACGTGACTGTGATCGATCGCATGGTCACGTGACCTAATTAACCCTTCAATAGGTCCAGTGTTCATCAGTTTCATTTTAAAAATTTTTGACAAGTTGGAATGGAAAACCAAAATTTGCTGTCTTTCATGTGAATCCGTGGAGGAACTGGAGAGAATGACGTCGTAAGTACGTGTTAGTTGAGATGAATGGCAGTTCGATAATCAAAGAAGGATGGCAAGAAGAGGGGAGGAAGGAGGGGTTATAGCACAAATGAACACACCCAAAGACAGGTAGAGAGCTACGAAAACGCCAGCTCACTACTCAGCGTCGCCTTAGAACCAAGATGAATAGTGCTGACCATGTTCATTAAATCAAGGACATTCCCGAGGTCATTACGGAGTATCTTACTTGAATCCAGCAATTGATGAGGAACCGATGATTTATTGCATAATCTCGTAGACTCATGAATATAGACGGATATCAGAACGGCCAGGGCCGCCTTGCAAGTTCAAAACACGAATTCCTCCCAGAACTCCAGTCTCTATGTACAAAAAATAAGAAGAGAGCATTCGACTATTGTCCGAAGAAGTAATAGTTCGCAGCATATTGCATCTCGAAAGCAGACGACATGCCCTCACAAGTCTTCGGTGGGGAACCAGCAGCAGTATCTACTCGATACACGCTCTTGTAGTTGCCCACTGTGCCATCTGTGGAAGTCAAGTAAAGCCAAGCCACAGCACCATACTCTCCGGCGAAGGCATTTGTAGGAGCATCAATTGACCCTCCTTTCTTGGTCATGACAATACCATGCTGCTTCTTGGGTGTGGTGTTGAGGTTGAATTCTGGGGTTGTAGCGTCGTAGAAGAAGTGATGGCCCAGGAGATCGATGTTTGAGAGAGGGAATGAAGCATCATCGCTCGTTGGGAGGGTGATCTTATAAGCTAGCTTGGGAAGCTTCTCCAACAAGCTAGGGTAGTTTGCTGCAATGCATGTTGCGTCGTAGAGTCTGGCAACGGCTCCTGCTGCTACGGGTGTAGAGCTGGATGTTGAGTCTGCGCAAGTATAGTTCTGTAGCTGAGTTAGAGTTGCCCAGGTGTTTGATAGTTGATTGAAAGACTACACACCTGTGTGCCTCGTCCAAGTGCGACGTATATAGGCTTTAAGCCCGAAGAACTTGCCAGACCCGATGCATATGAAGGGAGAGCAATTTTAGAAGCATCGCATGTTGACTCTCTGATGTTGTGCTTGGCAGTACTGATATACTGGCTGATCTTGCCGTAGAACTCGGCTAGGTCGTCTGACCAGTCGTATGCGCTGTCGAGGAATTTTGCGGGAGCAGCGAGCGAGACTGCCGATAGGCAGAGGACAAGAGTGAGACGCATTGCTATTTTCGAGGTAGAGCGGACTGGGGGTGTACTTTTCTTACAACCGTAGAGAGCCCAGTGAATCAAGGGTATAATTGAAATTAAGAATTGATGAAGAACAGATTGAGCGTTAATTGACATGGGAGTCCAACAGTTATAGTACATATACTGAAATTATGCGGTAGTACAAGCCGAGCAAGCTTCCAAGATAGTAACACGAAACAATTTCTCTATTAACAGCGCGATCGATGCACTCTGCAGGTACTAGCAGGGGTCTCTTGGATATCATTGGTAGGTGGAAGCGCTCAGAGCTGACTTCCCCAGCCTCTCGAGCTTCTGATTTGTCGTCGGCCGCAAACGAAATCAACTAAAATCAAGATGGCAAAGCGCTAGGCCAAACAACGGGGTTTCCCACGACGGTCCGGTGAGCTCCCTAGCCAATTTCTATAAATTCCCCGGGTCTATTAATAAATCTGACTGGAGTTGAGCGGTTAGATGTGCAACATCATTGCCGGTCGAGGTTAGTCTACAGCCCTGCGACGATTCCCTACTTCCTTAATCCTAGAGTAATCCTAGAGACTTGCAGAACTCGGCAAATTGATACAGGCATTGCGTGTCCACTTCTCTTCAAAGACTTTTTTCACCTTTCGTTTTTGCTTTTGCCAATTTCTCTCGGCATTGTTCCGGACTTCGTATACTGCAATGTTTAGTGTACGACTGCGGGGGGGCTGGGAGGCGTCCCCTCAATTTCTCAACCTCCTTCTTTGAGGTCAACGTTACAGCGCGCTAACTCATAAAAACCGTCTGCTTACATTTAATTTAGAGCCGTCGGTTGATTTCCTTTAGGTCTCAAAGTCTATTTGGTGATATTATTTCGGGCTCGCTTACCCGACCCATGCAAGCCATTGAGGCATATACTACTGCACACTATAGTTATCTCCGATGTTACTGTGTCTTGCATCATATCAAGGCACGGAGATTGAAAGCTTAGTGATCGGAATACCAGCAAGATGCTTCATGATAGTGATTGACTCGGGGTTTGGGCGACTCGATTCCCTATCCGCCTACTCCAAAATCGGGCTAAATTTGGAGCAACATGGGAACATTCCTGCATGGGACCCCACGTTTAATCTACGGCTCGGGCCATGTTATCATCTTTTCTCCGCTATCAATGGAATGTGCGATAGAATCAAGGAGGGGGCTGCTATTTTTGCCCATTCCTCATTCCAAGGTTCCACCATGTTGGTGACTTTGGTAGCCAGACTAACTATGGGATCGGTTGGCATCCAACTCCACTAGATTAATTGGCAAATCCATTGGCTCTTTCTTACAGGAAACCGACGGAGACCAAAATCTGCCAAGGTGGACAGTTCGCAAAAGCACGATCCAAGTCCCTTTGAGTAGACTACCTACTCCTTACAATCATGGAAGCTTCCAAGGTTCGGCCAATACAACAACGAGAGAAAATGAGATCACACGTACATGATATCTGCTACAAATCGAATTTACATACATGCAGCTTGACCCACATCTCGTAGAAAACGAGGACTCAATCCCAAACGCCAGGACTTGTGATCAGTCATGAGAAACGAGAAACCTTGGAAGTAAGAACTCCACCCTTCGCTGTGTGAACATCAGACAAAATCATTAGCTAAAAACCTTCCTGCTGCCAGTCACTGTCCTTCAGCTGACCGCTGCCCGTGCCACTTCCACTCCCAGCCCCGCTTTTGGAGTTGCCATATGCTGCAGCGGCGGCGCCACCCATGCCGCTCATGACAGTATGCTGTTCGATCTGGGTACTGCTCATCATGTATAGCACGACGAACAACAGGATGTGGAGTGCGAAACAGTACGTAGCGAAGAGGTTGCGACTCGTCCGGTTTGCAAGAATCACACGAGTGAGGGAGAAGACGATCCGCTCGGGAAGACTCATGCGTTTATACGCCCGTGTGGATTCCCGGCCTCGGAAAGCGGCAAACGGTGAGATTTGAGCCTCGTAGGCGGATTGATATCGGTCGAGGGATAGACCAGATGGCGTGTCCGCGGAGGTGTAGATTGAAGTAGAGGCAGGAGTGTTTGCATATGACGATGCAGATGTAGAGGCACCTTGGCCGCGGTTGTAAGTTGAGACGTAGCGAGTCTTCTCATAGAGGCTTAGGTTGTCCTTTTGAAGAGATGCTACCTCCTGTCGCAGCGACTTGACAGTTGCATATAGCTTTGATAACTCTGTTTCAAGTTCTGCATTCTTCTTCTTGAAACGATCACGCTGGGCCTGAATCATGGGCAACAGACCAGAGCCACCACCCACTGCCTCTCCAGCTCGAATCGACTCCATGGTGTTCGCAGACACGGCACTCTGGTCAAAGCCGGAGATGATGGATGATGTTGGCGACGAGGCGCCTCGTCGGGCGGAGTGTGGGTATCTCGAGGAGTAAGTTCCTGCGACGGACATTGCCGATGATGGGAATGCATTGGAGGCCTCTTCTTGTACACGCAGAAGATCATTTTCAAGAGTAGTAGACAGAGTCCGAGACTTTTCCAGCTCAGCATTTGACGTGGAAAGTTCACTGCGCAATGTTTCAAGCTGGCCTTGGATGTCACGGCTCGACACCCGTAGAAGTGTTAGGTCCTCCGTTAACTTCTTGTTTCGTGCCATGAGGAGTTGCTCGAGAGAGTTCTTGTCCTTAGTTTTGGACGTATCGCCATTGGTCTCAACAGCGACCTTTTCGGCAGCATCATCGGCAGCCTCATCGTCGTCGCCTGCGAACTCAATAGATCTGATCATCTCGAGTTCTCGGCGAATCTCATCATAGTCAGCCACCTTTGCTAGCCGCACGCGCAGCTCTTCTCTCTCCGAAGTCGCTTTGGTTGCCGCTCTCTCTGATTGGAGAATCTTAGCCTCCCAGGTATGTCTTTCTGAATCCTTGTCGAACCGAGCAGCATCAAGTTTCCGCAGCAAAGATGAGTTCTCAGACTGAAGGCGAAGATAATCGGGGTCATCTTCAACGGAAATCGGCCCTGACGAGTGTGAGGCGGCTTGAGCCAGCTCCAGTCGCATCTGTTCATTCCGCGCTTCCATGTCTGCCAGCCTCAGACTGGTCTTCTCCAAGTCGGCAGAGACGAGCTCAAGCTCGGCTGCAGTAGCACCGCTACGCGCACCTTCGCCATCGTCGTTCTCGCCCTCGCCCTCGCCCAGTCGCTGGGAGACCTCGTAGCTTGCCTTGAGCTCCTTGATCAGGCGGTCCTGATTCTCCACCTTCTCCTCTAAGCTCTTCTCCTTCGCTGTCCAGTTGTTTGTCTTCTCCGCCAAGACTGCCTCCCATGATGCTTCGATTTCTTTGGCTCTGGTTTCCTGGTTCTGTTCCAATTTCTTGCGCGCAGCACGCTCCTCATCCAGACGTTTCTCGGTTTCCTCTTGTTGTTTGGTAAGGCGATTCACGGATTTCTGCAATTGGTCCCGCTCCGAAGTAAGCTTTGGGACAGTGTCTTCCGACAAGACAAGGGAGTCCACAGAAGCTTCAAGGAGTGGATATGGGTCCGGCGCCTCCGATAATGAGGAGTATAGCTGCAAGAACGACGAGGAAGATGTTTTCCCCTGATTGGTCAAGAGATCAATGAATGACTGGTATGCCTTGAGTAGCGCCTTATACTCCACCAGCTTAGATTCATCATCCAGCTTCTTGTAATCTTTGGTCTTTTGCGCGAGGTCTTTTCGTTGGACGAGTGCATCGCGCTGCTGTTCGACAATGTCGGTCGCAGTGGTGTCGAGTTTCGCGATAGTACTGGTTAGGTCGATTCCTGGTTCAAGTTAGCATACACTTGGCCACGTGCATGACGACTCTTACCTCTCCATGCCGCAATGGCACGTTGGAACTTGTTGGTCTCTTCCGTTAATTTGGTCGACACGGGGGATTGTGTTTGATCATCCTGTGGCTCCTGAGAGACCAAGCCCTCTGTAATGGCGAATGAATCCATCGTTGGTTCTAACACCAGGGTTCAGCACAGTCACCCCGCATTCAAAAGCAGTCCACCAGGGGAAAGATGGAGATCTGTTATCGCGGACAGAGGACACGCGGCGCGGGCCGAAATTGTTCCGAACTGTGTACAGCTACTTGGAAGAGCCAAGGGGGCAGAGCTTATGCTAAGCTTGTGGTGATTATCAGTATGAGGCGAGAGCGTTTCGTTGGTTTTTCATGCAAAGGGTCATCTCCAATCGTGGCTGGCCCGAGGTATACAGAGAACGGCAAGTGATAACAGCCTCGACGTCACCGCCTTGGCTGCCGCCCCATATAGTATGAGTGCTACAGCAAGGTAACCGATGCTGTAAACTTGTATGCTTGTCCAGATCCAAAAGCCATTATTGCAGTTTGAGTAATGAAGCAATCTAAGGCCCTCGATTATTTGAATCTCCCTACAATCAGAATTCAGTCCAGACCACAGTGACCATATCTCGTACCTTTCATTCTGCCAGCCCAAAGTGTCCAAAGTGGCCCCTGAGCATTGGCCCCAGCTCTTACCGCCCCAAGGTCACCTTGTAGCTTGCGGGGAGATGCCTAGCATGACAGCCTCATAATGGCTTCAGACGATGGAATTGGTCCCCGCAAGAAGCGCAAGACCAGCTCACCAGGGACTGTGCCTTATGTGCTGCATTCCCTTTTCGCAGATGTGCCGATAGCGACCGAACACAGCTCCGATGTGTACATTACCTCCGTCGAGTACTGGAGTAAGCTCTATTTATTCTCCACCACGGGGCCTGCTGGTCATGGATAACTAACACTGTCTCGTGATAGATGAGAATTTATACATTGGAACATCTGCAGCCGAGATCTTGCACTTTGTATGCCTTCCGCCAGCTTCCCCGGACGAATCCGCCGAGCCTACTTTCATACTAGCGTCCCGATTACCCATCCCCTTCTCCCAGAGGCCTCCCGCAGGCAGTGACCAAGGCGTTCGACATATCGTTATTCTATCCTCGGTAAACAAGGCGTGTGTACTCTGCAATGGCACTGTTACGTTTTACATGCTACCAGAGCTCAGCCCGGCCTTTGGGAACACGAAAGTCAATCACTGCCGCTGGATCGGTGGTCTGGATCTTAACAGAGATGCGGAGGAAGATGGTGACCCAACCATAATGATCGCTGTTCAGAACAGGATCATGTTGGTTCAGATCGGAGATGAGGCGCGGCGGATCAAGAAGATTGAGTTCCCTGGTTGCTTGACGGCAGCGCGGCGAGGAACGATCGCATGTGCTGCGGACACGCATTCATACTCACTGCTTGAGGTGGCCCACCAGCAGAAGATCCCTCTGTTTCCCATATCTTCTTCGAGTGAGGTCTTTGAGTCGGGGCATGTGGAGGACATGAACCCAGCCCCGCCAACTCCGCTCAAACGCTCACCCTCTGAATCTTACCCTCACTCGCCCCCAACCGATACTCCGGGGCATGGGAGAAGCACAAGCTTGAATCAATTCGTGGGCATGCTATCACCGCAGGCACAGGCGGCCCAGTTGGATAGATCGCCTTCCGGGACACCGGATCCCTTCACTGCCACCGGAGAGCCCAGAAGATCAAGCTCGGAAGAGCGTGATGGGAATGAGTCCCCAGATTCTCCCGAGAATAAAGACCCTGACAACCAATCCCCTACCAACGATAATATAAAACCACTGCCACCCCTACCACCATCGACAAAGCAAGGCTCGAAACGTCTTCAGCCCCATGTGGTGTCTCCGACTCCCTCAGAGTTCCTGTTGGTAACCGGAACCGAGGAGACAGAACCTGGTGTTGGAATGTTTGTTGACATGGATGGTGAGGTTGTTCGTGGTACCATCAACTTTCACCGATTCCCGAAGTCGGTGGTGATTGATACAAACCAAGATGATCAGATCTTCCAATCAAGTGAGGAGGACAAGGAAGAGTTTGTCCTTGCCATCATCGAAGACGAAGAAGATGGAAAGACTCGAACGCGTCTTGAGATACAGCGTTGGTACGATGATCCAGGAGAGATTGAGCGGAACAGGAAATGGTTAGAAATTCCTTCTCCCGGAGAAGCAGAATCTGCTCAAGTCGGCCTCCGGCATACACTCAGCGCTAGCAGCTTCGAGCTCAATGCCATCGGGCAGCTGCTGCGGATGATCCGCCTCAAGTCCCCTTCACTGCCTCCGCATGTTGCAGTTGCAGACTCGAGAACCCATGCGTCCATCGAACATCTCCAAAAAGAGAAAGAACTGTTTGAATCACCAGACGTGACTGACTCAGAGGGTTCCAAGGGCGATGGTCAAACACAAGAGGCCCAGCGTGATGCGGAAGAAGCCAAATTCGCGCATGGACTGGGTCAAATCCAGAGTGGTCTCGTCATGTGGTCTGGATCTCAAATCTGGCGTGTACTCCACAATCCCCTGATCATTCAACTTGAAGACACCCTGCAGAAGGCCCAGGAAACCGCCGATGACAGCGAGCACACGGTGTTACAAAGGGATGCTGTTACGAATCTGCTTCTCTCAATTCAGGACACTGAGCCGAAGACGGAGTCCGAGTTTATCGGGCTAAGTTATGTCAAACAGAAAGCAAGTCTCATGCTATTTGGAGACATTCTCTCCATGCAACCAGAGGAGCGCAGCAGTGCAGCAATCGACGAGACAGAGAAAGCGCTCGTGGCAGGCAACCTCGATCCCCGCTTAGCATTGCTTTTTATTCCCCTTTTGAGATGTGAGGTCCTGCAAGGACCGCAGGGTGTGTGGATCCATGCCGGGCTGAGCACTATCACAGAGCAGTATCTCCAGCAAGTCAGTAAGATAGGTGTTGAAACCTCTGGGTTTGATGCATCCCGCAACCCTATTCTCAACATGGTGAAACGCTTCCTTCTCTCTTGGCAACAAAAACGAGGATACGGTAGTATCACCGATGAGACCTTCGTTCTGGACAGCACAGATGCCGCCCTCCTGCACCTGACTTTGGAACAAGATGCCTATCTCACGCCGGACCAGCGTGCAGCATCACCAACTCGCTCTGAACTCAACAAATTGGTTGATAACTGGAAGGGTAACTTCGACCGAGCAGTGATGCTCCTGGAAACATACAAACGGTTATATGTCTTGTCCCGCTTGTACCAAAGCCAGAAGATGTCGCGAAATGTTCTCAAAACTTGGCGAAGAATCGTGGATGGAGAGACTGATGCTGGAGGGGAGGTTTCTGCGAATGGTGTGGAGACGCAGATGCGCAGATACTTGGTCAAGATCAAGGATGTGCAATTGGTTGAGGAATACGGCTCTTGGCTCGCTGGACGAAACCCAGAGCTGGGTATCCAGGTGTTTGCGGACAATGCAAGCCGAGTGAGACTTGAACCGGCGGATGTCGTTACTTTGCTCAAGGAGCGAGCTCCGAACGCCGTTCAGGTCTACTTGGAGCATCTCGTCTTTGCCAAGAATGTGAGTATGACTACGCTCACACGAAATACTCTACTAATATGTGAACAGTATACCCAATATGCCGATGACCTGATATCCTACTATCTGGACACAGTCCTCTCTGTACTAGAATCGTCACCCGAAGCACGCGCTTCCCTTGCCGACTCTTACTCAACTTATCGAGCTCTTCGAGCACCCAAGCCAACTTATTTCAACTTCATCACCGAGAACCGCCCCGCAGAATCCTGGTGGCAGTCCCGACTTCGTCTCCTCCAATTATTAGGCGGAGTTTCCAGCTCCCAATTCTCCTCCCAGCCTCTCCCAACTGGAATCAGCTACTCCATTCCCAATGTCCTCACCCGCATCGAGCCTTTCCAAAACGAACTCGTCTCCGAATGCATCATCTTAGACGGTCTTCAAGGCCACCACGGCCCAGCCCTCCGCCTCTTGACACATGGTCTTGGGGACTATGACTCTGCAATCCGCTACTGTGTCTTTGGCGGCCCACGCAGTTCTTCAACCGGCACACCCGAACTTGCAGACTACGATCTTCAGTGCACTCTTTTCCACCACCTTCTTGACGAGTTCCTGCACATCGAAGACTTGTCTGATCGCATCGAGCGCACGAGTGATCTCCTCGCGCGTTTCGCAGCCTGGTTCGACGTCCGAGAAGTCCTCGACCTCGTACCAGAGGATTGGAGTGTCGATATCCTCGGTGGATTCTTCGTGCACGTCTTCCGTACGCTGGTTTCACAGAGCCGCGAGAGTCGCATTGAACGTGCGCTCAGCGCGGGCTTGAATCTACGTATTGGCGCTGAATTCATCGACGGCATGGAAAAGGCAGGGCCTTGGATTGAGCAAGCCGAAGGCGTACGCAGACTGAAAGATTCACCGCCGCGAGACTCCAACGAGACGGACTCTGAGTTTGGAGATACGGTGGGGCCATCTGGGGAAGTGGGCCAGGTCGATCAGTGATTCGATTCAGTTTATGTTGTAAAGAGTTAGTGGTGTTTTTGATCTACGATACCTATGGAGTTGGTAGCATTCATGTTGACTTTTTATTGATATTTTTTTGATTTATCCATTGGACATCTTTGGCGATCCTGTCCACAAGGACAGAACCGTACTCCGTAGCACAATCCAAGTCAAGAAAGAAAAAGTAAAAAACTAAAGGTAAATGTTCGTTCCCTTCGTAACTACTGATGAGCGTATGTTCCGGCACGCACAAGCCGGTGGGACATTAATGCAGTGTAGCCCAGGGCTGTGGCGGTCCCTGGGGATGACGTAGCCAAACTGGTTTATTCCTCTGCTTGCAAGAAGGGGTTGGGGATCTCCTCGCTGCCGTCTGCAGGTGAGATCAGCACAATCAGAGTGCCTCGGGCGACGATCAGGCCCATTGAGCGGGTGGTCTTGTTGCCCTCGTCATCTGCGAGTGTTAATACCGAACGGTGAGATAAGAGGGTTGCGGTGACCTACCACGCATGGTCTCCTTGACATCATCGAGGACCAGGTTCATCAGCTGGTCGTAGCCCTTCAGGGTTCCGGTGACTGAAGATGAGTCAGTATATAGATCATATAAAATCGCATTTCAGACCGATAGAACAGTATAAAGCAGTCATAGGTCAAAGGGAGGATATGTAAGAATGAAAGTGATTGAAAATGTCAGACATACCTTCACGACCACCGTTGAACTTGACCTGAACCTCCTTGTCCATATACTTGTTGAGGTCCAAGATGTTTTCCTTCTTGGGCTTCTCCTGTGCACCGCCACCACCGCCACTTTTCTGGCCGCCGCGACCACCACGACCACCCCCACGACCACCGCGGAACGAGCCTCGTTCAGACATTGCAGTGAACTATTTTTGACGAGCAAATGAAATGGAAAGAAAATGGTTCGGAAACACGGAAAACACGGATCGGGATACAAGAGACGTACAAGGACGAGGGGGCGGCTATGAGGGATTTTTAGGGACGACGGTGGTCAGTCCGCCTTGTATTGGGATTACCGCCGTACGGTGGTCATTCTGCCCCGGGACCGCATGAGGGATCCCGCTCGGAGGTATTTTACCACTGCAGTACGAGTATCTTCCGTATCTTCCGTTACCTCTCACAGCATTCCAGCTCCCTTGCCTTAAAAGTCAAGAGCTCTGGGTCTAAGTCCATGCAGGTTGAATGCTTATCGAAGTTACGCAATGTTTCAGGTAACGGGGCTAACCTGAATGGTTCGGCTGTTCAGGCATCAGCATAACCATAAAATGGGGACCTCCACAAGGCTCAAGGCTTGATTCTTGAGATCGGCACTGTGAAGATATCTCTCCTTTTTTGTATATGAGGTTTATTTGGTGTGCTCAGTACCTTGGTTCTGCTACGTATACCCTGCAGCCTACGGGTATATTGTTGGCCAGCGGAACTTGAATGCTCCGGCGGGACTCCGCTGGGCTAAGTATACCCTCCACTTCCAGAGTTGCGTTTGGAATTTTCTGTAACGTGAATGCCTGGGAGAGATAGTCCTACTTCCTCGTCTGCACGATTATCTCATTAAAAATAAAATAAAATTACTTCCACCAGGACTAAATAGCTCAAGGCTAGTACCTAAACGGACTTCCATCAGTTCCGGGCGGACACAGATCACGTTTTTCCTCTCCACTCCCGCTCGTCAGGTCTAACTTTCTGGATTCCTCCCTGATCCTCTCTGTCCATGCTGCCCTTATAATTTCCTACCTGCCGGTTCATCTCCGCGCACACTCTCCCCGCCGTCTGATTTGATCCTGGGAGCCCCTTCCCTCCGAAAATCACCATGTCTAATATGGAGGCTCGCGATTCCCGCGAATCCCACAAGAGGCCTCGATCGCCAGGCGAACAGCAGATGTCGTCCAAAGTCCCCAAAATGCAGTCGAACCACCTCCAGATCAACTACCTTGCGCGCCAATATCCAGATAACCTCCCGCTGGTCTCCGTCGATGATACCATGCCTGCGATCATCCACCTGCTGGGGGAATATGATGGCGTCCTACACCGCCATGAGAGCATCGCGGGAAACCTCGGCGCATGCCCGCTGGGTCCGATTTTGATCAAGCGCTTTGAGCGTCTGTTTGACGGTCCGCCACAAGTGCTGAAGTCGCATGGCAAGGACGGCCCCACCGTGACTTGGCTGGACGTGGTGGAGTTCGCGAAGAACAAACCGGAACAATTCAATCTGGAGAAGTCGCGCAATGGGGTCCGAGTCTGTCAGTTCTATACCAAGCAATGTCGCGTGGAGATCAGCGAAGAGGACTTCGTGTTGATCTCCTCGGGAATGCCGCAGAAGATGATTCCGCCCCAGCCTATCATTGAGGATGAGGAGAAGGAACTGGGTGCGCTGGAAATTCTGGAGAAGAACCTGCAGCATATAATTCAAATGGCAGATCAAGGTAGGCAACCACACTATCGAATACCTCTACCAGGGCGGCGTTAACTGACGTGTATCTTCTAGTCTCTGCCCGAGCGCGACAGCTCAACCATCGTCTGAAGAATCGCCGGAATGCAATTGTCACCCGGCGTGAGAACGACGCCACCTTGCATGCGCAATCCCGATCTGCCACTGATATATGGCGCGACGCTAATGGCCATGGCCCTGTCAACGGCCATGGCTCATCTAATGCATCTCCGTCGGGGTTTGTTGCCGTCAACGCCCATCGCCCTGAGGGTGAGCAGCACACTGAGGAAAACCCGATTGCGTCGCAATTCATGTTTTCCCAAGCCAACACCGAGAATGTCACCATGATCAACGGGCAGTCGATCAAAGGTGCCTCGCCAACCACCCGCGCGGATCTGATGAAGAGGTTCTTCACAACCGCAGACCGCCACGCCCGTGGCTACGACGACGTTACGACCCCCATCAACCCCCAACCCCTCCCTCGGCCTCGCGCTGAAGAAACAGACTACACCCTGTACAACCCAGCCACGGCCACCCCAGTCGCAATCCCCGGCACACCCTCCTCTCTCCTCCTCCCCCCCCCAAATCCATGCAACAGGAAAAAGACGACGGCGGCCCCTTCAAACTCGAAATGATCGCCCGCATGGAAGAACTACAGCGCGGCGAGCGCGTCATCCCACCCTGCGACCGCTGCCGCCGCCTACACATGGACTGCCTCAAGAACCTCACCGCCTGCGTAGGCTGCACCAAGAAACACGCCAAGTGTTCCTGGCGAGACGTCAAAGAAGACGAAATCACCGCCATGCGCGCAGGAATCTCCACCAGCACCAGCTACGACCAGGACCGCTCCGCCCTCACACCCCCAACATTCACCGGACCCCTCCCGCCCATCTCAGCTGAACGCGAACGCAGAGACTACGAAGAAACCTACACCGGTCGTCGCGAGTCTGCCCCCCTCAGCCCCGAAACCAACCTCCCACTCCGCCCCTTCCAAGGTCCCTATGGAACTCCCTTCGAGCGATAATTCGCCCCGTCGCGCTATGAGCGAGACCGAAGGTCGTCCACGCCCTCAACACCGTGAGGACGTCGATCCAGATGCCAATCAGCGCCTGATGCAGGCGATTATGGATACCGTTGATCATCATACTCGCGTCGCTGCTGCTGTGCAGGAGAAGGAGCGTGGGGCGGAGCGGGAGACGGGTGTTACTGCTCCGCCCCCTGCTGTGGTGCCGGTTCCCATTGCTCACGGGCCTAGTGGTTATGAGCGGGAGCGGGAGAGGGAGCGTGAAAGAGAACGTGAGCGCGAGCGTGAACGAGAGGCTGAGCGGGATCGGGATCGCGACCGCGATCGTCGTCTCGTGCAGACGTGAGTGGAATATCCTTGTACAGTCTTATATTGTTATTTTGTATATTTGTTTGGCGAATGGGTGGAATGGGCGTATCTTGTTATATATCCCTACAATGAGCGATTATGGTTTTCTGGATCTCACTGCACGTAAAAATGTATCCATTTGATTTTAATTCCAAGGGAAAACCCGAATGTTGTGATCTCATGGATTTACGCAAGGTCCCAGGTGTGAAGTATATATTCCTGTGCTCACAACTTCACCTCGACACTCGAACACCAGAGCTGGACACTTTACATCCGTAGATCCAGCATGTATACCCCGCCAATGCCAAGTCAAAACCTTGGATAAATGCTAAATTCCAGTCCTTACCTTGAGAGGATCATCTCATGCTTAGTGAGAGATGACCAACGCCCTAATGCGGATGTGGGGAAAGACCGGATATATTCTCAGCCAGACCTCAACGCACGTCTAAAGCCGTTAATCCGACCAGCCTTGGAAACGCTACACGAAAGAGACTCTATTTCCGAGCGGGGCCATTGCGGGGGAGATTGAGCCAACTGCTTTCTTTTCGACAGCTTCTGATTGACCAGCCAAGCCTCCGAGGTCGATCCAACCTCCCCTACAGCTTATTGGAGAAACTCAGACCGGAACTCAGACCGGAACTGCCGATCAGTGCCGAAAGTCTTGAATATAATAATTCCACTCCCCAGACTCTTTTCAAGCTTCGATATCACAAGCCTCAATTGATCAAAAAAATACACAAAACCGACAAAATGGACCCCTCCCAAGTCAAAATCCCGCCCATGAAAAACCAAACGGTGGACAACATCACCGACAATGTAATTACCATCAACTCACTCTGCGAAGACGAGCGCATGAAATATGTCCTCGAGCGTCTCGTCACACACCTCCACGACTTCGCCCGCGAAACCCGTCTCAGCAGCGAAGAATGGATGACCGGCCTCACCTTCCTCAAAGAAGTAGGCCAAATATCCTCCGACGTCCGCCAGGAATTCATCCTGCTCTCCGACGTCCTCGGCCTATCAATTCTCGTCGACTCAATCGACCACCCCAAGCCCAAGGGCTCAACAGAAGGCACAGTGCTGGGTCCCTTCCACACGCACGACGCTGAGGAAATGCCCGCCGGCGACTCCATGTCCCACGATCCAAAGGGCGAGCCATTGCTCGTCGTTTGCACGTTGAAGGATATGGAGGGGCGGCCGGTTGAGGGCGTCAAGATTGATATTTGGGAGACTGATTCTACGGGACATTACGATGTACAGTATGAGGGACGAGATGGTCCTGACAATCGCTGTATTATGCGGTCGGATGGGAGTGGTGTCTTTTGGTTCAAGGCTATTACACCGGTGCCATATCCAATTCCTCACGATGGGCCTGTGGGTCGGTTGTTGAAGAAGTTGCATCGTCATCCGTACCGTCCTTCGCATATGCATTTCATGTTCGAGAAGGAGGGTTACGACCATTTGATTACGTATGTTATTTCGCGGTTCGGAGCTTTGAATTATGCTAATTCTTTATACAGTGCGCTCTACCTTCGCAATGATCCCTATGAGACCTCTGACGCTGTCTTTGGTGTAAAGGATTCTTTGATTGTGGATATTGGCAAGGCTGGCCCAGAGCTTGCCAAGAAGTATAACGTTTCCGAGGACCATGCGGTGCTCACATATGACTTTGTGCTTGTGTCTGATGAGGAGACGAAGCAGCTGCGTGCTCATAACTCAAAGGTTGCGCTGGATAAGCTTGGACGGAAAGTGAAGATTGTCAATGGGCTCCCTATTCCAGACTTGGACTAAACACCTCGGTGAACTATACCGTCTTGACTGGAGTAATTTACGAATGAATTATTGACTCGATTTTGATAATATTTTGTCCATTTTAACTTGTGAAGAAATAAAGACTCTTCCAAACGTAATGCCAACATCACCAGTCCCCCAAATGCATTCCAAGGTTGCATGTGCAACAAGTTGTGTACTTTTAGAGCTGCGAAACCAATCGTCATGACTGTACATCGATTCCAGTGTAAATTGAAACACGTCGCACAATTGAGATCACAATTGATGAAGTCGAACTACCAGTCTGGGCCCGGCATTGCTGGAATCCTAATAATTGCACAGTTTTCATCGAGACTGTAATGCGTCCCCGATCAAATATTCCACTCTGCTGCCCAGGTGTACCCGTGGTTAACTTGTAGCTAGCTATATACATACGTGGGAATCACTATGGAACTGTTTTCATATTATCTCCCTTATCGAGTCAGGAACTATGCGCTCTATTCTCGTGTTGACTGTTACTTCATTGGCCTCCACCCTGGTCATACCAGATGGGGACATGATAGCAGGTCTCCAGCCTCAGGCACGGCTAGTGGACCAAGGCGAAAGACCTGATTTGAGTCCGTGGTGGGCCATTAACCCTCTAGACGACGAGGAGTGCCCCACGAATTTTGACTGGAGTTCAAAATCCACCAACTTTGAGCATTGGAGCAAGAATAATTGTCCTTGGGACAACGAAAGCTCTCCTGGAAAGTGGTTCAAAGACGAGCAATGGCCCGGACATGACGAGCACCCCGGACGAGACAGATGGCCCGGTGATGATCATGGACATGGCGAATGGCCAGGCCACGGCGACAAACCACATCACCCTCCCAGGTATCGACCACACCCAATCCACGGACCAGGCCACAAACCCGGCCGATGTCCAGGACCACAATGCCTCACAGACAAAACAACCTGGGAAGCAATCCAGCAGATCGAGCAGACGTCCCGACTAGCCGAGCTAATCGGCAACGACAAAGACCTAGTTGAGCTTCTGAGCAAGAATGGAAACTACACGATTTTCGCACCGACGAACCAAGCTCTCAGACAATTGAGGCATATACCCGAAGACGCGATCTCTAACTTCCTCCGCTACCATATCGTGCCGGGACGAGTTCATCTGCACGAATTGGCTTTCCACCAGACTCTGCCGACAGAGCTCAATGAGACATCTCTGGGGAATCTGCCTCAACGCATTCTCATTGACCGTGATGAAGAAGTATTCCTCAATCGGAAGAGTATGGTTCTCAGAGCGGAGATAGTAAGAGAGCCCCCCTCCGCCTGCATTGTATCCCGCTAAGCCAGATAGGTGACTAACAACGGTGTAATCCATACCATTGATAGCCCACTGTTCCCGCCACCTGATACGCGAGCGCTGATTCCGGAGTATAGTATCTTCGCGCAGGCGCTGACACAAGCCAAGCTCAACCACCATATGGATCCAGCTAATCGTAGCGGAGGTACGACGTTTGTGCCAACGAATGGGGCGTTCAGGAGGCTTGGCCGCGGTGCGAATGAGTTCTTGTTCTCGAAGGAGGGAGCGGATTGCTTGCGGTCCTTGATTGAGTATCATATTGTGGTGAATAGGACTCTGTTCCCGGATGTGTTGTATACGGATGGCAAGGCAAAAGAGCTATTTGCCGATTCGAGACATGCGGTTGTTGAGATGGAGACTGTTGAGGGGAGGGAGGTTCGGGTTGATGTCGAGGTGAGGATGCGGGTTAATGGGTTCAGCAGGGTTGTTGAGAATCTGTTGGCGAGGGATGGGTCAGTTTTGATGCTGGAGAGAGTTTTGATACCGCCCCGCAAGGTCAAGCATAAGGGAGGGAATGAGGAAGAGAAGTGGAAGTTGAGATTGGTGGATGAGCTGGACTGTGATCATGAGCATGAGCTCTGATAAGTTATGACTCTACGTTTGGGAAAGGGAATTTGGAAAATTTCATTCTTATGTTTGGATGGATCTCAATAAGATGCGCACGAGGGCGAAATGGTTGCTTGCGAAATGAAACAGATGGAACCTCGAAAAAGGGTTAGCCCCTTGTAGACACTATCTAGCCGGCAATTTACCAGCTTGAGATGTGCAACTGAATGGTTAAGAGTGCAAGCAAACCAGGAAAGTAGCAGGGAAACAGCCATGAGCAAAGTATTTCTTCGCTAGTGCATGCGCCTGGTGGGGGGTTTCAGCAACGCCTGGAAGGATGACTCGAGGGCCTTCTTCACTTCCTTGTAGCTGACAATGAAACAGCTCTGCTCGTCACGGCCGATCAATGTGATCTTCTCATCACTGCCGGCATCGAGTTTGTTGAGACATGTGAGCACATGGCCAAGATCGACGACAGGGTCGCCTTGGGAGTCTACCATGTGGAAGACGTAGTCGCGGAAAAGCTTCAGGAAGTAGCGCTCTCCGGTTTCGGACCAGCGAGGGTCAAGATCGTATTCAGGACGTTCATTGACGAGGCCAAGCTTGGTCATGAGACGCACGAGGCGTGCATTCTCCAGCTCGCGGGAGAGGTCGGAACTGAGCTGATCATCCATATGCAGGGCTGAGTCGAAGGTCGACATCAGCTGAGCTGAAATTCCGTGAATGAAAGTGTCAATGTCTCTGAGCGGCTCCTGCTGCAGCGAGTTCAGAAGCCAGACGACAGAGTTCTTAAGCTGGGGGCTGTAAGCACGAGTGAAATGCTCCATGGCCTTGGTAGGGTTGTGCATAATGGTAGGAGAGTTGGCACCCAGAGTGAGGATAAGTTGGCCGAAGTTGACGAGATCCTGTCGCTGGAGATCGGGCACAGTGCGCTGAGTATCGAACTGGACGACATCAAGCACAGCACAGGCGTTGATGCGAAGGCGGTTCCTTCCCGTGAGAAGAACCTTGCTAGGCTCGAGAACCCGAGCAGCAAGACCATTATCGTGAATAGCCTTCACGGCATTGGCGATCTGGGTCATGTAGCCCCAGAGAACCTGCTCAGGGATGTGGGCATTGTTGCGTGGCGGGAATCGATTGCCGAGACCCATGTTTCCGGCACCCAGGTGCTGCTCCGCCAGTGTCTTGGAGAGAGGGTGATAGTCAGTGACAAAGATCAGAGAGCTATCTTGGAAGCTGCGGCTAGTGAATGCATCGTGCACAGTGACCACGCTGCCATTGCAAACGCGTTTCCAGGCTTGGACAGAGCGAATCGCCTTCTCATTTGTGAGACGGAAGCCTGCAGTTGTTAGTATGTGTTTAAAGAACAGCTATAAAGTATTGTCATACCTTCAAGTCGACGAAGGGCATAGAAATGTCCATCTTTGCTGGACTGTGCCTTGTAAATCCAGCTTGGGTAGCCAAATGTTGCAGCGTTCTTCTGGTGGCTCAGATCTAGGGGAACAAGAGAGTGGAAATAGTCGACTTGTGCGGGGAGTTGGGTGTCTAGACAATGTCAGTGAAAGCAAGCACAATCGTGATCAAAGAGTTCTCATACTAGGTAGGGTTTGGAGGGTAGCTGCAGATTTCTTTTGCAGATCCTCACGTATTTCATTGGGGAGGAAGAGATCGTGCACATTCCGCTGATACCCCAGAGTGTTCTGGCTGTGAGGGCCGATTGGCGCATAGAGATGGTATTGGACCTAAAGTAAAGTGAGGTAAGCGGGATTGCCAAAAGTGAGCCTCGTGAAAGATCAACTTACCGGTTGCTGGAACCCAGTTTGGTTCGCAAAGAAAGCACCTCCCATCGCAGCTGTGGGATCATGGGAATACGGATTGGCAGAGACAGGGCCAACAGCACCAGGTGTCATCGGGGTAGGAGTGGTCACGAATGGATCAAAGGCAGTGGGAGAAGCAATGCCTCCATTCCCGTTACCTTGCAGAGGTCCCTGTTGATGAACGTAAGCCAAAGGGGCCCTTGGAGGATACTCGACCACGCCAACAGCATTGATGCGAGGAAGAGGGAGAGAGGCAAGGGTTGAAATAGGTGGCTCAGCGTCATCTGGCATCTTGATATCACTGCAAGTGGGTTGCATGGTTTGAGAATGCACAGGAACGGGATGAGGGAAGAAGGGAGGGAAATAGAGCACGGTGGTCACGAGCTCGACGAGCTCAAATGAGGGTAAGAACGACTCACCACATCGAAGTTTTGGGGAATGAACTCCTGCACGTCAGCCACTGTCCAGTCTTGAACTGCTTCTGAGCGTCCCGAAGGAGTGCTCGTGTTGGATCCTTCTTTCCATCAGCAAAGCTCTGTGTTCCTCACCACGATCATCGATCATCACCAGGACTTACTTGTTGAGGTCCGAGGTTGGAATGGAGCAGCGCTAACGGCCTTGGGAGAAATGGCAGTGGATTTCTTTGGTGCTCCATTCCCAGAGAGAGACGATGGAGTGAAGCTGGGTGAGTCTACATTGAATCTCTTTTTGCTATCGGAGAAAGAGACACCGTCAGCAATCATTCTCCAGAGCTATCCCCAGCGAGACGTTGAGTGTGATATTCACCTATCTGATTGGTGCGCATTCAGTTTGGACGGGTCATGATTGAAAGCACATCCTGGATACCCAAGTCAGCTTCAACACACCGACGGAGGAGCCGTCATACCCTTGTCCTCATAGCGACAACGGCCATATATAGTCACATTACGGCACAAGGTGTCTTTCGCGTTTTCTGGCAATTAGAACATGTTGGTTAGCGATATTTGTCCCAAAGAAGGTGTTTGTCTTATGGACATTAGATCGAACACGATGGCAACCACGGTGACAGGGTACCAGGAAACACGGAGATAGCGGGGCACACGAAGGCGATATCGCCAGCTCTCCTTTCTTTCTCTACGGACTTACCACGGCTCTTCATTTTCGGTGATCCAGTTATCCGACGTGCGTCCTCCAGCGGAGGCTTGCCCGTTGACGCCATTATGCCTTGCTTTTATCCACTCGTTGATGCGGATCAGCGCAAGAGAATCCCCATTGAAACAAGGCTTGGGATAGAACGGAAGAAGCTGTTAAGAGGAAACCGCATTCCCCTGTCTCGGTCTGATGTTGTTTGAGTTATCGACGGTTGTCGTGTTTGGCGATCAGCAGCGGATCAATTCCGGGAGAGCCCACGGACGTTGGGCGGTACGTCAGCCGATATCAATAGCGGAAATTCACGAATGGGTAAGGATAAGACCAAAGCCCGCTCGCATCCCATGGAACGATTGCGACAGAACTGATGGGTTGAAGACGCGGGGCGGATGATCTCGATTGAGCGAAGGGGGATAGGCGCACGGACCAGGCGGTCAGGACGAGCTACAGCAGGCAGAGGCCAGCTTGAGCTTCAACGTTCGCTATGTTCTACCCGTTACAATTGCACACGTGCCAATGCCGTCACTTCGTTTTTCCATCGTCCATGTAATTTGATCTCTTCTGCATACTGAGTTTATGGCCCCCGAACCTCCCACACAATGTCGAGCCCCGAGCTGGACCTAGATCGGCTCTCCGATAGCGAGAGAACTGCGCTAGAAACGTACATGGCTGTGACAAGTCAAGAACCATCAGAGGCTATTCCCCTTCTCCAACGCTCAGAATGGAACGTGCAGGTGGGTACTCCATACCGCGGATTATGGGCGAGACGCGCCCTCGATCTAGTGCACTAACGGATCCCCGCATTCTAGATCGCGATATCCAAGTTCTTTGATGGAGAGGGCCCAGATCCCCTCGCAGAGGCCCGCTCTGCTATGGACCAAGCGCCTCCACCTCAACAAAACCGTCGAACCCAGAATCTGATGAACGAAGACTTCACCGAGCGCCTGTCGCAGATCACTCGTGTTACGGATCCGGCGCCGCAAATCAGTACACAGTCCGGGGACCAACCTGTCTACCGACCCCCATTGATCATTGCGCTACTATTCATGCCATTTAATTTGGTGTACCGACTACTATGCACATCTTTCCGCCTGTTCGGGCGCTTGTTTCCCTTTCCTCCCACGATTGTTCAACCGAACGGCAAGCCCTGCCCTGCGAGGCGCCCGCCAGAACACCACAGGTCGTCGTCCCCTCGGGCCCAAGGATACCGCTGCTCGCTTCATTCGCGAGTTCGAGGAGGAGTATGAAGCACACCCAATCCCCTTCTTGGAGAACGGATACAACATGGCTTTGGAGAAAGCGCATCGCGATCTGAAGTTCTTGTTAGTCGTCCTTCTATCGCCTGAGCACGATGATACGAGTAGCTGGGTCCGAGATACCCTGCTGGCACCTGAGGTGGTGGAGTTCATCAACGATCCCCGCAACAACCTACTAGTGTGGGGAGGCAACGTCCGTGACTCCGAAGCCTACCAAGTCGCAAACTCATTGCGCGTCACCAAATTCCCCTTCGCAGCAGTGGTCGTTCACACACCAAATGTCTCATCGACTGCCATGTCTGTCGTTGGAAGGATCGCCGGAGTCAACGCACCGGCAGAGGTCGTTACCAAGCTCCAAGCAGCCGTTACATCAAACCAAGAGCCATTAGAGCGCATTCGATCTTCCCGCGCAGAGCAACGAGCTTCGCGTAGCCTACGTGAAGAGCAAGACTCAGCCTACGAACGTTCATTGGCGATTGACCGAGAACGCGCCCGCCAACGCCGAGAAGCAGAGGCGGAGCGCCAGCGCGAGGAACAAGAAGCCGCAGGACGCCAAGCGGCGGAGGAGCAGCGGCGCCGAGACCTTGCGCAGTGGAAGCTCTGGCGCGCGCAGTCGGTTAGTGCCGAGCCCGGGCCAGACGCTAAAGATACAGTAAGGGTTAGTGTTCGGCTCCCTTCTGGCGAGCGCATCATGCGCAAGTTCGCGCCTGACGCCGATCTCGAAGAGCTCTACGCGGTGGTCGAGTGCTGGGAAGCCTTGCAGGATGCAGATGCACCTCGAACGAGTGAACCAGCGGGGTTTGTGCACCAATACCCATTCAGACTCGTTTCACCGATGCCTCGGGTAGTTTATTCTTTAGATGACGGAGGCTCGATTCGCGAGAAGATCGGTCGGGGAGGCAATCTGTTGGTGGAACCGATTGAGAACGAAGACGAGGAGGACAGCGAGGAGGACGATGCGACCGTGGTGTCATGAATATGACTGATCGAACACTGTGGAACACGTGGCTCTTTCATACAACAAACTTCGCTTTTCTACAAATGTACATTTCTGTATGGAGTCCTTCGTACTTTTCTAAGACAAAAAATTCCTTTCACCGTTTCCCCTGGGCATCTGCAAGTCTCATGAGCCACGTCTGAGTCAGATTTCCAATTTGGCCACAGACTTGCATCCATGTGTACAGGGGTTGAGTGTCCACGGGTGTAATGGCGTAATTATGAGGGCAGCCTAATGCGGCCTGAGAGCAGTCAGGTCAGCCAGGTACGCCACCCGGAGGTCAGCCATACATATAGCCATGAGAGCACCAATCGGCCCACCTCTCGCCCGTCTATGCACATCAGCGGGCTAGATCGATCCGAAGCCGTAAGGGGGAATTAGACTAAAAATCCCGGTTTTATACAGATGTCAGTACGGAGTAGGCGTACGTGTCCGTACTTGTACAAAGTAGAAAGTTCTTACACATGAAGTAAGTCAATTGTACAGTAGTCATGAAGTCTAGAAGTGTATATCAAAACCTGAGACGCAAGTGGGGAGAGGCGAATAAGATTGGCATTAGAGTTGTGCACCCAAATTAAGAGTGTTTGGAGAGGTTCGGCGGACCCTGGTTAGTCAGCCGGATGCTGAATTCCCGGCATCCGAGCCAAGATCTTCTGTCTTTTTCGATTTGCTGTCTACTTTGATTTGCGGACGGATCACTTTGATTCCGATGAAGACGCCCATGGCTCTTGTCTTGATCACGGACTTCCCACGGCCCTTTCATGTAGTACTTTATTTTATATTAACTCCGTATTCTTTTCGTACCCGTTTTGGGCTTATGCTCAATTCCTGGGGTACGACTCAGTTTTCGATATTCGATATTCGATATTCCATACGAAGTACGGAGTATACAAACCCATTTTCCAAGCTAAAACCTGAAACCCTACCATTGTGATGCGTGAGAGATCGAAAAATTTAGGCGATCGGAGCTAAGGCTGTAAAACAAGTATGATAATCCACATTAATTGCTGTCCTTGGCAACGATTGACACCGATGAACACGAACCCTAACCGGAAAGATCAACCAAATACCAGTCAACGCGTAAACCAATACACAAAAATATGGAAAATATGGAAAATATGAAGAAAAGGTAAACCAAATCTTAAAAAACCAAAAAAACCCCAAATAATAATCCGGACCCTCGCTAGTCCGCCCCCGAGATCTATTTCGACTGCCAAACCGGCGGAAGCCACCTTCTTCTCAACTCCCGATTGGTCTCACCATCTCGAATTCGAATCCTTTCCTTTTTTTCAGTATACTTAACCACATCTCTCGCTCATTGTGGTATACACTCCTTATTTTGTGCCTTTTTTTAATGTTCCATTCCTGACCTACACACTCTCGTTACCCATATACTCCACCCCTTTATCCCTTAATTCACAACTGGGTGATTCCTCCCTCTCTCCTCCCTGGGGACGAATCCTTTAATCCCAGTTGATATATATATTGACTCCAGTCGGAGGCCATGTCGTTACTTGGCACGGTCAACCCGAACGCTTATGCGTCGGAGGAAAGCTATGTCGCCGCCATGGAGGCTCGTCGCCATGACCCCGGAGCCTGCATGAGTATGTCGAACGCCAGTACCATGATTCCCGATAACTACGAAGCCATCGATGAGGCGCACGCCGATATTGAAGTGCGCAGCTTAGCCCAACAACTCACACGTCAATCAACGCGGCATTCAATCGCGTTGGATGTTGCCGAACAAAACACCTTCGCCGAGATCGATGAGGACTCGACCCTCAACCCCAACAGCAGCAACTTCAAGGCCAAGCATTGGATGAAGAACTTCTTGGCTATCAACTCTCGTCACGGCGACAAGGACCTCAAGCGCGAGGCTGGCCTTGCATTCAGAAACCTAAGCGTTCACGGATTTGGAAGTCCCACCGATTACCAGAAAGATGTCGCCAACTCGATTCTGGAGATCGGTGCCTTGATGCGCGCCGTGGCTGGAACCGGCAAGCAGAAGATTCAGATTCTCCAGAACTTCGACGGTCTGGTAAAGAGCGGAGAGATGCTGGTTGTTCTCGGTCGCCCTGGATCCGGTTGCTCGACCTTCTTGAAGACCATTGCCGGAGAGATGAACGGCATCTTCAAGGACGATCTCTCTTATATGAACTACCAGGGTATCTCGGACGAACAGATGCGCACTCAGTTCCGTGGTGAGGCTATCTACACTGCGGAGACTGATGTGCATTTCCCCCAGCTTTCTGTCGGAGATACCTTGAAGTTCGCTGCTCTTGCACGCGCTCCCCGCAACCGGTTGCCCGGTGTCACTCGTGAGAAATACGCGGAGCACATGCGCGATGTGGTGATGGCTATGTTGGGTCTTACCCACACCATCAACACGCAGGTCGGTAACGATTTCATTCGTGGTGTTTCCGGTGGTGAGCGCAAGCGTGTCAGTATCGCCGAAGCCACCCTTTGCGGCAGTCCTCTCCAGTGCTGGGATAACAGTACTCGTGGTCTGGACAGTGCCAACGCTTTGGAGTTCTGTAAGACCCTGAACCTGATGGCCAAGTACGCCGGAACCACCTGTGCTGTGGCTATTTACCAGGCTTCCCAGAGTGCCTATGATGTCTTCGACAAGGTTACTGTGTTGTACGAAGGTCGCCAGATCTATTTCGGTCCCACCGACGAGGCAAAGCAGTTCTTCACTGATATGGGCTTCGAGTGCCCCGAGCGTCAAACCACAGCCGATTTCCTCACCTCGCTTACCAGTCCCGCCGAGCGCGTTGTCAAGGAGGGCTATGAGAAGGTCGTTCCCCGTACCCCCGACGACTTCGCCCTCGCCTGGAAGAAGAGTGAGGCATACAGACAGCTCCAGGCTGAGATTTCCGAATACGACGACAAGTACCCCAAGGGTGGCGAGGCTTTCTCGAAGTTCGTCGAGTCTCGCAAGGCTATGCAGTCTAAGAACACTCGTACCAAATCCCCTTACACCATGTCCGTTGTCGAACAGGTCGATCTCTGCGTCCGTCGCGGTTTCCAGCGTTTGAAGGGAGATGCCAGTTTATCCACATCTGCCTTGATTGGTAACTTTATCATGGCCTTGATTATCGGATCTGTGTTCTACCAAATGCCAGAAGACACCTCCAGTTTCTACTCTCGTGGTGCTCTTCTCTTCTTCGCCGTCCTCCTGAACGCCTTCTCCAGTGCTCTCGAGATCCTGACTCTTTACGCCCAACGCCCTATTGTCGAAAAGCAAGCTCGGTACGCCATGTATCATCCATTCGCCGAGGCGATCGCCTCTATGCTGTGTGACATGCCGTATAAGCTGCTCAACTCGATCACTTTCAACGTGCCGCTTTACTTCATGACTCGTCTACGCCAGACCCCTGGTGCTTTCTTCACTTTCTTGCTCTTCTCCGTTATTACTACCTTGACCATGTCAATGGTGTTCCGAACCATCGCTGCTACCTCGCGAACCCTCTCTCAGGCTCTGGTACCCGCTGCCATTTTGATTCTGGGTCTGGTCATCTACACCGGTTTCACCATTCCTACTCGCAACATGCTTGGCTGGTCTCGCTGGATGAACTACATTGACCCGATTGCCTATGGCTTCGAGTCACTGATTGTGAACGAGTTCCACGGCCGTGATTTCCCCTGTGCCAAAGATGGTTACGTCCCTCTCGGACCTTCATACCTCGAGGTCGGCAACTTCAACAGAATCTGCTCGGCAAAGGGTGCTCAGGCTGGCGACACCTTCATCAACGGTGACACCTACTTCATTGACAGCTTCCAGTACGCCAATAGTCACAAGTGGAGAAACCTGGGTATCATGTTCGGTTTCATGATGTTCTTCATGGCAACTTACCTGATCGGCACTGAGTACATTTCCGAGTCCAAGTCCAAGGGTGAGGTTCTGCTCTTCCGTCGCGGTCAGGCCCCCAAGAAAGCCCCCAGCTCCGATGACGATATCGAAATGACTTCCATGACCCCAACCGGTCGCAAGGATGACGGTCCCGTTACCGACGCTGGAATCCAAAGACAAACCGCAATCTTCCACTGGCAGGATGTCTGCTACGATATTCAGATCAAGAAGGAAGAGCGCCGTATCCTCGATCACGTTGACGGTTGGGTCAAGCCTGGTACCTGCACTGCGCTAATGGGTGTTTCCGGAGCCGGAAAGACTACTCTTCTGGATGTTCTCGCCACCCGTGTAACTATGGGTGTTGTTTCTGGTGACATGTTGGTCGATGGTCGCCCTCGCGACCAGTCCTTCCAGCGTAAGACCGGTTACGTCCAGCAACAAGATCTTCACCTGCACACCTCCACTGTCCGCGAAGCTCTTCGTTTCAGTGCTGTCCTCCGTCAACCTGCCCACGTACCTCACCAAGAGAAGCTCGACTACGTTGAAGAATGTATCAAGCTTCTTGGCATGGAGCACTACGCTGATGCTGTCGTCGGTGTCCCCGGTGAAGGTCTCAACGTCGAGCAGCGCAAGCGTCTCACTATTGGTGTCGAACTCGCTGCTAAGCCCCAGCTACTTCTCTTCTTGGACGAGCCTACTTCCGGTCTTGACTCTCAGACTTCTTGGTCCATTCTCGATCTCATCGATACCCTGACCAAGCACGGTCAAGCTATTCTCTGCACCATTCACCAGCCCTCTGCTATGCTGTTCCAGCGTTTTGATCGCCTGCTCTTCCTCGCCCGTGGTGGTAAGACTGTCTACTTTGGAGATATTGGTGAGAAGTCATCCATCCTCTCCGATTACTTTGAGCGCAACGGTGCACCCACGCTTCCATCCGACGCCAATCCCGCTGAATGGATGCTGGAAGTTATTGGAGCAGCCCCTGGATCCCACAGTGAGATTGATTGGCCTGCCGTCTGGCGGGAAAGTCCCGAGCGCAGAGCTGTCCACAAGCACCTCGACGAGCTTAAGGGGACTCTCTGTTCGCGCCCCGTCGAAACGACAAACAACGACCCTACCGCTTTCAACGAGTTCGCCGCGCCCTTCTCTGTCCAACTTCGCGAGTGTCTGGTTCGTGTCTTCAGTCAATACTGGCGCACTCCCGTCTACATCTACTCCAAGATTGCTCTCTGCTCTCTCACGGCTCTCTACATCGGTTTCTCCTTCTTCCACGCCCAGAACAGTATCCAAGGTCTCCAGAACCAGATGTTCAGTATTTTCATGTTGATGACTATCTTCGGTAACTTGGTGCAACAAATCATGCCTCACTTCGTGACTCAACGCTCCCTCTACGAGGTCCGCGAGCGTCCATCCAAGTCTTACTCCTGGAAGGCCTTCATGACAGCAAACATCGTCGTCGAACTCCCCTGGAACACACTCATGGCCGTCCTCATCTTCGTTTGCTGGTACTACCCCATCGGTCTGTACCGCAACACGGAGTTGACACACGATCTCCACGAGCGCGGTGCCCTGATGTTCCTCCTGATCTGGACCTTCCTCCTGTTCACCTCCACCTTCGCACACATGGTGATCGCCGGAATCGAACTCGCCGAAACAGGTGGCAACATCGCCAACCTGGTCTTCTCCCTTTGTCTGATTTTCTGTGGTGTCCTCGCCACACCAGACAACATGCCCGGCTTCTGGATCTTCATGTACCGAGTTTCACCCTTCACTTACCTCGTCTCCGCAATGCTGTCCACCGGTACTTCCGGCGCTCGCGTTACCTGTGAGGACATCGAGCTGCTTCGATTCCAGCCTACCAGCGGCAAGAGCTGCGGCGAGTACATGCAGGATTACATTTACGGAACCAGTTCCTCACCAGCTGCTGGTGGCTACCTGACCAACCCGAATGCCACATCCGACTGCTCATTCTGCAGTATTTCCGAGACAGACACTTTCCTTGCTGGTGTGAGCAGTCACTTCGAAGACGCATGGCGCAACTTTGGAATTATGTGGGCCTTCATCATCTTCAACGTCTTCGGTGCTGTGTTCATCTACTGGCTCGCCCGTGTTCCCAAGGGATCTCAGAACAAGAAGAAAACTGCTTAAATGTTGTTTTTGAATTCTTGTTTCTTTTCCGATCCTTCTTTCCCCTTGGTCTGAGCTTGTCTCGGATCTCTTTTTAAAATGACTCCTTCTCCTCTTTTTTTTGGTCCTTTCTCGGTGTGGATTCAGTGTTACTCCTGTGGTCTATTTTCTGTTTTTTTCTTTTACTTTCATGATGATTCCATTTCCTCTGGCGATTCTTGCATTTATTGCGACCTTGAGTGCTTTGCACAAATTGTTCTTATTTGTTGGCTTTTTTCGGCTGCATATACACACTATACACTGTCTGGAAAATGGGGTTCCTCTAGATAATAAATTAGATATGGGCCTCCTGGTCAGAATCTTATGAACGTGTTATCTCAACTTTTCTCTATCCTGTAGGTTGCAAGTAGTCCAACCTCTAGCGAACAGAATCTGGTAAGGGAACATTGGAAAGAACAAAGTAAGATATGTCCATAGACTAAGCTCTAGTGTACAAAAGCCATTATAAAACTCAACCCGCCAAACAATGCAAACCAGAAAAACAAATCAACCGAAAAAGAAACACCAATTAAGATATATCAAAACCCCAATATGCAACACATTCACCAAGTAAAAGCCTCCTCGGCAAAATCAACCACAGCACCCTTCCCAATCCTCCCCCTAGCCGCAGCTCTAACTTCATCCGCAAAAGCCCCAGGCCCACAAACACTCACCAGCGTAGCACCGGTGCGGCCAGGCAAAATCTCATCAAGCACAACATCCGGCCGACACCTACCAGCCTGCATCGTGACCGAAGGGGACGGGCTGACGATATCAGACGCCTTGCGCGGTTTCGACACGAACAACTTGACAGTCAAGATATCGCGCCGGCCCGGCAGGCGCAGAATCTGGTCCATGAACTTGCTAACCCATGATAAGTGATCTGTTGAGCGGACGGACCAAACGAGGTAGACGCGGCGGGTAGCTGCGGTGCCTTCGTTTGCTGCTTGGACTAATTGGCGGGTGTAGAGGAGGTGGTGTGTGATACCCGCGCCTGCGGAGAAGAGGACTGCTGTCCCGTAGCTTGCGGGATTGCTTGGGTGGGAGCCGTAGGGGCCTTCAATGAAGCCCGAGAGGGAGAGGGATTTTGAAGGGGAGGCGTTGGCGAGGTTGAAGAGGCGGCGGGTCATGCCTTTTTGGGCGCCGATGATTAGGGAGACTTGGGTTTTTGTTGTTGAGGGGAGGGTAATTTGTTTTTCGAGGTCTGCGTATTTGGAGGATTGGATTTGGGGGGTTGAGGCGTCTTCGGCCCAGGCGATTGAGAAAGGGTGTGACATCCACCAGGAGATTTGGGGGATGTAGGCGAAGACGTGGCAGCCTGGTTTGATATCGATGCGTTTTGGGAGGTGGAAGGTTACGCGGCAGGCTTCGCCGGGAAGGGCTTGGACGGTCATTGTGGTTGTTCCTCCTGTTGAGACGTTGAGGTGGAGGAGGCGAATGAGACGGGCTGAGCGTTCTAGGAACCAGATGACTGCTATGGCGATTGCCCAGCTTAGTTGGGGGAGGTTGTCGAGTTTGAGGTGCAGGAAGACGCCGAGGTAGGCTAGTACCGCTGCTAGTTGGTGGAGGTGAAGGAATGTCTCGTAGAAAGCGTGGCGGACTGGGGATGGAGAGTGCAGGGCCAAGAAGATCATTGCGACGGTTCCAACGAGGCCCCAGGTGAAGAATGGGGTTGATCGAAGTCGGATCAGCATGTCGGCGAAGTCTTGCTCGTCCACGGCGTTGACGGCCCATGCGGCTGTGTGGACGACTGATTCAACTACTACCATACGGCCCAGCCAGCGGTGGAGGAGGTTGTATGTGTCGAAGCTGATGTGAAGAATTGATATTAAGGGATTGTTTCGGCCGGCGAGAACGAAGAGAGGGACCATGTTGAGGACGGCCAGCGTCCCGGATCGTCCGCGGAGCTCAGCCACGAGCGCTGCCTTGTGGTTGACCTTGTAGTCCAGGAAGACGCAGTATGCGACTTGGCTGGAGAAGTAGAGGAAGACAAGGATGGTCTGTAGTCTGGAGGGCAGGGTGCCGACGCTCACGACGGAGGAAAGTTGCAGCTCTCGATTGTGTCTCTTGTTTCCCAATGGGGCATAGAGAAAGTGCTTCTTCATATTGGGCCACCATGATGAGCTTTCCTGTGCCCAAAAAGTTTGCTGCTTCTTGTTGGCTCCAGAGGCGGTGATTTGGCGAAGATATGCATGGCTAATCTGGGCCACTCGACCGCAGAATAATACGACAGCCAAGAAGGCGAGTGAGGAGTAGATGATGCGAGTGATGATCACATCGCGAGGAACATCTACTCCCCCAAGCCCCTTGAATACTCATATATGTACGTGTCGTCTGATCCGTAGGCTCGTGTATCGATAGGCGGAGAGGCTGCCATTGGATCTTGGCAGAAGATGAAACGGTCTCACGATAAATGTATCGGGTGCGGCTGGTCAACAGCGGTGGAATATTTGAACGTGCAGGAGTCGAGGTCGAAGACAGATGAAATGAAAATATAGAGCCGACAGGGCAATAGCGAGGGTATAGTGAGAAGAAGTCCTTTGTTGCGCGACAAAGACGGTGTCACAATAGGGACATTGTAGCAAACAATGAACAAAGCGTGTCAGATTGGATCAAAGTCCACAATGTGAACAATGGGGACAAAAACAGATCAAAGGCGATCAAAACAGATCCAAGCAGATCTTGAGGAATCTGAGAACTTGGTTAGGGCGTCATCAAGAATTGGGTTGGGGAAGACTCACTGGAATGCCAGCAAGGGATGTAGTCTGTTCAGCCCTGGTCACTTTTCGCAGATATTCGGAGATATTCAGGATAATCTCAACAATGCGCACCAAAGTACTATCAAAAAAGAGGTCAAAGAAGGTAAATGCGATCAACGCAGTCAAGCCAAGAGAAAAGAATGAATGTCGATCCAAATCGAAGAAAGCTCTGACTTCAGGTTCGGCGGCTGGAGTTTTAAAGGACTGCAGGTTGACATGTCAGTGTTTGCCCCTATATGGGCTGATTGGCAACTGTTCAAGGCGTTTAGATTGCTCCAGCCTATCGGGAGGACTCCTGGAGTGAATCCAAGCCCGCCAGTGTTTCTGAATTGTCCTGAGCCCCTCGCGACGGGCGCTGTGATTTGCTGATCAGTCACCTTGCAGCTCCAGTCCGACCGGCGTCACGCCAATGCTTGGACGAGAGGCCCTGGATCATTTCGAACTGTCCGGTTTAATATATTTTCCTCGCAAGAGTTTTCCACTGGCTCCAGTTGCCCATGTGTTTCCTCAGACATGGGCTTTGTCTAGTGTTTCAAGTCGATGCACAGACCAAACATGTCATATATGCACGTTACATTTGAGTATATACTCCGTCGACTCCGACCCCCGTTCTATTGGCACTGATGCTGGTATCGGGAGATGTCTAGGCAGTCAGGAGATCCGACACATAAGAATAATGCAGGAATATATTCAGGTTCTAATTTATGTACACGCTGGACCTCGGGATTTATTCTCAAACACGGAGTCTTTACCGACCCATCCATCCGCCATCCACTGTCAAAATCTCACCAGAGACATAACCACTAGCCCGACTGGCAAGATACACCACCGCACCCTTGAAATCTTCCGGTGAGCCCCACCGACCCGCCGGGATGCGAGCCATGATTGCTGTGTTGCGATTGGCATCATTAATCAGCGCCGTGTTCATATCTGTAGCGATATATCCAGGCGCAATCGCATTAACATTGATGCCCTTGGAGATCCATTCATTGGACAGCGCCTTGGTCAACTGTCCAATACCACCCTTGGCCGCCGCGTAGGCGGGGACGGTGATTCCGCCCTGGAAGGTGAGCAGCGAAGCAACGTTAATAATCGAGCCTCGGCGTCCGGAGGGGAATTCGGAGGCGTCGCGCGCTAGTAGATAGGCACCGAATTCTCGGCACAGAGCAAAGACGGAGGAAAGGTTCACTTCGAGCACCTGTATTTTTGTTTTTTTCCACAAATTAGATACGGGGTCAAGGGGGCAAGATGGATTGCGAAATCTATATTTGGACGTACCTCGTCCCAGTCTTCATCGGGGAATTGCTCGCTCGGGTGTCGGCGCTGAATACCGGCGCAGTTGACGAGAATCTGCGGCTTCAGGCCTTGACTGGTTAATGCGGGGATGATGCCTTTGACGGCTTGCCGATCCCCCAACTCGGCGACGTGAATCCACGCCTTGCGACCGAGGCGGTTGGTGATTTCGTCTTTGGTAGCTGTGTTGGTGGTATCTCTCTATAAAAAATTAGTTGCTGTCTACGGCTGTCGCGTGGGGACTCGTACCTGGACCAGAATAATATCGGCGCCGGCTTCAGCCAGGGCAAGGGCCATGGCTTGGCCGATGCCTCTTGTTCCGCCGGTGACGAGGGCGGTGGTCCCGCTCAGGGAGAACAAGCTCATTACGTCGGTCATTTTGAAGATGCAATTGAGTATAGAATCTTTGACAGACCCGAGGGAGTTCAAAGCAACTAAATAAGAAAGCGCAGCGAAGCAGATGGAACCCACGCGGGGTTGCTCCGCTGGGGCAATTCCAATAGCCGCTTCAATAGCCGGTCGGCCTTTGGGTCATTTTCGACTTGCTTTTGGCCTGGCTAAACGTTTGAAGAAAAATTAAATTAAACAATTGAACATGCATGAAAATAGCGCACTTTAAGACTAGCCTAATCAGATTGTTTTAAAAAAAAAAAAATTGGAGAAAGACGTGTTGGAGAGGAAGTTCTGTCGAGAACGTTTTCCCATTAGCGTAACTTTCCCCCACAGCCTGAGCTCCTCCAGATGAGTAAGGGACTGGGCTTTTGTGGGGACGCCTCCAAGGCTTTCTCGATGCTCCTCTCAATACTCTTCTAAGGCACCATGGAGGACGAATCCCCAACAGAAAGTGGACGGCGCGACATCGCCAAACGAGTCTCCCGAGCCTGTTTGCATTGCCGACAACGCAAGTCGCGATGTGACCTGTAAGCAGTTGATATGAGCCATCCCCCGAGATCTACACAAAGCTAACCGTGCACAGAGACAGCAACGGCACAGGCAAGCCGCCGTGCCAGCGCTGCGTTCGCGAAAACCGCGAATGCGTGCTCGGCGGCTCCAACCGCGGCGGACGTCGAATCCGCAAGAACAAGATCAAAAACTTCACACCGGCAAATCCATCCCCGAGCAAAGACTCGGATGCTTCAAGTCCAACTAACTCTGAGAATCGTCAATCTGTCTCTTACCCGGGCCCGGTGGTTTTCTTACCACCGAATCCGCCACCCGCTCCGGCGTCCGTAGAAGAGGACGTCGCCTCCATAGACTCCGTCCCGCGCAATCCCTCAGACGCCTGGCAGTGTTTGACCGGCATCGCGCAAGCTCCTGAACCGCGCGAATCGCGCCCAGAATCCACCTTCCCAACATACAATATCCGGAACAGCGTCATTTCCGAGTTTAGCAACCCGGCCGGAATCCGAGCCTACAGACTAGTCCAATCACGCTCGCTAGATCCTGAAACTGTTTGGCAGCTTATTTCGCGCTATGCGGAGAATTTTCACCCATATCTCCCCCTCGTACCGAGGAAGTACTTCGCGCGCACGGCGCTGGACGCGTTCGCCACGGAGAAACACCTTCTTACCGCAGTCTTGACTATCGCATCTAAGGACCTGGTCGATCAGCCAGAGATTCACGAGTACTGCTCGAAATACATGCATGAGTTAATATCCGGAATCGCTGCAGGTGCAGAATGCGACGTCGAAGCAGTCGAGGCACTCCTCCTTCTTGCGGAATGGGAGCCGCAAGGCCTGCGTCCTCGGATTGAGCGCGTGGGCCGGGGAGAGGAAGACCGCGCTGCGTGGATGCATGTCGGTCTTGCGCTTCGATCCGGGTATTTCATTGGAATGGACAGGACTTCTTTCCGAGGTGATCCGTTTGGCGATCAAGAAGGGGAGGCGAGACGACGACTGGCATGGGCCAGCTGCTATGTTTCTGATCGGTTAATTTCTGTGCGCATCGGGCGCGCCTTTTGGTCTCGAGGGCCTGGACCCATGACTGGTCTGGTTAGTCAGGATTTTCCTTCGCTGCAGCCTGCGAAGGAGGGAGAAGAGGACTATGCGAAGATCTTCCAGGCTATGCTCGATCTGACGCAGCTTTATGGAAATGTGCATGAGGTTTTGTATTCGGGGATGCGGACTAGTAATCAGATGATGCTGATGGGGGACTATGTGAAATATGTGGATGATTTCCGGCTCGCAATCTTGAGATGGAAATCGCTTTGGGGGTCTTTGGATTGTGAGTGACTTTAACTCTTTGGGGTTATCTCGTGCTAATTTTATAGGCTCACGGCCCATGAGAGCGACCCTGCAGTTGTCTTACGAGTATCTGCGACTATACACGACTGCCTTTGCATTCCAAGCAGCTATTTCTCAGTCGCTCGCAAAGCCGAAAAGCGATGCACAGGGCCATCGGGAACAACTGCGATCGACATTCAAGAATGTTGCTTCGATGCAAGATTCGCGGTTCATCTATGAGTCTGTTGATGCAGCCAAATCTTATCTGACCATTCTTGTGGATCTTGTCGACCCTGAGAAGCATCTACATTTTATGCCCCTTCGCTTTTATTTGTATGGAATATACTCAGCAGTATTCCTCTACAAGGTAAGAGCACATCTCAGTATCCACATTTTTGGGACCGTCTAACCACCAGATAGGCACGCTCATTCGGTATGATGGTTCCATCCGAAGAAGCAAAAGTCCAAGGCCTAGTCGGTCGAACGACAGAAGTTCTCAAACAAGCAAGCGCCGGCAGCGACGATGTCGGTTCTCGCTACGCACGTCTCTTAGAGCTTCTGTGGAAACCAAAGACGGCAACTTCATCTGGAGACCAGACCAGTGAATTCTCTATGCAAGCAGCCCTTCCAAACCCAGTCACAGACCCAGGATACATGCAATTCAGCCCAGCCAACGACTTCTCATGGCTAGACCTAGAGGCTGTGGGCGACTATGTCTCAGGAGATCAAATCTCCGGCGGTTTGTTAGGGCTGGATGCATTCCAAAACACCTCAGACGTGTACCAAGGACAAGAGCGATCTCAGAGCTGGCAGCCCTCAGCCTGGATGGGGGATATGAGCAGCAATCTTCTTTTCTAGAGATGAGGGATTCTTGCGCGTTTTGTGATACGCTCGTGTCCCCCCACGCCTGTCGACGGCAAATGATGCGGGGCTGCGGGGGCCGTCCTCGGAGATCGCACCGAGAGGGGTAGCCGAGGGCAGCCCCCCATCACTACAGCTTACACCGTACATGTTTAGGGTGTTTGCCTTCGCATTGTTCGTCTTGGTACATTTTTCATCGTCGCATCATGTCACTCAACGAGATTCAGGGTCGACTTGCCCTTATCACCGGTGCTTCGGGAGGGTATGCTGCCTAGTTCACTGACTCCAACGCGAACATGACTGATATTTGTTTAGAATTGGAGCAGCCTGTGCGCACCAGCTCGCGCAGCATGGAGTCAATCTGGCATTGACTTATGCGACCAACCTGGACGCCATGAACGCATTGGTGGCCGATTTGCGCAGCAAGTACGCCGACAAGGAGCTTCGTATCTCGATTCACAAGGTCGATGTCGGGTCCTCGGATGATATAGAAACGATGTTCCAACAAATCGATAAAGAGCACGGCCATCGACCAGACATCTTGATCTCCAACGCCGGGTACGGGAAACGGGTCTCCAACATCTGGGATTGCACTCTTGAAGAGTTTGACTACACACTCCAAGTCAACTTGCGCGCATCCTTCATTCTAGTGAAGGGTGTTGTAGAGCGCATGAAGAGCCAGAATTGGGGACGGATAGTGTTCATGTCCTCGATTGCTGCCCAAGGCGGAGGTATTAATGGATGCCGTAAGTGATTGTGCTTTTCTGCTTTTTGCCTTTCAAAGATCGATCATTAACCCGTCACTAGACTACGCCGCTTCCAAGGGTGGATTGACTGGTATGATGAAGAACCTCTCGACCAGGCTCGCTGAGTTCAATATTAGTGTCAATGATGTGGCTCCCGCTATGATCGGTGAGACTGGCATGATTCCTAATGCAGCGGCTATTCCTGAAGTGGCGGCTGGTATACCTATTGGACGCCTTGGGACGCCCGAGGAGACGGCTAATGTTGTTACCATGCTCGTGAAGACGGGCTATATGACTGGCCAGAGTCTTCTACTGGCTGGAGGGTTGAAATAAGCACATTGTACATGAAACTGGACCACGCATTATGATATAATATTAAATTGAAACAACACATCATATTCTGATTCATGCAATTAAATTCATTTCAACACCTCTCCTCGTAAAGTTCATCACTTGCTCTATTTTCACATCGGGTATTTTCAATCATCATCATCAACATCAAAACCAACTCCCACTCTACAAAGAACCATTCGACCCCCGTCTGTTCTCAATAATAACCTTGACAACGGGGTTTCCTTCCTCATCAACACCCTTTCCAGCAAGCGTGAACGCCCGCTCTCCCTCCTCAAGCTTCAGTCTATGCGTAACAACCTTCTCCTCAACACTCTTCATCTTCCCACTAGCCAGCAACGCAATAGCCGCAGGGTACGCATACCCATCATACCGGAAGACACCAATGATATCAACCTCCCTCAGCGCCGCCGCGCCAACAGGTAGCGTCTGAATGGGATTACCCATGCCAATCTGCACCAGCACACCGCCAGGCGCACTAGCATAAATACCCGCCTGCACACAAGCCGGCACACCCGTGCAGTCATAGACACGACTGAAACCCGGGTTCACAAGCCCATCCGTAGAAGCAGCAGCCTCAGTTAGAACACCCGCGACGCGCTGCGCATTCTCAAGCGCATACGCCGTCTGCTCAGCATGAGGCGCATCCTTCGCAGGAGGAGGCGTCTCAGCCCTAGGAATGAGAATGGTCTTCAGACCAAGACCCATTGACTCTGCGATCGCAAGTCGACGCGCATCAATGTCCGCAACGACGATCTTGGAGAAGTTCTCGCTAGTAGCGAGGGCGCCAGCGAGCAGGAGGCCGATTGCTCCGGCTCCGAAAACCAGTGCTGCGGTCTCTTCGCCGGCGGCGCGGTTCGCCGCGACTTCCTCCTTAGAGGGTGGGTGTGAGCGACGCACGGCGTGCAGAGTCACGGCTAGAGGCTCGACGAGGGCACCGCCGGCATCGGAGACACTGTCTGGAAGAGCGTGGCACATGTCTGCGGGGTGGTTTGTGCGCTCCATGAGGGTACCGTCTAGATGGGGGAATTGCTTTGCGGAGCTGCGGAACTGCATGGCTTTGCAGATGTTGTAGCGGCCTTGTTTGCAGAGGGCGCAGGAGCGGCAGGGAAGACCGACTTCGAGGGCGACGCGGTCGCCGACCTTGAACTTTGAGACGGCGCTACCGGCGGCTGTTACTATGCCGGCAGATTCGTGGCCGAGACACATTGGGCTGCGGACGACGAAGTCGCCATTGCGGCCGTGGCTGTAGTAGTGGAGGTCTGAGCCGCAGAGGCCGGTTGCGCGGACGGAGACTTGGACTTCTGAGTCTGCTGGGGAGGAGATTGTGCGTTGTTCCTGGGACTGTTAGCTTGGATGTACAGGGTATTGGTCGTATGATGGGGATTTACCAGGCGGAGATCCTTTGCGCCGTGGAGGACGAGCGCGGTGGTGGTTGTTTCGGTCATTGTGAAGGTTGTGCAGGGCCAAAAGAGAAAGGATTGAAACGGAAGAGACTTGGAAAAGACCGTTCAAGTAGCTCGGAAGTCACGACCTCACGGCATTTGGGCTCCGTCATTCCCCTCAAAACAACCCCACTGCGGCGTCGTGGGGGGAAAGATTCGCCCGGAGGTGCTCCGCTGTCGGCTTTTGTCCAACTGTAGTAACTTCATTCCCCGACGTGGGGGGCAGTCTTTTGGTGTTCAAACGCAACAGTGTAGATGGTAGGAAAGTCGAGTCCAGGGTGCAGAGGGTGAAAAGATAGTCAAATAGTGCAGTACTGCGCAACATAAGATGAACAAAGACTCGCTGAGCGTTGGAACGGACAGAAGGCCAGAAGTATAGACGTGGGAGGAGCCCGCATGGGGGTCCATTTCGCGATAGCGGGGATCTCTCCAGCTGCCCAGGTGGTACTTTCAGATTTCTTTCGCTCGAGTAATTGTTCCCCTGTTTCTCTTCTGTAATTGCTACTCATCGCTTGCATTTCTCCTACCGTGTCCTCAATATACTCAAAACTGTGAGCAGTTCAATATTCTCAAGCGCAGCTCCAAGGCTAATCGATCAGATTACATCATGTCGCAATCCGCTCTCCTCATCGGAGAAATCACACACGCGCGCAAGGAGTGGGAGAGCATTTCTTCGCTTCTCAGCTTGAAGGTAAGCGCATCGCATCAAGTCGCGTATATTCGCTAATGAAAATCCAGGAATTCCCCAGCGGAACCAGAGAGGACTTCATTGCGAACTGCAAGGCCGGCCAGTATGACGATGTGGTGGCACTTTACCGGTCAAACAATTCTACCAAAGTAAGACTTCAATTGAAACGCAAGGCTCTTAAGCTAACAGTTCAGTACACCGGTCCCTTCAATGCGGAGATGGTTGCAGTTCTGCCCAAGTCTCTGAAGTATATCTGTCACAATGGCGCGGGTTACGATAACATCGATGTCGCAGCTTGCTCCGAGAGGAACATTGCCGTGTCCAGCACACCCGTTGCGGTGAACGATGCGACAGCCGATGTAGGAATTTTCCTCATGATTGGTGCTTTGCGCCAGGCTCACGTGCCCATCACTGCGCTCCGCGAAGGTATGTAGTCTCTTTCCCCCGCAATTGGATTGCAGGAATTGATTATGTATGCATAGGCAAGTGGCAAGGCCCTATCACTGCAGGTGGACGAGAATACAGAACATCCCTGGGCAACGACCCCAAGAACAAGGTCCTTGGAATTCTGGGCATGGGAGGTATTGGTCGGGTAAGCACATCAGTATTCCAGTCTGAGTTGCATCAATTGACAAAGACCAGGAAATGGCTATCCGAGCTAAGGCCTTCGGAATGAAGATTCAATACCACAACCGATCGCGCTTACCTGCGGATCTCGAGGCCGGCGCAACATATGTCTCCTTCGACGAGCTGCTCGCAAACGCAGACGTGCTGAGTCTGAACCTTGCTTTGAACGCATCAACGCGCCACATCATTGGCGCGACCGAGTTCACCAAGATGAAGGATGGTGTGGTGATTGTGAACACTGCACGTGGTGCGCTCATTGATGAGAAGGCTTTGGTTGCTGCCCTGGAATCTGGAAAGGTATGTTCATTGCCCGAAAAGAAATATCCAGACTGACGGTTTTCACAGGTTCGCTCCGCTGGTCTGGATGTGTACGAGTGCGAGCCCCAGATCGAGCCCGGTTTGGTCAGCAACCCTAATGTTATGCTTTTGCCTCATATCGGTACTGCAACCTATGAGACTCAGAAGGATATGGAAATTCTGGTGTTGGATAATCTGCGATCGGCTGTTGAGAAGGGAGAGTTGATTACGCAGGTTCCTGAGCAGAAGAAATAGACGGTAATAATAGTTTGATAGATATTTAGAATGAATTGGAATGATCTTTGTCCCTTGTTGAGTACAGTAAGGACACCTTGGTGTAAAGAGCTCCACATTATGCACGGAGTATGGACCATGAAATGAACGATGAAATCAACGAATTAACAGCGCGAGGGAGATCAAATTTGTAGACACCTTCAATGTCAGGCACAAATCTGCAACGGGTGATGACATAATACATAGTCAAATCTGGCTAGCGTTAGGGCTCGCTTAGGGCCAGATTAGCTAATCGGAAAAAAAAGCGCACCAAATCCAGTGGCTCAAGCGAGCGCCGGACGACGACGAAAAGCGACAACAACTCATCACCGAGGACCATCACACACCCCTCGCCAACTCCTTCAAGATGGTGAGTGCTGCCCGTCCCTATTATCGACCATGAACAATCAGGATCCCATTGCCCACGAAACCCCCGTGTGATACATACGCTACGTCGGCTCTCAGTGTCACCGTCAAATCGACAAATCTTCAAATCACGAATTCGATCATCTGGACCATTGCTAACGAGCGATGCTCTCTACAGGTCCGTTACGCCGCACAGGAGATCTCTTCGGCCAAGAGCGCCCGCGCGCGCGGCTCTTACCTGCGTGTCTCCTTCAAGAACACCCGTGAGACCGCCCAGGCCATCAACGGCATGAAGCTGTCCAAGGCCCTCACCTTCCTTGAGAACGTCACCACCAAGACCATGGCCGTTCCCATGCGCCGCTACGCCGGTTCCACCGGTCGCACCGCCCAGGGTGAGTTTCCCTGAAAAAAAAATTCCGATCGATCGACTTGGAGGATTTGTGGGACGGATAGCATCGCCAATTCTACGACAGCCATGTGAAGGGAATTTGATGAGGAAAATCATTCAGAGGAGGAGGATTCACTGGCTTATTGGCGATGCTGTGGTTGTCGATTTGGGAGAAACTTTGCAGGAATTTTGGACTGACCTTTTTGGTTCCTAGGCAAGCAGTTCGGTGTCTCCAAGGCCCGCTGGCCCGTCAAGTCCGCTGAGCACATCATCGATCTGCTCAAGAACGCCGAGGCCAACGCCGATGGCAAGGGTCTCGACACCAACGCCCTGATCGTCAAGCGCATCCAGGTCAACCAGGCCCCCAAGGGTCGCCGCCGCACTTACCGTGCTCACGGTCGTGTACGTTTTTGACAACCGGCTTTTATTGTATTACAAAGCTCATACTAATTTCTGCTCAGATCAACCCCTACATGACCAACCCCTGCCACATCGAGCTCATCCTCACCGAGGCCGATGAGGAGGTCAAGAAGGGCCCCTCCGACGCCCAGGTCCGTCTCTCTTCCCGCCAGCGTGGTACCCAGATCCGCCGTGCTCTCATCGAGGCATAAACGGATCGCCATAAGAAGGTGTGAGGGGACGATGTGAAAAGATTTTTGCGACGGGAAGGATCGGAGTTCTGTGCATCTGCTGTGTATGTGGAACGGAATCGATACCGGATCATACAGATTTAAGGTCATGGCGCCAATACTCGGAGGAGAACCAAATAAAAAGTTTAAACGATCTGGCCCAGGATGGAAATAGGATTCTGTACTTCCCGATCCAATCATGATACAAACGTGGTTCTTTCTCCGTGACTCTTTTATGGGCTTCCTTTTTTTCTCCTTGGAGACTGTTCTGCTTTCGATCTTGACGGCTTCTCGCGTGCTTTGGTCCTAATATGATCTCCTTTTGATGTTCTACGTTCGACTGGATTTTGTAGTGATGACTTGCAAGTTTGATCTTGGGCGACTAGGCTCTGCAGTAACCTTATCTGATGCGGATGTAAGTATTTGAGCCTAGGCTATATCTGGCTTGCCAGCCAGTCATAAACTCATTGATGATCTGCATGCGGGGTGTTGAAAGTACCATTTGTAACCTTGGAAGTATTCCGTGAATAGTACATTTTTGGAACACCGATGCACCTACGGAGTATGTAAGTGCCATTACCTGGGCCGTCAACCCTCGATTTCGAAGTGTTTCCAGGTCTGGGGATCAGCTTCCTACTGTTTCGAACTATATATTTGCTGGTGTCAGCCAGTCAGACCCAAGACCAGACTTGCCCTTGGAAACGTCCACGCGTTCAACCTTAAATGGTCAAATATATCGAGCTCATGTCAGCCACAAGTTGCGCGGAGGGCATTCTTGGCAACCTTGGAACATGATGGGGGCTCAGGTGGCTTCGTCGATTCTTTGTGAGTTCGGGTCCCCAAGATTGACCTGGTGCAGCTATATGAAACGATTAGCTCGAGTGGTGGGGAACTACTGGTGTGTTCGGCAGCAGAGCAGGGCTTCAAGGTGTTACACCCGGCAAATTGCGGTGAGCTTCTCATAGCATACACGAAGACAGTCCAGCAATGTGGCTGACTATTAGAACGTCTACCTCAGACTTGGTGTTATTTGAATGGACATAGAATCTCCCTACTAGACTAGATGAAGATTGTCGAACCCTAGAAGTACTAGTGACTTCTAAAGATAGGACTCGAACAAGCATTTCCCAGGTCTCTGCTACCTCCACACGTAGCTGAGTCAGTATCAACATGGACATTTCCCTGGAGCCTACACTGCAATTGCTTGGCGATGATAAGGTGCGTACGTGGACTGGGGGGTATTCGCCACTGGAGAGAACTTTATATATGAAGAGTATGCTTCGTGACATGCATAGTTCAAGTTGGAGATATATTTCCGCTAAGCGACGCTGTGTGCTAGTGCTGTGAGAGTAGTTCGCCCCCGTTTGGCCCCCCCGGCAAGAATAGCCTGCGTTTGCTTTGGTCAAATTTCCCCCTCGAGTTTTCCCCTGGGATTTCCCCCTGAGACTTGTAATCACCTCAAGTCAAAATGAAGCGCTTCGTGAGAACCTGGACTGCGCGCTCAAGTACTGATTCCTTCTCCACGCTCCCCGCAATCTTGCTAATGGCCCAGCAGGCTCCAGCGACAGCGGCGCCGAACACCGCGAAGACTCCCCCGAAGCAGTGGTCAGGAAGGAATTAGTCTGTACCACCCTCGATATCAATTGACTCCCCACTGACAAAGAACACAGGCGGCATTTTGCGAATCAAACACGAACAGCGGCGAATCGGTATGTGTGTCACAACAAACCTCCAAGACTACCCACTCACAATCCCCCAGCAAGGAGCCGAAATCGTCCACCTCCCCAAGATCGTCGAAGCCGCCGAATCCAGCCCGGAAGCCGCTAAAGAAGCGGCCCTGCGCATTCGAAAATACCTCGCCGATCCCGCAGGCACCCCCAACTCCGCCCAGTACAATGCGATCATGCTCATGCGCATCCTGGCCGACAACCCAGGTCCCACCTTCACGCGCAACTTCGACGCGAAGTTCGTGACAACTATCAAAGAGCTGCTGCGCTCAGGACATGACCTTCACGTCCAGGGCTACTTGCGCCAGTATCTGGAGACACTCGAGCAACAGCGCTCATGGGACGAGAATCTCAAACTGCTGCTTGCCATGTGGGCGAAGGAGAAAACAAAGACAACACGTGGATTTGTGAGTTTGTAATATCTCTGCGCTGAATTAAACTAACAGCCGAAGTTCACTCGTCCTCCTGTCCCGCCCAGATCTTATACCCTACCTGGACCACCCTCCGGATCGCCGAGAAACACACTACCGAAACCCGAGGAAATGGCCGCGCGCATCGAAGAAGCACGGAACAGCGCAAAGCTACTCACGCAATTCATACAGTCGACCTCGCCGAGCGATCTGGAGGACAATGACCTCGTGAAAGAGTTCCTGGATCGCTGCCAAACGTGCGCGCGTATCATCCAGGGCTTCATCCAGGCGAACAATCCCGCTCCGGATGAGGACACACTCTTAACGCTCATTGAGACGAATGATGAGATCTCAGTTGCGATTTCGCGCCAGCAGCGCGCAATGCTGAAGGCTCGCAAGCTCAGAGGGTCTTCGTCGCCTAGCTCGTCAAATGTCAATAGCCCTTCGCCGACGGCTGGGTCTGGCGCCAATGTTCCTGCTGTTTCTACGCCGGCGCCGGCGCCGGCCCCTTCTGCTTCGGATACCGCTCCCTCTGTTGTCTCTGCCGTATCCTCTCCCCCTCCCCCTCCCCCGCCAAAGCATTCACGACCAGACCATGCGGTCGCGGAGTTGCCAAACACTGTTATGACCGGTGGCCGGCAGCCTAGCGCCACGACCAGCCGGTATGAGTATAATGCAGAGGAATTCCAGGTGCGGAATCCCTTTGCAGACGACTATGCCGCTGAGTCGGATAGGCCGCAAGGTTCGCATACTGACCGGGTGCGCTTCCAACCTGCCGAGCAAGAGCGTTAGCTTTACTGCTATATAGGGGATCTTTGGCCCCGATGTCCTTTTTTGAGGATGGAATTGTCCCTTCATTGCGTTCTTTTTCAAGCGCATAGCTTTTTATTCTTTCTTTTTCTATGATACCTTCGCACGTCTTGTCTTACCACCAGCATTGTGCACTTGCAGATTAGCAACATGTACATACGGGTTTTGAATATCTATGCTCAAATATGATACAGATGCCCATACATTTGAAAATTTATTGAACATTCATCAGACTGATTATGGATATCCAGATCATGCGTCCCCCGAAGGGGAATCGCACACCAAAGCAACATAACTTTTTATTCTTCCTCCCAGCTACCTTCGCTCAGTTTTGATGATGACCTTCTTTGACCCTACTGGCGAAACCTCTCCGGGAAATGGTTTTCTCCCCCAAACCCGTCGCCTGCAACAGTCAGCAAACCAGTCCCATCGCGAATAAAAAGACAATCAAACTCACGCTCGCTCATAAATATGATACCGAGGATTCTTCAACTCAGCCCTCAACTTCGCAATATAGACAATCACTTCATCGTGAGACCACGGCTCCGGTGCCCCGAATTTCGTCAACAACCACATCGACCATCCCTCCATACCAGACATCCAATGCTGAAGATTGACAACCCCAGCCTCCTTGAATTTCTGATCTCGAGCCCAAGGCCCAATAGGCCACTTATATTCTTTTTCATGAATATCAACGAAGCCAGCGTTCTGAAACCGTTCTTTCATCCTCTCCATCGTATCGAGTGGTCGTCTGGCACGCTCCCCACATTCTAATAAGTTAGGGCCCCATGTTCGCAGAGCGTTGTCTGCCGGCAGACTTCCGTCATCACATTCTAGGAAAGGTTTCGCTTCGAGTTGTTCCATCCAGCCACCTGGTCGGAGATTGCTGGCGTTGTTAGATGGTTGAAGAATAAGGCTGGGAAGATCTCACTTGTAGCATTGTGTATAGACGGTTTCCCATTCTGATGGGTCGAAGGAGCCGATCATTATGCGAATGTGAATGAGATCTTGCTCTTCGTTCCATGTCCATGGTTCGAGGATGTTGTCGACTTCTAGAATGCAGTTTGGTGGCATCCAGGTTACGGGTGGCGGGAAAAGGTCGACGCCGCGAACGCTGGCTGTTTCTGTCAAAAACGAATTTTGCTTTTGGACTTAGATGGATGGGAAGGTTCACCTGATGGGAACATGTCGGCGACATCACTGGTAGTCGGTTACTTATGGGTCAATCAATGGCCTTGAGATGTGAAGCATACATGGCCCAGTTGCCTTGACCTGTTCCAAGATCGAGGATGTTCTTTGGGTGATCCCCAATGGGAGAGTAGAATAGAGGATTATCTCGGTCCGAGTCCATGATCAAGGCTAGTAGATGCCTGTTGTCGTCAATACAGCTGGCGGGTTGGTATTCGATCGCACATACCCGGCTTCGTATGTTTCAAATTGCTTTTCATCTGATGGAACGCTGGTCAATGTGAGTGTTTGCTTAGCTCTTTGATACAGAAGCCGTACATGTATTCTTTGTGACTCAATGTTTGATACCTCGAGGCTATTAGTCAAGACCGCGACCGGGATGGAAAACATACCGACGACCATTCTCTTCCAAGCCCCTATAGATCGAGGAACCGATAGATGTTGTTTCCCTGAATTTTTTTAAAACTGCAGTATCAGCTTTATGGTATTGCTTACGATGGCCAATCATCGCCATAATTGCTAGAATAATGGATATCGGGATCCTTGCCCGTTAGCCACCACGATGTGCCCGAACCAGAAGCTCCGTACTCACAATGGCAATTTTACCATCCTTCTCAAGCCGATCAGCCATGGCGGACATGGACATCCGGCTCCAAAGTAAAAAAAGGAGGGGACCAAAGAATTACAAGCGGGTGCGCCCGCAGATCTGTTGATGTGCGACTTCGGATTGGAGGAGACGAGTCACGAATCGGTGTGGCCCCGGCCCCCGGTTGGGAACAAAGAGGTTAGGGTTGGTAGCGCTGGCTTGCTTGGGTACACGGTCTGCTGGCATCTATAGGCTGATCAACACACGGAACCGTTCTCCGCTCCTTAAGATGACTGGGATTGGGCTTTTCATTTCCTTTATACCACGATCCTGGGATATCTCGACGTATATGATGCATACTTCAGTGTTGGTTCTCCACTCGCGTACGTTGGTGGGATCGATATGTCATTGCCAAGGCACATGACTCGGTGTCGCAGCCCGATGTCTTGTGCATTCCTAATGAGTGGGTGAAAGTGATAAGTCATTTACATGCAGGTGGCCGGGTGCCCATATGTAGTTCGCTGCAGGTGGAAACCTCTTATATGGGAAAGCCGAGCCAAAAGAAATAAAACGCTACATGCTCATAACCTTGGGAGTATGTGGACAAAATGGTTCAAAAATTATACTATAGGATATCTACACATGGTTTCTTCTTGATATCCGTAAGAAGTACTTTAGGCTAAATCTCATCTTCAAGATGATTCATGCACGTGTGAATAGACCCTTCTGGCTCAAATTACTCCGTAAACACCCCGAAAATCCGGCTGGGCATTGAAGCACGACTGGAAGACGAATACCCGGATACGAGAGTAAGAAGTCAGATGAAGGAATAGGCTACCAAATAGGCTATGCGGGAACGCGGATCCCGAAAACCTTACTTGGTACCCCGTATATAAGCCCGGCACAATGACGCAAAATAACATCGACAGCTAGTCTCAGGTCTCAGAAGATATTCCAAAAATCACACAAACCAAATAATTTCAAGATGACCGAAATGCGTGCCCTCATCCAGCAAGCCGCCACCTCTAAAACCCTCACTTTAACAAAAACACCACTTCCAACCCCAACGCAGGAGGAACACCTGATCCAGGTGAAAGCATGCAGTCCCTGTGCAGGAGAACTCCTCTGGCCAGCCAACTTTCCACCCGCCAACCCACGTACTCTGATCCCATGCCCCGACGTGGCGGGAGTAGTGGTCTCGGCCCCACCAGGCTCTCCATTCCAGCCCGGTGACTCTGTCTACGCGCGCACCAACTACATTCGACCCGGCAATGCGTGTGACTATACTGTCGCTCCTACAGATGAGCTGGCGCATATGCCGAAAGGGATGAGCTTTGTCCAGGCTGCCGCGGTACCTGTTTCAGCGCAGACGGCGTGGCAGATTCTTCTTGTGCAGACTTTTGGGGAGTTGGATTGGGAAGCCGCGAAGAAAATCTGGGGCGGCAAGAAGGTTCTCGTTACGGCTGCGTCTGGGGGTGTTGGGATGTGGGTTGTGCAGTTGGCGGGGTTACTGGGGGCGGAGGTGGTAGGGACCGCTGGCGGGAATATGGGGGTTGTGAAAGAGTTGGGTGCGGAGGTGCTTGACTATCGGACCACTGACTTGAAGGCATGGGCGAAAGAGGAGAAGGTGGATGTTGTTATTGATTGTGTTGGGGGAAAATCTTTGCGGGATGCATGGTGGACTGTTAAGGATGGAGGCGTGGTGCTGAGTATTTTCCAGCCACCTTTGATGGTCATCCCGGAAAATTTCGAGGGTAAAGGTGTGAAAGATGTATTCTTTGTTATGCAACCTGTTGGCGATCAGCTGAAGGAGATCACCAAATTGATCGAGGAGGGGAAATGCCGAGGGATTGTTGACAGTGTTTGGCCGTTTGAGCAGTATGAGGAGGCATTCAGGAGGCTGGATACAGGTCACGCAAAGGGGAAGATCATCTTGGATCTTGGACTGAATTAGGAGGAGGTTGGGGAATTTGTGCCCCTGTCTATCTTGCATTATAGTATTATGCACTGCAAATCAACTCTGCATCCTCAAGTCTTCCTACCGTTGCTTTCTCCACCTGTGGAGCTAAGCTAGCTTGGCTTTCTACAAACTTATGATTTCGGGTTTGTTTTTCGCCGTATTATCAACGAGTCTTGAGTCGATGTCTTATGTGCTGTCGTTTCAGCCCTTTCCAAACCGTGCCTGACAGGTAGATCCGCCGATCCGCGAACCTTGAGGCATCCGAACCCACGTGGCTGAACAGTCTAAATAGCTATATGCTGGCATAGTTGTATCCAGGGGAACAAGAAAAAGAGCCGAGCTTAGAGGTACACAGTTGAGAATTGAATCGGAGGAGTGCCTGGGGCTTACGGTGCACTTTATCTTTAACGGCGAAGGTACTATATAGATCTTGGCATGCTCCATAATCTGATTTGTACATTTGAAGTGTTGCCCTCGGCTGAGCAATACGTGTTTGTACTTGTAATAGGATAGACTTAAGCCTGGTGTTAGTGATCATCTGTGAAAATCCGACCAAGCGGCATAGATCACAAGAGTGAACTGTCAGGTACTTACCATCGATTTTTATGTGAAACCCTAGATTCTCGTGAAGTACTAGCCGGTTTCAAAAGATTTAGCCTGGTTTGCAAACGGCGATAAACGCGATCACTCAATGAAATGGGTCAAATGTCCGACCGCCGATGTCATTTCAAGTGCGCCCTCTTATGATCTCCGCGTTCTTAATCATTAAGACACAATATCCATCAATCAAAAATTACCTTTTACCTGTCATCCCCCTGGGCCCATCAATCTGAAACTCGGAGCATCCTTGTTCGGCGCGTGGAGCCATGCTTGGCAGCCTTAGCCCCAGGAACGTCGGGCTTGTCTCGGGAGCAAAAATTCTCGGCCTAAATCAATATGCAGCGACCGAGCTCAATCTGAACAGGTAGGAGGGGATCTAGCCTTAACGCCAGTCTCACCAGCCGCTTCCCGGTGGAGGACTACCGTCCCTTTGATATATCCGATGTGTTTCAGGGGCCGTGATTTGTGCTTTTGACCTCACTAGCGATGCAGAGGACCCTCGATGTCTCTGATGAGGGTCTAATGACTGTTTACGGTTGATTAATGCTGCAGTCCAACTAGATCCTGTCCTTTTGCACCATGCTGGCTATATAAGCGGCATGCCGCGACACAGGACCAGTTCAGCATGCTGGCCAGTCTATTTTGAATTTTATTCTCATTCTACATTCGTTTTTTCTCCGGTTTGAGACCGTGCAGAGCTTCATTCATTCAGTATACATTCTTTCGTCGGTACCGGTTTATCGATCAATTCCATTCTCTCCTCAACTTCCAACAAAATGAAGCAATTCACCCCCCGCTCTGGCCTTCGCCAGCATTATCTCCCTCGTCAACGCCCATGGCTTCGTCACTAGCCCCGAGCCCCGTATGCCCGGTGATGCCATGAAGGCCGCCTGCGGACAGCAGGTCGAGGTCAACCAGCAGTCCGACAACTACGGTAACATCCAGGGCGAGCTGCAGGTCGCCTCCAGCCAGAGCGACTACAACGCCGATGAGTGTGATATCTGGCTTTGCAAGGGTTACAAGTTCGCCGACAACAAGGATAACGTCCAATCCTACACTGCCGGCCAGACCGTCGACTTCAAGGTCGACATTCGCGCTCCCCCACACTGGTGTCGCCAACGTTTCCGTCGTCGACACCTCTTCCAACAGCGTCATTGGCAGCCCCCTGATCTCCTGGGATGTCTATGCCTCCACCGCTACTGGTGTCACTGCCAACGAGACCAGCTTCAGCGTCACCATCCCTGAAGACCTCGGCAGCCAGTGTGGCACCGCCGGCGACTGTGTGCTCCAGTGGTACTGGTATGCCGAGTCCATCGACCAGACCTACGAGTCCTGTGTCGACTTCACTCTCGGTGGATCTGGCTCTAGCTCTGGCAGCTCTGGCAGCTCCAGCTCCAGCTCTGCCGTCGCCAGCGTTGCGACTAGCTCCAGTGTCGCGGCATCGGAGCCCTCTTCCACCTCTAGCGCCGAGGTCGTTGCTACTTCCGCTCCTGCTGCCGTTCAAACTCCATCCGCCGTCCCCGTTGCTCAGTCTACCTTCGCCACCAGTGTCCGCCAATCGGCCACTGCTTCTGCCGAGCCCGAAGTTGCTACCTCTGCTGCTTCCACTGCTAGTGCCGCCAGTGCCGCTTTGCCATTCCCCACCGACAGCGCCGAGGATGTGCTGACCTGGATCGAGGCTCTTGTGGGCAACTTGGTCGGCACCGGCAACTAAGTCACTGAGATCAAGTGGCGTCAGAATGACCCATCTAAGTGCAAAACCCCATCTCTAGCTTTGGATATATCTATATTGTATCAGTTAGACATATCGGTAATTAAATGTTGGATTTACCATGCTCAACTCGATCTCCACGTAAAACGTAGTGATGAAAGTGGCGATATCGGAAGTTCTTGGCGAAGCTTTTGGAGAACTTCCGAAAATCGTCACATTCCCCAACCACATCAGATATGACTCCAGGTACTTAAGAGCACTTGAAATTCCACCATACATCATCAAGATATTCAAATAGACATGCGATCTCACTTCCACCCAGTGAAGCTACTCAACTCTTGCACAAAAGCCTCACGACCTATCATCACAACATCCAGACAATTCACAACCACCAGAACAATGGCAGCCAAAGACTGGAGCGCAGCGCAGTACCTCAAGTTCGAGAATGAACGCACACAGCCAGCGCGTGATCTCCTCGCACGCGTACCTCTCACTTCACCAAAGCGCATCATCGACTTGGGCTGCGGCCCCGCAAACTCCACTAGCGTCATCACAACACGCTACCCCGAAGCCTCAGTAACAGGCCTGGATTCATCGCCAGATATGATCAACAAAGCGAAAGGCACCTTACCAGGAGTTGACTTCCATGTTGCTGATCTCAACACCTGGAATACAGAAGAGAAAGTCGATTTGTTCTTCTCAAACGCCGTTTTCCAATGGTTGAAGGGCCCCGACCGCATTGCGGTCATCAAGCGACTCCTAGAATCCCAAGAAAAGGGAACTGTCTTCGCTCTTCAGGTCCCTCATAATTTGGGTGAGCCTTCGCACGTGCTTATGGGAGAGGCTGCTGCAGCGGGTCCGTGGAAGACAAAGCTTGCTGGTGTCCAGAGAGACAGGTTCCAGTCGCCACAGGAGTTGTATGATGCTGTAAAGCCGTTTGCTTCGGTGGTGGATATCTTCGAAACAAGTTATTACCACTCGCTCGAGAGCCACGAGGCTGTTATTGAGTGGGTAAAAGGTACCGGTCTGAGGCCGTTTGTTGATCCTTTGGATGAAGAGGAGAAGAAGGGATTCCTGAAGGAGTATTTGAGGAGGCTCGAAGCGGCTTACCCTGTCTCTGTTGATGGAAGGGTATTGTTGAAGTACCCGCGGTTGTTTATGGTTGCTGTGAAATGATTTCGAAGCCTTTTGCATCTTTGCCATAGTTTGTCTAATATGCCGATCAGAGGAGAACTTGAATTTCAACCAAGGATAAATATTGAATCAGAACAAAAGCATAAAAAAGATGCGAAGAATCCAATTTCCCTTGCCCGACTTGACCACATCCCACAAGCCATCCCAACACACTAAGCGACCTTGGAGGCCTCCTTGGCTATCATCCATTTCATTACTAGACCTGAAGTCTTCTACCAGTCGGACATAGAATAAGGACCTGAAGCTTTAGTGTCAGAGTGAAATAAGAATAAACATTGCTTGATATGAGAGATGGTCGTGTATTGATGTCAATCTATGCGGGGCTGAACCTGAACGATCCCAGATCTGGAAATTTCGAAACAAAACAGTTTTTATCTACACTGTGCGGTAAGCAAAACCTGGCAAGCCGACAGAAAATACTTGGTTCGCTAATAGAGACGACGAAGAGATAACCAGGTCGCGCCATTATGAAATGGGCGTTAGCACTTGGTTATTGGTCATTGGGTTTGGACCACACCATCCGTAGATATCACAGCGACATTGGGCCTCCGTGGCACAACTTGAGAGAAATTCAGTCAGTACTCATGTTACCAGAATACAGAATGGAAGCAAATAACTCACTAGACAGCAGGCATGCCGAAGATGATATGCCAAAGCTTCTCAATCAGCCAGCCAAGTCCATAGTTGTCTGTAATGTCGGTTGTGGCGATCCAGGTCAAAATGCGGATATAGTCCTCCACTGGCTTTTCCATAATGCGTTCGCGGCTAACAGCAAACTGGGCACAGCATTGATGCCCAATGTCGTCAGGGGCCTCACTCGGGGGAATTCCAAGAAGTTCCCAAAGAATTTTAGGAATCTGATCTATCATATACTGATAGTCCATATCAAGCGTCACAGGGAAAGCCTGATGCATTGTGCTTGGACATCCAGGCCTGTTCGTGCAACGCAGATTAACGTAGCCGTTGATTTTCACAGCCTCGTATCGGAGGTTGGCGAGTACACTGGCTGTGTTTGGACCTGAAACATCGTTGTGCCATTGTTCGGCGCGACCATGGATGAAAACGGTGTATGGGGCGAGGTTGTAGTAATTGTCGATAATGTAGGTGAGGTATGCGCTGGCTTCATGGCCTCTCCTGGAGTAAGGGATGAGATAGTCGGAACGGGGATTCTCATCTAGAGAATAGAGATAGGTAGTGCATTTGCTGTTGAAATTTCGGTCAGAGATCGTAAAAAGAGGGAAGGGTGCATAGGGAATATGACATACTATCCTTCACAGAATTCATTGATCCAACTTGTATCTTCCTCTCCTGCTGTCGCAGCCACAATGGTCACATCCTCGGCAGTTTGATGCAGTTGTGCAGGTGATTGCCATTCGCCATCACTGATTTGATCGAAGACAGTTGTGCCAGCCCCATTTACAAGCTGGTCATTTTCTTCTGTCAAGATTGTGTCAGTAAACCAATTTTGGCAAAGCCAACATTTTCATGACTTAGGTACCTTCTATTTCAGAGCTATCACTTTCCAGATATTCAGACTGGAGATTGTCTGTTTTCGACATCCACTCTGTGCGACCTGGTATGTAGGAGCGAAACGCTAGAAAGGTGACCAGCACCACGAATATGGGAAGTAACTTCTTGAAGCCGCTCGCTGATCTGCGAAACGACATCGTGAAGTAAGGAAACGATTGTGCCCGGTACATGATGAATGGCGAGGGCGAACCTAGCCGTCGCAGTTATCACTCTGATGACGGTAGAGTTGAATAGGCAAAGTTAGATAATAAGACATGCCTAATACTATATACCGACCCCTAGCTTGACGCTTTTGTAATTATCGTAGAGCAGAAAACGTTTATAGAAGATTGTTGGCGTTCTTATCTCCGTTGGAACGTTACTGGCTGCGTTCGTTGCCGAAAGCAGACAATAGAACGTGCCGAGCGGTTTCTAGACCACAACTGGGGAAAGTCTTCCGCGCAGAGGCCTATGATTGTTGGCTCGATCTTCGGATATTTTATTCCAAGTTCATCCGAGATTTGGAATAGTCCTGAGATCAGTTCGAGGACCTGTTATCACGACAGCGCCCCTCACCGGTGGGGCTTATAGCTACAGTAGCACGAAGCCCTAGTAGGGCTGCGTTCACTTGGGTATGCGTATGCTTCGCCTGCTGTCATAAACTATGTCTTCTCTGAGCAATATCCAGATATGTAAATCTTTGAATGTTATCTCTACTTTACTGAGCAATTGTATGTTGGCATAAAGCATTGGAAGTTAGGAGGAAGAGTGTCTCAAAACGGCACTGACCAGCGCCGTTTTCGGCCCGAAGGGACGTTCTCTCGGCTCCCCGCCCCTGGCAGCTTCGGCGCCATCCGCAGCTTCCAAGGTTCAGACCTACCGAGCCAGAACTACCGTGCTCGCATTCAGATCTATGTTATCTCAAAGATTTCAACGCTCAAAGCGTCGAACTCTCTTATCTCCTCGGATTTATAGTCCTTAGTTACACACCATGTTGGGCCAACTAGTAATTTCGCGCGGGCAACATGGTAGACCCTTGCCCAATTATTACACGATCAGTCAACCGAAGACTCAATTTTAAAGGAGGCATATGAGATGTAATTAAGAAATATGAATTTAAATACAAAGAAAGCAGTCAAAGTATCTGCTGAATTAACTCGTAAAGACGTGATGCTGTGCAATGTTTCGCGATTGTCATTCCACGGTCGCATCGGGACGATTTCTCTTGGCTGGTATGATGGCCCCTTTATTTCGTGAGATGACCTTAGCCGAGGCGTAAGGAATGTGGTATGCCGAATATGAGATTTTTTTTCGGCGATGGCAAGCTGTTGCAAAGTTAGCCAGGTTCTTCTGTTGGCAATAGACTTAGAGAACCGACCTCAGGTACTCCAGACAATGTCCTCCAACTTAGGCTTAGTCGGACTTCATAATCCTCCATGAGCGGATGTAAGGGACTTTAATGCTCGGGTTCATGCACGTGTTGTTCCAAAGAGCTTTGCCCGGTCCTTCGCAGTCTTCGCGGAGGAAGCCCTTTAACTGCACATCGTTCTCGGTGAAGGTAGCAGCGTAGGAATAGGCTCTCTGATCCTCATCAAGATTGACGCAAGCTTCGTCTTCAAAATCTTCTGTAGTGCCTTCTGTGGAAAAGAAAATTTGTCCATTTTGTGGCATAGCTCCGCAGCTCAACCCATCCCACGCGTCGAAATACCACCAGGAGGGATCCGCGACCGCGACAATTGCGAGGGCGGAGAGTACGGCGAGGCGCATGGTGAAAGAAAATGAGCCTTCGTAACACATTCAGGGAAATTCAGAGGTAGATCTGTGGAATTCTTTATATGTGCAGGGCTGTCCCAGGACGGTTTCCGCATTAGGAAGTGGGTGCCACCCTCAGATTAGTCGACCCTGGTCGACTCTGGTGGGGACTAAAGCCCTGAGATTATGGTAGCATCCAATGGAGGTCACATGGTACCTTTTGTCTTATGTATTTTTATAAACTGGCCGAGAACTTGATTGGGCCAAATTCATGATTCGGTGCCATTCTGGTCTCTGTCCACGGGTGGCATAGATCGAGGTCTAAAATTGACCGCTGCTGCATTGAAAAACTCTTTTTGATATGGATCTGATAAAGTGACTTCCAATTTCACACACTTTTGCGTTGCTCATAGACCTTGGAGCCAGACTTTGAAGAGACATATCCCAAATCAGAATTTGCTTCAACCCACCGGAGATCTGTAATGTTGTCGAAGTTGAATCCTTCCTTTTCAAGCCAGCCCCTAAAAAAGGACAGAGTACGAAAACAATCGGTGAAACCAAATAGCTAACCAGTTCCAAGATTAGCTATCACCCCAGCCGTCAAAACAAAAGCTCAGTCCCTGAGCTTCGAGCACATGTCGCATGATGTGCGAAAGAGGTAAGAGGTAACTGGGGCCAATCTGCCAATACTGCAGCCAACATCTTCATGCAGGTTTGTCGTCATCAGGATGGTCAGGTAGCTCTTCGTCGTCGTCATCATCATCGAGAGCTGATTTTATCCAGGCATCGGATCGCTTTGGGGGTCCCGGCTTCTGGGGATACTGAGCATGAAATTCCCTCAGCCTCTGAGGCACATATCATATGTCCCCAGCCGAATACCATGCGTTGTCTGAGTCTCCGCCTTCCCACTTGATCTTGTATTGAAGCTTTCTGTTCCGTATTCGCGCGTCCAGGATCTGCTGGACTTCCCATTCACCGTTCTCTTCCTGGAGCTCGTGATACATCTTTACAAACTGTACGTAGCGCAGCACTCGTGGCACGTTCTTCAACCATGTCCTTGTCTCCGTATCAAGGTTTGTGGACTCGGCAGCTTTGTCAACAAGGGGAGTTCGGATACCCGAGCTCGCACGCGGCGCACGCGTAGAACGCGTAGCATAGGATCCCGGCGTGGGGTTCTTGTGTTCTTCCTCAACGGGCACATCGTCTTCTCGTGCCGGTTGTTTGCTCAATCGGGCGCTCGAGGCACTTGGTCCTGTAGACATCGTGGTGGTCTACTTCAAGGTCTGTCGTGATTGGTCGATTCGATCGGCGCCAAGATGCGCCTAGCACTTTCAACGATGGTGCGGCATTTGAATGGGTCCTTTTGCTGGTCTTCATCCTCGAATTGCAAAACGCACTTCACAAAAGCTCTTGCCATATTGTGGACAATGCCGTCAGGCGATGGTCGAGTGTGATAGAAATGAGAACGTAGTTGATATGTGTGATGGAATTCATATGAGAGCGCTTGCGATCGATGGAAACGGAAATGAGTTTTGTTATTATGTCAGGCGGCAAAGCAAAAGAGAAAGAAATAATCTTTATGGTCCAGAAAACGATGGCATGAAAACCGAAGAGAGAAAGGAGAGAGGAAGAGAGATAGAGAGATATCAGGATCTCGAGAGGTGGCTCGGGTTCTCCCACAACCCCCAGAAATCCACCATGGCACCCCCGCGCCATCGCACCGCAGCAATACAAGACGACTCAAGGTCCGAAGCCTCAAGCGGTACAAGAGAATACCCAAAGACCAAATCGCGCCAGGCACGTACCGTCCCACCTTGTGGCAGGACACAGTGCCCAGTGCCATATAAGCAAAAGCTTCATGATAGAAGGTCCCATCATCGAAGTGATCATGAAGCACTTGAGCAGACAAGAACTGAGGAGCAAGCAAGTGGAAATAGCAAGTGGGGCATGCGGGCAAAATGTATGATCGAAGACTGTTGAAGAACGTAGGGCTTCATAGCCTGCAGAAGCGACAGCAGACGAAGCAGAGTACGAGGAAGCAGAAGTTCACAAAAGCGCTGCTAAGGTTCCTCGCATAAGGGTCTCTGGGGCGAGCAAACAAAGAGCCCTGGAGCTATAATAAATGGCATGCCCACGAAGCAGCTACCGATTCCAAAGTTCCAATGATGATAAACACTTTGTAAAATTATAGGATTATATACACCAAGGAAGTTTCATGGCTGCAACCCCCACTTATATACCTGGGTCTCCTCTCGTGATGACATCCACATCCTTTAATAATCTATGAAAGACTGAGTTACGTTGTAAGCCATCTGTGCAACAACCTAGGCGCCGGTGTTTGTTTGCGCCATCCATGGATGAGTATAAAAATGTTACATGCATATGTAAAGCCAAGTTTGCTGTCTTGCATGATCACAATTCGTTTGTACAAATCTGTGTGCGGCAGTGCTACCTACCCATTCAACAGGTTCTATTGCGGCAACAATGCACTTTATTTGTCCATCGATTGCTGGAGGATTGTCTACACGTAGGTGAGAGCTGCCGTAAACAGACATAACTTCAATGGGTCAGACTACTCCCTTTAAAATCATAATCAAAGCCAATTGAACCAAAGGTAGCAGTCACGCCCCTCATCCATGGATATGGACACAAAGCAGAACCGCTAAACAGAGTGGAAGCATCACACTTTGAATGAATCTTTGAAGTCGTCTGACGATAGACATGAAATTAATAATTATATTACAGCCTCATGCGGATTGATGATTCTTTGTACCCCCAGCCTCTTGCTTGTAGTTTTGACCAAAATAGAAGGGCTGCGCTTAGTTACGCAGAGCTGACATGGCCTCCTGAAGAGAGTTGCTGATGACCTTCTCGTCGTAGCGGATAGTGTCGTAGCAGTAAGACAAAGCCTTGCGGGCAACCTGGCTTGAGAAACGAGAAGTCTCAGAGCTGACCTTCGACAAGGTGGACGCGATGCTGTGGCGCTGAGACTTGCTGAAAGAGTCAAGGTTCTCGACGAAAGCGGAGTTGAGCTCGATACCGCTCAGAGCAAGCTATCAGATATTAGGCTAGTCATTCTAATTCTCGGGAAATGGATTTGACTCACGGAGTGGTAGGCCTGGCAGAGCACAAGCTGAGTGGTATCGGGAAGAGCTGCAGTAGGCTGGTTCTTGTCGAGTGCGCCGTCCTCAGTGGCAGCAGTGCTGTTGTAAGCGGAAACAACGTCCTAAGAAGAAAGTGTCAGAATCTATATCCAATGAGGTCGGTGGTCAACAGGGCTCGCACATCAATGGTGGCATTGCCGTTGCCACTGACAGCCTGGTTAAGGCTGAGGTAGGTGGTCTTGTAGCCGATGTCAATCTGGGCCAGGCGGGTTTGGAGCTTGGGTGCGATGTCGGTACTGTTGGTGGACTCGGCCAGGGCGGGAAGGGCCATGCAGGCGGCGACGAGGAAGTTCTTTAGTTGCATGATGAAGGGTGTTGCTTTGAATGAGGGATGGATCTGAGTCATTGTGGGAAGAAGTTGAAAAGATACTGTGTCAATTTATCTCCAAGCAAAAGGGGCCATCGGCGTCTCGGAGGTACTCGGATTGTGATGTATTTCTACTCACTTCCTTGAACATCCTGTCTTAAAATAGTCAACAAGAAATTCCAGAACCTAGAAAATTTGGAATCACATTGTAACTCGACTAACGCCTCTTCCATATTACCATCCAGCAGCATTGGCTAGATTAATATCGCACATATACCCGTCTTTAACATCGTACTCCTGCAGTCTGCACTCTCGGTTTCTTGCAACTTCCAGCACTTCCTCATTATTTTTAACACCGTCCCAAGGTTTCCAAATCTGGCGGAGTGACGCACTAAATCAACCATCAAATCCTCGAAAGAAAGCTGAGCGTCGGGCTGAGCCATGCACCCCAACACACATATTGCCCATACCAAGCCAGTGAGTGAGTACGTCCTTGGACGATTTTGGAGCTCGACTATGCTTCTAGAAACTGTGTCTCGAATCTCGGGTAGTGTGGGCAGTGGCCCGGAAACGGTCGTGTGGAGTAGAACCAAACAAGCCAAGGCATATAGGCGGGTAACCCAGCTAGTTTGTGGTTCATAATCTTCTTTCTAGATTGTATGCTGTCAATTTCTGCCAACATGTAGATGGGGTTATGCTTACCCCTCTGATACGATCGAGTTCATCAATCCCACTCGTTAATCGGTGTTGGATTTCTTCTCCTTTTTCGCTCAATTCATCAAGATTAAAAGTGTCGTTTTGTTCTTGCGTTCCTTTCCATTCACTCAAGCAGGCAAGATCACCGATTACGATCATGACCCAGTTCTCGCAGCATAGTAGATCTCCTATCTGTATTTGAGGAGTTTGAAGCCATTCCCTGTACGGAAGTTGTGGTTTCCGACCTGTAGGAAGACAAGCGAAAAGATCAAGCGAGACCATTGTAGCGAGAAGAAACTCAAGGCCTTCTTGGGGATGAATTTGGGACAAGCCAGCATTTTGCATGTCAGATGGAGAATGGGTAGCGAAAATCCTCTCGGGAGAGAGTCGCTGTATCACACAAATGACAGCATCAAGATGGAGCAACCAGTCGTGTTCGGCACCTTTGAAGACCTGTCTTCCTCATTAGATTTGAAGCCAAGCATGATAGAATATAGTCACCTCGCAACTGATCATTATTAAGCTACACGCCAAAAACTCAGCCAGTCGAGCATTATCGTCAAGCAATCGTCCACGCTCCTCGCCCATGAAATTGCAGAACTCCCGAAGTGCCCTTGAATGATGTTCAAGTGCCTTTTCCTTTTGCTGATAGTCCTCCTCACTACCCAGAATCGCACTCTGATGAAGCGACGAAAGACTCAAAATAGCATGATATAGCGGGCCTCTCTTGATGAAGAGATAAAGAAGCCAACCTCGGTTACCCAATCGGGAATTTGAGCGGAAGTTGGGGAATTGCCATGCAAATACTTGATCAAGGTAATGCATCAACAAACATGCGGCCTGTGGATCGAAGATCATATCCTGATTAGATGTTTCAATGGCTGCAAGATTTGAGTCCTCATGAGTACCAGCCACTGTACTTGTCGCAGAAGACTGTGTTTCAATATTTGCATGGACAGACTTGGCGCGATGGTGCATCTTTCGGATTCGTCGGACATGTTGATTGATTGTAGCTTTGATTCGCGATTTTTCTTTCTTCTCTTCCGATCCCCCGTCCATCCACGCAGGCTTTGGTCCGTATCCATGACATTGAACACTGCGGTCACTGCACTCCCTGCATACTGGGGTCGTGATATCGCACTTTTTGTGTCGCACACGACAGGTCCAACAACCAATTGAAATGGCGCTCATTTGAGCGAAGGGTTGTAGCGAGGCACTCGCGGCTCTCGTGTGAGAGATCAGTGAAAAGTCCGGGGGCGAATTGCGCCCCTCCCAAGTGGGCCTGATGTCAGCGAGTCTCTTGCCGCAATTCTATCCGTGGATTCTACCTTACTCGCCGTGCGATCTTTTCCAGAGCAAGAGGACGAATAGAGAAAACATAATTCACAAACGGGGCCCTATGTAAAGGCCAATAAAGGAAATTTGGCTTGAGTCAGGGACATCTTGATTTTTTTGTATTATCCACACACCTCAACTAGGGAAGATTGTAAGCGAAACAGCCCCATGTGAATAGGTACGAAGTAAAGTAAACAAGGTAGCAAGTACGAATAGATTAAGCCAGATACTTTCAAAAGCGACCGTGGTACGCGCAGGCCCTCGGTGTGAAAAGCGCCAAAGCAGGGAAGCACGGCTTGTGCTAGGCTCTCTCAATTGAAACAACGCGTTGAACTCCAGTGGTTCATTTAACGTTATCTCGACGATTCTCAAGAATTGTTGACATTTTGATATACAAACAACGGGGCAAGTCGAGCCGGGCGCTGAACAGGAAGGAGGGCAGGTCGAGCCGATTGGAGATGCCAAGAACCCCGGCCCGAAGAGGGACTATAGGACCACATTGATGACAGGCCACCATATGTAGTTGGGTTGATCTGCTCCATTTAATTTATTTCTTTCGTGTGCTCTCTCTCATGTACCACTGATCTGCCTCGTGTGTTTTTTGCTCGAAGCCCTTGCAAAGCCAGTACACAAAAGATAGACCTCGGCAACATGAATCAAGAGACCATTTTCTTCAATGGACGTGTCCTGACGAAGGCTGGCTCCGGTTTGGAAGGAAAGCCGGTTTTCACGGACAGTATGTTGGTAAAGAATGGAGCCATCATGGCAACGGGGAGCTTTGAAGAACTTCTCTCTGGGTGTTCATCCGAGGCTCAAAAACATGACCTCAAACAGCAAACTGTTCTGCCAAGTTTCATTGACGGCCACATGCATCTTCTTCTCCTCGGCCAGTCGCTTCGAAAATTGGATCTTCGACCTTGCAAATCTCTAGAGGGGATTCGGTCTACCATCAAGCAGTACGCGATTGCCAACCCTGATGTACCGACAATTCTGTGTAAAGGCTGGATGCATTCCATGACACCGAACGGTGTGAGCGCTGCCATACTGGATGATCTTGACCCTAGACCAATCTTCATCGATGCCAGTTCGCTTCACTCGTGCTGGATGAATTCTGCCGCCCTACAGCAGCTGGGTGCTGACACCATGGCAGACCCACCAGGCGGCTCTATCCATCGTGATGCAGAGGGCAAGCCTTCGGGTGTAATGGATGAAGGTGCCATGATGTCGATCATTTGGCCATTCCAGGCAGTCTCATCGTCCAAGGAAGAACGCATGGAGTCGATCCTCCAAGCAGTCTATGAATATAACGCGGCGGGATATACTGGTGTTATCGAAATGGCCATGGATGAAGAGGCATGGGATAGTCTTCTGACTCTCCGCTCACAGCACCCGGACCTTCCCATGCGTGTATCTGCATACTGGCTCATCAAACCGACAGCGGATCGCGAGGCCAACTCCAAGCAGGTCCAGCGTGCAGTTGAATTGAGCAGGCAGTACAACTCCACCACAAGCCCGGACGTTCGAATTGTGGGCGTCAAGATTATCTGCGATGGAATTATTGATGCTTGCACCGCGTTTTTGACGGAGCCATATGCGCAAATCGGTTCCCCTCCACCTATTTGGGAAGCCGAAGATTTGGATCCTGTTGTTCTGCAAGCCGATCGGGCAGGTCTCCAGATCGCTCTTCATGCTATCGGAGATGGCGCAATCAAAATGGCAATCGATGCAATCGAGAAGCATGCAACCCCAGGACGGAGACATCGTATTGAGCACCTTGAGCTCGCTTCCCCCAGAGATGCAAAGAGACTCGGAAAACTGGGACTCACGGCTTCGATTCAACCAGTACACGCTGACCCCTCTATTCTTACTGAATGGCCTCGTCTTCTTGGAGAGGATCGGTGTGGGAGGGCGTTTGCATACCGGGAGTTTGCAGATGCCGGCGCTCTCATGGCGATTGGAAGCGACAGTCCCACCTCACCATGGGCCCCGATGGAAAACCTCTATGTGGCCACGACACGGAAGTCTTCCAGAGACAATCAATATACTGGGGTTGTCAATGAGCACTTCCGGTTGGGGATGTGTGAATCCATTGTTGCTGCAACCGGGGGTGCAGCTCGCAGCGTCTTTGCGGATGAGCGCATAGGAGCTTTGGAAGTTGGCAAGTTAGCGGACTTTGTTGTGGTTGATATGAAGTGGGAGCCTGATTCTTTGATGGAGGCAAAGATTAACGAAACCTGGTTTGAAGGACGGAAGGTCTGGTCCAGAGATCAATGAGATGTGTCAATTGCTTGTATACTTAGTCATGATGTACGTAGTACGGAGTAGCATGGCGGGATAGCAATCGAGCCTAGCGGAATCTTGCAGAAAATTGTACAATGGTCTCTAGGTAGAATGAGTATTGGGGACAAACCCAGCGACTTCTGTGGTGGAACCCATCATCTGGACATTGCGCAACGTTGACCTCAACATGGGGTTTCCGGTGGGTATTTATTTCCCTGCTCGCTCTTCCTCTTCCTCTATCCCCATTGCGATTGTTAGCCTCAGCGGTTGAATGCGCTCCAATGAACTTTGTTTTATAAACCGGAATCTACCCAGCAAATGTTCACTATACCACCGTGAAACTATCACAACGACCGAAAGTGCACTGATGCGCCTCTTCAGTATCAACCATGGCTACCCTCTTCAATCCTGACACGAAGCTGAAAGACGACATCCTTCAACTCAGTCGCTCTGGCAACCCCGTGCCCCCAAAAGTTGCGTTACTCCAACTCCTCCGCATCAGCTTTCCACATGAAGAACCCAGCCCCCGGCCCTCTGCAACTACATGGGCATGGCAGAGTACTGCTTCCTGTGTGTATTTCGCGTTGCGTACCAACCAGAGGAACCCCGAGTCTACGAATGCCGCGCCACTGACGGCCCCTCGCATCACGGCAGCGAGCGATAGTTTTATAGCACCAAGCAGCCAGAATCAGACAACCAACCTCTCCAAAGCCCTCAGTGTTCTCAACCAAGCTTGGCCACCAATACAAGCGATCAACGACATTCATTGAAGACGGCGGAACCAATAGACACTGAGTTATCTGCTATAGGACGACCTCTTCAACATTAGTCCCTGAACCTTGAGACAATCCCTCGCCTGGGCAACGATAGTATCATCTCTTTCAACAGCAAGCATTTGCATCGAAAGCCAGTCACAACAGAGGTACGTTGACAGTGTTCTCTAGTCCCAGGTGACCACTAGAGAATTGTCGGTGTTATTTGCCTTTGCCATTGTTAAAGCAAAGACACACGCTGTGGCCTTAAGCTCAGATAACTTGAATCCAATGACTAGAAGCTAACTACAGTAGGTTCTTTGGCTTCAGGTCATTTTCCCCCAGAGACAGCCACTACGGCAGCCAAAGTCATCCGAATAATCTCTTCCCACACTGTCTTAATCTATATCTTCTTCTCTCTCTTCTGTTATATCGCACACGAACGGTCCATACAACATCATGCCTTGTCCTTCTCCCCTTCGCAATGACCCGATGTTGCTGTATAGGCAGCGTTCTGAACCCGACTTTGTGGCTCTCGTGTGATGAGCTGCTTCGAACTGCCCCCATTTTATACAGATATATAATCTTCCAAGGTTCGCAGCCAGATGGCCCTGGAGAGATCATGTTTTGGGTGCCTATTTCTTGACGACGCTGCCAGTTTCGGACATGCGATCATGGCAAAGAACAAGTCAGAAATCTCACCCGAGACGATCGAATTTTGCGAACAGATGAAGCTTATCACGGGACAATACCCTACCATGTGGTGGCTCGACAATGGATCCGAGTCCAAACGCTTGATAGCTCGGGACGGATCAAAGGACATGACTGACGAGCCCATCGTTGCCACCACGAAGAGGTTTGCCGACGCCCCAACCAACGCCTCGTCTGCAAGAGTATCGAGTTCAAATATGAAGCAAAAAACCAGAGGAGCACTCGGGGAGCCAAGGGAGATCTGCTAGCGAGTAGATAAGTGCTAACAGAAGCTGGAGCTGCATCGTGGACAAACCACATCCATGGACCATGTTTGAACATGCTCAGCCTCACCGAGAGGCTTGGTGTTCCTATAATCAGTTTTACAGCAATCTATGGGGCATCTTATCGATTAGTTGAGGGAATTTGAGGTTTGAGATATAACCAGTATTGTTTGCCCACTGGCCAAACATTTTAGCTCGGTAGGGTATTTCTTGCAAACAAACACATTCAGCTCGCGTCATCTTGATGTCTCACTTCACTTTGCTTTCTTACTTCACTCTCCTTTCTTGTCCATACAGGCACAGTCAAGACCGCCATGGATCTCGCTCATCCAAAACAAAGCCCACCAGACACTCAGGGGAGCGGTCTGCCCAGAAACAAAGGCTCCATTAAACAGCCTACAATCCCCGTTCTCGGAGAGGAAGTCGAGAACCTCAACAACTGGCTTGCTGAAGTCTCATTCGCGTTGAAGCCCCTCGGCATAAAACGCGTGCTAGACTCCCACATCCGACACCCAACGCGCTCAGATCCTAACTACGAAATATGGCAATACTGGTCCACTACTGTCGCCGGATGGCTCTTCAGCCATGTCTCGGAAGAGATTCAAAACAAGCTTTGCCATAAGCGAAGAGCGCCACAGTCATTTTTGGATGACAATTCAGGCATGCAGTATGCAGATGAGGTCATGAAGGCTATCATACATCTCATGCAGCCCGGCACGAAAAACGACTATGTCATGAATGAAGTCCAGAAGCACACAAATCACCCGAGGTCAGTATCGATCTGCCAAGGAATACATCATCGCATACAGGAATCAAACTGAACTTTTGCATTCGAAGCATGCCGCGCCCGCACCCCTCTACGCGTTGGCAACAATTATCAGAGAGCTCAAGGGTGAGCTCGCCGTCATCGACAACATTGAACGTGAGATTGCGGCGCATAGATCTGAAGAGACCTCATGGAACATCTTCCGCAAGTTCTGCAAACAGATTGAATCTGAATGTAACGAGATTCAATCAGGCTCAGGTTATGGATCTACCGGACACCCCGGAAACCACAACAGCAATGATAACCGCGACAAATCCACCAGCAAGACCTACGGGGGTTGGTAAACTTGGAATCCATGACTCTCTCAATCAAAGCGGCTCGGGTTGGCGGGCCGGAGGATCTTGGGAATGTGTGATACTGGACTCGGCACCCCCGGAATCTATCACTCTCTCAATCAAAGTGGCTCGGATTGGCGGGCTGGAGAATCTTGGGAATGATTGATATTGCGTGGGAGAACGGGTTGGGGTTCGGAGTTTGGACAAATCAGAAGCCAGGATTATCAATGTCAAGGACATCGCGGTGTCAATTTCCTTCCTTCCTATCTTCCTAATGTCTGTTATTGTACAAACTTTGGTTTATCGGAGCTGCCGTGTGACTGTTAAGCCTCCAAGACCTGACGCCATACTTTTAGTTATATTAACAAACCCTGATATGATTGCTTTTCCTAAGGTTTTGTGTCCCTGGCAGATACTCCCTACATCGCATCTGACTACGGGGCTCTTGCAGGCACAATTTCCTGTATATCATTTGCAGCAGGTTCTTCCAAGGCTGTCGGCTTCTGCGTTCTCGGTCACATAAAGTTGGCAAAGAAGAGTTGACGGAACGGATTGATTAAGTCGTACTGCAATATGTGGAGCTTAGAGGAAACTGTAAGTAGCCAAAGTGGTTTCTAGAATACATTCAGTCTAGTGATATCATGTACAGCGTATTCCAGCGCGGTGTGGTTATTTTTGCAACAAAATTGGTCTATACAAGTTCCGCGCTAGTCTACTTTGAGCTTCCCCAACAAAATGCAGCGCCGGGTTTCATCTGACGACCTTCAAGTGCATGAACATACAATGTCCCAAAAAGCCCTCGAAAAATTATTTCCAATCAAGAATTTTGTTTCAGATCTATCGACCCCTCTCCTTCAATCCGCAGCATCTCAGAATGGCACCAGTGGTCGCCTAGTCGTTGTAGGCGATGTGCATGGGATGCACAAGTCTCTCCAGGCTCTGTTAGAGAAAGTCGACTTTAGCAAACAGAATGGCGACCATCTGATTCTAGTCGGCGATTTAGTTAATAAGGGACCCGATAGCTCTAGTGTCATCGACCTCGCTATGAGGCTAGGCGCCAGCGCGGTGAGAGGCAACCACGACAACGCCGTTCTGAAAGCAGCCACCGAGATAAAAGCCAGAGAGGAGAATCCCTCGCAAGGTTCAAGCGGTGACACATTACCTGAGAACTCCGAAGCGACCTCATCGGGAGAAACAGTGCAAGACCCCAACAATGCAGACAAGCCTGCATCTTCCCCCAAATATGAAACAGCATCGTCACTTTCGACGACCCAACTCGACTGGCTTGCCGAATTGCCTTTGATCTTGCGCGTCAAACTACCTCAGTATACATCATCTACCCTCGGCGACTCCTTGATTATTGTACACGCGGGACTTGCCCCTGGTATTCCCCTTGAAGATCAAGACCCACATGCGGTTATGCACCTGCGGAGCCTGGTTCATCCACCAGGCGATGAGACTTCACTCACGCCGGCAGAGGCACCAGGAGACGAAAGCTGGATTGTAGAATGGGACAAATGGCAAGAAGGCCTATCGTCTAAGAGTACTGTGATTTTTGGACACGATGCAAAGCGTCGTTTGCAACTGGGCAAGTATACAATCGGAATTGACTCGGGTTGTTTGTACGGCAACCAGTTGAGCGCCGTGGTCATTGCGGCTTCCGAGAGTGGGATTGAGCACCAAATCGTTCAAGTCGAATGCGCTGATGCACATTTGGTTGTGTGAATTAACAGAATACTTACAAAAATGTTTGCGATGTGACGGATTGGAACAGGAATTGCAAAACGGGCTCGGAGGATTCACGAATCACGATCCACGTTCCAGGATTGTTCACACCTGGACGAGAACTCAAATATACCCCAGCTTCTCAACGAAATTTTTTGAAAGAGCCTCCCGATTTTGATTTCATAAAATTCTGACGTTCGAAGGGCAGTTGTAGAAAGCATGCATATAGCGAGAAGTACCAAAGCCAAGTAAGAGCCAAGCGGAGGTTGAAGGAGGGGATGTCAAGAGATCGGCCTTGGCAGCGTACTTGGTCATGTACGAGTCTGCGTTGACACATGTCTGAATCATGCGTGAGAACACCGTAGGATTACTGAAATGTAGCTTACTCTTATTTGAACAAGAGTTCACCAAAGAACATGTATATCATTAAATACAAGCAATGCTGCAATGCAATGCATTGTCGAATTGATATGATCGACACGATAAGAGCGATAAGCACTGCCACCTTCGGAATAATTTCTTCTCATCTGCCCCTTGCTGGTCGTTCATTCCTCGTTCACATCATCCAATATACACAAAATGGAGGAACATTTGCGCCAGAGTTTGTCCAACCACCCCCACCCCTTTCAGACCTTGCACCACAGCTCGAGTCGGTCTGAGAGGATGACACCCGCCATCAACGAGGGGACCACCACTGCCCTCGACCACGAACTCACCACCATGCACCAGCACCGCAGTGGTAGCTCGAGCGACGAGGAAGGTGCCCCTCCACCCCGTTACACAGCCCAGAACGACCCATTCCGCCTCGCCTCAAAATTGAAGACCGAGGATGAGATCCGTCAGATGAAAGCGAACATCTCCCGGAAACGTGATTCCACCACCGGCGCCAACAAAAGTCGCAAAGTCGCGGCCATCGTCCACGACACTACTCGCCTCGGCAAGCAAGCTTTCATCACAAAGAAGCTTCAGGGATTCTACGAGTCTCAAAATGAAAATATCGAGCGCATGCTCAAGCCCGTCGAGGAGCACCGTCGTGCCGCTCGCGAGCTGAACATCGATAACCGCCTGAAATACCGCATCGCCGTGTACGGATCGTTCGCTGCCAACATCATTCTCTCCGTCATTCAAGTCTATGGCGCCGTGTCATCCGGATCCCTCTCTCTCTTCACCACAATGGCTGACGCCATCTTCGACCCCATGTCCAACCTTACTCTCCTGCTCTGCAACAAAGCCGTCAACCGTGTCGACCCCCGCAAGTTCCCAGCAGGCAAAGCTCGCATCGAAACCGCCGGCAACATTTGTTTCTGTTTCCTCATGACTGCCGTCTCTTTCATCTTGATTGCTTTCTCGATTCGTGAGCTGGCAGTCGGCTCCGAGGATGAGACCCAGAACTTCCATCTTCCCTCCGTCATCGCCGTTTCGGTCGCCTTCGCCACCAAGCTCGCCCTGTTCCTTTACTGCTGGGCTCTCCGCAACCAGGTCTCGCAGATCCGCATTCTGTGGGAGGACCACCGCAACGACCTCTTCATCAACGGATTTGGTATTCTTACCTCTGTCGGTGGCAGTAAGTTGCGCTGGTGGATCGACCCCATGGGGGCCATCATTCTCTCCGTGCTCGTCAGTGTACTCTGGCTTCACTCCGCCTATGGCGAGTTCCAGCTGCTGGTCGGTGTCACGGCTGATACCAACATGCAACAACTCATCACATACATCTCGATGACCCACTCACCGGTCATCACGGCCATTGACACCGTTCGTGCTTACACCTCTGGCCCTCGGTTGCTGGTCGAGGTTGATGTTGTCATGGACCCTAATGCGTCTTTGCGTGCTACCCACGATGTCGCAGAAGAGCTGCAAATAAAGCTAGAGTCTCTTCCTGATGTCGAGCGTGCTTATGTCCACGTCGACTACGAGACTACCCATAAGCCCGAGCACTCCTTGAAGAAGGAACTGTAATTTATCAGTCTGGTTTTGATTAGCGTTTCCACAATGGGTGTCCAGAAGCTCCATGTGGCATACATATTTACGAATGTTTTATGAGCGGATTGTTTCGGCCTTTTGATTGCTTTTTCAATGAACAAAGGTCTCAGAACAAGTTTCCGTATATCTTAATTGAACTTTGCCTTTGCTCTCTACATCCTCAAGATCAAATTGTTGCACGCAGCGACATGATTTTCATACTTTGAGTTGCCGGGAAACTTTTGCTGGCGGAGTTTCAGTTTCGCGCTTAGTTCATCCCCAAATTCCGAGTCTGACTGGCGTGATCGCAAGACAACATGTGGGAATGTGCCGTGATGCTTAAGGCGCTCGATCAGCGTCGCGCGTGCGGAGAAATTGCCCCACCAGGGAATCTTCGCCGGCTAGTTGCTACTTTCGGCAATCCTACAGGCCCCTGAACATGAACTCTTGAAGACTGGCCCACCGTCTCGACATGATGTACCCAAGAATGGCAGCTTCCCAATCGAAGCGTCTATAATGAATAGTTTCCTGGGCTGGTCATTGGCCACGGTGCGGGGAAACCATTGGATGCGCCAACTAGCACAACTGAGAAGGCAAATTGATAAATAGCCTTGATCTCAGACACTGGAGAGTCGCATTGTTCTACTCGATTTTTGGATCTATCCTCCTCCATATACATTGGTGTTCTTCTCTCAATACCCCATTGCCTCCGCCAAAACCAGCACCACCTCACCATCGAATAAAAGCGCCCTTCAGACCGTGAACCATGTCGTACGGCGATAACCGCGTCAAGTTTGCGCTCTTTGGCCTCGGCCGCCTGGGTGTTCTCCGAGCCCGCATTCTCGCCTTCCAGCAGCCTCGGATTGAACTCGTTACTGTCTGCGATACAAAGCCAGGTACCGACAAGTGGGCCGCAGAGAACCTGCCTCCGTCTGTCAAGTACTTTTCTGATCCCCAGGAATGCTTGAAAAATGGCGGCGCTGAAGCAGTACTCATCTGCACGGCGACAGCTACACACGCGCCTCTGATTCTGCAGGCCCTTGATCTCAACTTGCATGTCATGTGCGAGAAGCCTGTCTCGGTGGATATTGCGACTACCAAGGCAGTGGTTGAGAAGTCTGCTTCAAGACCTGATCTCAAGTTCCTTGTTCCCTTTACTCGACGATGTAAGTTGAGTCTCACTCGCTGAGAGGTAAGAGATTGACTCGTCCCAGATGACAAGTCCTACCGCCAGGCTCGGGCTCTCATTGACAACGGCGACTTGGGCGAAATCCATGCTGTTGAAACAACCGGCATTGATCAAGCAGACCCCAATGGTATGGAACAATCTACGCTACTTCAAATCCGCACGTGCTGATGGATGAACCTGTTTTTTTAGCCTTCTTCGTGGCCTTTTCCGAACAATCTGGCGGTATCTTCCTTGATTTCGGCATCCATACCGTCAGTACCGCGAAAATCCCTTCCACACTCTGCATATATTAACATATACCAGGTCGATGCCGGAAGATACCTCTTGGATGTCAAGTCCGGCCTTTCCAACCCCAAGAAGCAAGTCAACAGAGTCATCGCCTTCGGCCAGCAAGCCGTCTACGGGGACTTGGCCAAGTACGGCGATGCCGACAACGCATGGGGCCTTGTTGAATATGCCAATGGCAAGATTTTCAAGACCTACCTTGGTCGCACACTGACCAGCGGATTTGAGGACACAACTCGACTGTGTGGCACCAAGGGACATTCGATCATCAGTGCCAACTCGAACGTTGAGATTCGCGACCATCTTGGTATCCGCACGCAATCTGTTCCTGATGCTTTCACTCTCTTCGACGCTACGTTCCTGACTGACCTGGCTGAGTTTGCTGATGCAGTGCTTGATAACAAGCCCATGACTTGCCAGCCGGAAGACGCATTTGAGGCTGGTAAGATTTGCGCTGCTCTGCAGTACTCATTCCGCAAGGGGGTGCCTGTATACTTTGATGATGAGGGCCTTCCTATCATGGAATGAGCTAGGAAAAGTATTACATACATTATCAGCTAGAAATAAAATGGAGATTGACCAACTACACACGCTTCCTTGTCTCGTGCTTTGTTGAATTTCCAACTGGTTGTGGCAGTTTTGCACTCTCCAGGGCTGCTGTAAGGCTTTAACTTCTCTATTTCTACCACACCAGCTATGCAATGCTTCTGAATAAAGGCTTCGTCATCTAGAGTAGAAGTGTCGAATTTGATTTCAACCTCTGACTAACTGTGTCTACAAGTGATTCTTTTGTGTTTTTCGAGACTCTTTGTATCAGGAATTCCTGTGAAATGATAGCTTCGGGACATTTGAGCACTCTGTGGCATAGGATAACTTGTGTATGCTTTCTAATGAACTTGCTTTTACCAGCCTGATACTCGTCTCGCGCATGACGCGCCCTGCGTTGGTCCTCATTTTGCAACTCCGGTCGAAATGTAATGATTTAGCGTTAGCCGTGAGAAAACCTCGCCGGTTGCACCCCAAAGCAGTCAATCACGAGACATTCTTGTAGGTGGAGTATGCAGCGAGGCGATGATATCGAAATTATTTTCGAGGTCAGTCTGGGACAATCATGCGGGGAGCGGGGATAAGATGTGACCGAATGAGGCTAGCGCGCGCCGACACCTACCAAATTAGGTAACCCTACTTTGCCCTACTCTAGAGACTCGTGCTGATCCCTCGATGTATGCGCATAGAGCTCTAAGCTATATAGATCTATGATCAAGTTGTCGGACAGCAGAAGTAGTTCGAGTTCAATTTCCCTCATTTTTACGAGACAAGACTACCACTACCTACTGCCGCGCTCTTCTGTGACATACTCAAAATGGCACCTTACGTCCAGGACGCTGCTGGTGCTGATGTCGTCCCTCAGCCTCGAATTCAGTCAAAGAGCGTAACGCTCAATCATGATCAGGTTCAAAAGCCCGTCGCGGACGACTTTATGTACGATTTCAAATACAACCACCCTCTCCCCACCACTGATGTCCTGGGCATTGACATCCCCGCCGATTGCGATGCTCAGAAGGAGGCCGAATGTATTGCTGCCAATCTCTCCAAGGCTACATCCGAGGAAGACCCACAGGCGTTTGCTGAGCTTTTCCTCGATTATGGTAAGCGCTTCCACCAAAAGAATCCGCAGTGTCAACTTTAGCTAATGTATTTGCAGGCGTGTGGCGTGACAAACTCTCTTTTACCTGGGATTTCCGCACATTCAACTTCAAGGAAGCCATCCTGAAAGCCGCTACAGACCTCTTGCCGCAGACCAAGGCCAGAAATTTCAACCTTCTCGAGCCTGCCCCCAAGGTGTCCCGCCCTTACCCCGATTTCTCGCAGTTGCAATTTGTTCTATCTTTCGAGACTGAGATCGTTGTCGCCTCGGCTGTTATCAATGCCGTTTTCACCAAAAATGAAGGCTGGAAGATTTACACTATGCATACCGTTGCCGAGAGCCTCAAGCAATTCCCCGAGCAAAGTGCACCAGATGGACATATGACTGGAATCACCAGTTGGGAGAGCCAAAGAGCGGAGGCTATCACTACCGTGGATCCCGAGGTGCTCATCATCGGCGGTGGCCAAAAGTGAGATACCCCCATCTCAATGATCGCAATGTTTTTAAACTGACTTATTCTCACTAGTGGCCTTGCGATGGCTGCCCGTTTGAAAGTCCTTGGTATGGACAACCTGATCATCGAGCGCAGCGACGAGATTGGAGATATCTGGAAGAAACGTTACGAATACCTCTCTCTTCACTTCCCCCACTGGCCCGACTCTTTGCCATACTTCAAGTACCCTCAACACTGGCCCACATACACTCCCGCTCAGAAGCAGGCACTGTATATGAAGTGGTATGCGTCCGCCCTCGAGCTTAACGTGTGGACCAAGTCGGAAGTTGTGAAGGCCGAGCAAGACGCCGAGGGAAACTGGACAGTTATAATCAACAAGCAAGGCGAGACTCGCACGCTTCATCCTAAGCAGCTGATCATGGCCACATCGCTATGCGGTGTTCCTTCTACCCCAGCCATCCCCGGTATGACGGAATTCCGCGGTGAGATCCGCCATTCCAGCACCCACAAATCCTCGCGGGACTTTGTTGGAAAGAAGGTTTGCGTCGTTGGAACATCATCCTCAGGCTTTGACACAGCATATGAGTGCGCCCGTCTAGGGATTGATGTGACTATGCTTCAACGATCCCCGACATACGTGATGTCTTTGACACACTCTGTTCCACGTATGCTTGGAGGCTACGCACCAGACAAGAACGGCAATATCCCCGACACTGAAGTACAAGACCGTCTCAACTTCTCAACGCCGGTCGGACCAGGTGAAGAACTAGCCAAACGCACCGCCAAAGATCTTGAGGATCTCGATAAACCTCTACTTGAAGCTCTGAATGCTCGAGGACTACGAACATGGCGCGGCCAGCGTGACACCGGCAATGCCACTCTGAGCCTGACCCGAAACGGTGGCTTCTACTTCGACGCTGGCGCGTGCGACGAAATTATCAATGGGAATATCAAGGTCGAGCCTGGCTTCATTGAGAGATTCACTGAAGATAAAGTGATTCTGAATGGTAACCGTGAGAAAGAGTTCGATCTGGTGGTTTTTGCTACTGGGTTCTCGAACACGATTGATTCTATCCGGGTTACGCTTGGCGAGAAGATCGCCAGTCAATGTGGACCGATTTGGGGTATTGATGAAGAGGGCGAGTATAAAACGGCCTATAAGGAGACAGGGGTACCGAACATGTGGATCATGGTTGGTTTCCTTCCAATGACCCGGTATGCCTCCAGATTGTTGGCTCTGAGATTGAAAGCCCTCAAGGAGGGAATCTCGCCTCCTTCCTACAAAGTCTGAGCTTGGTTTGTGAAACGGTATATATGAGATTTGTGTTACGATGCTTTAGAATTTCCTGTTCAAAATTTACTTGTTTACACACGTAAAGAAATGCATAGCACAAAGCTGTAAAGAGATCCATATCCGGGCACCCGAGATCAAATGTTGTATTATCTTTGCTACAACTATGAAGCCCTGAGGTATCTAAATATATCTTAGGATTTGAATCATGGAAAGCACGTCTGGGAATTTTAAAGCGGAAGAGTGACAAATATTTCCAACTTGGAAGGTTGTATTCAGTCACGAGGTTATTGATTCCAGGTTCGATGGGGACCAGGTGGTTCATGCGGTCTTCAGAACCGCCCAGGTTACTATTGAGGTTAGTAGCCCCAAGGCTGCTTCCAAGGTCGGGCTTTCACACTGTATTCTGGCGTTCTCCATATCATTTGGCCCCAGATCAATTCAGGACAGGCCCAGGTGTGAGAATCGACCTCGACAACGGTATGATATTGGAAAGGCTACATCTAATAAATTGCTATCTACAAATTCGAGTTATCAGCACGTGCAGATATACCATCTTAAATTTGACTTGGCCAAATTTTCATATTGCCCAATTCCCTCTCGGTAACAATACCACATCGCAGGTGTCTCGGGATTAATCTCCGAGTCGAACATATCTCAATGACTCTGTTTTTCGTCGAAAGCCACAGAAGTTGCCGACCAAGAAGACAGCATCAAATTCATAGCAGTATCACGTAGCTCTGATTGAGAGTGGACTGTTTACCCCACGTTACCCCCACAGTGTATTGCCTAGTAGGGAAGGCGACGCCGCCCCGAGCTATGGTTGGGTTGTGGGGCTCACCACATCTCGCCCCTCTTTGCTTCCGCCGGTGGAAACAAATAGTGCCTGTGTCGGATTCTTTTCCGCTATTCGGGTACCCTGGCTTTCGGAAATTGAACTTGATTCTCGGTATTTGGTCTGCGAGATATTCTTCGATTGACATCATGTCGGATATTCCCTCGAGTATAGAAAGGATCCCAATCGCCCATTTTTAGCTTCCTGTGAATTTCGTTCGATCTTTCCTCACGACCAGACTTTTACAAATTCCTCTCCACACACCACCTCCTCGTCATGTCCCCCTCAACTCATTTCACACTGAACACGGGCGCTCGGATTCCAGCCGTGGGACTTGGTATGAAGAAAGAAAGGAAATCCTCATGACGTATTCTAACTGAGCACTTGTACAGGCACTTGGAGATCTGAACCCGGCCAAGTACGCGAAGCAGTCTCGTTTGCTCTCAAGAACGGATATACACACATTGACGCGGCATTGTAAGAAACCCACCCTATTTTCTAACATAGACAAATTGCTCATACATCGCAGGATTTACGGTACGTTCAAGCAAAAGATAGCAATAAAGCCAGTGAAGTCTAATAGAATGTCCAGGAAACGAGCACGAAGTAGGCCAAGGCATCAAGGACAGCGGTGTTCCTCGTGAAAACATTTTCATTACCAGCAAGCTATGGAACACACACCAAGCGAATGTTGCGGAAGGTCTTCAAAAGACACTTGAGGCTCTGGGCACGGACTACCTTGATCTTTATGTATGTGGCCCTCGTTCCGAGCAGAAACTATTCGGTTACAAAGTAATCAGCTAACCAGAATATTAGCTCATCCACTGGCCAGTCCGCCTTGTTGCTGTGGGTTCCTGCTGACCTTCTCCACGAGTGATTCAAGGCTAATCTCATACACAGAACGAATCGAGCGCCTTGCTTCCAGTCAATCCCGACGGCACACGAGCTGTCGACCGAAGCTGGGATCAAAATGAAACCTGGCGTCAGATGGAAGAGGTATATAAATCTGGAAAGGTCAAGGCAATTGGTGTTGCCAACTGGTCCATCCCATATCTGGAAGAGCTCAAGAAGAAGTGGACCGTTGTCCCTGCCGTGAACCAAGTCGAGTTGCACCCTTTCCTTCCTCAGCACGCACTGAAGGGGTGGTGCGATAAGCAAGGCATCCTTCTCGAAGCATACTCACCACTTGGATCGGAAGGTTTGTATCTTCAATGATTCACTGGGACCTCTTCGGGGAGACCGCTGGCTAACAAGGTCGATTTTAGGCGCTCCGCTCATGTCCGATTCCGCGATCCAGGAAATCGCAAAGAAGAATGATGTTTCGCCCGCTACCGTGCTTATTAGCTACCACGTCAACCGGGGCGTTGTTGTACTACCGAAGTCGATCAAGGAGAGTCGTATCGTGAGCAACGGTCAGATCGTTCCTCTTTCTCAGGAGGATATGGATACTCTGAATGGTCTGGCTGCACAAGGAAAGGCGAAGCGTATCAACACACCTCTGTTTGGATGGGATCTCGGTTTTGATGACTGGTATAAGCAGTGAAAGAACTAGTTTTGGCACAAGATTCCTGACGCCGCCTAGAAGATATGGTTTTATGTAAATTGAAACGGCTTTATGCCAAAAATGTGAAAGTTATGTTTGTTTGGGCCTAATTCCTAAGGCAGAACATCTTGATTCCACCTTGAGCCCCGCTCTCCTGATAGCCCGCATAAAATCCTGGGACGCCCGACCAACGTCCGAAACATCATTCATCAAATGGGTAATTGTGGCCAAGAAAACCTGGAAATCGGGGGCGGAAAAGCGGAAATCGACCCCGCAATTTTGCAAGGCAAGATACCCGCACTTGGCTAACTTGCTCATATCATATTGACAACTTCTCAAGAGTTGCCAAAAGGATCCGATGTCGTATCCATCGGAAGGCATGGCGAAAGCTTCTGGGCGCAAACAGGTCGCATTGATATTCTGCTCCAAGATGGAACCCCGAGATCCTTCTTCATAAAGATCCACCCAAACGAGCAGGGCAAGAATATGACAAGGAGTGAATTCCAGTCAATGAGCGCAATATGTCAACTTACCCCGGAATTTGTGCCAACGCCTATCGCTTGCGGCACCCTCACAGCCGTGCCGGATACCCACTTCTTTCTCTGCGATTTCCGAGATATGAAGACCGAAATGCCTGACCCGCATCAATTTGGAGCCCTTCTATCGGCAATGCACGAGAGAAGCATATCGCCTAATGGGAAATTTGGCTTCCATACAACAACCTATGCAGGTAACTTACCACAATATGTGGAGTGGGAAGATAGCTGGGAGACATTCTTTGCCAAGAGTATGAGACATGCACTTGACCTAGAGATTGAAAGGAAAGGACAGAGCCAAGAACTGGAAGACCTGTGTCATTTTCTGTTTGAGAAAGTAATTCCCAGACTCCTACGGCCTCTCGAGAGTGATGGTCGAAAAGTGAAGCCTTCACTTGTTCATGGCGACCTATGGCACGCAAATTCTGGGGTTGATAGCAAGTCCAACCAACCTCTTGTTTTCGATGCGTGTTGTTTTTATGCACATAACGAATGTAAGTCGCTATTTGCCCGCTGGAAACAGCCTAGACTAAATTTTGATCTCCTCTAGATGAATTTGGTCAGTGGCGGCCAGCATGCAATAAGTTTGGCAATGAATATGTCACTGCCTACAACAAATTGAGTCCAATTTCACCTCCACAGGAAGACTTCGAAGGTCGTCTGGACCTCTATAGGCTGTAAGTTACACAAGGAGCCCTCGCAGTTTTGCCACGCGTGACTGATAGTTTATTAGAAAATTTGATACTCAGGTGTCAGCGCTTTTCATTGAAAGCGAGCCGCTTCGAAGACAGTAAGTCTGTTCAAGCCCTTTGGTATTTTGTTGAGTTTAACTGACGAAACGAATAGAGTCATTGAAGTCATGCGAGACTTGGTACACAGATATGGATAGCAGCTTGTATGTGGTTGAACAATTAGAGATAATATTTTTACAGACTCTCAATACCAAAAGCAAGATCTCATTAAGTTGTGGGCAAGTTTCAACATATGTCGGTATTTCTCCATGCATCATGTATTCCCCATGCAGTCGCGGAAAGACACAAAGGTCCAACGAGCGGATTTGGTATTCCTATACCACCAGAGACGCTCCAGTGAAGACATAACGGAGTCCATAAGAGGCTAGTAGTAAGACTTTGCCACCACTGTCGGTTCTCCAACTGTTTCTCACAGTCATGATGCTCATCTCGCAGGGCTTCTTTCTTAGTCTCTGCTGCCCTTTTTATCTCTTGCGAGTCAGATCCACGATTCTCCATTTTATAAATCAAACTTTGGCAGAAGAGCCTGATGATCTGAGCAATAACGCCCCCCAGCAAGAAACGGGCGCTCCAAAGGTACAAACTCTCGAGACGTCCATACCTCTCAACACGACGCTTTGAGAGCACACCTCTGACGACCAGAAAAGCGATGTTTTCTGTCACTTGGTACGACGCAAGAAGATACTTCTGGAGAATTGCCAAAACGTAGCCCCCAGGATCATTAGAGGCATTCTGACTGAGGTCCAACCCCCTGCTGAAAATCCGGACGAGACCAAGCAAACGCAGGGCATGCCTTGTTTCTGAAATTAAAGAAGCCAAAGCGGATATGTTCGATAGTGCAGGTATTTTCAATGGCCGGTTTAACCCCTTGCGCGAGTTCTGTCGAGCTTGTGCATACACCATTGAGTGATACAAAGTGTAGGACAAGTACTCAATAGATGATAGAACAGCATCTTGTCCTGCTGAGGTTGAGATAAATCTGAAAACCACGGGTTTATGGTCAGTATCTGGGCCTCAAGAAGGTCAAGCTCTCATATGTGTGATAAAAGTCAAGGACCGACGAATAGACCAGCTAGAGAGGGTGAATTGTACTGACAGATTGATTCGCTCAAACATATGGCTGAGCTTCACCTTCACCCCAGGCATGGACCCCTCGTATGTATTGTTTCGTGATTCATCTGTATGGGGATCCATGGTAGAGGCGGATCCATCTCAGAAAAGACCAAAGACGAGCTATGGATTACCATTGCCCCCGCACCTCAATTTTCAATTTCCATTACCAAGCTCAAAGGCGAAAGAGAGAAAAACGAAAGATCCATCAAAAAGTGCAATCCCCCAGACGCTTCCAAATTCCGGTGAAACTTGAAGGCAAAGTGAGTGGAGCAAACTCGGAAGAAACACGATTACCCAATTTGGAAAGCGGGTCTATCTCAGTTTCCTAATCGGGTCAATGATAACGCACGGACCACATCTCGAGCTTGATATGCGGCACGATCCATGAATGTGGAGGAATCCCTAGATGAGTCTCAATTCGATAAATAAACGCTTCTCCGTGATCAAAAACAAAACATTCAAGCAACCAGCCACATTCCAATATTTCCACATATCATTTTTAACTATTCCGAAACAATGTCTGACTTGACCGGTGTCTCCCTCAAGGGTAAAACTGCCATTGTCACTGGCTCCTCCCGGTATTTTCAAATCCTTTTCCCTATCTATTCCTATCACCTTTCTAACGATTATCCAGCGGAATTGGTGCCGGTATCGCTATTCTGCTTGCCAAGCGAGGTGCCAATGTTGTGATCAACTATGTTTCCGAGGGCAGCAAGAAGAGGGCTCAGGAGATCGTTGATCAAGTTCAGCAAATTGGAACCAAGGCCATTTTGTGCCAAGCCAGTCTTATGAACCTCGATGAGCATCAAAGACTTATCGATGCGGCACTGAAGATCAGTGATACCGGAAAAATTGAAATCATAATTCACAAGTGAGTCTACTTGCCCTCATATGATATCAAGCTGGAAGCTAATGAGACCGAAGTGCTGCTCTCGGCCTGGAGGCAAATTTGGTCGACACATCACTCGACTTGTACACAACTCATTTCGACTGCAATGTCCGCGGACCAATTTTCCTGACTAAGCTGGCTTTGCCGCACTTGCCGCGAGGAGGTCGTATTGTCTTCATCTCTTCGGCTGCTGCTCGCCTCGGTGTTGCCGGACACACTGTATACGGCCCAACCAAAGCAGCAAACGAGGCTCTGGTCCGGGTTTGGGCGAAAGAGCTGGGTCACTCCCACGGAATCACTGTCAACTGTGTTAACCCAGGCCCTGTCGCGACCGGTAAGTTTTATGAACATCCCTCCGTGCGAATTCAGCTGACAGTTCCAAAGATCAATGGTTCCAAAGTGATGAACAGTTCCTTAAGGATATGCAGCCCTTGATTGACGAGACACCCGCGGCTCCTAGGGTAGGTGAAGTTGATGATATCGCTCCTCTGGTTGCTTTCCTTTGCAGCGAGGACGCCAAGTGGACTACTGGCTCGGTTCTGTCGGCCAATGGTGGTCTCTACAACTGAAGACCTGTATTTCACTGTATATAGAGTGCTAGATTTCGCAGCAACCATGCAAGAATAGTATGGAAATTATCACGGATACAAGTACACCTCATTCCGGATTAGAAAGCGAGAAGCTCTTGAGCACTTTTTTCTTTGATGAACTTCAAGTACGGTTAGATATTATAAAGAGATCAAATGGACACAGTTTGAAAAACGAAAAAGAAAAAGAAAAGACATATTCTGCAGTTACGAGGCCGAAGTCAAAACAATTTGGGCTCTGTGTCAAATTTCCGACAGAAGTTTCTAGGGGTCCAGCCCCGCCTCGTGGCTTGACCACAGTGCTTTAGCAGGCCTCTCCGGGCCCCGGTCCCGGGCGCGCCGAGGCCCAACCCCAAATGATGCAGCGATCCCTTTAATTCTCGCAGATTCACATTTCTTGCGTCCCATTTGCCAATTAGACAACATAGGCTATCTAAGGCGTGCGATTAGTTTCCATAGTTGCTAGAATAGGAAGAAAAGCATATTAATCTTAAGAGAAAGATTTCCATTTCATGCTTCTTTCATGCTCAATTAACTGCAATTAGCCTCTGGAAGGCGACTTAGTGTGAATTTATTCAATCATCTACCAGAAAGTAAGCTGGGTAGGCTATCTTGGCTTGCATCCGATGTGCGTATGTATGAATTTGTATGTACATTGGAAACGGGCACCACCTGGGCAGACTATACTAATAGGAGATCTCAAAGCTGTAAGCATCTTCATAATGCATGGCCCAATATGTATCCCAGATCTTCTTGGTAATAGGTCCAACTTTTCCATTGTTGACAGGTTTGCCATCCAGGCTGGTGATCGGCATGATACCACCAGCGGTAGTCGACATGAAGATCTCATCGGCATGGTAGGCCATCTGGATCGGAACGAGTTCAACCTTGATCTCAAGGCCGTTTGCCTTGGCCGCATCAATCACACTCTTGCGAGTGATACCCTCAAGGACACCTCTGGCAGGGGTATACAGCACACCATCTTTAACCAGCACAATGTTGAAACCCGATCCCTCTGTAAGGTTGGTGTCGCCGTCGGTCAAAAAAGGGTAGGTTGCTCCGCGGTCAGACGCTTCAAAGAGGCCGCGAGTGAGATCGCCCCACTGCAGATTCTTGACGGTTGGATCCATTGAGCCGGGAGGTGTGCGTCGGACAGTACGTGCGACAATGGCGGTTCCTCCCACAGGCTGGTCCTCAGGTTCCATAACCCAAACATACGGCTGGATAAACATGTAGATGTTGTTGGAGATGTCCTTTGGATCGGTGCCACGTACACCCTTCAAGCCACGTGTGACAATAATTTCGACGAAGGCATCCTTAATGCCGCTCTTAGCGACCATGTCGACCAAAATTCGCTTCACCTCCTCTTTGGGGAAAGGAAGTTTGAGTCGCATCTTGGCGCAGCTGACATCGAGACGATTGATGTGATCATCGAGTCGGAAGAATCGGCCATCCCAAACCGAAGGAACGTCGTAGGTCAGATCGCTGTGCATGAAGCCTTGATCCAGGATTGGAATACGTGCTTGGTGGAGTGGGGTGAGCTCTCCTTCCACCCAAGCTACTCCTCCGGCGAAAGGGTTCTTGCTGGACGCGAGCACAGCCTGTCTAGACTGATAGCCGGCGAAAACTTCTTGCATGGTAGTCATGGTGATGGTGAAAATTGATTTTTTGACTTGATTGTGAGTGATATCGGAGAGTTCTAAAAAGACAGGTTTAAGTAGATGAGTCCATACGAATACAATGACTTGTTGAGAGGCTCGGCGTTTTCATCTCGCCTTCCTAAAATGGTAACTCTCCATTGTCCATTTTGGGAAATTCGACGACAGATCAAGATACCTACTGATCCTAGATAGAATTGGTAATTTCACGATTGATTCGAATGCAGAGAATGGTGGCGAGAGATTAAAATCCAAGCGACAAGTATCGGTACAGTGAGGAAGGACAAGACAACATTTTGCAATTTTCCGACTTTGATTCGCGCTCCACACCACGGTGGTCCAGCGCAGTGATGTCTAAGAACGTCGTAATTATTGGGTATGCGCTATCTCTCACGCCCTCTAGACCAATATCTGACAATTGAACAGTGCTGGTGTTGCCGGTTTGACGACAGCTTTGTTGCTGTCCAAGAAGCCTGGCTACAAAATACACGTCGCAGCAAAGCACATGCCCGGGGACTATGACATTGAATATGCGTCGCCTTGGGCTGGAGCAAACTATATGCCGTGAGCTACTTAAAAGGCGGATCTGTTCCATCGTTCATAGCTAACTAGTGCTTAGGGTATCCGTTGGTGGAAGTCAAGCGGCGAAGTGGGACGCCGAAACATGGGCCCCGCTTGCAGATCTGGCAAAGAATCACCCAGAGGCAGGTGTACACTTCCAAGGTACATCCTTACTTTCATCTGTTGATTGGCGCTTCTAATTTGGATTCAAACACAGAATGTGAGATTCACAGCCGTGCTAAAGACGCCGGTTCCGCAACTGCCACCTGGTTTGCGGATCTCCTATCCTCAAATCCCTGGTTTGCGAAGGTCGTGCCAAATGTAAGTCCTAGCTTGCCACCAGCGATTGACATTTATGCTGACACGTTCAGTTCCGGACTCTAGGAAAAGATTCACTTGGACCCGGTATCGACTCCGCGACTGCCTTCACCTCAGTTTGTATCAACACAGCAATCTACTTGCCATGGCTCGTCTCACAATGCTTGGCCAACGGCGTGACTTTCAAGCGAGCGATTTTCGAGCACATTCGCGATGCCTCCGCCCCCGGTACTCACCCGGGCGGGAACGTCGATCTGATCGTCAACTGCACCGGACTCATGGCCTCAAAGCTCGGAGGTGTAGAGGATACGGCTGTGGTTCCGGCTCGGGGGCAGATTGTTTTGGTTCGAAACGAGGCCGGGAAAATGCTGGATGTATCGGGAACCGACGATGGCGATGACGAAGCGTGCTATGTTATGACCAGGGCCGCGGGCGGAGGCACAATTCTCGGCGGGTCGTACCAGAAGGGTAGCTGGGAGTCTCAGCCAGATCCCAATCTTGCTCTTCGAATTATGAAGCGCGCTGTGGCAATGTGTCCCGCACTGACAAATGGCCGAGGAGTTGAGCATCTCGATGTGATCAGACATGGCGTCGGTCTACGCCCAGTTCGTGAGGGTGGCACTAGAATTGAGAAGGAGGTTATTGCGGGGATAAATGTAGTGCATAACTACGGCGCTGGAGGTGCTGGATATCAGTCATCGTATGGCTGCGCACTTGAGACAGTGAATCTGATCGAGGAGTCTCTGGGCCCTCGCTCCAGACTGTAAACATTGAATCGATTAGTTTGAGGGATAATAATTTCATTCACCAAGGGGGAAATAGGTGGCTTCGATTCACACACAGAGCTTTAGCTTAGCCAAAAAGGAAAAGAACGGTGTTCTCGAGGTCAGTCTAACAGATCACAAGTAAAAGCCTACCAGATAAACTGTAGTTGTGTACACACAAATAGGTAAGAATCAAGTCATTTGCTCAGCCAATACTCGTAATCTAGCTGTAGCATTTGTGCACTTCCAAATTTTGGGCTTGAGGGTGTGGGCCCCCGGTATAAAGCCAGCCATGTTCCCCACCTGTCGTCTGCCTTTTCTTTCCTTCCCCCAACTTTCCAAATGGCAGACCCCTACACCAAACTGTTGAATCTTCTCTCAAAATTTGATGACCCCGGGAAATTTGGGTCGTTCAAAGTTTTCAAGACTAGCTACAAGTCTTCCAACGATGATCTCTTCCGGATCGATGCGGATGTACTAATCCCCTGGGCCTTGCTTTCCAGCCAAGGAAAGTCAAAATGTCCAGTCATGGTGCGGATCCATGGTGGATTCTTGGTATGAGCCATTGTTTTCCTTTAAGCTAGCTTGAAGCCCTTTGTTAAGAATCTACTCGTTTTACAGGTGACTGGATCCAGCAGTTATCCTCCTTGGTTCGCCAATTGGACGTTGGAATACGCCATTTCTAAAAGCGCCATCATTGTGGCGCCTAACTATCGTTTGCTGCCTGAAGCAAGCGGCAAGGATATGATGGAGGACATGGACGATTTCTGGCGGTGGCTACGAAGCCCACTGTTCACTGGTATAATAAACAACGCCAGCTCTGGTTGTTTATCTCCCGACATTAACAGGATTCTTCTTGTTGGTGAAAGTGCAGGCACGTCTTCTACTGGAAATTACTCAGTCGTTCTTTTGTCTGACTTAGGAAAAAGGCGGCTATCTAGCCATGCATCTAGCGCTTAGCTACCCATCGGAAATTCGTGCTATTGTTGGAGCCTACCCAATTCTGGACGTCGAATCGAGATTCTACACGGAGGCATATCCCAAACCAATAATCGGAGTACCCAACATCCCAGTCGAAGTTCTGGAGGCACATCTTTCAAACATGCGGACCACACACTCGCCAACTGTGGTCACTGCAGCGGACCCTCCCGATCGCCTCGAGTTGGCATTTTCGGTATTCCAAAATGGTCGATTTGTCGAGTTACTTGGGGCAGATAATGTGGATCTCTTCCCAATGAAGCGAGTCAAAGCTTTGGCGGCTGCTGGAAGACTACGTTTGCCCCCAACTTTCATCTTCCATGGGAGACAGGACTCCGCCGTGCCCTGTGAGGGCTCGCAGCGCTTTGTTGATCTGGTCAGGGAGAAGTTACCCGATGCATCCATCAATTTTCACGTACTGGATGGTGACCATGGGGTCGACTTCGAGGCAACCCTGGCTACAGATTGGTTGCATCAGGGCTTGAGTATGATAACAAGTGCTTGGGATGGATCAATGAAGGCAGACTCAAATCTATAGATACGATACAGGCTTAGACGAATTTCAGTTGGCCAAGATTGTATTTTGGCAATCAAGGTTTACATGACGGTGACCAGCTCAACACGTAAAAGTTTCAACACCTTAAGAGGAATGGGACCCCGTTAGCAGTACATCTATTTCTCCACATTCTTCTTGAAAATCCGTGAGTTTGCAGGCATCGAAGTGCTATGAGATAGGAAAAGCCTATGCATTTGGCTAGTCTTTCCGCAACCGCAACGTTGACTGGTCTCATTGGGCAGATACAGATCCATGGGTTATCTGATACCGCAAGGCGTGCGGGCAAACTGTAAAATGGTTACCTTAATAGGAAAGCGGGCCAGTACCACTGGAAAAGGAAGCGATGTGACGGATTCTCAACGCGGAATCTGCCAAATCAAAGCATGACAACAGAGTGGAGTGTGAGTCGGAAGACCCAGGCTTTCATATCTTCTTCTCCGCATTCCGGGGTAAGTCTTGTGGGCCATCTCTCTCCGTATCCACCTATCAAGACTTGGTATCAGTGTTTGCTTGACGAATACTCCAATGCATTATCTCAAATCAAGCTAACAACCCCCTCTCTCTGTCCGGCAGAAGGTCTGGTTGGCTCGGCGCAAGGGATGACGATAACACCTGTGGCTAACAGCCCGGTCAATATGTCCCCTTTGTACCACATAAGAGGTCTTTAAGGTTTTGCTTGAGTGCACTTGAGAATCCAACCTTTGGAGTTTTGTTTCATTCTTCGTTTGTTTTTCTATCGTTGTCTTGAACTTTTACTTGATCGAACTAGTCCGCCATCATGGATTCCTCCAAGCCTCAATCAGACCAGCAAATGAAATCTGAATCCCCGTCTGACACAAAGAAGGTTGGAGAGATTTATGACTTGGATGAGGCTGTGCTCCGTGCTCAAGGTCGTGAAGCACAGCTTGGCCGTTCCTTCTCGTGGTTTGGTGCCCTCGGTCTAGCGTTCAGGTATGTTCGACGATTCCCCCCAAAAATGCCACAAAAGCTTATCGGTGTGCCTCTTAAGTATTGTCAACTCCTGGTTGACGTATGCTTCCTGCTTTGGTGTGGCATATAGCTATGGTGGAGGTCAAGTGGCTGTCTTCAGCCCTATCTTCTCGGCTCTCACTCAATGGATCATGCTGCAGGGAGTGTCTGAACTCGCGTCTGCGTTTCCCTCATCAGGGGCAAGTTAACCAAGTTAACCCTACATAGAGAAATCAACGCACCATCGAGCTGACAGATAACACAGGGCCAATATCACTTCACGTATATTGTCGCACCAGAGCGTTTCCGGAACATCGCTGCCTTTATTGTCGGGGCAATCAACGTCATCGCCTGGTGGGTGAACACAGCCTCAGGAACCATATACACAGCAATATCTGCCTTTGGGATTTGTCAGTTTTTGAGAGATGATTTCGTTGGTACCCAATGGCAGGTATATCTCTGCTATCTACTGCTCATATTGCTCACTTGTGAGTACCACATCCTGGAAACAAGGACGGAATGCCTGACTCTATAGTGCTGCCGCTGTTTCTTATCCCCCAGCGATATATTGAGAACCTGACCAAAGCATCAATGTTTCTTTCCCTACTTGGCTTTGTTTTGGTGGTAATAGTCTGCTTGGTGATGGGCAAGGGCCATTACGAACCCAGAAATCTGGTTGAGTATCACTCTACGAGCGGTTGGTCAGCCGGTCCAGGGTGGCTGCTTGGAATTGGAAATGGGGAGTATGCATTTGCTGCAGCGGGCGCTTGTGTTCACATTGCAGAGGAGATTCCCCAACCAAGCCGAAAGATTCCACTGGTCATGTCTGTCCTCCGAGTTCCAAGTTTCACTGGCCATCCAGCTAATCTTTCTCTCGTGACAGAAATCTGACAATATTGATTGGGATCTTTACTCTTGTTCCTTCAATAATTGCGATGACTTGTGTGCTGCAAGACATGGACGCTGTTCGACAAGCCTTTCTACCCAGTCTGGAATTATTTTACCAAGCCACAGGTAGCAAAACCGCATCAGTATTTCTACAGGTCTACCTGACCATCTTGTACTACTGTATGTGTTGATCGCTGGCTATTGGACTGCCGATACTAATCATCTCAGCCTGTGTTCCTAGTCAGTGGATTACAAGCAGTAGAATGGCTTGGGCCTTTTCCCGCGATGTGAGTCCCTGAGTCGTTGTCTCAGAACCTAAGCTAAAACATTACAGAACGGACTCCCATTTTCTCACTACTGGGCGAAGGTAGATGAGAAAAGAGGCATTCCCATCCGAGCCCTTCTTCTCTCCGCGTCCTTCTGCGCCATCTATGGCTTGCTGTACATCGCCAGTACCCAGGCTTTCAACTCTATCATCAACACCGCGGTCCTGATGCTAAATATAACTTACACTGTTCCTCAAGGAATCCTCGTTACTTGTGGTAGACACAAACTCCCATCGCGATATTACAATCTGGGTATTTGGGGATATGCTATCAACACGTTTTCCGTCTTGTGGCTCATTCTGAGCGGAATATTCTTTTGCTTTCCCACAAGCAATCCACCAACCATCAACAACATGAACTAGTGAGTTTATTGGTAGTCATTCTTAGTTATAGATACTGATTCCTGCACAGCAACTCGGTAGTTCTGTGTGGTATATTCGGACTGGTTTCGTTTTGCTGGTTGGAGCGCCGGAAGAAATTCACTGGCCCTGTCATAGATTGGGAGGCCTTGAATGTCACCCAGGCAGCTGCTTAACTTGCACTCACAAAGAACCAAACGTCGCGCCAAGTTGGCCTGCAACCTTGGAAGATGATCTTCGCTCTGATTTCCATATGAGAATAATGTGTGATGATATCATTCATATCTTGTCAAATTCCCAGAAACGCTGGCTGTGAGGCATGATTTTATCATGTCAACCGAACAAAAGTTGTGTCTGTCCTTGTCCATGGCTCGATGACTTTGTCTTGCTATCAATGATCTCGCCCCACCATTTATTCGATGCCCATATCTCATCCAAAAGCACTGGTGTTGAGTTGAACATGCCATACCGACTCTTTTCTCCCCAGTAGGAGCAGTAACTCTTGACAAAGTCACGCATGTTTTCGTCCGATGTTTCACTGCCAGCCAAGAACACCGGAAGAAGAAGCTGTTTCTGAGTTTGGGAGGTTTGTCGACAACACCGAATAGAGTCAATGGTCTTGCGAACTAGCTTATGAACAGCCAATGGACGCTTCTGCCTATCGCTTTTGAACACACTTTCAATGTAGAGAAGTAACGTATGTCGCCAGGCTTCGGCACAATAGTATCGATCTTGCTGTTCATGAAAACGTTGCTCGGCTTCTGCATCTGTGACATCCGGATCGTCTCCGCCCGGTGGAATATCATTGACCCATGCCAGAATCTCCTCCTCGATTGCGATAACAGGCGATATGTTGAAGGACAGCCACTCCATCGAGCGCGCGATCTCACTTTGTCGGGCCAACTCTGCAAGGTGGAACAGATGGTCAAACAACTCTCCAGGGCATCCAGTCAGGTCGAAGAAAGACCAATCATCGCTTTTTTCCCAATATATCAAGAACTTCAAATATGAGCGGTCCATTATAGGACCTTGTCGTGAGATCAAAGCCAGTGTAGCATCCCACCTAAGTAATGTTGAGAAAAATCGATGAATGGTTAGGGGATCGCTTACCATAATAGCATTCCAACCTGCGATCGTAGTCGGGGTGTAGTAAGAGAAACAGAGCCACCGCATAGTTGTAGCATTGAGTGTGCTCGATGGAGATGAGCAGTCCAATTACCAGTCGCGGAGAGTGTACACTAATATTGTCAGCGAAGAGCCACGATGGGCATTTGGATGGCTCACATCAAGTGTGAAAAGAATCAATATCGGTTCTAGGAGGTTGAGCTTGCTGTGAACTTGTTGGTGTTTCACGGCCTCATCTAACAATTGAAGAGCCTTGCGGTGGTGCTCATCTGCCTCGGTGGTCCAACTCCCAGTGAAACGCTTCAAATGCTGACAACACAGAGCTAGTATGGAATGAAACAGTAGACGGGACCCTTGGGAGGTTTGTCGCTGGCATCGAAAAGGATTGATGGAGATGTCCGACGTCAAGGGAAGTACGCAGAATTCGTAGTCGTCTGTCTGAGTATCAGTCACTAGTAACAGTGGGATCAGGGTTTTTAAATCAACGCCATACACATTTCGAGAAGCCAGTCATGATCTCGTGGTGAGAAATCGAGGCCCGTGGGATCCAGCGGAGGCCGAGGTGATGCCCACCGTTGGGGCGTATTTTGATCAATGATACACGGTGATCCGTCTCTTGGTGCAGAACCTGTGGTCAAAGGATCGACAGGATTAACCAACAGCTCATCTTGGGATTCTTCTTCTGTTCTTGGGTCTATCGCCCTTTCTGGTCCAATAGGAGGGGGTGTTTTGGGCATGGATATGAGGCCCGCTATGTCCGTGGAAGGGTCTTGGCTAAGGTCGAAAAGACTGGTGGGTCCAAAGATGCCAGGCATGAAAGAATCAAAGGAGCAGAGATCGTTCAAGAGATCTATGCCATGGGATTCTAAGATCACAGTCAGACACATGCAGCACAGCTTCAATCCATGATCTCATCTTACCGTCTAGGCCAGAAGAGACATTCTCAATCTGATTATCATTTGGGTCGAGGTTCTCCCCCATTCTGGGCACGACCTCAATCTCTTCATTTTGCACTGCTTCAATCCGTGCGGCATGGTTCCTTCGGCTGGCTTTGCGCTGCTTCCTCGGCTTCGACGCACCTTTGATAAACCGAAAGCGCCGAGGTGGAGCCGGCCGGTCCGGTCCCTGCTCCGGTCGATTTGACACGTCCCTGTTGAGCACACATGTCGAGCTGTCTTTCATGTTCGCTGGATTATCAATCCACATCCTCCTGGGATCCCACGAGAGAGGGGTCGCAAAGCCGCCACACTTGCGCCCGTGGCTCAGACATGTCGAGCATCGAGGGCGACGACGGTCGCATTGCTCAGCTGTCGATGCACAGGTGTGACAATCTGATTGGGCAAATGCCAATGAATTTGTCCGTTTATCTTGGAACGCAATTGGCTCCAACTCCATTGCTGTCATTTTGAAAAGTTGTAGGAGTGTTGGGTAAGGAGGGTAGTGGAGTTGAAGAACAGGCGAGGGAAAGATTTCTCCGCGCTCTTCACCTTACTTTTGGTATCGAGTAGTTTGGATTCCCCCTCCGAAGCGAGTCACCGGATCTGAGTCCGAATACGGCGTTTTCGATGTTAATTCTCAATTGTGAGGCTTGTTACTGGCTACCGTTATCTGGGAGTGTCAACCCCCGTATTCCGGATCGTCGACCCGGTTCATCTGGGGCAAGTTTCATTTTGTTACGTTTCAAAGTTTGCTTTGAAAAATCTAGTGATATTTTTGCATATTTTGTAAGGCAACTCTGACCCTTCACACCATCAAGAAATGAGAAGTTCGAGGCCTATATGCACAAATATTCCGGGCCAACCTAATCCTGACGAACCAAGTTCCGATAAGGATTGTTCGGATCTGCCTCCTCTTCCTCCGGAGACTGAATGGTTTTCTTCACTCGGCATGGTGATCCCACAGCTACGGAGTACTCTGGAATATCCTTAGTGACGATAGAACCAGCCCCGATGGTTGAGCCCTTGCCAATGCGAACACCGGGAAGGATGATCACATTGCCACCAATCCAGCAATCGTCTTCAATGAAGACTGGGTGGCCGAATTCCACAAACTTTTGGCGAGAAAGAACACTGGTGTCATGCCCGGCAGTGAAAATACTTGTGCCGGTGCCAATCTGAACTCGGTCACCAATGACAACTAGACTGGTATCTAATATAGTCACGCTGATCTTTTGTCAGTATATTTTATTGGACTTATGTCCTCTATATTGAATAAAACTTACTTCCAATTGATAAAACATTGGCTTCCAATAATGATGTTGCAGCCATAGTCGGGTAGGAATGGTGGCTCGATGAAGGTACCGTCGCCGGCCTTGCCCACCAGCTTCCGTAACAGTTCAAGCCGCTTCTCAAAGACTCGGTCGTAGGAAATCGTCTTTGTGTCTAGGTTGTTGTAGTCGGTGGCAAGACCGCGACACTTGTGCCGCGCTTCCAACAACTTTGGAGTATTGGGATTGTACCTGCATTGTTAATCACCCTTGCTTTAGCGGTGGCTGGCTGTCACGCACATCATTCCCGAAATCATTCTTTCATAGTCTTCGCATTGAGGAATTCCCCTTAGGTCGCGGGAAAGCTCAATGATTTCCGGACGTTTAGCAGTCGCAGCCATTTTGCAGTGGTGAAGATCTAATGAAGATAGTAAAGTCGCAGAAGATACAAAGCAAATAGGAACTCCAATTAGGTGGTGGGATTGTTGACCTCATTCTTTATACGCTACGTGTAATCAACAATCTAGTAAGACTACCTTGCATGGCAATCCTGCCTTCCTGATGCGGTAAACATGGGCACTCCGAGGTTTCTCCGTCAAGTTTCCGGGGATTCACCCAAAAGTGCCGATGTTCAGCCGTCGGACTTGCCGAACTCGGGTCGGTGTGGGGTTGAAGTTCGCAAATGCATTGGCTTATCGGCTTAATTAGGTAAATCTCAATCATTGGAATATCCCTTTGCATACGGAGTGCTCCGTATGAGACTAGCACAAGGGATAGTGGGGCTGCGGTGTAATTCAAGTCCGGGAGATGTCTACAAGGACCAATGTCCAGGTGAAGCCGACAAAGGCCAAGGGAATCAGTACATCACGGAAATACGTAGGGCACATACTACTCAATTTCACAGATCCCATCTTGAAGGTGCTCATAGTGATTAAGACTCCATTCTTTTGACGTGCCTAAAAATATCGAAAACTGCAAGTTGCGCTGCGCAGAAAACTTTAAAAAAAAATTCGAACAGGCGGCTTGATGGCAACACAGAGATCAACGCATTGAGCTATGCTCATCACCCATCTAGAACTTGGACCTCACCTGGCTTTGCTCGACCTCTCTCCTTTCGGCAATGATCTCTCTCGCCGCCAGTGCTCCTTGTTCCAAAGCGCCATCAATGGCGGCTCTCCAACCATGAGCCCAATCTGCCGAGGCAAAGAAAACATTGCCATGGCGACTTTGAAGCTCATCTTGATACTTAGTCATATACTCTGGGGTCCACCAAGCAGGGCCGCCTCGGGACCAAGGGTCAGTAGTCCAGTTGTGGAATATCTATACTATCAGCATTTGAATTTTTGCTTGGTTGGACAAGGAAACTTACCATTTTCTTCACCTCCATTGGGTGCAATCGCTGAAATGCATCAATGGTTGCTTGTGGGTGAAGCTCGGGAACAAAGTCCGTTCCCTCGTTCTTTCCAAATCCAACAATGTGGGCGCTGCCATCGGCAGTGACTCCATCTCCGTAGCCAAACATCAGATTGTTCGGGTATCTCATTCCATTCCAGGATGCCAACCCAGTTCCTTCTACCTTCGCATGGACTTTAGTCATGAAGTTCACGTGCCCGATCTCGAGAGCCTCTTGTCGTTTTTCCGACAACGGGGGTGTGAATTGAACTGTCCGCAGGACATTAAGAGGGATTGTGCAGACAATACGCCGCGCTCGGAAAGTTCTTCCTGAGACCGCTCGTACTTCAGAAAATCCAGAAAGGTCGCAGATGGACTGGATAGGCATCTGGAATGCATAGTGCAAGCCATGATCCACCGAGTCTTGGAAAATGCGCCGTGCTAGCTCGGACTGCCCTTCGCGGAGTTTGTATGTGGTCCAAATAGGACCGAAGTTATCGGTGCTATATGACATGAGCGCATGAGAGCGAATCATATCCCACAAACTGCTGTTTTCCATACTGCCGCCTGAAATGTGTAGAAGCAGAGCGACAAGAACACCGGCCTCCTCATTCGTCAGAAGGTGCTTGATTTCTTCGAATCGATCCTGGCAGGACATCTTGTCGTAGTGCTCTACCTCCTTTCTTTCAACGAGGAAATTGTTCAACCCTGCGTGTGGAAGAGGACATATACTTCGACAGTCGGCACCGTCCACATTGACGAAGATGTTCCATGCCCGAGCAGCAATCTGCCCGCCCTCTTCGTGGGTGATCTTGCGAGGATTTGCACCTGAAGATTAAAATTAGCCATGAGCACCCCAATGCTGTTGATCAGATAACAAATAACCTGGAACATTTAGTGTGTAGTAATCATTCTCATACTCGCGATGATGGGTGATCAAAAGGTCACGGTCCATTTTGTATCGTATCATCTCAGCGAATAGGTACGCCATGTGGTGCGTGACCCAAGTCCCGCCCATTTCGTAGAGAATACCTGAGATCGGTTAGTAAAAGCTAGTAGTCCTTTGGGTGCAGATTTACCATCTTCTTCGACGGTATACGTGCGCCCGCCTATCCGATCGCGAGCCTCGAGCATAAGCACAGATAGCCCTATCAAATGGTTAATTGGTTATTTCGCGAAGCTCCAAGCTTCCACATACCACGATCGGACATTTCACGAGCGGCCATCAGACCTGTATAACCTGCTCCGATGACAATTGCATCGTAAATGTGACTAGCGGGAGCAGATAACTTCTCCCGGGGCTCGACCACCCCACGGCAGTGGAGATCGCCTTTTTTCACCCCGGCAGCTCTGGTCCAGGAATAACCGTCGTGGGTTTTTTTGGTTGCGACCATATTTACGGGGAGGGTATGAATTGTCAAAGAATCAAATTGGCTCGAACTGCCATGGAGTTGTGGTGTCCACTTGCAAGATGAAGTGGAGGCTTTTTGAGGTCGCTTTTCGTTGGCCATGCCCGGGAACAAGCGCGGGCTTATCGCCCCGCAGGTGTTCTTTTTGCCTAAACAGGCAACTGAGAATATCACTGGCAATGTCGCATGATCATACGTGAATGTTGTGTTTTTTTCTCAATCAAGCAGAATGACTGCAAATCAAGAATAGTCAACTAGACAGTTAGTGAAAGATATAAAATATTTTCTTGTCTCATCCTCATTGGACTTCTGACACCACCCTAAGTTTTGTTTTGTTGACGACGAACATCGCAGAATGCCTTCCATCACGTACCAATACTTGCCCGGCCCAGTCGGAGACTGTCTCAAGCCTTCATCTCTTGCAACAACTGCTACCATTCCGTTATCACCAACAACCAGTCTTGTCGTCACCACAGGTCACCTCGGTCTAGACCTAGAGACAGGCGAGCTTATCAACAGCTCTCCAGAGGCGGAGTTTAATGCTATTTTCTCTTGCCTCGATGCCGCTCTCAAGAACGCTGGCATTGCTGAAGGCTTACTTCAGGCATATAAGTTCGTGAGCTATTTGGCTCACGCCGAAGACGAGTCCTTGATGCTCCGAGTATTTCAGCAGCGATTCCCGGGTCATACCCCCACTTGGTCCACTGTTATTGTGAAAGAAATCAATGTATCTAGTATGCGAGCTGAAATCGCAGCGCAAGGGGTGTTGTTCTCCCACTGATTCCATGATCAATGGTTCAATTCGGCATACAAGTTGAGGTCAAAGATACTTCAACCAAGGTCTTTCAAATCATAGTTTTTTAATGTCTTATTCCAAGTCTCTCACTTTTAAGATACTTAAGCATTCTGTGTCTTGTAGCCTAATGATAATGAAATATTCCAAGCTTGATCACATGTTGATAATAATTTGCAACACAAGAAAGAAAATCTGGCAAAGTACCTAATGCTCTGCTGAATCAATTTATTGCTAACACCTTGACGATCTCTTCCACCACACCAGGATCGGCCAACTAACTTCAAATCAGTATCATGAGCGTGGTATGATGTGTTCAAGACCACAATTACCGTTGAAATGTCCCCAAAGTTTTTCTCTCCAATCAGGATTTTTCGCAGAATTCGACGCACGATTTTCCCACTCCTAGTCTTTGGGAGATCTTTCACTATGAAGATTCTCTTTGGTGCCGCGAAAGGAGCGATTGTTCGACGTATGTGGAGAACCAACTCAGCTTCAATATTAATTGACATATCGGGTGCTTTGAGGGAGACGACTGCGTTGATCGCTTCGCCTGTGAGGTCATCTGGGACGCCGATTATCGCTGTTTCTGCCACGGCAGCTTTGTGTTGTTAGCTTGACCGAGGTACAAAATCCTCTGCCCCTTGTAGCGTGGGGATCTACGCACCATGCTCAAGAAGCGCACTTTCAACTTCTGAGGTTGAGATTCTATGGCCTGAAACATTGATCACATCATCCACTCGTCCCCGGATCCAAATGTATCCATCGTGATCTCTATAGGCGCCGTCTCCGGTGAACTTATTCCGCATCAGAACAAATTCTTTTCAGCAATTATCATCGGTGACACTCACGTAATATCCGTTGTAAATGCCGAAATATGCTTCCATGTACCGATCGTGGTTGTCTTTGATTGTTCGAGCCATGCTAGGCCAGGGTTGTTTGATAGCCAGCACCCCCACAACCATATTCCCTTTCAATTCCTCGCCACTTACCGGGTCAATAATGGCCAGCTCGATTCCAAAACACGGAAGAGATGCACATCCTGGTTTCATTGGAGTGACTCCGGCCAAGGAAGCAACGACATGAGATCCAGTTTCAGTTTGCCAGTATGTCTGCACAGTCGTCGTTAGTATAGGCATATCTTTCATTGCGGTGGAAGAATAGTCCAAGTAAAAGGCTCCAGGTTTCTCACATCGGTCAAAGTCGTTTGGTATGATCCAAAATAGCCATGGAACCATTTCCATGTCTCCGGTGCGATTGGCTCACCAACTGAGCCGAGGATGCGCAAGTGACTCAGATCAAATGTTTCAATTTCCTCCTTTTTGACATTGGTCTTCAAGAGACGTAATGCTGTCGGTGCCGTATAAAAATGAGTTGCAGCGCTTTGAGCAAGAATCTCCCAATACCGGGTAAAGCTGGGGTACGCCGGCGTGCCCTCAAAAACTACCGTCGTGCATCCGAGCATCAGCGGAGCATATACCGTGTATGTATGTCCGGTGATCCATCCAACATCTGCGCTACAGAAGAAGCGGTCTTGTTGATGGAGATCAAAGACATATTTACCAGTCACTGCAGCACCCAGAAGATAACCAGCAGTGCTGTGTAATACTCCTTTGGGCTTTCCAGTTGATCCCGACGTGTACAAAAGAAAGAGGTAGTCTTCAGAGTCCACGGGAACAGGCGAGATATAAGCAGGGTATTTCTTCAGTTCTTCGTCCCACCACAAGTCTCTTCCAGTCACCCAAGAGACATCACCGCCCGTGCGTCGGAAAGTCAAAACTGTAGACACACTCGGACAGCTCTCCAAGGAGCTATCGACAACTGTCTTGGTGGGAATGCTTTTCCCACCTCGTCGACCTTCATCGGTAGTGATAACCACTCGGGACTTTGCGTCCAGAATTCGATCTCGTAGGGCATCCGCAGAGAACCCTGCAAACACAACAGAGTGAACAGCGCCAAGTCTTGCGCACGCAAGCATGGCGAAGATAGTCTCTGGTATCATAGGCATGTAAATGGTGACGATATCACCCTTTCGCACTCCCTGGGCCCGCAGACACCCTGCCAAGCGAGAGATCTGTCGGAGAACTTCGCCATATGTGATATTTCGGGAACCGTCTTGTGGGTCATCTGGCTCGTAGATGAGAGCCACTCGGTTGGGGTCCTTGATTGCGTGTCTGTCGACACAACAGAAGGAGGCGTTTAATTGCCCACCCAGGAACCACGCATTATCTCCATCCTCGAATGACCCGATGCGAGTGGTGTGAAAGTCTTGAGAAAAGGAAAGAAGGTCGTGGGCTTGCTTTGCCCAGAATGTGTTTGGGGAGCGAATTGATTCTTCGTACAAAACACGGTATTCGAGTAAACCGGTGAGATGAGGACCATAGGGGTGTCGCATTCGCCATTCTGAGGGTACATGCACTAGCTCCTCAGACATTTTGTCTGTTCAAATGTTAGTGGTATTTATTAGAGCTGCATCGTCCATGAATGGCGTGGACTGACCGTAGATGGATTGTAGAAAGTGAGAAGGTACAATTAGCAGGTTTGAGAACTTCAAAATGAAAACACTTGTATGCTTCGACCTTTGCGCTTTCGACTTTTTGACCTCGCCGTTCCCTCGTTTGTTTGATTCTCCAACCCTTCCTACTTCGGCCCGTCCCACTTGCCTAATCGGGCAATTTTTCTCATGGGCAGATCTCTCAGATTGGACGCTCCATTCGCATTTCTCTCAAGAGCCAATTTGTAACCTAATATAGCATCCTACTTCTACGGTCTTGAGCCCCGGGTCGTGCTTCTCGATTCCTCTAAACGACTTCTTTCTCGTGTGCAGAGACCTCATCTCCTGTATTCTGATTTGGCACAAGATGGGTGAAAAGCTCTCATCTTCAGCAGAGCTCAATGCTCGTTCCGTGATGGACAGCTATACCGACAGCACGTCTCCACGCATCCCCGGTCTCGTCTACTGCGCAGTAGACAAAACCGGAGAGACCGTCTTCAGCCATGCATCGGGCAATTCAGGGCTTGGTCAATCTCCAATGACTCTCGACACTGTTTTCTGGATCGCCTCTTGCACCAAGCTCATTACCAGCATAGCTTGTATGCAGCTGGTTGAAGGGGGCGTGTTGAGGCTAGACGACAGCGATCAAATCGAACAGCTTGCGCCGGAGCTCAAGGCCGTTGAAGTCCTTGAACGTTCTTCGTCAGGCGAGCTCTCCTTGGTACCAAAGCAAAGAAGTATCACATTGAGAATGCTCTTGAATCATACATGTAAGAGAAGGCTCACGTATTCGATTTACAAAATTGTTGATTAATTTTCCTTCAGCGGGTTTCGGATATGCTTTTGAAGACCTCAAGCTACATGATTGGTATCAGCCTAATGGGTTAGATGACTTCTCAGGAAATGTAAAAGACGTTCTGCTTCGACCGCTTGTTAACCAGCCGGGAACAAAGTTCCAGTATGGTGTCGGCCTGGACTGGGCCGGAGCTCTCGTCGAACGAGTCTCTGGAATTTCTTTGGAACAGTATTTCCAAACATTTATCTTGAAGCCTCTCGATATTAAAAATATCTCATTCTTTCCCACCGTCGAAATGACAAGGTCACTGGCATATATGCACCAGCGTTCCAAGGATGGCTCATTGAGCCTCACCGATCATATCTACCGATACCCCTTACTACCCTGCAAGTCAGACAAGCAACGCTTTTGCATGGGGGGTGGCGGATGTTTTGGAAAGCCACTCGAATACTCTCGTATGTGCGCAGATTTTCATGTTTATTGAACTTGTCTAACAATATAGGAATCATTGCAAGTCTCTTGAACGACGGATTAAGTCCTCACACAGGCGCAAGGCTCCTCAGACCAGAAACCGTGCAAAGTCAGAGATTTCCCCTTGAAGACATACCCAATGTCGCGCTGACGAGATTTAGAAATGTTTACGGATCAAATTCCAACCATGCCACGGTATTGCAATGAGTACAACCCATCAGCTAATCCCAAACTCGCCAACCCGACCCCGATATTCCCCAGTCCAGATGATGCAACCGAGGGCTGGGGTCTGTCGTTCTCGCTGAGTCACAGTCAAAGTCCGACGGGGCGAGCAGCTGGATCTGGATCTTGGGAGGGAGTGGCAAATCTTTTCTGGTTTGCGGATCGCGAGAATGGAATTGGTGGCATCATTGCCTCACAAATTCTTCCATACGGAGGTAGGTTGTCTCTTCTCCTGGGCAGAATTATGCTGATCTTGTGATTGATGCAAGATATCGATGTCATGAGGTGTTCGGACTCGGTGGAGAATATAATATATGATGATATTGTTAAAGAAACGTGAATCGGGGTTGGTTTTACGAGAAGTACTCGAAGTACCCGAAATTGCTGAGAGTGCCGATGTTGCCGAAGCTGTACTCATTTTACCTGCAAGTTCAAATTTCCCGCTTGGGTTTAGGCTCTGGAGAAAATTAAATGAGGACATATGTATTTTGTTCAACTTTTGCAGCAATAGCACCTATTCAACCAACGGCGAACAGCACTGAGAAAGACGAACACTTAAACTTCGGGGCATGGCAGATCATAGCATGAATGGAGAAGAAAATCTATTAATGACCTCATAAACCAAAAGGTGGTATCGAGTAAAAAGAAAACATCCAAGACGTATGTCCGGAACAATTTAAGAAAGGGTAAACAAAAAAACACGAAGGTGTGGACGAAGTCATTCCAAATGAGGTCCAATAGCGAAAAAAAAGCAACATAACTAAGACTGCTCGAAGAGAGCGATGGTGGAGCAGAAGTTACTCTTGTTAGGCTTCTCGAGAACGAGACCCTTGCCTGAGGAAGAAGTGACCATGTTGACGGAAGCCTTGGTGCTGAGACCGTAGAGCTTGACGTCGGAACAGTCGACCTCGACCATGTTCTCCTGGCAATCCTCCTCGTTGAGGCATGACTGGGCGTAGTTCTCGAAGAAACTGTAGAGACCAGCGCCGTAGACGTAGACGTCGGAGGACTTGAGGACACGGAGACCCCAGGCCTTGCGGCAAGATGCGGTCTTGCAGTAGGCGAAGTCGGGGTCGTTCCAGGAGTCCTGGGGTGTGTAGGGGACCAGGGCTGAGGGGTTGGACTGGTAGTAAGGAGTCTCGGACTGGATCAGACCCATGAAGACGTTCTTGGCGCTGGAGACCTGGTAGTTGTAGAGCTGGTGGTGCTCGGAGGAGGTACCCCACAGCCAGACAGGGTTCTGGGACTCGATCAGGACACCACGACCGGTGTAGACGTTGATCTGGTTGTGGTCATCAAGGTCAAGCTCGTGGTCGGCAGTCCAGAACCAGGTGTTTTCAAGGTAAGCACTTCCCTTGGAGGTGATGTGCAGGAGCATGAAGGCAGCCATGCACTCCTTCTTAGGGGTGGTCTTGACCTTGGGTGTCTTAGGGCAGGTGTCACTCTGGAGCTCGGTACCAGCGGCACCACCAATGCGGAAGTGAACATCCCACATACCGGCGGAACCCTGGGAGGCACCGGCCAAGTTCCATTCCATGAGGATGGCACCGGCAGCAGCACCCTTGGTGGTGATGATAAGATCACTCATCTCGACATTACCGGTCTCGCCCTTCTGACCGACCTGGAAGACAGGGACAGGGTTCTCCTGGTCCGCGAACTTGGGGCCGTGGGCCATGAGCATGGGCCAGATCTCACCAGTGATGCGGATGTTCTTGGGGATCTTGATGGTGGAGGTGATAACATAGGCACCGTGGTCGAAGTAGATGACCTGACCTTCCTTCCAGCTGTCGAAGATCTTCTGGATAGCGGCAGTGTCGTCGGTAGTTCCGTCACCCTTGGCACCAGCAGACTTGACACTGACAAAGTCGGAGGCATCAACATCGGTGTAGAGAGGCTTGGAGCGTTCGAAGATAGCACCATTGGCGAGGAGGCTCTTGGGCTTGCTGGAGGCGCTCATCTTGGACTGTGTGCGGGCAGAAGAGACAGCCTTGTGAGGACCACATGAGCCACCACCAGTGCTGTCGCTACCAGACTCAGCTCCGTTGGTGGTGCTTGAGCCAGTGGACTTGGCAGGAACGGATGTGGAGGTGACAGGAACAGAAGGCTGCTGGACAGATGCGGCGCTGGAAGGCACAACAACTGGAGCCTCGGAGGTAACAGGAGCCTCGGTAGAGGGCGCGGGCACAGGGGGTGGGCTCAGCGACATCGTCAGTCTGGGAAGATCCACCTCCAAGGATGGACAGGACACCGTTCAAGCCAGGGATATCAGGGAGACCAGCAGTGCGGTCGGACTCGCCGCTTGACGAGGGAAGAGGAACGGCACGGCTTCCACTGGCAGCGGGGATAGGAGAGGGCGCAGCAACGCTATCGCTGGAGGCAGCACGGGCAGGGGCGGGCGAACCACTGGCCAAACCGCTTGGGCTGGGGACACCCTGGGTAGCGGGGCAAACATTGACAGTCTGCATGACAGTCTCCACGACGGTGACAACCTCGGTCTCGGGCTCGGGCTGGGTAGCGCGCTTGTTGATGGTCTTGGAGGGAGTGTAGGTGTTACCCTGCACCCAGCTGTCAATGACACTGCCACCAGCCAAGATGCTGTTACCATCAACACCGGCAACAGCGGTCTTGGAGCCAGAGAAATCAACGTTGTCCAGGATGAGGTCACCACCACCAACGGGGATGCTCTTCTGGGTCCAGGCAGTGACGACACCGATGGGAGTGTTGGTGAGCTTGCTGTCAAGAAGAAGGACAGATCCGACAGTCTGGTTGGAAGGAGAAGTAGACATGTTCAGTCCAACCTCACAGTTGTTGATGTTGACAGACTTGAAGGTCCATGCCCAGTTCCAGTTCATGAAGATACCGGTCTGGCAGTCGTTGAAAGTCAAGTTACGGGTGGTGAACTGCTGGTTGCCGAGGAACATTCCGTAATTACCACCGTTGAAAGTCAAGTCGGACATGAAACCACCGGAACCGTTGTCCATGAAGATACCCTGCTGCTTGTTGGCTTCACCGCCACCCTTCACCATCTCGAAACGGATGTTCTGGAGAGAAGTGGCCTGGCCGACCTGCCAGTGAATACCAGCACCAGCACCCTGGGGAACGGCGGTCAGATCGATGACCAAGTTGCGAATGGCACGGAAGAAGTTATTTTGGTTTGTGAACCAGTTAGATCCATCGTCCTCGTAAGGGTCGGAGTCGATGACCGCCATGCCAGCGAACTTGGCAGAGGCCTTGATGACGGGAAGCTCAGCAGCATCACCAACAATCTGAGTATAGTAGTATTGCTGGATAGGCTTGGACACAACGTAGGTACCAGGCGGGAAGTAAACGATAGCGGGAGTGGTGGTAGACGAATCACAGCCCTTACCGCAACGGCCACCAGAGGAGATAGCCTTGTTGATAGCAGCGGTGTCATCAGTGGAACCATCACCTGTGTATAGTAAGTATTTGCCATACTCGAATTTACGCGTTCATCACGTACCAGTGGCACCATAGTCCATAACATTGCGGAAAACCTTATAGTCGGAGCTCTTGGCGAAGGGAACGGTTCCCTGGCGCTTCACGTTGGCCACCCAGTAGCTTGAAGCAGCGGAGGTTCTCTGAGTAGTATCCAAGACATGGTTGACGGGGGTCACTGGGGCTGTCACCGGGACTGTCACTGGGACAGCTGCGACGAGAGAGGCCGGAAGACCAAGTAACAAAATGATATGGGCGACGAACATCGCGATCGAGGTCTGAAAAGAGGCCATGACGATAGAAGCTGGACCAGCAGCGATGTATGTCTGAAATGGGATAAGATCCTAAAATGAAAGAATACTTCAGTCACCGGTACTGAAGTCTGTGTTTGTTGCGAAGAGAAGATTCGCCAACCAGCGGCGATGTAAACAAAAATGGCAACAAAAGACGAAAAGAAGAGAATGGACAGCTCCTTCCGCAGAAAGATTGAATGCGAAAGCAACAATGGAAATCGAATGAATGGGGAAAAAAAAACAATCAAGAGGAAAGAGACAAGAAATAGGCGACGGACCTATACTATAATTAAAAGAAAGCGTTTGCAGAAGACTCCTTTTCGGCCTATCAAAAGAGCCGTGTCTAAAAGGTCCGCTTCACTCCACCAATCACAGCCCCACACGGGGTGAGGTACTAGAAGGCTTGAAACGCGATGGTCGTGCGATGAAACGCTGAAAGAGCCGATCAATGGTCGAAGTGTTGCAAAAACACCGATCGGGAAATCGTGGAAACAAAGTGGCGTCCAGCGATCGGGACTAAATGAATGACTGTAATCTTACTATGGGAGTATAGTAAGGTTCAGGATAGTTCCCAAAAATAAGGAGAGAAAGTGAAAAGGAGAACACCACAGATCCGAAATGAGAACTGGGGCGCGATGGAGTCTTCTATGTACTATATGACTAGTGGCCAAACAGGGTATGCAGAGTGCATTCCATTCGATATTTTGATGGACGTGTCGTTCTGGAGGGGTTTCTTTTTCCAGGGAGACATTGTCCAGCGCGTACGAGTACCCATCTCATGCCTTGATCCAGGTGGGGCCTTGGAAGACCCTGCGCACTTGACACAGGACATGCTTGGCCTCCGTAGGTCTGCACGGCGCTTCAGCTCGATCTTCGAAAGCCATGGCCTGCGTCTGTGGCTGTTGTTATGCTTCCGGTTGTTGTCATGGCTGTAGCCCGTGCTATGACACGCGTCGGTCGCTCTCCGGCTGAGCCAGCTTGTTGGTAGTTAGGGGTTGCTATGGATAAACATTCCGCGCGGGCTCGGGCTTGAAGATTCCTAATGACGGAGGACAAGATGGCAAAGAGGGGAGCATGGACATGTCTGGAATCCAGGCCACGGCTCATCCTTGGAGCTCTTATCGGCTCGAGGGGTGACAAAGGGCTTGAACGTGTGATGCACGGCCAAGCTTTTGGCGGCCCCTGAAGGGACCCGCTCGGGATTGTCTTGCCCGGGAGTTTTCTGTTGTCTGTCTCGGGTATCGCTGCCAAGCTTTAGATTCGCAGGATCCGCGATGTTGTCTTCCTAGTGAATGTCCATGGATGAGCCCTGGAGTGGTCAGCCTGGATGCCTGGATGCCCCGGTGCCTACATTAGGTGGGAGAAGACTGCCTTCCACGGCAAGGCGGTCTGGCCCCCAAAGGCATACCTTGGGCATTTTGCCCCTGCCCAGGTGGGCCAAGCAGTTTCCGCTCGGGTATCCGGTACATTTTTCTCCGTGCATCGCACAAACAAAATCAGGTACTGGGTACTCCGTACTCCGCGCTCTGTACTCCGTACTTCAAGCCTGTCTACAAACGCTCAACTCCAACAAATTCCGAGCTGGCAAGGCTTCCATATATATTGTCTTAGATTAGATGCAGCCGCGCGTCCCGAGTGGAATCGGTACGGACCGGTGGCTGGTGGCGTGGATCTATTTGGTACGAACAGTACCGTTACGCTCCAAAACGCGCGCTAGTCTACGCACTCCCTCCGTCAAGTGCCGCGACTCTTCCCACGCAAAGCAGAGGCGCAAGTGGTCTGAAAACACAACTGGCGCATCGCTCGGATCATTCGGGACCTGGAAGACATCGCCAGGCGATACTCGGAGTTTCGCCTCTTGTGCCTGCTGAGCCACCTGCGTGGCGCGTAGCCCTTCCGGCAGTTTGATCCACACAAAGTAGCCACCAGCCAGAGCTCCAGGCTGAGGTACAGTAACGCCTAGTGGGACGAGGTATTCGTGGATCGCGGAGGTGAGGGCATAGTACTGGCGAGCGTAACTGGGCACCAGGTTATTCCGGAGGTGATCGACCATACCTGTTGGGAAGAGCTGGTCTATGATAGCAGCACAGAGATGTGAAGGGGCGCCACCTGATCGAGACGAGCCACTGCGAGGGAGTTAGTTGGACGCGTGGATTATTCGTGAGAAACTCACGTCTGTGATAACCCATAGGCAACCTTATCCGAAGCCTCGGCCCAGCCAGTTCGAACACCAGGCCCGATGAGTTTGCTGAAGCTACCATTACTTATTGCGTGTCCCCATTCATCGACCGGGCCACCATCGAGATACCGATCGACATCGATGATCCGCGGGACGCATGCGCGATCGGCAAACGGTCCATCCGGCGTCGGCGACCACTGTAGAAAATCATAGACATCGTCCGTGACGACGAGCGCATCGTACCGCCGAGCAATCCGAACAAGCGCCTCTCTCCTCCGCAGTGACATGATCTTACCAGAAGGATTGGCGAACGTAGGCACAGCATAGATAACATGCTTGTAGATCTTGCGCCAGGGCCTGACGGGTTTCAGCTTCTGCAGGCAGTGTCAGTCGGCAATGCAATTAATGGCACCTTGAACTGCTACTGTGACGTCCACGCGCGTGTCTTGTCCTACCGGTTGGGTATTGCCCTCTTTCTGGGCGGTTTCCTCCGCAGCCCGCAGTCCCTCTTCGAGGAAGTCTAGATTGATGCCTTCGTCATCTTCCGGGATTCCTCGTAGACGACCGGCGAAGCCGGCGTCGTCCATTATGCGCGCGGCCAGGAAATACGTCGGTGCCACCATCCATACATTGCGGGTGTAGACTGGGTCGGTGAAGACTTGGAGGACGCAGGCGAGGTTCTGACTTGCCCCGCCGGTGATGCAGATACGGGAGGTGGTGATCGGTGCGCAAGGCTGATAGAAGGTGCTCAGCCACGCGGCGATGTGGGTGCGTAGAGGCTCATAGCCTTCGTCGGCCCCGTAGTGTAGGGCTGTGTCTTTGATGGAGGGGTTGGTGAGGGCCTCGGTGGCAGAGGTGCGGAGTAGGTTGGCGGGGAGCAGCGCGGGGTTAGGCCAACCGCTGGACAGGTCGATGGGTTGTTCGGGGGACACGGATAGTGTCATCTGTGATTGATCTGGATTGGTCATGCCAATCAGAGTACTCAGTATTGGACAAGAAAGACTTTGGAGCTTCAGTGGCGATAGATCCGAGATCGGGGGGAGCGGGAGCGGTTCCAGGGTACGGCTTGTATGCCGGAACAGGCACAGGAACCATTTATATATACATCCATGGCTGGTGAGATTACGAGCTTGCAGACCTGCAGTATACGCAATTTTAGGGCTATCTTTGCTCAGTGGTAAAATTATACCTGTGGTTTTAGGTCTGTTAGCAGATATATATAATAGAAAATATATTCAGCACTGGCAAAACCAGATGATCATAAGGCATTTTATTTATATATACATGCATATCTCCTTTACAAATAAGAAACGAGGATACCCTGGATGGACACAGCCGCATCGTGACGGTTACATGGCCTCTGATTGATTGAAATTTCCTCCGCAGTATATGCCCAGGACAAGGCACTGAGCTGTTCGGCCCCGGGGGTTCCCTGGTGTTTACCAATTTGCGATGTATAGTTCACATACCACACGGCAAGACTGTAACGTTGGAGGTCAACACGGCACAGAGTAGACTTAGATCAGGAACACAGTACTCAATTCTATACTACAGAGCCATATTCCACAAAGAGAGTATCAGATCAGAGCATAAAGCACAAATATAAATGATGCCATTGTAATTTATTGGGCCCACATCCAAGACATGCACAGCCAGGGAACCACAACTTGCAGTCTATTATTGGCAATACTCCTCCGAACTGTCTTTTTTTTTTTTTTTTTTACTGACCTGTAACTTATACTCGTCTTTAGTTTATATGACCTCCGATATATTACATTAAATAAAAAAAGAGGGTACTCCTTTTCCACCGTTCCCCTAAAATAATCGAAATCTTTCTGTCTGACTTTCTCCCCTTACACATCAGCCTCATCCATTCTCAGTTGCCATTCTTGAACCCGCCGATCCATTCCCCGATCTTCCCCCCTAACCCCCTCTGCCGCCAAGTACAATCTCATTCCTCTATGCGTTGACCTTCCCTCATCCTCCGGGCCCTTCCCAAACTCTACTCAACACACTGTCCAAGATGTTGTCGGCTCCCGTTAAGTCGGCGAAGCGCATTTCGTCCCTATTCTCTCTAGGGTCGAAGGATCGAGAGTCACAATCCTCCCCTATATCTCCCAGTTTCCCAGAAACCGAGAAACGTCGGAGAAGCAGCTCGAGGCCAACTCGCCACGTCTCCACACCAAATGCCGTATTCTCCTCAGAACCTCGAACAATGCCCAGCCCACTGGATATGGAGAGCCTGCCCCCGCCACCTTCACTAATGTCTGTAAACCAAGACCTGGCCAGCAGCGCTCCTAGTTCACCCGTCGCCCGCCCACAAAGTCGTGGTCGTGAAATGAGCAGACCCTCCAGCTCTGCCGGTCTCGCAATTCCAGGTTCCAACCCAGACTCTCGTCCGAGCACACCGTCGAAGCGTAGGAGTTGGATGCCGGGTATGTCGGGAATGACGGGGCGGTCGCGCGCAAGTTCAACGGACAAGCGCCCAACCCCAATGTTGCCGGCGGCGTGGATTGCAGGATTGGACCAGAAGGTCGTCTACGACCTGACGCCATTGTCCAGGGGAGACCAGGTACGTACCGCCGAGTGGAGGACATTTCCCGGCCAATGTGAAGCTGACAAGAAAATTCAACCTATCAGATCCCCGAACTTTGGAACGAGGAAGGTGACACTTTCGTGTACCTCTTCCCGCAGAACACCGGCCGCGCCCCATCCTTCAAGGTCGACTCTACCATCTTCGCAGAATCGCCTTCCCTCACGTTCCTCGCCCGCGGCACCGATGAAAAAACGAACGGGCTCGAGCAGCCAACCCGAACACTCTCGCTTTCGAATCCTATGTCACCACCATTGACACCGCAGGACCGGTCCGAAAATGACAACGACAATGACAGTTCTGGAAGTCAGAGAATGGCGTTCGACGATAGCCCGGAGGAACAGCAGGAACTCCACCTATACCTGCCAATCCCGCTCAACTGTGACATCTCCAACCCACAGGCCCGCCTGACGCAAGAAGACACGGAGACCTTGCTCCTGTTCCGCAACTTGTTTGCTTTCCTGTTGGGTCAATCTCTCATTGCGTCGCCGAAATCGGCGACTCTCTTCTCCATCTTCATGGACGTTGCGGTTCTTCTGGCACGATTCGAGTTCTCTAACCTGGATCAGTCCAACTTTGGTGAGACCGCAACTTCTAGTTTCAGTAACTACTGCGAGGAACTTCGCTTGGCCGATGTGCGCCGAAGCAGAGAGAAGACTATAGAGGCGATTGTCCTCGGTGAGCGTCTCCGATACTACCCGCTATATATGGAAGGTTTCGTCCACGGTGTTGGAAAGCTGGACGAGCTGAAACAGCTCCGAAGCCCCAAGTATACTTTCATTCACCCAATCACCCAAAAACGAATGGAACGTGCATTCATCGATCTCGACACCCGTCTCCGCGGCCTCTACGGCAAGTTGGAAGACTTCGATTTCCCTTCGGTGTTCTCCGGTTTCGCCAACTCAACAACTTCCGCCGAGAGCAAGGTCGTCCGATTCAAGAACTGGAAGACCGGCTTCCATGAATTCCGCCGTTTCACCATTCAGTACTACAGACAGAAGTACGGCTCATGGCCTCCCAAGGCACGTTCCAAGAAGAACGAATTCGAGGAGAATGGTCTCAACCGTCTCCTCCTGCTCGATCTGTACCATGACTTCACCGATCTCTACGATCTGATGGTGGATCGGACGTCTTTGACCACGCGCACGATCGATGTCTCTGGGGCAGGTAGCTCCACACCTTCCGATAATCCCAAGGAAATTACTGTCCGCGCTCTGCGCCACGTTCTCAGCGAATACGACCGCAGCACTCCGCCCGTGCTCCCGCCCATTCCATTCGACATTCCACAGCTTCCCTCCCTGCAGCCCTTGCACAGGAAGCCCTTGGATGCCAAGAAGGAGGCCAAGCAGAGCGGCAAGAAGCTCAAGAGCTCGGACATCAATGCCGTCCTGATGGATTCCTATACCCGCGAGGCAATGCGACCCACTCCCTTCATTGAAAGCTTCATGCAATTCGAGCGTCGATCCGCCCACGGCAAGAGCGTCAACGACATCCTTGATCTGCGCTGTGGTCAATGGATCTTCCTTTACGCAGTCATCCAATCCCTTCCCATGTTGGTGGTTGACGTTCCTGAGGTCCACTACAACGAGGGTGTTGAGTACTTCCTCTGTATCGCTCCTCGTGGAGGTGCCCCCTGGATTCACAACGACACCAAGACCGCCCGCAGCTGGTTCGGAGTCGCAGGCGGTGCTGGTGTCGTCAGTCTCCCATCAGATGTAGTCATCAACGGAGTAGAAGGTGTCTACCGTCGCAGTCACTGTTGGCAAGTCGCCGAGCAGTGGGCCGATGCAGGCGCCCTCCTCGACCCCCCGATGATCGAAGATGCCGCCTACGACGACGAGGAGTCCTCCATCTCCTCCCCCTACCAGGCTCAACACTCCTCCGTCGGATCATCCTCCGAACCCCAATCCAACATGGCCTCCGCCGGTCTCAACCCCCCTCCCCCAGCCATCCCTCGCACCCGCTCCCCAGGCGCCGCCCAGCGCTCTGAGCAACACCGCCACTCATTCTACCCAGGACTGGAAGCCCTGCCCCTCCCAGCGGGCATCGCACCCATCGAGCCTCCCACGCGCCCGATCAGTCGCTTCAATCCCAACATGAGTTTCGATGATATCTTGCGCGAGGTGCCGAAGAAGGACAAGAAGAAGAACTGATTCTCTCTATTTTGGTTTCAGTTTACTCCACACACTCTGTTGATAGGCGCATTGTCGGCCGGAGCACAGGGAAGCGAAACTAAAAGCGATATTCTAATTGGGGGCATTCATGGAGAGCATATTATAATCACCAACATATCCAGCATCAGCATCTCCGGAGGAGGGTTTTTTTCTTCTTTTCACACTGTCATTTTTCTTTCCCCATTTTCGCTTCGGATTCCCCTTTCCGTAATTTGTGATATTGGAGACCGTTAGAAATATAGATTTAATATCTGTACACTGGGCAGTTTGAGTTCCAAATTTCATTGTGTGGATAATTAAATAAGAGTAGCGCATTCTCTACCACATTGGTATTTGGACATGAGTACTTCGTATACGAACATCCTTCAATGTTCCGCTGAAGTCGCTGATCCCCAATGTTTTGCAATATGGAGCAAAGAAGTATACAACTTTGGTTCCATGGGTCCCGCCTATAGTTACCAACTTTCACAAATCTCCTTCTCCAGAGTTTCCAACCTGTCGAACCCGTTCTCCAATCAAATTTCGCGATATCCCGCAAAGTCATGCAAGCGCGGAGGCAATACGAGGAACACAGCCTTGTCTCCTCCCTCCAAAAAAGATCTTTCACGCAGATCTCTTCCAGACCGGGACAAGGCTCCATGCGTCTGTCAATTGAGCTTGATTCAATTCAAGTCTTAGCATAATCCATGCCCATGCCAATGCCAATCTCAAACCAAAGACCCAACCAAACCCCTGAAGATGGAATAACCAAAGCTCTAAAAACCCCCGAAAACCCCCCAAAATGCCACCCTCAAGCATAACAAGCGACAAAGAACGACTCGAACCGCGCCTTCTCCGCGCAGCAGAGTCAAACGATGTCCCCTCCCTCCAAAAAATCCTCCACCTCGCCCACGACTACAACCAACTCACAGACAACTTCCTACGGATAGGCCTAATGCGCAGCGCAGAACGCGCCTGCCTCGACACTACAGAATACCTACTTTCCCAAGGCGCCAAGACAGACGTAGCCTCGAACCGAGCCTCACCACTCCTCCGCGCCGTCGAGCGAGATCACTACCAAATCGTGAAAGTGCTCCTTGACGCAGGCGCAAGCCCCAACACCGCAGACAAAGAAGGTCGCACGGCGCTCATGACAGCTGCTTGGAAGAACCATGTCGATATTTTACAATTGTTGATTTTGCGAGGCGCGGACGTCAACGCCTGTGACCACCGCGCGCGAAACGCACTTCATAATCTTGCTGCTGATAAGGCTTGTCGGTGGGGGTGGGGGGAGGATGTGGTGAGGTTTTTGCTTGCGGGGAAATGTATGGTCGATGCGCGGGACGAGCTTGGTCGGACGCCGCTGCATTGGGCTTGTGCGACTGGGAATTGGAAGTTGGCTGAGATGTTTGTTGCGAAGGCGGATATTGATGCGACTGAGTCTAGGGGGAAGACTGCGTTGCATGTTGCGACTGCGCATGATCGGGATGATATTGTTATTCTGTTGCTGGCGCATCGGGCGAATATTAATGCTACTAGTGATGGTGGTTGGACGCCGTTGCATAATGCTTGTGATAAGGGGTGTGAGGCTATTGTGAGGATTTTGTTGATGGAGGGGGCGGGGATTAATGCGCAGCTTTTGAATGGGGTTACTCCTTTGCATCTTGCTGCTCAGGGGGTCATCGGGATGTGGTGGAGTGTTTGCTTGAGAGGGCTGATTTGAAGAGGAGGGTGAGGGATAATTTTGGAAGTACGCCTTTTTTGCGCGCGGCGCAGTTCAAGAGGAAGGATGTTGTGCTGTTGCTTGCGCCTTTTAATAATGTTGAGAGCCTTTCTGAGGATGTGAAGGGGGCTTGCGCGGCGTTTGATGCGACAGTGGTGGACTTTGGAAATTTTCACAACGAGAATCGGGTTAAGCGCATGTCTGTTTTCGATCTGTTATATGGCAGGGATAAGGAGAATCCGAGGAAGCAGGCTGTTACTACGGTACCGGCTGATAGTCGGGCGACTGAGTTCAGATGGATCCATCTGCCTGCTAACAACATGGCTTGGGTGGAAGCTTTGCTCACTAAGTCTTTCATTGAGGAGGGAGCTCACGACGTTGACGGGTTCAAGGGGTTGGAGAAGTCCTTCAACTATCAGCATCGGGGCCAGAGAACCCACTCGCACTTCATGCGACCACTGTGTCAAAACACACCGCGAACACCGTTCCGACGCCGTGAAGAAGACACATCTGAAGACCCAGTGTCTGATCACGGGCACGCAAAACCCAAGGACAACGACCGTAAGCAAAAAGGCCCAGGTGGCAAGCTTGAACGGGTTGATTCAAATCCACACGAAGACGGTCCCCCCGGGAAGAAGAAGAGCAATCAGAAGCGCGGAAAGTCAGGCAGTGCACCAGGAACCCCCAAGTCTGAAACGAAGGGCAAGTCACCCTGGGGCCCGAGCGAAAAGGCACGGTCTTCTCCCCTCTCCTCCTCGATGTGTAAAGATCCCCATCCACTGGTCTCTGCATGCAACGTCTGCGTGTTCATGCCATACCTACACTTTGAGACCACAGAGCGAAGGCAGAAAATGCAAGATGCAATCTCACGAGCGGAGACACTGTCATTCCCATGCACAAGTATGAAGCGGATGCGTACCAGAGATGAGATGCTACTGGATGCACATCTATCATCCTCAACAACCTCGCTTCATGTCCGCCGAACATTAGACCAGTTCTTCTACCCAAACATTGATACCCAAAGCCGTGATCAGGACCAGGTGGTGTTTCGATACCAAACCAAGAGTCCTGGCATGGGATCCGATCCCAAAATATTCATGGTAGATCAATTGTGGATGTGGGTGTTAGGTACCAATCTCATTGTGACGGCGTTTCCTCAGAGATGGGACCAACCGAAGAATGATCCACTCAATGTTCTAGATGGGATAATCGAGGACATCAATTCTAAAACCAGAGATCCGGTCAGATCTGTATATGATCTGGCGATGATCATTACCAACCGATGCTCTGGGGTATTCGACCGCCATCGGTTGGGCGACGAAGAGTACCAATTTTTGGACATGTTCGAGTCATCTATCGGTATAGCCACCGATAAAGAGACACTTTTGTTCAACCAGTTCAACCACGCCTCCGTTCAGGCATCAGACTGGCTGAAAAGCCATCGCAAACTCGACGGATCATTCAGCTCGTCCCGTACAAGGTCTGTGGATGGCACAGACGAAGACGGACTGAGCAGCGACTACTGCGATGAACACGGCCAACCGCTATTCGTCGACCGACTACTGGACATCGGACAGGAAACCGATCTCCTCGCGGAAACAAAAGATATTCGCGATGAACTGAACATGATCCGCACAGTTCTGGAGCACCAGAAATACGTGCTTATCGACTTTCAAGATGTGATCTGTGAGACATACCAAGGCCAACACCGTTCACAGTTCGATGTCAAAAAGCGGTTCAAGGACCAGCAGCGCGTGATCGATATGCATCTGAAAGATATCGATCGAATGGACAAACAAGCCGAACGAATCTACCACTCCATCACAGATCTGTTAGATCTGAAACAAAAAACACGCAAACGCCTTCGAGGCCCGTTTCGCCCGCGACCAGGCCGCTGGAACAACGCGCCAAAGCAAGACGATCATGGTTTTCACCATTGTCACTATCGTCTTCTTACCCCTCTCATTCATCAGCTCCATTTTCACAATCAACATGAAAGAGTTTGACAATTTGAATCTTGGATACGTGGCAAAATACACGTTTGGAATTGGGTTTGCAATTTCCATTCCTCTTGTCTGGGTTGCTTTAACGGTTGATGATATTGGTGGCTTTTTCCGCGTGAGCAGTCGACGTTGGCTGTCGAAGAATAAAGCCCCACCGACGCGAGAGCCGCCACTTCAAGCGTTGGAGATGGAGAAGATAATTAGTATTTCGCGCATGCGTCGCAGCGTGGATGTGGAATATCGCGGTAATTTGCTACCTGTTTCAACGCGGGGATCGGTGATGTCTAGGGGACCTGAGTTGTATCCCGCTGGACTGGGGTCTGCGCGGAAGAGTTATGATTTACGATCTAGTCAGGACTACAGATCTCGATGATATGATGAATGAATTTATGAATGCTTGGACCTTCGTCAGTTCTCAGCTCTTTGATGGACGACACTGGAACATTGGCAGCAATCCGTGGATGGGTACGCAGGTCTGTAGCGGCCAGGTTTGGTTTCAGTCCAGGGGTTTCAGAGTACCACCCCAGACTGAGGACCAGCCCAGGTGCCCAGGCGGAAGAAGGTATACACAGTAGCCCAGAAGAGAAGACATAGATGAATAGGTAGGCCCCTAATGGGTCTTGGAAACAGGTGTATATAAGAACATGGAAAAGGCATTTCGAGAGACACTCGAAGAGATACTGAGAGGAGACCTAAGGGTATACTCCGTAGGCTGAAAACCAAATAGAAAGCTGTTGTATCGGAAATACTGAAATTGACACTGGCCGCTACAGACCTGCGTAGATGGGTATCTGATGTATTTGTCTTGTCTTGAACGCTGAGTTGGAATTTTGGCGGGTTTATAAAATGACCTTGGGCACCACCATTGATGATTATAACTGCATGGTCTCCTCGTATGCTCCATTATTGCTTTTCCCATTTCCCAAAATCTCCGCAGGGTGGTAAACATTCTCGACAACCATTGCAGCCCACATCAACACGGCATCAAAGATGTACATGAAAACCTCGTGGGTCATGATATACCCACCATAACCCTCGATGTACTCAACCAAGCGGAATATCGATCGAACAAGGATCAAGAAACTGACAAGATAAAGCCCGATAATAATGGTGAACCAGTTGCGCTGCTTGAACCCCTGTCCCCTGGTCAAGTCGCGATCGGCTCGCGATTTCGAAGTTGGGTTGCGTGAGATGCGGAAATGGAAGACGCTGGTGACGACGACGAAGAATCCGAAGAACAATAGCTGGACAATCAGTCCACCGATCGTCACGTTTGAGCCGAGGTCATGGTTGGAACCAGTGGACATAAGGCCACCACCTGAAACGTGTTAGTCGATGTTTTTGAGGCAACGAGTTTGCATGACTGCGTTGATGCGAGGGCCATCATACCGGTACATTGCATGAGGAATGAGATCACATCTCCCGCGACGAAGAATTTGGTCATCCATCCCACCCGTACCAAGCTCAGGTTCTCAGCATGGAGATATGTGATTGTTCTTCCCAAGATCATGTATACTGATGCGGCGTATAGTGGAGGAGCAATCAGGATGAATGTGGTTTGTAATGCGTAAAGGGTGACTCCGTAGTAGTTGTCATGCGAGGCGGCGCGGCAAATATATCCCAAGATCTGGACTGATCGAAGTTAGACTTGAATTGACAGTTGATCTAAAGAGAATACTGGACTTACGGACTCCTCCAATCACGAATGGAATAAAGTACCAGCATCGGGCCTTGGTGAGCTGATAGCCATGGTATGCAGTCGAAGCGCCAAATAGGATAATAAAGATGACTGCAGCGGGCAGAGAGGGATTATACCCGTAGATATTACGCTCATCGGCCATGTTGTTAGAGAATTACTGTTCGACATGCTGGGGTAGAATTTGATCCTTATATGAACAGTTCGCTAAAACGCGTTTCGAAAGTAAATCAGCAACCGGTTCAGGGTCCACTATATTCTAGGCGACGTTCTATTTCCAATGAATTGATTCGATCGTTCTGATTATGTCGCTTTAAATATCTCTTGGCTTTCACTGTGGGGTGGCTTAGTTGCGGGTATTCGTAGCCGTAGCCGTGTCCGTATTCGCCTTCGTGTTCGTCCCCGTGTTCGCGCACCCGTATCCGTTTTCGAACCTACCTTCATCCAACACTCGTGCTTCACGATGGGTCCCCGCAGAACACATCGAAAATCGCGAAATGGTTGCCCGGAATGCAAAAGGAGACGGCTAAAGGTAGGAATAAAAACACCGTTTGGATCTTCTTCTAACGTCCGCAGTGCGATGAGCGGTATCCATGCACAAACTGCTCCAAGCACGCGATACAATGCACGTTTGTAGAGCGAGATGCATCGACTCCTATTATGACACCCGCTACACAGCCCGAATCTTCCTTTGGGCCTTCGCCCTTGCCATTGCAGTCCTACCCGGCGACCCCCGGATCTGCGGTCGCTGCGCCCGAAAGTAGATCGGATTTACTGCATTTTCTAGCTGACTCGCCAAATGAAATGCCAAATGTTGATACAGATGACTGGGCATCCGATCTTGAATTGATGCATCACTACTGCACCGTGACATGCACGACCCTGACAGTTCGGGAAGACGCACGACATGTTTGGCGCGTTGTCCTGCCGATTGAAGGTTATTCGAATAAATACTTGATGCATGGAATTTTGGCTTTATCGGCCTTGCATCGCGCTCACCTTTACCCAGCCCAGAGAGAAAAATATATCAAAGCGACGGCGTACCACCAGGCAGCTGGGTTGAAGCAGTTTCGCGAGTTGATTGCCTCTCCAATCGACCCCAGCAATTGGCAGCCCGTCTTTTGCTTTTCATCCATGATCATGGTGTATGTTTGTGCTTCGCCGGTACGGATAGGCGAGCGCTGGCCTGCTCCCATATTGAACATGGCAGAACTATTTTCTGTCGTCAAAGGAATGCAGAGTATCATGGAGCCATGGTTGCACAGCCTCCGAAAGACTCAGCTTGCCCCGCTTGTGAATAGTGTCTATCTCGAGAGTGAAATGCTCATTCCAAGGTGAGTGCTTGGTGTACAGTGATTACCAGCTTGATCGACTGATGTCTTCTAGCCCGGCGGCAATGCAGCAATCTCTGCTTCCTCCTGGTGCACACGAGCACCTATCTCTTCTGCATAAATTTGTTGATGAATATCCATTCCCCGAATCCCAAGAGAGTTCTGATACAGCTGACGGACCACCGGTTCCTGACCACCGGGCGGATTACAAGAATGCTCTAAAGTATTTCGAAAACTCTACACGTCAAATTGACTTAGCGGGACCACACGTTGAGATTGGCATGGTTCTTATGTGGGCTTACTCACTGTCCAAGCGGTTCCGTGGTGATCTAGAAGCATACCGACCACCTGCTCTAGTTCTCCTTGCCTACTGGTGCATGCTGCTGCACCTTGTTGAGCATTCCTGGTTCATCAATGGTGCTTCAAGAGAGCTGCTTCAAGATATTGAAGACAAGATCCATCCAGCGTTCAAAGATTGGTTGGTATGGCCAAAAAGATGGGTCTTTGGGCCGTGATGGGGGACCGACAGTTGAGGCTACAGCATTGTCTACAAGCTAAAATACCATTAGAGAAATCTTGAAACAATCTGGTGCGAATCCCACCCAATCAGATGGCAATTTTTATTTAAAAACCGGAGATATTAACTATCAAACAGGCAACAATATAAAAACTCCGAAACACCCATAATTCCAACTCGGCTGTGCTACTTCACAGGGACCTTGACATACTCTTTGGCCTCGCCGTCGTTCTCGCTTTCCTCGGAGTCGACTGGGGTTAGGGTCCTTTCCGCGGTAGCGTCCTTCTCTTTCTCACCATCGTCAACCCAGACGTTCTTCTTGTTTTGGACTCCAGTATCCCGAATGATTTTCGGCAAAGTGACATTCAAGATACCATCCTCCAGCTTAGCCGAAATGCCATCAACAACGACAAAAGCCGGCGCGGCACGAGTGCCAAATCGGACTTCGCGTTCAAAAACACCAACCTCCCGACCACGCTCTTCCATAACAAGAGCTTGGTGCAAGTCTTCATTGACACCAGGGCGGTAGACAACACCCGCCAGGCGCAGAACAGACTCTTCAGCGTCATAGTCGATGCTCAGGTCACTCCTCTTGGCACCAGGTAGTGATACATGAACGATGTATTTGGCAGGAGTGTCGAAAACATCAACAGAGGGTGTGAAGTCAACGCCATCGGCCGTTTTATCCATTGGGAATCCAAGACCGGCACCAATCTGGCGCAGGAAGTCGAACGGGCCACCGTGAGGACCTCGATGTCTAGGACCGCCTGGCCCCCGCGGACCACGGTGCTCAAAGCCGAAAGGACCACCGTGGTGGCCATGATGACCTGGGAAGCCGTAAGGGCCGGGGTGAGGACCATGTCCATGGTGTCCCATTCCGTGCATTCCATGGCGACCTGGTCCAAATCCAAAGGCACCAGGGTTATGGTGGCTATGAGGGTGGGGGTGGAAGTCGTAGGGTCCTGGAGGACCGTGGCCGTGTTTGCCCTTTCCACCTTTGCCGCGGAATGGACCTGGTCCATGGCGGCCACGGCCGCGGCCCTTGTTCTTGAAATGACCGTGGCGGTGGCTATCGGCGCAGTCAGATTCGGATGAGGATGTTTCGCTATTGTCAACAGCGACTAATGGGTCGGCAACATCATCAGCTGCACGTGTGCTGGGGTCTTGGACCCCATCAGGCCGCGGTCCTTTCATGTCGGGGTGGCCGTGGGGACCGTGTCCATGTTTTCCTCTTTTATCTTTGCCGCGGAACTGACCCGGTCCTCGGTGGCTGGCGTGACGGCCCTTGCCCTTGCCTTTTCCGCAGTGGTTGCAGGGACGGTGGTTGTCTGGAGAGTCGGACTCGAACTCGGATGCTGTGTTCTCTCCTTTCTCGCCAGCCTCAGCATTCTCACCTGAAGCTGTATACTGAGGAGGGTTCTCGTGATGGGGTCCCCCGCGTGCGTGGCATCCATGGCCGTGGTGGCCGCGAGGAGAAAAGAAAGGATGATCTTCGAGGTTGCCGTTGACGAAGTCCCAGAAAGAGTTCGGTGGTTGATTGAGTTGATAGATGGAAGGCATCTTGGGTTAAGATATCTTCAATACACAACCTTTGAATAATTGATTGAAATCCGATGAAGACCCGGATAATTTGAAGAGAAGTTGAAAGATACTGAAGAGAAGCGAATGCTATGAAGGCACTTGATCTGAATCTACATCATTCCCATCAGGAATACACTGTTTATATACACCTGCTTGTACAACCAGGCAGCCAAGTTCTCCGTGTTTCTGGAAGTATACGTACTACAGTCCTGCCTAGCCCTATGCGCTCATTCGCCAGCTCGGGACCGAGACTCGGTCCCGCATGTCGCGATCTCTCGGTGATAATCAAATGCTGCACTTTTGTATGGCCAAATACGCGAGAGTATCAAATCTGGAGGCAAACTTCACTCCCATAAGAGTCAAAAGCATACGCAAGTGTACGATCAACTCCTCAATCTGGCAGTCTTCTCCTAACTCCGAGGTGACTCACGCACGCCACACTGCGCCACAATACGCCACACTGATATTCTGCCATTTTCACCGCTCAAAGTATAGAGTCCATACCTGGACTAAGACTTGGTATTATCAACACCCTGGGGTGGAGTATTTTGCATGAGTGAGATGTCTCACTTGAAGATCTTTGGAGTAGTTTCTAGCGCTGAATGCGCTGTTGAACGGGATTCCAGATGATCTGCACCACTAACAGTCGATCTATCATAGCCAAGCTTCGCTCATTTGGTAATGGTATACCTGTTTGGACTCGACGCTGGGATTTTGGCAATTTCAAGTCTTCAACCCAGCTCCAGAGCTACTTACGGAGTCAAAGGTTTTGATTTTGTATTACTTGGAATGCAGCATCGTGGACTTGTTGCTGCGGAGCACATCTCGACTAGTTATCCGTTCGCATGTGACTCTGCCAAGCATCAGGCCATGCGTCACATGATCTCACAAATCAAACCAATTTAATGAACCTCTTCCCTTGCGTTTCCTGCATATTTTGTTATCGTTGAGCTCTTGAATGTCTGTGTGAACATTCTCAATCTCTTCAATGCCATGTGAACAGCATGTGGGCTCCTCCGATGTCTTCCGACGACACGTGCAGCTTGCTCTCACCGATCGGTCCGAAGGGTTCCGGATGTCTCCACGAGCTTAAAACCACAGCTTAGAGATCTTGACATGTTCACGGGAGCTGGCTTCCCGAAACCGTACGGATGAGTGGATCTAGATTGTTGGGACTCCCGATCCGGGCCTCCCCTATCCTCATTCAACCGACAATGAGGTCATGAATGTGTCAGCGGTATAATCAGTCTTCCGAGGCCGACGCCGAATAATATGGGACTTCGAAATAAAATGTGATATACGAGCAAGTCTCTTTCAATTTACTAATATAGACGTTAATACTGCCCTGAGACCTCGTCCCTTGAGCGCAATGCTTTCTCTGCAGCGCCAGGCTTTGCGGACCCCTCCGGCTGCCCGTTCTTTCCTCTCAGCACATACATCCCCAATCACTCTACACAGCACACAGAGATGGCTTGCAACAAGAGCTGAAAAGTCTGACGCAATCCCCTCGTCTGGTGAGCAAAAGGAGCGAGTCGTCATTCTCGGATCGGGCTGGGGTGGATATACGCTCTCGCGCAGGCTCTCCCCAAAGACCTTTGCACCTCTCATCATCTCGCCTCGCTCATACTTCGTCTTTACCCCCCTCCTCACCGATGCGGCCAGCGGATCCCTCGATTTCTCGAACATTGTCGAACCCGTGCGTGATCCGCGCGCCAAGGTCGACTTCATCCAGGCAGCCGCGCGGGCCGTCGATCTCAAAAAGAAAACAATTCTGTGTGAAGCGACTGTCGTGAAGAGTGGAGTTACCGAGTCACCTCGAACAGAAGACAGAGAGACCGAAGAAGGCCCGGAAACCACAAACAAGAGACCAATGCGAGACCAGCGGTTATGGGAGCAAGGAGAGATATTCGAGATTCCTTATGACAAGCTGGTTATCGCGGTGGGCGCTGTCAGTCGAACCTTTGGAACACCCGGAGTGCGAGAGAATGCCATGTTCTTCAAGGATATTGGCGATGCCAAACGGGTGAAGAGGCGCGTACGGGAATGCTTTGAGCTTGCCGTCCTGCCAACTACCTCGAAGGAGATGCAGAAACATTTGCTGAACTTTGCCATTGTCGGGGCGGGTCCTACTGGCATTGAGCTTGCGGCGTCATTGCGCGATTTCATATATGATGACATGATGGCTCTATACCCAGCCCTCGATGCAATCCCCAAGATCACCCTGTACGACGTTGCGCCCAAGGTTCTGTCCATGTTCGATGAATCACTTTCTCGTTACGCAATGGAAACCATGAAGAGGGAAGGGATTGACATCAAGACGTCCCATCACGTTAAGAGCTTGCGATGGGGTCCGCCTGGAGCTACGTCGACTCACGAAATGGACCCCAAACGCTGCCTGACACTCGAGACCGAAGAAGAAGGCCAAGTGGGTGTTGGAATGTGCGTTTGGGTAACAGGCAATGCCATGCCCACATTTATCACCAAGTCACTCGACGCTGTCGATTTCCCAGCAGACTCGGTACAATCTATTGACGGCTCAGCCGTTTCCGCCAATGCCGAGCAAGAATCCTGGCAGTTCAAAAAGGGCCCCAGGAAAGGCCCACTGCTGGTAGACGGCCATCTTCGTGTCCAGCTACAGAATGAAGCCGGTCAGACGGCAGTCCTTCGAGATGTTTTCGCTCTTGGTGACAATGCTATGCCAGAGACCGGCGCACCTCCCGCGACAGCACAGGCCACCTTCCAAGAAGCCAAGTGGCTAGCTTCTCACCTGAACAAGAGTGATTTGGATCAGACTCCCTCTTTCTCCTTCCGTAACATGGGCACAATGGCTTATATCGGCAACGAGCGCGCCTTGATGCAGATCCCCCATGAGGACGATGGAACCACTCGCAAGTATTTGCCCGATGGTATCAAGGGTCGAACTGCTTCGCTCGTTTGGAAGGCAGCCTACATCACAATGAGTATCAGCTGGCGCAACAAGTTCAGGGTTGCATTCCGTTGGACCCTAAACAAGTTGTTTGGCAGGGATGTTTCCCGCTTTTGATTGTATACACCTTACGAAACATATCACTAAAATTTACATAGACAATACCTACTCATTCATAAGATCACATACTCAGCTCTTCAGAGATATTCCCATTTTCAAGCATGCACATCTTCAATTGGCAGAGAGCTAATGTAAAACTAATCGAGGTTACAATCATGATCACCTTCCTATTTCAGACACAACCTTTCCACTATACAAAACCACAGGAACTTTGTCAACAACAATATTCATGACCCCAACGCAGCGATCTGAAGATCCTCTGCTCCACCCGATCCAAGCCGCAACTTAGGTGAACCTATCTCAGTCAGTATACCTATTACCAACCCATTGGAAGGAACATACCTCATAACGTAGGGGCAAATTTCTTCACCACCATACGAAGTCCAAATATCCTGCTCCCTGACCGGCGTTCCCGTTCTCGCAGCATTGATCATGAGCCCGTCTTTGATAAAGATACCCACGTGAACGACCTTGTTCTTGCAATCACCCCCAGTACCCCAGAACAAAAGATCACCAGGCTTAGCCTCGGAGCGCGGGTGTCGCTTGCCCATACTACTGTCATACTGGTCTTGCGCGACACGAGGAATAGTCTTCTTCAAAGCTTGGCAGATAGCATACTGCGTCAGACCAGAGCAGTCAAAACCGCCACCGGAAGGACCGGTGCATCCACCGCCGCCCCAGACATAAGGAAGACCCTTTTCTTTTTCGGCAGCTGCAATGATGTCCTTCCCTGTACCGCCTCCGCCGCCACTGCTGCCGCATTTGGTGGTCACATATCCGGAGCTTCCAGTCTTCACGTAGTAGTCGGACACATAGCAGTTGTCGGATGTCTTGTCCCAGATGCTGTTGCCGAAGACCTCTGTGCCGGGAGTTTGGCAGGAAATTTTGACGTCCTGACCTCTCTTGTAGGTCTTCACGGACGCATAGCTCGTTCCTGGGCCGGAGCGGCAATTGACATCATCACCGGTGATGGGATAGGCGCTGACTGTTGTCACAGCTGCCGTCAGGGAGAAAGCAATGAGAGAAACGAGATGCATGTTGCGCGACTGATGTTTGTAGCGTTGCTTTCCAGGATTGCTTTGAACTGATTTGTAGATTTGTCCCAATTCCGATGCACTTGGGGTCTTTTATAGACGACCTTTTCTCATATCATGCAATAAGTATACATTGTTGATGCTCGTTAGTGCCTTCGAGCCGTCTTGGCGTGGAGGCTCGTATTTATCTCAACGGAATGCAACGCGATGCTCGTATTGAGCTGTAGATCAAATACTACTTTGTGGAACCTGAACCGCGAAGTCGAGTAGAAACCTTGCATGTGACAGTGACCCGCGATGACTGTGTGAAAACAACTTTGAGGGGGCCAAAAGTTTCTTAAAGAAGTTGTTGATCGCTCGTAAACTCGTGTTCCTGGATTTTCCAAACACGGGAAAGCTAAAAATAGGAACATTCACTTCAGCCGCAGGATCATTGGGCTAATTAAGCTCACGCAGTTGGGGACTTCCATTTTCCCACGTTGTTACGCACGGCGAAAATTTGTTACAGCATATTGCCCTCGTTGAACAGAAATACCTTGGTACAAACCCAGGACCAAGACGACATGTAAACATGACAAAATATTGAGTGATCTCGAAAATAAATGGACAAACCTCAGTGCCGCGCTCACGCGCGGCCAAAAAGACGACGATGGTTGCTTACAAACAGGCGTAGTTATGTATTAGCTTAGTCTCATTTTTTGATTGGTAAAGAAAGAGTACTATCATCAACTTCGAGACCTTTTTTAACTGTCTTTTGAACTGTCTTTTGAACTGTCTTTTGAACTGTCATTTGAACTGTCATTTGAACTGTCTTTTTAACTGTCCATCCAAGGTTCCAACTAATTGTCAAGTCATCATGATCGGTCGAGAAATGGAAGTCTTGGCTAAGCCATGAACAGAGAATTGGGGATTGGGGATATGATTATGACATAAAGACACTGGTGGAAGATATGTTCGTCAATGTAAATGGTGCCGACTGTCAAAGTGTATGTCCTCTTTCACATGCGGAATTTATAGCAGCAATCAATCTACGATAAAGAGTATGCGTGACAGTAGGTTGTTTCTGCTAGACAAAGAAAGGACGGGGAAAAGAAGGAAGAGAGAGAGAGAGAGAGGAGAGCGATTTATCTATGCCCTGTAAGCCGGGCCACCTGACCACCCAACAGGAATTGAACGATTTCCTCGCAGTGTTCTACAAAAAGAACACATTCCAGGAGACCTCTCTCTCCTCGGATCGCCTCGACGGCAGGGAATCCTTGGGCAGGATCCTCGTTCACTGTGGGGATTGGAAACGGGTCTTTGCCAGGCCCTTCTTCGCTTCAAGTTATTACACTGAATTCTCAATATGTAGAAAGTAGGAGTGTATCACCTATCATGCCATTTATGACACTGTTGATGAGGCCGTTAGCCGGTGTGCTTGTATTAGATATGATTGAGGGTGAGCTTTCGAGTAAATCTGGTCCTAGAAGGCGCAAGCTGTTAGCCTTAGTGGTCAGGTATAACTTATAGAGCAATGTCAATATGACTTGCCAAGTTGTAAAGGACTTGCAGGGGTGAAGGAGAGATGCAGGGCTTGGAAGTGAGAAGAGCAGAAGTAAATGGAGTGAATGAAGTAAGAGGGACTAGAGAAGAGAGTGAGGGAGGCCTGCACACTTAGTCTATTTCAAGACTGCATGTACTCCGTTACTCATCCAACCGAAATATTAAGGGTGTACAAATTGGAAATCTATCCCTTGACAACCTTGGAAATCGGGCGTGATGTCAATTCGATCGACAACTTGAGAAGGTCATCATGATATCACGTCATGATTATTGGAGTTCACGAGACCGTGGGCATGTGCAGATAACCACGGAATAGTCAGCACTGTTATCGGTCCAGGGCGATAGGCACTCCAGTGGCTCCAGAGCTGCCTAGTAGCTGAGAGCTATGGAGCCATAGAGGGAATCGGACGTGACGATCAGTAGTAATTTTCGGAAACTACCAAGATCGGCCTCGGAATCGGATTAGACATGCTCTTTGTCAAGGTTATCACAGCAAATTTGATGAGCAAGATCTACCTTGTTGGGAACAAACTCTACCCCACCCATGGATGAGTTCTCGGTAGTTTAACACCCAAGGTAAGGTGGTGGACACCACTTTAAAAAGTCCCATCTCCCCCAATATCTTCACGTCTTAGCATAAAAACCTTTCAACCGTTCTCTAAAATGTCGGAAATCCACCTCGAGAGCGAAGTATCGAAGAAAGCCCCCGAATACCATGAGCTTCCTCCACGGCACAACTCATGCCAACCAAGCCCAGACCGACTTTCTCATGTCATGGAAAATGAGTATGAAACTCGGAAATTCAAAGATCGCTTTCTCAGTCATCAAGCTGAGCTTAGGTCTCTCATGAAGCTTACCGACAGTACAGAGCATGACAGTTCTAAGTTGGCACTACTTTTGCAAACAGCAACTCGAGTACTGGCGGACGGGAGTTCACTTTGTGCAGAGGCAGCAAATATTTACGGCCAACGTCAAAATCAAGATACCGAGCTCTACATTGCTCTATCCAACCTCAGCCAAAAGGAGTTCGACAGAGCCTATGCTTCTTTAGAACGCGATGGCAATCGGTATATACCCAAGCTAGCGTATAGCGGGCTTGGGCTCTCAGCAACAACCTTCGGCGTATCAAATACGACTATTAATGCTCCTGTGCAGCCACCTAGGAGCTTTTGGAAGAGAATATGGAAGAGCTTAACTCGGTCTTAATCCTGCTGCGAGAAACAACCTTGGAAGGCTGGAAGCGTGACATTGATCGATACACACATGAAGCAATATTGATATCTGTTGGGAGGTCAGATGACTCCCTTTGCTTAGATAGCTCTCTCTCTCTCTTCCTTCTTTTCCCCGGTCGGTCTTTTTGCTTCACAGCCAGAATCTACTGTTTTGAAGCGATTCGTGCTTCTCCTCCGTAGATCAGCCTGTTCTCAATATCGAATTAGTTTTCTAAGATACATTTGATGAAGCTCCATGAGAATGAAGTGATGGCAGAAACAGTAGAGTGCGATAATGCATGTCCTATGAGAGTGATAACAGGCTTATCTACATTGGAGAAGCGCAAATCACTTGAAAAAAGTAGATTCTGACCATCAAAACGCAAAGACAGACTGGGGATCAAAAAGAAGAAAGACGAAAGAAAAGAGAGAGAGGGAGAAAGAGAGAAAGAGCTATCTAGCTTGGGGCAGTCATCTGACCCCCAACAATCTTTCAAAGGTTGAGCTGAACTTGCTGAACATACAGCACTTGTCTCAAATGATTTCGCAAATTCAATGTCAAGGTTTCAATATATCCCACTTTGGGGTTACCCAGCTAACTAGTGCAATTGGGTTGCAATCAGCTTAACGCCGAGAACAAATTGTTTCATCACATTCTTGGCAGTCACAAGTTGAAACATTGCATGGCCTTCTCATCACTGACAGCATAGGTGAAACGAGAGCTACACCGGTATATTGGACTGACCAATACTCCGATCAAACCTTTTTTTTCTTTTGTTTTCGACTTTGAAAAGCTCATATGCGGGAAAGCTACTTCTAAAGATGCCTGGAGAAGCAATCGGACAGTGAGCTAAATATGAATTAGGCAACAGGAAATAGGACTACACTATAAAACATAGAAGGGCTGCCTCTCACAATTTGGTCCCAAATGCATAAAAATTCCAAGGTCACATTGATCAAAGAAATATCTCAGGCCACTTAACTGATTCTCTGCGCAGCCACAACTTGTCTCCATATTCACATATCTCCGTACAAGAAACCAGAGACCACTTATAACTTCAATGTCAGAACTCCAGGTCGATAAGGGAGTGCATTGTAGTCATTGCTGCCATTCGGGTCTCGTCCTTGATACAGGAGCTGCATGTTGCAGGGGTCGACAGTCATTGTTTGGTCAGGATTGCTTCGAACAAGATCACCATGACTGATATCATTTGTCCAAGTCGCCCCACTGTTAGCTTTACCGGCAAACGGTTGGCTCTCATCCCCTGCTTGTACAGTCCAAGATCCATCCAAGCTATCAGCCGTGAAAGAGCGGAAGTACCGTCCATTAGACCCAATCGCCTCAACGATCATGAGATACTTCTTCTGACCTTGAATTGTGTATACCTGCACAGCCTCGAATAGCTTGTTTGAGGTATCGCTCAAGATAATCTCCGAAGTTGAGCCAAAGGAGCCCGGGAAATTGTCGATAGGTGTGCTGGCCCGGTAAATCTTGCCATTGTCCCCAGCAAAGAAAAGATACATATTGGAATCATCTCCAATTAGGGTTTGATCGATAACACCAGTGTCGGAGTCCGAAATTTTGCCGGAGAATAGCTCTTTTTCTGACGACCATCCATTTACATCAGAGGGATTTGATGAGGTTCGGTAAGAGAACGAAGTTGATCCCCACTGGTAGGCCAAAATCCAAGTGTCTTTCGGCTTAAAGTAGAAAAGCGTAGGTGCAACAGCAGAGTTCATCATCTTATTTTGACTTGCAGAAGTCATCTGGGACCAGTCAGAGAACAGGCCAAAGTTCATAGAGCCATAGTTCCCGGATGCATCAGCAAATGATGCATATACGAGATGCTGGTCGTTGTAGACAACATTGGTGAAGTCTTTGAGGGAAGCCCAGCCAGACTTGGGCTCTGCCAGGGCGTCTGTGGATGTCCAGCTGTAGGTCGACGGAAGATCGCAGTCTGCCTTGACAGCGGATAGCGAGCAAAACGCGAGTATGATTGATGGCCACATGCCTCGAACCGGCAGGGAATATTGCATGATAAGGCCGAGACGTTGTGATGTTCTTGATAAAAATGGAAAATCGAAGATGTTGGCGAAGTCCAGATGGGTATGGATCAGGCGACTTATTTATACCCTTTTCGTCCTGTCCTAAGAGAGACCTGCTTTTTTTTGGACAAATGCAATCGACGAGTCGGATCAGAACCAAGATTGATTGTGGAGATATTGATAAATTATGGAACAGCATGTATTAGTGATTTCTTGGTAATGAAAAACATCCTCCACCCCGTCGGAGATTTGCTCTCTTGTGTGAACCATCGGTCTAGACTCCGTGTCAATCTTTGGAAGATTCGTGTAGATCATTTGAATACCCGGTACAGCTTAGAGAAATCGCCAAGAAATTTTGATGAAATCTCCTTAGTTTCAGCTAGATGGAGCGGTTAAAGGTGGGGGGGAATAATGCAGGACCCTGAAGGCGATCTAGATCATTCAACTATTTTCTCATGTTATGGGTCTGGGACCTCGGTAGTTCATTCATGAGCGAAGTGCCGTTAGCAGCCACTTATCCACGGAGTAGTATTCGGAGAATTATCCATCGATGATACGATCTGAGGATTGTTACATAATATGATACAGGGGAAATAATCCAAGGTTTCAAGTAGGGCTCTGTGATCTTGGCCACCTTTCAGAAGCCATGTAGTTCCTGAGCAGTGTCTAATGCATGGCCTCTGAATGGCGCATCTAGATGCGCCACAACCTCGGACGCTAGCTCCCAACGCGGGAAAAACCGAAGTTCCTACGGGAGTTTATAGCGCCCAAAGGTCGGAAACTGCTTAAAATAGGTAGTATCTGAAGATGCCTGGTGGTATCTATTTGGACTGGTTCCTATTATACCTGCTATAATCCCAAGGTCTATCAAAGAAATTATTATCTCATGACTTTAAAACTCTTCTAGTCCAGTCCTTTTTTATATGATTTTTCGTATCTTTTTTTATGTCTCTTTTTGAATCTTTCGTTGTTTAGAAACTAGAGAAGGAAACAACAGATTGAAAAGTTAGGAATTAGGAGTACTCATTTGGTAGAAAGCGACAGAAAACTCGGTCTGTATCCCAAACATTTTCCGACCCTTGGGCGCTATACACCCCCGTAAGTACCCCACAGCGGCCCCACATCTCCCGTGCGCGGTCCCTCAATCACACCCTAGATTCAGCCTAAAACAAGGGTGAAAGACGTCGAGCAGCATCGACATACGCTACTACCGTGGGTAAACTTGACATCAATCAAAAAAGATCAACCGAAGTAGCCATCCCGGTGAAATTGAAGTTTCACTAATCCAAAAGTTCTTGGCGATAGGTAGGTCATGTATATAAAATGAACTCTTCTGCTGTCATTGAGTCATTTAACAGCTTGCACTTCACCAAATACCATCTTTTCGAATCACATTCTCTTTCAATCCTTTGACTGAACGGAGAAGACATTGCATCAAAATGGTCAGAATCCAAGATGTTACCATCGCCTTGCTTTCTCTAGGTCAGGCTTTTGCGGGAACGATTCAATCCAGACAGGCCTCTGTCAGTATTGATGACAAGTTCAAAAGCCATGGCAAGAAATATCTTGGAAACATTGGAGATCAAGGCACTTTGACCAAGAACTCCCAAAATCCAGCCATTATCAAGGCCAACTTCGGTCAATTGACTGCCGAGAACAGCATGAAATGGGACGCTACCGAACGTATGATACCTTCAACACCTATTTTGTTGTAACAGGAGCTGACCAGATGTACAGCTTCACAGGGTGGTTTCTCGTTCAATGGTGCTGACTTTTTGGTAAGACGAAGACAGAATTTTGCATCTTTGCATTAGCCAGTATACTGACAAATCCAAGGTCGACTTTGCCCAGTCCAATGGAAAGCTCATTCGTGGTCATACTCTTGGTATGTAATCGGACCACCATACCAACAAATTGAAGGGCTTGAGGGCAGAGGAAAAGCTAACCAAATTTGAAGTATGGCATTCCCAACTACCAGATTGGGTCTCGTCCATTTCAGACAAGGACACCCTTATCAATGTCATGAAGAACCATATTGCTACAGTTGCGGGTCGGTACAAGGGAAAGATTTATGCTTGGGTAAGTGTTTGTTGTGAACAATGTTAGAATTCACTAATCATACATGTCCAGGATGTTGTGAACGAAATCCTGAATGAAGACGGATCCCTCCGTGACAGTGTGTTTTCCAGAGTAATTGGAGAAGATTTTGTACGCATCGCTTTCGAAGCCGCCCGTGCTGCAGACCCCGATGCGAAGCTTTACATCAATGACTACAAGTGAGATAATCTTTTTGGCCAAACAAATCAGAAGCTGATCATTTGAAGTCTGGATAATGGCTCCTCTGCCAAGACAAACGGCATGGTCAGCAAGGTGAAGGATTGGATTGCAGCAGGTGTTCCAATCGATGGAATCGGCAAGTCCCTTCAAAACTGTTCAGACCTGGAATTTTCTGACGTGTAATGCAGGATCCCAAACTCACTTGAGCGCCGGTGGCGGGGCTGCCATCTCGGGATAAGTAGATCTGTGAGCTGATCAGCTGAGTGAGCTAACATCGATATACAGCTCTTAATGCACTAGTTGGTGCTGGAACCTCTGAGGTTGCAATTACTGAGCTTGATATTGCCGGTGCAAGCTCCGAGGACTATGTCAATGTACGCCTGAAGGCCCACCCTACCCCTACTGTGCTGACAATGAGGCATTTCAGGTCGTCAATGCGTGCCTCGAACAAGAGAAATGCGTGGGTATCACAGTTTGGGGAGTTGCTGACCCAGTAAGGACCCTATTGATTAAACAGAAAAATGACCAGAAGCTGACTATTTTTTCCCTCACAGGACTCTTGGCGTTCCGATGAATCGCCTTTGCTGTTTGATAGCAATTATCAACCAAAGGATGCTTATAACGCAATTGGAAACACCCTCTAAGACGGGTTTTGCCATTTGAGCCACGAAACGCGCTCTTATTCTTTTTGGCCAGGGAGGGGTGTGTTCATATGAGAGAATGACTGGATTCCTCTAGTTGTGCTCTCCTTGAGTCCGTCTCTCTGCGGAGGTGTGTGCAGCGGTAGCAGAAAGCGGGAGAGTTATGAGCCATAAGGTCGTCGAGGAATATCAATCTAGTTTTACATGATTTGCGTCTGCCTCGGTCTTTTCAGGTATCTTACTGTAGGCGATCTATAATCTTCGGGTGAAATAACTTTTGGAAGAGAATGAATTATCGATCCCCGGAAACCCCTTCAATGTCGAAGCTGTTGGAGAGTTCCATCAGGGTGGAAGGCAAAATACTCGTTCCTCTCTGAGACCGTCCCGCTCTTTCAGTCTTAAGCTCCCAGTTTTCTCTTTTCTTGTTCTTTCTGCCTCCTCAGACATACACTTTCATAGGCTTCAATACTGTATTATTGGTCTCCCTTCTGCTCCTCTCTGATAGATAAAGAGGCCCTTTGCGCCGGATGATGGCTCTAACTGGCGGTGACACCGGAGCACCATTTCCTATTTCTGAAGACTTTTTTCGTGACCCTACCGGCACTTCCCGCAGAGCCTCATCATCTTCAAGTCCCACCTGATGTCATTATCTCATCAATTTCATTACCAACTCTGACGACTCGGCATAATAAGTATCCAAATTACTTCCTCCACTGAGATCTGGATCGCAGACTACAGACCCTGTGTCAGGCCGACCCCATGCTAACCGATCTCGCTGAATTTCGGAATTTGGCATCTTACAAGATTGCTCTACCTGACCAGCCGCCGCGTTGACCGATTTCGCCGAGGTTACCGATCTGATACCTTAGCAGATCACCTTGCCTTACCCCTTCGGTGGGGTAAACCTATGATTTCTGACGATCTTGGAGTTCGAATGATTTTGCTTTCCTTATCTTGCGATCCCGGGTCACTATCATGGTCCCAAAATAACAAACTTGCCTGAACGGGGTGGAGAATTTCGACATGGCAGGAAACGAAATACAAAAAGAGCAATCAAAAACAAGAACCTGAACCTATCAGAACTGATTTCTCGACTGCTTTTGTACTGAAAGCGCAACAATGTTACCGACTTGGGCGAATCGAAAGCTAGGTGTGTCTCGTGATGCCCCCTGTTTGCCAAGAGAAGATAAGGGGCATACAAATTGAAAGTGGACTTGAACTTCATCGTGGTGGATGCTTCTCATAAATCATTCTCTCCAGAATGGCGACTTCTCAGAGATACCCGGTCTACAAAGTGAAGTTCAAATTATCTATTCAAGATCCAGACATGCCGTCCCCTCGATACCATACCATCCTGTTTGTCGAGACCAACGAGCGAGGGCCACGCACTGGAATCAAGCACCACGTCACCGGGGATATTGTCACAGGCATGCGATACGAGCCAACTATAATTGACGATCCACAGAGCGACGAAAACCTGTTCTCAAAGGAGCTCATCGGCCACACCCAAGCTCTCAATTACCCAAAAAGCTGGAACGATATTCTCAAGTCACTTCCTGTACCTCCAAAACAGAAGGCATTCAATTGCAAGACAATGAAGACAGAGCCCGTGAAGACCTGGGAGCCTTTGATTTTCTACGGGGCCGGGGAGCGACGTCGGCCTTTGGTCAAATGTACTGAGTGGATCGAGAACCAAGCTGTGCCCATGTTGATCAATGCAGGAATTCTACAGGAGGTGCATGAGCGAACATTTGTAGATAATGAGGCTGAGTTCTGGTAGAGATTCAATATAATGATCGAGAGGGCGTCAGGCGGAAGTTGTCAAACGTTGGCGAGCGGCATTTCCAAGATCCGAACACCCTCCAGCGCCGCTTTTCTTGGTGTTTGATACTATCACTGTAGTCTCGTATTGATGTGACGTGGCAGAGCCGCGTGAGATCGATGATAGGTCTGTCTGACAGGGGGCTACCATCCGAACCTTGGAATATAACAAAAAGCAAATAAATTGTCGTATCACTACCCCGCAGGCAGCCTTGGTAATCAAATCCTTCGCTATCACTGATATAAAGATCATGTATCGGAAAGGCCTCCAAGGGTTAGAACATCAGCGTCCTGACATCCCCATTCAAACCGAACATTCATTGCCAACTGGCATATATTTGAGAAATTTCTTCCCACCTGTGGACTCCTGTGATACGGTACTAGGAATCACGTCCAACAGAGGCTGCTAGAGCGACCGACTCACCCTGCATCCAATATACCCGTATGTTTTCCAGGGTTGTTCTCGGACTTACCCAACACTCACTATTCAAGAGCTACCCAGCAATCAATACAGTATACTGATCAAAAATATCTTAAGCTCTATATCAAGATGGGAGAAGCCCTCTATTACGACGCGACTCTGTTCCAAGCAATCTGTGACATCGCCAAAGCCCTTAAAGTCAAAGAAAACGGAAACATCCTCCTTGATTCCGAAATAACAGGCCTCTCAACATATGGCGTGGGTGGCTGGGATGATACTTTTGCAACAGGCATACGTGGCACATAAAACGGGAGAAAATGGAGCGTGCGTTGGGACTGGGACCCCGTCAAGCTATCCCATATCAACACCCAATACGACGACCAGAGGGCGGCGTACATGAAACAATCCAAGAACGACCACGAAGCCCGCCAGAAGCTTTCAAAAGCTGAGCTTGATGACAATAAAGATCTGGCAATGTTCTCAAGGACTGTGAAGAGGGTTACAGACGATGCAGTCTGGCACAAGAAGACTTGGGAGAGGGAAGGGAGTAAACCGGCCTTCAAGCAACAGTGTGCCAGGAGCCTTAGAGACATTTGGTATAAGGAACTATATACCCCCAGGCGCATCAATCACAATTACGGGCTCCAACTGCCTTGACCTCCGCACGTTGCCCAAGATTTGGCTTTAATCAACGAATGAATCAAGGAATCTCTACTTCTTCCTCTCGCAGCATGCGACTGGTGGCATTTGATGAGGCTTTCCGCCACATATTTTGCAAATCTGGATAATTTTAAGCACAAGTAGGCTGACTCGTACCTGACCAATGGGGTTTGACCTTACTGGCGCTTGACAAAATTAAATTGCAATTTCTAAAGTACTGGATCTTTAGTACTTTAGAATCCACCGGGGCCACTTTCGAGCCTTACCAATCTCTTTGCAGTAACTATGGAATCTTTGCTGTCTCTTTCGCTTTCTTTCTAACTACATTCTCTAGTATGATTCCGAACATCTTTCGGGCAGCATCAAAAGTTGTGTCTGAAGTCTAAATAACTGAGCTCAAATCTCTCTTCCGTTACCAATCTAAATATGAGATTATACCAATACACAGCTTTATCTCATTAGCAATTATTCTCGTCTCTCTGGCCGCGCATGAGCACAACAATAGGGCTTGTTCAAAAAATCGGAAAACAGGAAGAAAGGCTTCCGTTACGTGCCCTCTTATATAGTCAAAATGTCACCCCAAGCCTCTGTACCCAAAAAGGTCAAAAACATCTAATAGTCGGAATTCGCATGTGGTCACCCACCATGCTACTAAATGACCGGTGTGTGACTTTATTGTAGTTGTTTCTTTGTTTTCTCATTCGGAAATTAGAATAGTATAGCCATGAAGATAAAGTTTTAGTTACATCTGAGATAGTTTGTATACTAAGCTAAGTAAACTGCACCCCTGAGGACTTTTTTCCCGCGCCTCTATTGTCATTTAAACTTCCAGATTACCGATCTTGGATCTTCAACACTGGACTCCATACTCAGTACCTGGGCAATCAATCTTCCATCAAATTCCCACTGCACTCGTAACCCCAGAAACGACGTGGTGACATGTCTTTTTCTTTGTAGAACTCTGTCACTTTCTTTTGGGCTGTGAGTGTTAATCACACAGCTTGAATAGGTTAGAATAAAGTCCAAGAATTGATGTGCAACTGCCAGAGCCACTCAGAGTGAAGTCATTTCGAGCAAGGTCCCACAAAGAGCCTTCCGATGTACAGTAGAAAGCCTTAAAACCACCAATCAAATCCATGATCAACCTACTCTTATGCCCTATGTGATGTTGCAGTAACGCGTGAGTAACCTTACATGCAAAAATTAGCTTTTGTGTAAGCCTCATCTGGCAGTATAAGAGCCAGACCAATCCACAATTTCCATCTTTCCCTTCAAATTAACCAGCTCACACTGGCCCTTTAAGTCTCTACCAAATGGAAGTCTCAACCTTGCTCAGTCAAATAAAATCAACAGGCAAATCCCTCAAAAACAACGAACCAGGCTCTAGGGAAGCGCTGATCGCGCAAAGTCGCGCTCTTACAGCAGCTCTGGAGATTCCAAGTGAGTTCATCCAACGAACTCTCTGGGCAGAGGTAGGTCACCCTCTTCTTGATAACTCAGATTTCTTGTCAAGGTCTAATTCGAGTATCAGCCAGCCCAATCAGCAATCCTGCGCCTAGCAGCTGATATGAAGCTTTTTCAGCATCTCAAAGATGCACAGAATGGCTCAGACCTCTCAATGCTAGGTGTGGAGCTCGACATGATACAGAGACTCGCACGTCACCTGGTCGCGATGAACGTCCTTACTTTCTATGAAGGGTTGTTTCATAGTACGACTCTAAGCGACGCGCTGGCCGAGGAGAAATATGAGCGGAGTATCTTGTTCTGCTGCAATGTTGCACGCGCCCCAATCAATCAAATTTCGCAAATATTCAATACAAAAAGAGAGAGCGATGGTGAAAAGAAGGGACTCTTCCAGATTGCACACGGTACCGAGTTATCTGCCTTTCAATGGTTTGCTGCTACACCGCCATATATGGACTACTTCAATTCTTTTATGGCCGCCTATCGGGCTGGTAAGAGGTATTGGTTTGAAGAGGGCTTCTATCCCGTTGCTGAAAATTTGCTTTCTGGGTTCCAGGATGGGGTGCTGCTTGTTGATGTGGGTGGTGGGCGTGGTCATGATCTTGAAGCATTTTTGAAGGTTTATGGAGGCAGGGTGATTCTTCAAGACCAGCCAGGCGTTATTGCTGACATTTCCGCCCATCAAAAGTTCGAAGCTCAAGCTCATGACTTTTTCATGCCCCAGCCTGTTGTCGGTGCAAGAGCTTATTATTTGCACTCAGTTTTGCATAACTGGAGTGATGATGAAAGTGTAGAGATTTTGAAAAATCTCATCCCTGCGCTCAAAGAAGGATACTCGAAAGTTTTGATCAATGAGATTGTGGCTGATGAGGAGAGGCCAGTTCTGGCTGCGACGAGTATGGATATGATGATGCTAGCGTTCTTTGGTGTCAAGGAGAGGACGAAAAGCCACTGGAATTATATCATAGAAAGAGCTGGGTTGAGGATTGTGGGGATTTATGCTTATCCTGGAGTTGCAGAGAGTCTGATTGAGGTTGAGTTGGCTTAGTCGTTGCTGTGTACATCTTGGGGTATGGAGGAGATGACCTTGGAAAGAGAAAGTCTTGGTTAAGCCGTGAACACAGAATTATGAATTGAGGAATGTAAAGTCGTGAGTGACACATTTCTGAGCTATGGTAGATAAAAGGGACATGAATCATGAAGTTAGCGCCCAGATACTAACGATCGTTCTTCTTCAACGGGGCTCCGAAGTAGGTCGTAGGAGAACATTAAGAATTATTTTTTTGCAGAGAACATGAAGCCTCATTTCCATCAAATAGCGAGATTAGCACATGTAAAGGCCGGGGTGATAGATCCCGAATAATCAGCTATGATAGCCTTGACAGCAGCATAGAGCCCGGGACCAAGCACAAAGAGCCCAACAATGAAGATGAAGATGTTGAACACAGTGTTGATAGATCTTCCCAGACCTTTGAACAGCGATCCACGGTTGAGTTGCCAGTAAGCAATGGCAAAATAGATGAATCCAAAGAAGGAGTCAAATGTCGCACTCAGAAGAGAAAGGAAATCACCCATACTGGGGATGACCTCAGCGAAAACGAATGCCACCAGATAGATACCCACCATGATGATAGCCCAAACACCCCATCCTATCACTGTGTGACTGTGCGTGTGTCGCGAAGTACCGAGGACCCGAGTGTAAATGAACTTTGCAGTGACGTTCGCGTAAATGACTCCGATAATCAATGTTGGAACAATCACAAAGCCGAAAGAAGCCTTCTTGTACGACACAACTCCAAGACTACCAAATGCGGGCGCGGTGGCGTACTGCCCTAGGTAGCGGTAACCGATGGCAGGTGGTACGATGAATAGAATCGCCGAGATCACGGTAAGCACTGCCAGCGCCTTGGGAAAATCCTGTGGCTTCTCCATCTCGGCGATGAATGTCGGGAACAGGATCTGGGGGACCCAGAGGAAGGTGATGTTGAGCACGGCGTTCATGCACGCAACCCAAGTGGTGCCCGGGAGAGGGAAGGCATTGGTCTTCACGAGCCCATCGGTAGGGTAGTTTCCATTATATCCGTACAGAGGCGCTTTTTCAATTCCGGCAAAGACGAGGAAGAGCAGGATTGAGATTCCCATACACGCAGCTGCGAAGGTCAGTGGGAATGTAAAGAGTTGGAAGGATTTGCAACTTACATGAAAACATGGACATGAAGCTGACATGGTGTAGAGTCCGAGGCATGGACATGACGATTCCCATGATAGTCACAATCACCGAGAACACAGCCGTGCACAGGGAATGATCGGAGAGCGTATTCAGAACCTTGGCACCTGTCAATGTGTGGAAGCCGATAAGCATGATGTTGTTTGCGAGGAGCATGAAGGCTGAAAACACATAGGCGGCCTTGCTTTTTCCGAAGACATAGTATCCAAAATCACCTGCCGTCGTCAGCGTGTACGTCAGATGGAAGGTATGAGGACTCACAAATGTCTTTGATCTGAGGATACTTCATGATGTACTTGTGCATTGTGATCGAGGTGAACCAGAAGAGAATGCAGCAGAGGACCATTGTGATGATACCGGGGACCCATCCCAAAACACTAATCGTTCAGCGCCATCAAATGCCATGCGGGAGGCGACTCACGAGAGAGACCAGGACTGAGCCATGATCGCGAGGCAGACCTGCTCGCCTGCAAGCAGACAAGCAGTCTTATGCCAAGACATAGTACGGAGCTTGATGTCATGTTGGTGGTCTGCAGATCGTGTCAGAAGTGTGAAGAGCAGTTGAAGCACACGCGCGTACCTTCCGCTACCAATGCTGTGATGGTATCGAAGGAGTCCGATTCATCCACCTCGGCGCCCAAGGCGTACCCTTCTTTAACTTCCGACATGATTGATTATCGGAGGGATTGAACGGGATGCAAGACAAAAAGGCAAGATGGTCTGACTGGAGGGAATTTTGTCCATCTTATACTCTGCACTATAAGTGATGTGCTTAGCTGCGAGCTCGCGCAGATGGCGCCATAACCCAGCAAATCGCGAATTCACGTGCCACTGCAAACTCAAGTTTATTTCGTCGGCCCTCCCGTGGGCCTGGACTGACTGACACTCGGACTTTCAAGTTTTCTCGATCTCTGATTGGCCAGGTTTATTTACAATCTTGAACTAAAATGCAACAGCCACTCACAAGCCGCGGACTAGAAGTAAGCCTCAAAACGGATCCAGCCGAGCCGGTCCAATTAGGTCTACTTCGTTCCTTTCAAGGTTGAGACCAACGGCATTCGGTCCATACCACATCGGTCTCCATGTCTTGTTTTGTGGTTTGATCTAACTTCCAACCTGGTAAGATCTGGAATCCTTCAAGGTTCCAGTGGACTTTTGCCAGTACTTTTCCAAGGTTATCGGTCTGAAATGGTCTACCACTAAAAGTAGAGATCCATGGATCAAATGCTCCGTTGCCGTTCTCCGACTGAATCTTAACATCCGACTAAACCTCGTTGGTTCTCCCCTGGATCGGTATTAACTTTGGCCCCTTTCCGTTTACAGTAAGTAACAATGGAATATCGAGGATGCAAAAAAAGTGCGGGCTGTGGGGTTCGAACCCACGCCACTTTCGTGAGCAGAAGATATGCAAATGGAGCTTAAGTCTGCCGCGTTAACCACTCCGCCAAGCCCGCTTACAAACACAGATTCCGCTCGTTGTGAAAATATGAAGGTGGCAGCTTCCAGGCAGCGGGAATCGAAAGCGCGAGTCCTATGATTGGTAACAATTTCAACGTTGGTGACACAATACTACAGTTAATCGTCTCTGGTCAAAACACTGGTGCGCTTGGTTATACGATACGTACGCGAAGGACGTTGATTTTAATTCTGGAACTTGAGATCACGCCATGGCTAACTGCTTCACCTGTTCTGCACAATCTACTTATCCATAGATTGGAAGATTCTGTCCACCAGGACAGCAGGTGTCCATGAGTTCCTAGATTCCATGTAGTTACTCATTCTTCTGGGATCAATGAGTCTTGTTTTAAGGAAACTTATGAATACTGAGCCTGTCATGTGCGAATGGGTATAGAGCCCTGGAGAGACATGGATACATTTGAATGTTCATAAATGTATGGTACCCAGCACCCACCATCTACATCGTATGCAAGAGCTCACAGCTTGGCAGTAAGTGAGGGCCCGCCCTGCACAGCGCGATCAACAAGCTCCATGGCCCGGAAGAGCTCGTAATCGTGCTGCTTGAGAGTAACGACCTGGACACTGAGAGGTGATCCGAGATATACGCGACGATTCACCGTCGTTTCATCCCCTAAGGCGAAGTCAATAAGCAATCCAATAAATCAGGAATTGAAAACTTACATAGTTTGCGGTTGGCCTTGTCCCAACTGCCCTGTACAGGCTCTTCCATAGCACGACCTGACTCAAGATCAGACTCCTGAAGCGGTCGAACGGGAACCACACCAGCGGGGTAGTCCAGTAACACAAATGTCGAAGTCCACCCAACAGCATTATAACGGTCAATTTCAGGAACCGGATGCGGGGCTATGGGGCAAATAATAGCATCGACGCGTCGAGTAGGGGAAGAGGAAGACAATGTCCACATCTTCATCATCTCCTTTTCAACCTCTGCACGCTGAGCCTGCAGCCTAGCTAGCTGGGTCACGTCCAAGGCCTTACCGCGTTTCAAACGCCCTTGTAGCCAAGGAATTAGATCCTCATCCATTCCCTCGATGAGATCGAGCATATGACTTCCATCATCGACGCCCATTAGCCGACCCGCAAGGCCTTGACATTTAGGCAAAACCGACGGAAGAGGAATTTCAACAACCTCGACACCAGGTGTGCGACGGAGAGTTTCAGCAACCTCATCCAAAATACGCAAAATCGGCGGTAAGGGCGTCACCAAACCATCAGTTTTCAGAACCCCGACAGTAAAGTTACGAGAAGTGGGCGGAGCAGACCACAAACCCGGAATACCATCTTCACCAAATAACTCCGCGCGAGGCACGATCTCCGCCATAACGGCATCGATGTCCGCAACCGAGCGCGCCAAAGGACCCGCAACAGCTTGGAGTCCAATACGTCCCTTGCCCTCGATCTGGCCATTTTGCTGGCCACCAAATGGCACACGACCAGTGCTAGGCTTGAAGTTATACAGGCCCTGGCACATTGCCGGGACACGAATACTACCTCCAATGTCGGTACCAAAGCCAACCATGGAGCCGCGCATGGCTAGCAAGGCACCTTCGCCGCCTGTACTTCCACCGGCTGTCCATTGGCGGTTAAGTGGGTTGAGGGTGCGACCGAAGAGATGGTTCGCGCTATCCAATGTACCAAGTGTTTGAGGAATGTTTGTCTTGGCGATGATCACCGCCCCGAGGGATTGGAGCAGGTCGACCAGCGGGGCGTTTTCCCCAGCTGGCTGGAATGCGAGTGCAGACAGTCCAATGCTAGAATCCACGCCTTGGATGTTGAATGTGTCTTTTACTGATACTGGGAGACCGTGGAGAGGGCCGACTGGCTTGCCTGTCCGTTGTAGATAGTCGTCCAGATCACGGGCTCGTTGCAGGGCGCGATCGAACAATGGCTCGGTCAAGCAGCGGGTGAGCTGTTGAGCAATGGCTGCTCTCTGTAGAAGAATATATTATTAGCGACTGAAATATGCGACCATGGGAAACGAAACGTACCTTGCAAAATGCCCGTACTACGTCTTCAGCCTTCGCTCGACCCTCTGTCATCTCTGCAACTAATGCTCGCACGTTGAACTTTTCGGTGAATTCCAATTCCTGGGAAGTGAGGAGACCGCATTTGCGGGGAACGTCCATCACACTGACGCGCTCGTACTTGGGATCTGAGACGGATTTCGCGATTGACAACATTCCTGCTGGAATGAGGTCTGATGGCAGTCGCCATTCTTGTGGAATAGCAGCATTGAGCTCACTCTGCTTGCGCTGAGCTACTGGGATATAACGTTGGGAGGCCATGGTGTGAGAAGCCGAGGTGGGGATGGTTGGTGGCTTTTGAATGCGGAGTGCGGAGACAACCTCGGCAAACTCGGCCCGTTACGATTTGATATCAAAACATGACAAAACCTTGGAAAGATCAGCATATACTGAGCTACTGCGAAAGAAAGCTGTCAGCGCGGCGGGCACTTGGTTTATTCACTTGGTTTTGAAATTTCTAAGCTCATCCGTTTAGGTGACATCATCTAGGACAACAAGTGCAACAAACAAGAGCGCCGACCTAATGCATAGTCGACATCTAGATTTATGAAGAAAATGATGATTAAATTTCTTTGACTTTGTGGATTTTGTAACAAAGGTGTCGAAAATTCGGTTTGTTGTACCAGAATAAACCGGCCAGGATCACAATCTACCCTTCAGCACAGATCCACCATCCGTGGTAATAACAGCACCATTCAAATGGCTCGACGCTCGAGATCCCAGGAATACCACCAGTCCAGCAATATCTTCAGGCTTACCAAGCCGTCCATTGGGTGAGTACGCCTCCATCTCCTTCATGCCGCCTTGCGCCTCGATCAGCCCACTAGCCATCTTAGATGGATAGAATCCCGGAGCAATAGCATTAGTCAAAACATGGCGCGGGCCAAGTTCAACAGCCAAGTTCTTGGCTATGTGAATAGCAGCAGCTTTAGAAGCAGAGTAAGAGGGCGTCGCATTGTCGCCAATGGCACCAATACCAATACCAGCAACGGAAGCGGTGATGATCACGCGAGACGGTTCGGTGATAGTAGCCTTGGCCGTCAGAAGAGGAGTGAATCTGCTCAATTAGCATATATGAAGCAATATGGTAGGAATAGATAACACTTACTTCTGAATCGTGTAGAACACGCTCTTGACATTCAGATCCATAACCTTGGAGAACATCTTCTCGGGATGAGTATCGAATTTCTCACCCCATGTTGCGCCCGCATTCGCAAAGAGAATGTCAACGCGATCAGTCGTCTTAGACACCTCGGCAACCAGCCTGTCCAGCTCTTTCATGTCCGAGCTGTCGGCTGGGACGGAGATGGCCTGTGCGCCCGGCCGTTTGTTGGGGAGCGCATTGAGGGCAGCGACTGCTTCGTCGCAGGCTGACTTCTTGCGGGATGTGATGTACACCTTGGAACAGCCGGCTTGGAGGAGACTGGGGATGTTAGTGATATTTTGAAGCTGCGTTGGGTCAAATCAAGGGATGTACCCAGAAGCTGCGTGCAAGCCAAGACCGCGGGATCCACCTGTCACGACAGCGACCTTGCCCTCGAGGGAGAAGATGTCGCCGAAGTTGCTTAGCTTAACTTGCTCGTTGGCAGTCATTTTGTTGGAATTGGTGAAAGTCGAGGAAAGAAAACTGGGGAGGAAGTTCAGGGAGAGTTATCGGCTTGCAGTCTGTATTTGTATACAACGCCGAAACGACCGAGGCTCATCGGAACCCCGCAAAGTTGGGGAATTAGTCATCTGTATAATATTCCCAATGTTGTTCACAATTCTGATAATCAAATCAATTGGCCATTCATCGAGTCCAATGTCTTTGGATATATTGCTAATTTCAGCATTGGTGGTGATATGCATATAAAATACCGAATGCATACGGTCCAAGGTTGGACCTGCATCACTCGCCTAGCCAAGCAGCGAGACATCTCGTTTCTACCCACTTGAGGATTCATATTGGACAATCGCACCTCTTCTGCTTCTCTCGTGAGTTGAGGCTCATCGCAAGTACCGTTGCAGTGTGAGAGTTGATCGGAGGTGTCGGCAAGAGTGTGTGGTCCCTGCTCGCCGTACCCGCCCACCAAGGTACCCGGCTTCACTCGCGAGAGAGCAGACTTGAGACGTTGACAATTCCATGCTAATCAATTGAGCAGCATCCATCAATTCTCATGCAGACAGGAAGAAAAGGTCTAGCTTCTCTCAAGAGGCCAATATTGGTGCAGGAAAGTCGGGACAACAAGATTTCCACGAGGCGCTTTTCAGTCGTCGCCGAGGAAACTTCAACCAGATATCGGCCATTTTGAGGGCTGTTTGAATATGCAGTTGATATTGAAACATACCAGCAGATGTGCTGTGAAAGGAAGAAGAGGAATTTAATTCCACGTCGATTGCTAAGCAAACAAACGGATCAACCGCAAATGTGCTCAAACCACCGCAGTGGAGTTGAGCAACCTTGGTGGTCAAGTCACGTCATTCAAGAGGGGCAGTTGCTTCTCTTCCGACTCTTCACTTCTCTCCTCTTCCTTCTTTCTCTTCACTCTCTTCCAGACATCCTCCAAGAATACACACATCATGGCCCAACACACTCTCCCTCCTCTTCCCTACGCCTACGATGTAAGTATACAGCTCTTCTCAAACGGGGCCCTAGCTCACAGAATGGCCAGGCCTTGGAACCCATCATCTCCAAGCAGATCATGGAGCTCCACCATCAAAAGCACCATCAAACCTACATCAACAACCTGAACGCCGCCCTGACTGCCCAAGCCACAGCAACCAACTCAAACGACGTCCCAGCCCTAATCACTCTCCAACAGAAGCTCCGTTTCAACGGCGGTGGCCACATCAACCACTCTCTGTTCTGGAAGAACCTCACTCCCCCGGGAACGCCAGGCAACGATATTGCCGGTGCCCCCGTCCTCCGCGAAGCCATCGTCTCACGCTGGGGATCTCATGAGGCCTTCGTCAAGGCGTTCGGTGCCGAGCTCCTCGGTCTCCAGGGCTCCGGATGGGGATGGCTGGTTAGCAAGGGTGGAGCCAAGGGTCGGCTCGAGATCCAGACTACTAAGGATCAGGATCCTGTTAACAGCCCTGATGTTCCTATCTTCGGTGTTGATATGTGGGAGCATGCGTACTACCTCCAGGTGAGTTGAACCCTCGAACGCAGAAACCCAGTTTGGTTTAATCTGACATCGTTGTAGTATCTGAATAACAAGGCTGGTTACGTTGAAGGAATCTGGAAGATTATCAACTGGGCAGAGGCTGAGAAGCGATACACTGCCGGTGTTGAGAACCCTCTCAAGCTGTAATTCAGTCTCGATCATTCACATCTTAGCAAGTCAGCAGCTTCAGAAGCCACAATTCGAAAGCATGAATTTTGAGAAATAATGTCATTATGTGTATTGGTGTCATGATATAGAACGCTAGGGAGAGTAGTAGGAAAGTATTTAGTTGTAGCCCACCACTCCAATCCCCAAGATCGAGCCGCCTTCCCTCACTGTTACCTGCCGGCCGATCACACCGGTCTCCGAGACACCTAGATCCAGCTTCTCTGGTATCTCGAACTCCATCTGTGAGCGAGTGGAGCCCATATCTCGTTCCATATGCAGTTTGAACTCGTAGAGCGGAGAGAGAGATTGGGATGTGTTGGAAATATCTCCATATTTTCTGAAACGGTCAGCTGTTGATTCCCGCTATTGACAATGAATTCGAACATACTCTATGCGCACATCCACTTGGCCGAAGTCTCGGAGAGCGTGGTATGTGTCTGTATCGCTTGTCTGGAGAACAACCTTTGTTCGATTGGCCCTTTCTGCATCCCGGAAGAACAGAGAGTACGATGACATTGATGAAGTTGACGAAGTTGAAGAAAATGAAGATACCGATGCCGGCGATGAGGAAAGTGATGTCTCTGCACTTGTAGCTTGGTTCTGGGGGAAGACGACGGCAATAGTGCCCCCAGAGCTCTGACGGTTGGAGTCTCCACACATGATATCTATGAGCAGGTGAAGCAGAAGGAGTTGACGGGTATGTTCAAAGGGAGGACCTCGGGAAAGACGTGGTTTTTATAATAACAATAAGATCTGAGTATATTCAAAAGAAAGAAGGACGAGCAGGTCACTTATAAGCCACCAAGGTAGACCACCAAGGTGAGAGCGATCGAGCACGAGTGAGCAAATTAGTGGAGCGCAAATCTGCTCATGTGGGGGGGATGTGCAACGGTAGTGTTAAGGGGACAAATCAGCTGGACTCTGTTCTCCAGACATTTCCAAAGTGGATTTATGATCATCTGGTCAAATATAGACTGTGTACGGAGTACGCTGAGCTGAAGTCACTTTCATATGATTTAATTGTCCAATGTCCATGCCTTGATGCCTTGATGCCTTGGCGCCTTGGCGCCTTAGTGCCTGGTTGGCTGCCTGAATCTCCTGGCTAAAGTTGAATGTTTAGTTACTGGCAATAGACTCAATGCAATATTTTGCACCTCAAAGAGATGGCGCTAATTCCCAAAAGGCCTAGCGGAATCGCTTCAGCTAGTCTTATTGATCGTTGTCATGATTTTACGCCAAAAAGCAGGGGTAGGCAACAACCCCTCCTTCACAACCCAACAAAATGGAATACGACTACGACCTGGGCGACTACCACCGCGAAGTGACCACCTCGAACCAAGACGTTCAGCCCTGGTTTACCCGCGGTCTGATCTGGGCCTATGCATTCAACCATGAAGAATCCGTCCGATGTTTCGAGAAGGTCGTCGCCCTCGACCCGGCCTGTGCCATGGGCTACTGGGGTATTGCCTTCGCCCTGGGCCCAAACTACAACAAGCCCTGGGAGTCGATGCACGGAGAGGAGCTAAGGGCAACCACGCAGCGTGCGTATAGCGCTATATCGGAAGCTAAGAAATACCTGTCTGAAATAACGGAGTTGGAGGTCGCGCTGATCAACGCGCTTTCAACCCGGCATCCACAGGCAGAGCCTGGAATTTTTGATATTTGGAATAAAGACTACGTATTGGATATGATGAGCCTTCGTTCCAAGTACCCCAAGGATCTCGATATCGCGGCACTCTACTGTGACGCGATGATGAATGTCACGCCGTGGAAGCTGTGGGATTTGAAAACCGGGGACCCCACGCGGATGGCAAAACACCTCCTAGTGAATGAGGAGATGACGAGGGTGTTGCAACTCGAGGGAGCGGATGATCATCCAGGAATCTTGCATCTCTACATTCATCTCATGGAGATGTCTCCGACGCCGGAAATGGCCCTCCCGACCGCAAATCGTCTACGGGATCTTGTACCCGATGCCGGTCATCTCCAACACATGCCTAGTCATATTGATATATTGAACGGTGACTATCGACGCGCCATCTCGGCGAACAATGCAGCCATACGTGCCGACGAGAAGTTCCTTGCAAATCACCCGACTGATCATTTCTATAATCTCTATCGTGCACACGACTATCATTTCAAAATGTATGCTGCTATGCTCAGCGGTAAGTCAAAGGTCACACTCGAAACGGGCGCTAAGCTTGCGGAGGGAATAACCGAGGAACTGTTACGTGTCGAGTCACCGCCTATGGCAGACTGGTTGGAAGGGTTCATTGCCATGCAGATGCACGGGTTCATCCGGTTCGGCCGATGGGAGGAAATCATCGCCCTAGAACTACCCTCCGATCCGGCCTTATACTGCGTCACGACGGCAATGATGCACTACGCGAAAGGCGTGGCATTCGCAGCCACGGAACGGGTCCCGGAGGCAGAGTCAGAACGAGCCTTGTTCCATGAATCCGTGAAGCGGATTCCCGCCTCGCGAACCATCTTCAACAATAAATGTACCGACATTCTCAACGTCGGGTCCGCAATGCTCGATGGTGAAATCGCCTATCGTCGCGGCGAATACGATGCTGCGTTTACTCATCTCCGTGAAGCTGCTCGGCGAGACGATACGTTGCCTTATGATGAGCCTTGGGGCTGGATGCAGCCGGCAAGGCATGCGCTTGGAGCTCTGTTACTCGAGCAAGATCGCGTCGAGGAGGCTCTGGATGTTTATGCGGCTGATCTTGGCATTGACTCGACTCTGCCTCGGGCTTTGAGACATTATAATAACGTCTGGGCTTCGCATGGATATAACGAATGCTTGGTCAAACTTGGCAAGAAGCTTGAGACATGGAGATTTGCGTCACAGTTGAAAACGGCGCTGTCCATAGCTGATATTCCTATTAAGTCTTCTTGCTTTTGTCGGAAGACGACATGACTTCGCTATGGTCTCAGGCTTGCATACCCTGTGCCATTCACTGTTCCCCTGTGAGGTTTTGAATTCTGGCTACGATTGTGAAATTTGACGGTTTGACGAGACAGCGCGAAATGACATTAAACAAAACGATATATATAAACATCCTATTTCTTCCTTCTTCTTCTTGTTTTCTTCTCCCTCTTCCTCTGCAAGCCGCATCAGGCATTCCAAAATTTCCCAGCGCCCGGGCGTGGACCATCATTCCGGATCCTTCACGCACCCCCGGTATTCGATGGCTCAAAATCGAAGCGCAGCTGGATATGCTTACCATCATGTAAGAACACCGCAATTCGCCCAATGCGACGTGTACCCCTTGGGAACGCACTGAGGATGAAACGAGCCACCCCCCTCCCAATCTGCGTGCCCAAAACCTCCTGGTACTCTTTAGTACCATAATCCAAGATATGAGGTCGGAGTTGATCATCTGGAACAACATAACCTCGTGCCTCGTCCATGTACTTACCCAAAAACTGCTCAGTCTGTTTATTTATAATATCGACCACATAAAAATACTTCAGGTCCTCCATTCTGTTGGCTGGATCCAGCCGCCATACAGCTTGGCAGACCTGTGGCCAATAAGGCCCATTGAACCTCCTGATATCAAGCGAAGCAAGCATGCCATGCCTCATAACGAGGGTATAATGATTTCTTCCCATTATGCCGTCGGCATTTTGACACAATTTTGTCATATGCACATCGCGGTAATCTCGCTCCATCGGGAGACCCAATGATGCCATGTTCGTCCTTATGTGGCTTGGTGCGCCCACGACAATTGAGCCGAATCCTTGTCTCGGATCTTCATCACCACAAATTTCGGCAAACATACTCATCAACCTTTTCATATCCACATGTTCGAATTCGACATTACAACCTGGTGCATTGGGATCTGCTATCCACTCTTGAAGCTCCCTTCCTCTTCTGCGGAGTTCCATCATTTCCTCCTGTTCTGATGGAGTGGGCCGGGTGACTACAGGCTCTTCAACTTTTGGAACTGGGTCCGCGGTAGACTCCGGCCATGGCTGAGTCTAATCCTCTGGATCATCACCAGGTGGCTTTGTCTGTTGCCTTTTGCCCTCAGGGCCCTCTGGATCACTCGATGGGCGCTTGATGCCACTAGAACCTTGACTTCTAGGTTCATTTCCGGTAGGCGCGGTAGGAGGACGAGGAGCGGGACGCGCAGGCGGAGCAAGAGGACGATGAGCGGAGACAGGAGCGGGGACAGGAGCGGGAGCGGGAGCAGGGGCGGGAGCAGGGGCGGGAGCAGGGGCGGGAACAGGCTCGGGAGCGGGAGCAGGAACAGGCGCGGGGACGAGCGCGGGGACAGGAACGCGACCAGTAGGCGCAGCAGGCTGCTGGGTGGTGGAATTGTTGTTGTTGTTGTTGTTGTTGTTGTTTCTGCTGCTTACAAGCGTCACGAGCTTCACGGACTTTGCATTGCGGTCGTCGCCGTCGTCGCCATCGCCGTCCCCGCCATCGTCGTTTCTTGAAGGGTCTCGTCGACAGCGACACCGTCTTATACAGCGGCCTATACAGCCCCAAGCCCCCAAAGGCTGAGGTCCCTCGGGGCTATTCCGTGGCTCGTTATCACGGATTTCATCGCCCTCCTCTCGCTCTGAGTAGTCTTCGCTCAACTCTTCGTCTTTTTCATCCCAACGTTCATCCGCCTCCTCTTCCTTCAATTCTTCTTCTTTCAACTCTTTCTCATATATATGGGCGGAAGTTCCGTCTTTTTGTGTATTTTGCTCGTCTTCAGACTTGCTTCCAAAAAGCAACTGTCGGATCATCGTGTTTGACCAGTGATGGTAAAGCAAAGACAAATTGTGTACTTTGGTGGATGCCTTGCAAAATTCTTCGTATAGATCATGATGCATTCAAGGCACATACGATCCTATTATATGACCTGGAATATATTGAGATTGAGAGAAAGAAGGCTCTGTGTTCTACACAAAGAGAGCATCGGAGACAGGAATAGAAGCTGGGATCATTTTGTAAATAGCTTGAAACATGACCAAGACACGAAAAATAGAATAACAAAGACCTCGGGAACTATCAATGAATATTGAGAACACTGAGCATTGTCATGTTTCTTTGCTCGAGTCCACAAAGAATGGTCGTGGGCCGGAAGGGAGAAATCTCGAGATTTCTTTGTCACGTCGAGTCCAAACACTGAACCTTGGAAGAATTATGATGGTAATGCGATTTATCTCATATATAATTTGAAAACATGGTTGTTGACTACAGCTCTAGGTTCATCAAAGGCTTGACCATGCAGTAGTGAAGCAAATTCCATCAAAAACTAGATATCACTAAAGGCCGTACTCATATATGGTTCACCATGATGTGTTAGCTTCAGCAAGATCCATGGATGTTCCAGTGTCAATTTTGAATGGCTAAAAGGCAGAAACAAAATGCTGACGCTACGTTCTTTCCTTTTTCCGTCCAAGAATAGTAGATTCAAGTTTTTCTTTTGTTTTGCCTAAGCTTCCTTTTGAGCGTTTGGCCCAAGTCTCCATCTCTGAACTCCAAAGGTCGAGAGTATTGTTCCAAGGTTGGTTCAATCGGGCATTGTCATCGCCAACAAAAGGATGAGTCCATGAAAGGTCCAGCGTACTGGAAAGATCAGCCGACGTGATATTCTTTGCCCAGGTGGATAGGTAATTATCTCCGACTGCCGCATCGAAGGGAACATGGATATTGCTGTCCATCATGGTCTTAGTTCCAACTCAAGGATTCTTTTGTGGAACTAAATCGCTTAAATTATCCCGAGGTCGGTCCTACACTTTAGCCAACCTTGCAAGTCATTAGAATTCACATATGGCAGATCGTCAAGTCCAGCTTATATATAATTATAGAAACAAAGGATTCCGCCCAGATCAACCTTTCCGCGTGCCAAGACGATCAACGCCAAGACAGACGCTCTCGTGGGAAAGCGCACCACAATACCAGATGAGGAAAAGGAAGAATATCAATTTGGGGGCCACCAATAAATTCGGCTCTGCCTAAAGTTTGATCCTCCCGTTCGTGGGTCTACTGGCTCCCTCGGGATGTGTGGGGTATGCGATGCCCTTGGCATTGCCACGGAATGAAGGCTGTGTCATTGGAACAGGAAATGATAAGCATCAGATGAAGGAATACGAGAATAGCTAGGGCTCTCTCTCCGGGTACAAAATCGTCTGCGTATCCGTTCGAATTCGGCGTCATATCCTACCCTTGGCCTACTATCACCCATAACAATGCCCGCCGCCTGGAACGATCAAACCAGTACATCCTGGTGCCTCGAGGCTGTGCCCAGAAGGAGTAGAAAATGGCTTTCACTCCTTTCGTTGCGCTTCGGAACCATTCTGTGCAATATCATAGCGGTGCCCTGCTTCGCATGGGCCATGGAACAGCATTACAAGGGAATCGTGGCTACGGATGGGCTAGGGCAGACTTGGGCAGGCATGAATCTGGGCACGGTAAGTCGGCATTATAATACATCAGAAGCCCTTTGGGTGTCACTTGACATTTACTGACTTTTGTTTGATTGCAGTCTGCCTATGGGCTGATATGGTCCACCATCTTTCTGATCGTCGTACTCTGCAATTGTGCGGTGCATCCCGGAGTAATAATCGCCTTCGATTTCATTGCATTTTGTGCACAACTTATCACTGTCTGTTTCCATCTATATGAGCTTACCTTTTACCACCTGGGTGGCTATGGAAGCTATGGAAGATTTGATGTTGATAGGCTGTATGGGATTGAGTGCTTAGGCTGTTCTGTGGTACTTCTTGCAATGTGAGTATAAAATTCGCACATTCATCCTCGTTACTGACCAGATTTCTCTGCTCTAGTACTTTCAATTTGGTTCTTCTCGTGCGGGCTTCCGGTGTTTGCCATGCACAGCGCAAAGCTGGAAAGACAGAAGCAAAACATGAAGTTGATGTTTAATCATGATTGGTCATGAGATCAAGATTTTCGAGGTTCTCCCTGCTGGAAGAAAGACGTTGGAGGGACTGAACGAAGTTGACGTTTGATTCTCGCTCATGAAACGCGCTGTAACTAGTACTTAATATTTAATGTCTAATGTCTAATGTCTAATGATAATTTTCATTACTTCGATACGTGAGTGTTTGTCCAGGCCTAAGTATTGACAATCTGTTTAAAGCAAGAGAAAGATATCTACTTTAGCCAGAAATAAATTTAACTGCATGGGTTCACACCACCAAGTCAATATTGGCAGTGGTAGTAGTCAACCGCGTTTGAGCGATAGTCTCACCGCGCTCATTAATAGCCTGGGCGACAAAACGAGCAGAGCTAGCCAAAGCAACGTTTGGCTTCCAAGTGAAAACGGTTTCAAATGAGTGACGGTCAACTTGCCCGACTCGCGTCTTCTTTCCTCCGTTCACATACAAGAACCTCCAAGCCTTGGTCTCAGTATCACCGTTCCAGGATACGTGGAGCTCAACCAAATTGCTAGAAGACTTCAAAGCAACCAGCGCCGGGGTCTCAGTTGGTATACCCGTCCAGTTTCCCAAAAAGCCGCGATAGCTCACGGAAGATTCGATGAAAGCGTGATAGATCACCTCATTATCAGCATTGAATTCTGTAATAGCACCGGCTGAGCCCCAGTTCACAAAGATTCTGCCATGAGATAGCAACTGTGCATTGCCCTGAGACTCTGCCTGAAGGTCATAGGGAGCTGTCGCTGTGCGGAGAGTAGTCGCAGTATGGTCTGTGTGGTTGAGTTGCACAATTAAGGCCCGGGAGACATTGTTGAATGTGATTTCTCCGTTGCCGGAATTGTCAAAGAATGAGATCACTTCAGTTCCCGGCTGGCTCAGTTCCGGATGCCAGCGAGCATGGTGCTGGAAACCAAATGTCCAATTCCCACTTTGTTTGAAGCTTGGCTTTTTGCCGCCTAGTCGCCAGATGATTGAACCGTCTGTGCCGTTGATCTTGAAAATTGTGCTAGTGTGCCGAGAAGAAAGTAGGTAGTCGCCTTCCTCATTCTTGTCGACACTGTTGATGTGCAGCCAGTCCCATGCTTGTGCAAAAGACAGTCCACTGTTAGATTTCGATGAGCCGAGCGATACAAGACTTTCTGTTGAATATATTAGATTTTTTTTTTCCCAGGTGCTTTCAATGTTCATTTACCAGAGGGATCAACATGATCAAGGCCGTTCCATTCAAAGACGAGGTTGCCCGTGGCGATATCAGTTTCTAGAATATGATTAGCATATCCCAAGTACGAAATCCGACATATCAACAAACCTTGGAAAATCCCATTCCCCAGCCACTGCTGAGAATAATTACCACCCCAAGCCGACAAGTTCGTGGGAACGATATCAAAGATCTCAATCAAAGCCGTCTTTCCATCAATCACGTTAAACTCATGGATCGATGAAATCCGATGATTCGCCGCTTTGGAAGAGACAACATGCTCATAACTCTGATCAAGCAATAAATGCTGTCCGAACCCCTCTCCGTGAGAGCCATCCATGCTTCCCTGGAAGCCCTGTAGAACAGGCTTTCCCTTGTACGTCGTGGGATGGAAATTGCCGACGAATCCAGCATAGTATCCTGTGCCAGCCCATACTAGGTCACCGTCTTTGCGGTAGATGTACGGACCAGGCCGTGAAAGACCACCGCTACTTGAGTATGGAGCAATGAAGACATACTCGGAGCTATTGCCGTTTTGGGAAGGGACGGTGATGTTGAGCTGGGGTGGTGCAAGGTCTGGACGAGATCGGTATGTTCCTTGACTGATAGATGATGTTGCTAGAGCTGCTAGGATGGTCTGTTTGAGAACTCCCATTTTGAAATATAGTATGAATTAAAAATGGGGTTCTGGGTCTATCTACATCTTTGCGTCTTTATATTGCCGATGTCAAATTGAGCTCTAACCTTGGAATGAATTAGCGTTTTCGTGATGCGCTCTATAATAACACCATTCGCGATGAAAAAGAGTATTCTTTAGACTGGAAATTTGTAATTGATTATTTTGGACATCGTAGCGAGCTATTGTGCCACAGTTCTGCGGATGGCGCAATATGTAGCCGAGCATCTGCCGAAGTCATAACCCATGGCTTGCTGTTTCGGGAGACACACGCTGCTGATAGGTCAGAATCTCGACGTTGACAAGCGGGGAGTACGGAGTAATAGTAAGTTATCTCTTTTCATTTCTCTTTTGAGATTTAGGGCTTACAATGCTCCCTAGGGCCAAATGGCGTGCCGAAAACAGGGTCCGGCGAATCCCGTGAACAGACCTGCGATCATCAGACGGTGAGTTTATACCATTGGAGTGATACAAGATTATCATGGGATAATGAAGTCTGCTGTGCAATGTTCCAAGGTTTCAACGTGCCGACATTCTGGCCAGCTCGAGGAGGTTCTGGAATGGAATATTGCGTTCTGGGAAACACGACATTGACAATTCTCAGAGATACGCTTGTCAAAAAGATACAATTACCGGGAAACAATTTATGCAATCAATGATGCAGATGATATTTGCTATAAAAATAAACTAAAGCAACAGCTAGGTATGAGACACCTTGATGGGGTGAGCTTCGGTATTGAACACAAAGGCGTTTTTACCACCCTTTTGGACCTGCCATGGGGCATCTGTAGGACCTCATTAGCATGGATGTCTTGGAAATATGTTGGAACAGATATGTTACCTTCTGCATGTACAAGGTAGGCGTATTTCATAACTTCAGCGAAGAGGAAGCTTTCTTGGTTGTCGTAATGGGAGCCACCACCGGCTTTGTTCACATCGGTCATGGCATCGAAGCCAGAGCCAGTACGGCAGGTTGCGTTAATAGCCTTGAACCCGTTCCAGACCCAGTCACGGTACTGATGTCGGTTAGTATGTCTTCTGCGATGGGTGAAAAAGTAAACTCACCATTTCGTTTCCTGTGACGCGGTAAGCATAGTAAAAGCTCTCCAAAACTTCGGGTCGCAGGTCGTATGAGCCGCTATTGATGTAGAATCCGGCCTTCTCATAGAACTGTTTCTGGTCGACCGGCACTCTCTTGGGGTCCCAGCCCCAAGCATCAGGCCCAATACCAGTGAGAGTCTGGTTATAAGTTGCTTCGCAGCCTTGCACGAGCTTCAAGCCAAAGTCAATGAAGTCTTGACGATCAAGCACAGTTCCACCAAGAAGGAAGCTGCCGCCGTCGAAGCAAGTCAAGTGCTGAGAGTTCAGGTCGTATTCACCATTGTAATACGAAGCCAGGAAAGTCAATTCTGGGCGCACTACGGGGTGCGACGCCAGGTGCTTGATGGATGACTCGGCTGCAAGGACCCATCGGTCCTTGTATGACTCAAAGCGCTTGGGGTCGTACACGTACATCTTAATGAGGTACTCGTAGAAAGAGTCGTCACCGCCATTCCAGGACACCGTTCCATCGGTGAAGTGTCCGTTGGATATATTGAGGTTGCTCCCCACCAATCCGGGGAACGGCTCGGCACTTGATGGCTGTGGGTTCAGAAGATAAGATTCCGCCTTCTGACTGAGCTTTGCATATTCCTCATCGCCGGTCAAATCGGACAAACGTGTCCACTCCAATGCCAGAGTTCCAGTCACTGCCAGGCCGTTGGTTGTTGCGCCATCATTGCCTTTGGAGGAAATATTGAGGTTGTTGTAAGGAACGCCAGATGGCGTGTCAAAAGCAAACTTCAAAACATCGGCAAGATTTTTGGACTGTTTGAGTAGGTTGTCGACTTGACTCGACTTGACGCCAAGTTTCTCAGCAGGTCCCTTGAGCAAGTCGTAGCCGGACAGCATGCCAGCCAAATACCGAATAGTGGTTTCAAACAGGCTGACCTCGTTGTTGGTCTTCGTGAAATCAATCGTGTCAATATGATCCAGGATCTTTTGGACGGCATCCTTGTTGCCCATGATAATGGCAGTTGAAAGCGCATCAACCGCAGAGGCACCCCATCCATTCCTGTGATGTTGTAAGCATGATAAACATTACGGCTGTGTAACGTGCTAACCTAGAGTCACCATAGCTATTGCTCACTGGATGCAGCTCATCATGAGGGAAAGCGTATTTCGAGTAGCCATCCCACGCATGCTGGAAAGCTTCCTTCACAGCGTCGGCTTTGGCCTGGTTATCCGCGTCCCGACGATATACTGGCTTCGACTCGTGCGGATAGGCAGCGACTGAGCCCACTAGGCCTAGTGCAGCCACGGGTAGAGAAAGAGAGACGCGCATGATGTAGTCGTATGGATAAACAAAGTTGTAACGATTGAAGATTTCAAACCAAGTGGTTTTAGGAATATCGCGAACGAAGGACCGCCTTAACTGCAATGCAGCAGGCCAATGCGATTTTTAAATATGAAGGGAGCGTGGAATGTGAAAAGTTGAGGTTACAAGCAAGAAGGAGACATCAGGCGAAAGGGGGAAGGTGGTCGGCACGCGACCCGTTTGTTTTTTTGTTTTTTTCTGATAAATTGTGCATTTGACTTCAATACCATTAGACTTCATTGCTTGCATCGATCTATCGGACTAATTGCTTAAGATTCAGGGGGCGCCTGGGGGATCTGCAAGGGCGTCATTGGCACGCGGAACGATGCCCCTGGGCCATCCGTCGGCTAACTTGTTCGAGATCACCTTCCATACAACACAATAACCTCATTTTGCACTCTATTTCTCCGGATAGAGTTTAAATCTAGCCTTTGACTCCAAGAAATTTGACAGACGAGCAGCGAGCGTGACATGAGAGCCTGACGTTGTGCTTCCTCTTCAGATCTATGACCCCTGCCGAGATGTCACTAGTCCAGACTTAGCTCCAAAGCATCACGCTTCGTGCTTTGACATGCTACCTACCCCTCAAACCACGGCCTTATCACCAGACTGGACAAACTGATCTTTGTTCCTCTGGACAATACTACTTCATATACTCCGCGAACTTCGGAAATTGGTCTGAATAGGCTGGTGGTATTGTGATACACGGAGCCGACGAGGTACGTGCAACAATTTGGAGGATTTGGGCGAAGACTACGTTGGATCCAAGAGCTAGCTGCGCATGAAATTTACGTATCGGAGTTTGAAGGCACTGGTTGAAATAGGAATCCCTACACCGCATCCATCTTGTCTATATTGTTTGGGTGAAGTATAGACGGGGTACTCCGTAGCCACGGAGTACTACCCTTGTGGCAGTAGCCCTCGGATTCCGTTCCTAAATTGTTCGCACCGGGTCCCTGCATTTGCTGAATAATTTCACTCTCTTAATGATTCACATTTGTCAGTTTTCAAGTAGTTCGGCCACATTTCCAGGCTTTGTATTCTTCAAATCCACAGCGGCGCTTCCAGTTGCCGAGGGCGGAGACATTTTCACTTGGGCGCTTCCAGTTGCCCGACGTCATTTGTCAGCTCTATGCCGCATAATGACTGACTATATCAAGGTGAAATATTCCATTTTCCCAAGGGTTTGAAAACAACCTTGGAAGTCTCAGCATTATGGCAACCAGCGAAACGCTCATCGTCCGCGTGACGGGTGGACAACCGAACTTGGTCAAAGAACAACTCCGGCTACCATCCCCCAAACCAGGCCAAGTGCAAGTCAAGGTGTCGCATGTTGCACAGAATCCGACAGATGGTATGCTCGATGTTCCAGTACACACCGACAAAACTCACGCGACGCAGTTCAATCTTTCGATATCAATGCCTTTGGAGACGGAGCCGTGCTGGGATGTGACTTCGTCGGAGAGGTCACCGAGCTCGGTGATGGAGTCACTCAATATGCCAACGGTGACATCGTGGCAGGTCTGATCTGGGGTGGTAAGCTATCGGAGAATTGAAAGCATCCCTACCAGCTACTAATCAGGACCCTAGGAGAAATCCCGGGACTGGGAGGGTATAGCCAGCATAGTGTTGCGGACCAGCACATTTCTTTCAAGGTGCCTGCAGGCATCTCGCCGGCGGAAGCGAGCACCGTGCCCCTCGCTGCAACGACAGCGTGGCTCGCCTTGTTCTCTCAAGGCTGCTTGAACATTGATCGTTCTCGGGCCGGCACCAGTCTGTTGGTCTGGGGTGGGAGTTGTGAGTAGTCTATACGCCATGATCATGTTGTGTTAGATGTATTGACCATGCTCAGCAAGTGTCGGCCTGTATACCATCCAGCTCGCGTCAATCTGTGGTCTCAACGTCATCACAACTTGCAGCCCACGGAATGCAGATCTTGTCCGTTCCTACGGTGCTACGCATGTCTTCGACTACAATGATCCTGATGTGATTGAAAGCATCAGCAAGGCCGCACCGGACCTTCAGTATGTCTTTGACACAATTGGAAACAAGACTTCCTCTTCAACTCCCTCTCGGGTCTTTGGCAACCGTCAAGGAAATCTATGTACGGTGAGACCAGGGAAGGCCAACACCGAGCAGGTCACAGCGAACACTCATGTTACCGATGTGCTGGTTTGGACTGCTTTCCTCAAAGACCACCGGTACGGCGAATTCCACTGGCCAGTAAGTCACCCTATATACCCAACAGGATCCAAGTCCGATGCTGACTGTAGACAGGCTTCACAGGAAGACCATGACCTGGCTAGCGAGCTGTTCCAAAACCTACCCTCTTGGCTGGCGCAGGGACGCGTCAAGCCCAACAAAGCCAAGGTATTCTATGGCTTGGACTCTGTTGCCCAAGGATTTCAAGAATTCCGGGATGGTGGGGTATCGGCCTATAAGATCGTCTATGAGGTTTGAAAAGGATTCTCCTTGCAGTAATCCATGTATGGTGATGGGTTGGCGCATATGAGCTGGGATCCTGACATACTTGTAGCCCAATGAATGAATGAGAATCTCCAGTGCAAATGATGTATCATAAGTATCATCGAAAGATCGCCTTTCAAAGTACCGAGTCGAGAAATCCTAGTATAGTCCAGCTCTGGAGCCAGCGACTCACGGTTGAGATGAATCAGCGGGGCTAAATTGCGGGGCTTTGTGCATTTTTGATTCTGCCGATCCAAATCATACAGGAATACAAACAACAACGGTTCCAAAGAGGTTGTGGTATGGCGCCTTGATAAATTAAGTCAAAGGAGAATATAGTAGTGGAAGAAGAAAGGAGTAGACATAGAATGGAGTAATAAGTCGAAGATAAGGCCGAGATAGCGAGGCCAGCATTGGCGGTAATTAGGGCGGTGAAGTCGGCGGTGAGTCATGCCAGGCTCAGTAGGACTATGGCTGCACAAGAGTCATAACTGTGATTTTCCTACACATTCTTTCTGGAAGGGTTCAGACAAATCAAGGGATTTGCATCTCTTTCCCTTCATACACTTTGCTCCGTGTTCATCATGGCGACACCATTCCTCATCAATTATGACCCCTCCTCCCCCACCTCCGATTCCGGACTCTCGCTGAAGCAGATTGCTTACTTCGGCCGCGTCCTGGTCAAGTTCTCTGCCCTGGCTGAAGGAGAGGACTTCCTCCGCAAGAACCTGCGCTCGCTTGATGTGTATGTCGACGCGACCGAGATCTCCTCTTCCGGTGACCTCGTCGACATTCTCAATGCCGGTGCGGCCAAAATTTTGATTACTTTGGATCAATTGACCACCTTATCTGAGGAGCAAACCGTGCCTTCATCCCGCCTTCTCGTCATTGCTCAATCAGACTCCCAACTCGATACCCTCCAGCAATGGATTGGCACCAACACCGAGCGTAACGACGCTAGCGTTTGCACCGAGCCTGCTGCCGTCCCCGCCGCTGCCAAGAAGTTGAACATAAGTTCTGACTCTCCCCGACTTTTCACACGTATCGGCCAGACGGTTTCAGAAGATGCTATTTCCCAGGTCACAAAGCAGGGTGCTATTGCCATCATCTCATCACAGGCATTGACCGCTGAGCGGGATGTTGCCGGCAAGATCTCTGCTGCCAAGCTTATCGCATCGCGGGCAGTGCCTGATCAGGCAACCGGCCTGTGCTTGACCTCAGTTACCGATGAACGGGGTATTTCTCTTGGTTGTGTCTGGAGCAACGAGGAGAGTATCGTCGAGGCCGTCCGCACCGGCACTGGTGTTTACATGAGCCGAAAGCGCGGCCTTTGGTACAAGGGCCAGTCTAGCGGCGATGTGCAGGAGCTGATCCGCATTGGGTACGACTGTGATTGCGACTGCTTGGTCTTCACCGTCAAGCAGATTGGACGTGGTAAGCACCAAAATTTCGGTCATTGATCATTGGCCTCAGCATACTAATGAGGGATTTCTGGTTTGTTAGGTTTCTGCCACCTCGGCACCGAGACTTGTTTTGGTCCCTCCGCGGGTCTTTCTCGTCTTCAAAAGACTCTGGATGCTCGGAAGGCCGATGCCCCCGCGGGATCATACACCGCTCGTCTGTTCAATGAGCCCAAGCTCGTTGATGCCAAGATTATGGAGGAGGCCGAGGAACTGTGCACAGCTCAGACCAAGGAGGAGATTGCTGCTGAAGCTGCTGATCTGTTCTACTTCGCTCTGACCAAGTGCACTGCTTCTGGTGTCAGTCTCGAGGATATTGAGCGCAACCTTGATCTCAAGAGCTTGAAGGTCAAGCGCAGAAAGGGTGATGCTAAGGGCCCATGGGCTGAGAAGCTTGGTCTGACCAAGACTGAGTCAAAGGCTGCCCCTGCCCCTGCTCCTGCCCCCGCGCCAGTGGATGACCGCACATCTCGAATCGAAATGAAGCGTGTCACCACTGCTTCTACCAACCCTAAGGTTGTCTCAGACTACCTCAAGCGTCCTTCTCAAAAGTCCAACGATGCCGTCGTTGCTATGGTGAAGCCTATCATTCAAGACGTCCGTGACGGAGGCGACGCCGCTGTCCTCAAGTACACACAAAAGTTCGAGAAGGCCACTTCACTCACTTCTCCTGTCATCAAAGCACCCTTCCCTGCTGAGCTCATGAAGTTGACCCCTGAAGTTCAGGAGGCAATTGACGTGAGCATTGGCAACATTGATCGTTTCCACTCCGCGCAGAATGGCAGCAACGCCACTCTCCGAGTGGAGACCATGCCCGGTGTTGAATGCTCTCGTTTCTCGCGCCCCATTGAGCGTGTCGGTCTGTACATTCCCGGCGGTACTGCTGTGCTGCCTTCCACTGCTATGATGTTGGGTGTCCCCGCCATGGTGGCAGGCTGCAAGAAGATCGTCCTGGCCTCTCCTCCCCGCTCAGACGGCAGCATCTCCCCGGAGATCGTCTACGTCGCCCACAAGGTCGGCGCCGAAAGCATCGTTCTGGCTGGTGGTGCCCAGGCTGTGGCCGCGATGGCCTACGGTACCGAGTCCATCAGCAAGGTCGACAAGATCCTGGGTCCTGGTAACCAATTCGTGACCGCCGCCAAGATGTTCGTGTCCAACGACACTTCCGCAGGTGTGAGCATCGACATGCCCGCTGGTCCCAGTGAAGTTCTCGTCATCGCCGATAAGACCGCGAACCCGGCCTTTGTCGCATCCGACCTCCTTAGTCAGGCCGAGCACGGCGTTGACTCCCAGGTCATCCTCATTGCCGTCGACCTGAGTGAGAAGGAGCTTCTCGCCATCGAAGACGAAGTCGATGCTCAGGCCAAGGCCTTGCCCCGTACTGACATTGTCCGCGGCTCATTGGCCCACTCCGTTACCTTCGTCGTTCGCGACATCAATGAAGCCATGGTCCTCAGCAACGAATACGCACCTGAGCACTTGATCCTGCAAGTTCAGAACCCCGAGTCTGTTGTCGAAGATGTCCAGAACGCTGGCAGTGTGTTCATTGGTCCCTGGACTCCCGAGAGTGTCGGAGATTACTCTGCTGGAGTCAACCACTCACTTCGTAAGTTTCTTTCTCATCTCCCACTTGCATCCATTCCTGTCGCTAACATATTCTCCAGCTACATACGGATACGCCAAGCAATACTCCGGTGTCAACCTCGGCTCTTTCCTCAAGCACATCACCAGCTCCAACCTTACTGCTGAGGGTCTGCTCGGTCTGGCTAAGACTGTTGAGACCCTTGCTGCCGTGGAGGGTCTGGATGCGCACAAGCGTGCCGTGAGCATCCGTGTTGCCCACATGAACCAGAACAAGTCATAGATTATGCTTTGTCGGCATGATTTACTTTGCATTTTCTCCGTTTTTCGTTGATTTATCATGATGATGTGCCATGAACAGATAGCCAAAAGCAAATTCGAATTGAGATCATTTGCCATTGAAGGCTCCACGGGATTCGTTTCCCATGATAGATTGTAACTATAATGACAAAATGATCTACTTTATCCGTGGACAGGTATAAACCAAGTTTCTAGAATATTGAGAACCTGAACGCATCCGGCAGTTGAACTGCGGGACGTAGGGCAGCGATCATTATCAGATCCGACGCCCAATGACGTTGGTATCCACTAAGAAAAATTGCACTCGAGCACATCATAAATCACAGATCAGATAAACATGAAAAAAAAAAAAAAAAAAACAAGCAAAATCACAATCAATGACATTAATGCTTAACCCCTAGCATTATTTTTTGTAACACCAGAATATAGAGCAAAACCCAACCCAATGCAACCTTGGAAGACACCCCCGAAACCGGAACCCAAAAAGTAGACGTAAGACATTATGTTCAGAATTGCGCGACATCGTTCAAAATCTGGACTTCCTGACCAGGCTTGAACGCAGGAAGACCCATGTAAGGACATCCGTCACAGCGGAAAGCATCGCCGAGAGCACAGCTTCCGCAGGAACCTGTCTTACCCTCGACGGTGAAGTCCAACTCGGCTAGATCGCCCGTGTCCAGCTTCATGACGTTCAATTCTTTATCGGCGTTCGCCCGGCGCTCCTTGTCTTCCGCTTCCAATCGGTCAGCGAGACCACATGTACAGTCCTTGCAGGCGCGTCGACGGCGTCCGGTCTTGGGTTGGCACTCTGGGGCTGTGTGATGTTAGTCAAAGTTCACTTGCGATGTTCGGTAGAGATAATACATACGAGGCATTATGGGTCTCGTTAAATCCTCCTCGTTAAGGAGTGTATCTTCATTAATGAGCTCGTCCTCATCCTCGCGGTCGTGATTCGTTGCACTAGTAATTCCCGGTGCAGCGAATCCGGTAGGAATGGCTGTAACAGGGGCCTGAGCAGGCTTATTCTTCTTCTTCAGGCCGAATTTAAGAGGGACAGCCGCAGTGGGCTCGAAGTTTGGCTTCTCGAAGCCGGTATCGGACTGCACGAGTCCGGCCAAAATAGCCTCCATAGACTCGGAGGCAGTGAGAGCGGAATCCTGAGTTTGAAGCTTGGCGCCTGCCTTCATTGAGGGGACGAGAGTTGTGTAGACATCCCTGGTGAGAAGCTTGAGGGCCTCGGAGCGCCTTGCGCCGTCTGAGTCGGTGAGGATGAGGACGAGGTCGTAGGTGGATGCGGGGAGAGAAACAAAGCCGGCGGAGAGACGGTCGAGCATTTGGAGGTCTGTGATTGAGCGGTCGAAAGTTGTGAAGAGACCGCGGAGTTTGTCCTCTTGGGTGGCTATGGAGGGGGGAGCGAGGAGGAGGGTGCGCTTGGATTGCACGGGCTTGGACGGTGAGAAGTCCATGTCCGTGTCGTTGGTGTCAATGGTCATGAATGAGGGCGCCATAACTGAATTAAGGGAAGTATGAGAAAGGAGTGAAGTGAGGGGTGGCAAATGGGAATATTTAGGTGATAAAAGATAGGCATTAGTCATACTCTTCGTGGAGGGGCATTATTAAGCTAATCTGCTGCCGCCTATCAGCAACCGCGGATTACCTGGGCGTGTTGTTTTCTCAAAGGGAAATGCATCTCCGAGGAGACTTGGTGTGACTCAAGGCGATGTTCATTGCCAATCGTGTCTCTTTGACTCGTATATCTTGCTGTCACCTGACCGGCCTTATTCCGCCACGCATTGTTTACTCCTATATCGCAATGCCCTCAGATTAATCGGGTTCACGATGAATATTAGATTGATTTGCCCAAAAATCACACGATAGATCCTCTTCAAACCTGCAGTTGGTCCATCGGCCAGTATTCCGGCCAGTATTCCGAGGTTGGACTATGCACACCGCGCATATGCACTCCGCTTTCGGCAATTGAACGCGCTTCATTCTACTCCGTCGGAATGAATTACGGCGCTTGGAACCCATCACTGTCGCATGAAGAGACAGCGGGTTAGCGAACGGATTTCGGCTGCGAACTTCTGATAGGTCTGGGCTTGGCAGCCCTGGTGGTTGTGGAAGTGATGTAGGAGGCACCTTGTGGAGAAGCCCATTCCCCGCAAATCCAAGACAATCAATACTTCGAAGGCTGCGCTCATTGACGGGAGTTTATCTCCAGATCAATACTGGTCTTGTTGGGGTAATTTAGGAAACAGGGGATTCGGAAACAAGTCACATCGTAACCGGCACCTGGGCATTCATCTTGCGCCGTAACTCTACCGAGCTTGTTGGGGAACAAATCTAATCAGACCGATCAGAATGATCATCTCAAAGTATATATGCTAACAAAAACAGGGGTATGGTAGTATTCCTTCGTAAAACATCTCAATGGTATCACTCAAGCTTTGATCAATCGCCAAGCTACATATCCTCATCAACCACCGCGATCCTCATGCCAGCAAGAAGGTTCATCGCCACGTTTGAGTGCTTGTACATATCGTTAAACACCCTCGTTGCATCCTTCCCAATGCCCGATTTGATCAGTCCCACGCCACCAGGGTGGATCTTATGGAACTCAGTTATATCATATACAATCCTCTCAATCAAGATCAAGTTTCGAGATTGAGCCTGTGTATAATAATCCTCCAAGAGCATGACAGGCAAGTCTGCTATAGGTACACCCCATTGAACAGTCTGAACCTTCTTATCGAGCTCTTTTTGCGATGCCTGGAGCATGCTTTTGTTGATCTCATTCATAGAGAAGAATCGCAAGTCGGTAACGAGACCAAGCTGGGTCCACAGCCAAATGTTCCATTTTGTAGGATCGAACTCATACCAGTGCACACCGTTGCGCCAGTCCGAGGGGAACTCGTGGTGGAAGTTGTGGTATCCCTCTCCAAGCGTCAAGATCGCAACGATGAAGCAGTTTCGAGCCGACTTGAATGTCCCATAGGGTTGGTCTCCCATCCAGTGGGCAAGCGAGTTGATGCAGAATGTGCTTTGCTGGACGAGTGCTGTGCCGAGTAGGCCTCCATAGATGTACCCACCGAGCCAATCACCCCATCCAAGTCCTGCAATGAATGTAGGGCCCATGTAGGCCATGAGCAGGAAGAGCTGCCAGTAGTAGTCGGCTTGGAAGGCAATGATTGGATCCCGCTTTAGATCTTCAACGTTCACGCGTCCGATCTTATCGGGGTCATCCTTGAAAATGATCCAGCCGACGTGGGAGTAGAAGAGTCCTTTCTGGACGCTGTATGGATCTTGGTCGGTATCCACGTAGCGGTGATGGGCACGGTGCTCTCGGCACCAAAGCTTGATTGACCCTTGTCCGGCGCCAGCGCCGAAGAGCATCAAGAAAATTTGTAACGATGTGCTGGCTTTGTAAGATTTGTGAGACCAGAGACGGTGATAGCCTGTTTTTTAAGTCAACATCTTGCCGAAGTAATATAGGTATCATGCATCTGTATGTTCAAGTTCACGGTTCTGGGTGGTGAATGCTTACCTCCGGTGATGCTGAATCCCTTTGTGAGACTATAAAAGAATGCCATGATTTGGGTCTTCCTTTGGAAAGGCACCCAAATGGTGCTCAATCCAGCAAGTGCAGGAACAAGGAGGACCATGGTGACCATGAGCCAATCAAGTTGTTGATACCAAGGCGTTCTCTTCTGTTGCGCCGGGTTATTGTTGGGAGGAAGTTCACCCTTCTCCTGGTGCTGAGGAGACATTTGCCGTGTAGACATGGTGACTAATTGGTAGATAGTGCCAGACCGATCAATACCAAGATGGAATGTAAGAAAAGACAGTGAAATGCTCAGACCAAAAGACTCCAGGTATTGAGGGCGGACTATAAGGATCTTATCTACGGGAGGCCATTAAGCATGTGGGTAAGAGGACTGAAAGAATAACCAGTCAAAATTTAGGACTGCAAACATTTGACTCGTACTAACAAATCGTTTTGTCAATAAGTGGTCTGAACTTTGATCCTCGGCGTGGTATGACGGTGATTTCTAGATTGGTGCGACACAGTTCAAACCCTCTTTTAGGAAATCGGCCGTGTTTACTCGTATAGTATTGATCGATCCCTAAAACTAGACACACAGACCAGATCCAATTCTGCTCAATTCTCTTGCCCCGTCCGTATATGGCAAACTGCGGAGTCGATCATCATACGTTGCAGGGTCCGAATGAAACAGTACCTGGATTCCTGTATGGAGATCCACCACTGCTGGATGAAACAAATACTGGTCAAATTCAGTGAATAGCCTAGAAAGAGGCAAATAAGTGCGGATCCTAACTGGGACGGGCAATCATTCCGGCACAAATGGGCTGCTAATAAGTTTACCTCTCAAATTTTGCGGGTTTGACCTGTGTTTCCATGCCGGCTTCAAATTTGGGACCTGGAGGCTCGGCGAAATAACCTTACCCACGTGAAGACTCGTTCAGCAATAGTGGGGGGGCTTTTAGTTCAGCCCTTTTTTGCCTCGAATTTGGCTTTTGAGAGCGTTTCCACTCCACTTAACCGTTACAACTAGTCGAGCTGGAAAAATTGAAGTCTGCGCTCGGTGCGAACGTTCAATGGATTCGCTCTCACGGCGTTGCCCAAATGGCCCACTTGGGATTTGTTTTAAAGTCTACTAGCCATTTTCTAGGCTTTTCGTATAGTAACGTATTGGCATATTTGTCACTGTGGAGGGTCTGTCTTTTATGGCCTACAACCTTTCGTTCTTCTTTTGTGGTAATATCTAAACAAAATTCATAGTTCACGTAACTCAATGCTTTCTGACCCGGTAATGGCCTCCTCCAAACTCTGCTCTGGAATTCATAGAGACAGTATCACTCAGAGACTCGACATCTTCATCTCCTATCAGATAATGATTAGCATTGTACCTTGTCATAGTAGCTTGAGTTAGAACTCACCTCGCGCCAGATTGTGATGTTTGATGAACAGGCTCACCAGGAGCGCAAATCCAGCACATCCACACATCACTGGCCACAGTAGCCTCAATGAATCCGCATATGTTTGGACCAATGATGGTTTCCGGGGGTCCGAGTCGGGAATAGTTTTCAAGACCTCAATCATCGCCGCCGCCCCCTTACTCAATTGGTTCGTGTAGGCCGCGACTTCGGCATTTTTCTTCAACTTTGATCGGAAAATATTGTCAAAGAATGCACCTCCGACAGCCACCCCAATAGCCTGGCCCAAGGCTCGGAAGAAAGCGAAAAAGCCAAGGGCGTGCGAAACCTCGTGTGGAGCAATATTCGACTGGACTGTTAGATTCAGACTTGTGAACAGAGACCCTGTTCCCATTCCAACGAAGAAGTTGATGAGGACCCACTCATAGATCGCGGTCTGGACATTGAGTAGGTACAGTGTGCCTAGGCTTGCTGTCGCAACGACCCAGCCTCCTGTCAGAACCTCGCGATAGCGGCCAGTGCTCGCTATCACGAACCCCACTAAGCCGGCAGCAAGGGTGATACTGAATGTTTCAGGTAGAAGAGCAACACCAGACATAAGAGCACTGTATGACTGCACGGCTTGGTAGTACAGTGGGAGGTAATATAAAAGACACCAGACCTGTTCGATAATTTAAGCGTTAGAAATCCCAAGGCCACTTGCAGTACATTTAAAAAATAAAAAAAGACAAACTCACAATCAGTCCATGCATGAAGGTCTGGACGTAAACCAGCTTTGCGTTCCAGTCGCGAAATATACTCTTAAGCAAGAACGGTTCTTTTGCAAGGAACATTTCGTAGATCACGAATGCCACCAGGCCTCCGACGCCAACGAGTAGTGGCACCAAAGTATGCCAGCTTTCCCAATCAAAGAGCTCGCCGCCCCAGGTGAGGGGTATCAGGAAACTAGACATTGACGGGATGAAGAGACCGAAGCCTATCCAGTCGACACGGGCCAGCTTCTGCGCGGTGCTTTCTTCATAGAAAGTGGTGGAGTAGTAGCGAGGCTTTAGAGATATGCATATCAATGCTAGTGAGATGCTGGCCAGCGGGAGGTTCAACGCAAAGATCCATCTCCAAACGTCTTCTCAGGTATTAGCTGCATTTTGAAACTTCTTTGAGATATGGACTTACTGCGGTGGGCCAGTGCACCGCCAACAACAGGTCCACTAACACATCCTATAGCCCACATCATGCTCAGGATACCAATCCATTTTCCGCGCTCTCTCAGCGGGGTGAGGTCTGCGATCAGGATTTCGGATAGCGTGAGCAGCCCACCACCCCCAAAGCCTTGGATTGATCTTGCGGCAAGAAGGACATCAAAACTTTGGCAGCCTGTGGCAAGGGCCGAGCCTGCTAAGAAAAGAAGTGAGGCAATGATAAACTTGTTCGGTGTTAGTAGAAATGCGGCCTTGTGGGTTTGAATGCCTTACCAGAGGCTTGCGTCCAAAGATGTAAGAGAAGACCGCAAAAGCGGGTTGGAAAACCGCAGAGCAAAGTAGATTTGCCGTCCCAGACCAGAATGCCTGGACATCTGTGCCGTGAAATTGACTCGTGATCACCGGGACCGCATTGCTCATAGAGGTAGAGCTAAGAGAGACAGTGAGAGACACGCTTGCCAGAGCGACAATGGTGAGAGTGAAGCGCCGGGCTTCTGTCAACTTCATTGTCAGCTTAGCGGAGTCTATTCCCTTTCCCAGCGTTGCTGGCGGTTTCACTGGAGTCTCCCGGCAAGACTTTGCATATATGGGATGGAGATAGAAACACAAGCATGACGCAGTGAGAGACCGAGCCCAATAATCATTCCTACGCTTTTTGGGGTAGTGGATCTTTCATGAGCTAGGAATACAATCTATTGAAATTCGATAGCTTGGTTTTGGGAGGCCCCGATGGTCTCCGTGACCCACAGTCCCAGCACCGAGGTAGCAAGGTCTTTTCACGACATGTCAAAACGGTCAAACGGGTAAAACAAAAAACGCAAAGCGATCATTGACTTTCACGGTCTCGAGTTCGTCTCAGATCGCTGTAATAGGTAAGGATATGCATACAGTGGGTCTGGACGTTGATCCGCGGAGAGGTGGACACTCGGCCCTTTCTCCAAAGAGATTAAATCGACGCCGTTCATCCCTCAGGATCTTTAGGGCAGATTGATTGATTGAGCTTATTGGACTAATCAATTCCCAATTTTTGGGCAATTTGTTAGCTCCCGTATCATATGTGTGGAGCCGTTGTCAAGCCCTCATATGAAGTTGCCCTTTAATTTGGAATCGCCTCAAATTAAGGTATCCGGAATTTGTGCTCCCTAGAAATCAGAGGGCCCTTTTTTAATTACAGGGCGCTCGTTTAATAGCTCTAAGTGTCCCTAGCAGTCTACTGCATGTACATCATCGACTCATTTGGTATAGACACTTCCTTGAAGTGCCGGCCAACCTAACTTTCCTCGGTCCCATATGGGATCTGTGGCTCTGATCCCCAGATATTGTTGGGAAACTAGGTACTTCATGACGCATTGGTAAGGGCCCAGTCCCGCTTCTGTTTAGGCTTTGCTGCACGCTAGCCCTGTGTTTCGACCGAGAAGCGCAATGCACCCTGATCAACAGATTTTCAATTCTTGGGGCGTTCCCATGTATCAGTTTCAGGAACCTACCCCGTTACATTCCAGTCTTCGATTGTCGCAAAACTTTCCCGGGGAGTGGGTCTTTCCAGGGCTGAGTAGGGACCGAGCACTTGGTGCTTGTAGTAGCGGTGCCTTGTAGCATGATATAAAGTAGCATTCCAGGAGAAAACGAATGGAGAATCCCCACGCGTATTAAATTTGCGTTGAATATGCAGCCCGAACGATTGATCAGCTCTGGCTGCAAAGCTTTCTTGTCGGAAGATGTCTTCTTCGCCCACCCACATTATTATGGCGACTGCATGTTGATAACACGGCTGGGCAACTACATGGCCCCGGCCATTGCAAGCTTGCTCATCACCTTCTTCGTTATGGATCGATTCGTTCTCCAAGCATTCGTGCTTCCCGCTCTATACGGAAAACATTATACGAACATGGAAGCTCGGTTTCAGCGAATGTTCTCCATCACGCATCTCGATTGGATCGTACGAATGATCTCGCTCGCGACTGTATCGAAGGGAGTGTTTGAGGTGGTTTTCGGCGGCCGCCATTGGTCTGATACGTACTTCGTGGATCCATCGCGCACCCATGCGACGCTGGGAGATGTGGCCGCGATTGCAATGTACTTGGTCTGCGCGTTCAAGACATTTGAGCTTCTTCGGGCTCAGGATCTGAAGCTGTTGATCGTGTTCCACCATGTGGGAACCATCGTCATGATTCAAGGTTTCCTTTCTTTGGCATTCAACCTTCCTGAGAATGGCCTATCGACCATCTTCCACTCGAGAACCCTCGCCGACATGTTTGGATTCTGGGGTAAGATTCAGTCAATTCACCTGATCTCTTCATGAGCTAACAACAGCTTCATAGTCTTCTTTGACGGAACATTGGGGGTCGCATCCCACTTGACGCTCATTCTTCGACGCGGATGTGTGAATCAGACCAAGCTGCATTTCCGATTCTATGACCTTACCTATGCACTTTCGCTTCTCTCAACCTACCTCGAGCCGATCATCGTTGCATACCTTCTCTTTATGCATTGGGCTAGATTGTCGCTCACTGCTCATGCAGTGATATCCTCTCTGCAGGTCCTGTTCTTCTTCTCCAAGCTCAAGGTCTGCTCGCGAGTAGGCGCTGCCCGAAAGCAGGTACAAACACAAAGGCAACCCACGGAGAAGAACTAAATCGGCCTTGTGATTCAATCTGACCTTTGTTTTATGACTATTCCCGCGAAATACCACATCTCATGTTCATGTCAAAATTAGTCGCAGTCCATCAGATAGAGAAGCTTCGTAAAGACTCAACCTTTTATGTCCACAAGAAGACCTCGGGAATAGACCGTACCTCGAGAGTAGATCAACTTGCAATATACCAAATAATATATGGAGATGCGAGCACAAACAAGAATGACTTTTAGTATGCCATAATGCGACTGTATGCGCCCGAACTGCTCTATGGTTGGTATCAATATGTACAAAAAGATGATAGCGACTCATCACTCATAACTCCAAAGAAAAGACAAGGTGCTTAACGCTTGCGCTCACGGATCTTCCACTTGATTCCATCCTTGTTTGTGCCTCCGACGGAATTGCCCATCTTGGCCCGCTGCCAATCAAGCTCTTTCTCCGCAGCCTGGACCTCCTTATGCTGCTTGCGCAGGGCCGCCAATTTGTTTGCACGAGCTTCGACGGCGCGTTTGCGGGTCTTGCGAGCCCGTCGAGCTTCCACTAGAGCCTTGCGCTCAGCTTCCAGTTGCTTCGGAGTCTTGCGGGCTTTGGGTGTTTCTTGGTCTTCGTCATCGCTAGCGTCGTCTTTTTGTAACCGTTGCTTCTTCATTGCCAGTTGGTCTTTTCGGTCGTCGGCGAAGACGGTTCTGTTCGGCTTAGGCTGCACCGGGGCACCGAAATCGAAGTCGTCGAAGTCGTCGTCGGAACCATCCTCATCATCGCTCTGGTCCTTTGCTGCTCCGCCCTTCTCTCCGAGAGATTTCTTCAGGCCGTTCTGCAACTCCACATCACGCTCGAGACGCTCGATCTCGCGTCGCAACCGCTCCCCGACGGTTCGGAGATATCCTTTATCTTGTGTCTTGAGAAGCTTGAGTGCATCGTGACTCAGGTCCGCAGCTGAAGCTCTAGCAGTGCCTGCACCGCGTCCATGTTTGCCTTGAGTCCGGTTTTTGTCACCCATCATACCGAATGCGAATTCATCGGGATTGCGATCTTTGGCCTTCTCTTCGAGGCGCTTCAACTTGGCCTTCTTGGCATTGTAATCTTTGGCACGCAGCGAGTAGTCCTGTCGAAATTAGCATGGTCGTTGGAGGGATGATACAAGAGTATAGCTGCTGAAATTTGTCAAAGCAACGACACGATAAACTCACCTTGTGCTTCTCGAGAAGACCCCATTTCTCACGACCCTGGACCTGGCCACGCTCCTTGTGGTTGCGCCGTTGGACGGCATTGCGCATAGACGACATTATGGGCTATTTTCTAGACACAAATGTGATCAAGAAAATGTAGGAATGCGATAATCAAAGATAGGAAGATCTCGTTGGAGAAACTTTTTTTTCTGCTGGATTTTCCCTCTCCGCCCGAGCTCTCGGCTCACTCGCGCTCCGCATCAACATCACCCACTTGGTCTCGATCTTCGCTGCACGCCATTCAGTAACGAAGCATTGACGTCTGCTTTGAGAATCGAGTTCTTATTCTCTGCTGAATCTGGCCGTCGAAAAATTACCCGAAACCACCGGGCCGAGTCCTCCGAGCGAACCATCCGACCCATTGATCATCCCATACACTCCTCAAACCCGAACTTCGGTCCTCGAGATCGACCTACAAAGTCTCAATGGCTACACCATCCACATCTCCCGATGCGCCTCCAACGAATCCACCAAGGAGCAATAACCTCCGCAACCCTCTTCCCCTCTCAGCCCCCCAAGAACAAGAAGTGAAATTATTGTTCCACAAGCGTGTACGAGGCTATTGCGCCCCAGAGATTAAAGGTACATAATTGCTTTTTTGTTTCGATTATACCTCTACAGGTTTCCCGCTCGGGTTTTCTAGCATTGGGCTCCCAAGCTCCTGTTAAGGGGATCTTAAGAACTGCCGATTGCACCATCGTGGCAATGTTCCGCTCCGCTCCACACCTTCCCATGCTCAACCAGCTAACTCCACATGATTTAGCATTTGCCGAATGCGCCGTTAACCGCACCATTACTGCAACATGGGTCTGTCGCCAGCAGCGACTTGCAATGAATTCGTGCATGATCGCACACGCAAAACCTGAAGAAGAGGATCGCGCACGTGAAGAGTGGTTCGCGGGGATTGAAGAACGGCGTCGCGCGCGCGATGAGGAGCTCGCTGGTGTTGAGAGGCGGCGTGCGGAGGTTCAAAAGCTGATGCGCGAAGATGAGATCCGGAGACGAGAGGCCAAAAAATGATTTAGATTCGTCTTCTATTGTCTCTCTCTTTGCAGCTATCTCCACCTCTTGTGTGATTATGCTTTTGTTTATATGGGTTTTGGCGTCTTGAGTATTGTTGCTTGTGTTTCGTCGGGGATGGAGTGCGAAGACTTTCGTCTCTACATCTTGGAATTGGTGCTCAAGGTTCGGGGTCTATTGCTATATCATAGACCAGTGTGCTGGTCTGTTGATTGGGCCCCACGCCGATGCTGAGGCCTCGCTGTGGAACGCATTGGCGACCTTGACAGCACGTTATCGTCGTTCCATTTCCTCCTCGGTGGGCGATGGGTGTCCAAGTGAATCTTCCAGAGTATCCCTGGGTGCCCGCTTCCCCCGACGGGCAACCGATCTATAACTTTTCCTCTCTTGGCGCACTAAGGCAGATGAAGCAGGCGTTTGCTGGGCATTTTAATTACATTGCATGACCACCCAGAAGCGATGGGTTGGCCTTGAATTGTGTACAATATACAACCAATTGCATATCTTGATTCAATTGAACAGGAAGACGTCTTTTTATTTCCATCTTTATCTTCCTATCCATACTAATATTAGAGAACAAGACGTGCAATAGACCTTCTCCATGCAGTAAAAAGCAGTTCCCCATTCCGTGGTATGAAGTAGATCAGAGGAAGAATAACACCATGCGCCAGAAACACCCCCGATTCGACGTCAAAGCAAATGAAGAAACCCCAGGCTGAACCGACGCGCTTAAACATCAGTCATCTTCCGGTCTTCATCACCATCACCAGCCTCGCCCATAGTAGTATCCTCGCCAAAGATATCCTCCATCTTGCCATCATCTTCGTCTTCATCGCCGCCATCCTCTCTGTCTCCAGCCCCGTCACCTCCAACCCCATTCCCGGTGGTCTGTGGCGCATCAGGCACATCCTCCTCGCCCTCGCTATCCCACTCATCCTTCATATCCCAGCCCAAGCCTGTAAGACAGAATCTCTCAGGGGGCAAGCGCATTCCACCCATTGAGATACTCTGATTCGCAGCAACCGCCCCGTTAGGAGCACCAGCGGCAGGATCGAAGCCGCCTCGCGAAACACCAGGCAAAGCAATCCGGTTCCGCTCCGACGCAACATCCATCAGGAATTCCTTCGGCAGCCCAGTCTGGAACTGGAAGTGTAGACGAGAAGCAATGCTCAAACGCAATGCCGGCAGAGACACGCTGTTGACTTCCGCAGTGCCCTTTGTGCCCGCCGCACCGTCTGTCGCAGCAGCGTAGCCTTCCGTTGCAAGATGCACTGCATCTTGTAGCACATTCGCCGTGTATCGGTATGCGAAGTCGAGGAGTTGAAGAGGCACCCGGTCTTGGTATGAGGTTACCCCGAGCGAGGCGAGGAGCATGTGAACCAGTCGGACATCGCGTGGTCGTCGCGATTTCCCGCTATCCTGAGCTGATGTCCCTGGGACTTGTGGGGGTTGTGCGGCTGTGGAGGTTTGGGGGGCTGCGGCTGGAACATTGGGCTGGGCCTGGGAGGCGGGCGCGACGCCGTTTGTGGAGGATTCGGCGGGTGGTGTGAGAGCTTGGGTGGCAGGTGCTGAGCCTTGTGTCTGCTCTGGCGATGCCATTTTGTCGGTGCTCCTTATCGGATAGATCAGGATGGAGGGGACGCTGGTATGCTGGAGATGATGAAATTGGGGTTGTACGCTGTTGGAGGGGCCCTGGATCCTGTCAAGTTCAGATGGATGGTATTTTTGGCACTAATACCCTGCTCCGACGCTAGCGATCAGGCCGATGGTTCAAGCAGCGCTGGAATTGGAGTTGCAAGTGGCCGATTTGATGAGGTCGAAAAGAATGGAGCGCAAGGAGCTCCGATATCACGCTAAACCGCATTCGGTAATCGAGCAAGTCGGGGAGAAGTTGTCACTTCTCAGCTTCAGTTTCATCTGATTCGCGATGATTCAAGAGATGTGTGCTTTACTGATACTTCACTCCTAACTCTGAATTCTTATCTTGTTTGGGGATTACTGACGGGTGCAATGAATGATGCCTGACGATTGGCGGTTAATCGTAAGCGGCGGCTATACGGGACGCCTGACTAGTGAGAAATCGTACGGAGTATAGGCAGCTATTTTGCCTGCATTGACCAGTAAGCAGGTCTGTAATCAGCCATAGCCAGCAGGTTCAGTGCCTATGACCGCAGAGCTAGGCACCGAGTTCCGACTGTATAAGAGGCGCCGTGTTTACTTCATTCAGAACGCAGCACCTTGGAGCCATGGAGTTATCATCTCAGCCATTCTTACTTGGCCCTAATCTCATGAATCTGCCATCAGAACTCCACCTTCAAATAAGTACCTACTTATCCTACCCAGATGCCCTTGCTCTGAAGCATAGCAACCGCCATTTCTACTCCATGGTCTACACGGGCGTCCATCTCAAAGTCGACTGGTTAGTCGAGCGATTTGAAAGGAAGCTCGAATGTCCTATGGAGAAGTGCTCGTTCCGTACTGATGAATCCTTTTGCAACGGCCGGGTTCGGGGCATCATGGAGCGCCGCCGCTGGCATCTTGAATGCAAACCCGTTCAAGGTGGATGCATCGTAGTTCATGGGAGAACTTGTCGGACGGATATGATTCCAACATGGTTCAGGATCAAAGCACAAGGAAAGAGAAGGGTCGCTAGACGAGTGCGCAGTTGGGGACAAGAAGGTATATCCAACGAGCCCTTGCCCTTCACACCACTTTCACTTGCTTCGGGTCCTAAATGAAGAAGTATATGCTAAACGTTTTATAGCACTTGTCGTTGGAATAATAGCTGTCTTGTTAGAATTGCTGTGGCTATCAGCCCAAAGGTAGGGCAACACTGCCTCTGCGGTCAAGGGTTTTAGCTAAATCGACTAAAATTGGTCCTTTGGTGACAGATCAAGGTTTCAAGCGCAGACTCATCCGTTCTTGACTAGGTCATCTCATTGCATCGTTTGGGGATATCTCAAGGATTTCCTAGCATAATATTTTTGACTTGGCGGTCGTTTGACAGGGACCGATCAGGTACCCACGAAGCACGAAATCCAATGGATATACATACCTTCATCCCGAGTCATGGAATAAAGCCAGAATGCTATTATGGCGAGAGATTCGAGTTTGCAGTGCAAGAATTGACCGATATGGCATCAATTTGCAGCTTGGTGTGGTTTAACCATCGGGCGGTTTACAGGACCGTGATGTAATTGAGCCTGGCGCCCGATGCAATTGATCGCGATCGATTTCGAACATCAGGAGACATTACAAATTGAACTCTCAATTTGATTGGGCGTGCAAAGAAAAAACACAGGGGACGATGTGCTCATGAGCCCTGATCAGGAATCTAATCACTGACGTCACATTGACGAACTTCCAAGAAAGCTGCATATGCTCATAGAGCTATATAGCCCCTGCTCCGTACTCAATTGTCTTCGTTAACAACATCTCTTCAAAATATCAACATGTCTACCTCAGATGCCACAGTCAACACCACCACGGGTAACCACCCTGTGGACCCTTATAAGGCACAGAACTTCGAGGACCCTCCTCTGCCCCAGAAGATCGAGGAATTAGCCAGCTTCATTTCTCAAGTGAAGTTTGGCATGTTGACCACCAAGCAATCAGAGGGTGATTACCTGGCCTCGCGTTGCATGGCCCTCGCCGCACAGGTATGGCTCTAGCTTCCAACAACTACATCTATATCAGAGCTGCAAACTAATGCTATTTAGGAACACGGCGGCATTGACTTGATCTTCCACACCAACCTCTTCTCTGGCAAGACTATGGATCTCACCGTGCACCCACAAGAGACCAACATGTCCTTCCTCGACCCCGTCAGTGGCGCCTGGGCTTCCATCTCGGGTACTGCATCCGTCATCGGCGATCGTGCTACTGTGGAGAAGTACTACTCCCCCACACTCAAGGCGTGGATTGGAGACATGGGCGATGGTGTCCATGATGGCGGTCCTTCAGACCCCCGAATTGGCGTGATCAAGCTCGAAGCTAAGCTTGCGACTCACGTCGTTGCCACCAAGGGTCTGCTCGGCCGCGCCGTTGACACCGTCAAGGGTGCCGTGCAAGGCAATGTGCCTTCGATCAATGGCATTCGGGAACTGACCAAGGAGGAACTAGCTGAGTGTATGTGTTCTTGAGTTTTCTTTGCTGATGTAGTACCATGCTGACTTGATGATAGGGCGCCGGACGCACCAGGAATAAACCAGTTCGCATTGGTTGGATTCTGAAAAATCAGATGCTCCATTTATGTTGTATGAATGAATGAGATCTACTTGATACTTAGCTACTAGTTAATGATACTTGAGTAAACTTCAGCGATTGTTGAGATTTCATCGACCCGTGGATCCTGTACAAAGAAAGTCATATATAGGTCATTTGCCATTGTCTATCGCCGAACTATACTATTACTGTGCAAGTACTGGCCCTCACGTTTGTACACAAGTAGAGACAAAACTAATTAGGTTACTGAAAGCTCACTGGAAACGTGACCGCAAAACAACCAAAAGTAAAACTGGGTATCGTCCAAAACTCCTGCTGGTAAAAAGGAAAAATCAAGCAACATCAAATCTAGGAGTCTGTATTAGCACCACCCAAGGATAAGACCTCAATCATTACTTACCAAAACCAGGGGGAGACGTGCTGGGATACGGCCCTCGTGCAACAGCATTGCAACCGCCTTTTGGGGCGTCGCCTGCAACTTGCGGTATGCCTCTCTGACATGTCGCGGCTCAATCGGTGTGCGGCCCTCCTCAGGCGGGTCAAAAAGACCAGTTTCCCGCTTGCGCTTCTTCAAGTTCTCCCCAGCCTCAGCGCCTCCACGGCGATTCTTCTCATTGTCTTCGCGCTCCTTGACCTTTAGAGCTTCTTCAGTCAGAGTCTGGACGATTTCAAAGGTGAGGAATCCAAGAATATCCACGATATCATCATTGGGCTTGGACTCGGTGACGATGCCAAAACCCGCCCACTCGCGGAACCGTTTGCTCTTTCGGTATGTAAATGACGCCTGTCGGCATTCGGACCAAAAGACATATTCTTCCTTCGTCATATGTCGGGTACGCTCGTCAGCCGCTGCGAGACGCTGCAAGGTTGCATAGTTCTGCTCTTCCTCTTCTTCGTCTTCTTCGTCCTCGCGCTCCGGGATTTGGATCGAATAGAAACTGTTCACGTCCCAAGCAAGTCCAACCTTTGCTTTCTTGTTCTTTGGTTTGGCGGCGACGTCTGCTGGGCCTGCGACGGCACCCGCCGCATCGTCGGCTGCGAAATCTGCGGCGTCACCACCACCTTTGTCGTCGGAATCTTTGACGTTTTTGCGGACGTCTTTCCAGGATAGGAATGTTCGGAGACGGGAAACTTTTGCCTTGTCATGGCGGATCAAGAAGATTAGATCGTCGGTTGAGATGGATCGAACACCTCGGCGAGTTGCTAGAGATGTGCTTCGAGTGAGCTGGTTTATTGTCAGTGAGACATACGCAAATTATTTGAATAGTTGGCACTCACAATCTCAATCACTTGTTGTCGAGTGATCTCTTCAATCAAGGTAGTGGTTTCAGGGGACGGCTCGGCAGTCTCTCCAGAGACGAACATCATCTTCGCAGCATTGTTAGCCATCCGTACTCTTGTTTTATCCCATACTCAAGCTGAATGGTAATCTCGTGGTCTCGCTGGCTCTCGTTTGGTTTTCAGTAGAGGTTCTTCTGTGGAAATTCCATGAAGGAAGATGCAGGAATGACATTTTGAAGTGGCACGATCTCAGCATAGACGTTATCTTCGATAATATGAGCCTTAGCAATGAGGAAACATAGAAATGATTGCATGCGACAGGTCCTTGTAAAGAACGTGCTGTTGTTTCACGGGGTTGCCTTTTCTCCATTGCTTCAGATGATCATGTTGGGTTTGTTTACTGATCAACAGAGCAATTCATCCCATCCATGATTTCGGTGTATAGAGAGCCGGCATATCCAATATTGCAATTATATCATTCCAGGCGCAAAGGCGATGTTTCGACCGCCAACGGATGCGCATCACTTTTAACGGGTCCAAGTTGTCCACAGCAACCATGAGATTTTCAAGAGCCAGAAAGACCACGACACCGAGTATAAGAAGTAAGATTCCCCTGGGGAGAGCTCACCTGCTGGATCTCCTGCCGGTACTTTGGATTCCGATCGGAGCTCATTATGGATAGCGTACGCGTTGCCGGTTGCCGGTGTAGCCAGTTTCACTATTCTGAGTCGGGGTAGAGCTGGCAAGAGCCAAGTCGCAATTGATTGACGATAATGGTGAAGTGAGAGCTGCTTAGGGTGAGGTTTCGCAATCTGGGGATGGATCCCGGGCGGTCTCATTCTGCCGTCATTGAGGCGGGCGGTCATGCGGCGTTGCGGGGCAGATGCTCTTTTTTCCGTCGATCGTTTTGCGTTTTAGAGATTCTCAATTGGTGCATTGGCCTTTGAAATTGCAGGTCTCCTTGTTAAACATTTCACAGAACCCACAGCGAAAATGTTGCACCTTGTTGGTCTCGGCCTGGCCGATGAGACGGATATCACCGTCCGCGGACTGGAGATCGTGAAGCGGGCCGAGAGAGTCTATCTGGAGGCATACACAGCTATTCTTCTGGTCGACAAGGCCAAACTTGTAAGTTTACTGACCTATCTGTTCAAGGGCTCTTATCTGTTCTCCTTGACTTCCTGATACTCTTGTTACATGTCGCAGATGACTGATTCAACATATCACTAGTAGGAAGAGTTCTATGGCCGCCCTGTTATTGAAGCGGATCGCGAACTCGTTGAGACCGGCAGTGACGATATCCTTGCCGGCGCAGACAAGACCGATATTGTCTTCCTTGTCGTTGGCGACCCATTCGGGTACGACACTCCAACCCCACCTCATCAATTCTTACACTAACACAACCAGCGCAACCACCCACACCGACCTTGTCCTCCGTGCCCGCGAACTCGGAATCCAAACAAATGTCGTCCCCAACGCTTCCATCATGTCTGGTATCGGCTGCACCGGTCTGCAGCTGTACAACTTCGGTCAAACCGTGAGCATGGTCTTCTTCATGGACAACTGGAAGCCATCCTCCTACTACGACCGGGTGCGCGAAAACGTGCAGACCGGATTGCACACACTTGTGCTGCTCGATATCAAGGTGAAGGAACAGTCAATTGAGAACATGGCGCGTGGACGCCGCATCTACGAGCCTCCACGCTACATGACTGTTGCCCAGTGTGCGCAGCAAATGCTGGAGACTGAGGAAGAGCGCAAGGAGGGCGTCTACGGACCTGACAGCTTGGCTGTGGGTGCTGCTCGTGTTGGCGCTGCGAACCAGAAGCTTGTCTCTGGAACACTGCAGGAGCTGACTACCGTTGAGATGGGAGCGCCTTTGCACAGCCTTGTCCTTCTTGGCCGGAGAACACATGATCTCGAGAGAGATTACATTCGGGAGTATGCTGTGAACAAGGAGACCTTTGATGCCAGCTACGCCAAGGCCTATGGCGCGAGCTTGTAAGCCTGTTGAGGTTTTATGATTTCAAGATTAAAATGCACATATAGTTAGTTTCTGAATAGACAATTTTCATGATACACATGCTCCAATAAACTGTACCCAATGACTACACAAGAATTTATGCTGGGTACTTGGGCCCTCTGCAAAGGGAGATGAATGCAGTGGAACAAGCATAGTCGTCATGGACAGTTGAAAAAAGACTTCATCTGTGCTAGCGAGAAATTAACAGGGTATAATGATTTTCATTCAATCTGACCCTCGTGAAGGTCACCAGATCAGAAGTCTGGATTTTCTATTCTAAGACAAAATGAAAATGCAGTGTATAGCGAGAGATGCAAAACAAATGGTATCCAAGACACAGTAAGGAAATAAGCATATGCAGATGGGGCCAATAAGGCCGGCAATAAAAGTCAATATGCATAAGGAAACACAGTCCACCGGTACAGTGAACGTATAAGATGATTCAGAGACTCGGTGGCCTGCACCGGCAATGCCAGAAAATTCAAATATAACTCGAGAAAACAACCGCCAGACACCGAATAATATGCAAAATGTTGAAGCAATGTACAGTTCAACTGAACAGACAAGCTCATGTCGTATCACATCGCTAATGGGCAAGTTCGACCTCGTCTTCCTCGCCGGGAAGGAGGATCTCATGCCCAGAGCCTTCGTAAACGAAGATAGCCGCAAGGCATCCAAACACGGATACCAGGGCGATCATCCACCAGGCAAAGCCGACCATGCCGATGTCAAGTCCGTATCCATACCACGCGCCTGAGAAGATAGGGCCGATGGTGCGGAAGGCAGATGAGACGGATTGGCCGATGCCGTGGATTGTTCCGAGGACCGATGGATGGGGCGAGCAGTTGTTCAGTAGGATGATGGAGGTTGGGAGGGTGAAGGTTCGTGCGGTCACTTGGAAGAACAGCACGATGATGATCCAGAACCAGACCCATGGGCCGTTCGCCTGTCCTGGTGGAGGGATAGTAGATGGAGCGAGCGAGATGTAGGGAGCAATGAAGTATGCAACTGGGAAAAGAGAGAGGAAGTATTGATAGCTCTTGGCTGTACCAAGGCGACCGTTGATGGATGGGTAGATTGTGAATTGAAGGAACATGCCGATCACACCGAGGATAGCAGTTGCAAAGCCGACGCTTTGGGGCAACATGCCAAGTCCACCGGTGAAAGCGAAGGGCAGGCTTTGGGCTGGGCTTGCTGGGTCATTGGCATCGTATCGTGGAGTAGAAAGGAAGAGCAGCCAGAGGTTGTTGAAGGCTCCCATTTGGAAATCGAAGAATGCCTGCGCTCCAAGTGTGCACAGGACATTCTTAGTCCAAATTCTGCGGAAAGGCAAGACTCGTTGGAGGCGCACAGGCTTGTGCGCCTTCTCTTCGAGTTCGTAGCTTTCCGCGCGGTCCAAAGGTCTGCCGAGCAAGGGTCCGTCTTCTTCGTAATCGCGGAAGGGAAGTCTAGTGTACAAAGGCGAGGAAGACGGCACCACACTCTTGACGCTGCGCGAGAACAGCTTAATAGCGTAAGTACCCAAGCCAGGCTTTCCTTTGCATGATGCGAGAGTCTCTTCCAATCCGTACGCAACCAAGACGGCAGTGAGAGAAAGGAAGCAAAAGTTTGCAAACATAGGCAGCGCATAAGGGTATGTCTCGAGCCACTGCACTCCATTCTCGCCGCCAAATGAGGAATTCGGACCGAAGAGGCGAGGGTAGCTCTTAACGGGATCAGCCAACATACCACCCATGACTGTGAAATTGATCAGCACTGTCGCATCGACGTTAATCAGCATGGATCGACTTACCAGGACCAAACAAAGAGGCCACATTGAAGCCAATAGGCAGAATCAAGAAAGCGCGCGAATGGTACTTCTTTTCCTTGACGTTCTCCGCAATCATAGTCCGAATAATACCGACTGTTCCGTTGATCGCACCGCCAAACGAGCGCCAAAACACAGCCTGCGCAAATGACGTCGAGTACGCAACACCCAAGCATGACAAAGCAGTACCACAAAGACCGACAAGCAGGACGAACTTGCGACCACCCCACTCAGCATCCGCAACCCGACCCCACGGAATAGCTGTCGCAAACTGGGCAGCAGTGAATGCGCCCTGCAGGATACCGGCTTGCGTCGCAACGTCTGAGTCGGATAGGTTCGGATCGAATGACTTGAGCTGGTAGAACATATAAGCCTGCAGCGAAGCGATCTGCAGGAAGTCGAAGACACGACACAGGCCCAGCAGCGCCAATTGGCCCTTGTGCGGCAGCGACATCCAAGTCACTGCCGCTGGGCGAGGTGCTGGCGCAGCAGGCAGCTCTTGCTCTTGCAGGGCATGCATTTGCGCCTGGCTCTGGCTGACGGTGCGACTGTGCACATGGCTTTTGTGGCTCAAGTCCATTGAGGTGTTCCTAAGCATGGTATGATCGGGCTCGTCGAGGGAGTTCGAGGGAGAGGAGCCTTCTTCAACACTGGCGAGGGAGGTGTTGGACTCGCGTCGGCGACGGCCTGGATTCTCGGAGGATTGCGCTGCGCCTTGTGTTAGATGGTAGCCACTGGACCAAGACGTCGTACGCGCGTGGCGGGCATTATTCGTTTTATGGTTCCCGGACCTAGGCATGGAGAGGAATGTGTATGTAATCCGGAGGAGGAGCCGTAATGAACAAAAGTGGGAATCGTGCCCCTTTGGTTTCGTGTATTTTTCGTCGTTGCGCGGTAATTATTATTGGCCCAAATGCCATGAGAGGGATAAAAAAGAGAAGAGTGTTTGAGAGAGGAGTGATCTTCTTGGCTATGTATTTTTTTGACATTAATCTTTTCCCAGCCTTGGCTTCACAGGGGAAATTCCATCGATGACGCTCATTTCTCCGTACTTTATTGATAGGCCCACAGGGGGGTACATGCCGTTGTCGATTACTATATCATTCGCATTCACCAAATAGTAACGTAAAAGAGCTGTATCATATTGCCTAGACAATGCGAGTCATACTCCCTTGAGGATGCTCATTCTGTTCCTGTCATTGACCAGCATCGCATACGATAGATCAATACAGCACTTACCTCGATACCCAAACGGATCGACAACGACAGCCGGCTTGCGACGACCAGGCCCACATCTCCCTGCCGAGCCCACTTTAGCCCTGCCCTGAGCGATGACTCGCCAATACACCCGTGCGTTTTGACGATTGATGTCTTGGCATGGAAGTGATGAACCGTGGAATTAAATTAGAAACGCTTCACTTTATTCCCGACAATTACACCGATCCATGCCCTGAACAGATGAATCTTTCGTTTGTCCCCCTGAGCTGCAAATCTAAAATGCACGGACACTCTTACATAATGTTCCATGTGGAAATTAGAACCGCGGAAACGATTTAAGCTTGAATACATCGAACTTTGATTATGATACACGTCTGTGACAAACATACGTAAGTTACCGATACTCCATACGAAGACCAATTACTTCCAAAGTTCCTTGAGACAGCTAGCGCCGAACGCCCAAGCGTTTCAGCCCCATAGCGTCGCAAAATGTGCAAGCCACTTTAATACATCATCATACATTAGCTTGCTTCCACTGTCACACATGTACTCCGGCGCTATAGATTATGTATCAGACTGACCCTATAAGGCAAACCCAAGGATCATCTTCACAACCTGAGACCGGAGAATTGGAAAAATGTCCTTCCCTTTCTGACCTTGATCGTCATGGGAGATCGCTGGTATTAAGTTGATAAACACCCGGTGTCAAACTCAACAAGCTTCCTGGTACGGAGTAAAATTGGCCTTGACTTGATCAGGTAGTCGGTACGAGCGAGCGGTACAACAGCTTGAAAAGGTCCGCCCCTCCGGGCATACGTATGCTGCTGCGTAGGATATGTGAGGCGCGGATGTCCCGGTCGGCTTTAGGTATTTTTCGGGTATACGTATCCAGATGGAAACGATTACGGTCGTATCTACATACGTGGCGCCGCGCGGACTTCGGTTTTCCCGGACTTGTTTTTATCAGATCTAGAAGCCCTAGTAAGAAACTGGGTTGTATCAGGTCTGATGCTTATCAACGTTTGTTTCGGTTTGATTTGTTCCTTTGTATTGAGCTGCAAGTTTCATGATCAAAATGTGTTCTATGGTATGTAATGTTATGTACAGCGCTAGACAAGCTCGATGGTATCAACGCAAAATGGCAAAAGGAAAGTGAAAGAAATGAGAGAATGAACGATTATTCGTTCCGCCGCCGCAGGTGGTCATGGTCCTGTGAACTCCGCCCGCCGAGAGAGACGTGGTGGGGGGGGTTCGCGCTCTCCGTTCCACCTGCGCCAGTTCCACCAGGGCAGACTAGTAGTGGTTTCAGAACGTTTCCGCTCAGTCATGCCATTCAACGGCTCGGAAGACTCCTGGTCCTGTGCTCTGGAATGAGAATTTCGCATGTAATATCGGTAGAAGAGGTAGATTCCAGCGAAAGCAGGAATCGTCACAACAAGAACACAACCCCAAGCAAGTAGACCTATAAGTAATTAGTTTCGTTTGTTCCATTTGAGATGATACGTGTGCAAATTCTGGTGTGTACTTACGGCCAAAGTCCCACCCGCTCGAGTACTTGAGAGTCCCCGAGGAGTGTGGATATCCAGAGGGGTTGATCCAAATATTTGATCCCGGGTTATCCGGATCAATCCAGGGCACAGTGTTCACTCCAATAGGCGGAATGAACGGTCGAGCTGCCTCTTCACCCGGGAAGCCGTATCCCGGTGCGTCAAGGCAGGTTGAATCGGCGCAGAACTCGCGGAGCTCCGCTGACGGCACAAACGTGTACTTGGTCTCAGACTTGCCGAGTACATTGCCTTCATGATCCAGACCCTCGACCTTGGACCATAGATAGAAGCTGGCATTTGTATACTCAGTCTCGAATCCCGTCTTGTTGACCTTGTCCAGCAAGGTCCAGGGCCCAGTCATGTTCATCGCGCCGTAGAATTTCCATTGCTTCACGCGGGTCGCGCCGTTCCAGCTTACATAGAAGCTTGTTGGTGAGAAGGGATCGGCTGTCCGTGAATATGACCAAAGAGCAGGAGAGTCTGTTGGCATCCCGTCCCATTCAAATTTCATGGCGCGGTAGTTCATCACTGTATCCTTGGCAAAGGCGCCCCAGAACAGAAGATTGCCTGCCTCGTCGTGTTCTGACACAAATGGATTGTTGCCCCATCCGATGAAGACATTGTGGTTTTGTAACATCTGCAAGTTTCCTTGACTGGAGCTCACCAAGTCAGTCGAGATTGGGGCATAGTTGCGAAGCTGAAGGGCCGTCATTTCCACGTGGTCGATTGAAATGATCATGCCAGATGAGTAGGTGTGTGTTTTGTTGAAACCATTGTAGCCATTGTTGTAAAGCGAGATGAGAGTGTGTGTAGCGTTCTCGAATAGGAATCTCGCGTCGTGTTGCTGGGAGAAGCTGAAGTTGATATTGCGGAAGCTGGGCTGAGCGCCGTGAAGTCGCCAAATAACGGAACCATCTTTGCCAGAGATCTTGTATATGGCACAGGTATGACGTGACGAAATCAAATAGTCACCGTCTGCATTCTTGTCGATGGAGTTGATGTGGAAATAGTCCCAAGGTTCATGCACATTCAAGCCGGTGCCAGAAGTATCAGTATGAGACGGCCAAGTATAACTGTCGGACGGGTCAACATGATCAAGGGACCTCCATTCAAAAAGAACTTTGTTGGTCTCCACATCGACTTCCTGGAAGACACTCTCCATAAGCCATCCAACTCCAGTCTTAACGTTCCATGGCGTCATATCGAATTGTCGTTGTTGATAGATAGTCATCAAGGCGGTTTTTCCGCCATTGATCGGACGGAACTCATGCATGTCGCTAGATGCCATCCCTCCGCCTGGCTGTATGGATCGCACCACTCGATAGTTTTTGTCCATGATGATGCCATGCCCGCGACAGTATCCCTTTTGCTGATTTCCTTGAAAGAAGCATAGATGATCGGCGCCGTTATACTGGCACACGTGGAGGCCATGGGCATTCCCCGGGCCTGAGATACCCCAGCCGCTCCATACTAACTCCTGTTGATCGCGTGACCCGTCAGTGATCGGCAAGTCTGAGCCCCGCTGAATTTGCGACTTACCCCTGTGCTGTCGAAAATGTAAGGTCCGGGGTTTTGAAGCTCATATGGCGTGATGAAGATGTAGCCTGGGCTTAGCTTATTGGGATCGGACTTTTCGACTTTGAAGACTGGTGGGTAAATATCGGGTCTCTAGTGGTTGATTGGTTAGAGAGGGCGTTTATCGCCGCAGGGAAGATTTCTGGAACTCACTGATTTGAAGAAAGAGGTCTCTTCTGCTGTCACGGTGTTGATGATGTATAGCCCAACAATTCCAATCAGCAACAGCTGAGTGCTCCTCAACGAGGAGAAAAACGAAGTCACCATGAGTCCTGAGATTCTTCACATCCCCAATACGAGATCTGGGGAAAGCGACTCAAGAACGTAGGAATATAACGAAACATGTAGGAGATGTCTAGAGTGTAGAAAAACGCAGACGATAAGCCAGAGCCAAGGTGACCAAGCAGAGTACGAGTCTCACTCCACCTGTCACTGCACTTCTGCACAAGTGGGTCGTGTAGATACTAATTTTATTCGATCATTGGCTGATTACGCTTTAAAGCCATAAAAAGTGCTTAGTCAAGAGCACAACGACCAACGCCAGTCGAGCGCCAAGATGCCGAGTCCTGCTAAATTGCTTAACTTGCGGGGGATTTGAACATAAAATTCTGTTGTGTTAATCCCACTGCTCAGCCGTGATCGTCACCCCCAAGATGCTCCAGAATTGTCATCTTTGGAAATTACCCCTGAATATTCTGATCGTCTATTGCTGTGCAAAACCTTGATTCTCCCGTTTTTCATTGTTTCTTGATTCGCTCAATGCAATGTGTGGCAGTACATTCACTAAAGAAAACTACTAAGCTAGTGACTCTCAGGCCACGTCATGGCCGCGAAGCCAAAATGTGGCGCTCCGCTATGAACGTAAACTATCTTACAGTCCAAGCCCGCTCTCTGTATAGGAATCATCGGTTTGTTCTTTTCTTCCCGGTCTTCGGGGTATTGACAATACACGTGGTTGTGGATGAACTCCTCCATAATATCTCACCCGATCTCGATCTGTCAGAAACTATCTAATTTCATAACCATGGGACTGATCTGACACCCAAGTTTGAGAGCTCCGTGCTAGTAGCTGACACAATGTAAGCATTGTTGCGTATGCCAGTTATTTGGCTAAATTCAGGGTGGTCATGAACGCGACTGGGCGCACAGTGCTCTGTCTGAGCATACGCAAGCTTCCTTTGCTGCTGCATCTGGACTTAAAGCTGGCCAAACAAGAGTCTATTTTTGTAGTCTCTGCTTTGTTCGATTGCAAGTATACTCCCCACATGTTTGACTGGTCCGTATAGAAACCTCGAACGTCTCGTTGGATACGGAGTACGTAGTAGTTCTTGGTCAATCTTCCGCTGTACAATCTCATGCACTCCACCCCTCGAGTCGGATCTTCTGGACTATGCAAAACAGTGGTAACTATACAGTTATACAATGAACCTTCCAACCTATGAAGATCCCATACCCTTTCTAGCGAACATGCACGAGCCGACATGGTCGTGGTGCTGAGATACATGTACATACATTGCACTTAAACGTAATGCAATGATCCATCCAAACACCAAGCCTGACTCTCCAACAACCACGTGCTGAGCCGTCGAGATAAAGAAGGTCCGCTCAGGTCTTGACCTCGGGAAGTACCTAGCACATTGCAAAATCTGATAGCGCACATCGAATACAACATCCGCCATGCATGGTTACGTAGTCCCTTTAAGCCTTTTGGAGGCGTTTTCCAAAACCTTGGAAGTATGAACGAGAAAATCCCCGCTGACATTGAAACAAAAGGATCAGTCTCTAACAGCCGAGCCATGAATCTCGACGATTGAGATAAAAGGTAATTCATACGGTAACCCAAGTACAATACTCGTAAGACTCGCCCATACGTAACGTATGGATACGCCTCTCCTTGCCAAGACCTTAGCCCGGCCAAGCAATTTCCACGCCCCAATGACATTTGTCTGGTCTGAGTTCGCTTTGTTTTGTACGAGTACGGGTCTGGTGGAGAACCGTTCCTAGTGTTCCAGATAGTTGATGGTTGGATTTAGAAGGTGTGTTTGTTTTTCGCCAATTGTTACGTGCACTGAATCCGATTGCTATGTACTGTACGGAGTACAATGTGTAGTAATGGACCTTTCGAATGTAATGTAGAAATAGACATGCGACCAAATTACATAAATATTGGAAACCTTGGAGGCATGATCATGATTGGCGGCCTTCCAAGGTTTGTCAATATCCATGTGCTTGGCAGATCCATCTTTAGCAGTTCGGCGGTAAGCCTTTACACCCTCCAGGCTATGCGCCCCTTGCGTTTCGATAATGCACAAGGGACTGTACAAACAGGTTTGCCCCTCGATTTAAAGGTCAATGCTGGTGTATGTCCCGCATGACTTGAATGTACAAGTAGCTGCAAGTAAGAGTTTGAAATGATAAAATATGCGATAATGTATGATAGTATGTACAACGGTATTACCAAGTGTTCCCTGGTGGTCTTTGACCTCATGACTAGTTGTCAGAACAAGAGATATTAGAGATGGGTATGAAAAATGCAGGGTGTTGCAGGAGTAACACGCAGCAATCAAATAGCAAAAAGTACTAGGCACGCCTGCGTGCACCAGTATCCAACAAGAATGTTCAAAGCAGGGGGAATAAAGTAAGCCAAGGATATATATGCAAGGATGGACTTTTGTTTAGCGGGAGAAACGCTTGAACGCGACGGTAGCAGCGAATCCAGCAGCAAGAAGTGAACCTCCAATAGTGACGGCCTGGAGAGCAGCGTTCATCATTTGGTGGCGGTTGCGGGTGCTGCAGCGCTTGTAGAAGTCGGCCATGTCGTTTCCGCGGGGGAAGGGGGTATCGGGAACTTCCTCGTCGAGGAATTCGCAGAGTGGGGCCCAACCATCGTTGATGTTGTATTCAAGCAGACGCTCAGGGGGAACCATGCTGCGGACTTCAGCGACATGATCCTCGTAAACCTGCTTGCCCTTGCCCTGGAAATCGCCACGGAAGAAGGTCTCAAAGAACTTGTTCAACATGGGGTAGTACATGCCAGCAGCCCAGCTGAAGTTGGAAACAAACTTGTGCTCTGGGTCTGAGACACGCCAGAAAACGGTCTTCATAACGGAACTGGATATGATTGTTAGTTTTGATTTGGGGGTCTTGTAGGGTCGGATTTAAACATACGCGTGCCACGGGTCGACGTCACGGGTGGTCAGAATGACCTTAGCGTTGGGGTAGGCTTCGATCAATTCCTTTGCGAAAGCACAAGCAGGCCAGTCACAGACGGCCTGGCAGTCACCCAGAAGCTGGTCCCATTCCTTGCGGCCGAACTCGCCGATTCCGTCGTACTTTGCGTTCAGGGCATCGTGCCACATGAGACAGTCCGGCGGGTTCTCAACACTTGCGCACATCATGTGGTAGCACTTGCCATAGCCAAGACGTTCAAAGGCCTTGCGCAGAGCTAATGGGAGTGTTGGTTAGTTTACACAGTTTCAATTTCCTCGCGGACCCGGTGTGGAAAGTCCAATGCGGGATGTACTCACAAGCAGTTCCGGTACGACCAACACCCAGGGCGAGCACTTTCATGGGCACCGTGCGGTGGCACTTGCGACGGTCGATGTTTGTGTCTTGGGTGAAGACATCAGTCATGGGCTGAGGAGCCAGGTTATCGGAGAGCATAAGAGACATGGTGAACGTTGGTGAAGCTCAATTGGAAATTATATATGATAGTTAAGGCCGCTTGAAAGAAGAAGTGTGGCGAGGGGAGCGGCAGAGATGAATAAAGAAGGGACAGACTGATGGAAAAAGTCTAGAAGGAAGGGGGGCTTTTAAGAAGTTGATCTGGAGACAGAAAGGGTGAACCAAAAGAATTTAATGTCCCAAAATAAAATGTAATAAAATAAAAAAGACCAAAGAGCTAGACTGATCCCCAAGGGAGATCGATAGAGCGATAAGTAAAGTGGACTGTTCTGTCAGAGTGTTAGCACCAATGAAAGGCTTCGAACCACTCTTCATGGTCCAAGAGTATGTGTCCCCCGCGAGTGGCAATGTTCCCACTCATGTTGACTTCCAATTCCACGTCCCATTAGATCCGAATTGGGACACAGATTCGAAAATAGACAAGGCCACGAGTTGTACACGAGTATACCATTGTAACGCAGTATCAGTAGAGGGTAGTGTACGTTGTCCAGACCGAAATTCGTGAGGCGCAGAAGGCAAGACGTCACAGGCTGACGCACCAGGATGTCAGGGATTGTCAGGGGTGAAAGTTTGTGGAGTTGTGTATAAAGTGGTAAACAGCGTATTGTACCGAGTGCACCGAGTGTCGGTACCGAATTCTCCCCAATACCATACGAGTACGGTGTATCAAGAAAAAAAACACAACCGCCCTGCCAAGACCGAGATCCACGTATGCTGCCCGTAGGTTTATTTCCCGTTGATCAGCCACATTTTTGCCGGTTGAGCATAGACGATCCGTGCATGTATCCTTGGTGATTGGTCGGGGCTTGATTGACAACGCGTGGACTTTTCGGTGGAGATCTTTTTGAAACTGGGATTGTGGCGGTTAGAACATCACTGAGAAATGAGTCTTGGACAGTGCATAAATGGCTCTGATCTTTTCACCCAGTCCACCTGCTACGTGTACACTGTAGTCAATGTAGAGGGATCATGTCACAGTATGCCGTTGACGTTGAGTTTTGCATCTGCCGAGACACCGGTCCACACTGTTCCAAGGAGATCGGTTTCGTTCAGGGGAGTCGGGATCAGGAAAGCGATACGAGAAATTGGCGCCCCGCTCCGGCAGGTTGATTGCCTTTGGCTCGTGGTCGAGACTGTTGAGTCCCACCTGCCAAGTCCACTCATCCACTCCAACATGTCAATCAACTTGGATGAGGTCATTCCTTTCGACCACGCTGGGATGGGTCTTTTTCTCCTGGATCGTCCTGCCTATCACGGGTGTGGTTTTCCGCTGCACGCGACGCGGACTCGATGCCGTATTCACGTATGGAGTATATTAGCCAATGTATTGCGAGGTCGTTGGGAGGCTTTCGGAGAAATTGTTGTGGAAATTGCGGCTTGGTACGGGGGTGCATCAAGTCGGTAGTAATCTCAAGGCCCTGGTGAACATCACCACACTAGAGTTAATCGTCCCGTGTTGAGAGATTTTCCTTTCGGGGGTGTCCTTGGTTGATCAGTGGTGGCTATGGTAACATGTTTCCTAGAAGTGAGCAAGGATGTTTTGTGCAACTTGTGGACTTTCAGTCTATCCAAATCCATAGAAGTCCATGTACGGAGTATGCTTTACATTGTGGTAAAGTACTCCGTAGTCTGTATGGTGCCCCCAGGTCTGGGGCTCAAGGCTTCAAATCGTCCGTGCATAGATCTCAAGATCTAGTACTCGTACAAGATGTAGCAAAAATAAATATAAATGGATCAAAGAGAGATTAAACGAAGTAGGCCCTGTCCAGGGCCAGCAGCGACGGGGCTTCTTAAGTGTTCAGTGCCAAGACCTATAAAATGACGTTCGCCATCGACACTTGCGATCACCTCACCCAGCCATGACCGATTAGGAAAGCCCAGGGCCCCGCAAGGCTGATGTGATTTAACATTGCGATAGCATTGCGTGCTAGTAAGAGCTTAATCCTAGACGTGGGTGGGCACATGCCTCAATCAACGACATCAAGAACCCAGCGGCAGTGATATCGGCAGTTCTGAGCATAGCTTGCACAAAGCTATGTCCCGGACCCTGAGGGTCTGCAGTGGAAGGAGAATACGAAAAGCTTGGCATTCGCAAGCAGATTGGTCCGTGATTTCGACATTGGCCCCAAAGTGATGGCATGAAAGGTTCTTGTACTTGTATGATATCTCCAATTTCCGTTATGAACAGATAATATTGTCCGCCCAATACCCCTGAACTCCATGCAAATGACTGTTGATTTGATACAGGCTCGTAATCGATAAGGTGTACGCTGATCGGCCACTTTTATTCTAGCTTGTCCAGGTGCTCCAATCGCGTGAGAACAACCTGCTTGCTTGTCTCTTGAATCTCGCCTGCGAGAAAGACTTCGTCCAGGATGGCGTAGACCTGTGTGAAGCGGTATCAGTTTCGCATTCCATGTTCCATATTCCATGTTCCATATTCTGTCTCGCCCACGTGCCGTTTGTGGGGTAAACGGCAGTCGCACGCACCTTGTAGAAATTGAAGACCAAATCTAGCTCGCAAACGTTGCCGAAGAATTGGTCCAACACCTCGACGAAGAAGTGGATGGCTTCGAGGTATGCGAGCTCATTGTCATTTGCATCGACGCAGACGCAGAAGAATAAACCGGCGTACCGTCGGTACACGACCTTGGTGCTGCGGCGGAATTCAACAAAGTTGGACTGGTATTTTTGATCGCGAGGGGCAACAAGACGATGGACCTGGTCGTCGGTTAGATGGCTTCGGAGCGAATGTAGGTGTGGGTGGGATTGTGGGACGGACTTCGCCTTTGAGCTTCACTTTTTCCTCATCCTATGATGGAGGTTAGCGCATTCCAATCATGCATACTCAAGGATGAGTTTCAGCGAGACTCACACTGTATGGGGAGTACCACTTCGCCAGGCGCGTTTTCCCCCTATACCGTCATTAGCGTTGGATGTAGCCCAGGCGGAGAGCAACCCACTGGCGATTCTGAACCAGAATAAATGAAAGGACCATTGTGATGGAAAGCCAGGAATATCACCTGGTCAGCATTGATGAAACCACTCGGGGGAGTGCTGCAATAAGCTTTGATTGTTCTCCGCGGCTGCCGTTATCGAAGCTCCCCTCAGCCCCATATTGCCCGGTCTCACCGCCCAGGCAATCTTCTATCAATACTCGATGCACTCAGCAGGACAAATGGATAGGTCGCTCGTAAGATATGTTACTAGAGTCCTCGAGATTTATATTCTGATTTCCTTTCAGGTGTTAAGTTCAAAACTTCAAAACTTTCAAGAGCCACGGAGCTAGTATAACAATATATGCACACATCAAGAGTATCAAGAGTATCAACGGACATAAAGCGTAGAAAATCGTTAAAAGCTCGATTCACTGTGCAGTAGAGGGAGCTAGTGACATTCATCACTGCACAGGAAGAGCACCCATATTTCAATCCACCAGTTTCCAACACCATTATCCCTCATCCGGAACTTAAACGATTGAAGAAACTCGTCAACCGAGACTATAAGCGATCAGCGATGCACAACATGCACAACATGCACACAGTCATGCACTATAAGATTTTCACCCTTAAGAAAAACATACCGTATAACTCTGAGGACTTGGCGGGTCCATGAAACTCTCCTCCTTACCCTGAACCTGACTCTGTCGCTGACTCTGCTGCCGACTTTGGCGCTGGCTCTGCACCGTGCTCTGAGCCGTACTTTGAACCCGGTCCTCTTCACTCTCATAGCCCTCTTCAAACTCTGAGTCTGAGTCAGGGTACCACCGATCCGGATCTCCGTTATATACCAGATACCATCCGATCTTCTCTCCGGGCGCGAGCCGGTCCCGCAGCTCTTCCAGCGCCTTCGTCTCATCATCCGTTAGCCCAGAGCCCTGCTCGACGACATCTTCAATGTTCTGACCGCCGCCAGCGCCGGTGCCATCATCCGGGATCTCCATTACCCGTGCGCCGACGTAGGCATGGTCCTGACTGACGGTGCCGCTGGTCTCATCGGCTGGATCGTATTGTTCGATGAAGGAGAGCTCTGGGAGGCGCGGAACGAGATCGGCTTGTGTTTTGTGGAAGGATTCGGAGAGCAGTTCTGTCGTGAGGGGTTGCTGGATGTATTCGGCGGCTGCTTCTTCGAGGTTGTGTAGCACGATGTAGACGCGGATTCCGGTGAAGCCGGCGCGTGGCCAGCGGAATCCGTGGAGCATATAGACAGGCATTTTGTGTATATGCCCGTAGGCAGATTGCGAGAGAAGGGGAAAAAAAAGGTGGACGGGATCGAGGCTCGTATTAATCGACGCGATTGGGTTTTGGCTGGGGTCGGGTGTGCCCCGTGCGCAACGGTTTTTTGACACATTTTCGGCGCTTCTTTTTTTGCTTTTTGACCGAGTTACATTGTAAAGTGTCATTGATTGTATTCAAATCTGAATGATTTACTCCCTGTTCCTGGACGCTAGTCTTACTAGTTCTGCATGTCTGTCTGCACGTACATGTTAGCTTATTCCTTAAAGTTTGCCTTGCTTCACCATGACCTTTTCAATTTCACTGAGATCATTACGCCGTACTCCGTACTCTATCCTCGGTAGGTAATACTACTTCACGCTCGTTTTGATATAGAGACCTTTACAGTCGCATAGTACAAATGATCGATCACATGCTATAGGTCTGTTTGAAATTTGCAATGTGTTAGGTACGAGTGGCTATTCGCCAAAGGTCGACTGGGTCGTATTCAAATGTGATAGATCATGCTTCAGTAAACTCGGAAGATAAACTATCCCACGCCACTCAAAAATACTAGCAATTCCTTAGGCGAGATCGTTCAGATGTGGCTAATTCAAAATTTCAAGCGTCAAAGTCTACTCCGTACTCCGTACTGGAAGTTGAGATTCCGGGGCCACCGTTCAGGGCTTCCTTTTCAAGTCTGCAAATCGTCGTGTCAACTCATCCAGTTCGGGGATGCCGTTGCCACTCTTCTTTGCAGCCGCTGCCCCTGTCGCATCGTTATTTGAAACATCGTCCGTGTCCGTACCAGGAACCTTGACTCGAGGGTTGGGGTTATCGGTCCTAGGAGCAGGCGGCGCAACGCTAACAGGGCTGCGACCAGAAGCAAGTCCCCGCGGAGGCTTCGCCTTGTTCAACTCGCTAGTTTCCGACGCCCGTCGTGCCTCCGAAAAACTCGGCTCCCCCTGCTTGCCGGGTGTCTGAGGTAACTCAGGCTCATCACCCGGGACGTCATCCACATATTCAGGGGCACTTCCAAGCTCTTGCACATCCTCCTCGAGTCCATGCCATTCAACACCGTATGCCTTTGCGATTTCTCTCAAGTAGAGCTCCACAAGCTCTTGTCCAGGCGGACGCACGCGCAACCCCTTCAAAAGCCGATCGGGAACGCTCACTCCATCGACCTTGTTCTCCGTCGCGAGCATCCGGAACTCCTTTCCATATCGCTCATCCAGCATAGTGCGCAGCATAGTGAATTCGCGCACCTCATGCGGGAACCGTGTCCACGCGTAGAACACCACAACAGCAGCCTCGTCAAGCGCAGTATCCAAGTAGGGGTTATCTTCTTCTGTAATGGCATCTCCTTCTTCCGTGGCAATGGCCGCGCCAACACGCTCGGCTTCTTTCTTCTGTGCCCCGATGCCCAGCCATGAGAACCCGAATCGCGACCCGGTGCTTTCGCTGGCTGTTGATGCTGCCGGAGCCGTTCCTGCGGCGGCTGCTTGTGCTTGCGTGCGTTTCTTCAGTTGTTCCTTTGCGCGAAGGCGGGCGCGGGTACCTTGCTCGCCGAAGGCCAGTTGATCGAGCACGTTGGCGCGTGCGAGTAGCAGTTCACAGTATAGTTCGACCATCTCCATCACTTCCACTGCAATATCTGTCGCGATGACATTTTCGACTCGGATGCGCGCTGAGGCATCGCGCCCTTCGCTGAGGAGTTGGGAGAGCTCGCGGCGTTGAACGACAGACGAGGCTGTGTCTTTCTTTTGAAGGAGGCGTAGTCGGGGAATGAGGAGGCGCAAGGTGGAAACCAATCTGGTCTGGGAATCGATTGAGTTAGTCATTGTCTGTATGTGCCCAGGTTACTCCAAGGCCGCGCATCGCCGTTATATAGACGGTGCGGGGTAGGCTTGGAAGGTCCAGGCAGCGAGTTTTTGAATGTCGCTTTAGGCTTCTGTAAATTGTTCAAAGCAGTTTACAGGCGACTTACCGTTTGCGCAGAAGGAGGCATTTTGGAGGTTGCGAGGTGTGAGTTGGGGGAAGCTTGGAAGGCGGGGGAGCGATTAGGCAATTGATAACATGTCGATCCTTTTGATTTGACAACTTCGATCTTGACCTCTTTAGGAACTATGGAAAACCCAACCACATACCACATACAGGTTTCACATATCATTCTCCACACATATGCAAGTTGGGCCTTTAAGTGGGTGTGATCGAAAGTGCCGAATGGGGCGAAGAAGGCGAACGCGGTGAACGCGGTGTTTGGAGAGTGATAGTCGTCTCCATCTGCTCCAATGTCTCGATGATGAACCTCTTGAAACGCTCGGTATAGGCAAGCCACTTTTTGATCTCTCTTGTCTGTGTATTGCAACGAGCCTCGATCTCCTTCAACAGAGTGGCAAAGTCACTCGTTGCCTCGGCGTTGTCCCCATTGGAGACCGTGTCTCCTTCGGCGTTCAAAGGACCCTCTATACTCAATCAGCATTTGGTAGCTCTGGTAGGTATGCATATGAGAGATTTTACCTTCGTTGTGTTTCTCCATGTCGGCGAAGGTGGCTGATGGGTTGAAGACGGTGGTTGCAATTTGGAGAGTATGGGCCATGGCAACGTGCTGTTGAGCGAGTTACGAGTGAAAGATGGAAAGTCTTGGATACGATCTTTGCACATTGGTTGAGGTTGGTTAAAATGAGAACAGTTTGCGCTCTCAGCTACTTGTATGCCTCTAACCGGCTCTCTCCTGGGCGCTTGTTCAACACAATTGACATAACTTGGTATCTCTAGATTGAGATTCAACAAAAAGGAGTTCTTGATAATTCCATCCCTTTGTAAAGACTCTTTAGGTGTAACTACTTTCAACTCTGTAGATGGTGATAATAACCTATGATGTACGTCGATATCCATGACTAGGAAATATTTACCTGATCTTGTTCCAACTAATAGAACATTTCCTCTAGATGTTGACACCCTTTTCAAAAGACAATACTTTGATGATTCAAATATAGCTCTTATAACACAGAGTATCTTAATACTATTCTTAAAAGCCCCAATTTTCTGCTGTGGAGCTGTCTCTCTGTAGACTATATATAGGTAATCTTAGAATGTACATGTAGCCAGAATGCTTGGATTTTGGAAGGATGTGGTCGATACCTAGCTAGTCAATCAATATGTATACCAGGCGACGGCTACATATAGAACAGACGAATCAGGACTTAGAAGCCTTGGAATATATTGAGAGTGCATTTCACCAGGAATTAGGTCTAAGCTATGCCACCTAGATATATCCCAGTTCCTTTAGGACCTCATTCTCAAGTTTTTGCATATCCTCTCTAGTAAACACTTGACTTTTCTCCCCTGCTTTGCGGATCCAACCTTCACGGATGTCTGAAGATTCCTCGACCTTTTCCCTTTGTATCCACTTTTCCTGCACTCGAACACCAACATTTCGTGACATGGCTTTCTTCTTCGATTTCTCGATAATTCTCACAGCTTTGATAAACTTAGTGTGACACTCTGTCTGCGGTAATAAAGAGGATGTCTTTCCTTTGAACATGGTATACCAACTGAAGTACAGGTTTTCGCAACCAAGAGAGGTATCCTTGACACCGTATTCGTAAGCGAATGGGAAAAAGCCCGCCATTTCCCAGTCAATCACACCAGCCACCTCATATTTCCCAGAGGATGATTTTCTGACCAGAATGTTGCGAGGTTCGAGGTCATTGTGGCAAAAGACAACACAATGCTGGAGTTCATCAAGATCCGAGTGAGATAGATCGATCTGGCCGATATCATCGTATTCGGACTCAATCGAAAGTCCACCATCTCTCCCCAATAACTTGCAGCATGGCTGTCTCTGGTTTCTTTGGAGTATTCCCTCTAGGAAATTCTTGATATCTGGAAAATATCCAATTCCTGGACCACCGATAGCAAGAGGAGTCTTCTTGTCATTTGATATATACGGGGTTGTCCCAAGATGTTCATAGACATTCTTGATGTCTCCAAGCTTCTGAAGTTTATCCACAGCACAAACGACTGAGTCTACCAGCTCCAGCTGGTTGGTTTCATCAAGTGTGTTCCAAATATCTTCAAGCAGAATGGTCCCTGTAAGATACTCGGTCACGAGGTAGTTGATCTTCTTCGCATCTATGGCAGTCGCTGTACCAATCTGCTGAATTGACGGAACAATATCACCTAGTTGAAGGTGCCCTAGACTAGTAAGAGCTGCGACAGTGGCGAGACGACTTTTTGATATCTCCGATTTTTCAGTCTCGAGTCGGACAATAACTGGCAGTAGAACAACCTCTACCTGGACGCTGAAGGTGCAGGTATCAAACGTGTTCGAGATTATATTGCAGCTGCTTGGCTTGAGGTCAACCATACCTGGGAAGATATCAGAGAGAATGCTCTCATCTGGGACAAGAAACCGGTTTTCGGCAGCCATGTTGTGAAGGGTGAAAGATATGGAAGATAACTAAGGAGACAGCGATGAATACTGTCAATGAAGCAGAATTGAAGTAATTTCGTATTATTTAGGTAGCAGTTAATTCTCTATGTGGATTGGGCACATATGCACAGACTCCCTTTAACTGCATAAGCGAACTCGGCATTGTATGGTATTTCTGCAGAGGGGGTTAGCTAACTGGACTCGTTATTCAGTAAAAGGCTTTAAATGCTAAGCTAGTTGTTCTAGTTCAACACAAGATAATTCACCAATTAATATATAAGACTGTGTTGTTAAGTGACTTGTAAGTCAACTTATTTAGGCTCATAACATGTATTGACAATGAAAGAGATTTCTTCGATTTGTAGTCTCTGGCAATTGTAAGAGATGACCCCGAAAGCAAGATCAGTAGCTCAACAGCCCAGCTGAGTAGTTATCTTACAACTTGCAGAATATCGCACGTAACAGTCAAGGCTCAGTTGAGTTGACTTCCAAGGTTTCATCGTTCAGGAGAGTACTTTTTTGGAGAATTCTCGATCTCCATATCACAACGTCATCTCAACATTGATTGGCCTCCACCGGTGCACGCGGGTCACTTCCTCGACCTTGTCAAGCCCTGCCTCTACTTTCAATTCCTCCTCACAAATCTTCTGTTGCTCAATACTCAATGCCATCACTTTGTCCATTTTGACACGGATGGATTCCATGTTGATGACAGGGCTTTCGATTTCGGTGCGTGTTGCCTTGACCAGTTCGATGGACTGATTCAGCAACTGAAGGTTTTCTTTGAGTCGCTTTTGGAGGCCTAGGTGGTATTGTTCCCTTCTGTAGACATAAGATCTGCTTCGCAAGTTGCAGCGGGTAACATCGCCCGAAGTGTGATGGTTTTCATATATCAGCCGTTGGATGTCCACGTCTTGCTTTTTTATCAGCTCACGAGCTTCTTCTGAGTCACGGTTCCCCGTCAGTACATATTATAGTAGATAGAGCCACTGTCGCTGCTTGGGTACTAACCAATCGTGAGGTCCTCCAACTTGGCCATGACGACTTGCGAGTTTGAGTATGGTGGTCCTGCCCAGGGTTTAGGAAATACTCCAAACTTGAGAACACCAAGCTGAGTCCAAATCTCACGTCTGATACTTATGTCTTTCTATTCTTTGTTGCTTCTAGTGTCTATCGGTTCTAAGATTTGTATCTGGTTGGTTGTGCACGATACAAAGACAATGGAAAGTCTTGGCGCATACAAGACACAAAGAGTCTAAATCTGGCAGTTTAGATTCGAGTCCGAGTTGATTCTGAAACTTGTCTTCATTGTGCCTTGCTAGCATCCTTCATTGCACATCGCTCTTTCACCAAGTTTGCCATTTGGTCTCCCACGTCAGAGCCAAGGCTAGAGAACCCATTGATCACACCCTCACGATCACCCTGGCTGCTTTCCTGGCTCATCTTGAACTTGCCACCAATGCTTTCAATGGCAATCTCAATGCCGATGATGTTCTTTTTCATGATATCAATATATCTCTCTGGTGCCTCCGACACTGTCCAGGGTTCAGGCTTTCCTTCCTGGCCCGTGTAGCCCATCTGAGAAGTCTCGCATAGCTGTGAAAGATCATGAATCTGCTGTGACAGGTAGCTCGACGTCTCAGGAGACGCTGAGTCGAAGTAGACCGTTGCTTTGCCGTAGACCTGCACGGCGGAGTAGTTCCAGGTCGGCACAACCTTTGCAGTGTTGGGCTTTGTTTCGGTGTAGAACTTGGGAGTCACATAGTGATGGGCTGATCCGGTGAAGAGAATCATCACATCTTGCGTCAATTGCGACGGAGATTGTCCGGCGTTTTCCATGATGGCCTTGGCCTGTGGGTTCTGGCGGGCCATGTGCCCTCGAAGCTTGCCCTTCACTGGGGCATCTGGGTCGTCGCTGATTTCATCTAGAACCCAGGGAATGTGGCTGGACTGAATGAAGGGGTGAGATTCGGATGATATGGCCGTCGTTAAGATTCCCAGAGGACTTTGCTTGATGAATTCAAAGAGGGCTTTGATTGAGCCTTCGGCGTGGACTGCTCGGAGATACATTTTTGAAATGTGCACGAATTGAAGGAGGAAAACAAAAAGAAGAATGACTCAATATATTTGTATCTGCCCCGCGAGCATTAAGTACTTCGGCGACGAGATCGTGTTTTAAAAGGCGCCCAATCCTGGTGATTGATATGAGTCAAGTTGATTTTAATTCGTGAGATTTTCATGTCTCCACTCCTCTCAAGTTCCTAATTAGGAAGGCATACGCGGAAATTGGCCAATGGAAGCCTCACAATTAAGCTCAGTGGATATCAATCTAAAACCCGTTTAGGAACTTGATGGGAGTGGGAACTACATCTACTGCACCCAGCTGAAATTTCCATGTCAACACGAATATAAGAATCGGTACTGGAATTCTTTCAGAAGTTTGACTCTCCTCTTTCAAACCCCTCAATCTAGTACAATGTCGCCCTCCAACAACAGCCACCCGTCAACCAAAGCATTGCATGCAGACGATATCTTGAACCAAGTGTCTGATGTTGCACCTCCAATCCATCTCTCTACTATCTTCCGATACCCCAATGACCCAGACCAGCTTGTACCCTCCGAAGACCCCGTGGTAAGTCAAAAGACCCCTCACTCTTACCCATCCTTGTTAACTGACCACCACCAGGATGAATTCAACGGCAAGAACTATGTCTACTCGCGCGAGTTTGCACCAAACGCAACCCGCTTCGAGGCAGTGCTTTCTTCTCTGCTCGGTGGCAATGCAGTGAGCTACTCCACCGGTCTCGCCGCTCTTCACGCAGCCATTACATTGTTAAACCCGCGCCGGATCTCCGTCGGTGATGGATACCACGGTAGCCATGAAGTCATCGCAGTGGTATCCCGTTTGTCAGGTCTGCAAAAGCTACCCCTTGACTGCCCCGCGGAGAGCCTGAGTGATGGTGACGTCATTCTCCTCGAAACACCGATCAACCCCCTCGGGACAGCTTTCAGCATTGAGGAATATGCGCGCAAAGCGCACTCTCGAGGGGCCTTCCTGGTGGTTGATAGTACCTTTGCTCCGCCCGGCTTGCAAGATCCATTCCTTTGGGGCGCAGATATAGTCATGCATTCTGGGTCGAAGTACTTCGGCGGACATAGTGATCTTCTCTGCGGTGTGCTTGCTACGAAACGAGCGGATTGGACCAAGCAGCTTTTTGAAGACAGATTGGCTCTTGGAAGTGTGATGGGTAATATGGAAAGTTGGCTTGGTATTCGGAGTCTGCGCACATTGGAGGTGCGGGTTCAGCGAGCAAGCCAGAATTCGGCGAGGTTGATTTCGTGGCTTGATCGGGCTACGAAGATCTCTTCACCTGCAGCGGGTGGTGAGGAGGCTGTTGTCCAGGCTGTCGTGCAGAAGATCTACCATGCTAGTCTGCAGGATGAGCCTTGGTTGGAGAAGCAAATGCCTAATGGATTTGGGCCTGTCTTTTCCATCGTCTTGCATAAGGAGGAATTCGCGAAGCTTTTGCCGACTAAGCTCAACTTCTTCCAACATGCTACCAGTCTGGGTGGAGTTGAGTCTTTGATCGAGTGGCGAGCTTTGTCGGATTCAAGGGTCGATCGGAAGTTGTTGAGAGTCAGTGTCGGGCTCGAGAACTGGGAGGATTTGAAGGATGATTTGTTGCAGGCCTTCCGATTCCTCGTGGTTTGATGTCAGAATTAATGATCATGATTCATGTCGGTGTTCGATTTGTTGATGAGCCTTATAACAGAAGCCAGTCGCGACCCAAGCAGCCAATGTCAAATATCCACTTGGATGGATTCTCCGAGCCTAATTTCTCCCAATAGTTTCGCAAGATCTTTGCCGCATTGACGACATTCAAACAGCTCGTGTCCTTCCAGAATACCTCCAAGCATTCAACCAAAAAGTCTCGCTGGGGTTGGGATTGACACTCCAACCCAGCAACAAATATCGCCCACAGCACACACTTGAATAGGGCATCATCATCTTTCAAGACATTGAGCAACCCCAGAAGCTCAGATACCAGCTCGTCTTGCACTGTGTAAGTCCCTTTCAGGGCGTCCAAGACACGTCCGCCATATAACAAGGTGCCAGTTTTGAACGCCTGTGATAATGTACAAAGGTTGCTTATCTCATCTACCGATGGCTGTCTTGGGTGTTGAACACTCAGAGCCCATGCATAGCTGTCGAAAGTTTGGACAAGCTCCAGCATTGCAGTCGTGTCTTGTATGTGGGTTTCACGAGTGGCTTCTTCGGACAAGTCGGATTCCGCAATGGTGTCTCTTTCGTTGGAGAAGAATTGGATCGCCGTCAGCAGGTATTCCGGGCACCCGAGGAAAGACTTCTCAATTGCTTCTTGGGGTTGCACATTCTCATTGTTGACGGAGGTAAAGTCTGTGAGTGTTTTTGGTCGTAAAAAGGTTGCTCCCAAGGTTTCAATACTGGTGAACGTTAATCGCACGACTTTCAATCAACAGGAAGATATTTGGTAACTCACGAGTGAATCTGATTGGATATGAATCCCCATATCTCCTGCAATGTCTGACCGGGGCCATCATTGACTCCTGCTTGGGACTCGAGCATTGGGCGATACGATGTAATCAAGCTTTTAGCACCCTTCAGGTGAAAGTTCCACCCATCACCTCCAGACTCAAGCAAGTCTAAGAAGATAAGCAAGAATATGCTAGCCACAGTGGTGTCATTCTTCTGAGTGTCTCCAGCACCAATGGTGCGAGACAAAGCTTCCATCGCTTGGTGCTTAAACGATAGTGCATCGCGATCGGCATTGACGAGACCAGGCGAAGTCGGCGCCTCAATCTGACTGAATGATTGCCCCGTGTTTGCATGATGTCGTGCAGCAAGAGCAAGAATAGCCTTCTGCAAGACCGGGTCTTGTAGTCCGAACGAGATCAGGCTGCGAAATGGATTCCTGTCGCTGTCGTATACAATGAACAATTTGCATATGCGTTCGTTATCTGATTGGAATCAGTAAACTTTCGTTTCGGGAATGAATGACCTTACAATAGTCTATATAATATTTGGAAACCTGGTCCAGGTTCAACATGGATGGATCTGGCAATGCAGTCGGCAGCCGTCGGGTTCCATCGAAGGATTTCACCAACGCAGAAGCTGGAACATCCTGCTTTGATCGAGGCCGCTTCGCGTTCTTGGAAGCCTTTGGGGAATCATTTTGGTTGCCCTCATATGAATACCCTTGCATCCTTCCACGAATCGCCACGCCTTTGACCCACCTGAGTGGTCTTTTGTCAAAGCATTCCACTCCGGCCTTGGTGCATTTGGCGCATGGACTTCCTGACAGGTCGCATTGGACGCGCCGGTTGCGACATGTCCAGCATGGATTCATGTCTCCATTCGTGACATTGAGAGTCCTGGGATTGACGATTGGTCGGATCCACACTGGACTTGGTGGGCTGCTGACTGAGCCTGGGCCGGCTCCGAGGCCGGTTATTGGCGGAGACGATGTATACGCATTTTCACCATCACATCTGTGTTTGGGGGTATTTGAGTAGAATGGATTAAGCAATTATCAGAAAGTTGCTATTATGAGCGAGATGATGTCAATATTCATTGCATATCCTCGACTGCAGCTTACTCACAACGTGTGCTACACGGAAAACCGGCAAGGCTTCTTCAACCCCTCTAAGCTCAAGAACTTTATTGTTAAAGCATCTCTTATATCAGGGTCTAATTGACCTGTTTCATGTCCAATCGTAAGGCTCTTTCATTTATGGGAGCTCTCGGTAGATATACTACCACAACAATTCTTCGTCCAATCGACGTCTAAGTCAATGAATCTGGTAGTTAGTTGAACATCAAGTTGCCCCCGGGATCTTGAGAAAAGACTGTATCAATGGGTGAAGCCAAGCAAATGAGAATTTTAGGTGTGACTTCGCAATCGCGGACACAAATGTGACACCTTCAGACACAGAGCTAGAACGCTCACACTATCGCCGCTGTACCTGCGTGGTGGGGCTTATCAGTTCAACTTGCCAAGCTCAGAAATTTCAGCATACGGAAGCACCGAACTATCTGAGACAATCGAAGAATTCAAATCAAACTCGCGAGCAGTCTTCAAATTGCAGCTACCCACGCGGGCCCAAGCCCTCGAGCCAATCAAGCCCAGCCTATGGCAATCCCACCAAGGTACAGCAGAGGCACAAGCCGCCATACCAAGTCAATTTTGAGAGATGGGGGCCGAAGAGAGCAGAACTAGCGTAGTGTCGACAGTCCTAAAATCCGTATATTTAGAACAATTGGGTCTTGACTGGTCGACCCACCTGCTCGTGAAGAGCGCTGATTGGTCTGCTCGGTTTCTGACATCATTGGCGCGGGATTCAGGTGCCGCTATTCCTATTTGGGAACAATCTCACAACTGTATGGTTCATTTTAGCAATCGCTTTGCGTTTCAGCATTCGTGCTTATTTCTAAATGTAAGGTAAATTTTAGCGGATAGTCTCTGGCTTTTCGTATAAATCTGGTAGGTCTTGCTTCTCGTTTTCCCTCAGTGTTTTGCTATCATTCCAACCGTGAAACCAACATCCTGCGTCCGCTGTCTACTTCGAATCGATATAGTATACAACTATCAACCAGAGATTGACAATACCCTCCTGATTGTGGCACCTGTACGGGTCTCCTTGGTCTATCTTCCTTCTGACCGATCAATGGCTGACTTACTTTCTTCCAGCCCTCCCGATACATACAAAATGCCTTCCATTCCTCGCATAGCCGAAATCACAACGCCTGCAATTGATACAGCCACGAGTCTTATAAAGCGAACTAGCATGTCCAACCCAGACAAATACCCCCTCTACGTCTTCCTCATTATTCTTGGCTGTATCGTCGGAACCCTCATCGGATTCAGCATATACATAATGTACCACGGCCTTGACGACTCAGACCGAGCCAGGGATATCCCATTCGAACAAAGAAAATACATGCGTGAGAGCAGACAGCGAAACCTGAATAGGCTGGCTGTGGAGGCTCGGAGGCCGGATATGATTATTCCTGTTGAGCAATTGAATGTATGATCATTGAGCAGGAAACAGGGCTCGTTTGCATACAGGTTTTATATCAAAGCATGGCGAGGGACTATGGATACAATGTCACAATCAGGAAAGGAGTTGGTGTTTTCGTGAATTCAATATGATTCAGTTTTTCTAATGGTGCTACTCATGCCATGACATGTTCTTATAATGTGTTCTAAGGTTATAGAACTGCAGTAATCCATTCTCCATGACCTCCAAGGCTGCCACCTGGGCAACTTGACAGAATATTCCAAGTTTCTCCACTTGAGCAGGACTAGCCTATGGGGCTCTAATCATAGGCCCAAGGACCCCGGGGCCGTGTCACGAATCGAGTGGTGCACTTTTGTTCAGACTCGTCGTGTTCGTCTGTCGTGTTCGGGTTCGTTTAACAATTCTCGGGGACTTTGAAAAATTGTAATGAATGAATGGCTGCTTCATGACTCGAAGAATACAAAGATATATCCAGCGGAAGAGAGCCCTGTATTTCTTACTAGGATCTTAGAATGCTGAGAAGTCTTGCAGTGAATACATCCCGAAGGATCAATGAAAAAGCGAACACTATTTTTCCTATGTCCATCCAAAGGACCCAAGCGGTCAAGTCCGGCATGCTGAGCACACAACCAAACGTCAATATGTAATCAAACAACAACCCCCCGATGCATACCAGAAGCAAGAAATGAGGATATCCAAGAAGAAGATATATAAAAAAAAGAGAGAAATAAAACAAAGCTGAGTAGCCAAGGGATATATAAGTCATGAAGCGGAGAAATGGGTAAAGGCCAACGTTGAGCGTCGTCAAGAAAGGGCATCCGTGGGATGTGAAGAATCATAAAAGGGGGGATTATGTAGAAGTGAAATTAAAACAAAAATGTGAGTGAAAAGAAACAAGAGTGTCCGCAAGATTAGGTCGATGACCACGGTACACTCATTGTTTTCAAAGGATGCCCCAAGGTGTCATCTGTACACAGCCTTGTGTGGGCTTGCAAACATGTACAGTGAATATAACCAGATCGGTGGTGCTGATCTAGAGGTTCATGGCAAAGGCGGCAACGGCACCGAGCGCGAGAGTCATCATGGAGACGGTGGCGCTGGTGGCGCCGCCAGTGCCGGAGGACGAGGCTGCGGCGGCGGCACCGGTGGTCGAGGAGGCCTCAGAGATATCGGCGGAACCAGTCAGGACGTGGGGCTGGTAGGTGTAGCTCAGAGAGGGACTTGACTTGGGCAGACGGGTGCTGCTGGAGGGAGTGGCGCTCGAAATGGGAGTCTTAGTCGAGCTGGAGGTGATGGTAGAGGTCGAGCTGGAGGTGGGGGTGGCAGTCGAGGTTGAAGTCGACGACGGGGTAGGGGTAGAGGTGGAAGTGGGGGTAGGAGTGCTGGTGGGGGTCTCGGTGGTGCTGGTGCTGGTGCTGGTCGGGGTAGGAGTAGGAGTCGAGGTGCTAGTGCTGGAGCTGGAGCTGGAGCTGGAGCTGGTGGCAGAGCTGGCAGGAACAGAAATGGTCTCAGATGAGGAGCCACCGCTGCCGTCCTTCTCGAAGACGACGATACGGGCGGTCTCGCCCTTGGGAACAGTCACGACACAGCCAGTGGCACCGCCAGCACCGGTGAAGGGATCACCGATCATCTCGTTGACGTCGTTGACAGCAGGGTCGATCTTGCAGGGAAGACCCTTGCAGCCGTCACCCTCGCACTCAATCTCGATACCATAGTCGGGCTTGGTGTTGCGGAAGGGGCAAGTGAGCTCCAGGTAGATGGGGTTCCAGCCAATCTTCAGGTAAGTGTCACCAACGTCATCAGTGTTGGCACCAGCAGTGTAAGCAGCCCAGTTACCGAAGGGGTTGGCGTTGGTACCCCAGACGCAACCCTCTTCGGCAGACACACCGGGAGCGTTGATGTAGTACTGAGCAGCGGTGGAGCACCAGTAGTTAGTACCGGGCACGGCCAAGTCGGACAGCTCTTCGACCAAGGTGGGGATGATCATGGCCTCGTTTCCGGGCAGTACAGTCTGGCAGAAAGAGACAGGCTTGCCAGCCTTGTTGTGGGCTTTCACCACACCGACGGCCGACTCACAGTAGTCGCGGTCAGGGAAAGGCTTGTGGATCTTTCCGCTCTCGTCACAGTATAGACCACCGTTCATGGACATAGGGTACGAGTAGGAAGTGGCCTTGGGATCCCACTGCATGGAAACCTCACCCGAAGGGCAAGCGTATGGGCAGTAGTTTCCAGGCTTGCAGGGCTGGTTTGGGCTCATAGCCCAACCGGCGTTCTCCTCGTTGGGAGTCACAGCAACCAGACCAGCGTCGGTGGGGAACTGGCACTGTCCGCCCTTCTTCTCCAGGGCGACCTCACGGGTTTCATGGTGACGAGCGTGGCCATGGCCATGCTTCGCAGCCTCGACGCTTGCAATGAGAGCGACAAGCGCAGCAGCGCGGGAAGGTGTAATTTCGAACTTCATCGTGTCAGGGGGAGACTTGTGTAGTCAAAGAGTGTAGTTGAAAGCGAATGGCTAAGTCAAACGAGTGACTAAAAAAAGATGACGGCCGACGGGCCAAGGACAGACACAATGCTCACAGAGAATGAAGTTCAAGACGAGAGAAGGGAAAGGCTATGAGAAGAAGCAAGAAAAGGGACCTGGGGGGGCGCTTTCTTGGAGCACGAGTGCTCTAACCTGAAAGCGGCTTAGATCTGGGATGATGTACTCAGGAAATCCTGCAAGAGGAGGCCTTGAGTCGCACGGGCGGACCCTGAGTGGCTCTGGGGTTCGCAATTATCCATAATTGCTCCATCAGGTCTGTTCTGCGTGAGCCCCTGAAGCAAACCCCACTAGTGGACAGCCACTAGCCACTAGCCATTTAGCGTCAGGGGCAGCTTTGTGCTTGCAGCCAATTGTACACTTGCATACCCCGATGGTTCTTCCTTGGCAAGTGGAGTGAGGCCAATAAGCTTGGAGATGTGGTGTGGAGTTGTTTATCGAACTCTTTCAACGGCCATGAACTTCCCTCGGAGATGTTAATCCCCCCCTTTTCGCCACTTGCATACTCCATATACACATTTTACCGAACAGATTGATATGCGAAATTATGTATAACACTCTACTCCGTACTCCGTACTCCGTACATTTTCCTACCTGCCGCTGTTGGTACTCATAACCCTGCTAGCGCATTAAATCCACCATGCGGGAAAAAAAGGGGACTCCACAGCGGAAGCACATCAGCATCAACACCCAAAACCCGCGGTCTGACAGTCAATCCTAATCAAACCGGCCCGATACCAGTCTGGGCCCCGTTGATCCCTGATGATCTTGACCAATGGTACGCAAAGGAGCATTTTCAAGTTTCTCGTTGTCACCGTGATAGGGCATGTGGTAAACAAACTCGCATTTGAAGCCCTTAATTGCCGGCTGGCTCGGGTCTTGGAGAAAGCTTGGCTTAGGAATCTCCTAACTTTCATCACTATCTACATGTGAGGTGTGATATTAACCTTGGCAGTTCTGGATCAACAATGACACGCGGAATACGGTGTATGAGATGCGGCAGGACTCCGTACCCCGTAGTTGTGTTATTGAAAATTGGCGAATTTTTGGGCGTAGAACCTCCCGACCGAGACTCAAGATGTCCCCATACGCAGCTGAAGGGAGACTGATATGGAGTATAGTGATATTCCATTGGAAAGGCTTATCGAGCGAATGCATCTGAGATGCCCTTCCCATATTTGTAGAACGGCCATGGACGTTGAATCAAGTCTGAGACATGGTCAATGCGTGGCTCGTTTATTCCCACGTTCAATCTTTGCAAATGGAGTACTCCTTATTCAGGTCACAATCTTCAAGTAGGGATGAGAAATGCATGGAGTATGCTGGAATATAGGATACACATCTTGGTTGACCTTCGGTTTGTCATTTCAAGGCTAACCTTGCGAGCCTTCAAAGCAAAGAAGCCTGCGCAATGGCCACCTTGCAATGTGTACGCTTAAGCCAGATAAGGCCCCTCATTTATTACGAGTGGATCTTTTAATCTCCATGTCTCAACTTGGACATATAATGTCTCATGATGACGTCCAATGTAGCCTCACTTCAGATTATCAGATTATCTCAAAGTTAGTATGTTTGGGTTCCATCCTTAGTCTCATGCGGTCTATCAACAATCTGATCAGACGAATTTAAGAAATTAGTTGTGCGTCTATAAGTACATACTCTAGTAACTCCGTACCATTTCGATTGATGCCTGCATGTGCATTTTTAAATAAACAAACTATAAGCATGTCGCCGATCTACGTATGCAAATCCGGGGGTCAGCGCGATGTAAGCTTGATTCCCGAGGTCAGGAGTACGTACGGAGTAAAATGAACCCCCTACTCACAGGATGATACAAGCTGTTCTACATAACTAACATCCACGTTATAAGACCCGAGAACGCTACTGTAGACCTGGGCACTAAATTGCAAACTCGCAGGTCTTCTATATCAAGCTTCCAATGAGTGGATATACCCCGTCAGTGTTATCAAAATGACACCAAGCAGGAACGAACCGTCCACAGCTTGCAGGTGCAGCTCTGTGATGCCTCTCAAGTAGCGCCAACAGAGCGCCGCTGATGCTCGACAGTCCTTGCATCGATTCTATGTCAGTATGCCGTGAGGGGACAAAGCTCAGAAAGATGCATGCCGCACAGCTATCAGTGGGGACGTTCTTTTTAAGTTGCTGCAAGGGCTGACGATATTCCTCACATGGCGAATACTCACTGAGCCTATCAGTGGGTTGCTTCTGTGGGGCGCCATACGACTATCAATGAGTGACAGGTCATATGGCTCATGGTTGGCCTTTGTTGTGAGATTTGAGATTGTACGGAGTAGGTTCAGTTACTCCGTAGAGGTCACCTGCTCCGGTATTCGCAGTGTTGAGTTACGCTTGGGGCTTTGGGGTAAAGGGCAGGATCAGATGTATAATTGTTATTTGATTTGGAATCGCGTTGGCGATCATTGCTCTGGCTTAGTCTCTATGTTTGGCCCATGACCTGGCTAGGAGATTGTGGTAGTCTGGTCTTGATGTCAAAGTCAGGTATGTACAAGCAGACAAGATCCATGTGATGGGAAGCGGACTGGTCTCCATCAGTCAGGCCAGAGGACAATCGTAAACAAGCATCAGGCATCCTGCATATTCTGCTTGAGCGATTCGTCGCCTGAAGACTTGTTGTGGCTTATGAGGGGGTCATCACAGAGCAAGAATCATCAAAAATCTATAACTGGGTGGTTACCCGCCCTGCTGAGCCTCGAGGGTTCTCCATCCCGCGAAAGCCGAGATATCATCCCCATCCCTCCATCCCCATGCTATGCAATAATGCCGCGCCAGCAGCTCCCACTCCTCCATCTCATCCAGCATTTCCAGCCCTGCAACTCGGTCTTTCTCCTCCTCGCTAACCCATTTCTTCCAAAGGAACTCAACGTCCCCTGCAGCCTGGCCGTCTCCGAAACCCTGATCTCGGAACCGGGCCCGCTGTGCCTCAAGCGAGGCATACTTATGTAGAGTTTGAAGTTGAATTCCCCGCGCCGCAAGATTGGAAACCATCACCTCTCCAAAGGCATCATTTGGACGAATGGGCTCGTAGAGAATCAACCCAAGAGGCACGGCAGTCTGTCCCACCTGCACATCGCCCCCAGGCCCCGTTGCCCTCCCACCAAATAATCCCTCTGTAAAGAAAGAAACCACCTTCTGAGCCTCAACAGGCGACAGATAGACAAGACAGCATTCGGATATCAAAAGGGTCGGCAAATCCGTCTCAACGCCCGGCAACGCTTTTGCGGGATCATCGTGCGAGGAAAGTGTCCGCAGATCCACTGGGTGAATATGGTATGAAGGTGACTGAAGCGCGTCTCCGGCCTCGGACACCTTAACCGGACTATCTTTCTCCGGAACCGACGAGTCAATCCCAAGCACGCGCTGCAGCTCCGGCGCAGATCGAATGGCGCGGATCTTCGCTGTCGTGTTAACGGCGAAATCGAGCTCGTGGTAAACGAAATCAGGGCTTTGGCGCGAAGATAATAATCGGAAGACGCGTGTATCTGATCCGGCACCGAGCGAGATGATTTGTTTCCGCTTGTTATCTGGTGCCCAGGGGCCGAGGAAGCGGGTTACGAGTTGGTCGATGGTGGTGGTGCGCACGTAGGTTCCTGTTGCGGGATTAGCTATGGCCCTTTGCTTTGGTATTGTCATCGTTGTGATCGATTTACCTCTGTTAATGATTGGGAGTCGTCGGGTCGCTGACCCTGGGGGGTGTGAGTGCTGTCGCGTAGGGATCATCGAGGTATCCCAGCTGGACGGCGCTCAGGCGGGACACGCTCGCGTCGTTGTCGGTGCCTTGTACGACTTGGTCTTTTCCTGGTCGCGATACATCGCGTCCGAATCCTCGACCTCGGCCTCGACGCAGAGAGTTCAGGTTGGGGATCGTGGCCATGATGTAACTTAGAGGTTGGGAGCTTGGGCTTCCGTGGTGGGGTCCTCAGCGCCGCACTCCCGCGGGACATTCTGTTTATGTTTGACTTCAGTCCATTTGGTTCTACTATGATACTCTGCATACTTCTCGAATTTCTCACTTTTCTCGCTATACACCTAAATCTAGGCCAATTTATTCTTCGCAAAGGTGATAGCCTGAGACCCATACTCGGCTCCATAGCCGTTGTGAGTCGCAGCATTACTACCATTGCAGCAGTATGGATCCGAGGCATCGCAGTATGATTGAATCTTACTAGCAGATGGACAGGAGAAGCCAGCAGGGCGTGCATCGAACTATATCTCGTCAGTCTCGGGCTCAGTGGGTCAGTAAGGGTCACATACGCCTCCAGCAGCGCAAGTTCCAATATCATACGACAAACCCGCCTTGAAAAGCGGATCGCCCATGAAGATAGCCGCCTTGACCATATTCACAGCAGAGGTCGACAGTTGCACTGCTGTATTGGTGTAGCCCTGGTTGGGCACACCGCCACCACACAGCGCTGCATCCATGATCTCCGCTCCCTGTTATGTATATGATCAGATCATGTCCTGAGATCGTTTTTAAGCTGAGACTGACCTGTGAGTATCCTACAAGGACAAGCTTTGTAGATGGACATTGCGTGTTATAAGCGTTGACTGCCGAGGCAACCGCTGCGATGCCTTGAGCAACTGAGCTCGAGTAGCTAACGCTTCCGCATGACGCTTGCCCACCACATGCAGGGTAGCTAATGGCTTCGGCGGTAGAGCCTGAATATGAGCTGAGAGGTCCGTTGACAACTGTGCTGGATGAGCCGTAGCCGGCAGATGCAGTGGTCTCGCGTGCACCGAAGATATGGACGCCCGGGCAGGTGGCGCGTTTCTCAACCTCGGCCTCAATTGGCACGGCGAGGGCGCTTGCAATGAGAGAGAATGCGAAGATGCTGCGAACCATGATGATGTATAGATGGCTGAAAGTGTAGAAGGTGCTATGTTGCCACCTAGGAGGATGTGAGCTCATTTATACAAATTTGGAACGTGCCCCGATGTTGTAGTCGAGGTAAATCTTCCAAGGCAACTCAGGTACGTCCTTTGGACCGAAGGAGATTTTGCCTAATATGTCCAATGATCCAAGTGTCAAGTTTCACCCATGTATTTGGCTCAGATCTGCCAATTTTAGCCGTGCAGAAGTAGAGTGGCGCACTTAGGCTGAATCACTCGGCGTATAGGCTTGAAGGATTCAGCCTTGCTGAAACAACATGTGGATCCAGAATGAAAATGGTAGTAGACCTGCAGAAGAAACAACTTCCCCGCATTGTTAAAGCAAATGCCGTTAGCTCTTCGGGGAAGATGCAGCGGAGGCTAGTCTAAACAAGTTAAAAGCAGCCTAGAAAGTTCATGGCTTACAGAGACAGTGGCCTCTTTAGCCTCAATGACTTGAAAAAGAATTCCCGGAGACACCTTGCCCAGAGACTTAAAGACACGGATATCGAAAGGGGTCAGCTCATTTCTCCATTGGGTATGGGCCGAAACGTGCTGGGTACTTCAACGTTTCATGATTGCTTCGGCCCCGAGTGCCTGCCCAGGTGTCGCACCTCTAGCTACGAGTACCACTACTGGGATAATGAAGAGCCATCGCTTTGAAATACACCGACATGTGGCTCCAAAAAACCATTCCATGGCAGTTTTGGCACGCAGGCCATTTGCATCGTCACATTTCTATGTACAACTAAACATACACAAAGTTGTTTCGGCAAAGCGGGCAAGTGCTTTGGTTGCTGCTCTTGAACCACCGGAACAGACAAACCGAGTGGAATGTGTTCTTGCAGGTGGCGCAACGCTTGTTCGGCGTCTGCATGTCGGTTGAGATGACAGAGTAGCAAATAGCACACTCGCTTTGACCCTTCAGAGCACCTTGAACGTTCCGTCGGAAGGCCAACAGCCCATCAACCAAATTGCCATTGGCAAACATGATCACACCCTGGATTATCAACAGCCAGCTCTTCCATTTCTTCTCATCCACGAGCACACGGCTGCGACCGACGACTAGGGCAGATTGGAGGGGGTATGCTGGCGGGAGAGTGATTGAGATGGCGACCGGGGAGATTCCTCGTCTACGGGAATGCTGGCGATGATTTCACCCGTCTTTTGAGAAACCTTTACCTCAAGTGCTCTTTCTTCGTTGGGATCCAGGGTAGATGCCCATTCGATCACACCTTGGAGGGCATCTTGCACAACGAGTGGAGAGATCTAGATTTGATTAGTTTCTTGGCCACATGTTGAAAATCGTCGTGGGAATTGACTTACATATTTCTCTGACCAAGTCTCCACGGGACCCTTGATGCGTTTCTTGGTATCGATCCACCAGTTCTTGGTCATGTTGGCTGAATATCTCAGGCACAAATAGTACAAATGAATCAGAAGCCATTGAGTTTCCTTGTCGGCGCTCTCGGACTGATCTGGTTCAAATGATCGGATGTCAAATTTGGATGCGTCGGTCAGTTTTCCGTATGACCTCTGCAGGAAGTCGAACGTGAATTCCAACAGCGGGATCAAAATGTTGTTTTCCTTAATGCTAGAGGCGTAGTATTCTTGAAGAGGAAGCGACTGATTGAGAGTTAGCACAGACGGATCTCACCGTTGTGTGGACCGAGATAACTTACGGCATTGGTGAAATGATCATAAACAACCTTCCAGCTGAGGAGGTATGACCGCATGTTGGTCCACATCTTATCATCCCCGTATGCAGAGCGCACCATTTCCATCGAGGGAGGCTCGAGCAGCAGGGACACAAGCTCATCGGGTAAAGTGGCAGCAGTCTTCGATAGAGCAAGTTCAAAGGAAATCTTCTCTTGGGCATGAGGAATGTAATGATGGAGGATGGTGTACGCGGTGCGTTGAACTGCGCGGCTGTGGGCTGTAAGAAGATGGAAGGTTTCGCTGACGTCCTCGAGCTGATCAGCTGGGATATTGCTGATGAGGCGCCTCAGGTTATCAACAGCTATGTCGCGAGGCTGGTGGAAGGCTGTTTCCGAGTCTGCTTGTGATTAGATATAGATCGCCTTGGTGAGTGGGGAGATGGCTTACCAAAGGTGTCAATTGTGGATGCCAGGGCAGTGAAAAGCCCGCCCTTGCGAGCCGCCCAAGCATCTTGAGCATCATCATTGCCATCGCCCTCGGAGATAGACTTCAATCGAGAGAACAGCTTGAAAGAGGAAACCAGTAGTGGTAGAGCATCTTCGCCACCGTTGGTGTTTCGGAACACGGAGCTTAGAATATCCATGCATTCTTCCCAGTGCGATCCGTAGATTTCACTGAGAGCTGGAAGAATGAATGAAAGGCACTTGACAATTTCGGATTTCAGGCCAAAAGGTACAGATTCGGATTGGAGGCACTCGATCAAATTCTTGGTCAGGAACACCAATCGCTGCGTTGGGATCGTAGAGACCACATCTTCTTCGCCGGATAACAAGATGTTCAGCAGTGCAAGCTTTTGTAATCCTATTCACAGTTAGTATCAAAGTTTTGAAGCAATATAGATTACTGCTTACCACCTTGAGAGGCAGTCTCTGGCTTGAGCCCAGTAGAGTCGGCCACCAGTTCATTGCAGATCCTGTTGCCGACTGGGTTGGAAAGAATTGAGCTTCGCAAGACTGCGAACCAGGATGCCGAACGGAAGACATTCGCTGAACGTGCATCTCTGCAAATTTGCGCGATATCATCCGCAGACTTTGACTTCTGCGTTGAATCTGCAACACTCATAATCTTGACAAAGGCTTCACCCGTACGGTAATCGACGGGAGAAGTTCCCTTAACTTCTTCGAGCCTGGCTTCCCAGAATGCGGTGAAAGATGATGAGATTGTCTTCTCCGGGGCAAAATCAAGTGGTTCATTATCACGAACCCATGAGCTGATCACGCTTCGACCATCAAGTACAATCTGCATGTATTCCTCCCGTTGATCAGCCAGCTCAAGACCTGAAATGCCGTTGCTGCCTTCGATGCTTAGATCATCATCTATGAGCTGAATGGCCACAGGTAAGAAACGGAACAGAGTCTCAAGTGCCTCCTGCTCCAAGTATTTCACAATCTGAGAGGTAGATAGAATGCTGATTGTGAAAGTCGCCAGGCGGAACGCTGAGGATCGATGATCCGAGTCACGCGGGATGGTGGGCCACAGAGCCTTGAAAGATTCAGATAACTCTCGTTGAATCAGGTGAACAGCACCTCCAAGGGGGGATGTAATAGCAATTGATGGACGAGGTGGAAGTTGAGTGAATGGCGTTAAAGCTTGTTCCCATGACCAATGCGATGGCAGGACATCCTTGGCGACACTAGCCGCGTCGCCGGCCATGATGCTCGGTAGCACTTCACCCGCAATGGCAAGGAGAGATTCGGTCCTGGTCAAATATTAGCGTAACTCCAAGGCGATGGGTAGACTTGAATACTCACGACAGCGATTCATCGTCCACATGATTGAATCCATGTTGGAGTATTTCGATGCTCGATTTCGTAGTAGTCTCACCAACAACGGCTTCTTTCAATGACTTCGAAAGCGCTTCCGCCAGACTTGCAACCTCCTCTTCGTGAGACTCCATGAGGAATATCAGCTTGCCTGCTAATTTCGAGCCATTTGGTCCACTTTGGAATTCTCGGACTGCATCAGGCGCAGTCTTTCCAATGTGTGAAAGTCCGTGTAGCGCATTGAAGACTTTATCATTGGTCGACAGTTCATCAATCAAGGATAAAAAGATCTGATCCATCAGGTCAGTGTGTGATGACTTATTCTGCAGGACGGCGGTGATAATAGGCCAATGCGAGTGACTTCCATGACAAGCCTTGTCTAAAGCTGTCACGACAAGCGCATTGAGTCTCTCCTTGTGCTCAAACTCATTGAAATTGAGAGAGGAGAGCAAACTCTGCAGAACGTGTACATTCGACTGTTCCGGCTCAAGAGCGAGTGCTTTTTCCACAATGTTCTCAAAGCTTGACGAGAAGCCATCCCATTCCCGACACTTCATAATGGTTGAAATTAGCCGATCGGCAGAAGGGGATAGTAAAAGCTCTGGGGCGTCATTCTGGAGAAAGTTTTGCAGGTTTTGAGACTTCTGGGCGACAAATGACAGGCTGCCAACACATTCCTCTACCACGGCGGCAGCTCCATATGGCTTTCCGTTGCGGGTTTTCAAGACCTCAATGCAGCTTTCGAGGAGAGAGGAGATTGAGTTCTCAATGATTTCCGTCACTCTTGGTTCTTTGGAATCCGCGATTCGTGAGAGAACAGAAGACTGCAGATCGAAGAGCCGTTTTGCCTGGGCACATACTGAATCTTGAGATTCACGGAAGTCCTTAGATTGCTCTGGAGAAGACAGCTTGGCAGCTTCGAGCAAACCCTCAGATAGAGCAGTACACAATGCCTGCAACTCTTGATCATATCCAGTAGAACCCAGTGTGCAGAGGTAGTGTGTACAGCTATCCTCGGCTGACTGGGCTGGCAGTACCCATTGTGATGACTTGGGATCGTGTCGCACGTGATTCACCACCAAGGGGGAGATTCTTTGGTCAATGAATTCGGCTTTCTGCTCCAGGGGAACCAAGGTCGCGAGCCACGTTGCGATTTGAATATAGCACTTCCATCCAACAACGAGGTTTTGACGTGGCTCTTCTCTTGAGTTCAAGCCTTCTTGGAAAGCTTCAGTCAAAGCGATTGCACTGGTGGAAGTGACTCCTTGGTCAGCAGTGGCTTTATCAGCACCTGCTAGAACTTCATGAGGCACTGTTCGGAATAATTGGTCCAGGTTTGACCAGTAAGTGCTTGCCCCTCCTTGAGATCCTTTCTGGATGTACTGGCGCAGCCTCTTTGAAGCGGAGGACTTTCCACTGTAGTCATCTGTCCACACTTGGGGCCTGGAAATAGACAATACAAGAAGAGCTTCGGATAGTTCTGTTGCCGATCCAGTCTGCTGGAGAGACAAAGACTTCCCAATCACGGCTGAACTGAGTGTCGGCCAGTCAACCCAACCAGGCTCTCGGGAAACAGCAGTCCGAAGCAAAACATAGATGGAGCGGCGGACATATGGATCATCATGATGGCAAAGAGCCCAGAGAAACTTGCTTTCTAATAGTGTTTCAATCTGCGAAGAGTCCTTCTCTAACTCCTCGTCGGCAGAGTTGCCTACCAACGTTCAATGGTTAGAATAAGACCTTTCGAGGGAAATGGTCGATAACGCACCTAATATCCGATTGAATAGCATAATCGCAGCTCCAACCACGCGAGCATATTTTCCCTCCGCATCATCCCGTTTGACAGTCCTCTCATCACTGAGCGTCAAGGGCGATTGGTGAAGAATGACGTCATCTACAAAGTCCAAAATCGGGCTCTGGTAGATCTTCCACACGTTACTTCTCTTTTGGTCTGTCGAGAAGACCTTCGTGAACGATTCGAGAGCGGCCCGGTGGACAATCTTATCATTATCATAAATTCCTGCAATCCATGCGCCGATGACCTTTGGTAAATTGGGCACAATTCGCTTGCCCGCAAGACTAGCAATTGTACCCTGGATGGAATGGGCAAGCTGACGTGCTCGACGAGAGAGGTCAATTGATAGTCGGGGGTATAATCCGATCTAAATTTGGAAGATTGTCTGTTAGTAAATGTTGATGTATGAAAAGACCAGTTGCGTATACCCATGCGTCTAAGAACCCGTCGTCCAAGGTTCCCTTGTTCGCTTGCACTGTCGAAATATGGTCTCTGAGCTCCTCCAAAGCCTTTGTACGTGTAGTATCATCCTTCTTCAGCAGATTCTTGAATGCGATGACGAGTTGCTGGTCTGTGATACGTGACAAGTCTGGCGGTGCGGTAATGTATGTGAGCGTGGAGGGCTCTTTACCCTGGCTCTGGAGGCTACCGGAGAAACCGCCGAATGAGCCAAAAGCGCTACCCGCAGCGCGACTGCTGGAGGCCTGGGATTTGAACTTTTTGCTCATGTGGGGTATGAGGTCAGCGGTATAACGAGGTAGTGGGGGACTCGAGATAGGTAACAAATGTTGTCGCTCGATAGCCTGTCCTCCACGTGACATAGCCTTTATCGATAGCGATAAGCTGCGATAAGTCCCAAGGTTCCGATGGGTCTTTTTTATCACGTGCTGTCCGTACTGTATTTGTGCTGAGGCTACTTTTAGTGTGCACGGTCCTTAAACTCCACATGCTGATGTGTATAGAGTAGATTCAAATGTTGTCATTCCCAGCTTCTACCTTTATATGGTTTCATCTTTAATCATAAGAGACATAGCAACTGTTCTTTGATCTTCCATGATCTTTTGATGGCGTTGGAACGTTGTATCATCCCACTTGCTTGTTATGAAAACATCTTATAATGCTCAAGGTACACTATGCAAGCAAATTTATTACATGCCATAATCTCGAGGTAATGGAGAATAGCGACATTATCCAGGGTCACAGATCAAATAACTATATCATAACCCTTGGTTCATATCTACACATACCTCCTAAGCCACACTGCAATAAGCTTGACAGAGAAAATGTGGATGGAATGAGTCATTAGTAAGACTTTCTGGTTGCCTGGAGCTAGATGGACATAGCTTGGAATAATTTCAAGAGTCTGACTCACTTCAGTCTTTCAAATTCTCTCCTCATCTTGTTCAATTGCTTCGGATGTGTATGTCTCAACATGACTTTGAAGGGTACTGGAGGTCACGTGAGCTTGTGTCATCCTGTCCCAATCAGGGAAAGCGTGACAGCGAGAAAGACGAGAGCTCGGGATATCTTTCTGTCCCTCGCCCTTTTGCGTTTTGCATCGGAGTCCAGCCAAGATGAAGTTCTTCATTGAGTATGACTTGATATGTCCCCTAGTGTGCCACCGAGCTAACCTGTTGTGTCTGTCGCAGTGATCTTCCAGTGCTGTTCCCGTACCCTCGCATCTATCCCGAACAATATGCCTACATGTGCGATCTCAAAAAGACCCTCGATGCAGGGGGTCACTGTGTGCTGGAAATGCCCTCAGGGACCGGAAAGACCGTTTCGCTCCTGTCGTTGATCGTCGCCTACCAACAGCACTACCCAGAGCACCGAAAGCTCATTTACTGCTCCCGAACAATGTCGGAGATTGAGAAAGCGCTAGCAGAGCTGAAGGCGCTGATGGAACACCGCGCAAAGGAGTTGGGTCATGAGGAGGAATTCCGCGCACTCGGTCTCACCAGTCGAAAGAACCTCTGTCTTCACCCTTCCGTGAAGAGAGAAAAGAGTGGTACGGTGGTCGATGCTAGGTGCAGAAGCTTGACAGCGGGCTTCGTCAAGGAGAAAAAGGAACGAGGCGAAGATGTCGATCTCTGCGTATATCATGAAGTATGCTTTGCTCGCCCACAGCGCACTTTGGGACCAACTAACGGACACTAGAATCTCGACCTACTCGAACCGCATAACCTCGTTCCCCCCGGCGTCTTCACGCTTGATGGACTATCGCGATACGGAGAAGAGCACAAGCAATGCCCATACTTCTCTGCTCGGCGCATGGTAAGCTCCTGATGCTCTACCCCATGTGATAGTCCAATTCTGACGCAACTTCCTAGATGCCTTGGTGCAACATCATTATCTATTCATACCATTATCTTCTGGATCCGAAAATCGCAGAACGTGTATCACGAGAGCTTTCAAAAGATTGCATCGTGGTTTTTGACGAGGCTCACAACATTGACAACGTCTGTATCGAATCCCTCAGTATAGATCTGAGTGAGGACTCTTTGCGAAAAGCGACCCGAGGCGCATCAAATCTAGAACGCAAGATCGAAGAAATGAAAAGCTCAGATGAGGAGAAGCTGAAGAACGAATACACAAAACTGGTGGAAGGATTACAAGAGGCAGAGAAAGCTCGCGAAGAGGATCAATTTATCTCCAATCCGGTGTTGCCCGACGACTTACTCAAGGAAGCAGTTCCCGGCAATATTCGTCGCGCAGAACACTTTGTTTCCTTCTTGAAGAGATTCATTGAGTATCTCAAGACTCGCATGAAAGTGACCCATACCATATCCGAAACACCCCCTTCTTTCCTAACACACCTGAGAGACCTTACCTACATTGAACGAAAGCCCTTGAGGTTCTGCGCTGAGCGTCTAACGTCACTCGTTCGAACGCTGGAGCTTGTCAATATCGAGGACTATCAGCCTCTCCAAGAGGTAGCCACCTTTGCAACGCTTGTCGCAACTTACGATAAAGGATTTGTGCTCATCCTAGAGCCGTTTGAATCCGAGGCGGCTACTGTACCAAACCCCATACTTCACTTCACGTGTTTGGATGCCGCCATTGCCATTAAACCAGTATTCGACCGTTTCAGTTCTGTGATCATTACATCGGGAACTTTATCACCTTTGGAAATGTATCCGAAGATGCTGGGATTCAATGCCGTACTGCAGGAGTCCTACAGCATGACACTAGCTCGACGATCATTCTTGCCTATGATTGTCACTCGAGGCTCTGATCAAGCTCAAGTCTCCTCTTCTTTCGGAATTCGAAATGATCCTGGTGTTGTGAGAAACTATGGCTCTTTGGTTACCGAGTTTGCGCGTATCACCCCTGATGGAGTCGTCGTCTTCTTCCCCTCCTATCTCTACATGGAATCCATCATCAGTATGTGGCAAGGAATGGGCATATTGGATCAGATCTGGAACTATAAGTTGATCCTTGTTGAAACACCCGATGCGCAAGAATCTTCACTAGCCTTGGAAACTTATCGGACCGCGTGTTGCAACGGGCGTGGCGCAATCTTGTTCTGTGTCGCCCGAGGAAAGGTTTCCGAAGGTATTGATTTCGACCACCACTACGGTCGTGCGGTGTTGTGTATCGGTGTTCCATTCCAGTACACCGAGTCTCGCATCCTGAAAGCTCGACTCGAGTTCTTGCGTGAAAACTACCGCATCCGAGAGAATGACTTCTTGTCTTTCGATGCTATTCGACACGCCGCTCAGTGCTTGGGACGTGTCCTGCGTGGCAAGGACGACTATGGAGTCATGGTGTTGGCAGATCGCCGATTCGAGCGAAAGCGCCCCCAGCTTCCAAAGTGGATCAACCAGGCCATGCTGGACAGCGAAACCAACTTGAGCACAGATATGGCCGTATCGAACGCCAAGAACTTCTTGCGTACAATGGCTCAGCCCTTCAAGTCGAAGGATCAAGAAGGCATTTCCACGTGGAGTTTGGCTGATATCGAACGCCATGAGGCAAAGCGAAAAACAGAGGAGGAGCGGATGATGAGAGAGGAAGTGAATGGGAACATGGACGGCGTGATCCCATCTGCATCTCGCATTGTCGACGATGATTTCGATGATGACATTGATGAGGATCTCATGATGCTCGACGCGCAATAAAATAATCTTGTCATTTTCTGGTACATAATGCATTTACTGGCATGGACTAGGCGTTTGGATCTGGGCATGGTGCCATTCAGCATGGATGGTGTTTCTACGGACAGCACATAATACAGTGCGCTTTGCCTCAGATGATTGAAAAATAAGCTATACAAAACAAATACTTTCCTCTTCTAGCAATGTCGACTTCGTATGTATTACTCTTAGCCTTTGAATAAATTGGTGCTCATTAAGTTGTACGTTTGCTTCTAGTTTCCTAGTTTCGTCCATGGGTTGGGTCCTGTTACCCAGAAACAGTGCCCAGAGATGACTAGAGATATGGCCCCGAAGAAGGCTGGTGACTTAGAAGAATCCAGAGAAAATACTTTGAAAATATCTATTTAGAGACTAGATACAATGCAAATATGAACAGGGAGAGAGACTTTTTAGTTCCGCTGCACAAAGACAAACTCCAGATCATCGACACATCAAAGATCAAGTGTGACAGAAAAGCAACTGACGTAACTGAAATCAAAAGCTTTGCAAAAGCACAATATACACATGAGGAAATACAAGATCAAATACACATTTCAGAACTCCATCCAGTCAGAGGGTGACTATGCTACAGGAGCGAGAATATCGAAGGAACCGGTACCGACAGTACCGATACGACCAACGACGATTCTGCTACTGGGACTCTTGAGGTTGTCAACGCCACGCTCAAGAACAACGTCCTTCAGGGCGCCGACAGTCGTCTCGAAACTGGCACGCGCGAAAGCAGAGGATGCTTCCTTGACCAGGCCGTTACGACTGAACGCCTTGAAGCCACCGGATTGGGTCATCACATCACCAATCAAGTTCAAGTGACGGTTGTCAACGGAGATACTGTGACCACCGAAAACGGCATCCATTTCACGAACAATAGTAGCACGAGCGGCTTCAACACCGTAGAGGTTGAGCATGTCGTGGATGGAGTTTGTGTACATCGAGTGGGGCTTGATGATGTCCTGGTAATCACGCATGGCAAGCAAGTTGACACCATCCGTGAGGATGTTGGCGGGATCACCCTTCGCCTCGTCGGCTTCGACAAAGACACAGTTGCCCATGCCGGGGATGGACTGGATAACGGAAAGATGGAGGACCTTCTCGACCAGAGGAAGGAGCAGAAGCTTAGGAGTCTCGACGTCGTACTGTAGTTGAATGTGACAGGTGAGACCCTTCTTAGGATCGAACTTGAACTTGGTGATTTCCTCGAACTGGCCCATGACGTCTTGCTCGCGCGACTTGCTGTCTTGGGCAACTTCGTCGTCAGAGTCATCCTCTGAATCGGATCCGTCCTTCATTTGCACATCACGAGTGGTCTTTGAAGGCTTGCTGGATTGTTCTTCGTTATCATCGTCGTCGTCAGGAGTGTCTTGGCGGTTGATGATGTCCTGCTCGGCGTCGTCAGGTGCCTCGTAGGAAACCTGGTTGCCGCGGTTTTGAGCTCCGGCGGCCCGCTTGGCGTCGTCCACGTCGTCCTCGTCGTCATCGTCGGCAGGCTGCGCCTCTGAGTCGGCGCCTCTGGGTGCCTCTGCGATTTTACCAACGGAGACACCGATTTCGGGCTGAGAAGTGGTACCCTTGACACCCTTCTTCTCGTCATTACGCTTCTTGAGCTCGGCCTTGGTGAGCTTCACCAAGCGAGGAACAAGCTTGGACTGCAGAGCAACCAAGACATCCTTGGTCTCAATGGCGTACTCCTTGGTGTACTCTTCAGCGGAGAAGAAAGTAATTTCAATGTCGTAAATCTTAGCCTTCGAGTGGCCAACGCCAGAGCCAATACGCTCCTTGACTTGGACCTTGTCAACAAGCTCAGCGATAGTAAGCTTACTGATAGCCTTAGCAAACTTCTCTGAGTCCTCGTTGGAGATCTCTTCGTTCAGAAGCAAAGTCATCGTAGGGGTCATGATGTTGGCACTTGCGGTCATGACAATTTCACGAAGACGGGGAATACCCAGTGTGACGTTCTTCGCTGAGTGACCAGCCAAATGGAATGTGTTAAGTGTCATCTGTGTAGACGGCTCTCCAACAGACTGACCAGCCATAATTCCGACCGCTTCACCAGGGTCGATGATAGACTTCATATACTTCATGTTCATCAAGGCCTCGAAGGTCTTCTTGGTGAACTTGCCCTCGATGTTCTTCTTCTTATCCTTGATGAGCTGGTTCTTGTTGCTGTCCGTGTACTAGAAAAGGGTTAGCATGGCGAATGTTTCCATGAGGCGTAGTGGCTTCTTACCTTCTTGAGTTCGTTGGCAAACGCTTCAGACGTACTACCCAGGTTTCCTCCAGGGGGAAGCGCGACAACACAGGATCCATGGCATCAACCTTTCCGGTCTTGCGAACAGCCTTCATTGCGTCCTTGTGCCAATTGGAAACATCTTCCTTGGCCAACTTGTGGAAATCGTCGGCTTGAACCTGCTTGGAAATGGAGACGTGGTTCTCGGCAAGGAAGTCGAAGTCGTTGAGGTGGACTTGTTTGGTGATGTCAAGACCGTCCTCTCCGTACAAGAACTGGACAATAGATCCGTCGGATGATTCGCGAACGGATGAATCGTACTCAGCCTTGAGACCTTCCATACCCTTGATCAAACAACGCTGCAGGTAACCAGAGCGCGATGTCTTGACGGCAGTATCGATAAGACCCTCACGACCAGCCATGGCGTGGAAGTAGTACTCTTGGGGCTTGATACCAGTCAAGAAACGACCAGAGACGAAACCACCAGCCATGGGGTGGGTTTCGAAGGCCTTGAAGGAAGGAAGAGTCTTTCCACTGATCATGAGCGGTACACGACGACCTTCCAAAACCTGCTGACCCAAGTTACAAGAAATCAGATTGGCGTTGACACCAGATCCCTTGGCTCCAGATATCGTCATAGACTGCATCTGGTTCCAGGGGAAAGGCTTTGCAAGACCGTGTGGCAAGCAAGCACTGGTGATTTCAGAAGAAAGCTTAGCAGAACGGGAGTTGGAAACGCTATCCAAGCCACTCTGCTTGTCGTCGTCACGAAGAACCTCCTCCAATCGGCGGTTCAACTCGTCGGTCTGGTCACCAGGAGCCTTGTCCAGAGTCACGTACTTCAGAGCGACCTCGCGACCCATTTGAGGCGCAGTGGCCAGCTTCTCCTTACGAATGCGGTCACCCTCCTTGGTCAACCGCAGATCGTCAATACCACAACTGAAGGCACGCAGATTCAATACGCGGGTAAGAAGTCTGCCAAGAACACCGATCAGCTTTCCGGCGGTGCTGTAACCGTAAACCTCGTGGATGGCATCAATGAGACCTCCAGCGCTGGGACCAAGCTGCTTCTTATCAAGAATACCGCAAAGATATTCTCCATCTTGGAAGATGACCTCTCCCTCCTCGTTGCCCTCGCCCCATCGGTTACCCGGGGTGGAAGACTTGCTCTTCAGGGTCAGACCTGCGCGCTCCGCGGGCTGAATGTTCTTGAGGATTGTTGTGATAATCTGCTTTCCGGTCCACAGGCACTTTGGCTTCCGCATAGCGGGTTCAACTAGTTGAATCCGGTCACTGACAATGTGCGAGTGCTCGGGTCTCAAACAACTGTACAGCAACTGGTGGTAATCTTCTTCATCATAGAAACTGTCACGACAAGTGACCCACGTTCCCATGGAAATGTGATCTTGAATCAGACCTCTCAGGGGTTTGCCTGATGTGGCAACGAGGTATTGGTGATCGGCATCCGCAAGCATTCTAGCTTCTGCCTGGGCGAGTTCGTTCTGGGGGAAATGCATGTTCATTTCATCACCGTCGAAATCAGCGTTGTAGGTGTTACAGTTGGCGTAGTGCATGCGAATGACGCGTTCGTTGGGAAGGACACGGGCTTTGTGACCCATGATGGAGGGTTTGTGCAGGGTGGGCTGACGGTTCATCAAGACGTAATCACCGGTGGTGAGGTGACGGTAAACCTTCTTGTTTCGTGAGCCCTTCTGGCGCCAGTTTGACGGGGCAAGCAATTGATTAGCGAGCGCCGTCCGCTCCTCGAGGTTCTTGAACTTGAGGTTGACAACTTGGCCGTTCTCATTCTCAATGGAGGAAGCACCAGGGTACTTGTCGGGGCCGTTGATAACGGCTTCCTTCAACTCCCAGAAGTTGTGATTTGTCACAGGCTCAGGGAATGTCAATTTCATAGCGAAGACAAGGGGAACACCGATCTCGTTGGGCTCGATGTTGGGATCGGGTGAAATAACACTACGGGCAGCAAAGTTGACACGCTTTCCCATCATGTTCTTTCGGAAGAGACCCTCCTTCTTCTCAAGAATCTGCTTGATACCGTTAGGCTGGGCAGCAGCGGCAGAGCCCGTGACCGAAGTACGATCGCGGTCGATCAAACCGTTAATCTGATCTTGAAGCAACACCATTGCCTGGAGAAGATCACTGTAATTGCGGGCCCGAGACATTGTCTTTTCCTCCTCGTTTTGAATTTCTTTGCTAATTTGGTTGATGGTGTCGCAACCCTTCAAAATCGCGTTGAATGAAGTGTTCTGTTGTGCCTCCATGACTGACCCAGCACCTTGCTGCACTGCAGGGCGGTATTTGTTTGGTGGCACCATCAAACTCTTGATGAAGAACATGTCCTCGGTCACAACGATTTGTCCCTTGGGCACAGGCCGAGAGTTATAGACAAGCTGGAGAACCTCGCTGTCCTTTTGGAACAAGAAGTGCAGTGCTGCATAGACTTCGGAAGAAGACATGAACTCCTGGCCGGAGGTTGCCTCTGCTTGCTGCATGACAGCCGCTCCGAGACGGATCTCTTCCTCGGCGCCATGTAAAGCTTCTGTGCTGTGCTTCTTCGACTGGTATTTACGTTCTTCTTCCAGAAGAACCATGGTGTTCTTCGCCTGGAATCCTCCTTGTGTCATTGCCAGCTTCGACTTCTCGAGCAATTGCTTGCGGAAAATCTTGTTATAGCGGTCCTTCTTGTAAGAGGGCGACATACTGCGGTTTAGTTAGCGATGAAGCGCAAATTGAAGATGTTTCATGTAGAAACGTACCCGCTGCAGTTGACACATTTCTTGTAAGAATTGATGTCCTTCAAGAAAGTCTTGATCAACTCTCGTCTGGCCTCGGCGGCAATGGGATTTTGTCCACCGGTCATCAATCCTTCCAATTTGCCCGACTTTTTAGCTTCTTGAATGCGCCGAGTGACATAGTCGGTCCGCTTTTGCATGAAATCCTCGTCGTCGAGTTCGTCGTCATCATCCGAATCTTGCTCCTTGCCCTTTGCTGCCTTGGACTTTCCGCCTTTAACCGACCCCATGGTGTCGACAATAGCGACTTCGTCGGTCAACCCATATTGCAAAAGGCGCAGCTTGCAGATGTACATGTTGACTTGGTTGCGGCCCATTTGGAGGCGAAGACAGTACACACATTGCGCGCGGAGGAGACGGAAAATGTGGTCGAAGAAAGTGACGTTATAGAATGGTACTGGAAGCTCAATGTGACCGGGGTGTCCAGTACAGGTGAAAGAGTTCTGGCGACAGGTAGTGCATCTGTGAGAAAATCTCTCGCATTAGAGGTTGCAGGATATAATGGACATTTCGAGGAGCACATACACATGGTCACCCCATGCACCCATAGCAGGGTCTTGCAAACCGCCAGGGACTGGGTTGTTGAAAGAATCCAATGTCGGAGTATTGTGAATGCGTTTCACCGAGAGAGCTTTAATCTCCTCTTCGGAGTAGACATTAAAGTCGACCCCATTGATGGTCGAGGCGACCGGGCGCGCGAATGATGCCATTGTAGCCTGTAGCTCCTTGAGCAACAGAAAACGCAGGCGCACGAAATCAAAGTGCTCGGATCAATCTCCAAGTGCTTTAGTTCTGGAGCGAACTTTTTTTCCGGAGGAGCAACTTTTTCTGCTATTCCTTACCGCCTTACCCTTAGGTTTCTGCGATCGCCGTCACTTTACATCGGACTTTCTTGTCACCAGTGCAACCTCTTGGAACTTTCAGCTGCTGAAATTCTGAGAGAGTGAGGTGTCTTGCACATCATGGCTGACGCGTCGGGAAATGCGCTGAAGCGCCCTCATCCAGATGATCAAGACCTCTCCCAAAAACGGACCCGTTCCAACAATGGGTCCCCAGCACCAGGCCAAGGAGGCTCTGCCCCGGGCCAAACAGATATCAACAAAATGATTGCCGAAGCTAAGGCCAAGGCAGATGCTGTGCGCGCTCGCCTGCAAGCTGCCCGTGGTGGCGCGACAGCAACACCAACACCACCCGCGACCGAACCCGCGAGCCCTGCTCCGCCAGCGCCCTCCCCCGCCATGTCAAAACTTGAACAGATGAAGGCTCGAGTAGCAGCAGCTACTCAGCGAGCTAGCGCCCCATCTCAATCCCGACCTGCTGCGCCGGCACCATCCCACCAACCCCCCACCCGCGACGACGAGGGCATGAGCCGAGCTCGTGGTGGTCTAGATGTCGGCCTTCATCCTGCACTTCTTGCTGATACCACGTCCGACTTCCGCAGCGGGAAGGGAAAGCAGCCCAAGCCCAAACGTGCGGGTGGACCCCAGCTTGATCTGTCTGGCCCGTCTGTGGAGGAGATCAAGAACAACCCGTATTTTGACCCAAATCTCAATCCTAAAGCTACTGTCGCAAAGCCACGGCAGTCTCGCCATCTTGAATTCAACCCACATGGAAAATATATTCAGCAGGGTGCGGCTAAGCGCAGACAGGACCAGTTGGAGGCTATGAAGAAGAGAATCGCCGAGAAAGCACGACAGGCCGGTCTTGATGAAGAGATGGATGTTGAGAAATCATTCCTTGTCCCTGCTCCACCGGCTATAGAATGGTGGGATGAAGCTCTTATCAATGGCAGTGACTATTCTGCCATCGATAACCAACAAAATATCAAAATCGACATCCCCGACTCCCCAATCACCGCCTACATCCAACACCCCATTCAACTAGAACCTCCACAGGAGAAGCATGTGCCTGCCCAGAAAGCCATGTATCTGACTCCAAAGGAGCAGGCCAAGATTCGCCGCCAGCGACGTGCAGCAGATCTCAAGGAAGAGCAGGCCAAGATCAGGCTGGGTCTTGTCGAGGCACCTGCCCCCAAGGTGAAGAAGCGTAATCTTATGCGTGTTCTTGGAAATGAAGCCGTGAAGGATCCCACGGCTGTAGAAGCACGTGTCACCAAAGAGATTGCAGATCGCAAGGAGACGCACGAGCGGGCAAACGAAGAGCGCAAGCTGACCAAGGAGGAAAGGCGTGAGAAGTTAGAAGCTCAGCAAGAGAAAGATGCTTCTTTGGGCATATTCCAATCTGTGTATCGCATTGACAGCTTGGCAAGCGGCCGGAACCGTTTCAAGATCGGCAAGAACGCAGAGCAGAATAAGTTGACAGGTATCTGCGTCATGCATCCAAAGCTCAATCTCGTGGTCGTTGAAGGCGGCAAGCACTCTATCAACAATTACCGGAAGCTGATGGTGAACCGCATTGATTGGACTGAAAACCCTGGATCCGATCGAGTTTCTGCTGATAGCCCCGAGGCCAAGGTTACGTGGCTGTCCACACAAGACGAAAAGGGAGAACCGCGCGACTTCAGTCAGAACACGTGCACTCTCATCTGGGAAGGTCAAGCCAAAGGCCGAGCATTCAGAAGATGGTTCGGTGCCCGTGTCTGTGAAACTGACTCGGCAGCCAAAGAGGCTCTGTCCAAGGCCAAGATGGAGAACTTTTGGACTTTGGCGAAGAGTGCAAAGCCAGCTGAATTCTGACTTCTGTCTTCTCAATGACTCTTTTGTATCTATTACTGCTGATAGCGATTTATCTTTCTCCATAGCCTTTGTCATTCTTAAACTTGTGTTTCAAAGTTACTTTTCTATTGACATTGTCGCCTAAGGGGGCACACTATGAACCAAAGTGGTTTGAAACTATGTGAACCTATCAGAAAACATTTTGACAAAAGCAAAAAATCCAGCCCATCCATGTAAACTCCGCTCCATATGCAAATAGTCTGATTTCAAGATATCAGAAATGTGGAAAAAAATCACTGTGCTCATGAGGGAGGGGGGCCTTGGTTTCCTTGGCTCAGGCTTCGCAGCAAATCCAACTGTGCTTTAACCTGGTCAAAGCCCATGGGTGGGGCCTGGCCCTGAGGAGCTTGCTGCTGCTGCTGCTGCTGCTGCTGCTGCTGCTGCTGCTGCTGCTGCTGCTGAGTTTGCTGGTACTGAGGCTGATATTGTTGGTACTGTTGAGGCTGCTGCTGGTATTGCTGCTGCTGTTGCAGAGCAGCAAGGAAGAGTGGGTTGATGTGAGGCGCGCCCTGAGGAGCACCTTGGAAAACACCAGGCTGCATCTGAGGCTGCTGGAAGGGGAATTGGAAGGGGTACTGTGGTTGCGGTCCACCCTGGCCAAACTGTGGTTGCTGCTGAGCAAACTGGGGGTTCTGGGCTTGTTGTTGGGCGTATTGAGCATAGGCAGCGAAAGGCTGAGGCATGCCGTACGCTGGCTGTCCATAAGGAGCAGGCTGCTGTTGAAGAGGCTGGTGCTGGGGTTGGGATTGGGGCTCATGGCTCTGGTGAGGACGACGCTCATGATCCCAGTCTCTTCCACCTCGGCCAGCTCCACCACGGCCTCGTCCACCACGACCACGATCACCACGGCCGCGGCCTCTACCGCGGTGGCCACCACGTTCGTTGCCTTCGACCGGCGCCTCGCGGGCGCCCATCATCTCGTGGAGATTTGTAGGGCGTTCGAGAGGAGTGTAACCTTCAGCTCCAGCATCATCGTAGTTGAGCTCACTCTGGTTCAACTTAGACGGGCCTGGGGCAGCCTTTTTCCCTTGGGGCCATCCCTAGCCTCCTTTCTCTCTTGGCGCTTTTGCTTCAGCTTACGCTTGTATTCAGCTTCTTCCTCGTCGTCGGAGAATTCCATTTCCTCTGCCGCGACTTCCTCGTCGTGGAAATTGGATGCATCGCTTCCCTTCATGCCCTTGAGTGGCTGTGTGAAGACGAACGTAGAGTGTGCCTCAACATAGAAAATATCGATGCCCTTGACGAGACCCTTCTCCTCTACTTCAGCGGCAGTTTTGTAGGTCATGGTGTACAGAGGATTTTCCACTCGGCCCAATGTCTCAGCAACCACACCAACGACGGTTCGATCTGCAAAGCAAAGCAAAGAGCCTGATTCAAGGACCTGGTATTCTCCAGATGTGTTGGCCTCAATGAGGACGTTGTTGTCGATAGCGGCATGGATTTTGCCCAAGAACACGATCTTCATCTCGGGTGTGACTTTGACATCAGGAAGCGGCAAGACTTCTTGTTCAATCTCATTGGTTGTGCGAAGTTGTGCGCCTGATTTTCCCTTGCCATCCCCCTCATCATCCGAGCCACCCTCCGCATGCATGAGAATTTTGGCTTGCTCCTCTGCGCTCAGGATAGGGTAATCTTCATCGTCACTGTCATCCGAGTCCGAATCCGAGGAATCGGAGCTGTCCGAAGAGGATTCATACGGAGAAGAGTCGACTTCCCACTCTGGGTGCTCGTCTTCATTCTCGTTCTTCACACCAGCATCGATCATGTTGGCGTCGTGTGTATCGACAATTTCCATCACGTCGTCGACCAGAGCCTTTGGCTCGGGCTTGACTTCTGTCGTCTCTGTCTCCTCCTTGATTTCCATATCGGAGGCTTGGGGCTGGGGAGGGTTTTGGTTTCCCTCTTGGTTGGCGGCTGGACCCTCTCCACCCTGTTTAATGGTGGCCTCGGTTTCCATGCTGGTGTCTTGTTCTGTGGGATGGTCGACGAGGTTCAGCCCAGGAATCGAAGGTTGAAGTGGGCGCGCGGCATCATCTGTTGCACGAGACGCTTCCGCTGCCTGAGCGCTTGTGGTGGGTACGGGTGTCCCTCCGGTGAGAGGGGTGTTGTAGAAATCGCTAGCGTTGTCTGGGGTTCCTGCGACAGGTGGTGTATCGATGAGGGTTTGCGGTTTGGTGACGAGGCCTTCGCTGGCACCTGTGGCCTCATTTGAGGGGTTCTGGTGGTCACTCATTTTGAGCTATGGAGTTACAAGAAAAATGATCCGAACGAAGAAAAATAAATCTCGAACGACAGAAGCAGAGATTCGGCAGGAAACTTTTTTTATTCTGCCCGTATCTATAAAGCGGTGTGGTGATCTTATCACTTATCGTAGCTCCGATGCTCCGAGCTTCCAACTCAACTCGCCAAGTTGCAACATGGCAGGGAAAAATAATGCCTCGGGGGAAGGTCATACCCCTAAGACAAAGAAACAGTGCGCTTCATTTCCTCTCATGTCCAAATCTCAAGCTGACGTGGTCGATATAGACCCCCACCACCTCCGTTCTACATCCCCCTCAATATCGCCCTCTACATCTTCCTAGCTGCCAACTGTCTGGCCGCATTCTACGCTCCAATCCAGGATTGCGATGAGGTTTTCAATTTCTGGGAACCTGCGCACTACTTACAGCATGGATATGGCCTCCAAACATGGGAATATTCGCCGGTTTACTCCATCCGTAGCTGGCTCTACGTCTCGCTGCATGCTATTGTAGGAAAACTGGGATCAATGTTCGTCCACAGCAAGACCGCTGAATTCTACACAATCCGAGTTTTCCTCGCCTTTGTCTGCTCTGCTTGTCAGACTCGACTATACTCTGCAATTTGCCGCACTCTCAGCCCTCGCATCGGTCTATTGTTTTTGATGGTTGTCATATTTAGCCCGGGCATGTTCCATGCTTCAACCGCCTTTTTGCCATCCACTTTCACCATGTATATGTCAATTCTTGGCTTGGCAGCTTTCCTGGACTGGAAGAACGCCCAAAGAGCGGCACATGGCATCATGTGGTTTGGTCTGGGCACCATTGTCGGGTGGCCGTTCGCAGGCGCCCTCATTGTCCCTCTTTTGGCCGAAGAAGTTATTCTTACTCTTACCTCTGGGTCCATGGTCAATCTCTTTTGGACGATTGCCGATGGGCTCATTGGTTGTCTCGGCATTCTGGTATGTAAAATCTGTTCTAATACGAAGACCCAATCTAACATCTATATAGGCCGTTGAGGTTGCAGTCGACTATGCTTTCTTCAAAAGGTTTGCTCTGGTGCCCTGGAACATTGTTGCTTATAATATTTTGGGTGGAGAGGGTAAAGGACCAGACATCTTCGGAACAGAGCCATGGACTTTCTACATTCGAAACCTCCTTCTCAACTTCAATGTCTGGTTTGCGCTCGCTATGCTATCGGCGCCCTTCTTGGTTTTCCAAATCGCATTCCGATCTCACACTACCTCGTTACAAACTTCGTTGCGATCCTTGTCCTTGGTTGCCCCGTTCTACATGTGGTTAGGGATCTTCACGCTCCAGCCTCACAAGGAAGAGCGATTCATGTACCCAGCGTACCCGTTCCTGGCACTGAGCGCGGCCCTTTCATTCCACATCATCTTGACCTACCTCGGCTCCACTGACCGAAAGGAACTGGTCGGCCGTATTCCAACCAAGTTCAAGATTACTGCAGCATTGTCGGTGGTCCTCATTGCGCTTAACGCAGGAATGTTGCGCACCCTGGGTATGGTCACAGCATACAATGCTCCACTGAAGATCTATGAGCCTCTGCAGGACATTGCTGTCACACAAAGAGAAGATACTGTTTGTTTCGGTAAGGAGTGGTATCGATTCCCCTCGTCATACTTCCTCCCCCACGACTTGCGTGCCAAGTTCATTCAAAGTGAGTTCCGCGGATTGCTCCCGGGCGAGTTCCCAGATGCGCCAAGCTACCTCGAGCGGCTGGGAGGAGCATCGCAGATTCCGTCAGGCATGAACGACCTCAACATTGAGGATCCCAGTAAATACGTGAGTACTTTGAACAACTTTCGACAGTCGCTATCAATCTAACTTGACAATAGGTCGATATCTCTCAATGTTCCTTCCTGGTTGACTCTCACTTCCCTGGCCATGATGCGACCGAGCTCGAACCTCATTATGCCCTGGACAAGGATAACTGGGAAACATTATCATGCGCAAGCTTCCTTGACTCGTCTCAAACTGGGCTGTTGGGTCGCTTGATTTGGATTCCCAATCTCCCGATTATTCCTGATCGCTTCCAACGCAAATGGGGCGATTACTGCCTTCTTCAGCGAACTAGTGCCAAAAACATTGTATAGACCCAGAACGAAGTCTGGACATTTAACTTATTCAAATATCAATGTATTAACATTCGAACCTCTGAACAATCCAATTACCGCAGCTGATAGCAGTAGCGTCACTGTTCCCAATGCGGTCAAAATATCCCCAACTCCAGCGAATGATAAGCCGTGATCTGCAGATAGACCATTGATATGGTTTCAAGGCAAAGTCACCTGTCCAACTGCCCAGCTTGAATTGATCCCAGAATATGCAGTGTCGGATCCAACGGCTCAAAAGAGATGCGGAGAAGTACTTGTCCTCTTTCCCCGCGAAATGAAGTCAACGCCGTCCAAGCCGCAGCATACTAGCCGGTAGGCAGAGATAACGCGGTTTCTCGCATCGTATTAACAGGAACGGCAGCTCGCAAGAGAGACCCTTCTAAGAAGTTCAAGTCTGCACTTGATAAGGGCGATCTGGATCTACTTGGTGTCCACTAACTAATTGTACTAGATAAGTAGGCTGTTGTTTTCTCGGCTTTCTAGTCGCAGAGAAATGCTTCCCAAGTGGAGAAAGGTTCACTGTTGTCCTACTACAGTTTCTTGATTATATCAACATTATGTTGGCTTTCGAATCTCTGCGAAGCATACTACTGAGTATCCCGAAGGATCTCATTGGGATATTTCTGGTTCTCAATCTATGTGCTTGTCTCGGTGTCTTCGTATCAAGAAGATGGTCGTCTGGCGCGACTGTCAGAGCTCCCAGTCCTGACTTGGAGAAGCCTGCTCTCGGTGTGAGAGGGAAGGTTGTTAGACCACCCGGTGGTGAGTATATGGATCCAGCAATTTTGCGCAATCAGACTGACTCTTTATTCTTCGGTATAGAATGGACACCGTCTGATTTCAAGAGACCCACGGCAACACCCTATACAGACTGGAATGTACATTCAACTAAGCCCCTTCCCTATAGACCTTTCAGATATGGACCGTAAGTCGTACAATTCACCATCCTACTTGGGTAATTCATTCTCTGACCATTGACTCCAGAAAATACTTCGTCACTTTAGGACTCAGGAGCATGAACTGGAACGAATGGATTGGTATGATCATTCCCGATCTGAATTAATTATTCTATATGACTACTGACCACGTCTATGCCCACAGAACTAGACAACCACTACCTAAAATACCATGCCGACAAAGCCCAACGCATCGAAGAGCGCGGCAGCAAGTGCTGCCACACTGCACCAGAAGCGATGGACGGTGCAATCGAGCTTCTCAACGAACTGTAAGTTCCGAACAGCCATAGCCTTGATACTAGCCCACTCTAACACCGCCATCAGATGCGAATACCTCCCAGAAAGATACCCAACCATGTTCGAAAAGACCCCAACAGGCATATCCAACAAAGTGACCAACGAAACCTTCAACATAACCCAGCGCCCCCTCCCAGAAGACCCAATGGCAACAGCCGCACGCCTCGTCCAAGACGACCTGGCCATAATGATCGAACGACCAGACGGCGAATACTACCTCCTAGGCGGCGCAGTCCTCCTCGCCGGCTTCTGGCGCCTAACGGACAAATTCGGCATGCGACTTTCTGAAATCCACACCTCAGGCGACGTCCCACAATACAAGAGCAAGCTCGAGAAAGGAATGATGAATTTCTTCCGTCGGCTTCGTCCCGAAGACCCCGTTCTACGAAACAATTACTTCATCCAGGTTGACGATAACCTGGCTTGGTCACATAGTATTGGGCCTGAGGATGCGGATGAGGTCTCTTGGGGAACGGCGGAGAAGAATCGTGCTATTGAGAATCATTTCTTTCGTTCGGAGAGGCAGTCGCTTAGGAGATTGCCGAAGTCTGGTGCGGTGGTTTTTACCATTCGTACTTATTTCGAGCCTATTACTGAGGTTGTGAAGGAGCCGTTTGTTCCTGGGAGGTTGGCTAGTGCTATTCGGAGTTGGGGGGATGATGTTAGTAGATATAAGGGGAAGGAGAAGTATCAGGAGGTTTTGTTGGAGTATTTGGATTCGAAGCATCGGGAGCAGATTGAGGGGGGTCTGGAGGTTGACAAGGAGGATGAAATTAGGAGTTATCCTTTTTGAAACGGGCCTGCGACGGTTTCGCTTCTCGTGTCATGATATGATGTCTTACGAATATTTGATTCATTTTGCTTACCTGTAACATTCGCTGATGTTGGATGCATAGCTTTCTACATTCAACCAAACCTAAGGGTCACAACATTTCTGAATACATGTGACTACTTTAAGTGCAAGAGTAAAACGAACCTCGTATATTTCTAGAAGTACAACCCAATATTAACTATGATACAATCAGCACAACAGTCCAGAATCAAGACGTATCATGCGTTCATATAACCAACTCCATCTTCTTGCTTCGCTGAAAGTATATGCATACCCAAAAACAACAAAACCAGGACCAGAAACCACCCTCAATCTAAGGCTATATCTCAGCCAGAGAGCCAGCACGCCCCCGGCCCCGTCTTGCATAAGCCATCTCTTGCTCCTGGCGCCAGGAGCACTCATCACGGAACTCACAAATACGGCATTTCCAAGCGTCCATGACATCCACACCGCGGGGGTCTCTCTCACCACGCCACCATGACATCTGCTCAGACAGGTAGGAAGTCATGGTCGGTGGATCGAAAAGGAAAGACCTGCTTCCCAGGTGCTGTCGTTCCAGGGCTTCGTTAGCAGCCGACGAGAGGTATCGGGCTGTAAGCACTGGGGAGATAAGAGTCTGATATCCTTGGAGGATCTCTGGTTGAGTTTGAGAGGGGATGGATGAGGAGATGCCTTCTGCGTCCGCGGGCGGAAGGAAGGTGAGACGAAGCTGGTGTATCATTAGACTCCAAAGTTGTGTGAGGTTGTTGTGTGAGAGGAGAAGGCCCGTCGAGTCTTGACTATCGTCATTTTGGGCTTCGGTTGTTTCGGACTCTTGGGAGGAAAGGGCATCGAAGAATTGGTCGTTCAATCCACCGACTTCTGAGACGAAGTCATCGGTGAATGATTTTTGGGCATCGAAGTTATACCGAGCAGCCAGCACGTCGATTGTAACATCGTCGCTCGTGACAAGGCGGTTGAGCATGTGGTAGTAAAGATGCAATTGGAGATGAGTGGGTCGGAATCCGGAGCTTTTGACAGTAGGGACTGAACGGCTGGCTTTCGTCTTCACGTCTGTCACGTAGATCCGCGGTAGATTATAAACAGCCTCGGGAACTTTTGTTTCAACGGGGGCTGTCTGTTCAGGTTCACTGTGGCCCTGGCCCCATTCTGAAAGGCTCATTCCACCCCCGGAATTGGAAAGCAGGTAATCTGATAAAGACATCTGGTACTCCGGTAGAGCAGCTCGGGACTCCACGGCATTCGCATAGTAGCTCTCTGCGGTGGACTCGAGCTCGGAGTCAGGGCATTCATAGGATAATTGATCAATGATGCCATTGACAATCTGCCCGTCCACCATTCCCCAGACCTCCATTTCACGCGTGACACCATATTCGCGCAGCATGCGCAGTCCCTGGATGACGTTCCAGATCCTCAGACCCCATGCGTCCTCCTTTGTTTTGATCTCCACGGGCACAGTGGTATATATTTCATCCTCGAGTGTCTTGTGCATGGAGCTTCCCTTCTTCATGGCAGCCGTCCTCTTTTTCCGCCCATGTTTGGTTAACGTGTACCAATATTGTAGCTCACACCAAGCAGGCGAAACTAAATCGGTCACGGAGAAAGCTTTGTTCGGCGCCTGGCGGAACCGTTCGAGGGGTGTTCGAGTGTCTTGCGCGAAAACTTCGGGATCTTGCTGGGACCATTCTAGCGCTCGGATATTTTGGCGCTCGCGTTCTACTGTCCTGCCTTCAGTTGATTCAGGGTGCTCGACTAAACGCTTCGAAGTAAGATGTTAGCTTAACCAAAAACTCCGAATATGGATGCGATGGCAACGCGACGAGAAGTGACGTCGCGGGGGAGAACGAGACAAGCTTACCAGACGATATGGGCCTGCTGCTGTTGCCAGCGTGCGGACTCCATCTCCCCATAGCGGTCGGACTCCATCTAGAGCTCTGAGCTGGACGCGACCGCCACGGTGCACGAGGCTTTTCACGGCCCAGTACCTTAGGCAGCCGGGCACTCGGCTCGTCAACCCCATCCTCGATATCTGCGACAAAGACCGTTCGGACTGCAGGCTTTATAAAGTCGAGCTCTGAAATTTCCGGCAATTTTGGCGTGGTGAGCCGCTCGACGGAGACTGGGGTCGAAGACAAGGATGGTGTCCAGGGCGAGGTGGTGGCGGCCTGGCCGGTCGCAGGTCCTGTAGCTTTATTGAGCAAGTCGTTCAACAGCTGCTCTTCGTCAGGTGTAAAATCCGACCCGTAGTCACTGGAGTCATCCGATTCTCGTAGGCAGGACATGCCTGCGATCTGAGATCATGTCTTGAGGTTCTAAGGTTCTAGATCAACGGGGTGCGTCATTGGGGAGAGGGCGCGGGTTGTCATTCTGAATTCGGATACTCTGACTGGTCGGCCGAATACTCTCGGAATATCACTTTGTATCGTTCAATATTGCAATATTTTCAATTCTAGTTAATCACGCAAATGAAAGTCTAGATCTAGATCTCACTTGCTCTTGGTATCATATGCACCGCTCCCAAAGGGGGCAAAAAAAGATGTCAAACGCCAAAATGTCGCCCAAAGTCTATACATCTATACAAATCCATAACAGCCGCCTTTTTGTTTTGTGTCTAAGCAGCTGTGGCGGTAATCAATCTCCCACCAGAGACAGCAGGGAGCGTGTTTCTGTTCCTCTCTTCGGCTTCTGCAAGTTGCTCTGCAATCAAGACCTCCTTGGCTGCCTTCTGATTCAGCCAGCTGAGGTATGTCTGCCAGCCAACAGCAATGCAACCCGAGAACACGTTCCGGAACTGCGCTGGGACATACATGAAGCTGAATGCCGTGACAGCAGGCCATAGCTTCACGCTATTTTGAATACTGACTGGGAGAGCCTTCTTCAATCGCTCCCACGTCTCATCAAGTGTAGCGCCAGCGAGAAGCGAGTGCACGCTGAAGAAGTATGTATTGAAGACAGGAGTGAAGAAAGTCTGTTGAACAACGACCTTGGTCAGGATCGAGAGGATTTTGCTGGAATAGTTGAAGTTGTTGCTGAGGAATGCAAACCTGTACATGCACATTAGTATATTTGTATTCAACCCCGAGCCTGAATCTCCCAACTCACCATTTATAAGATGGAATACTAGATCCAATTCCAACACAAAGATGTCGCAAAGTTCGGTAAGGATCATATCCAGCCGTGACAGTCTCTTGTTCTTCCTCATTCGCCTCCACCTCCGCTCCCTCCTTTCCAGATGCCGATACCTCGGCGGGAAACATCAGCTGCGCACTCAGATCACCACACAGGTAGATAATGACCGAGCTCCAAAGCTGAGTCGCATACGGCTTGCGGTCTTGTGCGCGCGCATACCATCGCCCAAACTTCCCAACCGGTCCAGCCATTATGACATTGCGAAGTCCACGCGATCGCACGACTGCGCCGCCCGCCGGCACCGATTGTGGAGGTGTTGACGCATGAGATTGTGACTGGGCATTCTCGAGCTTGCTATTCTCCGCGGGGTTCTTGTGTCCATTTTTGGCGGAGTCGGAGGTATGTCGGTGTTGCGGGCGTCGGTGTAGCGATCTGGGGTTTATCGGGCGGCGGGCCTGGATCGGGGCCCTGGACATGGGCCCAGTCTGAATGAAACGCGTATCCAAAGCCCACGTGAATATTCACAGAAAGTAAGGAATGAAAGGGAGAAATTGAAATCGAGATGTGATTTTTAATCGCTATTGCGCGATAAGAGTCAGCCGAAAGTCGGGTGAAAACAGTGCCGGACGCTGGACCCGATTGGCGCTTGATTCGGTGTGGCACCGATCCCCGGAGTCGCATGCCCCAAGGGGTGAACTACTGTGAACTACTACGAACGGCTGGGAACAAGATACAGTATGAGAGGGCTGCTCTTTTGTCTCCTGCTATTCGGAGTACGCGAGGACTATAGCTAAGATCATGATCAGATTGTACTACTCATCCTCAATGTAGTTGATACTCTACAAGAAAGAAAAACAAAAAAAAATGCTCATAGGGGGGGGTCGAACCCTCAACCTTCGCCATACGAGTTCCCTTTCGGGAGACCAATATAAGAGCGACGATCTGCCAATTGATCTATACGAGCTTTTGGCAAGATTTTGCCCCCATTTGACGCATCTTGTACTTGCCCGCCATCTCCATACCTGTCACTCCACAATTCTCTACTGCTGCTGTTGCGGAAGCACTTTGGATTGAAATACCACACGGAAAATATGGGAGAGAATCGATGCGCACGGGTTAAGAACAAAATTATTAAAGGACTGAATGGTGACAAGGTCACATACAATCCACAGTTAGGAGAGAAAAAAATCATTTTTTTCTCTCGGATCACGTGTGGGCCCACCTGGAAGTAAAGTTTCCTGGTCCGCCATTTAGGAGTATGAACGTTGGGTATGCATGTTCCAGTAGTACTAGGTAGTGCTTTGGTGTCTTTCGAATTTGGGTATTGGGTTGGTAATTGGCAACGCCCCAGTGTTCTAAGGTTTATATGTGTATTCCATGTTCAAGTCGCTTGGTGACCTTCCAAAGCTTGGTAAATGTGATTCTGAGGTGGGATATATAAATGTATTATGTTCAGTACTGTGGCATGACACAACAAATAAAATGACTATAAATGCGTAAGTTTTCAAACTTCCAACCTTGGAACTACCATGGAACATTGGCTACGGATAATGTTTCAGATGGAAAATGTACTAAATAGTTGAAAATAATTCTAAAACAAAAGCAGACCCAAACTCCAGCTACATACAGCAAATGCATCATATAAAACATCAGTCGGGAAACCAAACCCCACCAGGCCAGTGTCCAAGGATATCGACACATGGCACAAAGTGAGATAAGCTCGGGTATCAAATCAAAGTATGCACATGCAAGGCTTTTTTTTTGTGTGTGGGGGGGTGTAGTGTGAGAGGTCAATATAAACTAAGATTAGAGCAACGCCATGTATAACGGCGATTCCTCGAGAGTAAAAAAAGGGGACGCAAACAAGCTGCACAGCAGCTTATTGCTTAAAAGATTCACGAGTATTGACACGGTCAATATCATAGGGGTTTCCCTCGTAGGTGACAGTGCGATGCATCGAGCCAGCTGTGCGAGTCGACGCAACAGACTGGGCGCGGCTGCGGATCCGCTGCGAAGGAACGGCAGCGGCGTTGGCCTCATCATCGGAATCACTGGAAAGTGAGCCTTCGGCGCCTGGGGCCTCGGTGCGATCGTAGCTGACTTTTTCGTCTTCGACGGGTTCCGTTGTGGCTTGTTCCTGGATTTTGCGCATGAAGGCATCGGACTGGGCGGCAAACTTGCAGCGTGTGCGGATGGCAGGACCGTATTTGTAGAATAGGAAGGGGAATGGCACGCAGGCGAGAGCTAGGAAGGCGGGAATGCTGGATGCCCAGTGGATACCGAGATTTTGGTACATGTATGTGGTGAATAGAGGGAAGGCGGCACCGAAGAGGGATCGGATAACGGAGTTGGCGGCCAAAACGGAGGCGGCGAAGATGGTGTAGGCGTCGATGAGGTAGTTCATGATACTCAGGAAAACAAGGACCATTCCGAAACCGAAGGGAACACCGGCTGCGATGCTGACCATGAAGTGGATGGAGGTGTAGTTGGTCCAGGCGAACCAGAAAAGGCCAATGGGGATAGCAACGGATGCGATGAGACACGGTGGGAGACGAGCTTCTGGCGGAGCGAAACCGTTGTGCTCTTCAGAGGTCTTGACGTAGCGTTTGTTATCCCAGAGGGAGTATGCGACAGCCATAAGCATGCCAACCATAATTCCGAGGAAGGCCAGGCCACTGATACCCTGACTCCAGCCACGGTGCTCTTGGTAGACGATAGGGAAGGCGGCAAACATCATGTACAAGGTACCGTAGACGATAGCCATGTAAAGAGACAACAAAAACACAATAGGCTCACGGAACAAGAGAACCCAAGGACGGGAGAGCGAAATCTTGAATGAGTTCTTGAGGGATACCTTGCCCTGGTCAATCTCGATTTTGCTGCGGTAAATCTTACCCGTCAGCTTGGAGAGCTTCTCTGCGCGGCGACGGAGAAGCACAGGCGCGTAGGTTTCGGGGATAACCAGCGAGCCAATAATCCAGACTGCGCCAGAAAACGCCGCCAGGAAACCCATAACCCACTGCCAGCCACCATCGCTCATACCAATAAAGCCACCGGCGATAGGACCGATAACAGGACCGAGGAAGGGTGCAGCGGCGAACAAGCTCATAGCGACACCGCGCTGTTTAGCGGGGAACATATCGGCGATAACTCCACCGGCGTTGGTCAATGGCGAGGATCCGAAAGAACCAGCGAAGAATCGAAGAATGATCAGGGTCCATGCGTTCTTGGAGCCCGCGACACCGGCGTTGAAAGCTGTGAGAGCGGCGTAGGTGGTGATGAACAGAATTTGACGGCCAAAGAGCTCACTCAATGGAGCCCAAAGCAAAGGACCAATCTATAGACCAATGTTAGTATTTGCAGACCCATTGCGCAATGCCCAATATAGAGACGAAAGCTTACAGCGAAACCCAAAACGAAGAGCGAAACACCCAGCGTAGCCAGTTCCTGTCCGATATTGAAATCCGCCATGATTTCCTGAATACCACCAGTGTAGGCCGATGAAACCAGAGAAACCGCCAAAGTCGCAATCGCCACAACCATGGTGAAGGTCCACTTCTTCACCTCACTGAAATTCATCGGGTTGCGGGGGTCATCGGGGATCCATGTTACAGCGAACGGATCATCATCCGTTCCTGAACCGGGGTATGGGTGGTCTAGGATTTGTTGTGTGACGACACCCTGATCAAAGACCAAGCGCCAGTATGGAATCTTTGTGGGGGCGGAGAATTCGATCTTCTCCGAGACCTGAGGTTTTGTGTCTGCCATAATGGGCAGTTTGTATATTGGAAGAAAGCTCGTCGGTGGAGTCAATGGGGACGGAGGCCGGGGACTGTTATGGAAAGCGCAAGACCCAGAAGCTCCGCTTGCGGGGAGGTTTTGAGGGGAAAGCAAATGTATGCTTTGGAGCAAAGGAATGCTCAGGTGAGCTGTGGTAGTTGGGGGGGGTAAGTACGGAGTAGATGGTGCAGAGCTGCAGGGACCCCTTTTATTATAAAGGAACCTTGGAAATGGATTCATGGTCTTGTGGCGCATTCGAGAAATTTTCTCAATTGCATAGCTTTTATGAAAAAGGCCCATTATGCAAACACAGTGGGAATAAAAAAGTGGACATAAGTGGATCTTAGGCTATCTCCGTCGCAAAACTCTGGGTCCCGGTTTCGAGGTTATCTTATAGACCCATTATTGTTATGACTTGTAGCTCTCCATTTTCAATAACTTCGGGGATTTTTGTCTCGTTTGTGATATCTTAGCACCGAGTCGCTTTTGACTGTTCACGCAGAGTATGCCTGTGGTATACAGATGCATCAGCGTTGTACCCGTTTGCTGCCACGTGTGCCACGTGACTTATGAAAGTTATGCCAAGCTGACACTCGGCTATGCGGCATCGGCCTGATTGGTCGGAAGATTTTGACTCACGCACCTTCCGTCTGTTTTCGGTTTCAGAACAACCCCGGAGATACCCCGCTGAATAATGTTGAACTCAAAAGTTCACCTGTTTCAAATATTCTTGCTCCGGGAATTTATCTCTTTGCACCGGAAGGACCTCTTTAACTCAGCAGTTGTGGCTAAACTGCAACTATGGACCAGGCATTAACATTGGAGCTGCCCAAGTCTGACTACGGAGAATGTTGCACATACTCCGTAATGTCGTGGGGGCCGTGCATAAGTCAGCCGGGTTTGGACCATCCGGGTGGGCATCTGTATCGGTTCCTCCCGAAGCTTCATTGGGGCCACAGGGGCCAGAGCCTATTAAACTCGAACCCGGATCTAATGATCCCACAAGGCTGTAAGAATACAATCTCCGACATTTATGCTATCAGAGTTATGCTCTCATGGCCGACTGATTACATAGCATAGTGCGCAAGCCTGGGGTGATTATCAACCATCAGATGAACTTGCTGGATTGGGTACGAGTAAGCAGCTTCTATCACTTTCTGACGCAGATCCTACAACCCACGCCCGGGGACTTTCCGATGACCGGTGTAGATGATCGTCGGTCTTTCCCCTCTTGCCCTCCATGGCGCTTCACTGTGTCACATCCTACGGGGTACACTGTAGATGGAAATTGCTTGAGAGGCCTGCAGCTGGCCAAATCACAAGTTGAGGAAGACTCAATCTGAAACGAAGGCCTTGAATATTGCTGGGAACCGTCAGAGCCCTTGCATCTCTCACAACTTGCAATAGACCAACTGTAGCACGCTTTCAGGGGATCAGCAAACACAACTCCAATGCGCAGTGGGGGAAAATGCCCCAAACCTTGATTACTTTTGGGGGCCATGGGGGGCCTTGGACGCAGCTTACCTTATGATTGTGTCAACAATGGGTGAGAAGGAATGTCATACGCGTAATTGTACTTTCGGTGAACTCCCAAGGCTCACAGAACTACTGTAGCATGGCATAAAAGTGATAGCATAATTATGAAATGTTACGAATGATACCCCACTGATGCTCAGGTGATTCTCTTATCCCAAGTACTTTGTTATTCCCAGACGCTGATCCAAAATCACCAAGCCAGAAGCAAAAATGATGCATAACATCTGAATCGAAGATTGAGTACACAAATGTGCTAGCGCATTCCAAGATTAGATACTCGGAAGAACCCGAGAGATCAAGCAAGACATAAAAGGTCTAGCCATACTCCGTATAGACTAGGAATCAATTGCCGAGGTTCGTACCACACGGACATGATGGAGCCGGGTGGCTTGCAGAGAGAGATTTGGAAAAAATAAAGCCACATGGAGGATACAGAGGGTGTTCCACGCCACTTCCAAATCTAGAATTTTCCACCCTCCGTGCTCCACGCTCTATTTTGGCCTGAGGCGTATAAACCCGTTACAGACTCCACTTTGTCATGAAGGTACTTCTGCTGCCGGAGGATGTGACCTTGATCTTAATGTTCCGGCGGGTTTAGACAGCTAAAATCTTGTACGGTGTATCTTCAGTCAGTGAGGTAGCTGAATTCTCAATTTTGACTCCTAAAAGTTTCTTAGGAAAAGAAGATCAGAGAAACAAAATGGTCACTGAAGTATCTTCAGACCCACCTCAGACAAAAAATATCCGACATTGACACCTGAAGAATGTGGTCGACACCACTCCGACCTTGTACACTTGTACTCTTAACCAAGGGCTTCTGCTCTCGATGCCACAAGTCCAAATGACAGGAGATTTTGAGAGAAGGGTTCAGAAATTTACGAATTTATTGAAATTGAACGATCTAATCACAAAAAGCTCTCTAATTGCGGTTGACTACACATCTCATTCATTACTACACGTACAGAATCTCCAGTCGGTCGGCGATTACGATGATGTGATCTTGATCCCTCCCGCTTGAGTCATACAATACGAGGGGCACTTCATTGATTTCGCCACATGAATGAAATCTCGGCCAACTCCCTGGGGCTTGCTTTGTATGTAGAAACACCCCCTGTAGTACGGTCAGAATGAGATCATACGAGGTTGCGACCGTTTCGGTAGTGTCTCAGCCATCATGTTGTCGGGTTCTTGGATGGGGCGGGTAGAGAGTCATTGGATTGCGTAGTGTGTCACACGGCTGATGTGTCCTAGTGCTCAGGTGTTGGACCGGGTGTGCGAAGTGAGTTCTGTGTCATCGGGGAAACCTTCCGGCGAATTTCGAGGTGGGTGGGGACGGTGATGCGGCTGGGCTTTGAAGTCCATTGATCTTGGACCTGGAACTCGCGATTGGAGTAGCGTTCATCGAAGAGGATCGTCAGGATGGGACAGTCATGCACCGTTGGGATCTCAAGTCAAGTCGAAATGAGCGAAGGGACACTGCGCAACTGTCGTGGTCCTAAGGATGCGAGGCTCGAACTCGCGTCGGGCGCGTCTCGTGCTTACATTTACATTTTACTGGAAGAGAAAAGAATTTGAATCATAAAAGACTGCATTTAAGCGTCTTGCCATGAGATGATGCGCGCTAAGGCATCATGTTAAGAGGGAGCCCCATAATGTACATGCCCATGGCTGATCCAACCGACTGCGGTGGAAGGCAGTAACATTGATAAAAAGCAAAATTGCAAAGCAACCCGGTTCCGAAACCCATTGATATTTGAAAGCAAACCCATCATGTATCGCCGATTGTCATGATAAAAAGATAAAAAAGAAACCCCATGATCGCCTATCTGAAAACCAGCTCGTGAAAAGAAACAAATTACGAGCGCTCGCCACGGAGACGACGGGCAAGCTGGATGTCCTTGGACTGGATGGTGACACGCTTGGCGTGGATGGCGCACAGGTTGGTGTCCTCGAAGAGGGAGACGAGGTAAGCCTCAACGGACTCCTGGAGAGCACCGATGGCGGAGGACTGGAAGCGGAGATCGGACTTGAAGTCCTGGGCGATCTCACGAACCAGACGCTGGAAGGGGAGCTTGCGGATCAGAAGCTCAGTGGACTTCTGGTAGCGACGGATCTCACGGAGAGCGACGGTACCTGCAGTGGACTGTTAAAAGGATGTTCCAAGTGGGTGCAAGTGGATTTGTCTTCAGTGGGAACTTACCGGGCTTGTAGCGGTGAGGCTTCTTGACACCTCCGGTGGAGGGGGCGGCCTTGCGGGCAGCCTTGGAAGCGAGCTGCTTGCGGGGAGCCTTGCCACCAGTGGACTTACCTATTGAAGTTGTTAGCAATCGATGTTTGGGGAAAGACGCGTCAACGCGTTTCAACACGTCCGCCACCGCGGTCACATGATGCTTCAGAAGCGACAGCGACAGTGAGGCGAACTGATGAAATGCGATGGAATGAAGTCATTGGAGGGGAAATACTAACGGGCAGTCTGCTTGGTACGAGCCATCTTTGATGATAGACTTGATAAAAAGTTGGTTGGTGATGAAGGTTGTTGGAGTGGATGAGGAAGGGAAAAGAGAAGTGGGCGGGGGAAGAGTATTTGTAGGGAAGAGGGGGGGATTGATCTGGGAGTGACGAGTGAACGAATCAGGGGACGTGCCTTCCAGATCAGAATCAGTGCGCAGGAGCCTGCGTACACCAGAGCCTGATTTGCACTGCTTTCTGATTGGCTGCACTGGATCAGAGCATTTGGTTCTGCCACTAAGCGAGTCACGGGCCAATGAGAGTGCAGGATCACGGACTATAGAATGCTCAACCCTTGAATTCTTGATCTTACCACCAAAGGAGGCTGGAACTATGATCAGAGCAATGGAAGGTATTCAGCATGTTTTGATGAGTATTCTACCTTAGTTTTTTTATTGGATTTACATTTTTGGTGGCGAACCGAAGGAGGATCAGAAACACGCTGCGGCAAAGTTGGCGTTCCGACTCTGGGGTCTCCCGGCAGATCAGACCAGTCCGTGATCCTGCCCTCTCATTGGTCGGCTCCATTCTTAGCGCCTGATTTCCCAGTCGTCGTGCATTCCCTCCCTCATACAAATATCCCACTTCCCAATCCTCTCTAATCCTTCTTTTCTCAACAACTCCATCGACAACCACTTGGTTACTCCACACTACTCTATCTTCAAACCCTTTTTTTTCTAATCCACATTCAAGATGTCTGGCCGTAAGTTGATCACCTCATCTCGCTTCTTCTGAACGCGTTCTAACGCGTCTCTCAGGTGGAAAGGGTGGCAAGGGACTCGGAAAGGGTGGCGCCAAGCGTCACCGCAAGATTTTGCGCGACAACATCCAGGGTATCACCAAGCCCGCTATCCGTCGTCTCGCACGTCGTGGTGGTGTCAAGCGTATCTCCGCTATGATCTACGAGGAGACCCGCGGTGTCCTCAAGACCTTCCTCGAGGGTGTCATCCGTGACGCTGTCACCTACACTGAGCACGCCAAGCGCAAGACTGTCACTTCCCTTGACGTTGTCTACGCTCTCAAGCGCCAGGGCCGTAAGTTTCAACGCGTCTTCCTGTTTCCAATCGCGTCTAACCATCTCTCTTGCAGGTACCCTCTACGGTTTCGGTGGCTAAACAATTTGTGCTTTTTCTTTTCCGGCTGGTTTACGGTATGACGGGACGTTGGGGTGTTCTCTGATTTATTTTACTACAATCGTCATGGGTCTCTGGGTTTGCTTTTCATAACACTCGATTACCACTATTGCGCGTCCACTACGGGTCTGCTAGTGTTCGCTTCTGAGCTTTTCTGTATCATAGCGGCCTTTCTTCATTACGGCTGGCACCATGGACATGGTGGGATCAAGCACTCAAGTGCGATCCGATACGAATACAATCAAAACTTGATACAAATAATTCATCTTGTGCTGTTCCTTTGTAGCTTGGGGCTTGTGTCTGTTGTGGTCTTCGGTCGCGTCTGATGCAACGCGTGTTCTACATATTGTTTTTCCGTATTGTCATGTTCTAAATGCTCACATGGTGGGACTTGACGCGTCGTATCTTGTACCTTGCAGTATCAAACTCGATATTGACTTGCCGCATCACTGGTTACTGTATTCTTATAACACGACACGGTCTTTGCTAGTCCCACGGCCCCAGTAATGTTGCCATGTAGTTTTCTTCCTTCGTTGTACCACGTAAGTTTTGAGCCGACCGCGGGGTTTGTCCTGTTAGTTTTGCATTAGCCGTGAAGTCACCGACTGGTGATGGCCAATAAATCCAGCCCATTTCCATGGATGTCAAATCTGAACTTGTAGTGATGGTGCAATTGAATGACTCTACCTTCGGATTCTCGTATTGAACTTGTTGATTATGAACATTTCGAAAATCGTGTTGGGTTGTGGTAGAAAATTGGTAGGGTTCTCAATATATATCCCTCTTGCATTACTATGGAACAACAATTATTTTGCAGTCAGGAGCCACGTTATCTAAATTGCAGTCTACGGTGTCTCTAGCTGTTCCCAAATTTACAATGAGACTATTGAATATCCATTTGACCAAGTCATTGAACGACACAGGCTACCTGCGACGGACAAGTAGGAAGTTGCTACCAGGTGGAAGTTGAACCCCTCGAAACGGGGGTTCAACTTTTCTTGGCATTCAACAACTTTACCCCAAGTACCAAAATGACCAGATTATATGCAGTAAAAGGGAGTAAGAACTTGCTGATGCTAGAAAAACAGGCTAAGCTAAAGTGAACAATCAAATAAACTCCAGAGAACACGGTCTGTTTATTGGAAATGGATGTTCAGCGCGCTATCCGAAGGCAGAGTTGAACCCCCCAAACCGGAGGTTCAACTCGCCTTGGCACTGCAATACTTGTTCTCGTCTGCATAGACATGCTCTGCACTCCATACGGAGCAGTGCTCCCTAGGTTGCCCGAATGGGATGCCTGCTTGCCTCCACATGCTTTCTTGATATTTCTTCATCGCTTAACCCCCCTACTATCTAGCACTTTGTTGCTTCTTCCTTCCTCACAATTACTTTCTCTGTCGAATGGTACCTTCTTGGCTAGTTGTTGCTAGAAGCATGCCTCCCTCACAGGCACCATATTGAATGAGATCCATTCACACCTCGTCATCCCCGAGGCCACCGCACAAAAAAGCACAGAGAGCGACATCTACACCAGCGGACACATACCATTCTGCCCCTCAATTCTCGATACACCCGAACAAGACCACCACGCACCGCCTCTCCGCCTGGGCCAGAAGAATGGTCGACCCATTACCATACCCCACAAATACGAAAACTGTCTGCGAACAGATCAAACCAAAAGGGCAGATATCTCCTGGTGCCCACAGGAGATGCCGAATGGTCGATCAAACAAGTGGCCAACTATCGCTGGCGCAGTGAGTGGCATGGTCAGAGCGTCGCACCAAGTTCTACTAAGATGACAAGCTCTGGATGGACGATCCGGATAGTTCTCGCCACTACAATCAGTGTGCTTCGCGACAAGACAAAACCAAGGACCGGAAACGAGGCCACAAAAAGCCACCGAAGAGCTCGCTGGTCATATCCAGGCGCACTGATACCCATCCGGCAACACGAATGGCTTTCAATAGAGCATCTCTTGGTCTCGAACGATTCAAAGACTTGAGACCCTAATGCGGATGTCGGTCGATTCTCATTGGCCCTCGGAGGCGGCCTTACCGACCGAAGAATGTAACGCCGATCTCTGGAATGCGACCTTAGATTCAAGTCATGATGTCGAACCGTCGCCTCACTATCTGTTCCTGGGAATCGCAAATAATCTGGGTCAGGGGAAATCCGGTTCTGGCCATGGGCGACGGGGTTCGCCAATTCGAGCATTTGCGAAGTGCAATTTTCGCAGCCAACGACGAAAGAATCCGAGCGAAACCAGATTGTTTGTTCACTATCACAATTCCATGATAATCAGTCAGTTTCCAAATGCTCAATGACTTGCTTTTTCATGCTCCGGTAATGTTCCCTGGCGGGTCCTCGTGCATTAGTTTCCTCCATGTGGGGAGCTGTCAGGATTCAGCCCCACTCCCGAGGTCTCGGCAGTAGACACCCTTGGAAAAGAATCAGATGTGGGTTTATTGTACCTTGCAACCAAGGTGACATTCAATGGAACATGAACCAAACAGTTGTCGGGGCTCATAAGTCGCGGGAGCCCCAATTTCAATCTGGAACCATATTACTTGACTTGTGAACAATTATCCAGGCACATACTTGTCATCCACTACGGCAATCATTACCCATTCCTCGGTTTGGATCGATTTAGATCTGATACGGAGTTACTATGCGTCTATTCACTACCTTTTTACTTACAGCCTGGGCTACCCTCGCCATCGCCCAGGATGCGCCAGCGACCACTCCCACAGGCGACTCCAAATGCGCTTCTCAAAAGTATGATCGTCGTTGCCAAGCTTGATAAAAGTCATCCACTGACTCATAACAGACTTGTAGACTCATGTGTCGCTGTCATGCACAAGGGGCTTGCAAAATGCCGAACAGATGACTGGGATTGCAAATGCTCTGGCGCTGCCAACATCGCCAAGTGAGTAGACAAACCTCTCTACACCAAACGACACAGTCGAGTTTGAATCATCAGTACTGATTAGCTTTCAAACAGCTGCTACGTGAATTGCTCGGAGGATGACGAAGCAGGCGTATCTGCAAGATCGTTGAGTGTAGGAAACTGCGCGACAGCAAACGCATTCGACCAGGGGGAAACTACCGTGGCGCCAACATGGACCCTACCAGGGTCAAACGCAGCCCAACCGACCGATACAGAAGCCAGCATCACTTCTGGAGGTAGTTCATCGACTACTACTGCTGGACCAACAAAGTCGCTGAAGGGACACGAAAAAGCGACTTCATCGGATAATGCTGCTCTTGTGAATGTTGCTGGAAGCTGGCTTGTGCTGACTGGACTGGGGCTGGGAATTTTTCTTTGAAGTCTCAAGCTATTAATGGATAGGAACATCTCAAATGAAACCGATTCAAACCAAAGACAGAAACTACTTCCCGAGAACGAGGTTATAGACGGGGTGGTGGTAATTCGGAGTGCGAACGATGTGATGAAGCCAAGTTACAGTCAAGTATGAGCAGCAAAGAACAAATGGGATGGAAACTAGATTCCCAGGTTCTACTGCAAGCTACGAAAGTCAAAACAATGATGGCGAAACTGTCCTTTCATTGACCACAAACTTCTCACAGAACATAAGCTCTCTTCCATGTCTCAGGGCCTCCCTTCTTGCGCAGCAAGCCCATCCCCTCATCTTCCGCCTCAAGGCAAGAGTAAATCATCCGGTCGATAGCCAGATTCATCTGTTTGGCGGAAACCGCGCCATTCTTCACCAGCCGGGTAAGGACGTCGTAAACCCACTGATGACAATCCCAGAACATCTCGTCGGGAGAGTTATTGAGGAGCGTCCAGGCGCAAATGCGTCTGATGTCAGCCGGTGTAAAGGAGTCGTTGATCATCCCCACGGGGATGCGGCTGACCAGGTTTTTGCTTTGGCCGGGCACGTAGTAGTCGAGGACCTCGAACTTGAAGATGCCCGGTTGGCCGACGATGTGCATGAGGTCGCCGGTGTTGTCGGGGAAGTGAAAGTAGAGGGCTGCGTGGCGCGCTTCTGCGTAGTCATCGGGAGTGGCGGAGTACACATGGATCCACGCCTGGGTGGGCATGTTGGTGGATGAAAAGAGAAGTTTGAGGTCAGGTGGGTTTTGGTTTGTGGGTTTGAGGCAGCGCAAGAATTTCCGAGAAGAGGGTTGCGCGAATGGTAGATGGAGTACGAGAGAGAGAAAGTGTTGAGATGAGTGTGGCATGTATAGTACTACGACGGGGAGGGTTATTATTGCGTATTCGCCGCACCTATTCTTGTCTATACAGTACCGCCAGCCCGTTTAAGGACAATGGTAAGCCTATCAAATGAATGGAAACACAATGGGAACCAGACTAAGGAGTTGTATAGGTTGCCCAATCAAAGACATTGTTTGCAATAAGGTTGTCCGGCTAGTCAGGAACAAAGAAAGCTTAAGCGGCACGAGACCCCCGCCCCACGGGTGCAGTCTCTAACCCTAGTTCGCCGGTGTCTTTTTTGAGGTCTTTTGTAATGTCCTTCCAACTGATCATTGAGTAATTACGATTGGTCGAATAAAGAGAGTCTTGGCTAGGCCGTGAATAGAGAATTAGGATTGGGGACTATAGCCGATGCTCAACACCGGTCTGTATAGTAAGCGAATCTCACTGTCGATCCGCATGCTTGGAAGCAATTTCATGTTTTTCCAACTGGAACTGCTGCTCCCGTCGACGCGCGACATCGCGCTGGAACCACGTTCCAATAGCAGCAAGAACACCTATGAACGTCTCCATTCCAATCAAAACACAAATCAGGACAAACCCGGCTCGAGTATTCATACAATCACGATCAAAGCCATGGGGGATCGTGGTTCCGTCAGCACCTGCTTTCCATTTGCAGGTCCAGCTCTGGAGTGTCTCGTTCTTGCTGAATCCAGCAGGGTGGCTTGAGGCGGGACGATAGATGATGAATAAAAGGGAGACAAGGGAAGTGACAAAGCCCGCGAGGGCCGAGGCCGAGGCGTAGATGTTCAGTGGTTTGATGCGAGAGTAGGGCTGGATCTATGTTAGCCATGCAACCAGAATGACGGGGAAGGGCATGACTACCGATGGCATGAGGGCAGTAACAATGTACACCATATTCAAAACGGCGACGATGCATCCACATGTGATTGCTGCGACTGTTGGGCGGAGGTCGAAGTTCAAGGGCCATAGGGCGAGACCGGCAGGTGCCCACTGCGAAGTGCTCTTATAGCGTCGCAGTGGCGGAGCCTCGCATGCAACGACGGCGACAGCGATGGCCAAGATCACAAATGAAAGAGCAAGTCTCAAGACATGAATGACGCGATTGCGTTTCAGAAACGTCGATTCTTCCATGTCGGACGAATAAGCACGGCCCGAGCCCGCAATTGACGAGATGGAAGTCATAATAGAAGAAGAGACCTTGTTGGGCAATATTGAAAGACAGAAAGGGCAGGAAATGGCGAGTGTGTCAGTTAATAAGTCCGCCAGCAAGGACCCTACTAGAAATAGATATCAAAGAACAAAGGAACCCTCAGGGATGGAAAAAGACAGGGAGGTATGATATTGAGACCCTTTCGTACGGAGTACAGAACAAGCAATAGCGAACAGGTGGGAAATGTAAGTCTGTGAAGGACTTGGCTAGGGTTTTATTCGAAGACCTGTTGGGTGAGCGCTTTGCTATCACAACGGCGACTGTCAAATGGGCGCGTATCCCGAAGACAATATTCAGCCCAGAATGTTGCATAAAGCCATATAGAACGCTTTGACGGGGGATCAACCATGCTGATTCGCCCCAGGTGCTAAATCAAACCCTCAAAAATGTCGGTGCAGAATTCCAAATGCAAGTTTGACTTCCGACCTGTGCATCCCCGAAGAGAAGATGTCTTGGCGGGCGCCAGTGTGCAGACTTGGCAGAGACATCGGCGAATAAGCACCGGCCAAGCGCCCTGCTGTGCCAATTATAGGGCTTTGAGAGGAGTTTCAACCAGTCAGTGGCCGTGATTGAGATCTCATCTTGTTCTTTGAAGTCTAATTCACCAGACTGGAGATGTTGGCTTGTGATAGGCAGTGCCGAAGCGCCGAGGCTTGTCGCAGGTTGGAAATTAGCGGCGACCCTGATCTAGGAGAATCCTGGTCATGTCAATCCCAGCACTTGCATGTAACGGAGGGTCTAGTCCTTGCACGGAGTATGCTTCGAAAGCTCAGCTAAACAAAGCCCCTGCCGGTCGCGTCTTGAAGTACTCCGTAGGGGTTTTTACGTTTCGTGTGCCATTAAATGCAAACGCAGAGAGCTGCCGATGGAGTCCTGTTCTCACGTTGGATAAAAAAACCGATGCATCTGCCAAAGTTGACTTGACTGACATTTCGGATCCTGCAGCGCAGAAGAGGCTCAAGCCTTTCGGAAAGTACATCTACGAACGGCAAAGATCCACCAAAGCGGACTGGGGTTGCCACCGCCTCCGGCAGAAATGGCGGGGCAAAGTTTTGATATGCGAACAGAGTCGGCTTTCGATCTACAAATTGATCTCGACTTATACACACAATGCCTTTGTCCAAGCTGCAGGGTGTCAAGCTCCCCGCTTCGGCCGACTTCCATGGTACTGATCTCGGGGAGAGCTTACGAATTGACAGCGCTGACCCAATATAGTCCACCTCCGTGATGGCCCCATGATGGAGCTGGTGACTCCCACCATCCGACAGGGTGGTGTCAACACTGTATTTGTTATGGTGAGTTGCGGGGAGAAAAAGATCATATCATTATGAGTATCTAATGCAGTTGATAGCCTAACCTGGTGCCTCCTATCACGACCGTCGACCGTGCGCTTGATTACAAGCAGCGCCTGCAAGCACTCGAGCCGAATGTCAACTTCCTGATGTCTTTGTACCTCCACGAGACCGTGACCCCCGAGACAATCATTGAGGCCAAGCAGCGCGGCATCACCGGCGTCAAGAGCTACCCCGCCGGCGTGACAACCAACTCTTCCTCCGGTGTGGTCGATTACACACAGTTCTACCCCGTCTTCGCGGAGATGGAGCGCCAGGAAATGATCCTCAACCTGCATGGAGAGAGCCCCTCCGGTGGCGACGTGACCGTGCTGTCTGCCGAGGAGCGATTCCTGCCCAAGCTCTTCGAGCTGCACGAGAAGTTCCCCAAGCTGCGCATCATCTTGGAGCACTGCACTACTGCCGCGGCCGTGGAGGCCGTCAAGAAGTGTGGCCCCACTGTCTCTGGTACAATCACGGCCCACCACCTTTCCATCATCATTGACTCGTGGGCGGGTGACCCATTCTGCTTCTGCAAGCCTGTCGCGAAGACCCCGGCTGACCGTGACGCCTTGCTCCGTGCTGCCGCTTCGGGTAACCCCAAGTTCTTCTTCGGTTCCGACAGTGCACCCCACCCCGCAGCCTCCAAGCGTGGCGGTGAGAAGATTGCTGCTGGTGTCTTCACCCAACCGTACACCACCCAGGTCGTGGTTGATGCTTTCGAGCAGGCTGTCGACAACGGTGTTCTCAAGGATGAGGACATCACGCCGGAACTTGTTGAGGGTTTCATGAGCAAGTTCGGACGCGCCTTCTACGGTCTCCCAGAGGAGAAGAAAGAATTCATCACCATCGAACGCAAGGGCGAGAAGATCTCCGAGATTCTGCAGTCAGACAAGATCGATGTGGTGCCTTTCCGAAAGACCCAGGAGACCTGGAGTGTCTCTTGGTCTTAAAATAGACCTGCACATATCCAATAATAAAAGTCGTAGAGCCAGCTTTTTTGATGTATACACCCATCTTACACATTCTCCTTTTGCGTAAGTAGATTGGCCACACTTTCAAGAGCATGCGCCTCTCTGATGTCGATCCTGCGACCTGCAACAACAGGATTTCCGTCCTCCCCAGTGGCAAGCTGACCAGCTCGCTCGAGGTGTAACCGAATTCGGCCCTCAATGTACTCCTTCCTCTCGTCACGCTTTGACTTCGCTTCCATTGGGATCATCGAGTCGGGCAGAGCGGCCAACTTCGGTCGAAGCTGCTCAAGTGTGGCCTGCAGCGCGGGCAGTTGTGAAAGAATAAAGGTAGTGTGCGTGGTCAGAGGTGTGGGTTTGGCATTCGGTCCGGCATCCACGCCGACGCGAAGCTGGCGCGCAGCTGGACTGGAGGTCAGGAACGACAGATCCAGCGCTTTGCTCGGTGTCGCAGGCGCATCTTCAGCCTTGGCTGTTTGAACTGTGGAGAGTATTGATTTGAGCTGGGATATGACTGCCTCGTTCCGGGCGCTTTCCTCTTTCAGTGAGCGGTTCAGTTTCTTCGTTTCGAAAAGCTTTTTGCGCTGCGCATGGATGGTCTCGGGTGTTGGTGTATCTGCCGAAGAGCCGAAGGAGAGGCCCTAGAATGATATGTCAGCTTCTAAGCCTTGACAACTCGCCCATCAAACCCCAAGACACGCCGGCGCTTTTAGAAGCGAAGCACACATACCTCGTAGTGCTTCAGGCGCACGTATGGAAGCAGATCCTCCGACACCGTGAGAATGTTTCGCAGGACATAAATTTCGAATTTATCAAAGGCCTTATCGACATTGGTCTCCAGTAGCGTCTCCAGCTGGTGCAGTCCGTTCTCAATCTCTAGCTTCGCCTCAGGATATAAAACGTTGCCATCATCGTCGGTCTCCGGGATGGTGATACCATTGTTGGCGTGCGAAAAACCAAGGCGCTCGGGCGGCGTATTGAGCAGTCCAGATTCCAAGCTCGATATGGCTTGGTAGATCAGGTTGTTTATCGAGTTGATAATGTCATCTATGAGAGACTGGCAGCTGTCAGTACACAACTGGCGGCAAGGGGTGGCAATATACACGAGCGGAGATCGCGAGAACTCACTAATGGGGTATAGCTGAAGTGCTCAGTGAGCAAGGAGGTTGTCGCATCGTTCATTGCGAAAATGAATCGTCGCTCGGTGGGACTTGACGCGTTGAAGAAGCAAAACACGGGGGGGAAAATCCGCGACCCACCGCCTTCTGATCTACACATTCTTAAGTGCGCCCTTGTTGGTTAGGCTTGGAACATTGTCTTATGCTATCTTTTAATACTATCTACGTGTTTCTCTCCGATAGATTAATTTGACGGTCTACGAGATTCGTTCTGGGACTACACATGAGTGTAACCCGACCCATCCCAGTCACCAGGCACGCAGCGTGGCATCAGCTGGAGCCCGACTCTATGGTTGTCAGCGTGCATTCGGACCTGGACTATGCAAAATGGCTATCCCTGATGGGCATTATGGTGCCAACGACCAGAGCGTCGGGCCATTGGAAGGTTGCCATCAGGGCCAGGTCAGACACCGAACTTTGCCTCATGTGTCTCAAGCGTAAGAAAGATAAAGATATAAAATCCTCTTGAGGTCGTGAGAGCCCTTTGTAGAACGTGAGAAATTCCACACGAGAAGCACCAGTGACAGAAGAGCAGATTCGACCATCAAAGCTTCATTTCATAGACTGGTGAGCAATATCCGTGGACCATGGGTAGCAGTATCTCACACCAACAGCCCACTATGTCTCAAGGAGGTCCTCTGCGAGTTCTAGTGATCGTTTCACACCGCAGCTCCCGGATGCCTAAAGCTCAAAGCAACCCGGAATCTCTGCTACCAAAAGCCATTCGTCTCCTCAAATCGACACGCCTATACGTCCCACAAGAAACCCACCCGACAACGAGACTGATAGCGGCACAGAAATGGCAAACGAGGGTCTTCTTCGTCTTCGACATTGGCCACACAGCCTATGATGCGCAGCTCGGCCATTTACCGGAGCAGAACCGACTCCCGGTGGTGGTTGTGCACCTCAGCAAGAAGAACACCGCATATTGGGCCAACGCGTGGTTGTCGAAAAGGGTTAATAGGGACATTGCCCTGTTTCACAATGTTAATGGGTTTGGGGGTGTTCCACCTTTTGTAGAGGATCACACCGTTGGAAAGCCACCCGAGTACATGAACCCAAGGGATGTGGCGCTTTTCCAAGCAGCTTGTTTGTGATGAAAAATGTTGCTTGCTTTTTTGCTGTGGTATCTTAATCAATAATGCTCTGAATACATGATTCCGAAACGCCGCGTCTCCAGAAGAACGAGGACTCAGTCGCTAGAAGTCCATAGTAAGCTGTGGTGCCATCTTTTCAAGATCTTCAACCTGTATCACTAGTCAGTATAGCTCTAAAGCGCCAGTGTTGGTAGCGGAGAGTGGCCTACCTCGAGGAATCCATCTCCAACACTCCTGCCGCCGGCACTACCGTTGGTCTCTGCTCTCTCAAAGGCAGCCCGGGCGATGGCTTCTCTCACAAAGACGTCAATGTACTTTGCCACAACGTTGTTTGCGTCCTTCGCGATTTTGGTCTTGTCGTTTTGGAAATGCTCGTGTAACAGCCGTGTCAACAGCTTGGGAGGAATTTTTGGATCGCTGGAGTTGACGTCCTCCACTGGACTGGTCGTAGTGATCTCAGCAAGGATGTAGTCAGGCTCCTGGGAAATCGATCGAGAGCGACTGCGTCCTGACACATCTGAGCCAGACTCCGAGCCTGATTGCGCGTCATCGGGAGCTGGTGATTCCACACGCCGTCGTTTCGCGGTCTGTTTGGGGTTCGTGGAATCTCGGGGTTTTGTGGCCTTTGTGGCCTTTGCAGGCTTGTGGGCAGTAGTAGGGGTCGGTGGTTTCGTGGTTTCCGTGCTAGCATGTGCGGGTTGTGACGTTGCGGCCTTTGCTGCCGGTTGCTTGGTCTTGGCTTTGGGCTTTGATGCTGAAGACGGCCCCGCGCTGGTGGTACGACTTGGCGGCTTGAAAGGGAGGCGCGAGCGCTTTGGAGCAGGCTTGGGTTCACCGGCCATTGTGGTAGGTATTGAGTGACATGCAAAGTAACAAGATTGTACGGAATCGGAGTATTAAGTTATCGGATGGATTGGACCCCAACGCGGGCGCGATCTGCGCTAACACGCGCTGTCAGGTGATTGGTGGAGCCCTGATCTATGCCAATGCTATCACTGTGTCAATCAGCGAGGAGCCGACGAAACCACGAAGCCACGAAGCCATGAGCCCACAGGTGTAGGAAGCCTTACGCCCGCCAAACCATGAGTTCACGAAGCCACGAAGCCACGAAGCCACGAGACCACGAGACCACGAACGCTTACAATGGCTTGTCTTTGTGTTGAAAGTCAATAGTTATCTATTATACGATACAAACTTAGTGGTTTTTTATACTGGAGGAAGTACAGATGAGGACTTCAATGAGGTGTTTTCCATAATTCGGATAAGCTGTTCGAAGGACAAGACAGGTAGGTATGCAGGAATTCCGTAGCCCCTTCTTCCGATCTCTCATGCCATCTCGAGGCGTCCGTGAGAGAGCCTCCCCAGTTGAGCTCCACAGGATTCATTCTGCAGAAGATGTAATACTGAATGCCTGCTACCATGCTAGCCGTGGGTCGGGAGGAGGAGCGGGCGCATCATTTGTGCAAACGTTGATATGCAATCCGGAACTCTCAATCAATGGACGGATTCTACCCCACGGAACACGAAAGTAGCCTGAGCAGAACCGGTTGGAGCATAAAAGCTGGGGCCAATCTGTGTTGAAGGTGGCATTTATTTCCAGCTCATTCAGTTGACGAGAGAGGTCTTGGAGAGCAGCATGAACGCTACACTCAATAGAATCTCTTGGATCACGGGCACGGCCATACCCGTATGAGGCAAAAAGACAGACAATCCAATGATGGCTGCCATGAAGAATAATGTCCAATTCCTGGGGTGGGATCACAAGAGCTGTTCCCAATGGAAAGCGAACTGTTCTGAGGTTGCTGGCGTCTTGCTGGGCAGGCCCACTAATTTGGTGGCTTTTGGGAGCCAGAAGATAGGCCCGGCAATAATCAATGTAGTGCTCATGAGCTGCGGGGTACTATATGATTGATTTATAGTTAGCTTTGTTAATCTCACGGAGTGGGTGGTATCGGATCCACTTGCTCTCTGTCGGAAGTCGTTTGCGATACCCGAGCCCCATACTCCCATGCAGTTGCACGCATCTGAAGCAGTGTAGTTAGTAGATAGAGATAGAAACCATTGCATGACAGAGAAAGTTGACATACGGATCAGCGCTGAGCCGTCTGGAGAGTCAAAAAGACTTCCAGGAGATTCATGGACATGAATATTCAAGATGTCTTCGTACCATGGTACAGCCATAGTTGGGGAAGTGGAAAGTAGGATTAGAGCAGGATGTATGTTCATATGTCCGGATAAGAACAAGTTGTAAGATATGATCAAGCATCATCAAGTTTAATTGACGATGAGCGTGAAGAGTTGAGATGTGGAGAGGAGAAAGAAGATAAGAAGAGGGAAGAGTGTGATCGAAGGTATTTATAGATAGAGATTTTGAGGAACTCTTTCCCCTGCCCTAGAGATCTTGGGACCTCTTCCCTCGCCCTCTCCCCCAAGAGCTTTCAAGGTTGTTAAGGTAAACAGCCTCGTGTATTACCTCTCTTTCCAATCCATAGTCCGGTTGTATCTATTAGCTTTGGATTGATTCGCTCCCTTTTAGACCGAAGAGCTACACGTAGATTTGATACAATCGTATGGATAATTTCAATATATAGCCCTCCTACTAGGTTTAAATTATGGATCCAAAAAACCAAGTTGCTGAACTGCAGCCAGAGTATGCTTCCCCTGGGTTTTCTAAGGGTTCATGGATAAACCCTAAAATTACCAGAAGTCTCTTACTTCAATATTGATTAGTGAGACAGAGGGGTGTTAGAATAATGGCGAACTACTCAGTCATAATACCCGCAGCAGGAATAGGCTACACAAGGCAATCCCGCCAGCGAGAAATTCTACCAACGTCTTTCACACTTACTTGCCCCTGACTTGATATCTTGGGGCTTTGAATGCATGTAGTGCTTAGTATCGCCAGCTCTAGGCAACTAATGAAGGTCAGAAATGGTATGAACAAAGACACGTAACAAAAGACATCAAAAGAAGTTTAGAGTTACTAAAGACACCATGACCAACCGTGGTTAAGATGAAGGATAATGATACTTCTCACTGCTTAAAGCACATCATGAACACATATTAGACTCCGATTGCGGGCTTGGAACAACAAAAATCAATCCTTTCCCCCTTGGTAGGTGATCTGGGACTCCCAAACGGGGTCACTTCACCAAAATCTTTCAATCGACGATTGACAAAGCTCCGGATACTTTCTCTCTTTGTCACCGATCGACTTACACTCTTGGATGGTGTCCGCTCGGGCAATTCCCCCAGCGTCGGTGTGTCCTGTAATAAAATCGTCTTTTCTGACTCTTTCGGTGAAATTGCTTCCGATGCATGCGACATGTGAGATTCGACTTGCGGACTGGGGGCAGGAGAGCCGGAGTTCATGCTTGCGACACCAGGACTCATGCCGGAGCCTAGTGTAAGAGGGCCACTGTTCTCACTGCTTGATTTCAAACGACGACTCATAGATCGTGAGATCGACTTGAAGATCGAGGGGCTGTGGCCGCTCCGTTCCAGACGATCAATTTCCTCCCTGGCAGTCGATCCGTTTGTTGCGAGGTTGTCTTCACTCAATGGAGTAAATATGATCACTCCATTGCAGGGTGGAATGCCAAATAGGTCCTGGATGATTGACTGGATGAGGCTGGTGTTGCGAAGATTGGTGAGAGGTGCGATGAGACTAGACAACGCGGACACTTTCAACAGGTAGGCAGGATCGGCGGTGGTTCCAAAGAGTATATTCGCGTTCTGGTCAATGGTCACCAGCATCGATGTCTCTGGTCGCTGATAGACCTCCGTGAGGGCGTGGGAGAATTCCGCAAGTGCCGTGGACATACAAACGTCAAACTAGAAGTGCGTGTTAGTCTGAGGAATGGCGAGGCCAGGTCAATGGGTGGGGTACGAACCTGCATATTTGTCTTAAGCTCGACGACCACAACCGACTCAAAAGTGATGCGATCTTTGGGGGAGTTGTGTGCTCCACGCGTTGCAAACGCATCGTCGTAGTATAGCTTCTTCACTTTCGCCATTGCGGGACCCTCCACTGATTTGCGTAGGAGGAGTTTGGGCTTGGGATCTGACTGTATGTTTGGGTCGACGTTTTCGTCGTAAACCTGCTCCTCAAAGAGGGACGAGATTCTGTCCGGGATGACTGGTTTGGGGGTCGGTACATTTCGCGGTTTTTCAAAGAGAGGGATGTTGGTCGTTGATAAGCGTGGCAAAGACTGTTTCTCGTTCAATTTCATCGTGTGTGTGTGTCGAGTGAAAGATTTTGGCGAGGAGGAGGATGAAGAATATTGGTAAGAAGAAAGAAACAGAGAAGGAAAGTACGCTTCAATCACATCTACCAGACGAGGCCAGCGGAGAAGTCACTTGTTTCCACTAGCTGGCATTATCTTTCTCCTTTTCAGAACAGTTGTTGCATGTGTCCAGTAATAGTTGTTTCAATATCAAATGTGTGAAGAATTTGGCCCCCCGAAGTCATATTGCTTGCTCAGGCAAGAAAGGCCAACTCAGGAAACGCGGAGTTTCCACTGAGGAAAATCTTGTCGATACGTCTCCTCCGGTCCCAAACAATGTCCCCACTGATATGCCGAATGTAAAGGACGCGATGCTGTGGAATGAACTCCTCATCGGTGGTCTCCTTTTTCCAGCTGTCCATGCCAACCTCCAGTTGTCCCTCGAAGCGGTCCACAAAGCCAATCACATATTCATTGCGCTCGAATTTGGGATCCCAGATGAGGCGATTGATGATATCTAGCGTTGTCAAAACTTGCTCACTGTAAGCTAAGGACTGCACCTACCTCCCGCGGGGCGTAGTCTGTTTTCGCCGGCCTTGGGATTCAATTCTGGCGACGGAGTGCGGACTTTCCGGTTGTAGGATCGGGGTGGATCGGATACTGCATCGTTGGAATCGTCCACTTGAGAGTGGGGAGCTTTCTCGGAATCTTCGCGGTCCGGCATGGCGAACTGTTCGACCAAGGTGGAGTGTTGTACTGTTTGGATTTGAGCTCTTGGTGAATGCGTGATAGACTCTAGTGAACTTGGTGTCACCTTCCCCGAGATGCCGGGGACTATAGGTGCTTCCTCAAGAGACTCTGGCGCCATGACTTTGGGAGTTGTGAAAATAATTTGCTGGTCTCATGCCCTATCTCCAAATGGAACTGAACGTGTTTATAGATCTGTTAAAACTGTACACTGTGCATACATGAACTTGCATGATCACCATTAAGCTTTGATTGGGATGAGTCAATCCCAGCCCAGTCACTTTGACACCTGTGCAGTCATCAACTCGTTTGTTTCTAGGAGCAGTTGAGACAAAGAAAACATGACAACATTGGAGGCTCGTTTGATCTCAATGGACCCACACCTGCCCCGGGGGCCGGGGCCTGTGGGTGCAATGACTCAGAATACCCCAGGGGCCAAGGGGCTAGGGTGCCTCATGAGTCATCGGTATGACCCCAGGCGGATAATAGAATATGTCTGCAATTTGCATATGGAGTCATCTTATCGTAGAAAAAAATCAGGAAGGGACGGATGAGCCGTGAAATAAAGAGTGGTTGGAGGAAGCAGTAATCGAAAACAAAAAAGAAATCTCCGATAGGGGGAATCGAACCCCCGGCTGTCGTGTGAGAGACGACGATGTTAGCCACTACACCATATCGGATGGCTATGAAGAAATTCACTTTTTAGTGCATTCTGACCCTAAAAGCTTACCACACTTCCAATGGGTCAGCCACGCGATTTCTTAAATAACACGAACTCTTCAAATTCCAACTCACTTATTATTTTTGCTTCCCATAACCGCATAAAATAGTAAGACATGGCAAAAACTATGAATTACGTGTTATTAATGCCTGCCAATTCGCCTCAATCCAACAAAATCCCAAATTCTCATCAATTATGAAGATTTTCAATTCGCCCTGGCCTACCGAGTAGTTATCCGTGTTTGGATACGAATGACTTGTCTCGTACCCAATCGCCGAATATTTCCGCGAAAAATGACAGATCGCGAACTCGGCATTCTATCTTGAACTTCTTCGGTCCTGTGAATCGCGGTGTCAAGAATGATCTAACAGAGGCGAAGCAACTTGGAACTATGGACCAACATTGCGTGCGGGTGGACTCGGGGGACATAGTCCTAGTCGATAAGCCGCATGAAGCTTCAGAGTAGGGTGTAGAGGTATGTGAAGTGAACTAATCCGAGTGCGTTCATTCGGTTGGCACGATATTGTATTTTCACACCCAAAATGCATACGATCGCCCAATCAAAGCCTATGGATTTACTCCGTATTCTCCAGGATTTAGGATCGCCGTGGACGTGGACGTGGACGGTATGATCTACACTAATGAAGGTCTTCTGAGGAAAGAATCTATTCTCACTTGCATGCGATCTGCATCAATCGAGACTTTTCGCGCACCACCTTGATCGACACCAGGGTACACTTGCAGGTGGCTGCAACGCTAATGACGATACAGGGCTCGACATTCCTGCTCCGGGCTATCACGAATAGCGGTAGCAATGAGGTGCAGCCAGCGGGTCCATTAGCTTTCGCAGCTGCTTGGGCTCATCAAGAGCTCCAAACTCAACCCAGGAGTCCAAGGTGATTAACGGGGCTGTTGGTGGGTTGTTCAAGAGACCGGTTCCATTCAGCGCCCACCGGCGATCCCGCTCGTCAGCTGCCTGCCACATCGTCCACATTCGATCGACCATCCCGTGGTGGAGCATAAATGATGGATCTTGGGGTGACGCAAAGAGGTCCTCCAAATCCATGCCGAGCGAAATGTGAGTTGACGGGTGAGGGCCTCGTTTTTGACTTGGACTCTCAATCGGCCCGTGGTCGATGGTGTGTTGGAAGTCAACAATATCACGGGACGCCAGCAGCCGATCGACCACAGTCTGATTCATATACAGGCGGGAGACGTGGTTGTTGATGTTGCGCGTCAAGCATCTCGGATTGTCCGCAAAGGCATTCTCCGGCAGCTGGTGGTTTTTGGGAAAGTGGAAGGGCCCCAAATGAATCTCCAGATCCGTAAAAGGCCCCGAGTGCACGCATCCACCCCCATTACCTTGGGGAAGTCCCAATCCTGCCACGCCCGGTACGATTTGCGTCGGGTCAGGTTCGCCGTCGCTGCCAAGTGAGGTGTTGCTGCCGTCGAACAGTGGGCTGGTAGTCATATCGGATGCCCAAAGTGCCCAATTCCAATATCTATGCAAGCGTCAGCAGACGGAAGAAAGTTTAGATAAACCTTTTGTGTGTGGCGCGACTGACGGGAGTGATCCGGTGTATTGGCATTTATTCCGAAGAGCCTGCTCCCACAGCCAGATGAAGTGCCGATGCCAGCCCAGGAAAATTCCACTAGCGTGGATGTGGGTGGTATAGTTGATGTGCGTACTGCATGAGGCTTGTTAGAGCCGCCAATCAGCAATGACAAGAAACATACGCAACAAAGTCTTCCCTGCGGTTGTGTACGCCTGGATACAGCGATGTTGCCAGCTTCGGTGGCAATTTATTCATGCATTTTACTGCATCGATGTAGTCCAAGCGCTCATTCGCCGTCAATTCGCTCCTAAATGTTCGATAGCATGGTAAGCAGGCTAATCTGACTTATGGCCGGAATGACAGTGTACCATTCTTGTCGCGTAGTAACTTGCTCTGGAGAACATTGGCCAGGCGCGGGGGACTCTACGGGGCACATCATGAGCTGGATGCCCCTGATAATTGACATAAACAGGGTATGAATGGCAAGCAACATGGCGTTGTCTTTCAAGTTGGGGCTTGGTTGAATAAGGTCTAACGCTTAGCCGTGGGGTTCACTCTAGATATACGTTTTTCTTCAACTTTTTCTTCGGTTTCTTTTCTTCCCTTTCGAAGCCTTTTGTTTTTCTTTGCTTTTTCCCGTCTTTGGTTTCTCTTGCTTCCTGAACTTTGCAAGGTTACAATGCTTCATCGATGCAGTTGCAGCGCAGATCCCTTGGACTTGTCACCCGCTTATACGAGCAGTCTTCAGACCGAGCGAACAAGGTGTGAGGGATATGGTCTAGTGAAAATTATTCAAATGATTATGAAAAGTATTTATCAACCTCATCGCCTTCATCCTATTCCACTCAAGCGTCAGTCCGAGTGTGTCATTTATTGGTCCTCTTCACAAATATGTCCAATCCGAGTCCAAAGGAAGAGGGACCAACCCACCGTGTCCTCTATTTCCGCGTTGATATACCACCCGATGAAACATGTACAGTTCTGCGTAGCTTCCAGCAACATAGCAAAGACAGCCGATTCAAGAATCTAGCTGCGTTGCTGGAGCAATGCGTTGTGACTCTCAGAGACGAGCTCACCCATAAGCCCAGCTCATTGCAATCTTCGGCGCCGTATTTCGACAATCTGCTAGCTCTCGCAGAGCATCCAGCATCACTGCAGGGCCCACTAGCAACTGCATTCCGGCAGGCATTGTCGGTGACAGTGCAGGTGGCGTCTGTTGTCGGGTATGTTGCACTCTTACACTTCATTGAAGACAGGTGTGACCTGTAACATGAAGCTTAATACTGACACTATATCGTCAAGGTTTTATGAATCTAATGGTATTACTTACCGACCGGCTCCCAGCTCAACGACACTGCTGGGTGTGGGCGTCGGCCTTTTGGCAGCAGCCGCCGTATCTGCTGCATCCAGTCTGCCTGAACTGGTCGAGTTAACGCTGCGGGCCATTCGAGTGGCATTTCGACTCGGACTGTATGTGAACCAGGTCTCGAGTCAGTTCGAGCCCGAGGGTAACGCGCTCGCACGAGACAGTTGGTCCTTCGCCATTTCCGATATGACCGTTGAGGAGATCCAGCACGAGATTGACCGATATAATGCAGAGACAGTAAGCTCGCCAGATACCAATTCCCCTAAAAAGCACATGGACTAATTCAAGAGCTGTATTGCTTTCGCCTTGAAGGAAAGGCCCGAGTTCTGTAAGCTATATATAGGCGCTACTTTAGGCATGACGACTTGCATAAGTGCTCCTCCCTCACAACTGAGGCGTGCGTTTCGCGAGTCCCCAGTCTTGTCCTCTTCTCGACATATGCCCTTGCCCGTGTTCAATGGCTTGTATCATGCCAGCCACATCTACGACCCTTCTGCCATTGAAGATCTACTGCATGACGTCGCTGTGGGCACAGAGCCGACGCCCATCAGCGTCGTATCACCGCTGACTGGCGAATGTTTCATGGCCACTCGCATTGGCCAGCTCATGGTAGAAATCGCCGTCGAGTTTCTGACTGGCGCCATTCACACGGACCAGGTCAATGCCGGCGCGGTACAACAGCTCACACAGGCTGCGGCGCAACACTGCGTATTCCAGATCTTACATATTTCGCCCTTCTCAAATGGCCTGGCAGCTGCCATCCACGCCGCGATACCGAGTCTGTCTGTTGAGCAAGAAGTGTTGTTTGATTGGATTTCCCAGGAATATGGGAAGCGACGTCCACGGACCCGGGCAGACTCGAAGATCGCCATTGTCGGCATGGCGTGTCGCATGCCAGGCGGCGCCAACTCACTAGATGAGTTCTGGCAGCTGATGGAGGAAGGGCGAGACGTACATTGCCGGGTACCAGCAGACCGCTTCGACATCGATGCACACTACGACCCAACGGCCCAACTAATGAACTCCACCCAGACACCTTACGGCAACTTCATCGACCGACCGGGATATATGGACGCCGCCTTTTTCCATATGTCGCCGCGCGAGGCCGAGCAGACAGACCCCATGCATCGGTTGGCCTTGGTCACTGCTTACGAGGCCCTCGAGATGTCTGGATATGCTCCCGACCGCACACCCAGCAGTAACAGGCAGCGTGTCGGAACATACTATGGCCAGGCAGCTGATGACTACCGCGAGCTGAACAACTCGCAGAATGTAGGCACGTACGCGGTCCCAGCAGGCGAGCGCGGCTTTGCCAATGGGCGCATCAACTACTTCTTCAAGTTCTGCGGGCCAAGTCTCAACATCGATACGGCGTGCTCCAGTAGTTCCGCGGCGGTGCACACCGCTTGCAATGCGATATGGGCCGGTGAAGTTGATATGGCGCTGGCCGGCGGTCTGAATGTCATCACAGACCCTGACAACTTTGCAGGGTTGTGTAGCAGCCATTTTCTATCACGGACGGGCCAGTGCAAGGTCTGGGACCGGGACGCAGACGGGTATTGTCGCGGCGATGGCATCGGCTGTGTTGTTCTCAAGCGACTCGAGGATGCAGAGGCTGATAACGATAACATCCTCGGTGTCATTCTTTCTGCGGCGACAAATCACTCGGCCAACGCCATCTCCATTACGCACCCTCATGCTGGGGCGCAGATTGACAACTATCGCAACGTCATGCAGCATGCCGCCGTCGATCCACGGCACGTCGAGTATGTTGAGCTGCACGGAACGGGCACCCAGGCAGGCGATTTGGAGGAGTGCACCTCAATACGAGAAGTCTTCGCACCTCTGGCCCCTCGTCGTCGAGCCGATCAGCGTCTTCGTCTAGGCTCTATCAAGTCTAACATCGGCCACGGCGAAGCCTCTGCGGGGATTGCCTCGATCATCAAGCTGCTGCTCAGAGATATTGTCTAGTCTCTTGTTGATTGAATACCTGAAACTTAAGTAAACCAGGCAGTCAGTTATCTAAGGACGTTTGGCAGTGAAATTATTATTTACCTCTTTCTAAGGACGTCTAAAAGCGGAAACGGTCGGGAACACCTCCTGAAGATATTAGGGCAGATGATGAAGCAAACTATGCCGAGCAAGAGGAGAGAGCAGCGAAGCGCGCGGATCATGACTGGATTAGCATGAGAAATGATCAAACAAGAACCTCTCCGACTGGATCACCAAGTATGTTCCGCTCTGCCGATGTGCCGGAGGGACAGGAGGCAAACCCAGGCAGCTCGCGCCCCAACAGATCACCATCCACCACCGCTAGGAAGTTTTGAGAATGCAATATAGTCCTAATTACCCAATAAAATTATTATGAAAGTCTAGGTTTGGCGCCAGTGCGCAATTAAATCATACAGGACTTAAAATCTTTGTGCAGCTTAAATACCACACCTGAAGCCAACATGTACGCGCGCAACTTTGCTCTCCGTCTTTGCTCTTCTTCGAGGAGGAATATTGGCAATCTTCCACTCTTCAAAAGAAACCATGCGTCTACGCAGACGCCGTCTTCGTCGCCTTGGTTCGCAACTTCATCATCAAGAACACCAGGGCGTAGAACACCCCGGCCCACATTACAACCAGCCCCGCATTTCTCCAGCCGTAGTACTCTTCGTTCAAGTTGAGTGTCTTCAAATAGTCTTGTCCAGTAGTGTATCGGCACACCTCGCAGTTCTCCGTAGCGTTTGGGTTCAGAAGGTTTGTGCCAAGTCCCATGCCTTGCTGATAGGTGGAGAGATAGTCACCACACGTCTTGTTCGCAGGAGGATTGAAGACCGCAAGCTCACTGCGTTCGCAAGTGACATTGACAGAGAAGTTGATGAAAGTGAGGAAGGCGCCGAAGAGGTAGTTGAAGGGATCGAGGTAGTAGATCCTAAAATGTGATGTTAGCATTGATCTCGAGGGTGTTGATAGTCATATGAGGCTTACCAGTATCTCCAGAACGCCGTGATCTGGGAGTAAGGAACGAAGACACCGCAGAATGATACGAGAGTGGTGATGACAAGCGGGTTGACAAGAGATGCAAAGGTTGCATTGGGAGCGTACGCGGCGATCGATTGTCCAATACCGGTGTACAACATCTCGTAAAACATCTAGACAGTTTTTTTAGTTTGGAGCAAGGAGTCAACCAAAGAAGAGGGAACTTACTGCGACGAAGAATGTGCTGCCTGCCCACTTGGTATCATTTGGCAATCCAGCGGTCCAGTACCAACACACAAAGTACAACACACCGCAGACGACCAGGTAGGGCAGCTCAGAAATGATCAAGCCAGTGACAAATGGCACCCAGTGGTAGGTCTTACTCTTCTTCTCGCGCGTCTCATACACGTTGCGACGATCGATGAAGATAGGCTGAAGCTGGGAGATGAGACCGGGAGCGACAAACAGGAAACTGAAGACCGTGAAGAGGCGTTGCTGGAGATCGCTGACGCTGTTACCAATCGACCAGAACGAAAAGCCGTTGTAAAGAGACAGAAGTATATGCAAGATGAGCTTGTTGTTGATGTACTCGGTGTTGCGGAATAAGGAGATGTTCATGCGGTGCGTGACAAGCTTTACCTGCTCCCAAATAGGCGCTGCGAATTGATAGCCATCATCGACAGTTCCAGGTAGTTTGGCGGCAGCATCAGCGACAAGAGTATTTAGCTCTTGAGTGATATTTTCGTGTTCTGGCGAGTTGAGCCAAACTTGGCTCCAGTCCTTGCCCTTAGAAAGACTTCCTGATACGACTTCAATCATATGCTCAGCAGGGTTGGCCTCTCGGGGGCACGGTGCGCCATGATCAGCGAAGTATTTCTTGACGGTCCTTGCATGATGGCCGATATCGCCAAAGTATACAGTCTTACCCCCTTCGCTAGTAGGAGGAGGGTGTCGAATTGGGCAAAGAGGTCGGCCGATGGCTGGTGAATAGTGACGAGGACAGCTTGTCCGACTTCAGCGAGTTTGCGCAAGAAGCGTACCGTGTTGTTTGCAGCTTGGCCATCGAGACCAGAAGTAGGTTCGTCGAGGAAGATTAAAATACTGGGCTTAGCTACAAGCTCAACACCAATAGTGAGACCTGAAAAGTGTTAGTGTCTATCTCAACTCTGTTCGATGAATCCAGACTTACGCTTGCGCTGTTCGACAGAAAGACCGGCACCAGGGCGACCGATTAGGGTGTGCTCGAGGTCTTCCAACTGTAAGAGATTGACGATCGTGTCCACATAGCGGAGCTTCTCCTCGCGGGGAATTTCACGATTCTGACGGAGAAGAGCAGAGAATTCCAAAGCCTCGCGTACCGTGGACAATGACTCGTGGACGTCCATCTGTTCGACGTAGCCCGCGGATCGTTGGAAGGACACAGGGAGCGGGCGACCATCGACTAGAACGGAGCCATGAATGGCACCATCAGTCTTGCGTTGAGCGAGTACGTCGAGTAGTGTAGTCTTTCCGGCCTGAGTGAAAATCTTAGCGTATATCCATCTGTCAATCGCATTGCTAGTGCACTTACACCCGAAGATCCCATAAGAGCACCGAGCGTACCGGGCTTGACAAATCCTTGAACGTTGTCGAGAAGAAGACGATCCCCATGCGGCGTCTTGACGGTGTAAGTCAGATTCTTCCAGGTGAATACCGATGTATTGTGGACGAGCTGGTTGTCGATGGTTGCGTCAGACTTCTCGGAATCGGAGCCGGACTTCTCGGATGGCTCCTCGATAGCCTGGGATTCCTCATCTGCAACCCCGGCCTTAGGTACCTTCTTCTGCTTCTCACGGGGAATGAGGAGGCCGCGACCACCTTCGCCCATCTGCTTCCACCTGGAAGTGAAGAAGACGGTCATTGCCACGAAGAAAACGTACCAGGCGCAGAGAATGCCAAAGTTGCGCCAAAGGTTGCTATGGCTGAAGGACATGGAAGCCAGGTACTGGTCACCAGTAACGCTGGTTGCTCCGGGAGGCGCACCGCGGACGCCGGTACATGCTTGTCCGCCTCCTGTTTCGGGGCTGTATCCTTCGCCATTTGGAACCAGGAATGGGCCCACACAAGGAATCACCTGGTCGTGGAACTCGTTCGCGAGCAATGCTTCGAACGCGTAGGCCATGGGGTCGATCCAGAAGAACCAAACGAACCAAGGGTGCATGTCAGGCTTGGGAATCATGTATCCTGCATATGTGAAGGCAGCGACGATGGTGAATCCAGAAGCTTTAGTTGCTGCGTCGAAATTCGGGAAAGCGGCACCGATGAACCTGAAGAGCTGTGTCATAGCCAGAGCCGAGATCAAGTTAATGAGCCAGAAGATGAAGAAAGCCTGGGCAGTGTACTGGAATCCAGTCATGAAGTACAGCACAATTCCAAAGTGCGAGATTTGGAAGAGCATGATCGGGATATCGGTAATGACCTGGGCGAAGACAAAGGCAGATGGATGGTGGAGAGCAAAGTCACGGTGTTTGGCTAAGACGGGTCGGCCGACGAACGAATCCGTAACCTCGGCGAGAGCGATGAAGGTAGGATATAGTAGAGAGAAGAAGAGTGAGCCTCCCTTGATGAACAAGCCCGCCGCGTTGTCCGGAGCATTGTAGAATAGTGAGCCACCGATCAGCGCCTGAACGATAGTTGAGGCTTGCTTGATGAACAGAGTTTTCTTGTCGCCCCAGAGGATCTGGAATTGGCGTACGGTAGCCGTCTGCACCTGATGGAAATATCCTGCGGACTCCGCAGCTTTCTTCGGAAGGTTCTTGTGCTTGTCTTGAGCCTCCTGTTCCTTGAAGTATGCCGTATTCTGCTGAGCTTCGGGACTATTGGGGTAGTCGAGCTCGGCCATCATCCTTGGTTTGATGGGCGAGTTGTTATAAGCATCGAGCAGCTCCTCTGTTGATCGAGGAAATCGGTCCTCAAAGTTTGGGGCAATTGTGCGTACAGCAGGCGCCGACACGCTCGTGAGGAAATCTGACTTGTTGGCTGCAGGGTCGCATAGGAAGCCAAGATCCTCCATGTATGGCACAGCTTCGTCTCGAGATCCGTAAAAGATCTGCTTGCCGTTATCGAGAACCAGAATCTTGTCGAACTGCTCGTAGATACCATTACCTGCTTGGTACAGACTGGCGATTGTAGTGAGACCAAGAATATCTGTCATGGCGCGCATGGCTTTCGTCCAATCTAGCGCAGTGCTCGCGTCGAGACCACGAGTGGAGTTATCCCAGGAGAAGACGCTGCCTCTAGTCGCAAGGCATTCGAGAATGGACACTCGCTTGCGCTCGCCACCCGAAACGCCACGAATGAACTCATCTCCGACCTTGGTATCCTTTGTGTGTGTGATACCGAGAGACTTCAAGAGGAATTCTTTGTATATTTGGGCGTACTCCTCCTCGTTCTTGGTGTCTGGTGGCAGGTGGAAGGGCACCTTCAAACGTGTGGCGAAGTCGATGGTGTCACCAACTGAAAGAGCTGGAAAGAAGATCTCTTCTTCTGAGTTCATGATAATCTGACCACGATATTGTTTGGCTTCTTGACTGGTCATCGAACCGAACGAGACGTCGCCAGTAATTTCTGCGAAGCCATTTCTGTGGTTTGATAGAACGCTAAGAAGTGTTGTGCATCCGGCCCCTGGATTTCCAAGAACAAGCAACATCTCACCGGGTTTGACACATCCAGAAGAGTTGTCGATAATAGTCTTCAGGGGTGGGTTCTTGCTGCCCTTACCGAAGGGATTGAATTGAGAGAGAACATTTTCGTTGTAAAGCGCATCACTGCTGATGCCCTTTACTGTGAGATTCTGCCAGGTCACACCCAGCTTCTTCGATTTCCCACCGATAGACTCGTTACGTTTCCGTATTTGGAGTATATCTGGAAAGATGGACCATTGTGAGATGTCCCGGGGGTCGGGCTTTTGGCTGGATTCGTCGTCTGACTGCTCCGCGCTGGAGTTGACGATAGGGTCCGCCATTGGGGAGGGAGGTCGTCCGGAGGGCTTTCCGAGCGATTTCGTCTGGTACATCGCTTTCTCAGGGTCGTGATTGACCTCCATGTTGTAGTTCTTCGGATTCGCCAATTTGCCAGACCTTGACAGCAAAATAACTTCGATGGAAAAGAATGCCGGAGATCAGACGACTGGAGTTGCTGGTGGGAGAGTAGCAACATCACGCACAAGAAATAAGAACAACAAAGTAAGGAGATATATGGCCATAGTTAACCCGACTTAGCTTCTGATGAATAATCCGAAAGGCCCGGAGCCCAGAGAAGCCCCGTGTCTCATTCATCCCTTATTAATGGGTTGAAAGAAGAGCATGGGACAAATTTTCGACGGATGGGGTGATTAGTGAACATCTCGTGCCTGAAGGTTTTCCTAACAGTTCAACCGAACCGTCTTTGTGGAATGATCAGGCATAACTCATCCGCTCGGATTGATTACTATACATTCCGAGCTCTAACAAAGTTAAATAACTCACTAACCTTTTACGGAATAGATCCATGGATGGATCCATGGATACGATGATAAGTGGGGCTTAATTGCTAGAGCCCCCTGACCTAATTGGGCGGGTTTGACCTCATAGACTCTAGCTCCGTAGATCGGTAGTTAGACCGACTAATCAATCATATTCATTGCGAGCTACGATGATTGAACGACTACGGAGTAGACTCAAGACAGTGTGTCAAGGAAGACCGACTGAGCCCACTTGTCCCCAATGGTCATACTCCATCTATCTTCGATAGGTAGGATTTTCTTTGCCAGATCCCAAGTTGTTATGTGTTGGCTTAACCACAGATTTAAATTGGTAAAAGAAGAGAGCTATCATCAACTTCGGGACCTCGTTTTGTCTTTTGAACTGTCTTTTGAACTGCCCTTTCAATTGTCTTTTCAACTGCCCTTTCAACTAATTGTCGAGTCATCATGATTGGTCAAGTAAGGGAAGCCTTGGCTAAGCAGTGAACACAGAACTAGGGACTGGGGATTGGGAAATGTGACAGAATCCGCGACATGTATTACCACGTGAATCTCAAGACTCCAGGCTTATTTTAATCGATGCAATACACCGGGGCTGGGGCGAACCCGCACCCCCTATAGCACCCTTGCAAGGCCTCCTATTACCCCTAAAATCTCTATATACTATTTAACGTTCTCAACTTGATTCCCTTCGTTCTCCTACCTGCAATCCAAACTCAGTGTTCAAATCCTCACTTAGCACCAATTGCCTGATGGGTATGCAAAGAAGAAATCCGATACCACCAAATGGAATAGCAATCCACCACACCCATCGCAAGCTATCTTGATAAACACTCAGTACTTCCGCCATTAACTGGGGAGTGTCTTTCAAAGTGCGTAGAAGCCCACGACTAGCCATTGCATAAGCGCCCCCATTAGCAAGCTTTTCACGCAAAGAAACATCACTGATGCGGTAAAGCAGCCCCTGAATCCGCGTATTAAAGACAGTGGTCGGAATCGCGATACCCCAGATACAACCAAAGCTGCGCATAAACGCCCACGTGGCGGTCGCAGTGGCCATATCGGATTCGGGGAGGGATGCCTGGATAGGAGGCAGTGTGCTGGAAAAGATCATCCCCGAGCCCGCGCCGAAAAGAATCTGGAAGCCGGCCCAATCGCGAGTGGGCGAGTTATCGTCTAGTATCGAGAATAGTCCGGTGGCAGTGGTGAGGCATATGTAGCCTAGGAAGTGGTAAGGACGATATTTCCCAGTGGAAGCAATTAAGACACCAGTAATGATACCGAGGGGCGCGATAGCCGCTGTGATAGGGAGGACAAAAAGTCCGGACTCGGTAGCAGTCGAGCTGCGGATTGCCTGGAAATAGATGGGCAGGAAATATCCAACCCAATAGAGCAATACTGACTGAATAAATGCAATCCATAGTGCACAAACAGCCGTTCCACTGGAGAATAACTTGGTCGGAAGGGATGGCTCCGGACAGAACCGCGATTGTTGATGAGCGTAGAAGAGGAATAAACCCGCTAGCCCTAGAACAAAGGGTACAAGGACCCGCCATGAGGACCAAGGATAATCAACTCCTGCCCAACTGAGTGCCAGCAAGACTGCGACAACTGTTGCTGTGAAAATGGCATTTCCAACGTAGTCGACACGGCGCAGCTGTTGCCATATGGTACCGCCTGACCGTGGATATGAAACTCGAAGGAACAACACAAGTAATACCAGTGACACGGCACACAGAGGGAGGTTGATATAGAAAATCCAGCGCCACGACGTATGCTCAGCGAAGGCACCACCTAATACGGGACCAATCACCGTCCCTACTGCCCATACAGCTGCCATGAGAGCTACATATTTCCCTCGCTGGCGAAGAGGAACGAGATCACAGATGACGGTATCAACAAGCGTGTTAATACCACCACCGCCGATACCTTGAATGGTTCGTCCGGCAATGATCTGAACTGTATTTTTTGCTCCCCCGGCAAGACCGCTTCCCAAAGCAAAGATGAGAACCGAAAGGATCAGGAGCCATCGACGGCCGAATATATTTGCCGTCTGGCCGAATAAAGGGAGAACCACGGTCGACGACAGAATGTAAGAGTTGGTGATCCACACGTACGATTCACCAGCGTTGATGTCAAGCGCGATAGTCGGAAGGGCAGTTGATAAAATGGACGTGTCGAGAGCCGAGAGAAAAGTGGTCATGCACAGCGCTGGGAACACAGCCCAGAACTGCCAGGGCTTTTTCTTGGAGGGAGCGATACCCTCCGTATGTGCTGCTGGCGCTTCGCTGTGCTGATGTTCATCTCCTGAGTCGTCTACATGTGTTGATTGTTTGTCTTGTTCCTCGGACTTCCCCTGTGTCGACGCTGAAAGAGCCTCCATTGGAATCGACTCTTGTACTGCAGGGCTTTCCGCCCTTGTCAAGACCGCGGTCGCCATGAGAGATGTTTCAAAGTCAGGGAGTCAGGTGAGTGTGGGAAAGAAGCGACACAGGTCCAACGGGGGGGAACCTTGTCGTTACGGGACGTATCAAACAAAGAAGTTCAATACGGGTCAGCATTACGTACTTGTATGGACTTGTATCATTTCATCGAAAGAGTAAGGTCAGGGTGGCTTAGAGGGCGCCATGCAGGACGCCATGCACGTCAGGTTTAAAATGGCACCTGCCAAAGGCGCCTGTCATCAACTTTGTGTGGATTTCCAGTCTGCTTCTGTTCCGGATGTTCGGGCTTTGCTTTCACTGCATGAAATGACACCCAATATGGTAATTTCCAAATAACTTGCTACGCTCTCCGCAGACTGCTGCATTTTACCTGTTGGAAACTTATTTTCTCTTTACAAGTCATGATACTCCAGAGTACGGAGTATTGTTGAAAGCCGTGGAGTGTTGGAGTGTTGCAAATATGAAGGTGTACAGTGTTTGCCCCACTTTCTCCACCTTCCCCACTTTGGTCGCTCTCTCCCTTCTCCCTTCTCCCTTCTGCTCTTCTCTCTTCACACATGATATGAGCTTCTTGGTTACTTTTCTCTCTCCTGAGTATTGCATTCAGATATCTATGGAGACAAACAGTTGTTATCAGAGACATCCATGCATGTCATCTCGGGCTCGGGCGTCGACAAGGGTAGATTCTCCATCTTAGTGCAGAGCCAGCATGATGCATACATATTGACTCGATCAATACATGCCCCATCTGTCCGAGAGCCCGTGCACTTGCAAGAAAATCCATGGGCTTCGAAAATATCGACATACCAGGGACGCAGTGCCGAAGAGCGCAGTAATACACGGCCACCCATCTTCAGTGTACGGTTCAGTTTGGTAATCTGGGCTGCGGCGGCCACACCGTTTGAGTCAAACCAGTCCATACTGTCCATAAGCACAGCAACGGTGAGTCGGTTGGAGTCCATATGGCTTAGAACTTCGTCGATCTCATCCGTGTGAATTTGTATGCCATCTAGCGCATCCGGCTGTGAGAGATTGGCATGTGCCTCACGTGAGAGATACTCCGGATGGCACTGGCGGGAGAAGGTGCCGGCCATGCATATATGATAATACGGATTGTTCAAGCTGATCTGGGTATTCTCGACCACTGGATCGAGGGTGCTCACCATGTAGCGCCAGATGGCGCGCGAACGAGTTTTGCAGTCAGCCTTGGTGGGCCCACCACTGGGTAGACTCTCGACATAGTCATTTTCAATCATGGTGAGCTGATGTTTAGGGACACCGAGAGCTGACCATAGAAATCTCTCCTGGCTCACAATTAGCCTACAGACCAGATTAGAAAGCAGAGCTGGCCTGATCCTTTGTTGCCAAATATGGCGCTGTTCGTCGAGTGCCTTGGCTTTGAGGAATTTTTGAACCGCACCATGGAAGCCAAAGAGATACGAAATCCAACGGAAAGCTCGTATGCCATGGCGAGAGCCCCCAGTATCATACAGACCATATCTGCTGGAAGTGGAGAAGATGTGACAGCGATCGAGCCAGAATTGGAATGCTCGACTTGACAGGTGTGGCGATAGGTTTGTGAGCAGCAGATTCCGAAAATTGGGGTGCTTGCCTTCACCGAAGAGCATCCAAAAATCTTCATATGACAAAGCAGTATAGGAGGCCATTTTCAGCTCCAGGAGATGGTTCTGCGACGGGTTTAGGTCGACAGCGTGGATCTTGGCCGGGCTCCGCAGTGCGTATGAGAGAATATTGTCTCCAGCGCTAGTGATGGCTAGCACGACGTCATCGGAGGTGAGCTTGAGCAGTTGGTCATCCGCTTGGGAGTCCTCCCAGGTGAAGGTGTAGATATAATCATCCTTGAACTGAGTGTGCTTCCGAAGAGACTCGTCATAGTAGATGCGCCAGTGGTGGTTTTGGTAGAAAAATGCCGGCAGAGGTAGGTTGTTTGAAAGGTTCTGGATAGCAGTGATTGAGGCTCCGGACTGTTTACTCTGCGCATAGAATTTTCCAGTGCGAGCAGAGGAATCGTTTAGATCAGCCGGATCAGAATAGTGTGACTCCGTAGCAAGCGCATCGATCTTTTCCACAACCTCGTAGGGGAGAAATTTCGAAGACACGGAGTCTTTGCGGCATCCAACCCAAACGTAGTACGGAATGCGACCCAAATAATTATTGCGCGCGCTGACACTTTTGATAGTACCAAATCTGTACTCAAGATAGTCCCGGCGGCTGGCCTCGAGATTGACGCGGTCGAGATCGAACCATGCACGCCAAAACGCTCTCATGAACCAGCCAACGTGGCGTCCGATGATACCACCAGTATAGTTCCTGAAAGAAAATTCTGTCTTGGACTGAACGTAGAAATCAATCACTCCCATGACACCGTCAGGAGAAAGAAGTGAATTGAGTGAGTCAACGACAGAAAAGTAATCAGGCTATATCAATCAGCGAATTAGGAGTGTTCTTTGCGGAGTGTGAGCTAAGGACACTTACGATCATTGACAAGCTGTAAGACATCGTTATGAGATCTGCAATCCCATGTGCGTTTTGTCTGCGAGGAACATGGTTCGAGACTGGGTAGTAGGTTGAGATGCCCCGGTTGGAAATCCCACCTTCATAGTTTTCAATAGTGAACTTCCTCGCATCCTCACACACAACTTTAACGTTGTCCCAGCCGAGGCGCTGAAATCGTTGCTGGGCAATTTCGCAGAGAGATGGAGAGAGGTCGACCAGATAAACGCTTGAGAAGAACCGAGGAACATCGAGAAAAGCGCTCATCGCCTCGATGTTCCATCCTGTTCCGCCACCAACCTATACTAAGTGTTAGAAATGATTTGGAGTCATCAAAACTCTGTCCAGTCATTGTCACTCACGTCCACCCATATTGGTTTCCCAATAGTGTTATTCTTTCGCATTTTCTCCCTGGCAAGTAGCTCTGATGCCGAAAGTGCAAGCATGTCCTCCCTGCCTTGCAGAAGAATTTCTCTGGTCTTATCATAGATCCCAGCTTGCTTCTTATAGAAGCTTTCAAGGGCATCCTGCTGCGTGCCATTATCCTTTCCGCTATGCGGCTTGACAAAGCATGCGTAGAAGAAAAGCAAAAAGACTCGAGAAAGCCCGGACTTCTTTTGTTCTTTGACCCGTGCTTGAAAATGAGGTTGGAAACAATCAGGATGGTAATTGCGACCAGGCTGAATCCAACAATGAATGTTTTAGGATCTAGATCAAGGGACAACAGGTTACCACCAGGAAAAGCCATGATACTCTCTCATTGCCCTGAGCGTGGAGAAGTTGGGCAGGGTTGAATTAGAAGAAAAATGGCACATATGAACAGTCGATAGGTCCTGCTAAATAGTTCGGCTATAGTTCAACATTGCTCGAAAACACTACTTGAAAATGTGTACGTACTTTGTCCTGGACCTCGCGGTACGGACTACCAGGGTTTCCTACAACCCCGCAGTCAAATTAATTAAAGCATTCTTCAATCCAAATTCCTACCTTCGTTGATCACCTCGGTACTCGTCGCTTGAAAGGTCAAGCGGAGTGTTCGCCATTCAGCATTCGGTTTCATTCGAGTACAATATCAACAATAAATTTATGCCCAATAAATGCCTGTCGATAGTACACGTGTGAAGTTAGCATTGTCGGTATCGTGAAACGAAAGAGTCGTCTTACGTGTATTTAACTGTATGGCAGTGTATCATGGTACCCAAGTTTCTTCTGTCCTAGAGGTTGGCTGTTGAAGGATCTGTCGTGCATATGCAACTAGTAGGCGGCCCGTCAGCAACCGCTGAGTGGCTGTCTCGTATAAATGCCATTGTTTGCTGCCACGCAGCCAGAAAGCGGCACGCTTACCCCATTAGCGACCACTGTGGAGTTCCATCTAGAACGCCCAGATAATGTGGACGGGGCAAACAGCTGTGAAAATAGAGAGTAGATACTCAAATAGAATAGACTAAAAGGGATTTGAACTGATTCGGATGTGACCGGATGCAATGCTACTTAGTGCTTAGTACTACTTGATACGATAACCCCCTCACGACGTCTTACTCGAACTCTGCAAACAATTCGTTCTTTCCGAGGTATAGTTATCGGGCAATGAAATGGGATGCTGAGAAAGGAGAAAAAGGCGCAAAAGAAGAAAAAGAAAGATTTAAAGGCATTGAGTATTATTTTCAGAGAGAATCATTTTCAGAAAGAGGTTGAGAAGAATCACAAGAGCCAAGTCTTACGACTCACTGGTTATCTTCTTGGCCAGGATATATGATTACGCTCCTGGGCACGGAAAAACCACCGGACTATGGGCGATAAACATCAGCAGACTTTCCTGACGTGTTAAATGCCAGGGCTATGCAGCCTTGTCCCTCCGAATCAAATGGCCAATTATCAAGTGTGCCTGCAGTGCCTGCATTCCGGCGGAAGCCCGTCTGAGGTACCAAGAAGTGTCGAGCCTCACCTCCAGAGCCAATCGCTGGGGCAGCCTCGTGCGTAAAATAGACTCACGTAGGGTAGTATCAGCTCCTATCGTTATCATGCAATGTGCTAAGGCAGAGACAAACCCCGAGATATCTCTCAGTTCCCTATTGCTAGCGCTGGAGGTGTAATAAGTGGCGTACTATGGTCAGGGTGCGCCAGTGCTCCCAAGGTCCAGGCCGGTGCCGGGACAAAATTGGATATTATCGAGTTAGTTAGTCAATACAGTCATCCTCCTTCATGGGAATAGCTAACAAATCGTGGTCGCTCAGTAGCCGCCCCCAAAAGTGCATTGTATGTAATATAAGAAGAGAAATGATTTAAAAGGGAGAGTCAATCTCACATAGTTCGTTCTTTCCAAGTTTCAACCTCTTGCCTTTTCATTTGACACATCCGAAAGTTCAATTCTATTCATCTGCGCTCAATCCTGCACTTGGTATCTGGTGGTGTTCTTACACATAAGAAGATGGACCAACAGCAAGATGAGGGTATTGCTATCGTTGGAATGGGTAAGTTCATCATTTATTCTTCTCCGGGATTTTGCCTGGTTTGTCAGGCTCCCCGCGGCTCCGGGATGTACATGAGAGAGCTTCCCTCTCTCCCGCTGCCTTCTCTCCTCCTCTATGACACTACTTGAATTCCCATACCCTTCTGCTTCTCCGTCACTTGCTAACATCTCAACCAGCATGTCGGCTGCCTGGAGACGTTCAAGACCCCAAATCATTTTGGGACCTTTTGATGAGCCAGAAGCTTGCACGAGGCCCCTTTCCGGCGAGCCGCTTCAATGCCGATGCCTTCTATAACCCCCAGAAGGGACGACCGGGAAACATACGATACACAGAGGGCTACTGTATCTCAAACGATCTTGAGGATTTTGACGGGGGATTCTTCGGCATGAATGCTGCGGATGTCCTATCCCTCGATCCCCAACAACGTCAGTTGCTTGAATGCTGCTTTGAATGTCTAGAATCTGGTGGCGTCACTCTCGAAGATGTCTCTGACACCATGACTGGAGTCTACGTTGGCAATTTTGCGAGCGACTATGAGACTCTCGCGTTCAAAGAACCCGAAAGGATTGAGGGCATGGCCGTTCTGGGAATGGGTCGGACGACCGTGAGCAATCGTGTCAGCTACATGTACAATCTTCACGGGCCGAGGTAAGTGATAACGGACTTCCCCTGGTATACGCACTACCTTGGGTGCCGTTTTATTATCAAGATTCAAGTGATTTCGAGCCTCACCAACTAATTCTCTTTCCCAGCGTGACTATGGACACGGCCTGCTCCTCAACACTGTATGCACTCCATTTCGCAGTACAAGCACTACGCAACGGCGAAATCCCTGCCGCATTTGTCGGTGGTGTCAACTTGATTCTCACACTTGAGTATCATTTTGCCATCGGGCAGATTGGAGCTCTTTCTCCAACAGCGCAGTGTCACGCATTTGATGAATCTGCAGATGGTTACTCTCGAGGAGAAGCCATCAACGTCCTATACCTGAAGCGAGTTTCGGATGCCATTAGAGACGGAGACCCTATTCGTGGAGTTATTCGAGGATCGTCTCTGACTGCGTAAGTTATTAATCTATATTTCTACACACGCAATGTTTCTTCCTTACTAGATTCGCATGAAGTCTAACTACACTTGCCATATAGCAATGGAAAAAACAACGGCATTACTTTCCCCAGCGCTATGGCCCAGGAAATGTCTATCCGGAAGGCATACGAACACTCGGGTCCTCTAGACTACGCCTCAGTTGGCTATGTAGAGTTCCATGGTACTGGAACTCCTGCAGGTGATCCGATCGAGACAGTCGCGGTCGGAAACGTGTTTGGCAGCCACCGTGAGTGGCATGACCCTTTATATATCGGGTCTACCAAACCACAAGTCGGCCATGGTGAGGCATGTTCTGCCATAACCAGCATCATGAAGGTGGTACTGGCAATGGAGAACGGAGTGATACCAGGGACAATAGGTGTCAAGAAACTTAACCCTGCGTGTGAGTACATACCATTGCTAAAACCGAGCTAGTCTTAAGGTACTGGAAACATGGCTGACGCTTATACAATCTCGCGATAGTGGACCTAAAAGGAGGTGCCCTAGCGGTTGTTACGAAGAACACTCCCTGGCCGGAGAGGAAAGCAAGACGCACATCTGTTAATTCGTCGGGATATGGTGGAGCCAACGGGCACGTCGTCATTGACGGCGTAGATGATTATTTCAAGAGCATCGGCATGGCCAACCCCTACCACGAGACGCCGTCCATCAATCCCTACGACACTATCACACAGAAGAAATTCTTATTACCTATCACAGGGCATGACGAATACTCTATGCAGAAGAACGTGGAGAGCTTGATGGCAGTGCTAGATCGTCAGACCCACGACTTCCATGAACTATTGTATACAATGATTGCTCGTCGTACGCACTTCCCTCACCGTGCTATCATCCAAGCCGAGGTTTGCGGCAAGGATATGGTGACCTTTGGTGAACAAATGGTTGGTCGTGCGAATAGCAGGACCCCTGTCGTGGCTTTTGCTTTCACCGGGCAAGGTGTTCAATGGGCGGGGATGGGTCGTCAGCTGTTAAGTTGTTACCCCTCAGTGCGACGAACGTTCAAGAAATTGAACCTGGCTTTGTCGAACTTGAAGCAGAGCCCAACATGGACCATTGAAGGTCAGTCTGTCCTCCTCATGCTCTCAGTCCACACATTTGATTCAATGAGTACTAAACCCTGCGTTTTATAGAAATCCTCTTCGAGCCAGAAGAAACAAGCAAGATCGGAGAAGTTTCTTTCTCACAGCCTGTTTGCACCGCTGTGCAAATTGCAATTGTGGATCTGCTACATGAGTGGGGAGTGACACCCGAAGCCACTATTGGACATTCATCGGGTGAACTCGCAGCTGCTTATGCGGCGAAACTGATCACTGCCGAAGATGCCATAATATCTGCTTATCTGAGAGGCGTACATGCCACGCTCACCCAGGCACCAGGCGCCATGATGGCAGTGGCTTTGGGTGCGGAGGACGCCGAGAAACTTCTATTTGAAAGCGGTGTTTCCTCAACAGATGCTGTTGTTGCATGCATCAACTCTCCAAACAGCGTCACGCTTAGCGGCAAGTCTGAGCCTATGGATCTTTTGCACAAGATATGTAAGCAACGCGAAATATTGTGCAAGAAATTACCGACTGGTGGAAAGGCCTATCACTCTCCGAGCATGAAGGAAGTCGGATCCGGATACAGTGAAGCCATCGTCGAGGCTACCGCGCGGTCTAGAAGCGGAATCGTGGCACTTTCAAATGGCGACCAAACGACGCCTATGCCCGTGATGATATCATCGGTGACACTGGCGCATCTTCAACCAGGGGATGTTAATGGGAGCTACTGGCAGAAGAACCTGGAAAGTCCCGTTCTTTTCCATGGCGCCATGACCAAATTCCTTGGTCTGACGTTCGGCCCAGACAAACGTCACGTCGATTGTGTTATTGAAATTGGGGTATGAAAACCTTTCCGTTCCGATCTGACTTCTAACTAACATATTATATTTTATTCTAGCCCCACAGCGGACTCAAGGGCCCTATTAAACAGATCATCTCATCACCCGAAGTCACAGAGATCTGGAATGCAAGTCTGGGAACCGCGCCCAAAGTGAGTTATGAGCAGACGCTCGAGCGTGGACACGACGCCGAGGATGACATGATGCGACTTGCGAAAAGTCTGTTCCTGAAGGGCTGTACCATCAACCTGCTCCATGTGAACGGGCACACTGTCTATCGCCCGTCCAATGTCATCATTGATCTGCCCAAGTACTCGTGGAATCATGAAACTCCACAGCCATTGATCGTTACGCGCTCTACTCAGGACTACAAGTTTGCCTCTCATCCTCGTCATGATCTGATTGGCAGTCGACTTCCTGGAGGAAACCGAATGGAGCCGGTTTGGAGAAATTATCTTCGCTTGGATGATGTCCCATGGATCAAAGATCATGTCATTGGAAGTGCTATTATTGTGCCCGGTGCGGCCTATCTCGCCATGGCCGTGGAAGCGGCGGCCCAGTTTGCCGAAGATACAGCGCTCGGTAGCCCAGTATTTGACTTTGAGGATGCCAAGTTCCATCTTCAAACTGTCACGATCAAGTCAGCGCTGGTGCTTCCCTCCAGTGGGACTGCCGATTTAATGACCAACCTACGGCCTACCGATGCATCCGCAGCATCCAACCGGTTTGAGTTCCGGATCTGCTCTGTTGCAGAGGACAAGTGGACCGAACATGCACAAGGCATTGTTTCTTTCGAAATGGCTCGGGGAGAGAAGACCAAAAAGTCTGTTTTCAACAACGAGACTGACGAGCCAGTCTTCGAGCAGAGCTTTGGCAAAGATGCCTGGTATGAGCGACTGAAGTACCGTGGTTTTGATTTCGGACCTCTGTTTCGCGTGATTGATGAGATTGAGGTTCTTCCTCATGCGTCCCGCGCCCGCGCCCGAGCACCAATTCTCAAAACTGCCGAAAGGACCACCCCATATGAGTCTCGGTACGCCATTCACCCTCTGACGATTGACGCTGTACTTCAGGGCCGAGTCGCGTCGGTGTACACCAGTCGCGCAGACCGTGAGGCCGCCACTCAAATTCCTGTCTTCATTGAAGAGATGACAATCAGCCCTTCATCGTGGGCAAAGAATCAAACAGGCTTCATCGATAGTGTTGCTTGGACCGAAGGTGCCCGAAGCGGCGGGTCTCACTCAACGCTCACCACAGAAAGCGGCTTCGAGATCATCGCAGCAAAGAATGTGAAATGGCGACAGTTTGAAAACCAAGGCAGTCAAGAAAAGATGAACAAAGAAGGTGGACGAGAGCCATATTACCGCATGCAGTGGAAGCCAGACGTTGCCTTTTTGGATACAGATGGGGCTCATCGCCTGTATCATAGCGATTTCAAATCGCTGTCCGGAAGGGCTTACTTGGACGAGGTCTACAACATTCGAACGCGGCTGGAGACAGTAACTGTTCTCTATGTTTGTGGGGCTCTCGAGGTTATGGATCAGGATGAACTCCCAACGGACCCGTCGCTGAAATGGGTTCATGGGTTCTACAATTGGATGCGCCACGTGAAGACTGAAGCAACAGCCGGTCGCATGATACTGTGTGAGCCAAATGCCACAAGCCTCAATCCCGAGCAGCGACAGAGGCGGGTTGAGGAGCTTCTGTCTGAATTGCCGGAAGACTTCCCCCAGTTGGAGTTCAACGCCATTGTCTACAAGAACATGCGTGAGATTCTCAACGGCACGGTGGCAGGAATTGATCTCGCGGTCAAGGCTGAGATCCTGGCTCGCGTATATGCCGACGGCTCCATCCATGATGCAGCACGCAAGAATCTGGCATCGGTGGTAGACATCCTCGCACATAAAAATCCTTCCATGCGAGTGTTGGAGGTCGGGGCAGGCACAGGTAGCTGTACCAGCATTGCTCTTGACGTACTCAATGCCTACGATCGGGACATGCCTGGCCACCACGCCAAGCGTTATCATGACTATACCTTCACTGACATCTCACCGGCTTTCTTCGAAAAGGCCGAGGACCTCTTCAGTGCCTACCCGACTATGATCTACAAGACCTTTGATTTGTCGGTTGATGTCGTTGCGCAAGGCTTTGAACTTGGCCAGTACGACCTCATTCTAGCGTCCAATGTGATGCATGCCCCTGGAAATACCGACCAACTGCTGCGGAACTGCAGCCGCCTGCTCAGACCAGGTGGCAAGCTTGTCATGCTGGAGATCACGCAAACAGGTAGTCTGACTCCCGTTCAATTTGCCTTTGGCACATTGCCTAGCTTCTGGGAGTGTCTCGATGATGTCGATGCTGATCGGCCGCTGGGACCTTTCCGGTCCCTCCAATCTTGGGAGCAACAGCTCAAGAGCTCTGGATTCACTGGCTTGGACATGGTTTTAACCGACTTCCCCGAGCCCTTGGCTTTGGAAAGTGTCATGGTGGCTAGTTTACTGGACGACTCGTCGAAAAGTCTTCTCGCGACAAGCATCGATCAAGTTTTCATTGTAAGTTTTTTTCCCACTCATCTTTTCCATGTGTCTCTCAGCGGATTCCCGCATACCAGTAGTTTTCTTTATTGACGTCTCTACAGGTGCATTCCACAGCCCAATACGAGCTAGCACGAGCTGTCGATGACCAGATCACCAAGCAAGGAAATCTCGCTCAAAACGGTATCATACATTGCGATCTGCCATCAATCTCATCTGTGGATCTGGTTGCTGGCAGCAAAAATATGTATATCGTGCTCGAAGAGATCTCAGACCCCGTACTCATGGACATGCGACCGGAGCAGTTTGCCGGCCTGCAGCAGCTCGTCTCATCGGCATCAAGCATCTTATGGGTGACAGGAGGCGATTTGATGGCAGGCAAGAGGCCGGCCCTCGCAATGGCACATGGCATCAATACCGTGCTGATGAATGAATTCTCCACTAACAATCTCAAATTTGCTACTCTCGATATCGATGACGCAAACGCACCGAATATCGCGAACTTCATCACTGAAGTATGCATTGAAATCGGAACAGCTTCGTCAAGAGCAAAATGTGAAACGGACTTCCTGCTCAAAGACAACATCCTCCATATCAGTCGTGTAGTCCCCGACATGGAGCTGAATGAGGAGTTCACACTCGACACTGGAGCGGGCAGAGCTGAGCAGGACTTCCCCACTTCTGGTAATGTCCAACTTGCGCTCGAAACTCCTGGTCTTTTGGACACAGTTTATTTCCGAGAAACGCCGAGCTGCGACATTGATCTTGAAGCGGATGAGGTTGAGATCGAGGTGAAGGCGGTTGGACTGAACATGAAGGTAGGTTTGCTGCATTTTTTACAAAGCAAAAACTTACAAAATCAATTATCATAGGATTATGTCATTGCTATGGGCAATTTTGAAAGTGTCAAGTCGAGCAATGAGAGTACGGGCATCGTTTCTTGTGTCGGAGACAATGTCACCCACATTCGCCCTGGAGACAAGGTCATCTGCCTAGAACGTGGATACTATGACACGTTCCTTCGCAGCCCCGCACAGAAATGTATCCGACTTGACCAGGATGCCGATCTCATCGAGATGGCTACTGTCGGTATTGCCCATGGAACTGCACGGTACGCGCTGGACTACCTGGCACGCCTAGAGACCGGCGAAACGGTATTTATTCAGGCGGCTACCGGTGGATTAGGCTTGGCAGCCATTCAGTACGCCAAATTTGTGGGAGCCGAAATCTATGCCACAGTCGGAACCCAACGAAAGAAGGATTATCTGATCTCTGAGTGCGGTATTCCCGCAGATCACATCTTCTGGTCCCGAACGTTGCAGTTCAAGGACGATCTGCTCAAACAAACGGAAGGACGCGGTGTCGATGTCATTCTGTCGACGATATCTGGTCCTGGATTCCACTCAACCTTGAGCTGCCTGGCACCTTGTGGAAGATTAGTTGATGTTGGGCGTGGCAACGTCCTGGACAAGGGAAATATGGGACTGCATGCCTTTGGCCAGAGCATCAGTCTCTTCTCCTTTGATCTCAACTTTGTCCTGGAGCAGAAGCCGAAGCTTGCAGAAAGGTAAGGAGGAATGAAATCCTATCACTGAGTCACATGTGGAGAACTTACTGATATCTATGGACAGGCTTCTGGCCGACACTATGAAGCTCTTCCGAAAGGGTAAGCTTCAACCTATCAGGCTAGACAGCACTTTCCACATAACCGAGATGGAAAAGGCTCTTCGGTACTTTGGACAAGGGCAACACATCGGCAAGGTGGTACTCACTTACAGTCCAACCTCTAACAAGGTAATGTTGAAGGGCGCTCTCCGGCCTCACGGTATCAACGGCAATAACTCTTACCTGATGGTGGGATGCCATGGTGGGCTTGGTCACAGCATGGCTGACTCCATGATCGAACGAGGCGCCAAAAACCTTGTCTTTTTGGGAAGATCAAGCGAGAGTAACCCAGAAATTGCTTCGTTTTGCAAAAGGGCCCGTGAAAGCGGCGTGAATGTGGTGACGATCCAGGGCGATGTATCAAAGATGGATGATGTTGAGCGAGCTGTGACGCAGGCGCTTTCAATGGGACCTCTCAAGGGAGTCGTGCACGCAGCGATGGTGCTACAGGTGAGCTGGCACTTTCATTTTCAAAGATACGACATCCGAGAGTCACTAACCTGATAAATTTCTAGGACGCGTTCTTTGAGTCTATGACCCTTGAGCAATTCAATACTGCCGTCCGTCCCAAAGTTCACGGTGCTCTCAACCTCCACAATGCCACCATCAACGTCAACGCAGATCTCGACTTCTTCTTCATGACCAGCTCTACAGTGACATACGTGGGTCACATTTCGCAGTCCAATTATGCCGCATCCAACGCTGTGCTGGACAACCTGGCACGCCGGCGAATCAGCATGGGTCTTCCAGTGACTACAGTTTCATTGGGACCAATCAAGGGCGTTGGCACGCTGAACCGAAAGCCCGAGTACGCCGAACATTTGATGCGCTCTGGTCTGATTGAAGCCGAGGAGTCAGAGTTTATCAGACATTTCGAACGATTCACATACCCTCAGCCCGTTTCAAAGCATTTCGACATCCTCACACAGGGCCACATCGTCACTGGTGTCGAGTACTCCAAGCATGACCTCAGCATGGTGCAGGTCACACGCATTGAACAGGATCGCCGCTCGGCGCTCCTGGTCACGACCTTAGAGTCGCGCAAATCGGCTAGCAACATCGGCGGCATTGTAGCTGATGCCAGCGGAGACGACCTTCTTATCTCGAACATCCCGGAAGATCGTGACAAGGCTGTCATTGTACTAGCTGAGGCGGTCTCGAAGCGCCTTGCTAAGCTGATGTTTATGCCAGTGGAGGAAATCGACATCAGTCGCCCCTTCTCACACTTTGGCATCGATAGTATGTCCGGTAGTGAGCTGATCCACTGGTTGAGTCAGAAGTTTGGTGTTGGAATGTCGTTCCTTCAACTGTTGGCTCCTTCTTGCACGCCAAAGAGTCTTTCTGGGACTATCTTTGACACCCTCATGAAACCAAAGACCGCAGCGGAAGCAGAAGAGCCTCAGTTAGTGGTGAATGGTACATCCGAGGCCAAATCCAACCGAGCTCTTACAACTAATGGATCTCATGCAACTAATGGATCCCATGCAACCAATGGGCATACCGAGAGTGGCCGTATGACTAGCTCCAATGGCGTGGTTGATATTGCAACCTCATCTGAGATGGACAAGTTTTCCCAGGCAGTCAGAAGAGCGATCGTCGATCCAAAGCCCGTCATGCACTCTTATGTGTGTTCTGTTGTAAACGGCCAAGGTGCGTATTCAACACAGGATGACCCCGGCTAGGTAGGCTTGTTGGATACGTATGCTAACTTTCCCACAGGTGACCAACTCTACTCACTATCTGAAGGCACTTTGTCCCAAGAGTCCGACATCAAAGTCGACTTTGACTCAGTCTATGGGATGGCTTCTCTCTCAAAGCTCATGACGACTGTCGCTATCATGATTTCTGTCGAGCGGGGGCAGATCTCCCTTGATGATGACGTAGCGCCGATCTTACCGGATCTATGCGCTCTCCCCGTTCTCGATGGTGTTGATTCCGAGGGTCGAAGCCTGACAAAACCCCGAACAAAGACAATCACGCTGCGACTGCTAATGAGCCACCAGAGTGGATGTGGCTACCACTCGACTCCTCCGTTGGCGAGATGGGCGAGGCAGAATGGCAAGACAAATAGTGTATTCGACTGTGACTTTGTAAGTCATTCCCTCCTTCTATATACATCAAATTTTTGGAGCTACAACTAACGCGATCTTCCCACACAGGAAGTCATGAAAACATTCCCTCTTCTCTTCGAGCCCGGTGAAGGATGGATGTACGGTTCCGGTACTGACTGGGCAGGCGAGGCCATCGCAAGGATAAATAACACCACCCTTGAAGAATTCATGCGAGTGAATCTCTGGGATCCACTTGGTATGACCTCAACAAGCTTCCATCCTGAGAACCATCCCGGCATGATGGACAGGCTCGTAGCCCTGTACGAGCGCACCGACGACCTCGGCCTGGAACGCGGCGACTGGCTCTCACACATTCCAGCGAGTCACGATTGCGGCGGCCACGGCCTATGGTCGACTCCCCACGACTGGTCGAAGCTCGTTAGCATGATCCTCGCCGACGGAGGTTCAATTTTATCCAAGACCAGTATCGACGAGATCTTCAAATCGCAAACTGACGGCTCGAGTGATCTGCAGGATATGCTGAATGGTCCGCTTCGCGCATCCCTTCGCTCCACAGTTGATATGGATGCAGGACGCATTGAGATCGCGCTAGGTGGCCCGTTGTATAGGGATGCTATCCCTGGAAAGCGCTCTGCTGGCACCATTCAATGGGCTGGACGGCCGAATATGTTCTGGTGGATTGACCGAACCAAGGGCGTGGGCGCGACTACTTTTACGCAGGTTATCTCACAGGCTGACCCCAGGTTCGAGGAGTTGACAAGCACGTTTGAAAAGGCGGTATACGCTGATTTTACTTGATTGCGAGGGCTGCCCGCTTCTATCCTGTGATGAAAATCGGTTTATCTTCAGTATGATATTTCTCTAGCCCTAACAAGCGAATTGAAATCCATATGTTTTACCAAATGTGAGCTCATGGAGTAAAGGAGCCCCACGGGTAGCTCTGATAGTCTCATGACCACGCGAACACAATGCGGCCGTGAAATCGTCAGGATAAGCAAGTTACCTAGGTCCTTGATGGATACGTATCAGCCTGTTTACTGCGTATGGCGTGCCCAATTCTTTCGACCCGGTCGCATGATCTTCCAAGCTTAAAGCGGTGCTTCCTTTTCTTCAAATTAGGCGAATCTTAGAAATCCACAGCACTGCTTAGGATGTACGGAGTACTGGTGGTGGATATAGATCTATTTTGATCTTATAGAAAATATGGCCGTATAAATTACTTTTGAGTAAAACTTCAAGCACATACGACCACAGGGTGTGGAGAACAGGGCTTCCCGTCCGCTCAGCCGTACTTAAGCCACACGCCGGTGAGTTAGTAGTTGGGTGGGTGACCACCAGCGAATCCTCACTGTTGTATGTTTTTGTCTTTTCTTGTCGCATTTGTCTCTCATCACTTGAAAATGAATTCATTGTCCCAGAGTCACCCCCTCAGCTCCCAATAACTATGGGCAGTCTTGGCGATTACATAATGCCTGACATCTTGATACCTGATTCTACAGGCTGATTTTTTTCGGGATTTGATGCCTGAAGGTGCCTGGATTGTCCGTAAACCCGACGAAAAACAAACACAAAAACATGTGAGGATTCGCTCATGGTCACGCGCCTGAATATCAGCTCACCCGCGTGTGGTTGAATAGGTATTTAAGACCAAGTTTTCGATGCTCAAAACCACATGAATCCGTGGCATTTTCACTGTTACCTCGACTTACACCATATCGGACAGCTGTTAAGAATTACTTCTTAAGATGTCCGCATCAGAAATGCATTTCCCTTACTATTCCAAGGTTCTGAACGAGTATGCACAGAGATCTCCATCTATTCGACATATCAAAAATCCTGTTCTCAACGCATGCTTACTTGCATTGGCTCAATGGCATTCCCGTGGGCTCCATGTCTTCAACGGAATGCGCATCATCGTTGTTGTTGTACACTCCAATCGTGCCTAAATACGTCAGCAAAACTCAAGACCTCGGGAGAAATGGACAAGATTCCAAGGTTGAAAACATACCAAAGCCAAATGTGCCCTTGTTGGTCGTGTCATACATCTGGACATCTAGGACACTGTTATCCTTCACATTACCGCCCATGAAGCAGCTAACTTCGGGCTCGAAGGTGTTGAAAAGGGTTCCAGCATCAGCGGTGATGGAGGCAGAGTCAGCTTGAGACGCATCAGCGTCGAATCGGGCCTCAATAACCCCGCTATCCAGCACCTCCTTGTCATAAACTTCATCACGCTTCATAAGGGTCTTGAGATCCTCAATCTGACGACGGCCCAGCAGATGAGTGGGATGGCCCGTATAGGCAGCAGTGATGAAGGTACCGTTCATAGTGTCACGGGTAGTCATTTCCATGCTGCCATGCTTGAAGTGATCGAATCGAAACATCGGCACAAGAGGGTGGTGACCAAAGTCCTTCTTCGCGAGACGATGGTCATCCTTTGCGTATCCGAGAAATTCAGGATCACGAGAGGAAAGGCTCCGAATGTGATGGAAAACGAAATCGTCGTGGTTGTTCTGGGCGTCGATCTCACGTCTGGTGAGGACGTTCATTTCCTGTTGTTAACCAATTTAGTTTTTGATATTCATACTCATATTAGACGAGAAAAGCTCACCAAGTCCACAGTACCATCCGCAAGGAACCGATTAGGCATGAGCAACCGACCACCCCTATGAAGAAGTTTCTTCTCAGCAGAAGCAGCACCACCGAAGCCAACTACGGTAGTGAAGAGGCCTTCAAGACAGGGACCCCAGCCAGCATCACCGTCAGCAGTCTGCTTGCAGGAATGTATGGTATTCTTCAAGCCGATACCGACAGCGGCAACACTAGCTGCTCTCCAGGCCCACCCAAGTGCAGCCACGACAGCAACCTGTGCGACTCCGACAGAGTCGACTTTGGTGGGATGATGATCTGGGAGCAGCGCGAGATCTGTGGTCGATGGAGCCTCATGTCTGTTCATCCAAAGGCCACTTGCGACAGTGTCGTTGCAAGTGAAACCGTCCCAGTCAAAATCGTCTGGGGTCCATTTGGTGTCGGCCACGACGAGACTCAGGCTCGTGAGAGCAATCCAGGCTCGGAAGATGTGGACCATGGCTGCTGAGGTAAAGATAGAGAGGATATGATTTCTCTTTGAGTGAACAGACGCATTCGAGAGGGACCTTTTATAAGTTTACTTTGGCCCCCGTCTTCATTATCTATGCATTGTATGCTCCTCAGTCGAGAAGTCTTCCTGGAGCCTGATTTGTGATGGGGGCCAAGATTTGTGCTAATGGTTGCCCATAGACTTTCCATGTACGCTGTACTGAGGGCCAGCGGACTCGAGGAAGCCCACGGGATTGAATGAGCCTTGTCTGAAACACCAATGAGATAATGGCCCAGACAGGAACAAATTCACAATATAGCCTAGCTCATGGCTTGTCTCGTCTGGACCACTTGAAAAGCGTTGCATTGCATATGATATGATATCACCGACCCCGGGGCCCCGACCATGTCTTGGATAATCAAGAGTAGTAACAACAGTGTATATGTATATATGTTGGGGCTGAACTCAGGACCCGTGGGGACAGGAGAAGCCCAAAGTGCGCGATTTTATTTAGCATGGAATCATATTGTAACAGGTGGGTGGAGAATATGATCCTTGGGGCTGAAGATTTTGCAGTGGACTGGCCCCCTTATGTTGATCACTGCCCCACCTCGTTCTTTGAATCAACCTCCAACTCCTCTCTCTTTCTCTTTCCTCTCTCTTATCGGTATATTGGCATTCTTGCATCCATCTGCCCAGATTTTCACAATGTCAAGCAACACTCGCCTACTCTCAAACAGCTCCCAGGACGACGAGCGCCCCCGAAAACCATATAACATATACTACTCAATCCCATGCTACAAACCATTCTTCTACTCATACATATTTGTTGGATCATTCACTTTCGCCTGGATAACCGACTACCTCCCAAAAGTCGGCCAAATATGTCTCTGGGCCGGGTTCGCCATAACATGCGGACTACTCATCGCCATACACCCATCAATCTACACCGAGCGGATAAGATCAGATGAGATGGGAAAATCAGTTCGAGTACGTCGTCCGCTGATCGGGTTCAAAAGATGTGAGATCCCTTTGGACATCGAGGGCATTGATAATGGGCTATACGATGCTGCGGATGGGAACACGGACTCGAGACTTCATGATGGGTGTCGGTATGGATATGCTAGGATTCGTATTTAGAGTCTTTCTTGGGGCTCCGATTACGCCTCAATATAGAGTGATTGGTTTTGGCAAATTTATTAAGTGCTTGAGATTTTGTGACATTTGATCGTTGCGAGGAGCCTGACAAACCTGGCACCCACTGCGGCCGACAAAAAGGTATACATCCCACAACTATCCAAACAGGGTACTGTTGGGACTTCAGATGACCCCCTTTGGCTAGATAGCTCTCTCTCTCCTTTCTTTTCCCCGGTCGGCCTTCTTGCCTCGAGAGTCTGAATCTACAGTTTTGAAGCGATTCGTGTTTCTCTGTAGATCAGCCCGTTCTCACTAGACCATAAAGTAGAGCACAGATAGGCCCAACCCCTTGCATTTTTTGACGATGGTTTTTTAAACAGAGGGGAGAAGAAAGGGAAGAAGACAAAGAACAAAGTTGAAAAAATAAAAACATACAATAGTGAGGATTCGCTGGTGATCACCCACCCAACTACTAACTCACTAGCGTGTGGCTTAAGTACGGCTGAGCGGACGGGAAGCCCTGTTCTCCACACCCTATGGTCGTATGTGCTAGACTTAGGACGGGAAGGAAATATGTACAGCTTTATTTTACTAAAAACCAAAGGTTATCTATATCCATGCCTCCCATTCAGTGCCCTATGTTTATTGTGACCGCTCTTGGCCACTGGCATATGGATATTTCGCTGATATCTTATTCTGACCACTGTCTCCTCCATAACACGTGGGCACACAGAGTGATCCTCCTAGCAACAAGCCTCAAAACCATCTCAAGTCACACGATTCCAACCTACACCCTAGCAACAACCACAGCTCCTCTAACAACCCCCCTAACAGCCCACCAGTCGAAAACCCGTCTCGCCATCCCAAACTTCCCCATAGGCATTCCGTACTCCTTCCTCACACCCAAAAAACCCGCCAGTCCCGCAAAAACAAATTTACTCACATCCCTCACCTCAATCTTATCCCTCTCATACCCAGCCGCAACAAGCATATCTACGTACTCTTTCTCAGTGATGAAATTCCCAAACGGCGCATTTGTCCCCAGACACACGATCCGCAGTAATAGCTTTTCCCACCAAGTCACACTCTCCCCAATCAAAAGATCAAAAGCCATGAACGAGGCTTGTAAAGTAACCGCATGGGCCAAGAGAGGAACGCGCGAAGGTCGGAAGTGATATAATGTGTCCAGAGCCAGGAGCCAAGTTGATTCGTCTTTTGAATCATTGCTCGTGTTGACCAGGGAAGATAGCTCTGCGGGCCAGTTCGAGGGGATTGATGCATTCCCACAGAAAATCTTTGCTGGGATTGAGGGGTTCGATTGATTGATTCGGCTTTTTGCGAGGCCGGCTTGGGCGGGTTCTAGTGTTATGCCCAGATAAGACGTTAAAATGGGGAGAGATTTATTTGTCGAGCGGTGGCGGAAATTTTGATTTGGGTCTTGACTTTGAAGATGTGAGGGCTCTTCATTCTTGGCATTTTGGCTGCCTAGCGTTTCCAGAAGATATAATGATTGATCACCGCAGCCACAGCCGACATCTAGAATTTTGATGGATTTTGTTTCTTTTGAGAGAGCTGCTGTCAATACCTGCTCCAACAGTGCTTCGCATGCCTCTGGGAAGTTGTTGGTATGCTGTGTGTATTGTTAGTTTTATTTATTTTTGATTGGGTGTGGTTGACTTGCCTCCCAGTACCCCATGTTCATCCACATGGTCTGTGGCGGGAATTCGACATTGAGAATGGCATGGTCAAGGCCGTACAATTTTGGCGCCGGACTGCGCAGGGCGCGTTTGATAAAGTCCAGCATTGTGATTTAACGGGCCTTGGAGAGTTTAGGATGGAGACGTGTGGTGGAGTGGTTTGCCAAGCATTTTTACAAGGTGTGTTATTAATGCCAAGCCGTTCTTCAGTTGTATAAGCTGTAGATCTTCAGATATAGATAAGATCGTTTAGATTGATTTTATGTGGTCCGAAGGGTTTACGATAAGAAAATTAAACCTTGGCGCATCTATTTGGCGAAAACTTGTATTACTCGTAGAATCATCAATCATCCACCCCCGGGGCCGTGGTTCTAAGCAAAGGGGGCAACGGGTGCTGTTATTTATTGGGAGTGATCCATGGGAGTATGAGACACCTTATATTAGAAGATTAACTCATTAGTAGGGTCTCGCCAGGGCTTTTTATATTCACAAGGCAAACGAAAAAGGGTACACCTGTTCATTTATCCAGAGGATCAGTAATTTAAATACTTGGATCAATTAGACTTCGTTGGGGGCGCCTTAGTTTGCTAGGCATACGGAGTACTCCGTACATATGATGAGTGGGACCTTACTCCGTACGCTACGTCCGTGTTACACTAATCATCGTAAAGGAATATGATAGAAATCTATTTTTCTTTGTATCCCGAATTGAAAGATACGCCGCTATATGCACTGCATGAGTACAAATTTCAAAATACGCAATGGCCAAGAGAGTATGGAAGGAGTCAATCCTATTTGACGCGGTATCTTTCAAGGTACTGACTCCTACATCATTCTGACAGAGTTGATCTATCACACAGACTTAGTGCGAGTGATAGTTAGAGCTTCTCGCGCGCTCTTTCCCCCCCTCCCCCTCCCCCTCCCTCTCCCTTGTGTCCCACAATACATGGCATCCATGGATTATATGATACTGCGTCCCTTGTCTTCGATGGCGCCATGAATCCCTGCCATTGCTTTTGACCCCTACAATTTATTGATACTTGGTATACAGACTCTGTATTGCTACTCGAAGTCGGCGCCAAAATTCGCGATGAGAAAGTAGTCGTTGGATGAGTGCGAGTCTTATACAACTAACGAAATGTGATTAGTCATCTGATTGGCAAGATGGCCGAGTTGGTCTAAGGCGTCAGGTTAAGGTCCACCTTAACTCAATAACTGTTTCCAGTTTCCTGATCTACGTTTGTAGGCGTGGGTTCAAATCCCACTCTTGTCATTTATTTTTTCACATCGACGCGATAATCGCGCTTAGTCAGCGTGTCCCCGCCCTGGGGTCTGAGCGTAAGTCCACCCGCCTCGAATCAGTCTGAAGAAAGGGGTAGCTTCACAGGTAGCTCTCTACTTTTCCCTCAATGCTCATGCATCTTCATTGACATCACCAATATTATCAAACTATAATTTTGACACCCTTCTTCTTTCTCCTCCAATACACCGTACCCTTCGGAACCGGGATTCGTGTGCCGCGCGTAACCTACTGTCACTCTGCATCGAAGACTTTCTGCTCCAATACTGTCCGTTTTTCCCCTAGCGTTGCTTACCTCGAATACAAACCCACTTCTGCCAAAAAAAAAAAAAAAAAAAAAAAAAGGACACAAAGTCCTCGGAACTTTCCCTTTCATTGTCTACCTTGGGTCGAATACAAACACAATGCGGTCGAGCAAAAAAAGGCCTTTGTCACTATCCGCAGCTTCTTTGAGCCTATTCCAACCAGTTCACAGTACCGCTATATATCGGTGGTCGACGCTTTTAGCAATCAAAATCCTCGAGGGGATTCTACCTCGAAAAGGGAGCGTTCTTATGTTGACTGACCGAACATGTGTCAAATATGGGAGCCTCGTTCATCTGTCTGAAGCATCAGCAATGCAGTTCATTGCGCAACATACATCTATCCCAGTGCCGAAAGTCAAATGTGCATTTACTCATTCTGGGATGACGTATATCGTGATGGAGAGAATCAAGGGAGATATGATTGGTCATGGCTGGGTGTATCGGAGTGAGGAGTCGAAAGCAAGACTGCTTTTACAATTGACAGAGAATGTTCGTCAACTACGTGATCTTCAGCCCCCGGAAGATAACAAAATTGCTTCTGTTGATGGCGGATCGCTTTATGACTGTCGTCTTCCGGGTTCCGTGATACGTTTTGGTCCTTTTGATAATACCCAAGACTTCCATCGGCATTTGCGCGAAGGCAGGGAATTTGATCCAAACCTTCGACCTGAAATTCAGGAGATCAAACTCCAAAGCAAATCATGGCCATTGGTATTTACTCATGGCGACCTTAGCAGTCTCAACATTCTTGCACGTAGAGATGACATAGTTGGAATTGTTGATTGGGAAACTGCTGGATGGTATCCATCATATTGGGAATACACTACTGCATATCAAGTCAACCCACAGAACTCGTTCTGGGTCAATGAGATTGATAAATTCCTAGAGCCAATGCCCGAAGAGCTGGAGATGGAAAGGATTCGTCAGGAATACTATGGACCGTTCTAACAAGATACTGACTTCTAACTTATAGTATGGTCTCCTTCTCCTTTATCAATTTTAGTCGTGCTAAGTGCATCATCACAACAAAACCCATCTAGGAACATTCAGTGAAAAAAAAAAAAAAAAGATACTAATAGTCATCCTTATACATTTCTAAGTTTTATCGCAAGTCTTGGAATCAAGCCGAATTCTCATAATGCTGAGAGTCGCTTTTGTCTTCCTTCTCAGTGCGCGCTAAATCAGAGATAACCTCAGTCCGGGCAATCATGGTTGCCTCCGTCCAGCTAATCGCATTTCCCGACTCATACTTGATTTCAAAGAGCCGATCAATCTGCTCAAGTGAGAGGTTCGCGGTCTCAACGTAGAAATGCCAGATAATTGGCAAGAAACAGAAGTTGAAAATCGCAAAAAGCATGTAATACCTCCACTGGATGTTCTCGATTGCAGTGGGAGTAGCAACAACGACAACATAGACGAACAACCAATTTGTAGTGGTGGCGAACGAAGTTCCGATATTTCGCATTTTTGGGAGTTGATTTCCGCAGGATAGATGTAAGGGATTGATAGGAGCGACACGCCGTAGAAGATATAGTAGACGAAGATAAACACAACCGCAAGGATGGACATACCCTTGTTACTAGGCCCACCGTACCGTAATCCAACAGCAACAAGCGCAAAGCAGAGACTGCTGCCTGCGGCTCCGAAAAGCAGTAGTCTCTTTCGGCCGATTCGGTCGATAAGAAAGGCTGCAATAAAGCCCCAGAACATGAGTGACATCGAGTCGACGGCTGACAGAATCAAAGCCATTCTGTTATCCAAACCAACTGACCGTGTCAAAACCACGGGCAGATAGTATGCAATGACATTTGTTCCACCGACCTGTTGGAAGAAAGCAGTTCCAGCGCCCAAAAGAATTCTGCGCAATGTCTGCTGCTTGCTTTTTCTCTTGAAAATCTCTTGTAAAGGCTTTGCTTGTTGGGTTTCGTGCTCATGGTTCACAGCAATCTTCAAAGTTTGTATTTGGTCCACAACATCCGAGTCATCGATGGATTTTGCGAGGAGTCGGGCGAGGATTTCGCGGGCTTCATTGGAGCGGTGCTTCATGACGAGCCAACGTGGCGACTCTGGGGCGATGAGAACAAATAGTATAGTAACGATTGCAAAAGCACATTGGAAGCCAAGAGGGAATCGCCAGCTCACTGGGGAGTGTGGGATAAAAGTGAAGCCGTAATTCATCCACTACCCCAATTTAGTATCCTTGTCAAGCGTCGGGAAACAAAACTCACGTTCGTGATAACAATGCCGAAAGTATTTGTCACCAGCTGAGCAACAATCAACTTACCCCGATCCTCAGCGCGGGCGGTCTCTGACTGCCAGATAGGAATCGCGATAGTATTCATGCCATTCCCCACGCCAGCAACAACACGACCGACTATCATTTGCGCGAGAGAATATGAGGCTGTTTGTAGGATACCACCAACAATCAGGATACAGCAACCGATTAGAATTGACCGTCTGCGACCAAGCTTATCTCACGCAAACATAGACAGCAGAGTGCCTATGATACAGCCGATATCATAGGTCGCAACAATCTGGCCTTGGATAGTCACAGACGGATTTCCAAAGGTGGTCAGAAAGGGCTCATTTTCTAGAAGTCCCCCAAATACGCCTTGATCGTAACCAAAAAGAAGGAAGCCGGCACCGCATGCTGCAGTAATTCTGTACTGAAGCCACTTGCCCTGCACTTGATGGAGAGACATTGTGATTCAGTAGTGCCTTAGTAGTGCACCTACTACCGGAAAATCTGATATCGATTCGTGGCACTCGTTCAAGATGTGGATATTTATATTGATTGAAATATAGTTCCCTTCATAGGCGAAAGACCAATTTTACCCCGTAAAATCATCTCGAATACATGAAAATGCGGGGATCTGGAGAAATCGTGGGGTATGCACTCATGCCGGGTTTCGATTCCCGCAAGCTTCGGCCAGTGCCAGTCAAAATACTGCGGTAATACCGGCGATTGGTCAGAGATAGAGAGCTTATTGCGTGTTTACAGCTAATATGAGCTCGGGAAGGCCTGGAACTGGAATTGATGACATCGTATATCCTTTTCGCCCGTCCAGCTAAACATACCCAGACAGATGAAGTATTGTTCCACCAAGAGAGTTTTCGACCACAAGCGTGAAAATTTAAATTCCGAAGAAAATTGTTTGGCGATGTTTATTTGGTTTTACAGGGTCCTCCCAGGCGTAGATAGGTCTAGACAATGAGAGCTTCTCTCTCCCTCTTCGCTTCTTCTCGTCTTTCTTTCTACCAATTTACGCTATCGTATATGTCTACAGTATTCTTTCCGTCGATGAAAAGACTTTTTTTTTGGCAGATGTGAAAAAAGTGGCCGGTGACAGGCAGTTCGTTGAGAAGGTGGAAGGAGCTTGTGTCTGAACCCTGGACACTTGGGTACTAAGAAAGAGCTTCTCTTCTCTTCTCTCTCTTCGTCTTCCCCCACCTCTACCTCTACACTATCATCAATTTTTTATCACTTTCGGAAGCCTTGTGTCTTTGTCACAGGAAACAGTCTGTTTGGCTAGGGTTTGGCCGTGATCCAAGTATTTACAGGAGCGCGATCGGAGTGCCATGGGACCAGTCTAGGCACCTAACCCCAAAGCACCCGTGATCAGAGCACAGGCTGAGCGGATGGTCTGATCAACTCCATCGACATTGATGGTAGGGTTGACTTCAACCAAGTCCATCGCAACAAGATTACCAGTTTCGTGAATGCGACGAGCAACCGAAACCCCCTGCTGCAGAGATAATCCTCCAGGGACGAGATGTCCAGCGCTCATCGCCCACTCAGGATCGAGAGCATCAATATCGCAAGAAAGGTGGATAGACCTCTGATCACCAATATACTCCAGGGCCATGGTGATGATCGAGTCGATCCCGTGTCTGAAGATATTAGCAGGCGACCATCAAGTCAGATGAAAATACATACCTCTGAATATCATCCATACCAAAAACCTTGATCTCATTTTCTTCAATCAAGGTTTTCTCTTCATCATCAATATCGCGAGTTCCAATACACACCAGCTTCTTCATGTCGATGAGGTGGTCCTGTCGGATCCAATCAAAGATACCTTTCTCCTGGCACCTCGCAAGACCCGTTGCAAAAGCCAGCGGCATTCCATGGATATTCCCACTGGGACTCACATCAGGAGTGTTGATAGAAACATGTGCATCAACACAAATCACCGCCGGACGTTGACCGTGGTTCAAATGGAGGGCACCGGTTGTCCCGGTCAGCGTTCCAATGGCATTAGAGTGATCGCCACCCAATGTCAGGACAAGTCGACCCTGTTGGATATGACTATAGACCAGGTCATGGATACTCTGTGTTGTCTTGCTCACGGTTCGTGGTCTTTTCATTTTGGCATAATCAAGGTCTTCTTCGGACGCTCCAGATCTGCTTGAGAGTTTACAAACGTGAACTTTGCCAAAATGACTTTGGAGATGCCCAAGAAGACCCGACTGAAGGATAGCGTCAGGACCGAGCTCACTGCCCTTTCGTGGCTATCTGTCGTTAGCGTTGTGAGCTTTGAAATCTGGAAGCGGATGAAACTTACAGCGCCTGCTGATGACTCGGCGAGAACGACGGCGAGCTCTGGATTGCCAGATGCAGTGGTTTTGAACGCCATACCTGGAATGATGATTGCGTACTTGCAGTGAATATGAGAAAGGAGAGATCTGGAATTGGAAAACATTGCATCTTATATCCTTCTAGTCTATCCGGCTAAACATACCCTCCCAGCCATTTTCGCTGTCTGAACAGGTTCTACGGTAATCTAAAGTCCCTTAAAGTTGAGAATAGCCGAGCACGGGGCGGACGAGCTGACCCACACGATCTTTCAGGAGCCCCTAACAGAGTGAACTGCGGTATGACGAGCAAGACACGAGCACCTGGTGAGCCCTTTGAATATTGTTATTTGAACGTTAAGAATTCGCAAAACACATAGCTGCGCAAGATCTGGATTCGAATGGAATCCGCCATGCTTAAGTGTTCCACCGACAACAGTTCAAGCACTTGTTATTATTTTGACGAAAGGTGTTCCCACAATTGATTCTACCAGGATAAGGAGTTGAATTTCCGTGTCTACTCGTCTATTGTTAACTTTAATGGAAGTTACCGCACCCATGTTCCACAGTGGGGCGGACTAGCCATCGCCGTTAAAGGTGAGTCGAGCCGGCATTGAGCGACAGGTGAAGTCCTTGTCACGTCAATTTCCAAGGTGTCGCCCAAATGAAACATCACCTCTGAACTTCGTTGATTTGAATAGAATACATGGCGAAGCAAGTGCCTACCACTTCAGTATTTCTGGCAACGCCGAGCCAGCTGGCCGTCATTGCAGCAAAGTACTCTCGGGGCGGTAGGAAGGTCACCCGCCGACATCTGATAGCCTTTCGGGACCAACAGTGATCCGAAGGGTCAAGGAGTGGTCCAGGAAATTATTCCGATACATTTTTCCCCACGGTATAATTCTCAAAAATATCAACCAGAGAGACAAAATCCAAGTTCACGATCGAACACCTCAATAAGTTCGGCACGATCAGCACAGTCGGCACAATCGGCGCATTCGGCAACTGCAACGCGGCAAACGATGCGGACCCGGACGGCCTTGGCACTTTCATACAAAATCAGAGTCAACTTGGAACTGGAAGTGGCCAGCCATTAATGCACTATAACAAACAACCATTGACAAAATTTAGAAACGGCTCGCTCAACAGGATTTATCATCAATGAGTACCTAAGCGTGCCTCAGTTTATCATTCTGTCTCAGATCAGACCTTGGTACCCCACCAAGGAAGCGGTATTCTATGCCTTCTTATCGTCCTTCTTCTCAGCATGCTCTTTCTTCTCATTCAAAACTTTCTCAGGCTCGCCGTCAAAGAGAACTGCAATGGCTTCCAGCGAGGGGCCTTTCGTCTCAACAAAGAACTTCCAAATAACGGCAACCTCAACGCAGAGCCAAGCCACATAAACCAAATATAGCTTCCAGCCAATTGCCTGCAATCCAATTGGGTTGACCAGGATATTGATGAAGTTGCTGGCCTTGCCAAAGAACATGAGAAGAGAGAAACCCTTCGCACGGATGGGATATGGAAGGACTTCAACGGGATACGAGTATAGCAAAGCGTTGAAGGCCAAGTTGAAGAACAAATAGAACAGGAAAAGCATGGCAATGACGACGTGCCCGGCGGCTGCGTTACCGTAGTCATTAAACAGGGCGGCGCAGAGAGTTTGGACAGCGAAAACGGCCAGCATGCCGAAGCCAGAAACAAGGAACTGAGTGCGGCGCTTGATCCGGGCAGTGAGGAAGGCGGAAAGAACGGACGTGATCCAGTTGAAGATCATCAGGCAACCATTGATGATGTTCTTTGGCCGGGTCTCAGTGATGCCCACAGTCTCCAGGACACGAACGAGGTAATACCTATATCTGGTTAGCAAGGCAATTGCATGGCTTTGATAGTGTAAATACACTTACGAAACTAGTCCATTGCCTGACCACTGCGAAAACACACCAAGAGAGATGATAATGAGCAGCCTCTTACGGTTGCCAGGGGTGGCCAAGAAAGCCATCCATCCGGTTTCGTTATTGACCTCTGCCTCGATGACTTCACGCATCTGTTCGAACTCGAGACTAACAAACTCACTACTGGTATCATCATTGGCATGGTACTTGACAAGAACAGCTTTGGCTTCCTCAACACGACCCTTAGCTACCAGCCATCGAGGAGACTCGGGCAGGAAGAAAACACCTATTATCTGACAGAAAGCAGGAGCAGCTTGCAGGAGGGAGGGGATTCTCCAAGACCAGTTATTAGGGATGCTGAAGGTGCCAAAGGTGGTCCATGCGGCGAAAATGGCACCGATATACCAAGAGGTTTGGTACAACGAGGTGACGACCTGACGTTCTTTGGGGTGGGCCAATTCACCGATGAGCATCGGGGCAAAGGTGTTGGCAAAGACGATGCCGATCCCAATGATGAAGCGAGATATCATAAACATGGCGACTGCGAGAAGCGGGTGTTATAAAGGGACCATCGGAAAGCAAATTGAAGTACAGGTCAGCGTCAGCTTACTGTGAACGGAAGTTCCCTGAATAATTCCACCGACCGCCATTATGACAGAACCAACAAATATACCGGCTCTTCGACCCCAGCGATCGCCAACCATGGGAATGAAAGGAGTGGTAAGCACGCAACCAAGAGGCAGAATGGCAGACATGATACCAAGGAGACTTCCTCGAGGCTTGTTAAAGTCTGAGCCGGACAGGGAGTCAGTTTCGGCAGCCACCACAGAAAGGAAAATAAGAAACGGAAGAGGGAACTCACAAGTGTCCCAACTAGGCACTGCCTGAAGACCGTTCATCATGGCACCGTCAAAGCCTAGGGTGATGGCAGGAATCATGCATCCCGGAATCATGAGGAGATAGAGAATAAGCAGATTTCGGCTTTGATAAAAGGGTGGACATTCGTCGGCAAGCCTTTGAATGCGCTGGCCAATATCCAAAGTCTCGGCGTCCAAGTTTGGAGTGGCCCTCTCCAAAAAGGAGCTGCTGGGCAGCTCTTTGTCAGTACTTGGTCTGGACATTGAAGTATATTTGCCCCTTCGTCGAGGGCTGCTGGATCAAAAGAGACTTTGAGAGATGGCGAGTGAGCCCGGGAAAAAAGTCGGGGTGTATAGAATCACTCGTTTCTTTCCGGGTTGCTGGAAATTTCCTGCCTTTTATGATTTCTGGAGCAGAGACCAGCGAATCACCCCGGAAGCCGAGCTTTTGTATCGACCCCACCTCTGATTCCCCGTGGAGAAAAGCCGACTAACCCACTAGGTATCATGTGGGGTTAGATCAAGACGTTGGGGCCCCGGAGTCCCCAGTCCCCCACGCCACTGCATACCGAAATCTTCAGCCGGGGCTGTTTGACCTCTTTGAAGAAAAGCAGTCTGCGATGGAAATCTTGCGTCCTGTTGCGGCTATATCCAAGGATAACGAGCTTTTCAAAATACGGCATAGTTGGAATGTGCGACATCATTGTTGATGCCAAGCAGTATTAGATTTGGACTCGCTTGGGACCGTCCAACTTGACCGGCTCCGAGACATTCGAGCTTGGCACCCGAGAATCGGGTATTTCCCGAAGGCAGACTACGAAGCCGAGCGTACTTCGAACAGCTGTGCGGGGTTATTTTTTCCAACCTGCGAGCCTCATTTGCCGGGATAATTTCCGAATTCCAGGAGTGAAACCATATTTAGCCTCCAACACAGACCACCATCCATCGCCACAGAGTGCGCCTTTGCTTTAACACCTTCCCGTCCGAGTACAGCCAAGTTATTCCTTCAGTCATGATTGACGAGACCACTTTGCTGGACCGCCTCTCACTGGAGGACAAGGTTCAGCTTCTGTCAGCAGTGGATTGGTGGCGGACTCCCACAATCAAGAAAGACGATGTATTTATTCCTCACATCAAGGTATCTTTGCATCAACATCTTCTGCTCACCTTGTCTCGTCCCGATATTAACCAATGTCAGATGTCAGATGGGCCCAACGGGGCTCGAGGCGAAAGCTACGTGAGTGGTATCACTGCGGCCTGCTTCCCATGCTCAACCTGCGTTGGGGCCACATTCGATGTCGAGAGAGTCCATCAGCTCGGCGTGGAAATAGCCAAGGAGACAATCACCAAATCAGCAAACGTTCTTCTGGCTCCAACTATGAATATTATCCGGTCCCCCTAGGTGATATTCCCATTTTTCAACAAAGTCCGCCCTACAGTGTTGCTTATCGGGTTGTACATAGGGGGACGAAACTATGAGACTTATTCCGAAGACCCGTATGTCATAGGAACTCTTGCCGCTGCTTTTGTCAATGGTAAGGTTTCAGTATCAAACACCGTCTCTGGATGCGACACTCACATTTATAAAGGATGCCAATCGCAGGGGATCGCCGCGACCCCTAAGCACTTTGTTGCAAATGACTCAGAGAAGCGCCGCACCAAAATGACGTCCGAGATTGATGAGCAGACACTGCGGGAGATATACATGCTCCCTTTCCAACTCGCATTGCGCCATTCAGACCCATGGTGCTTGATGACATCGTAAGTCTGTTCCTCTCGGAAGGCCAAGGGAGAGAGACTGACAAAGGATTATGTCTAGATACAACAAAGTCAATGGAGAGTACTGTGCCGACAGCAACCGACTGATCGAAGATATCCTCAGAAAGGAATGGGGCTTTTCTGGCGTCGTCGTCTCTGACTGGCTTGGAGTATACTCGACCGCCAAGGCTGTCAACTCCGGCCTCGACCTAGAGATGCCGGGTCCCACAAGGTGGAGAGGCTCAAAGCTCCTCAAGGAGGTAGAGAACTCTACTGTGAACATCGAAGCCGTCAATTTGAGCGTCAAGAGAATATTGGCCTTGGCCAAGAAGACAGGCCGTTTCGATAACCCGGAAGAAAAGCCGGAAAAATCAGTTCTCGACGATAATCGCATGGAGTTCATTGCTAATCTTGCCGCTGAAGGAGCCGTCCTCCTTAAAAATGAGCATGAGCTACTCCCACTTAAGCCAAATACACGCGTGGCCGTGATCGGCCATCATGCAACAAATCCCAGCATCGGCGGCGGCGGAAGTGCTAAGGTCCTCGCTCAGCATATCGTGTCTCCTCTCGAAGCTCTCGAGAAATCCAATCTTCAATGCCGGTATAGCCCAGGCGTTCCAGTACATGCGACAGTACCCCATGTTGAGCCCGGTGTCATTTCCGCAATCCTTGACACCTCCTCCCACCAGACAGACCTGAACACCCTCCCAATCTTACTGGAGTGGTTCAATAGCTCGGTTGTGGGCCACAACAAAGTCAATGAGCAAAGAATCGCTGTTGCCGAGTACATGATCAAGGAAGCATGGCCAGAGTTCCTCGATCGCCAATACTGCACTCGCATGTCGTTTGCACTGAGTCCGCGTAGTGAAGGAAATCACACTTTCTCAGTCATTACTACCGGGGTGACAAAGGTTTTTGTGAATGGCGAGGAGGTTTTCCACCGAGAGCAAGAGTCTCCTCTTATGCCCGAGTCGTTTTACTTCTACAAGGCTAAAATTGAGCGGAAGTTTACTCTGCCCTTGTCCAAAAACTGCCCCGTCAAAGTTGAGATTCATTCGTGGGCAGCGGATGCAGAAGTACTGAGTCGAGTTGAGGGAACAGTTTTCCAGGGATCTTCGCTTCGCTTCATGGAATACATCGACGTCCCGAAGGCTGTCCACAACGCTTCCATCGTTGCCTCTGAAGTCGACGTAGCCATTGTTTTTGTCGGAAACACAAACGAGATTGAGTCAGAGGGATACGATCGGGAGACTATGGACTTGACAAAAGACCAATATTCGCTGATTTCTGCTGTGGCGGCTCAGAACCCCAAGACCATCGTTGTCAACTTCTCAGGCTCTCCGGTAACGGTCAGTCCTTTCATTGATCAAGTTCCAGTGTTCCTGCAATCCTGGTTCGCTGGCCAAGAATGCGGGAACTCTGTTGCCAAAATCCTGACTGGTGTCGTGAATCCTTGTGGGAAACTCCCCATGTCATGGCCCCGCAAGAATGAAGATAACCCGGCTTTCAACAATTTCCCTTGCGATGACAACGACGTCCTTCTTTACGAAGAGAAACTCAAAGTAGGCTATCGCTTTTACGATGAACCAGACACACCTAGTCCCCAATTTCCCTTTGGATACGGCCTCTCATACACGACCTTTGAGCTCTTCAGTTTCAACCTTGCAAGTGCTGAATTTGGCGAGCCTAACCAGACTAAGGTTAGACTTGTTTACGAGGCGGGCAACACAGGCCCCAGAGCTGGGAAGACTGTTGTTCAAATTTACGTCTCTTACAGTGCAGCTTCGGCTGGGGCGCATCACCCTCGCCCCCCGAAGGAGTTGAAATCCTTCAAAAAGATCCACTTAGAATCAGGAGAGCGACGACAGGTGGATTTGGTCCTTGACAAGTACGCATTTAGTTTCTTTGACTCACAAGAAGGTCAATGGAAACTACAGGAAGGACAGTACACTGTTCATGCGAGCTTTTCTTCTGCGGAAAAGCCGCTTTCAGTCAAGCTCAATGTTCCAAAGTCACACTACTGGACAGGTGTTTAGGAGAGTGTGAATCTCAACACTTAGCGCGGACCATGTCTGTTTAGGCACTTGTGTGAACGATGAAATGACAAGGGATAAAGCCATTTGAATGTCTGAGGATTAAGATGCAGGGCCCTCGAAGTCCTTTGGTCTGATCATGTTCGCTTGTAGTGTGTAGCACATAACCCTCAATTTCCAATGATGATACCTAAAAGTCCATTTTCTGTGTTCCAGACTCAGAGATGGATAGTCTGAAGAGAGGCGCAAGCCAAAGATCTCACGTTTAGGGACAACCGTGCTGATAAGATCCAGCCCCTGATTTTCTTTACGTACATGTTCCTCAACTAGAGCATTCCGAGGTCTGCTCTTTCATTTCATTCGCCTTGCGTTTGACCTCCATTTGTAGCTGACGAGCCTGCCTCAATACTAACCAAAGCTTGAGGGGAATTAGCTAGGTTTTCAGATTTGATGGTGGGTTCATACCTGATATCGTTGATATAGAGCCACGAGATTCATTGCAATAATGCCATAATAAAGGAGTCTGAGAGACGAGGGATCAAGCATTGTGACGACAGAAGTGGTGCAGATATCGAGGTATTTTGTCGTCTGGGGCAGAGAGACAAGGGTCAAAATGGGTAGTCAAGCGGGCAGAAACTAACGAGAAGTTTGAGAACAATCTCGGAAATGAATAGAGTTGGTTAGAAGACTTAAACATCACAGTCGTCGGCGAGATTACAAAAATACGAGTAGTCGGAATGATAACCATAACTTGCGGCCGTTTCCCAATTAGGTAGGATTGTGCTAGAAACAGGCTCGAAGTGGCCGCGCACAACCTTGGAACCGTTGGAGTTTGAATCAGTTACCCAGCTCTTTTTCTAAACCTTATTTACGCCACAAGGAGTTTTCTTGATCGTCGTTCCTCTGATAAGTTGTATATGTCTAACAATTTGACCAAAATCATTGATCCCATTTTGCACAAGTCTCCACGGGGGTATACTTGGCAACATGGGACTTGTCGGCTGCCATATCGCGGGTGTTTGGATTCAATCGAAGCGGAGACTATTGAAGCCCGCATTCGTTGAGTAGTTATAAAATGAAGGAAGTTGTTAGAAGTAGATAATAATTCCAGGTTTTTGTAAAATATGAATTGAAGGATGGATCTACCTGCCGTTCCATAGACGGGTGGAACCTCGGAACATTGGAAAGCGGCAGAATACCCGAAGACGGCGAGAACATGATTGGCGGGCAAGTAACGGAAAGGTCAATGATTGGACGGGAGGCAGATTAACGCACGGTCGGTGTGGATTTACCTTGGAAATCTCCAAAGTGTTGTTTGATACGGCCCCGGGGACTTGCAGCTGCCCCTTGTTGTTGTGCGTCGCGTCCGCGCGCCCCTTTCAGCGGCCTCAACATTGACTCCACCCCAAAAGCTCTTCAGGATTGGGTCAAGTTATTAACTTGCAGATACCCTCTTGCTTCCCTTAATTTATGTTATCGTCACTTCTGCGATCTCTCCCCCGGCTAAGGCGGAGATGGAAACCTCTCCATTTCTCAAACCCCAACTTCGTCCGGATACCCGAGTGGCATAAGATTGAGGAGGAGACCCTCCCAGACTATGTCGCCTCCCACTAATATCCAACTCGGATCGGAGAAGTCATCAAGGACCGGTATCAAGTCATCGGTAAATTGGGATTTGGATCTACTTCAACTGTTTGGCTTGCAAGAGACATGAAGTGAGATTTCCCACGTTGTAGGACTTGATATATCAAAGACTCATGTACCAATAACACAGTGATCGGCGTTATGTCATACTCAAAATTTTCGCCCAGGCTTCGTCTATGGGCCAGCATGTGGACAACGAGCTTGAGATGTATAATCATGTGGAGCGATCTTCAATGGCTCACCCCGGACGTGACGTGATAAGAAAACTACTTGACATATTTGATATCGTCGGACCACAGGACAAGCATCGATGCCTTGTGCATACCCCGTTATGGGAGATTGTTTTGGCTTTTTTGCGTCGCAATCCGGTCGAGAGACTACCCTCACCAGTCATCGCAGTCGTTCTCCACCGCCTGTTTCTAGCAATGGATTATCTCCATACGGAGTGCCACATTGCGCACACTGGTTCGTGAATACCAAACCTTGCTTCTTTGATTTTCTTGCTTACTTTCCTATAGATATCAAAGCTGATAACATCATGTTCGGAATCAAAGATGATTCAGTCTTCACTGACTTCGAAGCAAATGAACTTCACAAGCCTGTCCCGAGAAAACAGGTAGACACAGAGGATAGAACGATCTACATGTCTCAGGAATTACTCAAAGTACCCAAACAAGTCAGCTCTCCAATCCTTTGCGATCTTGGCTCGGCCATATATGGTAATCGGTACCAATCGGTGTTCATTCAACCTCAGATCTACCGAGCACCTGAGGTGATATTGGGTGCTCCATGGACTTTCAGCGCCGATATATGGAATGTGGGATGCATGGTAAAACCAACAGCTCGATCATGAATCGATTCTAGCTGATCGCCGCGCCACTGATTTGGGATATATACGAAGGCGGGTCCTTATTCACAGGCCAATACCCCGAATTTGAAAGATACCGGAGTCGGGCCCACCTTGCCGAGATGATCAATATCCTCGGCCCCCCGCCTCCCAGCCTGATTGCCCGAGGGGAGATGAAAAGACAAATTCTTCTCGCGTGAAGGCAAGTTCCTTATTTTCACAGTGCCTGGTGAATTTCTGCATTCAAGTCCACTAACTAGGCCACTTCAGGCAAATTCTTGAATCCGGATCTACTGACAGATTTAGTACCGCTTGAAAAGAGGGAAACTACCCTTGAACGAAAGGCAGAGAGAGAATTATTCCTGAATTTAATGCGCAAAATGCTTCAATGGGAGCCTGAGAAGCGCAGCTCGGCCAAGGCGCTAGCAGAAGACGAGTGGATTCACAGCCACATGTAATCAATGATAATACACTAAACAGTACCTTCCAACTTGGACGTTTTCCTCTCAACCGCATCTCTCCAAACGACGATCCCCAAGAAGGCCACCGAGCAAGAGCATAATAGTGCCAGCGCTGTCATCCACCACCCAAAGCCAATATTTGTTGCAGCAATTGGTGACAGAACAGTGCCTATGGCGGCCAGAATATTGCGAACAAAATTTAAATCTGCCACAACCGAAGCACCCATCCCCGGCTTGATATCGACAAGGAAAGGCATAACTGTCGAGGTAACGAGCATGAGTCCTAGTCCGAATAAGAACGCGCCGACCAGAGGAGCGATCCAAAACACCTTGTTCTCGACCAGCCATCCGTAAATAAGGAGACCAGCTGGCACGAATCCAACCCCATACCACACGGTCTTGATTCTTTCGATCGGTCTTATTTCTCCGTTGTGGGTTGCTTGATACTGACGCAACTTAGCATCACTCAACTTGCCACCCACAACGCTCCCAATTGCATAACCGAGGCAATTGCTGATATAGCAAAGCCCAATCTCGATCGCGGAGAAATTGTAAGGTGCTGCCGAGTACGCATATGGAAGGGTGGTGTTGAAACAGTACAGACTAGCAAAACAAATGCTGATATAGGCAATTGTCAACGCGATCGATGGCACCAAGAGGAATTTCAACTTCGGGAGCGGGGCGACGATATCCCGCTGGATAGTTCGGTACCATGCCGGACTTTCGCTTTTCGGAGTAGAAGGTTTGACCAACGTCTCAGGCAGACACATCATCGTGAGAATTGACGTTGTGAGTGTGAAGATCGCCATGAAGTAAAGGTTTGCTCTCCAGCCAAGCCATACTTGGAGGGCACCTCCGATGATAGGAGCAACCAAAGGTCCGATCAGAGTACCAAGGTAGAACCATCCCAGCGCCGATCCGCGCTCAGTCGGGCTGTAAATATCACTGATGACACCCGCTCCGACACTTTGTGCAGATGAACAGCCCACCGCTTCGATGAGACGGAAGACGGTGATCAGAGGGAGGGAATTGGTAGCAGCGCAGACGATCACGGCGGCTGTCGAGATGAGAAAGCTGAATACAAGTACCGGCCGGCGACCATACTCCTGACTCAAGGTGCTCCACCACAACGGTGCAACAGCCAAACCCAGAAGAAATACAGTCGTGGTGAGAGCGACTTTGGTTTGAGTCGTATGGAAATGTTCCACGAGGATTGTGAAAGATGGGAAGAGAATGCATGAGGCGAAGGGTGCAGTGAAAGCCGAAAGAGTGATAATCACAACTATCGCGTTCTTTTGCCATCCAGGGTGAGTTTTAGGATCGTCTCGTTTGGCCATCAAGCAAAAGTGGTCGAACCACGAGAATGGTGAGGTCCATCTTTCGTCAGATTTTATTTCCGACATTGTCTTTGGTGATATTTTTTTGCTTTTCTTGTTGGAAAAATTGCAAAAGGCAATTTCGACGCCTCTGGCCAGGTGCTTCAAGGTTTTTCTGTACGAATGGAAAAGCCACAATTCAAGCGGGAAGTCTTGATTCAAATATTGTTTGCTTTTCCCGCCATTGGGGCCTTCGGGGAGTTCGAATAAAGTCGCTCATTGCTGAGACATGCAAAATCCTAGACGTCATGCAACATGCGCCTCGAGATAACAACACTCCAAAATCTCAGGCAACTCAAACGCCCATGCGTGTGCGCCTCAAAGCGCCACTCGGGCGCGGAAAGTGTGCCGGAAAAGAGGGAATACACACTGGCATGGTTTGATTGAGACGGTGAGGAATAAACGCCACGAGATTCGCATGTTCAACAGTCTTTATTCTCAAGTTCCCGAGTTACCGGAAAAGCCATACGCGAAACTTGCAGATACGAACCGAGGAAGCAATTTCCTAAATCGGAAAATGGTTGACTGCACATTTCACTCATCTTTCAATCGTCATTATCAGACCTTTTTTTCCCCTCGAGTTCGAATTCATGTTCGTTGACTCCAGTGTTCTAGAGCCAGGAGCTCATAATAATATTGGTGTACTGGGGCAATCTTTGGACCAGAGACAAATGAGGGACTATTTGAGATTTTCCTACAGGCTAAATGGATACTGTGCTTACATCGGCTGCTCACCCTGCATGATCTTCCTTGATTGTCTAGATTTAGGGCACGGATGCTGATCAAACTGACCTAAGCAATCACTACCGACCAACAAAGCCAGCACGTATCTCCAATTGCTCATACTATCTGGAGCAAAAAGCCCGCAAAGCACAATACGGGCAGAAAGATGATCTCAGTGACAAAAACCTAGAACTACATCATCAGATAGACTCGGTGAATTCATCTGTGAGCCTGAGACATCAAATATCTTTTATCACTCAACAGCACAATTGCTATCTGTTGTGGCCTCACCATGTTACTGTCACCGCTTGTTTTGCCCTCTCTCAATAATGAGTGCTTGCCTGGAATCTCTATCGGCTTTCGCCCAGTCATTTGAAAATAATGACGGGCAATGCAATTCGTGTGAAATGTCATGGCAAACATTCAAATTCTGATCCGAATGGCAGGCCTCACCGTTGGCATCCTGCCCTGACTAGCTCTCGCTCTCTGCCTCTCTCTTTCCCCGTTCTCCCTCTCCCTCTCCCCATCTCAACTCTCAACTCTCGACTCTCGCATACTCTCACTCTCTGCTACCCCTTCTTCTCTATTCGCTTATCATACAGACCATCCCTTGCGCATATTGATTTGCTCTAGTCTGTATTCCTCATCCGACACCAGCTGTTGCGCCTGCACGACTTCTTTTGTGAAAAGACCTGGACGCTCCATTCGTGACCTTCCGCCGCCTGCGCCTGGATACCTAGCTCCAGAGGTCAGGAATTCCCAACAAGGATGGACTTAGCAAAGCAGATTGAAGACTTCTCGAATCTTCACCTCGCATCTCAGCCTAAAGATTCCCCCGAAACAAGGCCACAACGAACCAAATCCCGAAGTCGCCCGATGGCCGAAGCCAAAACGTTTGAATCCCCGCAAGTGCAGAGCTTGGGTCAAACTCAACGCACGATGGGCGGCGAACACTCTCATACCTGTACCCATGACCTGCAACTGAGCCCTAATTTGCCCGAAATTGTTGATGAGCGCGGACTCGAACCGCAACAGCAATATCGCCCCAGATATTCAAGCCGCCAGCCGTCACAGTCCCGTCAGTGCTCAGGACAAGAAAGTGACACCAGTTCCAGCAATGAGGAAAACACTGAGATGTCAATCGATGATCTCTGGCTCCCCAACCCGCAGTCAAGCAGCCTCTGTCAGCTGCTGTACAAAAAGAAACTTTACATTGGCTCATATTCAGATGTGAATCGCTTTGGGGAAATTACCAAGCTCAAAGGCGAGCAAAATTGGAGACAGTGGAAAGTAGATTTCTTCTGTACCCTTTGGTCTGTTGCTTCGATTTACGGGCGAATCTTCTCTGGTCAGGCCGAGCCTCCGAAAGAGCCGCAACTTTTGCCCGCCTCCCGGGAAGCGGTCATTAATGCCGCCAAAAAGGACAAAATGGCTATGAGTCAGCCGGATGAAATGCAAAATTTCGGAAAGATGCTCATAATTACGGGCAAGGATTTCAACGACAAGCTGGTGGAATTGGAGGTCGAAAACAACCGACGAAAGAATTTGTACCAAAAGAACACGGAGAGATGGAACATGGCTATCGGCAGATCACGTCTGTTCCTCCGTAAATGCATCGGAGGCCTCCCAAAGAATAGCATTTACAGGATTGAGGATCCCCGTGAGTGCTATCTGCTGCTAGAAGCTCAGTACGGCAAGCCTTCATATCATTGTACTGTCTTCCGGATGAAGAAGTGGACTGAGATCCGCTACAAGGGAACCAATCCTGCTGGGTACGTTGAGCGTTTCAAACAAGCCAAAATTAAGTGGGAAGAATGTGACGAGACGGTCGGCCCAACTTTGGAGATGTCTGTATTTCTGATATCCATCATGTCAATCCCTGATTTCGCAGGATTCATGCAAAACATGGTCTTCACCGATATGCACACTCTCTATCAGCGATTCATCCAATGGGAGTCAGTCAGGCAGTTCTGAGTATACGCAATGCACACGCAAACGTGGACACTGGGGCCCCGGAGAAATACCACCTCGTCATCCAAAGAGACAATCGGTTGTCCTAAAGATTGCGCAGTCAGACTCTGATGCGTTGGACTCTGATGCGAAATTGAACTCCGATGTTCGATTCTGGTTGAATCCTGACGACGGGGATGCCAGAATTTGTCTTACCATCAGAGTGGGCATACACACCCCAGCAATCCGTATCGAGAAGTGGAGAATTCAGAATCAAAATGGAAGACTTCATCGCCTCCAAACTGTCCAGGTGACTCGGGTGTCAGGTCAAACAAGGGTCTCAGACCATCCTCTTGTCCTACCGTTCGAAGATTTGTTCCTCGGGCCACCATCAACACCCAAACGCCGCGAAATTTCCTCACATGACCAGACCCAGTTCAAGGCTATGCTGCGCTCCGACGAGGAGCCTTCTTCGTGGGTCCAACACATCGTTAACCAAGTGGTAACCGACAATCAACGCCGCGACGCGGTTCTCGATGCCTTACACTTGCGGACCAACATAGAGCACGTCCGCCACTGGCTAAAGCAGATGGACACTTCGCTCGAGGCCAACCTTTATCGTTCGCTCGCGAACGACTTCTTTAGGACTCTCTTCTAGAGCTCGCCTATGCCTACTCCGTCCTGTCCCTACCATACGTGCCTGTTACCCTGCCATGACTGTCCCTACAATATGTCCCATGCCTCGCCCGTGCGAGCATTCCGTGCTATTTTTATCACATTTTCACAATTCACTGTCTTTACCTATTTGTCACTGCGTCCGAGGACGGCCGCATTTTTCGAGAGCCGTGAGATGTTACCGCCCCGGCGGCGCGTGATCGTGCCCCTTATCCGTAGCCTAGGCAGCTTACACTAACTATGATTATCTTTGCCTTCCTTGCGCTTCCAGTATAACATCGGGCCACCATCAACACCAACTGAAAGAGATATTCAACCCTCACAACAAGCCCTTGAAACGATTGCAGAGACAAGACGGGATGGCCAGGGCTTCATTGCGGCTTCATTGCCTATGTTAGCTCGAGATAAACAAGCAAAGATGACTACAATCTGGAGGCTCTCTCTGTTTCTTCAAATATTATCTTCCCTGCCCTACTGCTCACAGTTCAAGTTCTCGATATTGTCATATATCCTGATAGTTCCCCAGGTGAGATGCTAGAACGGAAGAAATTCTCAAATCACGTGGCTCCTCTCTCTGTCGGTCAGGTTCCTTCGGGGGGTCTCATAGATGGTTTGCGAACGCCATGGCTGATGACTGTGAAGCAGGGAAGATCAACTTGACACAGCACTTCTACAACTAGCATTGCGCAATACGAGGCAATTCAAGTCACATGGATAGAAGACTCCCATATAATAGGAAATGCCAATTTTAAAAGACCATTCTCGTCATGCTGTCAAATCGATACAAGTTCTTTGTCGGGGGATGATCACGTGGCGCATGTGCAGGGTAAGGTGGCTTTCTCTGATCCGCATCACAATCGCGCTCCCTCGAACAACCTGGTCTCTTTGCGAGTAAAAGCTGCTTTCAAGTAGCAATTTTTTCCTCCATGCAAATACTGAAGGCCTTTCTGTAAAGACGCATTTATAAAGAGTACTCAAGATGCAATCCCTTGATTGGGATACGCCACAGCTTAGCCTGTCTGAGATGTCATTTGTTGAACTTCTTCGGAAATCCAAAAATAGCCGCATATTTCGGGTGTGCTGGCAAGGAAAAGACAGTGTATTAAAAGTTGTTATTTCATCCGCCACCTGGGAATTAATCATGGTATATATCTCCAGGGCTCTCCTGACCATTCTAGTATCACGAATCAGACCTAGCACAGGAGGACATGCCCAACGAGGAAAAGCAATACAGCTTATTTAGCTGCGAAAGCCGTGCATAATGTCGACTCAAAGCACGTGGTGTCTGCGAAAGAGGCTCCATCCCTGACTTCTACGGGGTTATTCGAGACATTGAACCCCTTGCGAATCCATGTTGGCAACAACATCTAAAATGCTTCGCCGATGGGAAAGAGAAGCCAAATGCGACACTGATTGAATATATACCTGATATCCGCATGATCGATTTGTCTAATTTTTCACGCGAAAAAGTGGAAAAACTCAAAAGTTTCCTCGCCGAAATCCATGAGGCCTGGGTCCTGCACGGAGATCATTTCCCGCGAAATATGATGGTGCAAGATGGTACCGGAAGACCTCTTTGGATTGACTTTGATCGGGCACAAACGTACACGCCTGGAGTCATCACTGAGAGGCAGCGTGGATGGTTCACATTTGAGAGGGATCATATCGAAGAGTTTGCAGAGTTTTTGGAAAGGGACTTCCAGAATGGGAAGATCAAGGAAACATACTTCTCGTATTATGGCTAATATTGATATGGGTGTTGGGTGATTATGGACGGCGCAGAGCTAGGATGTCTTTATGTTCCAATAGGGAACGCATTGCGGCTTCGTTTATCATTCTTTTTGGGAGTATTAATAAGAGGAAGAGGGCGCCTCTGGGGCGTGTAAATCACTACATTCGCAATTGCCCCTGTCTCTCATCCGTTGACAACCACACCTCCGTTGGGATGCAAAGATTGACCGGAAATGAAGCTACTATCCTGGCTTGCAAGGAAGACGAAACAGGTCGCAACTTCGCTGGGTTGGCCTGGTCGACCCATCGGTGTGCCACTGAATTGCTCCTGGGCTTCGGTGGTCATTGTTGCCGGAATGAGAGGAGTCCAGACTACCCAAAAATTAGATCGGAGACTGTGTATGGGCGAATCGACTTACCTGGTCCAGGACACACGCAATTGACCCGGATACCATTCTTGACTTGCTGGTTAGATAAACCCCGAGTGAAAGCGACAATAGCCCCCTTTGTTGATGTGTAGTCGAGCAAGTCAGGGCGACCAATGTAGTGGTTGACAGATGCACAATTGATGATGGTTGAACCGCTCTTCAGGTGAGGCATCGTGTATTTTGAAAGGTAGAAGATAGGGTGAATGTTGGTGTCAAATGTACTCTCCCATTGAGACCTGTGAAAGTTAGTAAATTCCGAGGACTCGATGAAACGAGACAAATATGCATACTCTTCCAAGTCCTTGATATCTGGAATCATTGTTTGTGTTCCAGCATTGTTAACCAAGATATCAATGCCACCCAGGCTCTCCAGAGCCTTGTCAACCACCGCCTGGCAATTCTTCTTGTCTCGAAGGTCGGTAGCAAAACAATGACAGCTTTGCCCGATTTCTTCCACTCGTTTCCGAGTCTCCTGCGCATCTGTTTCCTCTTCCGGTAGATACGTAATCAAACTAGAGGCGCCTTCCATGGCGAAGAGAATGGCAATGGCGCGGCCGATTCCTGAATCACCGCCAGTGATGATAGCTTTCTTCCCTGAAAGCTTCCCCGCAGCTTTGTAAGTTTGATAGCCGCTATCTTCGGTTGGAAGCTTGCTGGACGTGGGGTTTGGGCCTTCCATCTCAGCTTGTAAACCGGGCTTTTTGTGATGCTCGATAGGGACTTGGTGGCCTGTGATTTTGGATAAATTTCAGAACTAAAAATTATGAGGCTGTGTGAGCTCACCCTGTTGGAATTGAGACTGAGGGCCTCTGGAGGGCTTTTCCACTTCTTGCTGCATATTTGAGACTTGGGATTCGATCGTTCCTATGGGTGGTAATGAGGTGAAAGTTTTGGTGTCCGAGAGGCCGAAAGATAATGAGTAGAATATTTGAATTGGATAGGATGGCAGCTGAGCTTTTGTATATCAATCTCGTCAATGTGACGTTTATGTACGTGGGGAATCCGGAAACAATTTACAGTTCGTCCAGTTCTCGCTTTGAACCCACGTACTCTATTGTATCAAAATCCTGCTGCACTGTCTTGTTCTCTTGGCTCGATGATGTAATAGCCACAGCCATGATACATGACATCTTTCAGCCAATGGAAAGCAAGGATTTTCTTACGAGTATGCACTCAATTGCAAAATCCTGATCAGCAGCTATTTCAACGCCCAGATACTCATTTTAATTATGTCCAGCGAATCTGGAATCTGGGCGGCGCCCACGGAGTACATCGTACCATAATAACACATCTTGCCAATGCAATGCGAAGGCGCAGTCTCACTGCGCCTGCACAGCAGGGAGGTGCTTGGGGTGCGGGCTTCGAAATTGTCATGGCTTTACTAAAATCAGTCTCAATATTTCTGTCTAGAGTGACAGTATGAAGCCAACGAAAGGGGTGAGAGCAGAGACTACACGTGGACCCTGTGGGCAATGTGTGGCATGACAAACAGAGTGGAGTCGTCGAGGTGGGATGATTTAGTCAAACAGACCAAACATATCAAACATATCAAAAACACCGGACTAACCTCGGGCCGGCGTACTTTTGCTTAGTGCGATCGCCGGCTAGGGGGTACTTCTGCACGCGCACTAAAAGAGTATGCTGGGGCAAGTGGACGGGGCCACGAAGTACGAAGTACAATAGCACAGTAATTGTTAGAAAGAGTGTAGTCAAAGCCAGAAGTATTAATTTTCCGTGTAATCTCAATTGGCCCCCATTAGCACTAGTGGCAAAAGCAACAACAACCGCCATACACGACACTCGATAGATCGAAAAAATCCCAGTCTCCTTCAAACCCGACAGTTTGGATACAAGCCCGAACCCCTCCTAAAGACCCGTGTTGAGAGCTGACAAGCGAGTCGGTCTCACGAGGGAAATAGTCTTATTTATCCCGCATGTTCCTCCAGAAAATTTTCGTGATTTTATTTCTATTCCAGCACAATGAGTTCTACTCCCCACGACGCGCTTGCGGCTCCCGCAGCCCCAGCCGAATCAGCCCCATCTGTACCCCCTAACGAACGCTGAGACCCCTGTCAACGCGCCCGGTCCAATTGTGATCGATGATTTTACCGACGTGGGTAGATTTGGCGCCCCTGGACATCCATCCGGAAATTAATTCCTCCTAGGACACCAACAGTGAATTCGAAAACGATGACCTGACCTCTCTGTCGGAGAGCGTGCTCGAGTTTGAGTATGAAAATGGTCGACGTTATTGCAGTACCCGGTCTGTAAGTAGTCTCACGCAGCACTTGCTTTTGACCCCAGGACCCCATGGTTAACTGACTTTGGTTAGGGTGGTTACATGTAATGCTTTCTCCCTTCTCTAATGAGGCTTGCAACACGAAACACTGACCAAATCAGGATGCCCAACGACGAGGAAGAGCAGGATCGAATGGATATTGTAAGGCCGCATTCTTCCTGATTTTGAGTATGTTAACATACTGAACTTTCTTTCCAGACACACCACATGTTCGTGAATTCATCCATCCTGGTTGATATGTTCTGACAAAAGCGTTGTAGATGGCTGATGCTACTGGGAGGAGAGCTCTACAACGCCCCTATCACATCCTCACCACAAAATATCCTTGACCTGGGAACCGGGACCGGCATTTGGGCTATGGATATTGCCGAGTACGCAAAGTTCTTCCTCACACATCTGCAGCAAGGTTGACCCAAGAATATAGAAAATTCCCCAACGCCCACGTTATTGGAAATGACATCAGCCCTATTCAACCCAGCTGGGTAGCCCCGAACATCGAGTTCATCGTCGAGGACTTTGAAAACGAATGGCAGTACGAAAACAATCACTTTGACTTCGTCCACGCACGATGCTTGGCAGGGTATGTCACTGCCACTGGCCTCCACCCCCTAAAAAAAGCCCTCTAACATCTCGAGCAGATGTGTATCCGATTGGCCCAGGTTCATCAGCCGCATATTTGACTCTGTCAAACCAGGCGGCTACTTCGAAACGCATGAGAGTGCCGTGTGGGCCTGGAGTGACGACGGTTCCCTCAAACCAAACTCCGCTCTCATGGAATGGCAAAAGGCCATCAACTTCGCCGGTGATCAAATCGGCCGCGAACTGAACATCTACCACAAACTAAAAGACTGGCTGATCGACGCAGGCTTCGAGGATGTCAGCTTGTCAGTCTATGCGCTTCCTTTCTCTCCCTGGCCGCGTGATCCCCACCTGAAGGCACTCGGAAAATACCAGGCAGTCCAGCTGCAACAAGCCATCGACTCTTACTCACTCCGCTTGTACACCCAGGTGCTGGGATGGGGTGCGGATGCCGCTAAGATTCATAATGCCGTGGTCAAGCAGGAGCTGCGGGATAAGAAGCTTCACGCTTATGTTCAAACGTACAGTGCCTCCCGTTCCCTTGCACCTTGATTGATTTTACTAACTGCAAGCAGAGTCGCTGTCCATGGGAGAAAGCCCTTGCGTTCCTAATACTAGTATTGTGAAATAGTCTTTAGCGTCCAATCGAGTATAGAGGAATTATTGCAAATCATTCAACTTACAATATGATCTTTCAAGGGTATTCTGTCCTTTAGGCATTTTGCGAGTCTTCGGTTAGACAGAGCCCTCATGTAGTGCATCTCTATCTTTACTGTCTTCATCTTCTTCCTTTACTCGGATCAGAATGACCACCGCCAATGACTTGATGCAGAAGCGGTAAGGTACAACGAGGTATGCATTGGGAGAGACAATGAGAGGAAGGATATAGAAGGCGGAGAGAGAGAGGGGAGAGAGAGAAAGAAGGGAAAGGCAGGGACAGAGAGGGGGAGAGAGAGAGAAACTCTTTGTGTCTACGAACATTTACCTCAGCTGCGGGGAGGTTGACAAGGCGGGCAGCCACAGACTCCGACGGAATTTGATTCTTCTTTTGACGACTTCCGTTTAAGCCATGTTGCTTGATATCCTTGAAAATAATCTTTATATTGTACATGAACACTATCTACGGAATGGTTTTGAACACCGCTTTTTCCAAAAGAGCGGCGCCCTGGATTCTCTTTCTCTTTTGATAATTTGATAATTTGATACATTTTCTCCAGCTCCTGACATCGCACCTACTGGCGATGACTCTCCTTGATCAAGTCCGAGGCTTTCTCGGCAATGGCGTACAGAGTGCTGGTCAAGTGACCAGAGATCTGGAACGGCACAATCGAGGCATCGACCACACGGACATTCTTGGTACCATAGACCCGGAGATCGGAGCTGACGACTCCGCCCTTCTCCCTTGGGAGCATGCCGTTGGTACCAACGGGGTGGTAGTTGGGTCGGTCTATGAAGTGTTAATGTCTCGTTGTTTCCAAGGTTGGTAGTTTCATTCAGTGACTTACAACTTTCCTTGACCCAGTTCTCCCAAGTAGCGCTGGAGGCATTCTTAGGAAGAATTTCGGAGGTAGGAGAAAGTTCATCTCCCACAATTCCTGTCAAGGGTGCAGTTCCAAAGAGCTTGCGAATATACTGGGCAACATCAACTTGGGCATCGACATCTTGTCCAAACATAAAGTAGTTCGGGTCAATGTTTGGTGTTTGAGAGACGTTCGCGGACTGAATATGGACACTTCCCCTCGAGAAGGGCTGAAGGGGCCAGTATTCACATGCGAAGGCCTGTCCACTAGGCGCAAACACAATCTCCGCGTAAGGAACGAGAGACTCGAAAATGAGATCACGTTGAATCTCCAGGACATTCAAAAGATGGTCTTCTTTCACGGCACCGTTGGACTTCTTTGACAGAGTCTTAGCGTAACGAACAATATCGGTATCAATTTGTGACCTGATAGCCGACACGTTCTTGCCGTAAAGCTGGTCTACTGACACCAGAGCGGAGAAAGTTGCAAGGCCAGACAAAGTCTCGGTAGACTCCCAGGTCAGAGCGTTGTTAGTCTGATCCTGCAGGTTCTCACCAACAGCTGGGAGAGCGACCCTGGTGGAGATGTTGTAGCGGCTGAGGATGTCGGGATTTCCAACACCAGATAGCTCAAGGAGTTGTGGGGATCGAAGCGAGCCAGCTGACAGGATCACCTCCTTCTTAGCATAAATGTTTTGTGTTCCATAGGCATTGGAAACTTCAACTCCGACAGCGACAGCTTCACCGTGTGTGTTGTTCGCCCAGATGATCTTGTTTGCTTGGGTGTTGGAAATAATCTTCAAGTTAAACCGAGTCTCATATGGCCAATAATACGCGCGAGCGGCGTCTTCGCGGATGTTTCTTTCTCTATCGAGAGTATCCGGGTGATCAGTAAAGCCAATCATGTGGCCACTGTTCACATCAGGATTGTACTCCACTCCGAGGTGGCTCATTGTTTCATTCAAAACAACGAAGACAGTGCCATTGGTGATTGACTTGGGCCAGCCGACCTTGAGGGGCCCAGAGCGACCGTGCACTGCAGCGGTGTAGCTAGCACCCAGAGATGCTTGGTCCTTGGTGGGAATCTGGAAGTCTTCGGATTTCTTGTAGTAGGGCAAAAGGTCGTTCCATCCCCAACCCTTATTGCCAACACGTTCCCAGTTGTCGATCTGCGCATCTTCGGCTCGGGTGTAGGACATTCCTTAGATAATTAATATGATGATTCTCAAACGCGTTGTGACAATCATGGCTTACCGTTGATGGTGCTTGTACCACCGATAGCCTTTCCAGCACGGATAGTCTGCTTTGATCCACCAGCATATGTCTGGTTGGCGGTCTCATAAGCCCAATCGATTTCGGTTCCAAAGGCGAGACTGTATCCCTGGACATTGGTGACGTTGGCATTGTTGAAAACGGAATCTCCAGCCTCAATGACAGCGACTGTGACGTTTTTCAACTCTGAGAGTCTGTTGGCGACAACCAATCCGCTGGTACCTCCACCCACAATGACAAAGTCATATTGAGAAGCCGAGCCATGATGGCTGCTGGTAGCGGCAGCACCCAGCGCAAGAGCCAGAAGAGAAAGACTAGGAGTCAGCATTTTCGAGCCAGGGCAGCCAAACAATGAATTGCTGATGATAACGCTTCAGGACGAGAGAGCAAATCCCCCTTTTATATTGGATCATCGCGAAATTCCCTGGAAATTGACTGTGAACCTAGTCAGGAACTTTAATATATTCAAATGCTGAGTAAATCATTCATAATATGTCCCAGGATTTGCTCATCGCTCCTTTCATAGCGATATTCCAAGTGAGACACTAGAAAGGATGGGACGAATGTATTTTCCAGCCAATGAAAACAGAGCAAGGCATGGCCCTGGGAACTCCACCGACGAGGATTATCAATCCTGACAATTGGGCGCGGAATCCGCCCGTCGTCAGAAAGTTCTGAAGTTTTCGGCCCGATGTTGGATTGGTGATCCTCCCGCGGCTTGCCGAACTCGGGAGACACGGGTCATATAGTGCGACAAGAAAACAAACATCATCCATCAATTGTTTTCATCTTCCATTGCTGTATCGTCCCCTCTTCCGATAGGTTGTTCCGATCGGTCGCTGGTGATGCGCCTCCTATCTTCACTGATTAAATCAAGGAGACACGTTGTATTCATCGCGCCAAAGCTGTTCTGCCGCACACACTTTATCACGCCCAATCGTGCTTGTCATTTTGCAGTCAAGTTTCCCGCTTTCTCTTCTCCTTGTGTTTCAATTTTTCAGCGGGACGCTATGGTCAGTGTGAGACATGACTAAGTATTCACGGATCGTGATTGTCTGCCCCTCGCTCTCGACGTGGGTGTTCTGCCAGCGTTTACCATCGGTGTCTCCGAGCCTCGCGATTGCTTTGTGCCCGAGGAGGCTTGGACTTGGGTTTGCGACTTTCAGCGCTGTGTGGCGGAGGGCTTATGTCGTCCTTTGGGTTTGGCGGAGAATATACCGGTCCCTTATGTCTGCCGAATCTGGAGAATTACCCCACCACGTTGTGCTATCTGATTTTGACGCCTGACACACCTTCTCTGCCACTGATTATGACTCTGGAGAATGGACAGGCGCCATGGTCGACTTTGGGTAACATTAGATCATGCTCCAAAATCATGTCGAGTTTGGGTATGGCCCTCGTTGATCAAGGGTTGATTCTTTCCATCCAGTTGCTCAATCACGTTTTATGCCTTTTGGTGCCAATGTAAAAATGGTGGTAACATGAGTCAATATAAAGAGGTGAGCTGTGTAGGAGACGATGTCGAGAGATTGCAGGGAAATGAAGGGAGATGGGAGATGAAGAAAGAAGGGGCACGGGCGGAGAAATCTTTCCATGAACCCAAGCACCACCATACCAACAGTCAACCACGCACTCGATCTTTGAAACCTCTCTCAGCCAATATGATCTATCTGCTGATCTCATATGCGTTCATCTCTTTTCAGTCCAATTCGCAACGAGCAGAGGATTTCGATACCCAGAGTTTTCGAGTATTCCATCTAGCACCCGCTCATAGACGACCAAACGCCAAATGAAAGCCCTTTGGCGTGGTATACATAGACCGCCTGTTTTTGGGAATCTTGCGCCTGTCACAACCATATCGAAGACTTCAAGATTCTTGGTCTATGGGGCCCCACTCAACTGGGCACAGACACACGCTGCACTACCTATATCCCACCAAGGTATCCCGTATGCTCAGCAGCCACCGTTCCATAGCAAATCCTGGGTATTCCCGAGCTTACGGAGTTCGCCGTTTTCTCACCAAAAAGTGGGAAGTGGCAGTGGCATAAGCCAAAAGGGCGGTGTGTGTGAATAAAAGATGGCTCCACTGTAATTATGGATCGAAACACGCATTTAACGTCCTCTCAAATAACCTCAAGGATGAGCGATCACCTTGAATTTACCAGTCAGATTGGTCATTTTTAACTTGCTGGCGCATCTGGGCCCTCCAGACCGCCCCCCCCAAAATACGTAGATGGCTTTTGCCCTCCACAACATATTCCAAATGTGTATATGCGAAATGGCTTGTTCAACTCTATCGATGTACAATTCTATTCCAATGCGGAGCAAACCTATATGAACTCTCTAGATGTACTTGGAGATCCCCCTAAATTGCACTTAGCAACAAAGGACCTGGCCTTGTATGTATTCAATGAGCAAATGTGGCGTCAAGCTATTGGTAATCTCAACAAAATATGCACATCCCGCATTTGCCAGCCAGGTGGTGTTGATAGAATGCAGCAAGGGCTTCGTGTAACCCACCGCTCAAACTTCCACTGCCATACGGAGCAACCCGAAGACCAAAGACTATCGCAGCTTCGTATCTTTCAGGGTTGTCGTGTGTTATATCTGCATGAGTATGTCGATCTATACCAACCTTGAAACCTTGCCCGATCTATGCCCGATCTATCTGCTTAGCGCTGACTTCTACGGAGTCCCTACGGAGTAATTGTGGAAAGCTTTGTGTGATCGACAGGCTAGCAAAATCTAAAGGTATAGCGATTTAACCTAAGTTTAATCTCGGTGAGATTCACCTGAGCACACGTTGTAACATCACACCCTTTGGCCCCGAGCTTTTACCGATTTTTTTTTTGTTACAGATCAGGGAGTAATACCCTGTTTTGATCAACAAATGGCAGCATACTCCGTATGACACATAGATTTAGCATTTGGCTGGGAATAAAAAGATCACCACCGAAAAAGATTATCTAATTGATGTGCATGGTGAGTGCGCAAGTTCCGATGGCAAGCGCATTCTGGTTTCTCTCATGGTGCACTATTAATTCTCCAAAGTTCTGATAAGTTGACTCCTTCAGCCCTGCAAACGCCACTCCACTGAGAATATCTCATCCCAGCCATTGGAAGAATCCCAGATATGTACGTGCTTGGCTACGACATCGAACATATGTTTGTCCCGTATATCTAACACGCTACTACATCTTCAGATATTCTACTTTGGCCAGCAATACCCTACCCATTCTGTCGAATTACTCCAAGCCTGCCGACCATACTAAAGACAAGATGCGTCTTCCATACGTCCAAGACCCCCACAAACCAGCACGCCTGATGAGGCCCGGATTCTCGCCGACATCCAAGCCCGACGAGGGCCAAACCCGCTCCTCCCCCTCGACCTAGCTCTATTGCATTCCTATCCTATTGCAGAGGGATGGAACTCGTTCTTTGGAGCAATCAGAGCCCAAACAACTTTGTCTGCTAAAGTTCGTGAGCTCGCGATTTGCCGTGTCGCCGTGGTGAACGGTGCATTGTTTGAATGGGAGCAACATGCACCGCTACTACGGAAGATCGGAACAAAGGAGGATGTTCTGGATATCATCAAGAATCCCGAAATTGATTTCGCCGACGAATCAATCTCTTCCATCTTGAGCCCTGAGGATATCATCGCCTTAAGATATACGGATGCCATGACGAAGACCGTCAAAGTTCCCGATGAAGTGTTTGAGGGCCTGAAGGTGCTCTTTAACCCGCAGCAGGTTCTCGAGCTCACAACCACTATTGCAGGATATAACTGTGTCAGTCGAATCTTGGTGGCCTTGGATATTGGGGAAAGAAACAATGGGGCCGACGAGTGGCTCAAAACAAGGGGCTTGTGTCTTTAATATCGGCCAAGCTGATGGTTATGAGATATTCATGCACAATCAAAACCACGGAAATTAATGTTTTAATACTTTTCGTGCGAACATGTATGAAGTAGCTTGCGGAATTCGCGCCGCGATGACGCTACAACTGCTATAATTCCAATTGTTTCGAAGTATTTCATCAATTGGTGATATGGTCTAGGGGTAGGATACCACATTGTGGTAAGCCGTGTTTCAAGCACGACTTCGAACTGTGTTGGCCCCGGTTCGAATCCGGGTATCGCCACTTATCTTTTTTTCCCCCACAAATTTTACTCGTGGGCCTAAGCAAGCTTACTTACCCACGTGCTCATCTTTTGCGAGGCTGTTTGCTAAACTCCTGCATTATGGCAGTGTTGCAGAGATGGCAGCTCCTGACAGACCAGCTTCTGCCCTCCTCCGCCCACTGCTTCGGTGATGGTCTGTGGCCCATTTCGGAAAATTTTTCTTTCATTCTGACGCACATGAGCCTGCATTTACTAAATGATCAGTGCCCACTCTGTCCACCGTCTGTCTTCTTTCATTACCTATCGTTCCAGAACTTCGGCAGTTGATGCAGAGAAAAGTGAGACTAGGCGCCTCCAGTGACCAATCTTCGTCGAGCTTGGAGTCGCTTTGTTTTCTCCGCACCATCGCGCTCGGCTCGGAGCTCCAGCCCATAGGACACGGAGGATAGCACCCCTTCTGGCTCTTCTAACCACATTCGTCTGTCTGTGAGTAGCTTTAACCGTTTTTGTTATCCAAAATCAGGGGTCGTATCCACGTGGCGAACCAAAAAGCATAGGATACGTTTCCCAGCGCCCCTTTTCAAGCTTGTTCTTTCAAGTGGCGCATTTCTCCAAGGGTTCAGCTCCGGTTACCGTTCCCAATCTAGGCCACGTGAAACCCTAATTGGGGACCTTGCAGCGCGATTGGGTTCAAACGACTGCTATGCGCTCATGAAAGCTATGCTACATACATACAGGTGCTTATTTGTGACATGCTAGGCAGTAAATACCCGAATAGCTTGTGTTTAGCACCGCGAGTGTTCAGAAATCAATAAGGGTAGGGAAACGGGCTTACCGAATTGACGGGGTGAACTTGTCATGCTTTTGAATCATTGATTTCTTTTTGAAATACAAATTGCTTGATTCTTGGGCCACTCAAAGGGATCAACTGGAAGTGTACAGTGAAAAAGAAGAATTAAAAGAAATACAACCAGTGCAGTGAGAATATTTGATTGAAAAGAGCGAAACATTGGTATTTGGTGTAAGAGAAAAACAGAGAGAGCAAGCTAGCTACACCAACAGTTCCAGCTAAATCCCAGGAGACCACGAGGACGTCATGACTGGAAGATTCACACGAGCGAAATGCACCGACATCATTCCCACCCACGAGATTCACTCGAGCTTAGCAAGAAGAAATCGACGACTGTCCCTTGCAGGAAGCAGTTGAAGTGAGCTTGGGGCTCTCCTTGCCGGCAGACTTCTCAACTCCCTCAAACTCCTGGCACGCGTGCTTAACACTAGATCCACAGGTTCCGCTAATGCTGGAGGTATCGCCATAGTTGGAGTTGATTCCAACCAAAGTCTCGACGCCCTTGGCCTTGACGTTCTTGACAACAACCTTGCGGGGGCTCTTGCTCTTGTTGTTGGTGCAGTTTCCGCAAGAGCGGTACAGCTTGCCTGCATTCACGACAGTGAATCCATCAATGGTGACAGTTCCCTTGCCGTTGTGCTGGACCACCTTATCCTTGGCCTCCTGAGCACCTCCACCCTTGATGAGAGCATTTCCAGTTCCGAGGATGGAAATGGCATCCTACAGGCAACTTATCAGTACTGAAAGTCAAGTTAAAATTGCTTGGGGCATGACTTACTTCGCAGACATCACGGAACCAGACGTTGGTCAAGGTGCAGGCTCCCTTGCAGTGGATGCCTTCGAGTTGATCCTTTCCAATGATCACGTTGCTCAGGGACGCTCCATCCTCCAAGATGAACACGGCATTGTCATCGCCTGTTTGGTGAGAATCATTTCGTGATGGACTTGGAAGGAAACATACCAGTGTCGTCATCGCTGTCACAGGCACGACCGCGATCGTACTCCCGGTTGCCCAAGTCAATGCTTCCCTTGATCACACTGGGAGAAGGCAATGAGACGATGCTTCCCACACGCGAGGGAATGTTGAGTGTCTGGGCACTGGCAATGCCAATGAAGCCGAGGACGATGGTGCTCCAGTGCATTTTGTTCGATTGATGGATGATTGAGTTGGTATTGAGCAGAGACAGCGAACAGAGGACCCTTTTATACCTTTAAGATCGTACGACAAGGACTCATGACTCGGTCAAATGTACAACTTCTTCAATCCTTAATATACCTGAAGAACTTCGACGGCATCTAACTGGATGGAAGATGTGCATGACCCCACAACTCACAACAGATATGCAGGGACCAGATTCCATGTCGACCTGGATGCATCCCATTCCGCCGGAAAATCTCCGGGTGGGGAGAAAATAAGACATTTTCTAACGTCTGAACCTCCGTCTTGGGTCACAGTCGCTTCATGGCGTTGAATAGCCAATGCCAAGGCGGAGTTATAGTGGAAATCCGAAAAGCCAAGATTTCCGAGTATTGGCATCGTGGCTGTGCCTGCAAGCTTGAAACTGTACTCCGTACGCAGCTATAAGACCCACCAACCACAAAACCCCCATACCCGCCAGTGTTGTTCGTGTCTATGAGTACATAGGTCCTCTTCTTAGTTCAATCATTTCCTTGTTAGTCTGTCCGGGATCAAAGGGGTATAGTGTGCATGGACACATCGATTCGCGGATGCATTTCATGTGTTGAATTCGGGAGTGGAAACTCTGTAGGATTGGATAGCTACTGAATGCATCCTAGCTTTTGTTTCAAAGAGCACGGGATTATATTCTAGCTCACATCAATATAACTTATGCATCTTGGCAGAATCCCGGATATAGCACGGGAAATGTGGGCAAAAACACTCGTGGACGGCTATGCAGATCCGTATTGGTCTACTCCGTATCTTGTAATAATTATTCCACCCGTGGACCCGGAGGGATCCAATTGGCGAAGAGATTTGTTTGACCTCGGGAGGGCTCAAAAACATTTCTAGGTTTATTGATACCTCATGCTATAAGCATATATCAAGCATAATATGTATGCCTTGCATGTTCAGCCAGAATCAGACAATGTTGAAAACCAACAAGGAAATCCATGTAGAGCATCAAAGACTTCCAAGGTTAGTGAGAAGAAGGTTTAAAAACGAATCTGGAATCCATATATCAACCATCACGTACACATGCTTCTTCATTCGGAATTTCTCAAACCTTGAAAGTTTGGTGTATGGCCTTGGAACAAAGGCATCGGCAGTCGCAGATCGGTCATTGGCGTGATGTTGCAGTACAGAACGAAAAAAACCATAGACTACCTACCGCCCAGGTCCTTCTGTACAAGTATAATGGATAGACGCTACTCTATTATGCCCAGACGTCTAAGTAGATTCGGAAATACAGCTGCACTTACCTACAAGGTATCCCAGTTCGACCACTTATCGCAATGAACGGTCCACGGGTGTTATTCTAGATATCCCTGGATGCAGCGAAATTATCTAACCCTTGCAGTAACACAACCGGGCCTGTTTCCCAGATTTTGCTCGAATTTTGAAGTCTGCAGCTATATACCGTGTCATTGGAAGTGATGCAGTTTTTTACCACCAGCCCTGAAGGTCCCCATGAGATGATCCGCCACGCAACCTTTCCTTGATTATGGGTTGGGCCCGGTAGTACTTGAATCCTTAACTACTCCGTACACTCCTAGCAGATCTATATTTGTTGAAAGGGCGATGACATCATATTAGTGGGGCAATAGCTCAGTTGGGAGAGCGTGCGATTGAAGTTTTCACCACGATCCACTTCCTGATCTTCGCAAGGTCACCAGTTCAATCCTGGTTTGCCCCATATCTTTTTGCTGCTGAAGAAATGGTGAAACAGGGCGAAGAAAATTAATTGGGGGACTGCAAGATGCGCGTATCTATCTCGGGTCGCGTTTGCAAAGAGACGGGTAAAACGATTGGACTTTGGATGAATCTGCTGCATTGCATTGTGTGGCAGGAATCACGTGGCAAATGCGCATTTCAAAGCCTCCTCGCCTTTCAATTCCAATGAGATCACTTGTCAAGCGGACCTTGGCCTCTCTTTTTGTTTCATTGTCGTGAAGATGGTTGCCTGTGCGAGACATGTCGATATTGTCTTTGGCCCAACCTGCTGAGCGAGCCTACACTAGAAAAAATGACAAACAAACAAACAAATAAACCAAACCAAAGACAGCACAACACAACACAAACAGAAAACTCAGGCTGGGTGTCATTGACAGTGACGATCTTGATGCGAGGCTGCTGCCAAGCGAGAATGATCCGAGACCACACTACCACCTGGCCAATTTACTAATCACAAATCTGCCCCTTTTGATATACGGAGTATAGAACCTCTCGCTGTAACCTTGAAATCATATCATTGAATACTGAGAGGTGGAAGATATTGAGTTCAAAACAGCAGAAATTACGTATTGAATCACATTTGTCGTCAGCGTTTGGAAGTTACCAGGCTTGTCTCCGGGTTGGACCTTCAACTGCAGTTCTGCAGTTTTCCAGACGGTGATCGCCATTGTGCTCCTTGTTTTCTTCTATCCCGCCTGACCCTTCAACATCTTCACTTCAAAACCCCTTCTTCCGCCACAACGTCACACCTACACGCTTGAACAACACAGCCTCAACTAATCAGTTGGATATCGCGTCCCACCTTGCCGGCGGATCTCATCCATTATTTCCATCATTCGGATTGTTTCAAAGTGGGGGACGATGGAACTTTCTAGTCGACCGTTGAGGACATCCAACGCGATATTGTCTGCTTGATACTGGAAGCCGCGCCCCGGAGCTGAGAAGTCGTACATCTTTCCTTTGCCGCGAGCAACCGCATCCCCGGCACCTATCTCGAACTTCGGATAAACAGTGAATGCTTCCGGAGCGGAGGGGCAAGAGCCATGAACCTCGATAGAGCCAGCAGTGCCGTGGATACGGGCGAGCAGATCGGGGTTTCCGGTCGCCATGGTCGTGGAAGTGGCCACGCCCTGTCTACCAGTCGACGGATATTGAAGTATAGCAGTTGAGGTCAGCTCAATGTCCTCCCAGTGAGTTTGAGCAGCTATGATCTTCGGCTTTGCTCGGTCTGCTGTGAGCTCAGGATCCAAGCTGAGTACAATCCACGTCAATGCATAAATGCCCAGGTCCAGTAAGGAGCCTGCGCCCATCGAGTTTTGACGGTAGTATTTGTCTAGCGGCAAGTTTGGAATGTCGAGCTCGCACCCGAAATCCGATGTTGCACGGAAGATCTCGCCGATCACTTTTTCTTGATGGAGAAGACGTTGGAGCTCGATGGTCAGCGGGCGATGGCGCAACCACATGGCTTCAGCAATGAAGACTCCCTTCTCTTTCGCTGCGTCGAAGACCTCTTTAGACTCGCGAGCATTGAGTGTGAATGGCTTTTCGCATAGCACATGCTTTCCTGCCGCGATCGCGTCTAGGCAATTCTTCTTATGGAAGGCATGTGGCGTTCCGATATAAACGATGTCAACATCGGGATCGTTATAGACCTCTTCGTAGGAACCATATATCTCTGGCCTCTCTTTCGGGCAGTACTGTTGAGCAAAAGATCTACCACGGCTGACATCCGAGGTTCCTATGGCTTTTACAATATGGCGAACCTTCGCATCTGGGCGAGACAGAGCAAGGTCGGCCACATACCAGGAAGCGATTTTTCCCGTGGCTATTCTGGAGCAGTCAGCAAAGTCTCACACCTGGGCAACATCAGGTAGAGTGTCTCGTACTCAATATGCCCCAGCGAATGGAGGGAAGTTCTGACATGATGATGAAGATGTCTGACAGACTGTTTTGTGAGAACGCGAAACCCCAAAGCTGAAAATCAATTTATGAAGATCTCGGAGATCAAAGTGCGAAGGACAGGATCAATTGCCGTCGGTATCTGAACTTAGAGTCCCACATCGGGGTTTATTTTGGGTGAGCTCCCCACACCGGACTTGGCCTGTTGACCCCGCGTTATGTACTGCCGATGCTGTACATGGTGCACTCTTCCGAGGCTGTCAAACAGCAGAGTGGTCTTCAGCCTTCGAAACATTCCACAAAATTGTTGACTTAGCTCTTGCTCTGAACTTTAAAAAAAAAAAAAAAAACGAAATAAATCAATTTGTTGGTACAAAACTCAAGTTCTTGGCGGGCTATTCAATGTCTCGCTCATGCTATTAGATGGCCCGTCAATGCAAGTCTATATAAGTGTCCAGGTGGTGCCTGGTAGCACTCCTAATAGGTTCCACCCATTTCCTCGGCCAACATGTTCTGAACCTTCCCTGTAGGGGGAACGTGGTCATATTGCCAGTCACAAGATCCGCTGTGATAATCCAAAATTTCGGAATACCTTAAACGATTAGAGAAGTTCCGGAAAAACTTGAAATGAGAGACTCACATCGAATTCTTCCACTCGGTTGCTGAAAGCTCTGAATCCAGCAGCGACCAATCAAGTTGCTTTTTGCAAACTGGCTCGTCATCAGAATCTTGATAAGTCAAGACATATGGGTGCTTCAAGGCCTCCTCTGTGGTGATTCGCTTGTAAGGATCGATTTGCAGCATTTTCCCAAGAAGGTCCATTGCTATCAAAATTAGTATGCATGAACAAATATTGTGAGCCAATCGGGATTAGATTTGGAGCGTACCTTGGGGGTCGGCGTCCCCAACAACCGACGCAAGCCCACGGGGTTCTGTGTCTGGTAGCGAGTTCACAAATTTCAATGTCTATAAGCCATAGTTAGCCCACAAGTGCTCATCGCTTCAAAGTAGAGTTGTGATTCTCAGACATACACTCTCGCTGAAAATTCTCTTCATCACCTCTTCGGAAGGCTTTCCCAAAATCTCGGTAATAAGCTTGAACTGATGGACATGGTCCTTCCCGGGGAACAAAGGCTTCCCGATAATCATTTCTGCTAAAATGCATCCGACACTCCACATATCGACGGCATATGTGTATTTTTGCCATGTCAACATGATCTCGGGAGCACGGTAGTACCGCGTGGAAACGTAGCCTGTCATCTGGGCATCTTGTTCTCGCGCCAAGCCAAAGTCGCAAATCTTGAGATCGCAGTTGTCATTGATCAGGATGTTGCTGGGCTTGAGATCACGATGAATAATTCCAGCTGAATGGATGTATTTCATTCCTCGCTACTCTTGTTAGACACCGCTTGTTGAGTCATTCGGAGTTTTACTTACCAGCATTTGGTAGGTAAAGAACTGTGTAAATTGACCTTCTAGCGATTTGGAAGTCGCGCTCAATAGGTGATGAAGATCTGTCATAATGCACTCTGTCACAATGTATCTGGATTGATAAGGTTAGTATATCACTCAATCTCAATACTCGGGTATTGGGGGAATTCTCGTACAGATCTTCTGACGGAGAGATAAAGATATCGGTCATATTGATTAGCTGTTGGAATTGAGTTAGTATATTTATTGGCGAGAGTCCATCTTTAATCTGAAGACCTACGTTGTCATGCCGTAGGTGACTTAGCAAATGGACTTCGCGATACGTGCGTTTAGCCAAGGCTGGAGTGTCAAATGGTGAAATGATTTTCTTAATAGCGACCGTGGAGTTTGAAATTGAGTCTCGTGCTGAGCTATTACTTTGTCAGTGTGCTACTGCGAATCAGTTACTACGACAAACATACCAGATCATTCCAGAGCTGCCACAGCCCCTGGGTTCTAAATCCGAATACCGATCGGTGATTTCGAATGATGCTCCCATAACATTTGTTCCTACAAACGAAACCATGATGTGCGACTTGAGGTTAGATAGACGTGAGGTGAATGAATGAAAGAAAAAGTTCAAGGTTCTGGAATCCCTTATACTCTCAGGGTAGATTGCGCAGGGTGTATGATATCATACCTCCCGCGAACCAGGATTGCCGTACGGGGCGGAACGGTTTTTCCGCCAAAATTCTCGTCTTTGATTCGCACATCAAAAATTGGAACGGCTCTTTCATCCGCCCATTCAAGCCCTGGACTTGCGCAACCTTCGTGGGTCAATCTTTGTCAACACCAATTGCAATGGTCCGTGCCCGAGCTTGATCCGAATGATGTCCGCCACACCATATTGTTTATCACAATCCAACTTCTAGTTACTTTCTACTTGTATGTATTGGTATATACACCCTCCACCCAAGGGGATGAGATGTATGAAAAAGCTTGTAGGCCAGATGACTGCCCAGGCTAGGTACCTCCTCTCTCTCTCTCTCTCTCTCTCTCTTTTGATTTCTCTTCGTCGCTCAGTCTTTTCGCGTTGACACTTCGAATTTACTGCCTTTCCGCGTTTGTTGCTTCTTAGAGTAGCATCTGATTCTGAGCCCAACTGCTTTTGCATTCTGAGCACATTCACGCGGAATAACGTTTCCCGGGGTGACTGCCAGGCGTGCTTGGCTTCAGGGACCCACAATCAGCCCCGGAGCTGCACCGACCCACAACCTCATCCCGCGGCGAAGCCCCACCAACAAGCCGCACCCGGGCCTCACGATGGATCGCTATATGTGAGGGGCATCAATACCGTCATCGCCACTTGGGAGTGTCGAAACAACGTCCAATTCCAGAACTCGAATCGCCATTTTACGACAAACCCAGATACCAGAAGCCGTCAACATCAGTGCTACACACGCGTTATTCTGAGTAAGTCAATTTGTCAATATCATCATCTCAGGGGCGAGGATGTTGGGACGTCAGATGATCGCCCAGGTTAGATTCTCTTCTTTCTTTTACCCTGTCAGTCTTTTTGCTTTTTCAGTCTGAACCAGCTGTTTCTCATGAGATAGAATTGGGGTTGTGTTTGAACAGAGGGTACTTCCACGGTGTAGAGAAGAAAGAGCGTTTAGAGCCGAATAGTTTCAACGGCACCATGTGTTCATTTTGTTTGACGCACTATGTATGTTTTTGTCTTTTGTATTTTCATGAACAAAGGTGCCAAGCATCAAGGAGAGTAGAGCAAGAGCTGTCAAATAAATCCGGTCGGGCACCCCTCATAGGACATGTAGTATCAAATATCATCTCTTCTCATGACAGCTTCAATCACCCCCCCTGGAACAAGAGAACATGATTCTGAACCATATGCAGATGTGGTCAAAGTGTAAACAAGTTACTCATCGGACTCTTCTTTGATGATCTTCTCATTCTTGGTCGGGATGAAATCGGAGTCATCGTCGTTCTCTTTCTTGAGCTGCTCCTCTTCGGTATCCGACTCCTCAACGACTCTCTTGGAAACAGTCTTGCGTCGCTTTATGGTACGAGGCTTGGCTGGAGAAGCTGCGGGAGAAGATTGGTTGGCAGCATCCTTATCGTCGGTGGTCTCATTCCTGTTGACGAAGGCTTCGAGCTTGCGCTTCGCGGGCAACCACATGGAGGCAGCGGATCTGCGCTTGATTCCAGTCAATTTGGCCAGTTTTTCCGTGTCAGGCTGGTTGTGATAATGAGTCAGTAAATGTCTAAGAGTCAAATCAAGCGTAAAGCAAACAATGTACCTTGACCTCCCCGTAGCACAGGTTGCTAAAGACCATGAGCCGAAGCTCAGACGGGGAGAGATCCGCGATTTTACCGTCCGTTGCCTTAGCGGGGCTAGACATTGTGGTGATTGAGGAAAGAAGTGATTTTGGTAGATGGTAGGGTGGTGATTTTCGAAAGATGGAAGATGTGGGAGTCAAGGATGGCCAGTAACGGGTTGTTTGGTGACTTGAAAACGTCCAGGCGAAGAAACTTGGGTCCGGACAAGGTCTTTCGAAAAGTTTGGCAACGAAAGCAAACGAAAAGATTTTGGGTGAGAAGTGAAGAGAGTAATTTTTAACAACCTTCGAAGTAAGGAATCGTCCTTGGTAACCTTGGAAGAACCAGGGAAGGCCTATGTTAGAACTAGACAGAAATTTGTCCACATATTCTTGAAATGAAGCCCAGGGGTTTTGCAAGACTTTTGACACGATGTTTGTGCTGAGCATATCAAGGCCAACATTACCACTACGACATGACCCCCTGGGCTGACTGTTTATGATTATGCGAAATTGTGGTAAGATAAATTAATTCATGCAATCTGGCCATATATTGTTAGTTGATCTCACAATCCATAGATTACTTAAGTATCAATAAATTCGTCCACGGGTTTCATCTATATCTCTAGGGACAAACAGACATACCATGCATCAAACACATACTCTTAAATGGAACCAAGAAGTCAACAATCTAGGTATAGCTTTGGTTTCTTGTCAACAAACCACAGCCGAAAGGAGCCCTACAGAGCCTCGGAAATATGAGAAAATCGACGACGAGGTTGCTGTTCTTCGATGTTATCATGTTAAGAGTGTACTTCTTTTGCAAGGTTCCCACCCGGGCATCCTTTATGACGCCGGCGACGTCTCTTTTCCTCCTGATTTTCACCATGGTGTTTGGGAATATGATTACTGAACCTAGAAACAGGCTGAGCTGCCAACCTAGAGCGTGCTGATTCCCAATTATGTATCTCCGAATACACCTTGTATAAGTTTGATCAAACACGTCGTATCATGTGCGGTATGTCGCTTTCTTTCGGATATGAAGCTCTTCAATAATGAAATCCTCCAAGGACGTAATCAATGATTCTCAAGGGCGTGTAGGGTTTCTTGTTAGTCCACCATTGAGGATACTTGGACACCACATGGATGTGTTCATGGCGGTAGAAAGGGCACCTGGGCAATCGGTTGATCTACCATATCGGGGATATCTGATGTGGGAGGCTCCATTTCCACCTCGACTTCCAGTCGTGACTTCGTGAAGTTCCCTGCAAATGTGGAGAGAAGCGTACGTTCAAGTAGCAAGTGAGATATAATCACTCCGAAGGTGAAAGCCGTTTGCCAAGGCTAACAGACAAGTATCAAGTTGATACACCTATATGTGGCCGTGATTAAGGAAGCTCTTGTGTTCTAGCAACTCCTTTCAATCGTGACTGTGTTTGGAATTTCGTTTGGCCCAACTGACCCCTTACGGCAGAGGCACCCTGATGATAGCATAAAGACGTCGTTTGGTCGTGTGATGTCACATAAAATGATACAAATCCTCCCATCGGAGGCAAATGTGTGTGTCTTTCGGAATGTAGAGAGATGGAGGATGGATGATGGTGCCCTGCTGTGTGTCAATGTTGTTAGGATCGAAAGTCTCTGGTCAAAGGGTGAAGTAAATATTGAAGAATTGGATAAAGAATCCGGAATTCAGAAACCGATATTGTAGATCGACCATAGAAGTATCTGGAGGAAGTAGAAGTAAACTCACGGGAAGCCGGATGAATCATTCCTTCCTCTTTGGAAAACAGAAAGTCTTGGCAACACTTGTTTTGACCGCACTAGTCCCGAATAGGCTTGGCGTTGTCATTGGAAGGGCGCGCAGATGCGATCCAGTTTTTGATTTTGGATCACCCACTCGGACTTGGTGCTCCTCTCCGAATACTCCGTGCTTCGGTCTTTTGATGCCAAATCAGATTTTCACGGACATGCCGTGGTTGCACTGCGTTGATCGGTCCATTCCCTGTGACTACCATCGGTGATTAATGCTTATCGGCGCGAACAGCCACACATAAGCTGCATTGGAACGGTCCATGCCGAGTGGCCGACATGGCAAACTAATGACAAGCGTGGTTGATGGTTCAAAGCGGAGGCTCCACTCGACTTACCCCGGACCAAGGGTGCGCTTTCGGCCAACTTTCACCTGACCGACTCTCCTCCTCCTTCCACCGTGTTCGTTTATCAGACTCGTGCCGGAGACTCTGCACTCCCTCTGCATTACACCGTGTGAAAACAAACCATGGAGTACTTCGACTTCGAGGGGGCTTCATCCGCCCATGGCTCCATTCAGCAAGAGGACGATGTCGCTTCGGTCGATATTGAGCTCGAAGAGGCAGATGAGCACGCGGCAAACTTTGACGCAATCGCCCATGATCAACCTTTGGAGTTCCTCAATGATCCGGTACCGGAGCAACCGATGCAGGCCGAGCAGCCCGTTGACCCCGAGGGAGGCTACCCCATGTTCCGAGCCCAAGAACCGTGCGACTTTTGTCGTCGTGCAGGACTGGACTGTTTCCTCGCAAAGCGCGGCGCTTTGAATTATGGTTGCACCTGTTGCATCTCTCTCTATCGCGAGTGCAGTTTCACCCATGCCAAAACAACTGGAAAATTTCTTCAAACCTTACACAGTGTGTCCGAGAACGCATATGTTCCAACAGGAAGCTTAACGGGAAGAAAAGCCCTCAAGTCGGTCTCATACAACGCATACCCCGATGAGTCCGATTCTCGCTCCCGCAGTAGCAGCGCTCGATTTTCACGCAAAGCGATCAGTGTGCTGAAGGGCTGGCTGCGAGACCACAACGAAAATCCTTATCCCACAGAGCAGGAAAGGGATGAATTGAAACAATATACCGGCTTGAGTCGAACACAAATCTCAAACTGGCTTGCCAACGCCAGGCGCCGCGGCAAAGTTCGTTCATCTTCTGGCACCAGTTCTCCAGTCCCTCCCGTCCCGGGAGCCGTGGACATCCCCCAGAAGCAATCCGTCGACGTATCCCTCATGACCCCTCTCGAACGTTGGAAGTACTCTCCTCCTGAGAACGAACCCGCGACGATCAGCGATATTAACCGTGCCTTGGCCAATCCACCATTCGATCCCTCGCGCCCACGCCGGGCCCGATCGGGTCACGTGAGGCCCCGTCGCCCTGGGTCCAGTACCAATGAGTCAAGCCATGCTAGCTCAGAACATAAACTGCGTACCGCCTCGGCGAGTAGTTTGGATACCAGTCGGTCATCCATTTCTGACCTCTCTTTTGCTTCTGCTTTCTCTCATCGATCCTCCCTGTCCTTTGGATCAATGGAACGTAAAGAACGTCGTCGGCGCCGCAAGCCCTCTGTTCCTGTCAACACATTGGCTCACTCCAAGGCCAAGGCAGTTCGTCCTTTCCAATGTACATTCTGCACTGACTCCTTTCCTGCTAAGTATGATTGGCAACGACACGAAAAGTCCATGCATCTCATCTTAGATAAATGGACCTGTCCCCCAGGGCGGTATAATTGAAGAGAATGGCATACCTCATTGTGTCTTCTGCTCGGCAGCTAACCCCGACGGTGAACATCTAGAAACACATAACTTCATCAGTTGCCAGGAGAAGACACTGCAAGAGAGGACATTCTACCGGAAGGATCATCTCAATCAACACCTTCGCTTGATGCACAACACCAAGTTCCAACCTTGCATGGAGAAATGGCAGAGCAGTATCACAGACATCAGATCTCGATGTGGCTTCTGTGCCTCCACCTTCCAGACCTGGAAAGATCGGGTGGATCACCTGGCTGGCCACTTCAAGAATGGTGCCAGCATGGCTCAATGGCAAGGGGATTGGGGCTTTGATCCTGTGATTCAAGCTCGTGTCGAGAATGCCATTCCGCCATACATGATCGACTATGAATGGCGATCTCCTGATCCTTGGGCCACTGAGCAAGCCAAAGGAGGCGGAGAAGATAGCTCGTCGCTCGGCCTTCCTGTCCCCACTGACATCAATTGCTACCGCCGACTTACTCGCGAACTCACCACATACATATACGAACAAAAGGCCCAAGGCATTGTTCCATCCGATCACATGATACAGACAGAGGCTCGCCGTGTCATCTATGGATCTGACGATTCGTGGAACCAAACCTGCGCCGACAATGTTGTCTGGCTGGGTGTCTTGAAGCGCGATTGTGGGTTGGAGACAGCAGTCAACAACGACGAGATTCAATTTTCAGATCTGGGAATGCAGCCACCATTTGCTGTCACTGGTGGTTTGAGGGCTGCACCCCGAGACATCAATATTCTCGCTAGGACAGTTACCCACGGTGCACCCCTTCATAGCCCTGCGGTTTCGAGCCCTGGTTTCCGAAGCCCCGCTTTCCCTGGAACAGGCTTCTCATCAGCAGGACCCAGCCGACCGGGGAGTCTTTCCGGGAGCTATGCTGGTAGTGCAGGGATAATCTCAGCTGGTGCGGATCCATCTTTCTCCACAGATTGGGCTAGCAGCCTTCCAACGACTGTTTCTGTCGGAGAGAGGCCAGCTGACCCTCTTGTTCAAATGGGCTTTGACCCCGAGTTCCTCCAGCGATTGAACGATGGCTATGACAAGATAAACCCAGATGACATCGAGGGGCTACAAATCGATGGCGAGAGCCAAAAGGAGGTTCAAGCGCAACATTGGTCAAACCCGAGCTTACTCCATCAGCCAGTGGCTCAGCCTGCTGCAAGCGAAGTTTCTGCCTCAGATCCAGTGTTTATCTTCAATTCCGAAGAGGGCCACCCCCCTGCATCAAATCCCGCCCAGAGTGACATGCCTGGCCTCTTGAACAACACAGGCAACTTCTGATGCTGGTAGCTATTGTTTACATCAAGGGTCACGCATGGCAGAGCAAAAGTTACATTCACGAATTCATCCAATCATGTTAATCTAGCATATAATTTGAGTGCTAATCATGCTGGCTACGATAATACATGTCAATTGATCTCATACGACCGTAATCGAGGTCTTAGTCCAATGAGGTCTACACTCCTCTTTCTCCTGGGTGGTCGCATTTAGAACCCACCTTCTTCCAGATCCCTTGTACACCCCTCACCTCATGTTCCGATTCATCCTGGATGTTGTGCGCTTCACCCCCCCTATTTAGCACGCGGCGTTCATACTAAGCCCGAAATTGACATCACCGCCGAATTTGCTTCGATCATTCCGATTTCAGACTGGCTGACTCACCTCCAGCAATCATAGCCAACCCTTTCCTCTAAGCTCAAAGTATGCTCCACCTTTGTCTGACCTGCAGAGGGCCGCAAGTCTCAGCCAGGCGCTCCCACGGCAATGGAACCTTCAACTTCGTCCCTCCTGTCTGCCGGGTGTGCCACCTGAGCCACGCGCCGAGGTTCAAAGGGTACCTGTTTGGTCACAATGCTCTTACCGCGCCCGGCCCTTTGAACCTCGCAAGCTTCCTTACCATTTCAACGCCACCAAATTATTGTTCGGCATTCGTCTCCCCGAAGCACCAAGTAATATTTGACATTCAGGCTTTCTGTCAGCGGATGCGCTTTCCAGGCACCAATAAACATGCTTGTTGAAAATGGAAGCCGTCGATCTGCACGCAATACGCGGCTAGGTCTGTTGATTGGTTGGTTTGCGAGACAAATCCTTAACTCTTGACTCATTTATTGATATTCGGATGAACATACCCGTCGCTTACCCTCTTTCGGATGACCGAAGTGATCCATGATGATGCTTTGAGACGAGCGGCCCCGTGCTTTGCAGGTTTACGAACTTGCATGTCAGTCGCTCCTATGAGATCATTGTATCCTCAGTGACAGGCTGCATAGAAGACTCCCAGACGAAACCGAGACGCATATGCTCACTGGGGGAGCTGTTGACCTCCTGGGCTCGTATAAAAGACTTTGAGGTCCGCGTTGTGATGTGCTCGTTAATAGCTTGATTGACACCACAGGCGCATATAGGTTCCAGTATACGAAAATGCGATTTCTTCGAGGAAGTTTCTCTGTTTGGATAGTATTCCTCACTCAATGGGTGTCAGCAGCTACTGTCTTCTTCCCTATTACCTTGACATGGTCTAATCGAACAGTTGCTAGTGTCACTAGGCCAGTGATCTTGGTGAATGGGCAATTTCCTGGCCCGCCGTTGAAACTAAATCAGGGTGATAATGTTCGATTTTTGGTTGATAATAGATGTCCGTTCAACACGACTGTGCACTTCCATGGTAAGCACATTTAAGCCCTTGTTTTATCCCCATTTCAAAATGCGGAGGAGGCCTTGGGCATCGTCCTTTGAAGGTAATACTTTTGCAGACAGCAGCTCATAGCGTACAGGAATTGAACAGTTAGGAACTCCGTGGTCCGACGGTGTTCCTGGTGTCTCTCAGAGATCCATCGTTCCAAACAGCTCATTTCTTTACCGATGGACGGCGAATGATTATGGCGCATACTGGTACCACGCGCATCACCGCGGATCTCTTGAGGATGGGCTCTTCGGACCTATATACATTACCCCAAGGTCTTCAGTACAAAGACCTTTTAGTCTGATCTCTAACAGCAGTGGGCAATTAAACGCCATGCTTGCTGCCGAGAGGGCGACTCGCCCTGTGCTGCTCTCGGATTGGCGCTCCCTCACGTCAGAGCAGATATGGAATACCGAGGTGGCATCTGGAGTTGACTCATGGTGTGCGAATGCCCTGCTCATCAACGGAAAAGGCTCTGTGACGTGTTTGCCTCGCGACCAAATCAATGCTTTGACGACTCCTGCTCAGCGAGGTGTGCTGGGGCCAAATCAGAACCTTACCGACATGGCGTGAGTTATCGACATATCTGACTGTCGTCGAAGGTGTGCTAATATTGATGATCCTAGATGTTGGCCTGCCAATGTCCTTGATGCAACGTTCAACTTTCCCCACAATTACAACGCCGTCCTACCAACCATGTTTGAAGGCTGTGTCCCATCTCGCGGTCCTCAAGAGATCTTGAATGTGAGTTCAGGAGACCAGTTTGTGAGTTGGGATTTGACCAGTACATCTGGCGTACTGCAAACGACATTCTCGATCGATGAGCATGTCATGTGGGTATATGCCATCGATGGACGATATATTCGACCAGTACAAGTCAACGCGCTCACCATCCCCAACTCAAACCGATACTCGGTCCTCGTCCCGCTCAATCAGCCCAGAGGAGATTATACAGTGCGCACCGTCAGCGCCAGCGTACAGCAAATTCTCAACACAACTGCCATCATGCGGTACCAGGGCAGTCCCCAGCTCAATCGACCCTCCAACCCTTGGATAACCATCAACAACCTCAACGCGACGACAAACACGATTTTCCTGAACGAGTCCTCCGTTGTTCCATTCCCTGTCCTCGTACCATCAAACAACGTCGACCAAACCTTCCTGCTTCACGTTAGTCAAGTAGGTAATGCCTACCGCTGGCGACTCGGCAACACAAGCTACGGCCTCGAGCTAGAAGAGTCACAGCCGCTACTCTTCAACCAGACCTCTATTCCCAGCGATTTGATCATTCGAACCAGAAACAATACCTGGGTTGACCTGATCATCCAAGTTGACACGATTCTGCAGCCCGCACACCCTATCCACAAGCACTCGAACAAACACTTCATCATTGGCCAGGGCAATGGAACCTTCAGCTGGAATACTGTTGCGGAGGCTGTACAGGCGGTTCCCGGCAACTTCAATCTGCTGACGCCGCAGTATCGGGATACATCAAATACGCCGGTGCCGATAACAGGCCCCACGTGGCTGGCCCTGCGGTATCATGTTGTTAACCCGGGTGCATTCTTGATGCATTGTCATATCCAGGTCCACCAGAGCGGCGGTATGGTTTTGGCGATGTTGGATGGAGTCGATGCTTGGCCGACCATTCCACCCAGTTATTTAAATAATTCTGGATTCTGAGGATCGGGATCAGGATGGTCGCGGAAGGTATAAATGTGGATTCATGGTGCGGAATCGGGGCTGAAGTACATAGGCTAGCCCCTCGTGCTTTTGTGTGTGTTTTGATTTGATTGTGAGCCCCGCATGTCGTATCCCCTAAGTATAATTCTCTGTTCACGGCTTAGCTCCCTCGACCAATCATGTTTCACGGCTTGGCTTGAATCGAAGGTTCGACCAATCGAATGTTAACTGTATGTACAATTAGTTGGAACTTTGAATGGACAGCTAAAAAGACAGTTTAAAAGATAGTTCAAAAGACAGAGCATGGAGTAGTTAGAAAGATAGTTAGAATGACAGTTAAAAAAAAGATCCCAAAGTTGACAGTTCTGTTTCTTTACCAATCGAAATATAAGAGTGAGCTAATACATAACTACACCTATTTACAAGTAACTATCGTCGTCTTTTTGGCCGCGCGTGAGCGCGGCACTGAGGCTTGTTTTTAGTACTGTGAAGATGAGCGAGCTGCTAGGAGGCGGGAGATTGCCACTTAACTGCATCGAATACACTCAGCGTGTTTGAAGATCAAGCTCCATATCACCATTCTTCAAAATATTTGAAGTGTAGATTACTTTCCACGAGCCTAACGATATGGAACAAGCTTCACTCTAACCATAACCCCCCTTACAGTCTTGGAACCTCTAAGTATAACATGTTGCAAAGCAAGAAGTTCATAGCATTAAATTCGTAATCATGACTGCAGCGCAGTGACCACTTCGGCCGAGACAGCACCCCAAAGCGACGCCCGTAAATTCCTCTATTTTCCGCTCACTCGAGAAGAGATTTGATACCCTGTTCAATGGCCGGCAAGCTGGTACCGACGACCTCAGTGATTTTTTGGCCGTCCTTGAAGAGCATGAAGGTTGGCATGGCCCGCACTCCGAGCTCCTGGGCGACGTCGGCAACCTTGTCCACATCGACCTTGTAGAATGTCACGTCGGTGTAAACGTTACTCCACTCTTCAATTTTTGGGGCGATGGCCTTGCAGGGACCGCACCATTCTGCATAGCAGTCAAGGATGACGGGAGTCTCTGCGCCGAGGATCTTGTCCAAGAACTCGGGTTTGCTGGGGATTGTTAGTGGGATTCTCTCATATGGATGGGGAGTGGAGAATCTGATACCTGGTAATTTCAATGACAGGCATTTTGGTAATGTGGATTTTGGGAGATGTCTTCTGGGAAGAGTTGGATGAGATGGTCCAGATGGTAGAGAAGTTTAGTTTGATGAATTGCAGGAGAGAATGAGAGAGAAAGTGGACGAGTGAGATTGAGACCTTTTATATACGTGAAGAAGACAGGTGGGGTGACGCAGATCGGAGGGGCGGATGATGCCAGTGACATGCAATCCGGTTGGTCTTAAGATATCGAATCAACGAATGATGTTATTCAGCAAATTATATCTTGACGTTGGCTCAGGATGTTGCACCACTCTGGAACGTGTTGCATACTATAACTGATATACCGTAGTGGTGAAGAGGTGCAGGCCCGATCCTCGGAGGGGCTCCACATAGGCTATTACCTAAAACGGGGAAGCTCTGAGCACCAGTCGCCATTGATATAGACGTCAATGACATTGAAACACCAAATGAATTAGTCCATCAATTATGAAACAATAAAATCCAGATTCTTCAATTTTTCAAAAAAAAAAAAAAAAAACGTGCGCCTGAAAAACGAGGGGTCAAGCGGCTGCAAGTTGTTCCGGAGGCAGAGAGTGCTGTGCCGTATTTAAGATCAGGCTCGGCTATGCCCCTCTTCACACCTACATCCCTCATCTTTCCCACCCCTTTTTCGACCTTTTTCCATCAAAATGTCGAAGCTTTTCATTGGGTTTGTAAATTCATGCGATCATCATGCGCGTCAGCTGACAATTTCATAGCGGTCTGTCCTGGAACACGGACGACCAGAGTCTGCGCCAGCGCTTCGAGGAATTCGGCGTTGTCGAGGATGCTGTGAGTCCCCACGTCGTTCATCAAATTCGGTTGGCAATCGATCGCTAATGATTCTTTTTCTCTCTGCAGACTGTTGTCAAGGACCGTGACACCGGCCGCAGCCGCGGTTTCGGTTTCGTCCGCTACGGCACCGACGAGGAGGCTACTGCTGCCCTCGAGGCTATGAACAACCAGGAGTAAGTGTCTTCATTGTAAATTCCATCTTCACCTCGATCCAATCGGTCGCGCTTGCGTGGCGCACGGCGTGCCGGCTCGTGGTCGGGGTGTGGAGTCGTCGCTTGCGGTCCAGTTCCCCGCTAACCCCTCTTCCAGGTTCGACGGTCGCGTTATCCGCGTCGACAAGGCTACTGAGCGTGCTCAAGGTGGTGGTGGTCGCGGCGGCTTCGGCGGCGGCGGCGGTTACCGTCAGGGTGGCGGTGGCTACGGTGGTGGCTACGGCGGTGGTCAGGGCGGCTACGGCGGCGGCTACCAGCAGGGCGGCCAGGGCGGCTACGGTGGTGGCTACGGCGGCCAGCAGGGCGGTTACTAAGTTTCCTTCGAATCTCACGAAAGTTATGGACAAGTCATAAAAGGTCTGGAGGTGATCATCACCATTCCACGGTTGTGACATATGGGCTGCCAATTCCAGGTCACTGAGGCTCTGCTGCTCAAACCTGTTCAAATCACAAAATCGAATTCGTTCATCAAACTTACCCTTAATCGATAATCATAATCGAGCCTGGTTGATCTCTACTCTTTGCTCTGTGTGCGTCGATGTAGATATTGTATGGCCACGTATGTGTTAGATCCAACTGCTTTGTACTCATCCGTGAGTGTGTCGTTCACCGTGTGCATGTCACTGAGTGTCCTGCATGTGCTCCCACCGTCTGGTCAAGCTTCCCCATGCACGGTCAGATACCTCCATCTTATCTGGGGCCGATCATTAAGCGAGAGCGGGAGGACCTGGGGGGAAAGTGGAGACATCAATTCTAGAAAGGCTTGGCATTCAACATTTACTGAGTCGCTAAGTACAAAGACGCCGAAACCGTCGCAAACATAACAACATGTCGCCTTATATCATTCCAGTCATTGTCGTAAAATGGGGTTCAATATGCTTCATCACTCCGTCTCCTCGTCCTCTTCTTGGAGATCTTCCGCTGCCGTGACTTCGGGATATTCAACCTCAGCGTCGGTCTCGCCACTTTCAAGAATCGAAGGGACATCCGTGGGCTCTGCAGACAGATCAGAAGACTCAGTCAAAGACTGGGAAGATGACAGCTCATCTGGTTCCACGCTCTGAGACCCAGACACATCGACAGGCTCGGAAGGAAAAACATCATCTGCCTCTTCAGTCTCCTCGATTTGCTCAGCCTCACCGGCCAAGTCGGGCGTTTCAAGGTCACCAACCGGGGAGAGCTCATTTTGGTCACGAGATTCTGCGGGGTGGTCAACGGGAATCGACTCTGAAGACTCTTCGTCAACGCTGGCAGGCTCAGGATGCAGGGTTTCCAAGGTCTCGGGCTGCACAAAAGTCTCTGTTGCTTGCGCAGACTCAGCAGTGGGGACCTCAACATCACCAATCTCATGGACCGGGTCAGAACTCTCCGCCCCTTCCTGTCCCGTGGGCCGTGGGTCCACATTTACCTCCGAAACAGCGGTCTCGATCATCGGCTCTGAGAGGGACGCAGAAGCCACAGCCACGCTCACGCTGGGCACAACCGATGGCAAACTCGTGCCAAACGAGCTAGCCTGCAAAATTTGGACTTCGGAATCAAGCGGCTGGTGGTGACCATACCCGACAGCAAGGAACGCAACAAGCATGCTCAGAATAACCAGTGCCAGGTTGCGCCTATCGGCAGCCAAAACCCGAATATAGTTCGCGCAAAGGGTCGAAAGGGCGACCTCAGTCTCAGCCTTCTGCGGTGCACGCTCGAAGTGGTGATCCCGCTCAGGAGGAGGGCCGGATATACTCTGACGCGACGGCATCACGCTGGACCGGAACGAGCCAACATCACTGACCATACGAGCATGGCTCTGTCTAGGCGACTGCAGGATCTCCGGCAGAACCTGATTCTCACTATCGACGAGCGATGTTATAGGCAACATTCGCATCTGGGGTGATTGCATACGCGGTGATATTGTCTGGTCTCGTTCCACAAGAGCCATCTGCTCCTCTGCAAGTCTCCTTTCCAATCCCCGGCGCACATCAGACGGAAGCCAAAGTCCAACCTCGACATCGACCTTCTCCATATCCTGCCACGCAGCCGCCCACGCCCCAGCGCGCATCAGCCCGTTCGCAGCGAATACCCGAATTTCCCATTTCCGATTGCTGTCGCCGTGTCGCACATGGCCTCCACAATCAGGACACTCGTCCCCTTGCTCTCCGTCCGTCTCGCTCTCGTCAATATCGGAGAAATCGTCGCCGGAAACATCGGTATCTTCCCGTCCAACGAAATGCCCATTCTGGAGACGTGGTCGCTGAAGCTCCAGACTCTCGAGAAGTCGCTCCTCAAGCATATCATACAGATCCTCCGGATGAGAGATCAACACACCCCGATCACGAAGCACGCCCGACCCAACCCGATCCTGCAACCGCCGCCACCGCTTCCAGTATTCCGGCGGTAGCTCATCTTCGAGAATGTCCTGGTTTCTAGGTTCCGCGGCCCCGGGGACCGGGATCGACGGTGGGAGGAGTGTGCAGTGCAGCAGCACAAGCGGTGCTTCTTTCTTGGGCGTGGGCTGTTTCTGCGTCTTCGGCGAGTAGTAGGGCGAGCGTTTCATCGGCGACGAGCCCGGGGAGCGAATACCAGCGCGTCGCCGCGGGGGAGTCAGGTAATCGTCTTCGTCTGCTTCATCCTCCGTGTGCATTTGTAGTGCGCGAACAGAGCTCGGCTTGCGGAAGACGGCTTCACGCTGTCGAATCGTGCGCATTGCTGTGGGAGCTTGGCTGAAGTCGCCGAAGTTGGCTTCGGATTCTTCGACTCTGTATCCGGCGATCTTCTCGTGGACGTCCATGTCCGGCATTTGTTTCATTCTTTCGACAGGGTGGATGAGGACGGAGGCTGGGACTGAGGATAATGAGGATCGGCTAGACGCTCTAGATTTCAACTGGTCTAGTTCCTCGTCCATTTCACGGCCGAATACGTCGCTTGTTGAGTGGCGTGCCGAGGAGGAGGACGAATTATATTCATAGTCCTGAGTGGACATTTGAGTATTGTCTCCCTGGTATAACTGGTCGGTGGGCTCGAGGGAGGAGACGAGGAAGCTTTTGCTTTGAGGCTGGGGGCTCAGGATCTCTGTGGAATCGACAGCGGCGTCTTGTTGACCGTCGTCATATAGGCGCGCCATACGAGGAAGCTAACAGTTTCACAGGCTTCGAAAAAATAACGAGGCCTAAAGGACTCGGTGAGACTGCAATCCAATCTCTTTGAGACAAGTAAACGGTGTTGACACGGAGCGCTCACCGCCCGTTGTTCAGGGCAACGGACTGTCAGGCGTCGATCATCGAGCCTTACCCGTTTGGGAAGATTCGGTATACTATCCTCACTGCGGAGTACAAGCTGGTTCTTGTTCATTTTGTTGTCTTACGAATTGACTAGGAACAAATCATGCTTCAATCTAGGCCCCGTCTTGTCAGCGCATCCTTGTCGATGTGCTGTACATGATATTCAAGGTTTGACCCTGCGCGGCTTGATGAAAGTGATCTGCGCCCGTTGAGCAGTCAAAGAACAGCGGTTATGCAGTCCAAAACGGCTCCCAGTCTATTAAAAATCGATCATCTCCATTCATTGCGACTGGCTTATGCATCTTACCCACACCCATGGACCTTTCTCCACATTCGCACCAAATCTTTGGAAGCTTCAAAAGAGCTCCCCTGGTTGCAGATATGTCACTGTATCACCAAGATTTTGGACTCTTTAAAGCCGGAGCTTTTTTTGATGTATTTTTTCCACCCTGAGTCCCATGGATGAGCGCCCCTCGTTGATCTCATGAGAACAAGAGCCTCGATCCAATTCCTTCAAGGCTGATCACATACTCATTTTAGCCAAAGAAGCCCCAAGCTTTAACAAGGCATTTGCTTACCTCCGAGACTGTGAACATACTATCCCAGTATATCGTCAGATGATCATCAAGAGCACAAAAATCTCACAGGGTCCACTTGGCTTGATTGAAGACAATGAGTGCTGCAATATTTTCTAAGCAAGCGTATAGAGTCACACAAGCTCCCGGCCAGTCATATTGAGGCCTGGCGCCGTCGATGATGTTGCAGGGATTACTAGAGGACTGAAGTAAAAAGTCAGCTTGGCTGGCTGTGTGATGCTAGGATGTGATAGGATAGAATCTTCATATTTCAAAGCGTGAAGAGGCCGAACCCTTTTTTTGGGGGTAGAAACCTTGGAAATGTCTGCTTTCCATGATGACCCATCACTTAACTTGGATGTTTGAAGGCTTGTGACAGACCTGAACACCTGGTGGTAGAATTCTGGGGTTTGTGTGTCCTCTCTATCATGTCTAGGGAACTGACAGCAACATACGGAGGAAGAGGACCCATGGTTCTTGGAATTACTTGGTCGGAAACAGGCCTGGCCACTGTATTGATCATCCTACGTGCAAAGAATGCCTCCATAATCCCCCGCCGAGCGAGCGTTCCCATCGCATTTTCTGGCATCTATAGTTTACGATGGGATTTTGTATGGGAGATAATTGCCTACGTGGGTCTCACCGTGAATATCTATCCGAGATTATGTTTGCTTGCCATGGAATTTTAGCATACATCTCACGTTTTTGACCTCAGGTCTTTTCAAATGATACCTATGGGACTAAGAACTAACAAAAACAACTCCCCAGGCCGTGGCCTTAGGTTCCCAAGTCAGTCTCACGGTCAGCGTCCGCTATGGTCTCGGCAATCATCAGAATCTGATCTCACACGAGAACCTCGTCAAACTAAATCTGTGGAGCTGGATCGCTCAGGTTGTGTCAATCATTGACTTGATCTTCGCACGCACTGCGGTGGCGGCTTTCCTTCTTTTGCTGCAGGATGGAATGCGCCATTGGAGTCGGTACCTACTTTGGCTGATTGGGATTGTTCAAGCAGCTATGTATGGACTCTCTGTTGGAGGGATCTTCAAACAGTGCAGCCCGGTTGAGAAATTGTGGGATCCAAGTATCCCAGGCACATGCAAAGGGATTGCTGCCTCAGCAGTAGATGGGTATGTTGCGGGTGGTAAGTATGGTTTCAATTGTTGTTCTGTTAGACTACAATACATACACACAAGGTAAGATAGGCTAATAAACGCTCACTATTTCAAGGTATTGGCGCTTTCTCCGACTTCTTCTTAGCTGCCTACCCCATATTCATTATCCGCGAGATTCAGCATATGAAACGAGCAACGAAAATTGGGATTTGTCTTATATTGGGAGGTGGAGTGGTGTGAGTGCATCGAAGATTCTTCCATTTCCTTCCTTTCTATCTGCTGTCTCCCTCAAACTGGCCCCTCTCACCACTTTCATCTTTCCATCTTCTCCACCAGATATGCGATCCTATACGAACAAAGCACCAAGTCCAACCGAGACAATTCATTCCAATGCCCATCAACAATACTGACCACAAGACCTCTTTACAGAGCCGGCAGCGCCGCAATCGTGAAAGGAATCTCTATCAAAAACGTTACAAACATCGAAGACAACACTTACGCCATGGCTAACCTAAACATCTGGGTCTTCACTGAGATGTGGTTCGTCATCATCTTCGGCTCAATCCCAACACTACGCAAAGTCTTTCTACAGTTCTCTCGGGATATTGGAAGCGCAATCATGCATCGGGATATCGAGCAAAGACCCCAAAACAACATAGAGGATTGGGCTCAGTTGAGGGAGCTCTCTGAGTCAGGGGAGAGGGAAAGATGCGAGTCTGCTTTGGGGCAATTTTTGCCTAGCAGTGCTTGCTCTGATGGAGCGCGGTAGTAAAATGGCACGGAGTGAATTCTCTGTTTATCATTGAGGTTTCTTCGATTCGGACCTTTGCATAGAAATCGGTGACATAGCAAGCCATTTGAAACAAGGGCATTGAATCCATTATATAGACCAAACATTAGAAACATGAATTGAATTGAATTTGAATCTTGCAGCATGGTTCAGCCTAGGTCTGCGAGATAAATGGCTACTCACCACCAGTCTGCTTCCAGTAACTCCTCACATTATCCCAAGTAATGAAATCCACAACTCTCTGCCTTCTCCCTACGCTCGAGCCCAATTCCATCACATTCTCAAACATGGGCTGCAGTCTGTTTCTCGCAAAATGGCACATCATTTCCATATCATTGACAGAGAGATGGGGCGTATTGTGGCTGGTCCGGGCCGCGTGCAGTGCGTTCGTCGTGCGGGTGATTTGGCGTTCTGTGCTGTGCAGCCATCGTGGAAAGTAGGAGACTTTTCTACTGAGGAGAAGTCAAGTTCGGTTGCTCGAAGTTGATTGATGGGTATTGGAGCCCACGGGTACGACTCAGTTCGTGGCAGTAGTGGTAAGATAAACGGTTATTCATCAGTTCTGAAAGCACCGGAGGTAGTGCAGAGGGGTAGAAAGGTCCACGTAACCTTAGAAGGTATCGATAGTATTGTGATGGAGATGGAATAAGGGTTGTTCCATAGACAACGAAGAAACCGAAGATGGAGAAGGAAAGAAGAAGAAGCAAGAAGCTATGGAGCAACAAGCATAAATAGCAAAAGAAGCAAAGCAAGCAAAGCAGATCAGATGGCGCTTGGTAGCCAGCAAGCAAGAAGGAATGATGGATGACGATAGGAAGCAAGCAAGCAAGCAAACAAGCATATACAGAGAGAGAGAGAGAGAGAGAGATCCTGTGATGCTTGCAGGGCATGAGAAGTATCACCTAGGTGGTTACCTAGTGCAATCATTCTAAAACCGTTCTTAAATCAAGATGGGGGATTGATTGGGTCTAATTTTGAATCATGGCTTTTTCCGTTCAAGTTATACTTGTGTTTAGACATTGTAGACATAACAAGCTATCTGGCACCAAAAGAATCAGAGCGCCTCATCCGCCACGAGTCCACATCATTTTGCAAGGGGAAAAAGCCAGCCCGAACTCCGATATATGCAGGTACGTGGCGGGTATATATACAACAAAGCCAGCACGCAACATCATGATGGCCGTGAAACATCATCAGGATTCATAAGTGGATACCCCTGATTTTCACCAAAGAAGCTAAGAACATCCTGCGGGAGATACTCCAACCAAGGCAGAATCTCGCCATTAGCAAAGGGGAATGATTCTTGGTGGTTGAGGGTATTCATATCGACGTCATGGCTACCGATCATCATCCCGTTGCTATCTGCATGCAGATCACCAGTGCCGATTGGGTTCCCACTTGGGTCGGGGGTTGGTGGAACCGAGTAGTCGAATACAGATGGCTGAGGGTCAAGTTGGGCTGGTGATAGACCCGAGAAAGTGGGCGGTGCGGGTTGGACGGGGCGTGTGGATTGTGGTGTTGAATCTGGGTAAGGTGAATTCAGACCCATGTAGTAGGAATCTGTATGCATAGGCGTGGGTATCGTGGGGTATTTTGCATTCGCTGCCGCAAGTGATGCGGCGCTTTCGTTGTGACTGGGGTTGAGGGGAGGGAACGATGAATTGCCTTGCCCGGCATTTGGTAGGATTGGGTAGCTGTGACTGTACTGGGACGAGTAGGTTGGACGGTCGGGGGTAGGATCTGGCTCAGTGGTGGGCATTTGGTACAGCAAGCTTAGGTTAGGCTGTGCTGAGTTCGTAGCACCTGTGAGAGACCATCCGATGGCTTGGCTTGGATCGATGTTTGGCGACCATTTCCTGTTAGATGTCATGTCGGCAACACTGTATGGTTTTTCGGGATCTGATCCATCTGCTGGTACTTTGCCTTTGCGCCAAGGGCCAGGACCCAGAGGTAGCCCCGGAGCGATCCCATCTGTATTCTCCATGTCTTCAATGGTGTAGAGAAGAGGGTCAACGATGCCTTTCGCCTTCTGGTCTAGCACTGTCAGGATGTAGCCAGTTCCTTGCCAGTACGTATTGAGGGCTTGCAATGCTTTGTAGCAGCGTTGATAGTTCTCCTTCGCAGCAGAAGCGAGTAGAATGTGCTTCGCTGTAGACTTGCGCTCTGTTCCATTGGATGGATCCAAATTAGGTAGCACGAAGCCACTAGACTGGTTCGCCAACAGTGGCTGGGGCGATGGTGCGCCATTGGCAGATGAGGGTGTGGTGTAGTATGCGCTTTCCATGAGGAAGGCGCAAGCTGCAATGTACATCGGTTGACTTGTGAACGGGTTTCCGATGAAGCTTTTCCCATCAACGAGCTCGGAGAAAGATAGAATGTCTGCAATGGTTTTTGCAGAAGACATCGAAAGCTCCCGGCTGTTGGGATAAAGGTGCTGAATGGATCCACCAAAAGAGTTCAGCAACGTAGGCTGGTGTAGAAGCACGATGAGGGTGTGAAACCAGAAATGCAACAATATGAAGTTAGTCCCTTCCTTGGCTTTCACATAAGCCTGGAAATTCGCTGCATTGAAATGAAGTCTGGGAGACAAGCGTTGATAGATACCAGTCAAGTCGCTCTCCATCCCAGCTAGCATCTTCAAAGTATCTGGTGTGACCCGTTTGACGTATTGGATACCGTTTATCAAATCCGTCACTCTGCCGTAGAGATGGATGATCCGAATAAGCGGCGGGAAAGGAGCTGGCCAGCCATTCGGAAGCTGTGATTCCGACTGGAGAGGGAAACAAAGCTCAATATCTTCGTCGCGGAGTGTCACTGGCCGACCCGTCCCCGAAGAAATGACTCTATCCAAAAAGAATATGCTCCAAAATGAGTCTACGCGCTCACGCTCTCGAGCGCGCTCTCCAGTAAGAGGCCTTGGTTTCACCTTCGGAGTATGATGCACATCGAGATCATCATACTGATCTTCTCTAAGCTTTCCAGCGTGACCAGTCATCACATCGCTCGGAGTCACCCCGCTCTGGCCATAGTTATGCTTGAGACCTTGAAACTTCTGTAATCCCAAGTCTTGCGCCATGCGAATGGAGATTCCGAGGTACATCCAAAGTCCACTGTCGTGATTCGATCCGAACTGTTCATAGGCAAGTAGTAAGCAGGCCTGGACAGCGGAGAGAGTCGGACATGGCAGTGAGTCCACGAGCGCGCTCATCGCACGATGTCCAAATGGTAAGCCGCGATCCCATTTGCGGTTGTCATCTGGTAGATGCGGGCGTGCGATGGGCTGAGCCTGCGGAGGCCCAAGCAGTGGATGTGCTGAGAACCTTGCGGCTAATGAGCACACCGCATCTACTAACATGGTGTCGACCCTCTTGTCTTTGAGATCTTGGAAGAATCTATCGCGCTGGAGGAATGGGAAGTTACATCCCAGGTGCGTGAAGAATAAATCACAAAGATGCAAAACGAGGTTTGAAACGGGAGCCGTGTCGTCCTGGTCATAGAAGGGGATGTTCGCATCGCGACTTTCGCGACTCTCAGACGGTGCCGGGGCTCTGCTGATGTTCTCAGAGGGTCTTTCCGCGGGTCTGGGGCTTCGGAGGGGTGACGGAGAGTCGGAAGACATGGACGGGTTACTCTTGCGAGAACCGCGGACTTGCACGACCATTTGCTTGAAGCCTGGAACAATGGCAGTGGGACCAAAGTATCGGAAGTAAGGCACATGCGTGCGACTACCTGAGCTCACAGAGGCACGACTGCTCTCCGGGCTGTCTTCGGCTCGCATCTCCAACTCTTTGTTGCGCGACGACACATCTAGAAACGGAGGTATATCCTTCAAGCCGGTCTCCAGTAGCTCGGAAGGCCCGTCAACGGCGGGCGCTGGCATATTCGGCGGCACTGGATCAGGGGAGCTACTTTCGACGGCGCGGGCGACATTGTGGCTCGAACCATTGGGGGCGGAAACACGCGGCGCTTGCGACGTCGAGTCAGACTGTGTCCGTAAATGAGCGATCGATTCGGTGTATCCCAAGCAGACATGCTTGTAGTCCGAGCACGTTTTGCACACTATCCTCATTTATCAACCGAGGTTCCCGCGTTTGAGGAAGTGTGGCGGCGCAACTTACCTGGCTGTTCTCCCGAGCATCTGATCTTGCGCCGGCGGCATGTCAAACATCTACAGGACCCACGTGTATGTCAGCTTCAAATTCGGGCGAGCAAGGGATATCTCCGTCGACATACGCGGCATTGACGCGCCGGCGCTTGGTCTGCGGTTGACCATCGGTTGCGACAAAGCGGATTTGTCTTGGAACAGAAGGGTTGCCGCCGTTCTTCTTCTTGGGCGACGGGTCGCTCATGACAAGCGGATGATTATCCGTGGTCACGACCCATTGGACACCTGCACACTCCTGAGCGATGGAGGGAGTGTTGACGTAGAAGGGTCTAAGGTGGATGGGTCGGATATATGCGGCGGTGGGGGAGGTTGTGGGAGGGTGAAATGGAATCGCGCGAGATCTTCATTAGGCGACGCAGAGGAAGTGTAGGGAGACCAGGTGAAAGGAAGCGAACGCCACTACAAATTTCCCAATCTCACGATGTAATTCTCGTAATGTAACACGTACACTGACCGCTATGCTCGATACAGTACGTGTTTCTCGATCATGGGACCTCGATTCGACTCATCAGCTGATATTCGCACTCGACCTATTAGATCGCGGTGGATAAAGTCATGTATAATAAATCTCTTATTCTGTCATAATTGTATCGCATCAACTCCGATTCAAACTCCGGGGCAAAATGGGTCCTTTTATGGGGCGTGGGTTGGACCCCCCACGTCTAGCGCAACTGGTCTGAAGGGACCCAGTTGCCCACCCGAGCAAGGCTTTGAAATGCTATGATTGTTTTTACTCTCACTGTGTTTGGATGCATTAAATAGGTATGAAACTCACCTCTGTTTGAACAAAATAGTCTATCAACGGCCTGATTGACTTTAAAAATGATGAACTCCTAAGCTTCAAGTGACCTGAATCAGAGCTAGACTATTACTACGAACACAAAATAAAAATATCTAGAAAAGAGTTGCGGATAGACGACGGCAGTGAGCCCTTCGAGCAACTGTGTAGAAGCACATCCGATGACATCATCTGCTCGGCCCGAGTGTCGGATGCCCGTGTGGTCGTATGGCCACGCACCAGCTGCCCGTCGCACTATCGCCGTGGCTATACTGATCCATCGCGCGTGGCAGTATTAGATTTGGAGACGCGATAGCAAATTCCCTTCGAAAGAAAGACCATTGTACTCCATGTCTTCGCTAGTAGGGATTTCATTTTCCACATTCCACCAACTGCCACGCAATCTTCCTTTGTGAGTACCCCGCGATCCCCCAATCATCACGGTTGAGCACCAGTCCACCGTTGCAGTCGCAGCACCGCGGGGCAGAGAACATCGGTGAACATAGCTGATTCCCAATCCCCACAATAGTCGTCAAGCACTCACTCGAATTCACTCCAATCCCATCTCCATCCATCGCACCTTCACCAAAACCACCACCATGTACAAACCCCGCCCCGACTTCGAGACAGTGCAGGCCACTCGTCCAGAATTCGATCACGACGCCAAAGTCACCGTCACCAAACCACCCAACCCCACCTGGAAGCACGGCGAAGGCGGCAACGACGGAGGCGAAAGCCTGAAGAAAAACCACGTCGAGATCGACCCACACGAAGAAGGCCGACCCGCGACCTCAAACTATAAGCTTCTCATCTCAGGCATGGTCCCACGACCCATTGCCCTCATCAGCACCAAATCCGCAGACGGCAAGACCGACAACCTCGCCCCATTCAGCTACGCACAGGTGATCAACCACGACCCGCCCCTGTTCACCGTTGGCATCGCCGGATCCCTGGAAAATGCCAAGGACACGCT